>NC_089990.1:16518113-17767113 GCF_036417845.1 Apteryx mantelli
GCTTCTGCTCAGTGAATCAACTGCAACATGAGTGTCAGACTTCTGCCGGGGGAAGTATCGTGCCTGCTTCTGTGACTTCCCACCCCCAAACCTTTTCTTCCCCCTGCTCCTCTGACATGCTGCAACAGCTTTGTGAAAATCAAAGGCTTTATTTGTAAAACTACCACTTAATTGAAAACACACAGGATTTGTTCAGCACTCAGCTCCTGGAGATCACTTTATTTGACATTCTTCTTTTTTTCTCACTCCGTCTTACCAATCAAATTTTAATATTTAAACACACAGCCCATTGTTAAGGAGGCAAGTGTCAGCATCTCCGTGAGGTTTAAATAAGTTGCTTGAAAACTTCATGTTTCTTTAGTATTTCTTTTTATACAGGGCTGGGTTATCCAGTCAGCTTAGACAAAGCAGACTTAAAGCATCTGGCAGTGAATTATTCCTGCAGGACAGAGTTCTCCAGCTGCATAGATGTAGGCAGGGTCCCCCTTCCCAGAGCCAGGGATGGGACAAAGAATGGTGCTGCTATACATAGTCTTTTAGAGACCTGAAGCCTCTGAGGATCTCACATTTGCTTTTTGCAGCTGTCACTTAGGATGGTGCAGCTCCAAAATATCAGCCATCCAGGTACTTGCAAGTGCTCTGCTCGAAGGTACGGCAGCCGAGGAGTGCTTTCAGCCTGACTGGAGAAAATTTCCCCTGTTTATGTTCTCTCCAAGAGGGCAAAGTGAGCAGGGTGCCCTGTGGAGTTACCATAATGGGGCTGCTGCTTGTATGGGGAAATCTCTAGGATGCCTACAACTAATAAAGTGGATTCATGATTTTTTCAGAGTGATACTACGCTAATCTAGACAGAGCCTGGTACAGAACCAGTCCCCAGCTGAGGAGGCTGTAATTGGCCTCATTTGCCGGACACAGAAGGTGCCATGTCCCGCTACGTAGGTCGGTGTTGTATGTGTTACAGCAAGTATATTTATAGGCACATTGGTCCTGCAAAGCAGAATTGTACTGTAGAGGGATTTTGCAGTCTTGATTGGAAGTGGAATAAGCTCATTCAAAAGGCGGGTTGGAGTGAAGCTTGGCCAGGTGAGGCCTATGCAGGGTTTGCTGCTATGGAGAGTTTCCCAGGGAACTTCACAGCTTTTCTATGGTGTCCAGTTCTTCTAGACATCGCTCTGGTGACTCTGATTCTTCTAGACAATGCTTTGGTGACTTTGCAAGGTGTTGATCGGTTTGGAAAGTCTTGGTTCTCCACTGCTACATAAGCCTATGGAAATGGGGAGTCTCTTTCTGGCATAAATACGTAGCGCTGATAGTGGGCAGCTTTGCTCGCTATTCAGGTGGATCACAGTTAGCAGAAGACCAAGTTTCACCTGGAGTTATAATGGCTCACCTCACTAACGTTGCCTACAAATAAATGAGGTCTATTTTAGCTGTGATTTCTAAGTATCTGCTGTAATACCACCTGGGGGTTATTTATCCCATTTGTTTCAGAAGTGGCTTCTTTTGGAAGAGGAGGAGGTGAAGAGATACAGCTTCCTATGTAGTAGTAAATGCATGCTGTGTATGCATGACAATATAGGTCTCCAAGGTTTAGTGAATCTGGAATTATGCCATTTGTTTCACACTAATTGAAGCATGTGTCTACAAGTGTGCAGTGTAAAACATAGGATAAATGGAGATCATAAAATAAGGCTACTGCATAGCCTGTCTTATTATCAGACAGGCAGTCACTTGCACAGCGCCTGAGAATGTATGTTTTGTGTAGAAAAGCTGTGTTTTTCTCTGCATACGTGTATACGTATTAGGCTAATAGGATTGATTTCTGTTAAGCCAGTCTGAGACAAAATATAGTCTTCTATAGCTTTTCAAAATCTTTCCTGTATGTCCCTTGTGTTTGTGAAAGACAGCGGGTGCTTTTCAGGGCTTCTGAAATTGTGAGTCCAAAATAGGAAGTGTTTGATTTCAAGCTTCTTCTGTAGGAGAACAAGACATCTCAAAGAATAAGTGTCGTATCTTAAGCATGACTAAACTGAATTTGTTCCTACATTGGATTCTCTAGTATGAGGTTTATATATTGTGCAATTTCAAGTGGCAGCTGCTGAGATGAGGCAGAGCATAGTCACAATTCAAAACATCCTGAATGGCACTGGGAAAGAGGGCGCATCTCCGTACCTGGCAGAGAGAGTCAAGAAAGCGTGCAAGAAGTAGGCTAATGTAATGTGGCCACAAAATACTTCATTACATTACCTTTATTACAAGTGTACATGATATCTCATTGTAAACATTATATTACTTAAAGGCAATTAATGCATTTTTGTTATTTGAAAGTTGGTTTCATCACCCTAGGCAAATGCATCTATGCTATTGACTTCGGGATCAGATCTTTATACAATGCTTCTGTCGCTTTTAAATTCAAAAGTCTTTTTAATAACTTCTTTATTTTCATTACTATGTCTCCAGTATGTATTGAGCTATGCAAGTGGTAGGAAAACAATGAGCAACTTAGTTATTGTATTCTGGAGATATCTAACCATTAAGAGAGAAAACACATTTGCCGTGTGCCTGATCTCTGCAAATCACTGAGGCATCCACTCACAGTAAAAAAAGAAAACATTTTCTCTCTATCTGTACGCTTCAGTGCATAACAAGTAGTATATGCTTTTTAGGCATGATTCACAAGGCAGACTTGTGTGCAAGTGACTCCAGGTACAGCAGTGGGGGCGGATGTGGATCATGTAAGGCCAGTGCAGAATATATGCAGAATGCAGGAAAACATTTTTTTTTCCAGCAAACAATGTCAAATGAAAATGACAACACTGCAGTTTTAATGTTAAGACAAGAAGAGACTGGCTCAAACTGAAAGTCCATTTAGTCCTATATTCTTTTTGCAAAAGGAGCTAGTAGCTGATGCTTAGGAAAAGAGTATAAGAATCAGGATACATAGAGAGCTTCTACCCTGCAAACAGCACTTTGGAGTTTCCCTGAGTGGAGGTAGGAGCTGAACCAGCGTGTTCAGAGCACCAGCGGTGATACGCTCTGTGACTTTGTCTTTGAACCTACTTTGACGTTACCTCCACAACAGTCTGTGACAGTGAGTTTCCACAATTTAATCAGGTACTGGTGAAAAAGTACGTCTTTTTGTTGTTCGTTTTAAGCTTCCTACCCAGCTAAAGGGTACACTATAAAATTGTTGTGGTGTGAGGAAAAATGAATATTTATTCACAGGCATTTTCTCCACTTTAGAGCCCTCCAGCTAATCCAGTCACAGTTACCACTTTTGCAGTCTGAAAGATCCTAATTCTTTCTGTAGAAGGAAGCTATTCTATACCTTTAAGAAGCCTTGTTGCCATTCTTGCTACCTTTTCTGTACTTTAAAAAAACAACAACCTAAAGATCAAAGGAATCATTCAGAAGAAAAGTTCATTAGAAAGGTCAAGTGAAAGCAGAAGTTAGCCCAACTCCACAAGTGAGAGCTGACAAAAGTATAAGCATGAGAAAAGAGGTGGCTTTAGGTGTTTTCTTTCAAATCACTACAAGATTGGTCAGAAGTCTTAGAGATATTGTACTTTTTCTGCTTGACTAATAGAAAATAAAAGCCAAAAGGGTTGGTGAAGCTCAGAATGGAAGTTACTATCAACCAGCTTTATGATTTTTTTGCTTGGTTCACTCTCATGCATTTATATTTATTTCAAATTAGTTGATTATAGCAGCTGATAAATGATCTGTTGCCAGTTGTAGTCCATTGTGTTTGTCATCGGTGTAACTTCATCATATTCAGTGGTGAAATTTCACCTGCTGTGTGAGAGAAAATAAAACACACAGTTGTGGTAGTAATTAGGGTTGAAAATCAATAGTAAAAGATGTAAAAATGAGAAAGACAGTGGAAGAGAAAATGAAGAGAGAGTTGCAAAAATAGAACTAATGAGGGACAAATAGAGCAGGGAATGCAAGAGAAATACTGGAGGAAAAGGAACATTAATCCAAGGTGGAACAGCTACAACCACTTTCTGCAAGAAGTTGCATTTTGAGTGTAAGTAAAAACGTCTTTTCTAGTCAAAACCTTTTTTCCTGTGGCAGTATGTGCATATGCGTGTGCAGAGAATGGAGTTGCTAATGGTGCTGAAGATCCTCACATTTTTTCTGCTTCAATCCCTTGGTGGGCACCATCCTGGAAAATGAAGGCCTTGGATGAAACTCACTTTCGAATGCATGAAGGATGTCCCTGAATTGGCAAGGGAGCAGCCTGTTACAGTACAGTTCACAATAAAGAGCTGCACCTGAAATTTTTTTCATTTGCCTTCAAACCGTTCATTTTATAGCCTTTGAGACAAAGTATCTGGGGGTTTGGATGTGGCCAGATGGCTGAGCACAGAGTAGCCCTTTTCTGAGTCACTCCTAAAAAGCACCTGTACTAAAAGGGTGGAAAATTGAAAATTCTTGTTGGCTCTGCAGGGGATGACTTGTGTTTGGTTTTGATGGAGTGGAGTATCTTGCACTATTGCTGATTATGAACGGGCTTATTACTGGCTAGGGAGTAGGAGCAGCAAAGCACTCCGTTCTCTGCTTCTCCTGGCTTCTGCCTCAAGAGCCTCAGTGCAGGAGCCGGCATGTCAGAATGTCAAAGAAATGCTCAAGCAGTTTGTTCTTTTTGTTTAATCTCTCTCTAAATATCAAAAACCTTGGTCATAGAAAAGACAGTCTTTCTCTTTAGTAAGACTACTTCCAGTGCAATATGACAGACAAGTACAATAACATAATTAAAACATCTTCTGTGTAACACACAGATGTGTGAAATGTTTTCTCCTAAATAAATAGCCTTCAGTGAGGCATGTGTAGTGTGCTTAGTTATTAGGCTGCATTGTCAAATCACTTTGAAACTACATCTGCTTTATTTTAAATAGCAACCAACAAAGTATGACCAGATGGCAGAAGAGCTTAATATCATGCCCTTTATCTGCCCAGAGAGCAGGAAGAAAAATAAAGCAAATGGCCAGTGTAAGAAGGGTAGAGCTTGTTTTTCTATCAAAGCAGACAATTCTGCTCCTATTTGGCACATCAATGGTATAATGTAGAGATAAAAATGTCTCCTTGTGCAGCGACTTGCATATCTCCTAGAAGCTCTTGTTAGAAATTGTTTCTGGTGTTGTTAGTTAAGGAAGGTTTACTTTAAGCCTAAGTTATCAGACATCAGATTCTTAGTGTGCAAATCTACAAGAAAGTAACATCTCACAGGTATTCATGAGCTATTTCATGAAGGGGCAGTAAATATATCTAACAGCTGACAGTGAAAAACTTTGGTATATATCAAATTAAGCAAAATGTATCCAACACACAAAGAGATTTTCCATGTTTTTGTAGAAATGCAAATAGACTAGATGATGTCTGACACAGCATGTACACACAAGGGGTCTGTGAGGACAAAACGAGGAGGCAGACAGCTGCTTAGAGCCCGGTTTGGCAAACATGACTCCCAAAGAGCCATGTTTGCTTTTACATCTGGACATAGAGGCTTCTTAAGTCGGAGAAGTCTATGGAGCTACTCTTAGAAATAAATACCACCCAGTGGGACTCCCGGCTCCTGCAAACAGTGATACTTGCCACACAGAATTAAGAAGGTGTCGTTAGAGCATTATTATACCTGCACTGCTTTGTGGAAAGCCTGTGGACTTCTCTGGTCTGCACTTCTGAAAAAGCCCTGTACAGACTGGGACAGGAACAACTTCAAATCCAGTGCTTCTGTTGCCTTCAGCGAGGCCATGGGTTCAGGTATTTTTGGAGACAGTAGCTTGCCTGTGCATCGCTGCACACCCCGTGCTGCCAGACACGAGTAAACCGAATTCTCGAGCCGAGTATTCAGCAGTCTACACCGCTGCTTAAATGCAGATCCATGCCTACGCTCAGGTCCCAGCTTGTTCATCCTCGCTGTTGTTTATGCGCAAGCCCATGCTAACGTGTGGATTTAGGCAAAGCTCCAGAGCACACCCAAGGGCGGCAGCCCAGCCGTGCTCATCCGCTTAGCGCCAGCAGCACCGGCCAGGGAGCGCAGGGGCCGAGCGCGCCGCCCCGGCCCCGGCCCACAGCCTGCGACCCGCTGTCGTGGCCCTGGCAGCAGGGAAGAGGGGCCACGGTCGGGCTGTTAGCCAGCAGCGTGGGTGGAGGATGCGCGCGCCGCAGGTCTCATCCTGCCCAGCTCCCCTATTTCACCTTCTAGCGGAGACGCTGCTGAGGTGGACTTAGTTTTATGTCTGCACTTCTGCAAGACTGAAGCTCCAAGCCCCTTATCACACTCAGAGCTCCCTTTTCTGGTCCTCCCTGCATCACGCATGTATTTTTTGAAAGCGAAATTAGCAGTCAATGAGAAACCCATTTACTGTACAAAACTCAACTCCCACGTGGTCTGAATTGGAAAGTGATTTTAACATTTCAAATGGGAATGGTGTGCTCTTACCCTGAATGGTAGAGTAAATGGCCTCCGTATATAAATAGGTAAAATTTAACATTTACATTTTATTTTTTAAATGTCAGGATGTAAAACCAATGTGAGGGTTGAAAGAGGGGGAAGAAGGACTGGCACTGTATTGTGCACTCAGTGTACAGAACGCCTGCCCTCCGAAACCTTGATACGAGTCTAATCTCCGCTAGTTATGGAAAAATTTTATTTTGTTGGTTCCACAAAATTAATTGCCCAGCCTCTTCAAATTGTAAGTTGGCTTAAAAATCACGAGGATTTAAAAATAATACACTTCGTTTTTCTACTCTTATGGTTTTGGAACATTTTAAGATGTTTTTCTGTCTTATTTTCAGGCTTTTCTTTGCCACTAGAAGCTCTTGAGTCTGATAGAGCTTTTTAATGGAAAAAATAGTTAAAATTGTCTACTTCAATACTACGAGATTAGGGTTAAATTTATTGAGAGTTGCCAATAGTACTTTGCAAAGAGCTGTTAATTAGAATTTTCAGAGCAAGAATTCAGAGAGAATAGAAACCAAGATACTCAGTAAATCCAAGAAAGGGCATCTTCAAAAAGCTTCAAAAACACTATACAGCATCAGACCTGCTGTGCCCTGTCTGGAGGGTTTGGAGGGGTCTTTCCGACCAGGGGCCCATGTCTTAGAACAGGACTATAGCCTGTACTCAGGCTGCAAAGAGGAATCATTTTAAGGAAAAGAGTCCACCTCAGGCAACCTCAGAGAGGTAATTCTTCAGTAACTAATTTGAACTTCTGGAGGTAGATAGTTCTTTTGCCTCCTCTCTGGACAAGTTTTTTATCCAAGTAAACACCATTCTGAAACATATTTTCATAATTTTCTATGAGCCATAGACACATGGCGATAAGCTTTAATGACCGTATCATAAAATATATCTTCCTGCAGACATACAGAAATCTCTTCCAAGTTAGAGAACTGGGTATAGACTGTGGGGTTTTGTTCTGAGCTGATTCGAGGGACAAATTATAAACATGTAAAACTGGGGAGAGGAGAGAGTTTCCAGTGACCAGATCCTCAGCTGGTGTAAATGAACAAAGATCTGCGCATTTCATAGGGACTCTTGTGACTTACTCTAGCTAAGGATCTGATTCACGAATTAAATACTTCATT
This sequence comes from Apteryx mantelli, assembly GCF_036417845.1. Classification (NCBI taxonomy): domain Eukaryota; kingdom Metazoa; phylum Chordata; class Aves; order Apterygiformes; family Apterygidae; genus Apteryx; species Apteryx mantelli. Next base: position 16,525,710 of record NC_089990.1, read on the forward strand.
ACACACATAACAGGAGTATCATGTAAAATATCCTGATAAACTGCATTTTTATGTTTAAATTCCTCTATGAAATTAGGAAGGAACTCTAAAAACCTGCTGCCACACACAAAAGCAATATTTGTAGTAAATATTTCCAGGCAGTTGTACTCCTAAATTCAATTACACTGGTGGCTTCAGCATAGATCCTGGTGGACAATCACCCACATCATAAAAAGTGCAGGTCATTTGACACAACTGAGCAAAACTGTCATTTTCTGCCTAAAAGAAGCTGGGGCTAAGCTAAGGCAGAAAATAAATCCTCTGTGACTCATAAAGAGAGCGCTTTTTTAGGTCAGGTCAAGAACAAAGACGTTGGCAGCGCAATGCTGAGAGGCTTATAGTGGTATATCCCTAAGGACGACTCCTGGCACCAATAGGAATTTTTTTTCGGGACAGGGTGAATGGCTTTTGAATGGATGGGTAAATGCCCTTAAAATAATCAGTTTATTCAATTAGCAAAGTCTCCTTAAATATGGAAGGATTTTGCACCAAATATCCTGCTTAGTCTCTATAGCCAGGGAAAAAAGAAAAAGAGACAGCACTCAGAACAGCGACAGAGTAAATGCTCTGGAGATGGTGAGACTGAGAGAACGTGACCGTTGCCCTCCCCTCTCTCATGCAAAGGCGCATGCACACCCTTTATTAGCACTCTGCATCTGCAGTTTTTGCACTATTTAATTTGGGATGGAATGGGCTTCCACCTTTGAGTCAAGGTATTTGCTAGTGTTAGTAAAATTAAATTATAATTTTCACCTCCAAGCCCCAGTTTTATTGTCAGTCTTGTTGATTTCCATGAATTTTTGTTTGCAGGGAAGGTGCAGAATTAAACAGATGTTTTCCTAATTTCCCCTACATTACATTTACCAAAATTTGGAGCAAAACAGTATGCTTGGGTTTTCCAATCAAATCCCAATGTGCTTTGTAACAGGAACCATCTCATGGTATTTGCTGTGGATCTACATGTTAAAGGCTAATACTAACCTAACACAGATGGGAGATGATAAAATCTTTCCCAGAAAGAGAGGAAGGAAAGAGTGCAAGAACGCGCTTTGTGCTTGCTTGTTTTAGTCCATCTCAAGACATCTTTTGGCCTTGGGTTTTAGACTCAGATTCAGTTCACCTTGGAATTATAATTATACTTTAGAAAATAATTTAAGAGATCCTTTTCAGGTTACTCCCTACCTTAACACTGATTTTTTTCTTTCCCAAGTACCCTTGTATAGACACAGTTGTGTACATATTCTTCCTTCTGCTCTTGGACAATGGGGGCAGTTGGGGTGTCCAGAGTGGGCAGGTTTCAGAGGGGATGACATCGATTCAGGAATACACTCCCTTTCCTACCCAAGCTGCTCCATGCAAACTCTGCTCCCCACAAACACAGAAACTCCACTGAAGCTTCCTTGAACCATGCAGCAAGTGGATCTCTAGTAACAGAATTAATTTCTGCTCATCACTTTCTGAGCTCCAGAAAAGTGTTGTGAAGTCCACAGATTGCAAAAGGCCAGTGGAAACCCGACTCCATGATTTATGCTCTCTGAAAGAGAGATGTTAGAGGGACTGCTTTGGCAAGTAAATATCCCCTAGGATAGAAGGGACTCTGAAGAGTCCCTCACCTACTCTATTCATCCATAAAGTGCAGAGTCCTGCACCTAAGGAGGTATAACACCAGGCACCAGCACAGGCTGAGGGCTGACCTACTGGAAAGCAGCTCTGCAGAGAAGGACCAAGGAGTCCTGGTGGACAAGAAGTTGACCATGAGTCAGCAGTGTGACCTTGTAGCAAAGAAGGCCAATGGTATCCTGGGGTGCATTAGGAAGAACGTCATCAGCAGGTCAAGGGAGGTGATCCTCACCCTCTACTCAGCCCTGGTGAGGCTGCATCTGGAGTACTGTGTCCAGTTCTGGGCTTCCCAATACAAGAGAGACATGGAGCTACTAGAGCAAGTCCAGCAAAAGGCTACTAAGACAATTAAGGGACTAGAGCATCTCTCTTATGAGGAAAGGCAGAGAGAGCTGGGCCTGTTCAGCCTGGAGAAGAGAAGACTGAGGGGGGATCTTGTCAATGTGTATAAATATCTGAAGGGGGAGGTGTAAAGAGGATGGGGCCAGACTCTTCTCAGTGGTGACCAGAGGTAGGATGAGAAGCAACAAGCACAAACTGAAACACTGCAAGTTCCATCTGAACATGAGGAAAAACTTCTTTACTGTGAGGGTGACAGAGCACTGGAACAGGTTGCCCAGAGAGGTTGTGGAGTCTCCTTCTCTGAGATATTCAAAAGCCATCTGGACACGATCCTGTGCAACGTGCTCTAGGTCACCCTGCTTGAGCAGGGGGGTTGGACTAGTTGATCTCCAAAGGTCCCTTCCAACCTCAACCGTTCTGTGATTCTGTTATAAATCCTTCCTTTTCTGCTGGAGAATCAGGTGGTAAATGGACAAAATAAACCTCATGGAGTTGAGGGATTTTCTCTGACCCTGTGGATTTCTGCAATGTGCCAGACAGTGGCAATTCTAAAAGTGTATGTGATGTCGTATGGCCAAGCGAATATCTTCCTTTGAATCTTTTTTGGTCAAGAAATGGACTGAATTTTACAAGTGATATGTGAGTCACGTACAGGATTTGCTCTTAGGAGGTATTGCAGTTCTTCTGACATGCTAAATTCACAGAAATTGAGCGCACTCAGAAGTTAGTGACCAAGTGAGAGACAGGCTGGAGCCTCATTGCGTCAAACAAAACTATTCTGTGAATTGTTAAACTTTCACTGCAATTGAGATTTCTTAGGAGATTTGTTCTGTTTTTTGAAGCAGTTGTGAAACTAGTAAATCTCTAACAGCATCCTGACTTACTATCAACGCAGATTCCCAATGGGGCTAGGTCAAGTGATTTGGCATGCAAATGATTTGGCCTGAACTCTGCATATTGAGGAAACAAACTCAAGCCTTTTTGAGGGTCTAAGATAAATTTTTGAAAAGTTTGCCAGTGCTCAGTCAGCATAATAAATGCAGAAATGCACTGTGAGGAAAGAAAGCCTTTCCACATTTTTCAGTTTATCCTAGACCAGGATGTACTGGAAATCTACCATTAAGTCTTTTTTAGTGATATTTCTAGTCTGACTTTTTAGATAGAGAGCTTCAGATGTAATTAGCCAAACTTTTGAATTCTTACAAATTTATGAATCTTTGAAGTCTTGCCTATCATTAATCAGCACATCCATGAAAAAGTATTCCAGATAAACTCACCATATGTGCATGCATGTGCTTCTGTAAATAATAACGAAAACAACACCACCGTCATCTCAACCTCATTATAATCCACACCTTTTGCAGCAGCCTTCCTAGTGTTAGAAGGTTAAGAAATTAGATCCCTACCCTCATTTAAAAAGCGTCACCAAGATGTAAAGCATTCCCCGAATGTAAATTTTTCTTTAAAGATATTCCTACTTATGATGTTTTACTAGCGTGAAGGGCCAAATTATCTACCCATGTAATTGGTTCAGCTCCACTGTACCACAGAATTTGACATTATCATTTCTCAGGGTCTAACATAATTCTTACAAAAGATCAATTTGTTATATTTATCATGTTAGTGTACAACACCCTTAATAACAGAGCATTTTATGCAGCATTAGTTTTCCAACATTATTTTTAGTGCAGGGAAAATACATTCTTTTCTTAGCATTAATTTAAGCAGCTCCTATTCGAGTGTTTTTGCTCCTCTGCTTTTATAAATTAACTAATTTAATTGTACTGTAAATGTTTATCTTCCATAAATTAATGTGGAATCAAAATTAATTAGGTTGAAAAATATGAATTGCTGTTCAATATCACATTCAAACCAATAGCAAATTAACAGGATAATTTTTGTGTTTTACTGTCTGAATGTGAAAGCTACCCAGTGTAAACCTCGAGATATGGTTTCCTTGTTCTCAGTTGTCATTAAGCACAAGCCTCTTTTGACAAGTTTTTGACACATTGCTCTTCCATCAGGTTCCTTACTTTCGATTGCAGAATGACAAGTCTATTTTGTGGCGGTGTGAAATGAACCATGTCCTGCTACCGCTGTCTCATGTCTCATAATGGAAGGTTCACAGCATGGACAATTGGGAATTTCTCCAGGCAGGGGAAAAGCACTTATTTTCAACCCCTAGCTTTAATCAATCAAGGAGAAACTGGAAATCGCTGTAAAGTAATGAATGTCAATTTATGTACATGCTATTGATTTTAGAAATTTAATGCTCTGTTTCCCTATTTTATGTTGACCTTATGAAGCTTAAGGATGAACACAAAAGATGAATATTTGCGAGACACTAAGAATTGTTTTCCCCTGGAAATAGGAACAAAAGATTTTATACCTTCTGCGTATGAAAAAAAGAAGAAGCGAGGAGGTCATCTGGAATTTAAGTCAAAGGGCTGTACCAATTCAAGTGATTGGAGAAAACAGGGGAGCGTTATTAAATCCATTCATTGCAAAAAAGGACAAAAACATTCCTGCAAGACAAGTCCCACTTACTGTCTTCATGGCTTAGTGATGCTTTGGGTTATTAAAATTCAGCCTTTGGTTAAATGCAGCCTGTATTTAACATTCATTAGTTTTATATAAAGTGTGAAGGAATTGTGTTTGGAGTAATTCCGGGTTGGCCGCTGTGGTGGTTTGCATGCTTTGTGCTCCTCCGGAGCCGTCTGACAGAGAGCGAGGGAGAGATTAGTAAACATGACCCCAGAGGACCTCTGTAAGTGCCCGTCTCGCATAACTTACTGGCTTCACTTTCTCTGCTCTGAGGATCGTTAGCTTCACTGAATACATTACACACGAGTTTTGCTTTTGCTTATCTTCACAAAGTTTATATCTCCCCCTTTTTTTATTCATAGATAAGAAACTAAGCCCCTGTCAGTTAAAGCTTGCTCCCAGAAACTTGCCATATCTCCTGCAGCGGCAGAAAACAATGCAGAGATTGTACGATTGGAATCTGCATCGAAAAGCCCCATTATCATAATGTTGCTTCTGTAGTTTCTCATAAACATAAAAACCAATTCCAATAAGAAACTGGATGTTATGCTGGTGTTTTAATCAGTCATAACGTTCTGCTCCTATAGCAGAAGTAAGAAAACAGACTGTTTTGTTCACTCGAAGGATTTGTTGTTGATCTCCACTGTATATTTGTACAAAAGATCTCAGGGGATTTCTCATGTTACTTCCCTGAATACACAGTAACAGGATTGCACTGAGAAAGTGCTGGTAATAGCAGCATGCTCTTAAACAGCATATTCCTCTGCTACTCTGACTAGTGCAAGAATTGAAGCCAGCTCTGAAAGACAGGTCTTTTTCCTCTTTGCAATAGTTTTACAAATGAAATCACAGTACTCCCTGAAATTACTAGTGCACTTGACTCCACAATCAATTTACTCCATTTTCAGTATAGACTTTGACAAGAATGATTTGTTTATGCTGTCACATGAATCAGTCTCAGTAAATTAGACCTGTCAAAGTTACTTTTTCAGCACAATACAGTTTGCTATATTTTTGACACCTGTGCAGTTGGGAGAGCTATTGTAAATAGTGTGAAAACTTGAGAGTCATAAGGTAAGGTAACTGCCTTCAGATCCTATTCTGCATGTCAAAAATAGATCTTAGCAGTCCACAGGAGTATTTTTTACTTCATTTGGAATTGATAATAATAATAGAAATATGTTGTTTGAAGTATGGATTTTGAACAGACTACCTATGTATACTAATATAGATATGAAAGTTGAACAAATGTGTTTGTGGGAGTACGCAAGTACCTATACATTGTGCTGCAGAACTGTACGGAGATGTCATGCTGCCGTCAAGGTAGCATGACAGTGTAACAGCATTAACTCCTTTTTTTAATTACCTGGCTCCCTTTTATCATTTTGTCTTAGGTCTAGATTGTGTCCTGAGGTTCAGCAGGACCTCTCGCATCGCCTTGGACATCTCTGAGCCTCAGTAAAGTCTTTTCCGGGGGGAGTTTCCTCAGGTGTGAGGTCTGGCCGCCCTACCTGTATTGACAGATTTCTTTTGCAGTTGTTGGAGGTGGAATGAAAGTAGCTGCTCAGTACTTGTGTGCCCCAGCTGGTTCCCTCTGATGGCCTGATACAGGTGTAATCCAGGTCAAAACTGAACCTTGACAACTGTGGACTGCACAGCATGCTTCGGGGTCCTGAAGGAGAATAATTGTAATGATAATTTCTTATGATAAGAAAACACTATTTAAGCTGTTTATGGAAATTAGTTTATGGTGTTCAAGTTACTAATAAGAATAAAGATCAGAGGAAGAGTGGGTGCCTGTTACACACAGATGGGGTAACAGCAGGACCTCAGTTTTCTCTGCATGACAAAGTTGCAGCAGTAACTTGCATCCTCCGGGGCAGGCTCTTGCCTGCATGCCTTTTCCAGCGCCAGGGAGACTTTCAGTTTCATTCATACGGATGCCTGGTCACCTTAAACCCCCTTTAAACCATAATAGAAGTATTGCCATTTTCTGTGGTGCAGTTCCATTGTTTTGCATAACAGGCTTTGCTTAATCCGGAGCAGCCTTTCCATGTGGACAGGCCCTTGGCGCTCATTAAAGCCATGGAGTGACGGCTGCTGCTACCAAGCCTCAATTTTGCACTTCAGGAAATCTTACAAATTGAGGAGAAAAAATGTAAAAGTATTGAAGTAAACCAATATCAGTAACAGCTAAAGAAAAGCAAGGCACAGCAGTGATTATCAGGGTGATCTGCTACTAGTTGTTACCTGAAGAACCAGATTAATTTGGCTCCCGGGCTGCTTGCTCTGAGTCTTCCTCTCGGCCCACTGGCGTCTGTTCGGGTCGAATGTGCTGCTGGGGAGCAAGCAGCGAGTGCTTAACAGACCTTCATGACAGAGCTCATTTGATCGAGGCAGGCCCAATTTATAGCTGCTTCTCTCTGGAGCCTATTTACTTTGCTAGGACTATGATTTGCTGTTGTAATATTGGGATGTCAACAAAAGAAGCCAGAGACAAATGTTGTTGATTGATGGTACCCTGTGTTTCTCCAAAAGGAGTGTTTTATCAACATCATAAAGGACCTTATCCTTTCCAAAAATGGGGTGATTTTGTGGCCATGACAAACAGGAAGGGGTTTTGTCGTTGGCATTGTAAGCGGTTCTGTAATCAGACATATTTCTGTGTGTCTGAGCAACTCCTAGGGCTTATTTGAAAAGTCTCTTTTTCTATTTGAAATCATGCTCTAAAAGCAGGAAGTGAAAAGTGAATAAAGGATATAAAAAAGGAAACTAATGTTTAAATCAACAACATTTTAGGATTTTTTTTTAATTGTTACAATTTTCCTTCCCCCCCCTGTAATTTGCAGTTTGGGACAGCTAGTGATTGTTTATTTTTATTTTGAGAATAAAAATTGGAGTTGAATGGTCCTGAGTATTTTATAAGAACTTGCTGCAGAAATCTCTCTCCATAATTAGTAAGCAGCCTTGCAAACCATAGCTTGTGTAAGTAGTTTTTACTTATATGAATAATCTCATTTACCTCCTTGGGGCAGGAATACTTAAGTAGTCTTAAGAAAGTACATTTAAAAGATGAAGCTTTTACTGGCAGTAGTTTTTAACTCTTACCATTCTGCTTCCTCTTCTGTCATTTAATTCAAAAACGCCTGGCTCTGACCTCAGTAGAAAAGAGGCCAGATCTTACCAGCTCTTACACGTGTACCCTGTGCTCGCCTGTGCCGTTCCAGTGGTTTAGAAGAAGGGTCACTTGCGTCAATTAAGCTTTGCCGGATTAAGTCCTTCTCTCTTTTAGGATATGACGTGCAGCTGGCAGCGCTGCTTAAGCAAAGAACGCATTTGTCTTTTGGTAGGTTTGGCAGAGAGGGGCCCTGTCACTGGGGCCTGCGGCGGCCCCTGCCCGCGGCTGCGCGGGCACCCCGTGGCAGAGCCCGGCCGGCGCTGGACCCCGCTGCCAGCCGGCCACGCAGGAGCAGCCCTGCCCCAGCTGCTCCCTGACAAGGAGAATCAGGGAGCCGCTTGGCAGCTGTTGCGTTTTGTGTTCCACATCTGGAGGGAAGTGCAAAGAGGAATGTATTCATACTTTTTGCAACAGCCATTAATTTCTGGAGGTCATTTCTCCTAATAACAGATTACCATGCTCTTAACCCGGAGAACATAGCACTGGCTCTTGTCCTTAGGTTCCTGTTGGAGCTCACACGCCCTGTTTAAAAACAAAAACAAAACAAATTGTTTGCACAGATTCCTTACTACAGGTCTGAGCTTGACATCCTTGCTCAGGCAGAATTTCTTGATGTGCCTTATGTGCCTCCAGTACACGTGGCCTCAAACAGTGGATGGGCTGTTGAGGACTCCAGTGTATCCATATTGGGATCAACCCCTCCTCTTTCACTCCACTCAAGACCCTTCCTTCCCACAGGCTATTCCCATACCACTTCTTTACCTCTCTAAGACATCCCTCCCACTCATCTCCAGCCATAGTTTCTTGCCCACTGCAATATCCTCATCTACCCCATCTACCCCACATCTGCCTTCCCTAGTGGTGGTTCTTCTTCCTTTCAGGTATCCTTCACCTTTCTTTTCTGGGACCCCAGCAGCTAAGTAGCCATGAGGACCACAGGAAGGTATTTTCCCTGCCAGACCAGGCAGAAGATGCAAGCCTCCATATGGAGAGCACTCGCCATGCACGCTTGTTACCTGTCAGCCACAGGCAACCCGAATAAATTGTCCTGTTGTCTATATTCAACCCCTGGGCAACATGATGAGTGCGTGTAGTCTAATGCATGTGCACTATAGGTCTGATTCTTCTGTTAGTTTATGACCACCTGCGTTCCTACGGCTGTGTTTGATTTATAGAGTGTAATAACATGGAAGCATTTTTTGTATAGACAGTACGGCCTCTAACACTACTCGGTAGGCTTCGCATAGAGCAGGGAACATGTTCTGAGATACAGTAGCTGGACTGTGAACACAGTTACTGGTGAAGAAGTAACCTGAGCTCGTGTTGCTTTCCTCAGTTTGGAAAAGGAAAGCCCACCGGCACCAAGACTTCTGACACCTGAGCCGTGAGCCTGGTGCAGCTACGAAGGTACAGAATAACTCCCCCGTTGGCAACTGGGGAACACATTGTGCTCTCCGATACCGCAAAGTCCTGGTCTAGGGGTTTATTCTGTATATTGCGGATGTCGGAGAGGAGGTTTGGGGCTAGATTCTCAGTGACACCAGTCAGCTTACGCCCTCCTGAGCTGCACAGTCAGAAGTTGGGAGTCTGACCTTTGGTTTTCATGTGACGGCTGAATGCTAAAGCTTTTGATTAGCCAAAGCATATACAAAGTACAGCATCTTCATGACTTCTGACTTCTCTGCCTTCTTTGTGCATTTGTGCGGGTCATTTGCAGAGGCATGGATGAGTTGGTGAAGGAATTCGCCAACAGAGCAAGTCTATTGCTGACCCAGTGAGTAAATACATGCTTGTTAGAGAAGAAGTCTAACTGATCCTATCAACTATGACTTCATATTTTGACATCAAGAGAGAGAAACATTCCATTACAGCCGATGCAATGAAGTGCTGAGCCCTTTTATGAGGCTGTGAGCACCTTCAGTGAAGTTCATGGCAGCTGGGTATCTTGCAGGGTTAAATCCAGAGGTAAAATTGGAGCACAAGTTTTGAAAGCTAAAATATCACACATGGCTGTTGCTGCCACTGGATCACCCACAAAGCTGCTCACTAATAAAACAGTTTTACAGTCACCAGGTTCACAGGCAAATACTGTTTTTAAATTCACTAATCCAATTAGTGATTTTTTCCCCCCTCGAAAGTGGGTGCCATGCTCCCTTCAAGGTTCCAGAAGTATTCTGGATCCCCGGAAGGAGTCCCTGTGGCAGGAAGGGTAAAGCAGATGTGTACGTGGCTGCGTGTCTCAGGCGAGTTTAGTGAGACTGGGAGTGGGGTGGGAGTTAACTCTAGTTAAGGGAAGAGGGTTTGTTAGGATTTGGGTAGTATATAGAGGAATGAGTGTGCATGCTGGGAGGGGATTTAAAGCTTCAAACCAATTAGATTTTTAATTGTTCCTTTTCTCTGTTTGTTAGCAGTTGTGATTAACTACCCTAGGCCAATAGACAGCTAAGGCACATCTCCAAGTAGGGACAACATATCCCTGTTCATTTTGGAAAGTTGTTCCAGTGATGAGTCCTGAATTATCTCTGAAGTATCTACTAGGCAGAAAGACTGCATAAACCTGTAAAAAGAAGTGTGTTTGTTTACTGCTAAAAAATTTTAGGGCAAATCGAGAATGTTTACCTTCTAAACACATTCCACTATAATTTTGAAATGATGGGATTTTTTTCCTTTAAAAATAACAGTTTCTGTATGCTTTGCTTCCTAAGTGTTTGATCTAACCACAGCTGATGTTTAGCCATGGTAACATTTAGGATCTCTTTTTAATGCCTGTTGCTCCCCTCCACACACACACACACACACACACACACACACACACCCCTCACGCACACCCCGAGAGTGATTGATTTGGAAACGCTCCGAGTGCTCTCAGGAGTGGTATCAAATTTGCTCTGTTCTCTCCACGCCTGACCCATTCTGGTTTCCTTGAAATGCTAAAACTAGCAAGGGCCCAGGCCTGATGAAAAAAACTCAGTGAGCAAAATCTCGTAACATATTATCCCTGTGCAGTAAAGGTGGCTAAGGGGCAGAGGTGTTCAGACGGATCTGTAATAGACTGTTAAAATGGTTGTTACCAATCAGGCCTCTTCTTAGATCATATCTAAGAAAGAGAAAAAAATAAATGTGGGCATTTCTAAAACAGCTGTACCTACATACACACTGCTCTATGATTGTACCCATCTGTTTATGCCCCTTTATTCATGCAGTAATAAAAACAAACCGTTTCTGTATTCACACTTTAAAACACACACTGCAGTTCAATCTGATATTTCATGTAATAATCAAACCAATTCCCCAGCTAATAGCTACACACACATTTGTGCGTCAGTTCTTTAAATACCTGACCTTTGGGAAATAGGCCCTGGGCTGGAGCAGGAGCTACTCAGGCTGAGCGTACAATGAGTTTAAATGGAATAAGCTAATTTGTCACTGTTTTGTTATGATTGAATATATGTATTTAGAATGAAATTTAATTTAAATCCAATTTGTAACATCTCTGTGGGTGGGACAAAGGAAAAAAAAAAACCCAAAGGATATATTAACTGGATACTGTACTGTGAATGTAATGGGACTTCTGAGTTTAATGTTCAATTAAAAAGCCCTGCATGTTCTTATTACTGTTTACAGGGGTGGGTTTGGGGGAGATTTATGTTACAAAAACAACGGTACAACCCGTTTTTGCCACTGACTCGTGCACAGTCTTTACCTGGTGCGGTTAAGCCATCTGTTATTCTTGAAGGAAAATGCAGTCACGGAAGTATCAAGAGATAAAAAGAGCATTCTTATCTAGACATTTCCCTGACTTGCCATGTTTTATTTTTTACTTCGGAAAATGAAGATGAATTTGTGTAAGTGGCTGTTGTGTCTTGAAACGATCCGGAGGAATCCGCCCGGCGTAAAGGAGCGGCAGGCGCGCGGGGGGCTCGCGCCAGCTCCCGCGCCCGCGGCCGCCCCGAGGCCCGGGCGCGCCTCCTCCCTGCTCCCCCGGGAGCTGCGGCAGAGGCTCGGTGGGAGGAGGCAAGGCGGCTTCTTTGCTGCTTGGGGGGTGGTTGCGAGGTGCTTGTGGTTATTGCGCTCCTGCTGGCAGGGTCAGAATTTCCGAGTTAGATTCCCGGGTGGTAAAAATCAGGATTGCTCTGTGGAGTTTGGGGAAATGACCCTCCTTTACACCAGCTTCATGCTTTCCAGACATTTTTTCTCCCTTCTTTACTTGAGAAAAGTGTTCAGATTATCATATATCAAGCAGTGTATTTAAAGGCGGTTCAGCGTATGACACCAATCCAGGAAGAGCCAGGGACCATAAAGCTGGGGCAAGAGGGGGAGTCACCATGCTTTATGTTAAGGGAAAACAGCATAAATCAAAGGTGTAGAAGTTTTGAGGGTACTGGCAATCGTTAGTTCATATCACCTTTGCATTGTTTATTTAACCTTGAATGTCTCTATCTATTACCTCCTTTACAGAATTACTATTCAGAGAGAGAGATATAAATATACACCCATAATATATCTTGCAAAGAAAGATGTATTTATTATAGACCCTCTAAAATACATACAAATAATTAAATATTTTGGTGCTTATACAATATATTTTTTCATTTGCATGTTATTTGCCTAATATTAAGTAAGGACTTATTACAGGCTCTCAAAAGAGACATGTCCCTTATTGGGTAATTAATACCAACACATTAGCAACACAGAGACAGTAACAGCTATCTTAGGAGCTGTTACAGTGCATCTTGTAAATCCTTTCTTAGTGCATGGATTAGTTCATGCTCCTTTGGAGACACAAGAATCTACAGTGTCAATGCCGATGCCATGCGCAGAGGCCAAGTCTGTTGGGATCCATTCTCCTCCAGTTTTCAGAGTTTTTGGATGCAGCCCTAACAGCACATCTGAAGTGCATACGCATGAGTGGTGTGTGTGAGTGAGGGAGGGAGTGAGAGACAAAAACCACACTTCTGCAATTTTTAACTAGTTCGTCGTATTTGGTTGGCTTTAGGAATAAGTAAACCAAGCCTTTACACTTTATTTTTAAAAATGAATTTTACAAGGTGTATAAAAAATCAGAAACCCCTTTTTAAAACTCCTACTATCTAAAGAAAACAAGAAATACTGTGCAAGATAGTTTTCTTTTTTAAAAAAATAAATGTCTCTAATTGAAATCCTGCATGCATGATGTTTTGACTCAGATATAAATATACTTACAAGTTTTAGTCTCCAGAAATTACTTTTTTAAAGGGAGTGCTAAGTGAAACTACTGTAAGCATGATTTTGCTGTAATAACATGTAGAAGAGAGATGATGCAGAGTATGTGATCATTTCATATACATTTACTCATGGCTTTTAAAATTAGTTTTGTGCCTAGATAGTAGGACCAATCTTCTTTACCTTCCATATGTATATTTATATTTGGCCATCCGCAAGATTATCCTATGTCTGAGTAGGCAGTGAATGATATCTCCTGCCAGCATTGCCTACACTGGCTATGCTACACCCTCACTGAGCAAACAGTGTTACCTGATATATTTGCCTGCATTAAACTTCATAGGAAATTAAGAATAATTTTATGGGTGCAAAGAGTGAGTGTTTTGGGTACAGAGCATGCTTATGATTCTAATCTGAATTAATAAGGAAAACAGATTATCACATATTTGCTGGGACAAGAAACAGAATCTTATATTGATTGACTGTATACAGCATCTTCTGACATAATCTCTCATAGAAATGAGTGTTCCTTCAGTTTCCATGCTTTTCCCTCTTTCTTTGCACTGTCAGATCCATGTCTGTAGTGGTACAAAAGAGGAGACACTACAGATAGTCCAACTTTCATTATGCCGGAGCCCAGTGATGCAGGGGTGGATTTCAGTTCATCATGGGAGAGTTACTGTAATTGTCTCCGAGCTTCATTAGCTGTCAGTCCTCCCCTCTGCGTCTGACATGTCAAAACCCAGAGACAAGCTGCTAATTTCTTGTTGAAAGCAGCCACAGTCTCTAGAGCTTGAAAAGATATACAAAGTTCCTTCCTTTTATGCTAACACACCTGACAAGTGCCGAGTGCTCTTACCTCTCGGTGAAACTTGAAATCAATAGGTGTTGTGGGTGCTCAGAGCTTTCAAGTGGCTCTTGTAAGGAGAGAGACCGCTGTGCTTCAGCAGGGCAGGATTCTGGGGGGGCCTCAGCAGCCTTCTCTGACTCTGCCACAGGCATCCTGTTTGGCCTTGAGCAAGTCACTTAATCTGCCTGCTCTTCAGTTTCTTGATCTCAAAATGGAGCTCCTAGTCTTTTATACCTAACAGGTCTGTGGTGAAGATTAATTCATGAGTATCTGTGAGATATTAAGGTTTTACAGTGATAGGGACTGTAGAGTAATGTCATAAATAATATTTGGATCTTTGAGCTATTCATATTGAGGTGTTCACACTGCCAATATCCTGACTCCACCCCCAGACAAGACTTAGGTCCTACCCATCCCAACCTCTTGTTTCTGTGGGAAGGAAACTCGAGAGCATGTGCTGGGACACAGCCGGGATGCGCACCGTGTGTAGGGGCACCGTGGAGCCCATCTGCCCTCCAGTTAGCAGTGAGATACAACGCTGGATCTCCGAGAGGTGCCGCACAGTTTGTCTGCTCCTGAGGCCTGACTTTGAGTAGGTTGGAGGCACCTCTGCAGCTTCCTTATTCAGGGCCTTGGTGGGTCCAGAGCAGTTGCTGGGGTATTTCTGGGAAGGCCGGGGGGTCCTGCCTACGCAGGCGGACTGTAGAGCAGCTTTGCCAGCAACATGACAAGCAGCAGCTTGTGGCACCGTCTCACCCTCCCACGCTGGGGATGACCAGAATGTGCAGTTGTCTTCCTCCTTTCCTAAACTAGTACGTGATTTTATTGCCCCTGGATCCTGCACTGATCCCAAACAGGCATACGCACAGTGTTAGAAAGGAGGAGATCCTGAGAAATGCTAAATATCTACAGCTTCGGGTAGAGTTGCTAGTGAACCTCAGGTCTCGGGGTGAGAGCTGAGTCTGTTCTTTCATTTAAGGTATCATGTATGCTGTCATTTTGCATTTAAAAGAGGATTCTGATTTTTTTTTAACAGATAGCGTGGTCCAAAAATGTTGTCTAACTACACAGAAGTTTATATAGTCTTTAGTGTGATTGCCTTTTGCAATTTTGAATCTGTTATTTTTAGCTCTCCATTTCTATGGCAGGACCTTTTGGCATCTTTGCGGAACGGGAGCAGTGTCCTGATTTAGCGCAGCTCTCTGATACTGACACTGTATAACTGAAGGAAGGAAATAGCTCCCCTGGTATGTACTTCTGCGGCAAGAGGCACAGGGATGTTTGTTGAGATTCATTGAGCAGTAGAGGCTATAAGAAGTTACGAAGTATTGTAGCGGTGCAGCAGAGGACAAACGTGCAGAAGCTCCAGGGGAAGTAGACAACCTTTTTAATTCTCATAATGCTTACTCTTCTTTGCTTCCAAGACGAGCAAAGCAGTAAATATCAAGCAAAGGCTGTTGATTTGTATGCACAACAATTGTTGGAATGAAAATCAGTTCAGACCCAAGTGACTCTTGCCAGCCCTATAGAGATGTGCATGCAGAGAAGGTAAATAATACTTGCGATACAACTTCAAATTCAAGCTACCCATCAGATTGTAAATCCAAATAGATCATTATTCCTTCCAGAAACCACTCTGGAGGATGGCAAGTTTCCGTGAGAGGGGAGACCGAGCAGGGGAGCGGGACCTGTGGAACGGTGCTTGTCTGGGGAGGACAATATTGCCGGCCTTGAGATGCTTCTGCTGACATTTCATTTGTTGTTAAGTAGCACAGAAAGCTATTGCAGAGCAAAACAAAACAAGAGCTGTATATCAGAGTGTAGAAACCAGTCTAGGCATTAATAAAACAATAAATGAAATGAATAATTTACCAGTGGCTGTTTTTATTTTGGGTTTTTTTTAGAACACTGGTAGAAGAATATTTCCATTCATACTGAACTGGAGTGAAATTACTTCTTCCATAGATAAAACATATTCAGAAGAGCAGTATACTTTCCCCACAAAGCTAACTGCAATCCCAATTAACACTTCTCAAAACTGAATTTATTTTTTTCCCCCTACTTCCTAATGAGGTTTTTTCCTCCCTGCTGTCTTGATACAAAGCTTTATGCCGTATGAGTGTGTTCATATGGTGCTTGAGTGCGTTATCTGACCTTGATTGGTGTTTTGGGAGCCAGTTAAATAGATTACATAGAGGTTACCTTGACAACTGTCTTTGCTGATTTAGCAATGCAGTTCATTCTTGGGCACAAGACTCTCAGCAACTGTGGAATTCCACTGACTTCATATTAATCATTAACACAATGTTCTAGGGAGGCTCTGCCGAGCTAGCAATAAGGACTGTATTGAAATTATTTTTTTTACTGGGTAAATGTTATAGACCAAGATACGTTTACAGTATGAAATGTTGTTCACAGTCATAAAATGAAAATATATGTTCCTGTTTATTTTTTCTCTCTCTTCTAGTTTCAACAATAATATTGGAATAATAAATCTCCTATCATGTGTGATGGGAAAAGATGGTCTTTTAAATGAAACTCTTTCCTTAACATTGATCTTATACCATACCTTCTTTTAGGTCTGTGCTGTAACCTCGCAGGCATGACAGATAGTTAAATTCAGTGGGCAAAGGCTTATGAGCCTGGAATCTGATCTCTATTAACTTCAAGGAGATTGCTTCTGATTTACATTGGTGTTATATAGGGATCAGAATCTGGCCCTTTTCACAAAGATGTTTGAAGCAAAAGACATTCATTTCCTTTTTCAAAAATGTTGTTTAAAATTTTAAACTTGTTTATAATGCCCTCAGACAAAAAAGATGGGCTTTGAAATTTGTCTTTAAAATTAGGCTTTTTACTTTTGAGTGCCAAACTTGACCAGAATTTTGCAGGAGGATGTCAAGACTCTGGGGCTATGTATTGCAAGAGGCTGGAAACTGGGTGGAAATTAGAGGAAGTTTTTTGTGCATTAACTATGAAAATGAATAATGTAGTCAGAGCACAGGTCACCATGTTATTTCTTGTGATATTAAATTCAGTGCGTCTTATAATGTCATGTCCATCCTCCCCATTTTCCATTTGCAGTGTTGTACAGGACTGGGGGTCGAAAATGTGTAAGCGTGTCCTAGGAAACGTCATGTGCAAGGTCAGTGAAGAAGACAGTTATGGCTTAGGGCAGGTGGGGTTTCAGAGGGAGCCTGGGCAATCCATGGGCAGACACGTCTGAAGGGCCTTCCACTCCCTTCAGAGCAGAGCGACACTCGGTCCTGCAAAGAGGCTGCTCTGCCGGAGCAGATTGCAGCTTTGTTGGAGGCAGGTATCTGCTATCGCTCTGCAAGTGGCTTGGTGAGACGTTACAGTCGCCTTTGTTATACTCTTGGTCCTTTGTCTCTGACGCTGCTCTGGCACACTGATAGCATGGAGACAAAACATCCCTGGAAGAGCCAGTCAGCAGCAACTGGATTCTGCAGCTGAGTTACTATAGCTGGGGGCCGTCGAGGCCCCATGCCCGTTGCCCCTGACGTCTCCTCCAGCAGAAATCGTCTGCATGAAAAATTCTTAGGATTTCTTAGCCTGAAAATGTACAAGTCTGCAGCTAGAGCCTAATTTTGGACATGCACCAAAGTACCTCTGATTCAGTAGATTTACATCTCATTTTTGCTGTACAAGTAAGGTCAGGATCAGACTGAAACAGGCCACTGTGCCTCGCTGGAAGGTTTTCAGAAGAATGCCCAAATCCTTCGCTGTAAGTGTGAGTGGAATTGCCTAAGGATGGCTGAAGGAAAGGAGCAAAACTTTGTTACTAGAGATTTTAATCTGTCACTTTAAAAGATAGTGAAGTGTTTCCAATATATGCTCCAGGGTGTTTCACAATTGGCAGAGCTGATTTATTTTAGAGGCCTGTAACCCTGCAAGAATTCAAAGTAACACACTTGGGGCCTCTGATCTTAAGTTACAGGGTAAGGATGATGGAGGTTTTCTTGACACAGTTTCTCTCTTTTCACTTACAATATGTAGATTTGAATATTGAGCACACTGGTGCCCAGCTGCCAACAACCTGATTATGCAGTGTCGCAATATCGTTCTTCCTGGAGAAGGACATGGATTAGCCAAAGTGTAAACAGAGAGAGCTTTTTGTTACAACTGGGACAAAACACAGGCTTTATCAAAGGAACTTACAAGCATAAAATGTCTAACTTCCACTCATTTTCTAGTTGGAATAGCGATTCCAACTACCTTTGACTCCTTTGAAAATCCAAGGCTCAACAGAAGTCTTATTTTAGAAGAAGATATATTGCAGATTGCTTCTAGCCCTATGTCATTTTTACACCCATGTGCTGATTCCTGCAAACTGTGACCCCATGCGATCAGAATCAACCCCATTACTCCTTGCTCCCGTGTATTATTGTCCTACAGAAACGTATCCCTCCAACATTCTGGCACTGCCAGAGAAGCAGGGAGATATTTTTGTCTTTCGTGATGTGTCATAAATAGATATCTGCTTTGTTCATATTTGAACATTCTGTGTAGACATGGTGGCCCTGTGTATTGATAATTACCACATTTCAGCATTTATAGGAAACAGGCTTTTCATAAATATCAAATTTCCACTGATCCAATTTTAACAAAATAAAACTTGATGCCAAATATCCATGAGTATCAAAGCTTAAAGACTAGTCAAGCCAAACAACCACAGGAACATCTGGGATATATCTTTGTTTTAGCCATTGAACAAACTTAGCCAGAAGTTTGAAGGCAATGTCCATATAGGCCCAAGAACATATTTTCAAGGAGATCACTGGATACTGTTTGAGGTTTACAGATCATCTCCTGAGATTAATGGATGTTTATGGTTTTTAAATATCTGCAGCAGAACATAAAGAAGCAGAAACTTTCACAGGTTCACGTATTCTAAGAGCTGCTCAGTGATAGTTGGGAGGCTCTTTTAACTAGGCGTTATGGAAATGTTAAATTAGGAATATCTGAGCAGTATATTCTCAGAGGAGGTGGTCAGAACATCAGTGCTGAAGTTATGCAAAGAGTTAAATTAGGTATTCCCCAGGCTGATGAGGCAAGTGGCTCTGGAACCCATTAATTCTTCTCCCAGACCATATTCCCGTGGTATAAGCACATGGTTCCTAATGGGCTACAGACTCAAACTTGAGGACTGTCTAGCAACCAGCTCGGGATCAGGGGATTTCAAAAGTCACCTTTGCACCTGCCTTCTTGTGCTTTTTTTTTCTTGTGTCCCAGATCATACCAGGGCAGATGATTGGAGCAGTAATTCACTGTACCATTTTTCCCTATACACTGATGACTAGAAAAGATTTTCTATCTTGTAGACAGTTATTCTTTTGAAATAACTCCAGAATTTAGGATTTTTATGATATTTTTCTGGGGGGAGAGCCCTTTGCAGGCTCCTGCTGCTATATGTGTTTTTCTAAAAATCCTTAATGGAACAAGATAGCTCCACCTGTGTGCCATCATTCAAGGTAAGGGGAAAGTTGTCAACAGATTGTGCAGGTTGATGAGCACTCTGGTTCCCTTCATATTAAAGTGAGATATATGTGTGTCTAATTCCTTACATGTCACCTGGAAAGCTTCCCCTGAGTGTTTCCAAGTCATGCAATTAACACTGCTGAATTCCCCAAGAGAGTCTACACTTCTAATTTCCTACCATACGAACACAGTGATTTCAGCCCCAGACTACAGAGTAACAGCAGAGTACAGGAAACTCGAAAACGTGTGTGTGTCTGTACAGCGAAGGCTTTGCTAAAGCAAGATGAAGCATCAGCTTAGAAAAAAGAATCATTTTTCTCTCTTCCCTTTTTTCCTTTTTTGGGGCAGGGGGGAGGGGACAGGAAAGAGTCGTCCTTGCAGGTCAAGGTTGAAGACTTTGTAATGCAGAGTAACAAAGCTGCCTGTGATAATCTACAGAGCACCTGCCCTGAGGATAAACAAACAGTTCACTTTTTAGTGCTTTGAAGTATGCTTTGTTGACTTTCATGAGCAAAATATTCTTTTGAACCTTATAGAAAAGGAAGAATGGAAACCTTAAGAACAAACAAAATGATATTTTATGTCCTTTGATTGATTTTCTGGTTAACAGTAGCTGCAGCATGCAAATAAAATTGATCAAAATCAACCGTGTCGTTAACCACATGGTTGGATCCAAGACAGGAAGCCACTGGCTGTTCTCCCAGTCTCCACCAGCTCATGGTTGAGCTTTGCTTCGTCCCAGCTGGCCCGTGCCGTGCCAATGGCACGAAGCATGCTGCCTGCACCGTGACACGGCTCCACGCTCAGCCTCTCACAGCCTTCGGTTCCTCCCTGGAGGACTCCAAGCTGCAATCCATGAATTAGCTCCGCTCTGGCACTTCCCTTCAGGATAGACCTGTTGTGGCTGAGAACTGATTTACTGAGCATTTGGGCACTACTATTGCACAAATTGTGACTGTCATTTGTTTGATTGCTGTAGTTTTTCTGAGTTGACTAAACAGGGCTTGTATTAACAATCTGATTCTCTCCCACCTGGCTTCCTTGCAAGCAGGGTGAATGTCCTAACTGCTCTGCTGGTTGCAACTCTTTAATTTCCTTTCCTTGTTCTCCAGAACTTTCCAGCACCTCTTATTCTTCATAGCCTGAATGAGCCTGAATGACATTTAAACTCTGCTGTTCCAAAGCCTTCCTTGCCTAAACTATGAAAATTCTCATAACTAACACACCACACATATATATCCCACGTGGCATGCTGACCATCTCACTGACATGTGTGCACTTTTTGTTCCTTCTTTTGGAATTTGGTCTGTTGTTCAAATATGATGGCAGTGAGACACCAGGAGAAGTCCTATACGGTCTGTGCTTTGTGCATGATATGCCCTCCAGCCTATGTGGAATTCCTTCAAGGAAAAGTTTCCTTTTCAAATCTGTGACTTTGATCTCCCAGCCCAAAAATTGAGCAAATGTGCTTCTGATAATGTTAATTTTACTTCAGATGATATTCTGATATGTATTGAAATGAAGAGGAACTGAGGAGAGAGATCACATTGCCAGACTGAGCAGGAGACCGTTATCCAAGAGCATATGGTTAGGCAACGGTAGAAGGCTATGTATTGGTGAAACACAGGCAAAGGGAAAGCGGACACAAGTCTCAGAAGTTCACATCAGGCTAGATAATAACAACTGGGTCCAGCTAGCAAACAGGCTTGCTGGTGTCCTTTGAGTTCCTACTGACTACAGCCAGGCTCTGTCTTGATCCCCCTGGAAATCTGTAACAAAACTCCTATTTGTTTCCATTGCCGCTCATGTGATTATGTCAAGATTTATTTGACAATCCTAGGAATAATAGAAACATCTATATGCAAAGAAAATGTGTATGTTTGTGATTCTCCTCTGGGTTCTATTTTCCCTGGAATCGAGCTCCCAGTTCCCACTTCATGCTGAATCTGTCTTCAGTTCAGCTTTACTTCTGCTAGCACCATGGAGAAATCTCAGACAAGACGGATGCCTGCAGCCACCAGAAGTCTTAAACTGAACTCCTAAAAATAAAAAGCTACAGAATTTATAAATGTTTTTGCAAATCAACCTTTTGTAACTACCCTCCTTTTGCAGCAGTGGCAGTTAGCATTGAAATCCAAGTATATTTCACCAAAAGGGAAAGCTGACCTCTGGCCCGAGAAATTCTGCAGAGTTCTGCAAATTGTAGGAGGCCCAGGGAAGGAAATCACTGCATGCCAAATTTTCCCACTGATTTCTATTGTCTCTACTTATCATATGCAACACTAGCAATTCATTGTTGAGCACTGTATCTTCCCCACAATTCTTGCCTAGCTAATAGCCTGATTATATTTTATGACTTTGTATTCTCATTCAACATAATTTACTCCTGAGTTAGAAAATATGAATGTCCCCAGAGAAACATCCAGCCCTTTGTTCTCTTTGTTCACAAATTAGTTTAGAGAAGGATCGACCAGTAGTGTAGAAAGCCTCTATTAGATCTGCTGAGATCTCTTCCTATTCGGATTTGATTTCTGCTGTTAGGGGCTACTCTTGATATTTATTTGGACTGAAATATTGTGCATCCCCTTCACAAAGAGAGAGTTGGTTCCACACAGTACTTCCATGAACCTCAGACAGTGTTTATATAGCATGTATTCAAAACATAGCAGCTATTTCTTACCACCTCTGCATATATTCTCTCTGTCCATGGGCTGGCTTACGTTTTATCAGAAAGCTTCTGTTTAACTGAACTTATATTTTATTCTTTTATATCTTTCTCTATGCAATCATTTCCCAAACTGCCTAAGTAAATACAATTATGGAGAGGAAGTACTGGAAGAAGAGGAACTGCAAAATTCTCCTGTGAGAAGTTCCTTCAGCTCTTCTTCCGAAGATCCACTCCTCTCCTCCTTTCTCAGACTTCAGACTTGGATACTTCCATGTAACTCCTCGCAAAACCCAGCGATATTTGCTCTGCTTTCCTAGTGCTGGCGTGAGGACATCACTGTGGAGCCTATGAGCAAGTCACTGTAGGTGACTGACATTTATATCTGATGTCACAGTAAAGCTCAATTTAGGGACTTCTCTTTTGTGTATCTCATAATCCATTTCTATCTGATGTCCCAGTAAAACCACTTGACTGAAGTGATCTGTGCAGGATATGAACAAAGTCAAGGGATTCTTTTAAGTAGAAAGTTGCTCACCCCCTAGTAATTTCTACCTCCATGTCAGGTCTTAGCAGTCGAATGTATCTCTTAAGGTTGGTCTGCACTACCAAGACTTTGCCAGGAAGGTCAGATCAGTAAAGACTTCTTGAGAGGGATGAATGAAGCAGCGTGTGTAAAAAGCATTCTGTTGCCTGGGTCGCTATCACCCCTCCTCTAATCACGTAAGCCATCCTGGCAGAAGAGTTCTGCTGCTGCTGCTATAAATTGTGTCAACCCAGGTGATTTCCTAGCTAAGCTGTCTTGGCAAAATGCTTTCTATGTAGTGTTTTGTGGGATAAATGCATCCCTGCTGGGGGGGGATTTTTTTGAACCAGGTGAATTCTTTCTATAGGCCCACTATGGATATCAGTGGAAATCTAACTTGGGTCATACCAAAGACTTTGGTTTAACCTGTGGGAGTGGGAAGATGAGAGGAGGAAGACAAGAGGCATCTCCACTGAACTTAAATCCTAGGCACTGCAGACAGAAAAGCCCCTAATAGATCTCAGTATGCCTAATCCAGCTAAGTAGCTCAGATATATATATCAGCCATCACCAGACTGCGTGAACATTGACAGTATGTAACATTCTTCTGCTGTGCGTGAAAGTCTTCATGGACAGGACATATTAGGTATTTGCTTATGACTGTGCAACCCTTTGAAAATATAGAGCCAGATGCACAGCTGCTTTGGATTAATGCCAATGCACCTATTTATACCAGCTGACAACCTAGTCCACAGCTTGCTAAGTGCTATTTATTATTTTATTTTATTTGCTAGAGTGACAATAGAAATGACATTGATACACAGGTCAATTCAATCCTGCTGACATAGCCTCAAGTATTTTTTTGTTTTTTCCCCTCCCCCTAAGGGAATCTCCTTTACAGATCTATTTTTTGTTAATGTTTATTTAATAAGATCAGCACATTGGCAGCCTCATAAGCTTGTTATTTTATGTATCTCTCAATTTCTTTAGCTTTATTAATCATCATGGTACTTGAAGTTGCTAGCATGAAAAATGCACTGTAAGAATAAATAATCATTATTATCAAAGTGCTTTCATAAAAATGATCTGTAGGATTAAATCCTTATTAGAGCAGCATTATTAGTCATGATTATTATTATTATTATTACAACATATTAATTAGTACTACTGAAATAGTGCAGCTTAACATACACTTTCAGAATTATCGTTCTGGAAGTCAGTTAAATATGAAGGTATAAAATTTCAGTAAATTTAGAACTTTAAGAAATGGGACTGGGATTATAGTTAGTATCATTTATTCGGTTCAGTACTTGCAAAGAGCTGACAATGTGCTCAATGCTGTGCATAACAGAACTTGCTATCTGAAACACATACTTTAAGAAAGGGGAAGGAAATAGTTGCATTGGAATAGATCTTTTTTTTCTTTATTTTGGAAACCAGGAGTTCTGTGTTGTTTGTGGCTCTGCCGCATCCTGAGTCTGTGTCTATTTAATTTTGTACTTTTTGATTTATTCTTTCTTTGCCTCAGTGTATTGATGTGCATAAAGTAAGTTAATTAATCTGAATAACACACTTTGAATTATAGGTGTCATATAAGCATGAAGCATTCCTTACCCCATACCTGAGAAGAAGCCCTAGTTTGCCATGTTACATGGCTGTGTATTTTTCTTAGATGTATTGCCTGTTTGGTTAATGTAACTGTGAAGTGAGGTGATGGGCAGATTGTGTACAGCATACTTCTCTTTTTTCTTTTATCTGAAATGATACTATTACTCCTACCCTTTGATGCAGTAACCTCATCAAGCTTCAAGAGACATAGGATGGGAAAAGACTGACAAATAAAATATTGTTATGGCAGGTGTCATGAGATGGTGCTGTTATATAAAGTCTTCCAAATCTTTTTTTCTTATTATGTGAGCAAATGTTCAGTCTTGGGAAGACATGCTGTGTTTGTTAAATTTATTTTGCAAGGTTCTGGATTGTGAAAGTCAAATTAAAAAACTGGTTCTTTGCCTCAGCCCCTGGCCGGACTCGTTCTGGAGGCAGTCTCTCCCTGAGCAGATAGGCGTTAGCATTTGGCTAAAATTCCTGAGCAAACTCATTGCCCTGCTGTTACCATCTCTTTGCCAGGTCTGATTTTGCTTGTTGCAAAACTTCCTTCTTTATGTCGTGCCATAAATTAAAACCCCGGGCTTTTAAGGGCAGAGCCTCTGAGTCGATAGGGAAATCGGAGGGAGGCCGAGCAGAGCGGCAGGCAGCTGGGTCCGGAGCGAGGACAGTGGCAGGAGCCAGCGTGCTGAGGAGGAGCTCAGTGCGCGGGGCCCGAGGAGGTGCCCGGCAGGGATGGTGTTTCAGCCCAGCCTCTGCCTGCCTGGGTGCCACTGCGCCTCTGAACTTTCTCCTGAAGTTAGGCACCCAAAATTGGTCAACCCTTCCTGTCCAAAACACAAGGGAGGGAGAGACCATTTCTTTTTACCTGTTGATTTGGTATCTTCTAGGAGACGGGAAATTCACAGCTAAATGTCCCTCTGCCAGATCTGGCATATGGAATTGAATTTAGGTCTCCCACATCTCGAAAAGGGCCCTGCCCCCTAGGCTTTTTGGGTGCCCTAGGCCCTTTCAGCCCCTTCCAGTGGCACTGCTCCAGTCTGCATACTTAACCCAACTGCATTAGGCGCTTTTATCCCGCCTCAGTCACTGACATTCAGGCCTCGAAATGTGGGACTCCGCCGGGCGCCTGTGTCCTTGGGCAGGTCTAGATCCTTGTCGTTAAGGTGCTGTGGGGAGCTTGACGTGCTTTGGACATCATGGTTCTTCCTTTAAAAGCACCAAGCTCTGCTTGAACTTGGTGGCACTTGGGGGTATAGCAGGAGCGCAGCCGCAGGCTGCTCGGAAGGACAGCCAGTCGTCTGAGCGGCCTGAACTTCTGCTTGGCTCTGTAAAATGGGTACCAGCGGAGCAATCGATTGGCGGCTGATGTTGGTTAGAAAAAAACTCCACACTTAAGTGATGCAGTAGCAAAGTGATTTTTGTAAATCTCTGGAATTAATAACTACAGCTATTTGAGAAGAGAAACAGTATCATTCATACTGAAAAATATTCTCTTCCCTCCCACAGGGAAAGCCTGTGTAGGTGTGGAGCTGTAGTCTGGGAAATTAAAAAATGCAAATTAAAAAATGCAAATGTAAAAGAGAGGCATTGCTCGCTGCAGTGCTCTAAGGGTTTTCTTGAATAGCAGCAAATTAAAGAAATGCTATGTAATCAAAGTTTGTATCAAGCCTATGAAAGAAAAGCACCATTATCTCTAAATATAGTGATAGTACTCTCTGCTCCTGATCTTTTACATTGTGTACATATTACCAGTAAATTACAAAGATACTGTATTATATTTTCAGCAAGTCCTTGAAGAAAATGCACATTACCTTTTTATATCCCTTTTTATTCTGTTGTACTAAAACATTATGATTAGGAAGGAAAGGGTAGTCGGGCTACTTTTCTTTTTTTTTTCCCCAACCCAGTTCATTCAGTTTCTTCATTCCACTTCCCTTTGCTGCTCGTTCCCAGTTGCAGCTGTTCACACTGACGCTAATACAGTCCAATCCCATGGACTGCACTGATTGTAGGTGAGTTTAGATTATCGGTGCGTTCTGTCTTTCACATCCCCTCTCCATTTATCCCTACGTAATCTTACATGCCCACTTAGCTTCACATCAACTTCATTTATGGTCCATTTGCAACATTTCCCACAAAAGGTGAACATCCAGGGAAGATAAATGCATGTATACATATTATTTGTTCAGTGTTTCAAGATGACCACAAGGCATTATGAGAAGAAGGCTTTGTAGGGGGATAGTATGGTGCTAGGATATCCGTGTCCTTAGTAAATGAAACTAGATCAGAATACTGTATTAAAAATCTCTTCCAAATTCTATATGGATTTTTAGAGACAGAGATCAGGCTCCATTACTGGTTTTGTCCCACTGCCTTAAACTGACTTTCCAGATGGCTGCTTAAGGATTTCCCAGCATAAGGGTATCCTGGGCAATGTCAAAATGGTATAACAGCTCAGGAAATGGGCAATGTGGCTGAGAAAAAGGAGAGAGAATCAGAGAAATGGTGCAGCCTAGCAACATCCAGGTAACCTGTTGGTCTCCACGGCAATATGTAACTGGTTTAGAGAGTGATGAGATTGTTGCCAGCTAAAATGGAAAATAAGCTATGGTGGAAACCGGTATTTATTTGATTGGTAATTACAAGAAGCCTCACTTCCTCCAGCAGAATTCAGGATGTGTTGGGTACAGCTAAGAACTGGGGCACAGCCATAACATATAGCTGAGAATTTCTCCAAAAGTAAGTTAATGCTATTTGAGCCTTGATTCCCCCATTTGAAAGAACTTGTATTGCTGTGTGCTGTGGTGATTTCCCAAATTTCACTAATTTTTGTGATTCTCAGTCATTCGTCTTTGACAGAAGACTCGCTAGGGCCAGAGATCTATACATGTCTCTAGAGTCCTTCAGAGATTAAGTGGAAAATAAAATAGAAACTAAAGTTTTATGGAGCTTTGTTTCCTCAAGTGTTTCAGTGGTAGTAGCAACCACAGGGAGCTACAGAGCCTAGAAGTGGTGGAAAGTAGAGCAGAGGTAAAAAGAGGAGATTTGTGTAAAAGCGATACAGGCTTCGCACAAATGCTTGTGATGATGTGCTTTGATTTCTTTTGGCAGAAGATGTACATCTTCAGCTTGCATTGTACACCGAATGCTGGGCTGTGGATTGGGCACTTTGCTCTTCTGGTGGCATTGTGCAAACAAAGACTTCCACTGAACCTCTAGGTTCTTGCAGAAACTAGGCCAAGCAGGCCCAGATAGGTAAAATGTTGTATAGACCCTGATTTTAATTAAAATAAAGGATAACTACCCCATTGTAACACCATTACAGTTTACAATTCTTTCTTCATTTATTTAATCAGACAAAACAGATAAATCAGCAAATAGTGTTTTCAAAGTCTTCCAGATTAAGAGATAAAACTCATACAACCTTAACCAAATATATGGTCAATAAAACCACAAGTAATAAAATTCCCCAAATACCTCTATGGATGAAGAATATTAAAGGGCTTTGAAAATAGCTCTTAACAATAGATGCAAACAGTATATATATTTAACTTCTTAATACTGTAAAATAGGATATGCTATTTACCATTCTTACTCATTAGACAATGGGTATTTGAATAAAATTCTGGTCTCAATTGAGATATCTCAAGTGGTAAAAGGTGGTGTTTTGAGCGGCTGCAGCACCATGATGTGGTGAGGTGAGCAAAGATTCCTCCAGGGCATCTTCTTGAGCTACCTCTTGCATTTCAATGACTCTCTGTTTCTCTTGGGCTGTCAAATAGGGAAAAAACAGAACTGCATTTGAGGTGCAAAACACTCACTGTTAGGACTGTGAAAGACACTTATGCTGTGTCATTTACAGCCTCTGAGTGACAGGGAGGTGAACTTCTCCCATCCCAAGTAGATTACTACAAAGGGGAATGTGAGAGTCATCATAACTTTTTATTTGCCCGCATACTGTACCTTAACACATTTCAGTAACTAGTGTAGCTCTGCTTCCAGAGTGGCAGAATATTATAAAAGAACCTTGGAAGTACTTTTCTGATCAGTATTGCAAATACTTCATGTTGCCACATATGAAATGCAGGTCTAACCCTCCTTTGACATTTTAATATTAAATTGAGGTGGCCACTCAGATTTTACAGTCGTCAGTGTCACTCTGTGGTGAACATTTAGCAGCCTTGAAACTCTTCCAAATTGTCTAGCTTTAGCTGCTTAGAAGATTCCATTACTCTTCAATTCAAATACTGTCATAAAAGTTGCCATAACACCAGAGGTCCTCAAAAAGTCTTTGTTCAGTTCACCTAACATTAACAAAGTGCTTGTAACTGGACTTTTATGTTATATTCCTAACTTTAGTCTATTTTAATATGACTGGCATCAGGAAAAGATAGTGAATTTCTCAAGGTCTAAAAAGAGTGTAATACATCTTTCCCATGTTGAGTCTTCTGTTCTTCTTGCATAGTCTCTTGCTCCTGACAGCTAGATTCAGCTTCTGCTAGCAGAAGACTCAATTTTTATGAATTTTTTATTAACTGTTTTGCACCCTTTAAAATTGCTAAAGAAGTTACTGAAGTCATTGCCATTTCTTTGGGGCAATCTAAGCAAACCAAGTCGAGGTTTCAGGCTAATCATTTTCAGACCAACTGAATCAGACCTTCCTGCCCTGACATCTTTGGAATTACCCATCTGTTTCCTGTATTTTAGTGCCTTGCCGATTTGAGGAGTGCCTTGCTCAAGTTTCTTACTAAAAGTGATGTGTTAAGTCATCAGCAGGCTCTGAAGTGAGCTTGTAGCACCTACTTGGTGAAAGGATTGAAGGATTTTTGTCTCTAAAGCTATTAATCTTCTAACTTTCAAGCACAGAAATCAATAACATTTTGAAAAGTCAAACTGTTCATAAAGGAACTGTGGGTGGTGTCAATGCAGAGAAAAACATTTACTGGAAGACACAGAAGAATGTATGTATTTATTTGATGCAGGGGTGGCATGTATCAGAAATGTAACAAACATCTCTAGCAAGAAACAAACACGGAAATTTTTGTAAAAGAGTGTTTGGCCAAAAAAAGGGGGAAAAACGTATCTCAAACCAGAAAAAGCAGGGCTGTAAGAAATTATAAAATAATCAAATGCAAATAGTAGCTAGAACTGGACTACAGTGTGTAACCTTTTCCTTCAAATGTGGATTGAAATCTTTCCAAATATCAATTAATCCCTAATCTACCATGCATTTCTTAGCTGTTCCCTGTGCATTATTAATGGACTGGTCACCCTGAGATGAAGGTAGGAAGTAAAAGCAATTAAATTCCTCTCCCACCCCTGCAGATACAATTGACCTAGAGGATTCAGCTACAAGTAAAAATGAAAAAAGCTCCAAAACAGAATAACCATGCCCTTCTTGCCTGAGCTGTACTTGCCTGTACAGTTTTAAAAGCAGCATGCAACAGCAACAGCAAGCTCCCTATATATCGACCATCAAATGGTAAGATCCAGGGCTGATCAAGGAGGAGAGCAGGTGCCCACTCTCTGCTGATTTCTCCTGGTGGTGTTCTCTAGCTGAGTGAATACTTTGAGACAGAACTCCAGACACTGGCTCATTTTTTCAGTGTAGAAAAAGAAAACCCCATCTGTCTCCTGTGAGGTATTGATCCCCTTGGAATTTGAAGAAACAATTTTAACTTCATGTTTGTGTGGAGGGTGATGGCCAGAGAACTCAGGAAGGCTCTGACTGTATAATACAGTTACCTCTGGCCTGAGTGGGATACAGTTGCCCTAGCCTGCAATTACCATACCGATCAGTCAGCGAGGATAACAAGGAGAGCTCTGTGGTGGCTCTTTACACTCTAGCACGGTTCGTGTTTATTTCTGCAGTAACGCCGAGGTGAGACTCTATTCCTTTTGCCCTGCTTAGCATCATTGGAGATAATATATTAAGATAAAATAGGCATCTTTCCAAATCACCCCTGATTATTCTTCTGTTTAGGAAGTGTCCTAGCTTAACGAAGATTGTATTACCAAACTCAGGGTGTATGAAGAGCTAACTGGTCAGGGAAGAAGGAGGGAAACGTTGACAGTGCCTCAGTAGCACAGGGAAGGAAGGCAAAGGAGTGCGATGTGGTCTTACTAGTGAGAGGCTCAGTTCTGACTGTCTATGAACAAAGCCCTGGGTTATACCCACCCATATGTGACTGAAAGGGATTGCAAGTCTTCTCTTGCTATTCTTTTCTTGGTCTTTTAGGATCATATAGTCCTCAGGAGGACACTAGCTCAGCTGAGTGGTATGGAGAAGAGAGGGGAGGCAAAAGAAATAGTTCAACATGATATTGAGCTAAAGCTAGATATCTCTTTAGGCTTGAGATCTGGTGAGTTGCTTGGGCTTTCCTACGATAATGTGTATCCACAGTCTCAATCTTCAGAAAGATGGAAGTTGCAACAGATTCAGTTAGAAACAGAACCAGTGGCACTGAGGAGATCATAGTTTTCCTTGAACTGTTGTTTTCCTGGTGATAGTAAAGGTTTTAACAACATCCATCAGTGATTCCCTGAAGCTGTGCTGGGCTCAGGCGAGTCTGTCACGCACAGTGCCGGCTCTCCTGAATGATTCTTTGGCTTAGTTTAGAAATGAGCTCCCAGCATTTGCACACAGTGGTGAATATTGCACAGGAGCACAAGCTCTGCATGGAAGGGATTAAGTCAAGTATGATCACTGTGGCATTTCAGAGGGGTAAATCTAGAACCTTAAAGGTCAGGGAGAGGGAGGCTTCAGGGTGCTCATGGGACTCTGACATGGAAAGTGCCACAGGAGAGAGGAGGAGCCTGAAGTCCAAAGCAAAACCACAGGGGAGGAAAACTGAGCAGGGGAAAGGTGAAGGAATATAACTGCTGGAACACAGCCATCCTAGGGTTTTGTTGCACTATTGGCTTTCTGTGTTGGCATATTTATTCCTTTTATTACAGTTTATACCTACTAGAAAAATATATTTTGTGTGACCAACTTTTGCATATCTTTTCCATTTTCTCATTTGACTTGTATGTATTTTTTCAACATACTTTAATTTATGATATAAAGGGCAAGTTTTTATGAACAAATTAGTTTCTGTGTAAGGACAGCAATTACTTGGCCTCATTTCATGGGAATTCATTAGAATATTTAGAAAGCTCCTTTGGGATATCAGTAGACTTTGCGATTAAGATATACAGCTAGTGAACCAAATATGGTTCTCCTTCACATGAAATGCTGAAGAAGTCAGGAGAGCTGCATGAACAGGACTGAGAGCTGGCTCGTGCTAAAGCAGTGAGCTGGGCTCACAGTGGACTACGGTTTAGTGTGACTGGAATGGGAAACAGGAGATGTTCATTTTGCGTTGTAATTAAGGATGGCATTGGAAGTGAGGAGTACAGAAAGCTGAGCTAATAACTGAGACTGAAGTGACCATAAAACCCCAGGCAGGATGCAAATTGGTATTGTCATAAAATACTCAAACAAAAAGATACCAAATACTAAAAACTCTGCTTACGTGGCAGCAAGACTAAAGTAAGAACTGAGAAAAGCCACAGAATATGAGCTTTGGTTGATTCTGTGCATTTTAATGAGACTGTTGTGCCTTTTCTTGAAAACAACATAAATTAAGGAGAGACTGTCAACTTTAAATTTGAATTTCCTTATGTTTGTCAGACTGAGCTTCCAAAGTGATTTTTTTGGTCTACTTCTTTTAAAAGGACAAAAAGGATCAAGATCATCTTATGCTCTAATCACTTGCCAAATTTCATTTTTTAAATCAAAGCTCTTTAAATTTGAAAAATCCTTTTTATGCATGTAAAGTACTGTTTACTTTTCTGTGATTTAAAAATGATTTTATTAATATTAGCAAAAATGTGCTCACAGACAGACTGAACTCTTATGCTGTAACTCAAATCCCAGCTAATTATGGTTCCGTTGTAAAGTTATAAACCCTCGAAAAACAAGGTTTATAAGAGAAGTATTGACACAGTCTTAACTATAGCCATGTGAATGGAGCCACTGTAATATTGTTTGGAAATACTGTTCTAAAAGGGAATCTTTTATGAAAAGAGATGCCAGCTGTTCACTTTGGAAACATTTATTTCATTGGCTCATGATAAAATTGGCTGTGGAGGATATTATTCTGAAACACAGCAACTTTTTAATTCCATTACAACCTGAAATCACTGGGAAAGACATGACTCCCAGGAGCTGTGAAAATGGATTTTGGTTGTGTCTATTGCAATATTGCCTTTGAAGAAATATACAAATTTTTTAAGCATAATTCAGGCTGGACAGGTCCTCAGAAGGTCATCTAGTCCAACCTCCTGCTCAAACAAGGAGAAAAGACATTTCAGGTTTTGTACAAAGGGTTCCTTTTTATAAAAACAATAACAGGCTTTTAAAAGCTTGCTTTTTAAATATATTTTTTGCCTTTGGCAGTAGTTTGTCCTACAAAAGCCACTTGCTTTAGTTTGAGGAGACAGAACTACAAGCTTGATTAGTACCACCGACGAACCCAAGCATGCTACACAGTCCAGGATCGCACATCAATAGGTGGTTTTAGCCATAAGAAGCCAAATTTAAAGAGATAGGTGAGACAAACTGAGAGAAACAGAGCGGAGTCTCGCACTGACTGGCACATGGTGATCTGCCATGTGGAGTCTCACTTCAGAGTCGAAAAAGTTGAGGGGTCTGGGAATGAGATCCAGAATCTGAGAGTGCTGGCAGGAGACATACCACAGCTGAAGATGGTGCCCTAGTGATATTCTTCCGTAGGGTACCTAATTAGAAATAGCTGTCTACCCTTGAAAATAAGATCTGGCCTGAATCTCTTGTAAATCGTATGGAGCTTGTTCATCTCATAGTACCCCCTTGCCCCAAGATTAAGGAAGAGGTATGGAGTGGTACAACTCTGTATGTGTTCAGTTATAGTCCAGGTACACGCGGGTATGAAGGCCTGAAATTACAGATGATCTTATATCCTATTATAGATCATATTTTAATGGTGTAATATTCTTGGACATGCAAGGGAGGGAAGAACTCCTTACCTGAGTTATTTTACTTTAAATTGCAGTGCAGCAGTAAGACACAGAGCAGTGTGTGTTCATTCCTTATTGCTACATCTTTTTGTCCTTGAATAGTGCTGGATGAACTTCTTGTACTGGCCAGTCTCTGCTGCTATTATTGACTACAGTCTCTATCCTTCGCCATGTCATTGAACTTCCGTCACCATAGGCTTCATTAGCAATTATTGTTTTGGTGAAAAAAAATCCTACACCACATATTATAGGATGACCTGAGGCCATTATGGAACTGAGCGTTCCCAAAAGGATAATCTAGCCACAATATATCAAAGTGCTGAGAAAATATCCTTTGTCTCAGGTCATGTAACCAATGTGGCTGTTAAATGTTTTAAAAGCAGTTATATAACTGGCATTTAAAATGTTTTATTGAAAATCCTTAATGCTACTGTAACTAAAATGACCTTTAACAGAGTAAAACACATCCCACCTTAAAATGGGATTTGATTAAAAATATCAAATGTTATAATGTGCTCATGGCTGTACATACACCATCCTGTCATACCAACCACAGAAGCAGATGCGCTAGCTTTGGCTTTTGAATGTTATATTCCACTTAAACCTATAAAGTAGTTACTTTACAAGAAATGATTGTTATGAACTTTTAAACACTCCATACAATATTTGACATATAAGCAGTTTATTATTGGTATTTTTTTATGAGCAGGTGGTATCTTCAAAGGCAGATGTTCCCAGATGGAGAGCATCTGATCTAGGGAATGTTGGCTGATCAGATGATTCGCACTGGCTTCTCTTCTCTTCCCATCCCATGATGGGATTTTTTCTTTCTGAGAAAAGAAATACATGACCTGCTACCATTAATCTCTAGTGTCGTAGAAGAAACCACAAGATTGCATGAAGGTAGAGAGATGGTTTTACATGCTAATGCAAGGAAAGATAGCCATAAAACTTTCTTTCTGTTAAGAGATTGCCCCTCGCAGAAACAATTTAGAAAGCCCCACAGAGCAAACCTATGTGTAAAAATATATTGAATGTCATGTTACAAGTCATTTACTGCTGATGTCTGGAGTTCTTAAATACAAAAACAGCTGAATAGTCAAGAGTGAAAATTTTTTTGAATTCAGGATAACAAAGCTATAAGTAGAATAGATAAACAACTAAAAAAAAAAATTCCCTGAACAACAACTGAAATGAGAGATACTTTAACAAAAAATGGAGAATTGCTCTCTCTGCGACAATCTGGCCCTCTGACAGAACATAATCTTTCTCTCACTTTCAAGTACTCTTAAGAGGGGAAAGTGAGAAAAAAACCCTGTTCAGACCCATCAGAGCAAAAGACCTTTTCATCTTTCTGCTTACTTACCTATCTATAGATCTTCCCCCCCCAGCCCCGTGAGTATGCATATTAATCATTCCAAATGGATAATTACTCTTCTCCTTATTTTACAGCTAGGAAGTTGAGTCATACAGGAATAAAGCAAGGTGTCCAAGATCGCAGAGAAAGCCTGTGATAGAGTCAGGAGCTGAACAGAGTCCTAGACACATAGTGGCCTCCACTCCCACTGCCTATGCAAATATCTCACCCATACTGAGCTGATATGAGTAGGATGGGCAAGACTTCTGTTGTGTATTAGATTGTCTGGAGCAGGATTCAGGATCCCAGAGGATTAATTTATTACCAAAGAGGACAAAAATTTGCTGCTAAAGTGAGTGTGTTCATACATGAATTGAACAAGTGCATGGACAAAACAGACATACAGCTTTGAAAAATCCATACAGAAAGGCTGAAGTTAGTTTATTACAGGTGTCATGGAAACAATGGATAGCTAGGAAAAGCTTTCTGTTAAAAAAAATAGACTTGACAACTTCACTACTTCTGGTCATGCTTTCAGAAATACTTTCTATACTCACCACTGCCTCATAAACTCACAAGATACAGACACAAACTTTTAAACTCACTCAGCCAAATACCCTAGTGTAATTCTACTAATTGAACATTCAAGGGATTAATTTAGCAGCAGCTGGGGCAAATATGAAACAAGGGAGGGTCCTCAGGGAGGCAAAGCTCTGGGGGGCCACTGGGTGCTGGTGCTGTTTGGGAGCAGGCTGCAGAGGAGCAATGGTGAGAGGAAGGTTGACTAAGAGAGTGAGCTTGGGGCTGGAAATGATCTGGAGCCCTGCGGAAGCCTGAAACAGCGAAGAGGAAAGATGAAGAGCGTGGGGTGAGTGAGAAACCTTTGCACAACAAATACAGTGCTGAAAAACACTGTTTGAGAAGGGAAATGATGCTTCAGGTATCAGAATGTCTCTCTATGGGCTGGAATTTGACTGTGACTACTGCAGAGCTTGGCAGGGTGAGACAGATTTGGTGTTGTTATTGCTAAAGAGCTGGCATACCTAGAAAGTATTTAACTTTTAGAGTCACTGGGGTGTCTTTGGAAAATATTTCCAGGTAGCAGGAAGTTAGAAGTCCTATTAAATGTGTTTAAACAAAAAGCTGGTGCTACTGAGACAAGAGCAGGCTCTAGTGCAGGGTTACAATTGCACAAGAGTTCTTGAAGTCATAACCCGGTGCTAGAGAGAGGGAAGTGCTTGGGAGACTGAAAATGAATGTGATGACTCTGATTGCAAGGCTCATACTGAACAGTCAGGACTGCTCAGTGTTTGTGCTCAATCAAATCAGGAGTTCTCAGCCAGAGAGTTCAAATTACTTTGCAAAGGGAGGGCAATGGAATTGCACATGCGAAGAATGATTCTGTGTAGGTGGGAATGTTGCAAAATCCCGACCAAAAGGAAAAGGGAGATGTAGGAAGCATGGACTATGTTGATGTTTAAAATTCATATACATGAGTAAGAAGAAATAGGAAGAACTGGAGAAATGGAACAAACAGTAGCAATAATAGCCCTGAATGAAGAGTTGTAAAGTCTCTGGATAAAATAGTGGGCATAGTGATCGTGGTTTCTATATGCTGCTGAGCGGCTGGGCCATGGCAGAGGTAGTCAGTGAGCTTATAGTACATTTGTTTTTTCAGTGCCTTTGTGATCATAAATGAGTAGTAACAACAAAACAGGAACAAAATAGATCTAAGAAATGTCACTACGGAGCTGGGGAACCAGTAGGTTTCCTGTGGAACTTATTCTAAAAGGAAAACATGAAATAACCAAGAGAACAGTAAATCCTAGTAATGTTTATACACTAAGCTTCACTCTGTGATGTGCAGTTCAATCCCCCTCCACTACAGGGCCCCAGGGTGGAGCTGGCAATTAATCTACGATTGCTTGGAAGGGAGCAGTTCACAGCTGAAGGGGCTCTGTGGATTATAAATTTAGCAAGCAAAATGGGAAGTCGGAGCACTAGTAATAAAGGAAGTGCCAATAGTTAAAGCTATAATCATCATGACTCTGGGGCAGATAATCAACACCTATATGGCAATTTTCAATTCAATAAATAAAGCTAACCGAGTTGCCTAACAACGTCATTGAGCTGTGATTACAACTGGCAGCATTATGTAACTGTGACAACCAGGCAAAGAGGGGGGAGAGTGAAATGTATATACATTTCCAGTCTTAGTTACTGAAGGAGCCTGGGGGATGAAAACCCATCTTTGAAGTTTTCGGAGAGAGCATACTACAATCCATTTCAGTATATTCTCACTTTTTTTGCATGCAGATCTCTGGGGTCTTGATGAGGAATTAGACAAAGGCACATTTTGCCCCCCCACAAAAGTGGCAAGAGAAACAGACTCTTGCCGCTCTCAGTCGCGCCGCCCGAGTCTGCGTCGGGGACCTGGAGGCACGGCCAGCCTCGAGTCTAGCCACCAGTGTGGAGTTCTGCACTGCAACATTCGTGTGCTCACATTTACCATAGCAACCTTCACATCACATTTAATACACAGAGACATCCCTCCTCTTGCCTGTTTAAAGAGCCCTTGTTAAGTGGTTTTGCTGTATTTTAGATGCCAAGATGTCGGTAAGATTGATGGAAGGGTGCACAATCAAACTTGTGAGGAGTGCCTAGCATCTAGCTCATTATGTAAGAGAATTAGCAAGGCAGTTCTTTTGACATGACAGTCCATTATGGCAGCTGTCAATCATACCTTAGCATATGCTTTTTTTTTGTCCTCTTCAGTGATATTTTTTTTTTTTAAGAGGTTGTTCCATTTCTATTCATCAATAAGGCAGAGCTTTGTGTTCGCATACGTTAGCTGTTACAGATCTACTTTCTCTGAAGTAATCACTGTGTGAACATATTATGGATGCACATGTAATCCTTACTAGTGGGGCTCTTTGTTCCAGTTACATGTGTACAGAGGCTTGAAACCGCTATTGCTTCTCATCCATCTAATAGCTTTGGTCCTTTCGTGTGAGGTGGTGGTGCTTAGACATTTCGGTGCAGGAAGTCTAGGTTTGGTCTCCAGAGGAAAAATCCATCCAGAGGGACAGTTATATTTATTCATCCCTTTTCAGGAGAGGGAAGAAAAGCTTGCACTAAGAGAGTTATCCTAAGATGACAGTGATACCAAGAATAACATTCATGCCTCTAGCATCTTTCACAAAAATACTTCCACATACCTAACAGAGCTTAATGAACTAAGCCTACAAGGTGTTTCAGTGTCATATTACCACGGCATAAATGGGGAAATGAAGGCACAGGGAAGTAAAATAATAGACTCTCAAGTTACTGACTCCAGTTTAATATCCTTTCTGAGGTCTTCCACAACTGAGCCCTCTCCTAACAATTAGTCAGAAAGGAACTGAGACGGAAAGGAAAGGAACTGAGATGGAAAGGAAAGGAAATGACTTTTGGGGAAGGCCCTTCTTTCATCTCTAAAAGAACATCTAAGAACGGGGCAAAAATCTCAGAAGGGCAGACTGCCTCTGAAAAGGAGTTCATCTGCAAAGCCGTGTCTTGGCTGGTGTGCCCATTTGAGAGTGATGATAACTGGCAGCAGTGCATCCAGTGAGCCTAGGAAGCTAACACAGATAAAACAATAGTGCATTTGCAAACAAAGAATACATATTGAGGTAGAATTGGGCATCTTTTCATTTTATTTTTAAGCAAAAAAAAAAAACCCTGTATAATACAGGGCAACTTTTATAAATTGTAGCTGTATCTATATTTGATACACATAAGTTTATCAAACAGTATAGCTGAGAATAGATGTGTACTTTTACAATTACCCATAAAAGAACCAAAAACATAGATAAATTGAAAAAGATAAATTGAAAAAAGAAGCTTCTCTGTTGCACATCAATCTTTCTGCCTCATTTTCTTTCTTGGTATCTCTCTCCTTTTTCCTCATGTAATACCAGAATCTTCTGGGGTAACAGAAAAAACAACTACTTGCGTACAGCTGTACCAATGGGAAAGAGGTAGCACAGATATCCTGGTAAAGACGGACATCTGAAAGGGGGCTGGTTCACTGGGAAAAACAAGTTTCAACATTGTAAACTGTTTAATCTTGGTTAGCACTTTAATTAGTGTAAGTAGGAGGTGGGATGGTACTTTAACAGTAGATGTTTCATTGAGATAATCTTTTCCTAAAGTACACACTTTCTGAGAAAAGTCTTTTAAAATGTTCTCCAGTTTCTCTCCTCTTAATATATCTGGATAGGAGTAATGTATGACTCTTCAAATAATCTACTCATTAGCCTTGAGATAATGAACATATTGCTTGTTTTTTATGCTATTACTCGTAATCCCAGATAGGACTGGAGCCTTCTCATATGCACACTGCATAAATACGGATAAATGATATCCTCTGCCCCAAGGATCATACAGACTAAGGCTTCTGTCCTGAAATTGCTGACTAAGGCAAATATTTTTGCGTATGCATATCTGCAGTGATTTCAAGGGGGCACCTCCAGAGGTGCCAAGGCTCAAGCGAACTCCCTGGAGAGCAGGTCTTGGGTAGTGAGTATCATAACTACTGTCCATAGTCTTTCAAACACCCACATGCCTGGATCGAGCACCGCTGACTTCCCTGGCACTGCTTGTATGCGCAGATGTTTGCTTCTGACTCTTTCTTATGTAATTCTTTTCCGTTTAAAAAGAAATAAATGATGCCCTGAAATACCACACGAGTCCATTCACACTATCCTAGCCAACTACAGGTTAGTTTTTCTGCTCCATGCTATCATCTGATAGTTCCTTGAATAAATACTTTTTCTTATTGTTCTTTCTGGAAAAAAAATGTCTATAACCTGTTAAACAACTTCAAGGACTCTTCCTTCTACTGTTTCATCCTGAACCAGCCATGTGGTGACTCTTCTCCTGATCCAGTCTGCAATGAAATCAATGGGAAGCATTCTATTAAATCCAGTGGGCTTCAGATCAGTTGCTGCCACTGAAAGCCATAATATAAGCAGTCTGGTCTTTGTAATATCTGCTATAATGGCACAGCGTGGTCCCAATCCTGCACTCTTAGTCTGGGAAAATCCCCATTGATTTCAATGAGACTTCTCCTTAACTAAAGATTTCACAATCAGGTAATGAGAAGCAATGAGCATACGCTGCCCTCTCTATTAGATCCTGTAGTCTGACTACTTCTGATAGGCGTCTGTAAAGTGGTTTTTCTATGGCGATCTGTGCTTGCAGCAGCACCTGCTCTGTTAGTCTCTCATTTCTTCACTTAACAAAACAGCTTGACACTGCAGGTGAAAGATTCTGAAATGTTTTAATTAACTAGCTCGAGCACCATCTGACTTTTATCTCCCTGGATGTTTCAGAAATTCTGAAAAGCTTATTTCCTTGACTGCCATCAAATAAAAATCTAATGTATGAAATAGGCTTCTACAGGAGGAAAAGATACTGAATTTACATTGTACAGTTTATATTGGGCACCTGTAAACAGTGGGTTCGAGCAGCTCATTGTGACTGGAAGATTTGACTGGTGATATTTCTCAGGCTGCAAAAATAGTTTTAGAAATTATGGGCCAAATCTTACAGCTCTGGTTTAGTCAAAACTCGTATTGATCTCAGAACTTTTAGTTTGGGGGCTCATCTCGAATTTTTAGAGAATGAAATAAAAGATCAAGGGAAGAGCAAAAACCCACCTGGGGGGGCTTAAACTATTCATTTTTCAGGTTGTACAAGAATATGCATTTCAATGGGCTGGCGTTGTACAGCATTCGGAGCTCTCAATCATGAAAGAACCTCTCAGACATACAATGAAATAATTACTGCAATATTCCAGCCGTATTAGCATAGGTCAGTTCAATAGGTCGGTGCTGTGCACCCGCAACCACACAAATACGGATCAAAGCAAGGCAATAAGACACGGCACCAGCAATCTACCCCACCTTCCTCCCGCCGCTGGCCGGGGAGCGGGGGGGCGATAAGGGGCTGTCGGCCGAACATGAAGAAATAGGGTCCCCCAACAGGCTTCAAAACGGACCTTTGGACTAGGCTTAGAAGAGGCACAATCTAGCAGGACTAACTATTTGGAGAAAACTAGTTTATTTGCAGGTGTCAACTTCATAGTTACTTGTTTACAGGATTTGATAGGAGGCTTCTGACAAACGTGAAGAAAGTGCTACCCAAATAAATATCACTGGAGCTGGAAGGGCAGGAGGAAAAACAGGGATGGGGGTGAGAGAAAGCAATCCGAAGCCTGTCACGGCTGGTGGGGGCCGATGGGACATTTGATGTCAGCATTAAATAAGGCTCTTAGGCTGGTGGTCCGGCAGCTGGGTTTGGCTGGGGTGGGAGGTGGCAACGTGGTGGGACCCCGCGGGGGCCGAGGGCGGCTGGCTGGGCCCAGGCGTGGAGCGCGCCCACCCGAGCCATGCTTCTCTCAGCTGTGGCGCAGGGCTCCCACCCAGCAGCATACGGTTTCTTAAACACACTGCCAATTTAAAAAAAACAATCAAGAGAGCTGGATTGCAATTTGAAAGGTTTTTTAGAGTAGTATTTGTTGTCATCGTTGGATTGTTTTTTTGTTTCTGAAGCTTTGGTGTCTCCCTGTGCTATTGTTGTGGGTGGGATTTTTTTTTTTTTTTGGTCCAGACAATAATGGTAAAAACACAGCTTTAGTAAAAATATCAAAGCTAAAATTCTCCTGCAATAACTTGCCTCCACAATCTGAAGCTTTAAGAAAAGTATCCAATATCACAACTCTTACAAAAGGATGAAAGCACAACAGTTTTATCAGTGCTTCAGCAAAGTCCCAGTGTACATTTGTGAAATCTAGGGTTTGCACAGGACTCGGTTTGCACAGAATGAGTTTGAAATGCCCCGCACACAGTAAGAATACCAGGTATCAGCAAATCCTTAATAGTCAGTAAAGTGCTGCTGGGACAAGTTGTGTGGATTGGGGGGGGGAGGGGGGGAGGGGATGTTGTTTTGTTTAACCTGGGACTAAGACACAGGTATCTCTGCAGAATTATGAATATTTATGTTCTTAAGCCTTCAGCTGTGGCATTACCCCTCCCACGAAGGCCAGTAAGCTCAGTCTGGTGTGGTGTGCTCTGTTGGGTCTTTTCATAGCTTCCGACCAGGACCGACTTCAATAGCTAAACGCGTGTACGAGCCGCGTTCCTGGCACAGGCCACACCGCTGAGGCTGTTTGTCCTTCTGCACTTGTGCAAGCGCTCCCTGCATCGGTAGTGCAACCAGGTTTGCTGATGAACGCTGTTTTGCTCGCAAGGTGTACTTCACGTGTTAAACGCCTAGCTGTGCAGCTGCCGTGAGCCCCAGGTAACATGCCGCGCGCCCCGGGAGCGGGGGCTCGGCA
This sequence comes from Apteryx mantelli, assembly GCF_036417845.1. Classification (NCBI taxonomy): domain Eukaryota; kingdom Metazoa; phylum Chordata; class Aves; order Apterygiformes; family Apterygidae; genus Apteryx; species Apteryx mantelli. Next base: position 16,567,566 of record NC_089990.1, read on the forward strand.
CCCTGGTGCGGGTGCTGGCCGGCCCCGGCCCCGGCCCTGGGGCGTTCATCCACGCGCCCCTCCGTGGGGCTGGGCAGCGGGGCGGCAAGGCGGCTTCCCTGCCCCTTCTGCAACGGGGCACGGGGACACCGACGCCTCCCGAAAACAGCGCTGCAACCCCGCAGCGCGAGGTCCTGCGTCAGCGCGAGGTCCTGCGTCCGTGTGTGTCCTGCCGGCGGGCTGGATCCAGCCCGGGAGGTTTTGCTTTTGCTCTTCGGCCTAGTGGTGTGAGACACTGACCAAAGTACCAAGTTGGATGTAGGGCTGCAGTTTACGTCATCTGTCCGGAGCTGTTCTAGCCTGGTGTTTCTCAGTGCCTCGTCCTTATTTCTATCTTGGGAAGTTTCATTCCTGCCGTCTTTCCTGGAATGGACTCAATTTATTAGATTCAACTAAGTTTACAGCCAGGCATCACCATTTTACACTCTGTGCAGTCTTTTCTACTGAAGTGCGTGCTAGCGCTTACGTTCTGGCTAATAGCAACTCACGGGGCTGTGTTTGAAACTAGTCATTTAACTGCAATGCAGAACAGTGGGACAGAACGAGGAAGTGAGGTTTTCTTTCCTTTCTCTTTGGAGCTGAACACACCATTTCTCATTTTCTTATCATGTTTTCAGTTTCATATGCATTTGAAATACAGCAATTGTAAAAGACGCTGGTTTGAACTATGTCATAGAAAACTCTATCTCTCTCTCTTTTTTTCTTTTTTTTACAAGGGCCTGGAAGTACTTATAAATGCAAGCTCTCACTTTATTTCTGGTTTTGTGGGTTTTTTGGAATACAAGCCAGAATATTGAATCAATCTAGAACAGCCTAGGCAATTCAAAATTAGACCTTTGTTTAGGGAAATGGTGAAATCTAGAATTTTTCAAGCAGGGAATCGGGTCCTGAATCCAGACCTTGGTCATCAATTCCTTCCTCATTCTAGCTGGCAAAACACTTCTTCAGGTTTTTTTTTTGAATGTATGTGTTTTCTTCCACAGTGATTTTATCCAGGAAAGACCAATATGGTCTCAGGTCAGATTGTCCAAATGTTCTTTCCTTAAACCGTCTTTATTAATACTGTGGAATCGTTAACTTCTGTTGAATCATTTGAAATTTGTCTGACCTCAGGCGAACGGGAGACACGTGCCTCACCGGGGTGACTTCCCCGGCCACGACTGCTCGCGCCCTGGCCCAGGCGTTTGCCGCTGGGCTTTGGCCCGGCGCTTTGAGGACCCCCCGGGCTCGGGCCTGTCGTCGGCAGGGTGTCGGGGCGGCTCAGAGGCAGCCTTGGCCCATGGCGGCGGCCGGCGGGCCGAGCTCGGGGCTCGCCGTCCCTCGCCTGGGGCGATGCCTCCAGGCGTGAACCGCCTGACCCCCCAGGCCTCGCGCGGGGCTGCCTGACCCGCGGCAGAGACCCGTGCCCGTGCTCCCGCCACCTCTCCCAAGCATGGCCGGACGCTGTCTCTAGCCTCCTCCTGGGCTGGCTGGGGAGGCGGTGGGTTCAGAGGAGAGGTGGCGCTGACGGCCGCCGCTGCAGCGGCACGAGGTGCTAATTCAGCCGGGCTCCATGTGAAATGCTCCTGCTGTCCGCGTTCGCCCGCTCCTGCCCTTTGCAGCCGGGCCGCACCGCGCTGTGCCGCGGCAGGCGGGTTGGCAGCGAGCGAGCCAGCGGGGCTCGGGGCAGCCCCGCCGGGTCCGGCCCGTGGCGCGGTGTCACTGCCTTCGCGCTCCTGCCTTCGCGCTCCTTCCCGGCTGCGCCCAGCCCTGGCGCTGAGCGCGCCGAGCGCCCCGGCGTATCCCCAGCAGGACGGGGAGCACCCCGGGAGGAGCACCGGAAAGCTCGTCGCGGCTCCAGCCAAGTCTGGAGCCTCCTCAACAGCAGCTGGCGGGATTTGAGCAGGGAAGTCCGACCGGTAAAACATAAAGAAGGCGGCAAAGCCAAATCCGTCCGGTCTATCCAAAGCAGAGCCTGATAAAATCGCTGGTTTTGGGGTTACCTCAGCTGCTACGTCCCCTTTGTCCCAGTGTAAAGGCACAAAGAAACCAGACCGTGACTGAAAACCTGATCTTGTACGTTTGCCGCTCTGGCACCGTATTTTGGCTGTCAGGTGCTGTCAGAAGGATGGAAATCACTTAAATTAATGTACATGTGAGTGGCTGCTTTCTTCATGCGTACTTCTTCTGTCGGACGGTTTCGTACTGGGGGAACATGCAGTGTCTCCCATTGGTTCTCAGGCTCGTTTCTTCCTACTTTTTCTATGTAAATTTATCTGGCTGCACTTTCTAATCACTCCCAGGCTTTTATTTAGCACCTGTCCCTGTGCCAAATCCTTTTTATCTTCTCCCTTCCAAATACACTATATACTTGTGAGGCTGCTGAGCCCCCCCCGCCCCGGGAATGTCACAGCCTGCCCTTCAGGTGATTTCTCTGCAGCCCCGATGGCAGTGAAGAATATTTCAAAATGTTGCTAAACTGACACCATTTTTCTGCAGGGTTCCCTCATAAATCCGGCAGACTTAGAGGAAGTAATTGCTCCATCTTTGGCTCCAGATAACTTCTGACACCATGCAATGTTTTATAAATACTCAGGAGGCAGGTTTTTCAGGAGAGGAGACGCACACTACCTATTATTAAGTGCATGAGGAGTCAGCTCTGTCTAAGTTTACTCAGGCATTTGGAGACTTCTAAAGTTTTACTTCAGTAGGACCAGGATTTCACTTTTTGATAGTCACAGGACACTTCAGCAGCTTAATATTGTCAGCGCAGTCACATCCACACAAAAATTCTGGTTTCGTCTCTTAGTGACGTTTGTGCCTGCAACTCGATAGCTCACCCTCGGCGTTCCTCGGGTAGCTCAGGCGTCTCTGTAGGCACAGGCCGATTGCCTTTCCGGACACGGCTCTGAAATACGACAAGGTGACGAGCCACAGTGCCAGTGTATAAACCGTATATGAAGAACAGGCTACCTCATGGGCACAACAACTCGTACTATAGACGAGAGCCTGTGTACAGAATATGTTTTTGTGTGGACTGAACTATGTAATAAACACGCTAGAGAAAAATCCCAAGTGAGTGAGAATGCCGTTACATAAATTATATTTATTTCTTTAGCTCAGGAAAATGTTGTGACCAAAATATTGAGGGAGATCAAAGAGACAAGGAAACTAAATAAAACAGTAATAACTGGTGAGTCCAGCTTCCCTCTTATAAGCTGGTCAGATGGAACAGAAACAAGTTCTTAAGCCCTTCAGTAATCACGGTTGAAATAGCTAGCTTCAGAGCACACACGAGGGGAGGCTAATTCTCAGCTATGTCCTAACTAACGTGGACAAGTTGGCTGAAAGTGTAACTATAGCTGAACAGTGAGCAGTGCTGTACTTTGAAAGCAAAGCTTCCTCTTTCTTTAAGAACACGTGGAAGTGTCTGAGGAGGAACTGATGATTTTTGACTACTTTTAGGAAATGGGCAAATTAGATCTGACAGAATAGAGATATCAAAAATAACGAATGTAAGACAAAAGGTGCATCAGGGAATTCTCAGACACCCTTCTTCATCATAACAAAACCAAAAGCCATGCAAATATGGAAAAACAGACCTGTAAATTGATCAAAGGAATTTTTCTGGCAAGTCGTTCGCAGTCGGAGGAGCAGAAGCCTCTGCTCCATCCGACTGCAATGCCATGTCTCGCTTGCACAAGATCTCAGCAGTGAGGGAAGTTGCTCAGGCTTCATACTCACAAACATTTTTTTTTTCTTTCCAACCCATCTGTACTGACTGGAACAAAATATTACTGAGACCTTAGTATTATTGAAGATAGGACAATTAAATGCTCAGAAACAGGTCATGAGCTTATCTACACTGATATTAGCTAGGATAAAAATCTTAAGAGATTTAAATACTTATGATTCACAGCATATGTAAGTACTGACTGATGAGACTTAAGGAAACACTTTGCTTCAGGGCAGGCTTTTTCATTATCAACCATTGCAGGCCCATTTCCTCTGGTCCAGGATACCAGGCTGCAGGGAGAGCTGGAATGATCCAAGGTGGCAGCTCCTACCGTTCGGGAAGGTGAAGCCTGTGCCTGGCAGTCCCTGTTCTCACAAAGACATGCTGAGTGCTGATGTAGAGGCCACTTTTTGTTTTTAAACTTGCAATATCTTTTCTCGTTTTGCTTTTCAGTCTATTTCCTTTTCACCATTTTAAGCTCCTGCCCTAGTATCCTGGTTGAAAATTTTCCGGAGTTACTGTGCAGATTGATAGCTGACCTGATGTTACACAAAATTAGCCAGTAACTGGTGTGAGCAAGGAGTATTTGTGTACGTGTGGGCTGTTAGTGGAGGCCAGGCTGTAGACTACGCAGAGTAGAATTTCAGGAGGAGTTCCCAAGCTTGTCTCTGCTGTATTAGGAAATTACTTAGCATGATCTATGGCCAACCCTGGGCAGGGTCTTGCCTCTGTAGGAATCACCTGCCTCGCTTCAAGACCAGCAGAGCCTGCAGGTGGGATGGCACAGAAGCAGGTGTGATTTCAGACAAGTATGGTCCTGTTAGACCAGCAATGAAATCTGTCATCTCCAGCCCACATGCCATGAGAGGGAGGGCGCCTGTCAGGCCACTGCTTCTGTGCTGCAGAACTAATGTCTAGATAGGAAACACTTGCGGGGAAAATGCAGGAGTGCACGGTAGGAGCAAGGAGCGGGGCAGTTTGTGTGGGTGCATACGTCCTGTACATCCACAGAGAGCAGCTCAGCGCTCTCCAACCGAACCAGATCAACATCCACAGCAGTAACATGATCTATAACAAGTCTGCTGTATCGCACTAAAACTTAAAATCAACTCCCTCTTCTGTTGACAGATCTTTCTGAGCCTCCCACTGGAAATACTGAAGTCTGCAGTTAAAATGGAAATATGTTTAAGAAATATACTTTTGTCTGTATTTTCCTTGGCTAGAGGCTAAAGTGAGTACACTATGTAACCGTGATGCAATAGGGGAGGTTTCAAGAAAGAAAAGTTCATGTGATGTGTATGTATAGATGGAAATATCACTAACAGAGCTGCGCTGCAGAATAAATTGAAAGGTTTATAATGGGTTTCTGTCAAGAGGTTGCATAATGGTTAGGAAGGAGATACACGGTTCAAATTCATGGTTCAAGTCTAGAAATGGCAGCAGATGGAAAACTATTGATTTATATTAGTGACATTAGGAAAATAAAGGAAATAATTGAGCTGCTTCAACTAGTTTCATGCTAAAAGAAATGTTCGTATTATTATAATTGCCTGCTGCTACTGAGTTTCAGGGTGACTGCAGTAGAGAGCCATATTTCAACCAGCGAACTGCATCTTTGAGTATGGCATGCCGAATCATTTAATTTTAATAGCCAACGACACTGAACTCAGTAACATTACTCTGTATTCAGCCAGTGTAACTGACAGCAGAACTTCACCTTAAATGAGAAATAAAACAGCACAGTTTTGCTCAACACTGGACAATGGAAAAGATATCAAAGATGCAATTATATCCTCCTATGTGTTGATCAGCATATACCAGCTATGTCTGTGAATGACTTAAAAATGATCATGAGATCACTCCAGTTTACACTACTGGAATGGAGCTTTTATGAAACGGAGAATTACTGGAGCAGATCATCCCAAATACACCTTTGTTCCCAGTTAAAATCCTTAATGGGATTGAAAAGGCACAGAAATCACTTCCACTTGGCTTTATCCTCTTGCTAAGGGAGTTTGTTTCTGGTCACTTAGAGCAAAGTATCTGTTCCTTTGTGCCACTGTGCAGAATGAGGCCTAACTTAGGATTTGTGAGGCACCTGTGTGGGGGCTGCATCTAGGCTGAATGGCTTGCTCATGTTCGTGACAGGTCCTAACCTCCCCGTCACCTAAACTGGGGTCCTGAATACTGCCATTCCCTTCTGCCCAGGCAGCCAGGTTTCCTTCCCATGGAAGTCAGGAGACCAGGTGGTGCGTTGCTTGGTACAGGCTGGGAACATAGCTAAGGCAGGAATCTGAAATGGTAGTTTCGTTCTGTATCTGCCAGCTGAGGCATGGCCTGTGATGGTCAAGCACCAAGTACCACTGTTGTGCAAAACTACATATTTTCATCAGCCTCTACTGCACATTTGTCAGTAAAATGTTAACTTCTCTAGCTGAATTTACACTACACCAAGGTGGGCAGCTTTCTGGCAGAAGTAGCCATGTGTCCGTACTGGCAGCAGGCATGCTCTCAGAGCCAGGTCTGGGGCACCTTGCTTGTGTTTGCTTGGAAAATCAGGTGTGCTGCTGACAGGCACGGACCTGACACGTTCTGCGGTTTTCCACTCTTCCGTCTGCCCTTGTAAGTGACAGTGTGAAGCAAAAAGATGACTGGGATTTCTGGGGGGACCAAGGCTCCTTCCTAAAGGAGTACTAATGTTGGCTGCTGTAAGAGCAGATGGGATTTGTAGGAACCTCAAGCTCCATCTGTTCACAATAGACGAGATGAGCCCCAGATCCAGGGCGCAGCTGAATTCAGTGGTTAGCCCAGCACTGTCAGCTGGAGGTGAAGAGCAAGTGGGTCAGAGCAGCGAGATTAGAAAGCAGAAGGTGGAGACTTCTAGAAAATGACAGAAAACAGTTTTCACCACTAAAATATACATGTAGGAGAAGCAAAAAGTCTAGCAAGGCCTCTTTTAAATATAACTGGTTATCCTCTGAACAGCATTATTTTACCTTTAAGTTACCTACAATTGTGGCTACGCTGAACAAATCAGCTAGCCGACTGCAGCGTACAACCTTTTACTTAGTGGGTGGAGCTGGCACAGCAGCGTTTGTAACCTCAGAAGCCTGAATAACCCAGATTTGAAAACCATCGCGCTTGCCAACCTATGCGAGGAACATGTAATTAGAGCAGCTCTGACTATTCCTACTGAAGCAGCTCTTGCAGCTTCTTGTTAGTTCTGATAACAGTAATGTTGCTGCTTCTGCACTAATTGCCCTAACGATCTTCCAAGGGCTCAGTCCTGCAGTTATTCAGTACGTACAGTTCCTGCTGAGCACGCTGCCTGGAAAACGAAGGGACTACCAGCACCAGCAAGAGCAGGGAGCAGTGGTGGCTGGTGTTCAGCAGGTTTGGTTCCCCAGGAGCTAGAATGAACATTATCACGTGTGATCGATACATTTCTTCACTCTAACCTCTGGAGGTAAACATGTGTTTGCATCCATGAGGATCTCTGCAGCTAACGCTTATTAATGCTCATGAGCTCAGCTGTGACTTTCGGGAGCAATTTCTCATACTTCTGCTGAAGAGCTCCCTTAACAATGAGTGAATGATGAGTGTATCTGAAATTGCATCCCTTTGCTGATTAACTCACTAGTTCATATATGGGGAGAAGATGCCAAGATTTCCTTTTCCCTCTATTACCTTTGACATGTTTCACATTCTCCAGGGTGGGAGAGCTACACCTCATTTTGGCTGTGATTCTCAATTGCCAACTGACTGCCCACTTCTGGAGCAACAGGACACCCTTTGCCTCTCTGTAGCATGAATTCTTTGAACTGCTCAGCCTCAGGTGAGGCCATGCTCATGCAAGTGAACTGCTTTCTCAGCTGTATGGTCTTGTCACTGCAGTCTCGGACTGTAGCTGTGCACACGCGAATGACAAAATGAGCTACACATCCCCAAATGCTTGAGAAGATCATTAGAACTAAAAATATCAGAATTTTCCACATAACGCCAAGCCTCCACTTTGGAGCCTCAGCTGATGTCAGTGGGGTCAGGCTGAGTTAGTGTTAGTAAGCCAGGATCTCGCCAATGTAACACAGTTTACAAAGTGGTGCAGCTGAAATACTTTAACACAAATTTATCAGTCACTTCCTCAGGGGAATTTGTCTGATATGTTGCAATCATCTGGATATTTTAACAGAGTTTCAATAGACTTGCATCAAAATCATTTTGCCATCATCTTGACATAGTAATGTAGTCTCCAGTGATTGTAGTGACATTATTTTGCCATCATTTTGATATCATCTATTACAGCATTGTGGTCCCCATGCTCTGGCATTGCTGAGTGCTTTGCCTCATTATATTATTTTCATAAGCTTGCACTGAAATTAGTGTGAAAGAGCTGTGGTTTTTATAGCCAGTTACATGCATAGGGGGAGTTCCCTGAAATCAGCAAAGATATTTCAAGTATACTGATCAGCTATTTTAAGAACACTCCAGATTTTTAACATTTTTCCTTTAAATGACCAAAATGTTTAATTCATACAAAACTGCCAGAAAAATGTTCACTTAGGAGGTAAATGATGTTTTATTCAGAGTTTGGCAGGAGTGCTCGAAACTGGTTCCAAATTATGCTTTGTTCAATTCTCCATCATTAAAAGCAACATAAACTTACTTAAAATCTTTTTGGGGTGTGCACTGGAAGAAACATTGCTCAGTGCAGCCAGAAATAGCTGCAATGTTCTTATCTTTGTGATCCAATGATTCTTATGCTTATGATCCAGCTTATTCTGATCCAGCTTATTCTGAATAAGCCCAGTTCTGGACCATACCATTTTATTTTAAGTCTTGATTACAAACATGATCACAAACATAATCAGAGGCATTCATGGGCACAAATAACTTCAAAGAGAAGGATAGTCCTATTGAGTTGTCCTGGATAGGAAAAGGCTTGAGCGTGGGCTTAGCCTGACCAGGCTTAGCTAAACCCATATTAAACTCGGCCATTTTCTTGGTCAAGATGAACTCTGCTTCGTCAATGGGATTACTCACTTGAGTATGAAGTATGCACATAAGTAACTTGGAGGATCCAAAAGTGCCACAGCCAGATGTAAAGATCCCCACTGACTTTAATGGCTTTAAAATGGCTTCAGTGGCTTTAGATTAGCCCCTTTGAGAGGTTTCATTGTTAATATTTGTAGAAACAGGACAAAGTTTTAAGCTTGGCATATCAATCAGTGCACCATAGTAAGCCTCTGGCAATCCTGTAAGTACCAAGCTTGAAACTTAAGTATGGAAAGTGCTGTCTGCTGTTCTGCAGCTCTCCATAAACACTAGGAGCGAGGAGAGCCAGCTGATGCAGGAACTGATGCTGAATCGCGGTTCACTTTCTAGCAACTTCTCTGTAAAGTGCTGTAAGTCCCTGCTTCCCAAAATCTTGGTGTTCTCATATCTCTATTGCACTGGACTCTCTTTCACCTTTTTAGTTATTCGCATTTTCTAAAGAAACAACAGTTAAAATTAGGCCTTCATAGGAGGCCATCAGATTATAAATATGAAGTTAGAAAAAATGAGCTTAATTATTTCTTGATCAGGAAGAAATGTTGTTTTGTTTTTTGCTCTTGATGTTACACTTTTTAGAAGTGCAAAGATAGCAGGAGTTTTAGAGTTTCAACATGTGAAGTATGTCATCTCACGTTTCAGTACTGATCCTTGCGGTATTGTCTCTCTTGGTTGCCTTCCCTGTTATTTCTCTTCAATTACAGCTCCCTCAAAAGCTGTACAGAAAAAAGATGCAAAAGAATAACAGAGTCCTTTATTCTAGGCTTTCAGTGGTTGTAGACTCCACTATAGCAGACATGCAAATACTGACTCTTACTATCACTTCACATAGAAGCTGTTCTAACAAAACACCACCAACAAAATTCATGGAGTTAGTTAATGTTTGCAACAGGATTTAAGATGATATGGAATCACTTTTTGTTCAGAATCAGAATTATCTCTTGGTGCTGCTAGCTGTATTAAGTCTTCATTAGCCCAAAAATGAGACTGAAATCAGACCATTCATCCATTGACATCTGCTGAGCTCGCAGATGAATAAAACTTTGTGCTTCTCCCCTACATTCATTGCATTGGCAAACAAATAATTATTTTCTGTTCCTATTTTGTTCATATGAAGCCACACTGGACCAAATCTTGGTGCAAATACATGCAGTAGTAAATTTCCCGTTGTCTCTAGCCAGGCCCATGGCCGGGCCCATCTATATGCAAGTTGTTAAGTCTGCCTTGACAAAAGCTGCCCAGTAACCCTGTTAGTATGCCAACAATCATAAATGTGCTCTGTTTTATGGTGCATGCTGGAGAACAACTTGTGCTAGGAAAAGAGTTACTGACAGAAGCAGCCGCTGTGCCCAGGATAGGAAACCAGGCACGTCCTGTAGCAAGTCCTTTGTCAGTCCAAGGAGTTGCTTATCTTCATAATGCAGCCAACAAGGGAAGCCCGAATTACTGTCGGGAAAACAGGCAAGTAGCCGCTACTGTAAGCTGAGCGGGAGAAGAGGCTAGGGAACAGGTCGCTGGGACTGCCTTCTCCTGCAGGGAGTGAGAGGGGAGCCGGATAAATGAAAATAGGGTCCATGTCAAAATGAGAATGTTTAATTAAGAGGCAGCAGCAGAGAGAGCAGGGGTGGGAAGAAGGGGGGCAGAAGGTGGCATAAGAGAGAAAAGGAAGGAGACAGTGACAATGTTAAAAAGCTCAAGGGTCTTCTACTCGTCTGTTTTTTTTACAATGAGAAGCATTTAACTTGCTCTGGACAGAAGACAACACTTCTGGGAAAACACATGGCAAAACATTTCTGAAGCCTTGCTCACTAGAGGTAGGAGCTGCGGGAGGAGCGTCCCCGAAAGGGCTTCTTCTCGGGGTGAGGCCCCCCGCGAAAGGAGAGGGGACCCTGCTGAAGGAGATGCAGCTCGCTGAGGGGCTGTGCGTGAGCAACGCTTCTCCCATTTCAAAATTGCTTTCTGGGTGGATAACAGTTAATTGTCAAGGTGGGGGGAGGCAGGTAGAGAACCCCTTTTCCCCAGAGGCAGGGAGATGCTTTTGTGAGCCCTTCTGCTGAAGTTGGTGAGATTAGGTATGTGAGGAGCAGCTCGGCATTAAGGGAAAAGGGTTTTTGTTCTCAGGCCTCCGGGCTGAAGCACAGTGCAGAACGCTTAAAATGCTTCTGCCAGGCTCTGCTCACATCTTTCATTGTAAAACAATGAGTATAGTTATTCTTAATTTATTGTAGGATTCTCAGAGCTGGCAGATCACCAGTGTTGTTTCTTTTCTCCTTGGATTAACCCAGCCAACTCTCTCTGTATTTCCCCGAGCTGCTTCTGCCAGTGGTGGTGTTTTGAATCCTGCAGCACCAGCTAAGTCAATCAATCACCACAATCAGTGCTGGCACTGAGATGCAAAATAACATGGAAAAAAACCCACTGTAACACAGCAAAGGGCTGGGTGGCACTGTGAAATCAAGAGCAGACACATCCTGCCAGTGGCTACAGCGGCTCATTGTTCATGCGCTGTGTGTCTGTGTGCATGCACATGTGTTGCATTTTTTTCTTTACTGCTACGAGTTTCATAAACTTGGCCAGATATACTAGAAAAATAGTTGACTGAAACAACAAAATATTTAATGCATCCTCTTTACAGCTTAAATCCAGTCCAGGTTAAAATAGAATGGAGGAAGGATTTGTAGTTAAATAGGTTAGCATGACACATTCTTAATGCAGTATTTTATTAACATGTAACTAAACGTTGTTATTTGAATGTAATACATTGCATAACAAAATGCATCTCCTTTGAGACTGCCATCCTAAGAAATATATAGGTGCTTGTATAGGAGGGAAATGTAAGAATTCTTGCACATTTTTTTTTCTTCATTTACTAGCTGACAAGCTGTACTTACTTGTGATCTCCCCAAACGTCATTATTATTATGGCACTGTCAACTTACATAGTATAAATTCAGATACATTAACTTTCTCACTTATTGGGAGCCATGGCTTTCTGCAACCCCGCAGTTGCAGAAAGGACAGAGATAGAGGAAGCTTAGTCTGTGACTTCAGTTTGTGGTAGGAATATAAATATCTTCGAGAGTGTGAACTTAAATTGGTCAAGATTCTAGAGACATTTGTTGAATTTTTCCATTTAAAAAAATGTATCTTTCAGTGTGTTCTAAACATGACTAGATCTGGGTTTAAATGGATCTGACAGGGATAAATTCTTGGCTAGTGGCCAATAATGCAATGTCTCCACTTTGTGTGTGCGTTGCCTATGGGCCATGTAACTGGTGCTAACCAGGGCAGGTAGCATGGCGGGCAGAATATGATCAGTGAGACTGTGAGGTAACTTGGACTTCAACATTTCTGGAGTTTAATGATGGAAGGTACCATGCACCTTCCGTTGTCCTCTGAAATTAATTCTCGGCCACTGCCTGGAGTATGCTATTGCCAGTTAAATGTGCTCTGGAAACACGCAGCAGAACTCTGCATTGAGGAAAGCCACTTAATGGCCTTCCAAAGCCCTTCCAGGCTGAGCACGCTACCCCAGGCCCAAACTAGTAGGTGGTAGAAGCGTGGACAGTTGTGCTGCAACCTGGCAGTAGAAAAGGCTGCCAGTTTAGTCCCCAGCTCAAGCATCGAAGCGTATGCTCAAGTACACAAATACAGTGCAGGAGGGATTGCCTTTATGCTTGAGGTGAAGCACCTGCTTAAACACACTGTTGAAACTGTGACACTGCGGGGAGCCTGGGATGGGGATGGCTTGAGTTGTGAAATACTGTGCTAATATGCAGGCAAAACTTCCATTTCACCATGCTGAATTTTCTCTCTACACTGATTGAAAAGTAGTCCTAGATAAGTGAATGAATTTTGAGAGGTCATCCAAGTCCATCCCCCTACCTCCGTGGAGGATCAACTTTACATGTATAATTTCTGATAAGTGTATGTCTTACATACTCTTGAAAACCTCCAAGGAGGTAGGCTCTATAACCTTCTCGGGCAATCTATTCCAATGCTTAACTAGCTGTATTATTACCAAGTGTTTTCTAATGTTTAACCTAAATTTCTTGTGCTGCTGTTTAGCCCAATAATTTTCCATAGTGGATAGGAAAACTGTTTATTCCTTTCCTCTTTGTATCCAACTTTTATGTGTATGTATATGTAGTATATATGTAGTCTTTATCTTTTCTTCCACGGGCTGTATGAGAACCTTCTTTGAAGTTCTCCTTGCAGTTCCTGTTTCCTAGAGCTCTGACCATGCTCAGAGCCCTCCTCTAGATCTTTTCTGATTGGTCCATATCTTTTCTTGAAGCTGAAATCTGCTGCCTCAAATAATACACAGCTCCAGCTATCAAAATTGCACTGTATTCTAAGCAAACGTCCTTGGAATAGTTTGCTCTCTTCCGTGCAGCCCTTCTCAGCTTTACTGTGTGCAGGTAAAAAGTCCCTTGGTTTCATCAAAAAAGATTGTAATAGGAGTATTTCATAGAAGCAAATCCAGGGCAGATGCCCGCAGAAATGCACTCAACAACATCCTTCCAGTTTGACAGAGAATTTTGTAGGTTCAGGTATACTGTTTTTCTAGCTTGCTTATGACAATGTTCATGAGGACAATACTGGAAAGCTTTAATAAAAATCAAGATTTACCTACTGCTTCTCCCCTGTTCCCACTGAAGGAAATTAAACTGATTTAACAAATCTGTGTTTTTGACAAATCCAGGCTAGCTGTTACTCATCTCCTTGTTATTTCCTGAGTGGTTACAAATAATTTGATTATTTCAGTATTTTTCCAAAAACTGACCTTCATTCACTGCTCTTTAATTTTATGCTTATTTAATTCCCCCTTTCTATCTTTTCCCTCCCTTAAAGGATAGGTGCTATCTGCCATTTTTCTGTCTTCTGATTACTCACCTATCCTCCACAAGCTCCCAAAGATAACCACTAATGGTTCTGAGACTGCTTCAAACAGTCTGGTAGGATTTCTTAAGATGAATTGTATCTGACCCAGCTGATTTGAAAGATCTAATTTATCTAAGTACTATTTAATCTCTTCTTCCCCTGTTTTCACTTGTGTTTCTACCCCTTTGTCACTAGTGCTGTTTCCTGCCTGATCTCAGTTGACCTTTTTAGTAAAGATTGCAGCAAAAAAGCTTTAAGCACTCAGCCTTTTCAGCATCACCTGTCAATAACTTTCCCTCTCTGTTCAGTAGCAGGCCAACACTTTTTCCTCATCTTCCTCTTACTATGAAGCATATTTACAGAATATTTTCTTGTTATCCTTTATGCTCCTTGCTAGATGTGTTTCATGTTCTCACTTGACCTCTCTGATTTGGGTTCGAAATACTCTCCATATTATTTCATCCTCATCTTCAATAATGTGACCTAGGTTCAATTTTCTACTCACTATTGGTGTTCGAGGTCAGTGAGGAGTTCATGATTTAGCCAAGGTGGTTTCTTACAACACTTCTAATGATTCTGCTGCTTTGGGATAATTTGCATGTGTGCCCTTAATAGAACTATTTTAAGGAACTGTCAACTACTCTGAGCTTGTTGCCCATGAGATATTACTTACCAATTCTCTGAATTTATTTAAGCTGCCTTTCTTCAAGTGTGCTGTTTGTATTTTGCTGTTCTTTTTCCCCTCTGGGAGTTCTGAGTTTTCTCATCCCATGATTAACTACCACCCAAATTGCCTTCTATTTTCATACTTCTAAACCTGTTTCTCCCTGACTCTTAAAATCAAATCCAAGGAACCTTCCCTCCAGTTGCTTCTCTAGCCTTGGTACAAAGAAATGTCAGCGTGGAGCTTTTGTCCTGTAATACCCCTTTCTCAACAGGGATCTCCATTACCCTCCCTACCGTATCCCTCCATGATCTTCCAGACCAGCGTAGCATACGATTCATCTTGTTGCCCTCCAAAAGAAGTAGTTCCGTCCATCTGTTCTCTGTGGCTTTAGACCCATCCCGCATCATGACAGTGCCTGTGTTCATTCCCCCTTTTATTATTATCTGGCAATTTTCAACTGATCCTTCTCTTTCTTCATTTTACGCTGCACAGCAAATGTATCTATGGACAGTTTCATCCCTTTTCTCCCTCACCAAACTATACCATCTATATTAATATTCTAGTCATGTGAATTAGCCCAAGTCTCTCATGCTAATTAATTCATAATTTTGATCACATATTAAAACTTCCAGCTCCTCCTATTTCTTGCATAGGTTCTTGCAGTTACTCCTTACAATTACACCCAGCACATACCAGGAGCAACTCTAGTGAAGTCAGTGGGTCATGTTTTGCTGTCGCTTACGAAAATGTCAGTCCAGAATGATTCTGATTGGCATGAGGTTATTCCAGATTTACCCTCATGAGTGTAAAAGAAGAATTTGGCCCATTGAAATGAATTCTGTGTGAAATAGGTCTAGGCCAGGAGAATCAAGCTTGTTCTTCTAATTGCTGGATATGTTATATTGTATATAATCAGTATTATGGCAATAAAATATGAGCACCACACCCAGAATATTTCATCACGGAGCTTTTTGGATCCTATAATTGTCCTTCTCTTGTTATTGCGCTCACAGTAATAAGGTGCAGGGTTTTACACAATTTGCTGGGGAAAAAAAATTGAAGAGAGAAATCTAACCGTAGCTGAGGTATGTACATAAGCAGAATATACCATGTAGTTTGTGCTACAGCAAAGCAGTAGAATGTGAGGTAGAAAAAGTCAGCTTTTGAGGTTTTATTACTTTTTGCTTTGTGATGACTGGCTTCGAGCCCACACATTTCTTGAATACACAATAGAGAGTTGGGCAAGACTGCAGAAATAAATTTTATTAACACACAATCACTGCAGCACCAGACAGAATAATCTCCTTTAGTCTCCTCTAGCTGGCAGAGTCCTCTTTGTACCAGGTCAAGTCAATTAGCAGTATAATGTACGACAGGTTTTATTTAAAAAAGGTTTAATTAAAGTTTTGTTACAAAGCTCGTACAAACTAACAATCTGTCTTTTAGGGATATGTATTATCTAGAAATTGATTTTAACTTAAACACTAATTTATAGACTGTCCCCTTTAATAAGTATAATTCCTTGGAAGATATTAAAGTCCTCCTGCCCCAAATAAATTCAGGTCCTGATTCAGCAAAACACCTAATTACTAAGGACTTCAATGAGGCCACTCATGCACTAAAAGTTAAAGGTGTGCTCGAGCACTCTGCTGAACTGGGGCCTTACTATGTAACTACTGCCCTGATTACACACGTTGTTCAATGCAGTCATGTCTTTACTGAGAAATATATTTAAGAAATCACTAATTCTTTTAAACATCTCATACAGGCCATTAAAAATGGAAACATGCTCTTCTAATAGATATAGATATTTTTTTTCAGTAGTTCTAGCATCTTCTCAGTTCTCACATCTAAATACAACGGTTTCGATTGTTACCTGTGTTTATCTCCTCCCCTCCCCCCCCCAAAGACTGATACCTCTAATCCTGTTTCTGACTGCAGAGCAAAGGATGGCTCCCCAACTGCTGTAACTAAGCATAGCTGCATTAACTTAAATGAAGCTATGTCAGTTTATGCCAACTGACAATTACACCCCAGAAGTTTATTTAAGTAGACTTTCTTAATGAAAACTAGCTATGTTATTCTATCGATTGCTAGTCACAAACTTTCATCTTATTCTAACCTCTCTAAAATAAGAATACCCCCAACAGTCCAAGGTTATAATCACATTTCACGATAATTTATAATTTATTTTATATACATGAAAATATATATGTGTGTGTATCTGTATATTCTTTTTAATTCCTGAGCTATATAATTTAGAATAGTAAATGGATGGATAGAAAGGATTTGTGTAGAAAAGATTCCAGGTGTTTTTCTGGCTCTCTCCCGAGTAGTGTGGTTATATTACATCAAAACCTTTGGAAAATTAATTTGCTCGACGGCCAGGAAGACAGGCAAACTGGGTTCCTACTCGGCTTCAGAGACACCGCAGACCTTCCATACGCGCGCACAGCATGTACTGGAGCCCGGAAAGATGGGCCCCTCCAGGGCAGCTGAAAGGGGTAGGTCAGAAATGCTCCCGCGGCTGGAAGCAGCTCTGGGGAGGAATCAGCAGCACCTATGTCATTAGCTTCCAACCGTGGATCCAGAACTATGGCTGGAGTCACCAAGAAGTCTTAAAAGGCATCTGTCTTCCCTTCACAGCATGTTCGGGAAAGGTGTACCTTTCTGTTACAACGTTTATTACCAAAGCAAAGGCCCCTCCCTTTTTTTTTTCTTTTTTTAATTTTTATTTCTTTGAAATCTTTGAGACACATGGAACTTGGTGCCAGATTACTTGCTTTGCGTAATCGTCAGTCTAGTTCTGCTGTGTTCTTCCCCATGGTATCAATCTAGACTGAAGCATTTTATTTTTTATGCTAAGGAAAAGTCAAATCACCAAAACATTTGAAACAGTAGGCTTGTATTGCCTAATCCTAAATAGGAATAGTCTGAAAACCAAAATCTAATTGAGATCGTACTGGTTCTGCCTTCTGCTTAGAGGAGCCCAACAGCGATGAGGGGAAGGCTGGCACACGTTTGAAACGTGACAAAGGAAGAAAATGGAGGAGAAGCAGAGGGAAGGGGAAACAAGTGGATATGGAAAGTCTGAAGAAAGGAATAGAGAAATACTTGAAAAGAGAAATAAATTCTGTGGGACAAGTCCTGCACTGATGGATACCGTCACGGCTCCTCTGATTTCCGTGGGCCTGCGACACTTGAAGCTGCTCAGGCGGTTTAGTTTCGACAGCCTTACTTGCTCAGCAGAGCTGCTGGGTGGGGATGGCTGTCCCTAGCATTCATCAGAGGCTGCCTCCTAGCTAGAACAGGCTTGCTCATTTAAAATCGAAACAGGCTCAAAGCTTCTGTTTGCAATAAAAAAGTGTAAGAAATAGACTAGTTTTGCAAAAATCCTCAATAATCTGATAGCTTCACATAAAAACTCTCAGAGATTTGTCCAGGATTAATGCTTGGTCGTCTTGCAAACTAAACGCATGCTGGCCATAACATATTTTACAAAAATTAAAAGCGCCCCTGCTTCGCTCTGCAAGGCGTATCGCGCAGCAGGGTGCCGGGTGCTGCTGGAGGGAGCGCTGGGCACAGCCTGTGCTCCCGGCAGGGCCGGGGGCGCCCGACCCTGCAAGTTGGGAGAAATACTTCACGGGCTGGGATTCGTGTGGCCAGGCGCGAGGCATGGGGGTTTTTCGCTTGCCGTTTTACAAGTATAAGTCTATGTGTGACCGTGTTGTTCACGGTATATTGGATTAAGGGAGAGACCAAATCGAAACAAGCATTTAAGGATTCCTGTGCTCTTTTCCTGGCTCCGTGTCTATACACATGCACACGGGTGTGCTAGACGTGGTGGAATGGCTGTGTTTGAATGGGCGGAAAAACCGTCGCAAGTGCGGCCAGGGAAGCAGAGTCGAGGCTGACAGCGCGTGCCCGCGACAGACGCGCTGTGCCAGGGCTGCGTGCTGCGTAGGCTGCTGTGATCTCGCAAGATGCTGAACATACTGGTGCCAGTTGACCAAGCTTTTGGGTACGTGGTTAACTTTAAGGTCCCATGGCCTTCACAGAGATACTTGCAGGTTTAAAGTTGTTTGTTTTTAAAAGTGCAGTTGGGTTTTGAGCCAGATTGATCAACATTTTAAGAGTCCAATCCCAGTGTTGCAAGGCAGAAGTGCAAGAGCCTAATGTGCTAGCCCACTCTTTCATCCACCCTTTCCTTCCCTCCTGTCCAGAAAGTCTCACCCAATTTTATAACGCTGCAATGGAAAATAGGATCCCGAGCATGCTTGGGCCTCCTCTAGCAACCCGTTTAGTGTCCAGATGGGTCCCACAGAGCTGCTCACCAAGTCATTTTGCTTCTCTCAGGCAAACTACCCGTGTGGGATAAAACACAAACAGCATTAGGGCTAAAAGGAAAAGTACAGAAAAAGAAATAGTTGCAATGAGAATTAAAATATCCACAAATGAGTTTAGCTAGATCTACCGTCCTTTTAACGTTTGGAGTGATCTTCCTCTGGAAAAAAAAAGAAATTAAGGTCAACACACAAACTTCCTCTGCTTCCTGGAATTCTTACATATTTTCACTATGATAACATGATTTGTGTGTGTGTAAATGCAGCGGGAGAGGCGGCCGAAAGCTGGCGGCGAGCCCCCTCCCCCTCGGGCCTGGGAGGATGCCTGGAGCATGAGCTCAGCGCGGCTCCCTGCGCCTGCCATGCACTTCCCCCAGCAAGCTCGCCCTGACACCGCGAAAAGACGGTCTGGGGCCCTGCTCTCCAACGCGTTCGCGGTGTCCGCGAGGCAGCTCCGAAAGAAAGCGCTGTTTATTTGTTGAATTATCGAGTCGTTACCCGTGGAGGGGGCTGGAAATATCTGAGCGATGCTGGGGTTTTCTTTGGTACGTTCACAAAAATGTGTTTTCTTCTATGTTAGCTTTCTCCGACGGGAACCCAGGTCTTCAAATTACTGCTTCTGCCCCCTCCTCCCTCGCGTACAAATACTCTTGGAAAAAAGGTAGCCGACAACTAGCCATTAATTAAATCCTTTGCAGGTTTAAAATAAATAGCTGATGAAAGCTTAGGAAGAGGATCGCCTGTCTGTATGACATGATGTGCTTCTGAGAAACAGAACTTAAATGATTTGCATGCGGTCGCCTAAGTATTTAACGCTTCTGCAGTTTAGGCAAGCAGGTTTCAAACCATGCTGCGCAGGCAGCGCGCGATCTCACCTGGCTGCGCCGGCCGCGTCGGGTCGGACGCGCGGCTGCTCTTAGGGCCTGGCCCAGGAATTTCGGGAGCTCGGCACCGTCTCTCACTGAGGCTCTTTGGTGGTTTATCTGCGGGCGGCTGGGGCGAGCACACGTTCGGCTTTCCGAGCTGCTCGGCCGTCGGAGGCTCCCGGAGGCAAACCCCGCGAGGGCCGTTGCCCTCCCGCCGCCGCCTCGCGCCCCCGCCGCGGCCGCTCTCGGGCTGCCCCGCGGCCCCTTCTTTCCTCCCTTGTTCTGCCCCTTCCCCTCCGGCGGCGCGGCCGGCGACGCACCGGCTGCCGAGCCCAGCCGAGCGCTTCGCTGGGGTGCAGGCCTGAATGCACATGCACAGGAAGCACAGCCGTGAGAGACTTGCGAACATGCAGGCGCACAAAACCCTGCGAGGCAGGTGCAGGGCTCGCGCCTCGGGTCGCTGTCCGGTTTCGGAGCGGAGGACGGAGGCGTTGTGACGAGGCTTTTTTTTTGCAGGCCGCAGTAAAATATTAACCAAACGGAGAAGTTAAATGAAAAGCAGCAGCTCTTCGCAGCGGAGTCGCAGCGCGCTCTGCTCTGCGCATTCTTTTGAGCTCATTCATTCCTCTGAGCTGCAATAACAAGTCAGCTATTTGTAGGTGGCGAGGCCTGTCACGGAGCGGGGGGCGAAGCACGCGCAGAAGCAGGGTCCCGCCTTGCTGCGCTTCCTACAGTCGTCTTCCCGCTTCTGCCCCAGCGGCAGCCGTATCCCCCCCAGCTGCCCATCCAGGCAGCTTCGCTGTGGCGCAGGCACCTGGCCCCTGTGGTTTAGAGATCAGGTCTCTCACCGCAGACACGCATCCAAATAACCAGCGTTTTTGGAGGCTTCCCTCCAGGCACTCCCTTGGCTGAGCGTGGACCCCAGGGCCGGGGCCGAGGAGGCTGCTGGCCCTGGCAGCTCTTAATATCGTGCGGAGTCAGGTTTTACTGGCCCAGTCCTAGACACCCAAAATTCCTGTTGACACCAATGGGAGTTGCAGGTGCTTGAAAAACTCTCAGATATATGGATTGCTTCATTCATCATCCAGCTGCAGCCCTGTCTGGACAGGAAGACAGTAACCTTTAAAGAGCAACACTTCACAACCATTAAGCAACTAATATTTTATGCATTTGTATCACAGTTGGCTCCAAAGCCAACCTTGGCAAGCGTCTGGGGATTTCTCTAGAGAGTCATTTTGTCTGTTTATACTGCTATTCTGTTTAAGGTGTTTAAGGGTTGTTTCCCTGATCCTTCTTCATTAGAGGTAATTGAATAGTTGAGAAGCCGGATCATTGTTTGCCTGAGTCTTCCAGTCAGCAAACCGCGGTAACTGTGCCTAATCGCTCACAAGAAATGGAGGCACAGAAAAATAAGTTTATTACAATTTTCTAGCACTCAAAACATCTTCCAGGTGCTTTACAGGCTACTAGTTAGTTTTTTGTAGACAGTTGCAGATCCAGGTCTTGCCAAAATGCAGAAAGCTTCCTGTAGCCCCTTGTGTCCTTCTTCAGTACAACTCCACTGGTGACTCAGGCAACACCATCCTTTGCACAGGCTTCTCGCTTGAGGAATGAATTCCCTCTAGTCGCTTCACGAGGCGGCTCTGTGCAAGCTCAGCTATCACGGCCCCTTCTGGAGGCCTCCCAGGAACTCCGGGTTCCTGCTACACTAAGGAGTTTGCTTTCACCACCCCAGCGAGACGGAGTTTACCCTCTGCCTGCGGCAGGTCTGCCGCTGAACCCTGCCAATTATAAAAGATGCCTCCCAAACGTGTATTCCTGGTTTCCAGAGTGACTCTGGGATGCTACCACACCTATCTTTAGAGTGGCTAAAAGTTACCAAGAGGCAATGTGGTCACGGGGAGTCGCATACCTCGGTGATGAGCATAACATGAATTGCTAACTAGACAGTCAGGGACACCTGAATTCTGAGCCCAGAATCCCCGACCCACAAAGGCAAATCTCATTTTCCCCTGTACTGAAAATAGGCGGGTGAATTGCTGTTTGGTTCTCCTTGCACTGATGGGACATACCATGCCTCACTTCCCTCGTAGGCATCGTGCCCAGAGTTGCACCTACCTGCTTCCCCTCGCTTCATGCCGTATGGGCAGTCCCAGCTTTGGGTGGAGGAGCCAGAGGATCGCTTGGCCAAGTTGTATGGACCGATTCAGAATGGCTGTCAAACAGGGATCAATTATTTTAGCACTGAAAAGGCAAACGATCATATTCAAAGACAGAAGAGCTTTACAGAAAGAAATGTGGTAACTAGAACTTGTACCCACAGTGTTTGTATCACAGCATAGCTGGCATCGTCTCTGTATCACAGATGAGCCCCAACTGCGAAAACTGCTCTCATCTCCATGCCATGAGATTTCATTGCCATTGACTTCAATTCAGCTGTCTTGAAAATACTTTTCCATAACCCCTTACAGAAACCTCGATAACTGTTCATAGTGCCATCCTAGAAAAGGCCTTTGAAATAGTGTGAATTCCTGGTGAATTTTGAATGTATGATTGCTTTCATTCTAGGACTGTTGTCTCCCCAAAGGCTTCAGAATCACTGCACCAGAAGTTGTGTTAGGATCTGTGACAGATATCCAGAGGGCAATGCGGCTATAACAGAGTGGCACAACTACTGCGTACAGGAAAGAGAATACAACAATTCGGTTAGCGGGCTAGGGTTAGGGTCACCTGTGCTATAGGTATTTAAAATTTATCCAATTGCACAATGTTAATTAGTGGTAATTTTTTTTTTTTCTAGAATAGTTATAGCAATTCTTCCCTATCTAAAAAGGGAAGAATGCCACCAGCTTGAAAAGTGATTACTAAGGACTGATTAAGGAATATTTGTTTAACTCAGAGAAGAATGAAGTCCTACATATATGTTAATACATCCCTGCTAACACAGAATGGCTTTTTGTTGTTCCCCTCTGTCTGGAACGTGAGCAATTTATAGTCTGCTGCTGCATCTAATTAGTGGATCTCATCCCTAAATTGAAGCAGTAGAGACTTGTGATTTTAAGCCCAAAATTTCCAAGCTCTGTCTTTGAAAAAGGCTTGACGAAAGACTCAATGCATGAGGTATTATGATATTTAAATGCTAGAGTTTGATACAGATGGAAAATAAAAGGAGTGATCTTAAGCAATTGCAGGGCTGTCTATTAGATCAGCTTCACAACACAGAGTGAAGGTAAACTGCATTCAACATGGATATGTGGGAAGAACTTGGCCTCATAGAGCTCCCTCTTTGGTACTAGCCAAGATAAAAATACGTCAGGATTACCAGCATCTAGGAAACTAGCATATGGTGCTGCCACAGAATGTAATACTAATATATTTTAGAAAACCATTATTTTTCTCTTTTTGTGCAGTTCCTCATTAACCTAGATGCCATTCATTCTCTGCCTGGATTTCTCCCGCGTTTTTTCCCATGAAAAGAGAGGATATGCTTGAATTAATTTAATTGCTAAATGTTTTGTTCAAATAGCTGTGGCAGAAATAACTTTTAGTAGCCAGGTTAAATAGCCCCCTTCACTGCAGCAGTTAATGCTTATTGTTGCTGGCAGCCCCTCTGCATTGATTCGGGATCGTACCGCTATTAGCGCTGAAGTGGCTTGGGAAGTTGCAGTGCTTCCTTTTCTCTCACACACTCTCTTTATTTTTCCTGCAAGAGCAAGATTTTGTTGTAATCTGGGAATAAATTGTTTTCAGATACTTTAGGAAGGGCCAAAGTGCTCAAAAGGAATTTGGAGATTCATTTCCAAGCTAGCTGAAAATTGTCTTTGAATGGGTAGGCCTGAACCTCCAGTGGTGTAAATCAGCCTGCTTCCACTGATGTCAGTGGGGCTGCGCTTATTTCACATTAACCAAGAAGCCAGGCAGCCTGCACTATGGTTAGAAGCCACCCACTTTTCCGTCCCCTCCATGGCAAAAGTCAACTTTCCTCAATTTAATATGTAAGCTACAACTGACGCTGCTCCGGAAGCAACAGGTGCCTGTGAGAAGCTGAGCAGAGCAGGTGATCCCTGTCGCCTCTCTAACACGGGAAATGCCTCGTCTCCAGCTCCGCTTGCGCCAGCAGAAGCAAGGGAGAGAGGTCAGCTCTCACCTAACTCTGCAGTCCAGCCTGGAGGGCCCGTTCCTCCTGCAGTCTTTCCCTACCAAAGCGAGACTCCAGCAGGTTGTGTGAAGCCACAGGGAGGAGGGAGGAGAGGGTCCCTGTGCGCTCTCCCACGAGCCGTGCCCTTTTCGACTGTTCCCCAAGTTAATCTTTTCTGCACTGTACAGAAACATGTGAGAGTGAAGTGACGAGACACAAAAGAAAATGCAAACCCCATTAATTCGGTCATTTTTGCCACTACTGTCAGCCCTGAAGGTTTTGTATTTTAGTAAACAGAACTCATTTTGACATGCAAGTGACTTGAGAAAGCAATGGTAAAACAGAGATTTTCTTTTTGGAGGAAAAAAAAAAAAGAAAAAGATGCTCTGAATGCTAAGACTGGGATGTGCCAAGGAGAGCACACAGCAGGATCATCCACACCTTCACCATGTCCCACAGCTGCCACCAGGCTGCCCGCAAGTCGCCTATGACCGGCCTGTAACGGTACGAAACAGGGACTCTCCTGCTGGAGATGGGTCAGAAAAGAGCAGTGACCTCGGGTGGCAGAGGCTGATGCGGCTGAGAGGCTCAGGGTGACTGGGGACACAAATGCCTAAGCTCCCACCAGCTTAGAGTGGACAGAAAGGAGAATACAAATCTTTATCACTACACACAAGCGCTGGCAATTCAAATACTACTCTTGGCCCTGATGAACAGCAAGTTGCTATCCCTGCTATCCTTTTGCACTTGCACGTTGCATAACTTGCTCGTGACAGATCTGTACCTAAAAGTAGTTAAATTCCAAGCTGTTCCTTGGGCTTCAGGAGA
This sequence comes from Apteryx mantelli, assembly GCF_036417845.1. Taxonomy (NCBI): domain Eukaryota; kingdom Metazoa; phylum Chordata; class Aves; order Apterygiformes; family Apterygidae; genus Apteryx; species Apteryx mantelli. The sequence goes on from NC_089990.1 coordinate 16,592,094, forward strand.
AGTCCCAGAAGTCTGAGGCTGTAACTGTCACACAATATGAAGATGCTCTGTGAAATCTTTTGAGTATTTTCCTCTGTGGGGGGAATGCAATTTCTCAGGACAGTGCTTTCTTATTAATTGCAACAACAAAATGTAAGATTCTGGAAGGATGCCGTAGTTGTGCAAGTTGTGCCAATACTGTACTGGGCATGCAAATGTAACTTGAAAGCTGGTATACGTTCCTGCACTGAAGGGATGTAGAGCTTTGTTTTTTGGCTCAAGAAATCTGACTCTAGTAGAGATGACACACTTTTTTATACAAGGCTGCAGCCTCTAGCAAATGGATGCATTTTCATATGACAGGATATGCGCAGTAGCCCTGGGAAACCAAGATTTGAAATCAATAATTTCTAGTAAATCACAAACTGACATTGGCAAGATCTTAGCCTGGCTGACTATCTGTGTCACTACAGATACTCTCCTTTAATAAACAGAACGTATGATGTTTCATGCATTGGTTCTGCATTTTCTTGGCAACTGCATGAAGTATCATTTCTATGCTTAATCCAAGGGATCTCTGACAAAGGGAAATGGGTAACATTTGTTTCTGTGGGTTTTATAGTTTTAAATCTCAGGGCCAATTCTGCCATCAGGTAGTTTATGAATATTCATGTAAATTGTTTTGAGTTGAAGAATATGTAGCTTTGCCATGTATCTGGCATGGAAAAGAATAGTTTGACATTCATGAAATAGAGAATGCTTTAAAAAGTAGTGTCAGCTTTAGTAAAGAGAAGACCGTTCTAGGGATGATAGGAAAATAAGAAGAAAAAGTACACATTTCCTGAAGGAAGGAAAATGATGGCATCCTGTCTTGTAAAAACAATTACTGCAGGTTTTAGATGCTTTAAGCAATTTGGAATCTCTTGTATCAGGTATGGGCCAGAATCTGTTGCCTTTCCTTTGACTTCTATAGGAGCTGAATCAGGTCCATAAGTCCCTGATCACTGCATGTGTCTATGAACTGTAGGATCTAGCAGTGAGAAAACAGTGAAGCTAGAATTATCACTAAGTCTTTTTTACATTATTACATCTTTTGAGTGATGCCTTACTTGTAGCCGGGTAGGTACAGGACCCATGGAGCATCCCATTGCACAGGCCTATTGCCAGATCGGAAACCTGGCAAATGGCGGCTGGCGCTGCTTGCTCCTGCTCCGAGACCCCTTCCATGGGCTGGAAGCTGCTCCTCTGCCCATTTGGCGGACGTAGCTCTACAGCAACAGACACGTGAGAATATAACACCGGGAGAAACGGCAGCTCCTGGGTAGAGACAGGCACGGCAAACATGGGCGCATTCAAATGATGCCTCTGCATTTGCATGTGCATTTTCAGCTGAGCATATCACAGCTTTTATCCTTCCTCGTAACTGAGGCTCCAGGTGAAATACGCAGCGGTCTTGGCGCTGCCACCCCGCTCCCCCAGCCGAAGAGCCCACGCAGCACAGGCCAGCGGGTGAGCTGTGCTCTGTGCACGTGCAGCAGCGGCCGCGTGGGGACCGCATGTCGTAAATCAGGAGAGAAGATGTTTTGTGCACAAGTCATACCTGGAGAAATACCATTGATTAGCAAATGTTTTCAGCGTATTGTTGTTGCTAACAACACAGCTATTAAATGTGATGCTACCATTCACTTGTATCATCTTCTATAGTTTTAATGGAAAATCTTACTAGTGGCAAGATTAGAATTGAGATGGCAGTAAGTCCTCTACAAAGACAGGTAAACCTGTTAATCATAATTCAGCCTTTCTATAGAATATTTTGGCTTTGAAGAAGATACGTAAGGGATTTGATATTCTTTCAGCACTGCTTCCTGAGCACGGTCCTGGTGGTGATCTGCACTCAGAGTTCTCTGTAACTTTGTATGGCCTGATTGCAAGTAGCTTTAAAGAGAGGTAAAATGTTGCTAAATCCTGCAGGTCAGATTTCACTCAAGTAAAAATGAAATTTCTGGATGAGGTAACAGAATTTGGTTTACACCAAAAGACTTTGAGTGGTGGTCTCAAGTTTGGGATCTCAGTGGGGCTGGGATTTTGCCTTGTAAAGCGAGCAAGACATGATCACAGCAGTGCTGATGCTGCAGATGTATCTGTGTGCTTACCTAAGCACTCAAGTCCCTTCAGTTCCTGAGAGAGTCATGCATAATGTTAAGCATGGCCTTAAGTGTATTTCTGAGCTATGCAAATAATCAATTTTTGTATTTAAAATATAAGTTCAAAGTAGATCCATTTGGAACAAGCATTTGGCAGCCAAGCAGTCATTAACAACCTGAATTTAACCTGTACTTCAGAAGAAGCTACACACTTTATGCTCTGCACCTTTTAATGAAAATATGAAGAAATTACTAATAGTGTCATTATCTCTTTTAACTCCTAAGCACAGAGATCCTGGTTAGATCTGTGACTGTTTTTCTGCACAGGAGGCAAGAGTGGCATTCACTTTGATTTATGTAATTCCTTAAATCAGTTCCTGCACCCATTGAAATGTTAGCATGTCAGTCCATCCTTTGATGATTTTACCTATGCCACTCTTCCATGGACATTCATGTAAATAATGACCTACTGAAGGAAGAGCTGACTTGATCAACGGTCTTCTTATTTCATGTCCAAATCAATGAAGGCCATTCTGAAACCCTTTAACTGCTCACAAATGAAAGCTTTTTCCTTGAAGCTTCCCATTTTTCTAAAAGTAATGTTTCTTTAAAAAATTAGAATCAATACATTAACAATTATATGTGCTTTTTTACATGACTTATAAAATTACTTAATGCAGCAAGCATTACTGAGGAAATTAAAATTGTTTATTGATGTGATTTATCTGTTTTTCAGATATTTCACATATACTTCTGTAGGGGAAAAAAGGACACCCAATTAAACACATTCAGAAATGACCTTAGGAGATGCTTTTTTTGCTCAACAAAAAATGTTACTGATGCTAATGGTATAATGGGTTTCAGAGATGGATTGAAATTCTGTATGCATTAGAAATCTCATCCCCAGTACATTAAAGTATACCATGAATGAAAAACACGTGAAGTACGAGTCCTCCAGGCTCTGAGCATCTGCCAAGTGCTAATTGTCCAGGCTCAGGAAGAAACTTCCAAACTCTAAACTTGCACCACTAAGTGCAATTTATCCTGCAGTTGTTCAGTAAAGGTTTCTTCTTATCTTCTGAAGCATCACCTACTGCCCGTTATCAGAGACAAGATATCGAATTAGGTGGATCACTGCTGTGATCTAGCAGAGGAAATGAAATACTGACTGGTCACATCAAAGGTTCATCTAGCCCAATATCTGTGTCCGAACGGGGCCTTTACTAGACACTTAGGAAAGGCCGTGCTTTGTACACAGGGCATGGACGGAGTCCTGCCCCGCTGCAGCCTGCCAGCTCTGGCGTGTAGCTGCTCAGAAGCTCCAGAAGCAGAGGTTGCAGCCAGGCTTTTGTGTTAAATAGCCACTGATGAATCTGCTCTCCCTGAGTGCTTTGAATCCCTTTTGAACCCACTTATTCTAAAATGTCCATCCATGGTAATGATCTCCATGGTTTACTTAAGTGCTTTTTGAAAATGGACATCACTGATATCAGAAAAAGCACTGGCTAGACGCACCTTTGATCTGATGCAGAATAGGAGTTCTTATGCTGACGTGCTATAATGCCACAGTTTCCTCTATTCCTTGAAAAATCCTTGAAATTGGCTTTGTGTGTTTTTTCTTTAATTTGCTATCAGAGGAATACATTCATCTTTTTTATACTCTTCCTTCTTTATGACCCTGTTTATGTTCAGCCTAATAATTACCTTTGCTCTGGGATGGAGTTATCCACATTTTACTTAACGCATGCTTAACACACTTTCACATGCTAAGGCCTTGCATTTTGGCTAGAGTAGGGACAAACTCTTGTTTTAACTTATGAAGACTCATGTATATCTGTTGCAGTTCATGTGATTTCACTCCCCAGGAGCTTTGCTTTGAATTTGAGCTCCCAAACAGATACAGATACACTCCAAGTGTATTTCAGCCAAAGCCATGGAGTTTTACCTGATTTGAGGTCAAGGAAGTACCAAGCATCATGTGATTTCCATCCATCTGGCCACTGAGATATTTGTGAATCTGTCAGTGTATCATCTCTGTGCTGCTCAGGTGCTGCTTCCTTTCAGTTGCCTGCTAGGACTTTCTCTGTCCTCACTAACTTCAGGGCCAGCCAGAGGCCAGCTGGGAGTCGGGTGGCTCTCCTGGGAGCATACAGCCCTAGCATTAAGGTTACCTCGACTCTCCGTGCTTAGCGTGCTTAGTTCACGCCAACCTGAAGGATGCGAGTCTTTTCTCTAGCCCTTGGCCAGCTTGCAGTGACACTGCCTCTTGCTCACACAGCTCCTCAGGCCTGTCCCTCGGCGACATTCACTTGGCGAGCATAATAGTGGGCATTTACCATAATATTGCAGTTTTACAGTTCTTAAATACTAGCTAAGAGGATGCCACTTAAACTATGGAGTACAGGACAAGGATTGCTTCTGTTTGGTTATTTCAAAAAGGATGCAGTTCAGTGCACTGCTTTCATCAGTTTGCTTTTTTTTTTTTAAAAAAAAAAATATATATAGATATAGTTCTAACCTCCTCTCTCAGACTCCAGCTTTGAGTCAGACACCTCCAGCAGAAAGGTGGGACCCCCATGCCCATGCGGGGCAGCCCCGAGGCCTCCATGCAGCTCTGCCCGCAGGTGCAGCTTAACCCCCGCACCAGGAACGCACATCCCCCCCAAGCTTGCTCACTTCAGCTGGCTCTTGCTCAGCACAGTGGCTATTTTAGATCCCCTACTGATGCCCCAGTGCTGTATTTGAGCCTCGGGACCTACGGCAGGGCTCTCGATCACACCTGGGCAGCCTGGCAAGCCGAGACATCGGGTGTTGATACACCTCCCTGGGGGCACTTGAATCCGTCAGGAGATCTGCCTCTGGAGTCTGCCAAATTCAGGGTGCGCACACCCACGTGGTTTATTGGTTTTGTGCATCTTTCTTCAATATACAAAGTATTACAGGACACTGAAGTAATTTTAAAAGATATATAAGGCAAAATCAGCAAAAAAACCCCACCTAAGTAACAGAGAATTTCCAGACAATCAAAACTAAAGTAACCCAAATACCACTCAGGTAAGTCAGGTGTAAAACTAGAGGTTTAAGCAAAGGTGAAAAAGAACTTTATTTATGAACTGATATTCCTGATATGTATGCACATGGGGTTGTTATGAAATGTGTAAGGCTGGTTTTGGTCTGAAAGTTTCCAAGTGCAAACGTGATAAAAGGAAAAGCTTTCCTCAGGGAAATGAGGAGAATCCCCAGTGAAATCCACCAAGGTTACATGTATTTAAATGCAAGCAGAAGATGACTGCTGTGTGGTAAACTTTCAGGGAAGTTAGGCCAGATTCTTGCTCCGCTTGTATCTATTTAGCCACAGAAATTAGGTTTTATTCAAATAACTTCATTTTCTTCTCAATTTTATACAGCATTATTTACTAATATTACAGTAGGATACTGTAATGTGCAGTATTTACAGTAGGAATGATAAAAATAGACATTTTATTAGAATTGGTGCTATGTATTCCATGCATCTGTTAGGTCAGTGAATTGGGATGGGGTTTCTAATGCCTCCAAGATATCAGGACAGGAGTGACAATCATATTGATTTAGGGGGGTAGTGAAATGAGATTATAGCAACAATTATTTACGGACCCAGCATGCTGCCCTAACTGCCTGCAGCTGGCTGTTCCCAGCCCTCCGTGCACAACCCCAGAGATCTGAACAGGTCTCGGCTTTCAGTTGATGGCCTGTCAAAATTAATATTCAGAGATTGCAGCTTGTTACAAGCACATTTATAGTCATATAAGAAGTGTGTGGTTTTATGGCAGCTTTCTATTCAGATTTGTATCTATCTTCATAAATACATGCACATAGCACAAAGGGAGAAAATGAACCAACTCTGCTGTTTCCTCCTTGGTAACCTGGCTTCACCTGTGTGAGGTGAGCTTAACCCTTTTGTGAGCCTTAGGAGCATTGAATATCCTATTGTAACGGCAGAAAGAGACAGGAAATTACGCTGCTCAGGATTAACTCGGATCTTTACACCTCATGCCTTGGGCTATCTTTTCAGTGATTTGTACACTTTGACTTGAAAAAAAAAATCCATTAATTGCCGGTATGTTTGTGAGCTACCTTACTTTTGTACTAAACTATACTGAAGCTCTAAAAGAAGGCTCTGTACCTGCTAAGCTCTTTGCATAAGATACTGCCCGCAGACTGCACGATCTTTGCCTTCACGCACAGAAAAAAAACATAAAAAAAAATCCTTGGATCTTTGAGGTTTCCAGTTTCTGAAGCGGAGAAGAAAGTGTTACTTCCCCTTTAAGCCCGAGCGGTTTGTGTGTGTGTGCGAGTGTGCATGTGTGTGCGTGTGTCTCCTCCTCTTTGAGTGACACAGCACTTAGATATGCCTATCAGTAACTTAAACCCCACAAACTCCACCTTCTAAGTGAGGAAGCTGTGGGCTGATGGAAATGTAGTGAGCAGATTGAGACAGACAGTGAATCATTAGCAAACTGCAACGCCAGGATGAACTTGTCTGGAACCTAAAAGGCGAAAACAATCTCAGAGGCTTTTGCTGCGCCGGGTTTTGCTAAATACAGCCAAAGTGGATCTAAAAGCTGGTTGATCCCCAGTCCAAGATGCTGCTGGTTTCCCAGCGGGTAGAAGCACCACGCATGGAGCCGCATATTCCAGTAAGTAGCATTTGAAATCGATACGGACCGGAAAAGTAGGAGTTGTTCTAAAAGGACTTAAGCAGCCGGCGAGCAGTTGCTCGCCCAGCCGCAGCCGGCTGCAGCCGCAGCCGCTCCGAGCCGGCACCGCAAAGTTTTCAGAGGCGGTTCAAGAAAGTAGCCACCTTGTGCCGGCTGCCTCCTGCTAGCTTGGGGGTGTAAAGGCTGCGTTGGGGATTAAAAAAAAAGAAGAAGAAAGCAGAAACTTGGTGTAAAGATTCAACCCTCCTTTCTCGTGAGGGCCGATGTCAGTGCAGGGAGAGGAGGGAGGCTGTCGCTGGCGGGGGGGATCCGTGGGCTTTAAAATGGTGGTGAGCAAGGTGCTGTGCGGGGCTGCGCCAGGGAGCGGGGCGAGGGCAGAGGCGGCGCCGGGCGCGGAGCGGAGCCGCCGGCGCGGCGCGTCCCCGGGTCGGCGCCTGCCGCGGGCGGCGGCGGCGGCGGTGCCGGCGGGGGCGGGCTCGCAGCCCGGCTCCCTCTGCCTCCCGCAGCCCGGCGGCGGCCGGGGGCGCCCCGGGGCGGGGGGGGGAGGGTGCATTGCCTCGCTGTTATTCCGGCGTGAAACGTGGGTCTGGAGACCCGTCCGGGAACGGAGCAGCTGCCGCCGGGTCCGAGCCCGGCGCGGGGCGCCGCCGCTGGCGCGTCGCTGCGGCCCCGGAGCCGCGGCTGGGGCCGGCGGCGAAGCCCGGGGCGAGCGAGGGGCTGCACCCGCCGCCGCCGGCACGCGTGGGGCAGGAGGGCTAGCGGTGGTTTCCCCCCCCCTCCCTTTTTTTTAATAACTCCTGGTATTTCTGTTGGCAGCGGCTTGCCTGGCTATTTTGGGAGTCTGAAGTGCACATTATATAGGCAGGATTTTGAACAAAAGGCTCAGCTGAGCCCCGAAGGAGCCTCTAGTTATTCCTGAAAAGAGTGTGGAGCAGCAAATTCAGCCTCCTTTCGGCGAGAGAGTGCGTGTGTGTCTCGCAACGGGAATAGCCCACAAGTGAGGGAGATGGTGCAAACGCGGCGTGTTCGCGACTCCCTCCGAGACTATACATGTATTTAAAATAAAATGCGTGCTGACTCACGATTTAAACTGTTCTGGTTTCTCATCCTGTGATTAAGACCGGGGCTCAGAGCAATTGCAGGGTAAACAAGCAGCTCGCTGACTCGGCCCCGCGCCCCCCTCCGAGCCGGGGGCTGCCCCGTCCGCCCCCGGTGCGCAGCGGCGCCCGGCCTGTTGCTCGCCCGGGGGGCGGCGGCGAGCGGGGCCGCGCCGGGCCGGCGGCTTTTGTGCGGGGGCTGCTGGCGGGGGCTGTAGCCAGGGGACCCGCAGGGCTCCCGGGGAGAGCGGCAGCTTCCTGGAAGAAAACGGGCTTTGCTTTCCTTTCAGCTCCCCCTTCCCGAACAATAAATTAAAGGGCGGCTTTTGTTTTCCGCGCTCCGGCAGCGGGAGGAGGGCACGGCAGCGGCTCTGCGCGGAGCCCGGCGCTCCGCAGCGCAGACCGACGGGCTGCGGGAGCAGCCGCGGACCCGCCACGCCGCGCGCGCCCGCTCCGCCGCTTCCTCCTCGCCGTCCGCAGACGCGCGGTCGCCTCGCACCTCCCCGCGGGGGCGGCGGGGGGCGGCCCCGGCCCGATGCAGCGCGCACGGCCGCTGCCCCGCGGCCGGGGCCGCCCAGCGGGGCGGAGCGGAGCGGGGCGCCGCGCTCCCCCGCGCCCGGCCGCCGCCGCGCAGCCCCCGCCGCCGCCGCCTCCCGCTTCCGCCCGCCGGGGCCGGAGCCCGGGGGGCCGCGCCGCGCCGCGCGGAGCCCGTGTCCCGCCTCTTACATAATCGCCGCGCTGCCCGCTGAGCCGCGTAATCCCCGCCAGCGCCGCCTGCCCCTGCGCGCCGCGGGCGCCCCCGCGCCTTGCGCGCCCCCGCTGCGGCGGCGCCGCGGGGACACGGAGCGGCCGGGAACCTGCCGGGCCGCGCAGCTGCCGCCCCCCGCGCGCCCCCGCGGGAACGCGCGTCTGTGCGCGGGGCTGCGCGTCCTCCGCTTCGCTCCGCTGCGCGCGAGGGGCGCCGGCTCCCGCGCAGGGCAGCGCAGGCGGAGCAGCCGCGGCGCGCCGGCGCCGGCGCTGCGCGCTCGCCCTCCTCCCTGCGCGCCGCCTCTTGGAAGGGAAGAGCCGTTTGGGAAGGATGCTGGCGGCGGGGGGCGGGGGGAGCGCGGCACAAGGAAATTCCATGTTAGGAAAGCATTAGCAAGGGTGACTTCTAATGTTTTCCTGCCACTGACGTTGACAGTGACACACATGTGTGGGTTGAAGTTGGAACGTCACCGAGTTTTTAAACTCAACCAGGAAATAGTCTGTTGCTCAGGGATAAAAAACAAATACTATATATTGTAAAGCAGGTAATATGCAGTCAACAGCCCTCAAAGTGCGTAAAAAGCTATATAATATTTAGATTTGAGCAGCTCAAATCTAATTTAGCTTTTTATTTTATGGGTTTTTTTCAGCTCGGGTTTTCAGTCTCTATTTTTAGTTCTTTCATCTAATACCTAAGAATCAGAAAGGCAAATATTGACAGGGCTTCACTTTTAGACCCTTGTAACTAAGTAGTTTCAACCTGCAAAGTCTCTTGGATTTTTTCACAGCCAAGGTAGTTGTTACTGGGTTGGGGGGTTAGTAATTACAGGCAACAGTTATATTTTTTTATTATTTTGTATGGCTTTTTCTTACACAGGCAGAAGTTTCATAAATACCCATGGATGCCAGTTATTTATTTTTTAACCAGTCTTGTTACTAATATTGTAATGTGGTAGCACTCAGAGATTCCAGGTGGGACTGGGGAGCTATAGTGCCGGCTGCTTTCTGAACATCCGGCAAGACTGACCAGAGGAGGTCCTCATCCCAGGTGACAGACCGGCAGAGCCACCTCGCTTAAATGGTCACCACCTGCCCAGATGCCACTGTGGAATGGGGTCGAGCTCGGGGCTGGCCTCGGCGAGTGAAACAAAAGTTGGGAAAGGGAGGTAGCAGAAAGGCACAGGTAACAGTGAGTGAAACCCCAGAGCTGTCCCGTGGGTTAAGTACAGTGCAACTCGCTGGTTCCCAGTCGTTTAATCAATACGTGTCCTATGTTACTTGCTACTCTGATGAAAGTTGCCTTAAAATAACTTTCATGACTACGTAACCATGGGAAAGTGAAGTAAATCATGCAAAAGCTGTGACAAATGGATTTATCCATACTGGGGGATGGAAGAGTAGAAGGTTGTCTGAGGCTTTTTAAATATGAAAAAAAGGCAGAATCCACAAGTCTTCATTGTTCCCTTGTGCTGGCTGTTTCTGAGCTGTCAGCATTTTTCAACATTTAGGAGAAGGTGACTATAAGTTACGATTCATTAGTAATTGGTATGGTCTCCAAATAGAGATGGCTAAATCAGTTTAAATGATGCTGGCGCTTCTCCAAGGAACCCTCTCTATATCTTACACATTTGCCACTCACTTCTTTAAGGAACAATTAATATTGTATACCGCTTTTTTTTTTTTCCCCTCTTCGGGAAGAGCAGTAGTGTAACTCATTATGAAGGCTTTCTACCTGATGTTCCAGTTTGACTTGCTATGTGGAAAGCAAAAAATATATATATATTTCAAACTGAAGGAAGCAGAAGACACACCAAGGCTTTGCGCTGGACTGTTTTATATCAATATTGATTTTTTTAAGGGGGTTTGTGTTATAAAGAGGGAGCTTTTATCCCCCTGAGCTCTTTGGCAATTATCTTCCTGCCATAAATGTTGATATGCACATAATGGATGTAACTAAAAAATCTCCTTATCCAAGCAGAAAAGGCCGACTGTTTGTTGGAGCAGATAGAGTGCTGAGAGTGTGAATAGACAAACCCATATGTCGCTGGTGAGAGAGATAAATGATGGACGAACAGGAGTTGGTTACTATGGATCAGCACAATAAACCAATTCCCGTCATACACCTCTCTTAATAATATACCAGTTTCAATGCCATTGACGGGTAACCTAGGTAGCACCAGTCAACTGTAAGTTTTTCAACTGTTCTTTTATACATCTCAAAGAACAGTTGGGACTGTTCTAATTTTTTCAGATGTTGAGCGCTAAAATTATGCAGAACTTCCTTCCTTGCCAGTAATTTTGAAGGGGAACTTTCAAACATTGCTGTAAAATGCCAAATGTATAAGCTACTGTTGTGTAGTTGTAGTGAGTTTTGCTTTGTTTAACCCGTAACAAGGGTGCACTCAAAAAGGCTAATGCTTAAAAAATATGTGAAGAAACTGTTTAGGTATCTAGCCCTGCCCTCATTAGTGTGGTTTCTGAGTGTATGGAATGCTGAAATGTACTGGAATATTGCTCTTTTTAAGTGAAAATAGCAAAAAAATCACAATACTGTTTAATTAAAAACCCTACAAAATAGGCAGTGTCCAATAACACAGTTTTGACTTTCTGTACCCCATTTCAGAGCTGCCAGCAGCTCAAGGGAAACTTTGCAAAACAGCCAGTGCTTGCATCATGCTCTTCCTCCCATGTTACTATTACTGCCAACACTTTGCACAGAAAATTGAAACCTTTGTCACTTAAAGGTTTCACTTTACGTCCCTCGCTTCTGCTGGATATTTTTCGTTGCGGTTTGCTACGAACTGGCCCATTAGCTCTCTTCCTAGAGAAGGTATATTGCAGGGTGACAGCCAGAGCAGGGCCCCTGGTTCTTGGGACACGGCTCCATTGTTTTCGAAGGCACCGGTTGTGCCAACGCAGAGCGATGCCATCAGAGCGGGGATAACTAGCAAATGAGCAGTGAAGAGTCTTTATTCCTCTTGGGAAGCCTCCTCACTGGTAACAAGTTGGGGCTTTTAATGAAAAAAAATGTATTACTGAGTAGTTCCTTTCCTCCAAGAGGAAAATATTTGTTTTGCGTGACTTTTCCGTGCAAGGCTGCAGTAGCTCTTTCTGGAGTGGTCTGCTCTGTTGTGCACCCGGGGTGAACTGAAGAGCGTTTGCTCGGCGGTGTAGCAGGAGTGTGTACCACTCGTTACCCTGCCGGGGGCCCCGTCTGGCATCCTTTTTCGTTTCATGGGAGATGAGACTCCGATTTGATCCTAGGATTAAGGGCTGAAGGATCAGGCCCTTGAGTGGGGAAGGGGGATTATTCCGCGCCCCCCACCGGCCACTGCTCCTCTTGCTGTCGGAGGGGATGCAGTGGAAGCAGAGCAAGGTGAAGGATATCGCCAGCGCAGGCTGGATTTTCGGGCGTGGGGGAAGCGCTGCGCCCGCAGGACGGAGCGGAGGAGAGCGTGGGGTGTTGCACCGCGGCCCCGCGGGACAGCGCCCGCGGCTCGCAGAGAGGTGCGGGGCTGCTCGGCTGTGCAACGAGCCATCGACAAGCCCGGCCCTGGTTAAAGAGCTGCTCGCAGGAGCCTGGGGGCTCCGGGCGCAGCCGGGGCGGGGGCCGGCCCCGGTGGTCCCTGGGGAGCCGGTGGCCGCGCTGGGGTGTCGTTCCTCGCCGAACCTCGGCCGAGGGGAGGCGTCGGGTTATGGCTTGTTGGAATCCGCTTCGCTTTCCCCTGCGAGGGACTTGGCAGTTTTATTGATAACGAAGTGTTACATAAGTCGCCCATCAGGCATGTCCTAATTTGTTAATAATTGATGATCTGGGTAGTACAGAAATACCAGCGCTGTTAACACACTCCCACGCAGATCTGCAATCTCAGCGAGCCCGCGCTTTGCTTTTGCTTTAATTGTGATATAGGTTTTGTGTAGTGGTTTTTTTCGTTTGTTTGGGTTTTTTGGGGGGGTTGGGGGATTTTACCTGGTGGTTTAGCGGCAGCTGCCTGTGGTACTCTCCCCGCCGGGCAGGGCCAGCTGGGGGCCCGGTGTGGTGCACGCGGGATATAGGTGACCTCCGCAGGCAGGGTGTTAACGGTGGTGGCGTTTCACCCCGCGTCAGGCAGTCCATGGAGTGGCATCGGCGCTAGCCCGGGGGGAAGGTGCTTTTTGCGCCTTGCACCTTCAGAGGTGGCACGTTCGCCGAGGGCGCAGAGGCTGCGCGGCGCCCGTGGCGCTCCTGCGCAAGGGTTTCTCAGCGCTGCGACCCCGGAGCGCTCTGGGGTTGAACAACCGCTCTTGGGTGAGTTGTCCCCTTCTGGTAGCAAGTCGTATTGGCTTGGTTTTAACAGCCGGCTCATTTTGCGGAGCCGTGGCTACGCAGGTCGGACCGACACGCACAAGACAGAAATGCTTGGTGGACAGCACCAAAGCCAGGTGGCCGTATCTTCTGTTTCGCGTTATTTTTCCTTCGCGATTCTGCGGAAGTTTCTGCTTCTCTAGAATCAAATGCTTCAGAACTTCTGGCAGGCTTGGAAGTTAAATTTCCCCTAGTTGGACCTAGCTACTGTTTTCAAAATAGCACAGCACTTTTACACCGCTGTGCAGAATGACATCTATTGCATAAAATCAGAAGCAGAAGGGCAACCTTCTGGTGATGTTGTGAAATAAAAGGCCGTGGCGCGCTTTTGTGAGCGTGCAGAGGTCGAGCAGCCGGCGGCTGGGCCGCTCCGCTGCGCGAAGGGCTGTCCTTAGGTGCGGGTCGTCAGTCCCGAGCGGGCCGTCGGCGCCTGCAGCGGCCATGGCGCCGAGCTCTCCGCCACGCTCGTGCCGCGGCCCGGGTGGCGGCGTCGGCCGCTGGCGGTCCGGCCGGGGCTTTGCAGCGTTGCCTTCTGGCGGGGCCGCGGCTGGGGCCGGGGCTGCGAGGCGCTTGCCGATCCGCCTGCTCTTTGTGCCGGCTTCGGAAAGACTGGCAAGCTTTCGCTGTGTTTTCCGAAGAGGGCCCAGCTTTGCTAGGCTGCCTGTCTGTCAGGGATTCATTTAACCTCTAATTACTACATTTTCTTCACAGTTTGCTGCACATGAGCGTGTTATAACAAAAGCACAAAGAAGTATGTCATTTTATTTAGCCACTACTCTGAAATTAATTTAGGGGGTATAGAGTCAGATCTGACACACTCGGTGTTAAAATAATTGTGCTGGCATTAGAATTAAAGTACATAATCTTGTTGTTTCCAGTGATACAACAGTACTAGTGTAAATAGTGTTGTTAACTTCTTAGTTGTAGCCACAGTAATGGAAATGATATCTAGTTACAGAGAAGTACTCAAATGATCATCTCAGCAGAAATTTCCCCAAAATAATGCATGGTTCCTGCTTGATACCCATCTACCATTTTGGGCTAGGATTAGGTGTCTATAAGTAGTTTGTTGTTTTGTGGGTTTTTTTTTTAAAAGGTCTTCCAAATTGCAATAAACAAGCTTTTAAGATGGCTTGAGTTTCTTCCAGCCTGGATAATGATTTCTGATTTTTTTTTTTTTTAACATACGGCATCTTGGGAACAATACAAAAGGCCATATGTCCTCTTCTGTCTGCTCGTGCTGACATCAGAAATACAGTATTTCACTTTGCATTGAGAGGAGTTTATAGTCCTGAAGGAAGGGAGTCTGGTTTTGTGATGAATCATGTTACGGGTTTCTTTTCAAGTTCTGTGCTCTGTAGTATTTACAATAAAGATTTTTTTCATTTGAATTGGGAAGGTTTGGATTGGGAAGTGCAGCTTATCTCCAGTTTTGTTGAATTTAATTAAAAGAACTGTTGTTACGTGATCTAGTAGCTATCTCCTTGTTCCACCCTCTGTCCATCACCTCTGAGCAGACTTTTTGAAATTACTTTGAAAATGTAATTTCTCACATAGGGCTAGATCTGAAAAACTGTTGGTTTATGTGTTGCTGATTTATTTCTAGTGGAAAGAGAAGATCAGTTGTTTATTTTTGGGTCATGCATTCAAATTACACAGTGTGGGCCCAACTCAGTAATCCTCTATCAGTAAAAACTGTAACTGCAGTTGATGGGAAACCTTCCCCAAAGATTCCCCAAGGTCAGACAGGACACAGTTACGGAGTCAAATCTTGTAGTCCCTTTCTCAGAAGGTGAATTAATGTGGCATCGTTATCTGGGCTTGTGACAACAGTGACACAGGATTGCCAAAAAGACTAATGGAAAGAGATGGATGATTGATTCTCTTTATAGTAGTGGAGCACGTTATTTCTCTGAATTCCCGAACTGCTACCAGTTACTGTAATTATTTACCCTAATAACTTTAATCTAGGAGTAAACTGAATATAAATTAAGGTCAAATGCTGTAAGGGACTGGATGGTTCAATGAATTGGCAGTAAGGTATGGAGACTCTTCTGCTGATGAGCAGTTACGTGTCGTGGCTGTTGGAGAGCTGGCGTGAAGTGAGCTGTAGGGTCCCATTCTGATTTTTAGTGGAAGTGAGTTTTCATATCACAATTTGGAAGTTTCCTAAGGCAGAAGCTAAGCCTGAATTATGCCTGCTCCAATTTCAAAACTGTCAGATTTTTTTCACAGAGTCTGAATATCTACAGCTCCACAGGCCTCCAGAGGTGGAGGCGATTTTTGGAGTAAATAGTTCCCAGCTTCTTACTTGTGCATTGTAAAACAGGAGTAATGGTGCTTTTTATTAAGGATGTTTAGTGTGGAGGTTAACTAGTTAAATATTTTGTAAAGCAAAAGTGCTTATTACTAACTGAGGTCTTTGGGGTCTTTTCACACGGTCAGAAATTATATTCAAAATAAAGCCAGCTGTATCTTATTCTAAGGCCCCTCAATATAAATGACAGTTTTATTTCTGTGTTTTGGCTATAATACTCTTGCCTAAAGCAAATGGATTTTTTCTTTTGGGGACATCACATCATAGTATCTTCCTTTTTGCTAAAAGTCTAGAATTTGATATAGGATGAAAGAAAAGATTTTTAAAGACAAAAATGGCACCTACTTTCAGGCATGTGTTTTAATATTTCATTCTCTGTCACAGATATTCATAGGTTAAGTTTTGGGCAAAGGTAAACAAATGAATCTTTTACAAAGACATTAGTCCTATACAGTTCCACTCAGACGGAAGGAACTGTGACCCTGTACAGTTGCATTAGTTTAAGAATAATTAGCAAACACTGACCAAATGTGGTAATCAGACTGGATGCTCAGTATAATTTCATTTTGGTCTGACTAGTTACTTTTAATCTTACTAGGATTTTCCCAATTCCAAGTTTATATACGGAATCATTTCTGAATTCTTCCACTATTTCACTAACCCTGTAGATTGTGTTCATTGTCAGGTACTTTTAAGGACTTCACTTTTCCTGTTCCTTTAACTTACTTATTTTCTTAATTAACTCTGTTGATTTAAGTAAAGTCACAGAGGGTGAAAAAAACCAAGTATATACAATACTGCAGTCAGAAATACAGGCAAAAGGTTTTGATCTCTGACTGCCAAATGGTGACTCATTAAAAAGGAATTTTTGTTCCTCCCTTTTCAAAGGGTTACTCACTATCAAGCAGTAAATATCTAGTTTTGATGCTACTGCATTGAAATGCCTGACATTGTTGGTGTAGTAAGTCCATACTCTGTAAGACTATTTGATCACAGGCTCCATGAAGATTTGTTTTGTTGTTTTTCTCTACTCAAAAAACCTGCTGGAATTTCTTTAAGCTTTAGCCTGTCAGTGTAAGTATAGTCTAAAATGAAATACATTTGCTTTTTAATAATGGAGGGCCCTTTCTGTACTTCAAGGGATGGTTCGTGCAAATTATTTTTGAACCACAGGGCCATGCAAGCACTATTTGTTTTCTAGTTTTGCATTGGTAACATTAAGCAAGGATGTTGGAGTTTCTGTAAATTAAAAAAATATATATTTTTGTCGTCCACCCCAAGGGCTGTGCGCTGAGCGTTTTGTAATATTTCATTGCATAAATTGTACTGAAGAGTCACTGTCAAAATCCAATCAAAGGAGTGCCCTTTTCCTCAATTTCCATATTATTCTTGACTCTCTGAGGCATCTGCTTTGTCTTCCTGTTCTTACCTATTCGACCCGTTGGAGGAAAGGGCACAAAGGGGTGTGTGAAATCCTCTGTCTCGTCCCCTGTTCTTATTCATGGGTTGGTTGGTTTGAACTTTACAGAGTGTTGGAAGGATATTTTCTTGGTTGCAGCAACGCTCGTGTTTGACTGGAAGCAGAAAGAGAGTGCGCGTGAGCTTTTCAGTCTTCATCGGGAGTGAATCTTGGTCCCTGATCCCAGAAGGTAGATCAGCCTTAATTTCAAGTGAAAGTCCTGCATCCTCAAATAACTTCTCATGTCAGTTAGAAATTCAATATTCTTTCAAGTTCGAGAGATATAGATGTGTAGAATCCCAAGTTGAGGGCAAGCGTGAAGCATGTGAGGGAAAATGTAGACATTTTTTCTGATGCCTCTCTCCCCTCCCCTGCAGGGCTCCTAAAGTCTGTCAGCTGTAATGGAGCGATTTGATTACTTTGTAGTGTTAAACTAAAAGAATAAATCTAAGTGCCTTGGGAATGGGGAACCAATCCAGCAATCAGAAGCAAACAAGTTAATAAACGTGAAGCACTTCCGCGCGGCGCTGCTGCAGAAATGCTTCTTGCAGAAAGGCTTGGGGGCAGCCATGGTCATTGGACCAGTCAATTAGTGTAAGTGTGTTCACTGTACACAACGCCATTAATTGGATGCTGTGGGGCGCTCTCAGCATTTTGAAGGAGAAGTGCATGTCTTCTGTTGGTTATAAATTATGAAAATCTTGCATGTCGCAGGCTGAGCCATTTACTGCATCCCACCTTGCTTCTCTGTCACTCTAACATCTGTGTTTTGTACCTGGAAAAAGCTTGACTTGGGCAGTCTTAACTGTCCTTTCTTTAAAATACTTCTGCCTGTACACATCTTCTACAACTCTTTTTTTTTTTTCCTCTTGATTGCTCTTCTCTCCCCTCATCCTACTCCCCAAATATCTAGCCAGATACAGAGCATTTGAACGACTCTCCACAGAGATGGTTTGAAATCCAAATTAGCCACTCTGAATAGTTTCTGATGCTCGCATGCCACGCTACATAGAGTCTGGAGACGTTTCTAAGGACGGCGTGCGTAGAAATGCTGTGAGCTACAGCAATACACAACGTCAAGTGCTGTAGCGTAGGAAACCCCCCAGTACTTGCCTGCATGGATCTGATTTTGGATGTTGTTACTTTGTGAAGCCAAGGCGTGAATTAATTATTGGAAGTCTTATGTAAGCCCGTAGCTTTAATTTTATCATATCTAAGAAAGGCAGCAATGGTGAACTACAGGGTGACTGATGCTGGCTGCCTGCCAGTCCTCCTTTTGGAGCATCTATATTGGTAACTACGTGTCTAATATTTCATAATTTAAAGTGGTCGCCCACTTTACAGCCTTCAGCCAATCCGTAGGCTGTCCCTCCGCTGGCGTTCACACTAGCAGCAGAAGCGGGTCTAGGCCTTCATACGAGGAGTGCGGGAAACGTGCTGCTGAATGCTTTGCCAGCTGCTCCCCGACACGTAGTGAAGCAGAGTGTCGCGCTTCGCATGGGTCTTGCGGCTCGATTCGCCGAGCTCACCCTGCTGTCGCGCGTTCGCCGTGCCTGCGGGCTTAGGTGGCATCTCTTTGCAGGGCAGACGTGCTCCCTAGTAGGGCAGGTTAAGCAGTAACAGCCAGCGGGCATTTCCCTTCTGAGGACGGCTCCGTGTCCGTAGTGCGTGTTGTTTGTCCGTATGCAGCGCTGGACACAAGCGAGGAGGCAAACTCCCTTTGCGTCCCTCAGCGCTTTCCCAGACAGCGCTTCTCTATCTCCGTTGTATTTCTTAAGTTTGTACCTCTTGTTTCCTTCTTGTACTCTTGCTTTCACACCTTTGTTGTCATTGCTCTGCTGGAGGAATTGGCCTCTTCTAGCAGATGTTCAGCAGTGCTCCGGGTCGCTGGCCCCGTGCTGCCCTGCGCAGAGGCAGGAAGGCTCTTACGGAGGGCCGGCACGGTGCAGGCTGCGCACCTTTCATTGCCCTGTGGTCCCTGGCATTTGGTGGTTTGCTTTATTTTATTAGGAGGATTTTTCTTTGGGCAAGCTCGGTGCTTGAGCAGCCCAGCTACTGAACAGCCGACCAAAGCATGCAACTGCTTTTTAGCGTGCAGCTGCAATACAGGCTGGCTGGTGTTGAGCCGGTGCTCACGCTGGGCCAAAAGTCAAGGTTTGTCTGCGCAGCTGTCCTAGCTGTGTAAATGCAGAAATAGGGAAGACAGCTTTCACCTAACTTACTGCCCACAGGATAGCTGTGGTTGCATGAGCAAAGTCTGACCTGCAAAACTTGATTAGAACAGTAAGTGAATAATGTGGCACGCGACCCACCTGGCGCAGCAGAAGTGCCCGGAGCAGCTGCTGGCCTTACCTGGGCCAGTGCCGGGGCTGTGCGCGGGGCCGTGGTGGCAGCACCAACTGTGGGGCCCCTGTGCCTCCGTGTGCCGTGCAGCTGGCTTCAGAGATCAAGGGAGCTGCTAATAAAACGTCTTCCTAAATCTCCTTAACAGAAATTTGGGGTCTAACACTGGCCTTAGATTCTGTCAACCTAAAGAGACAGTCGTGTCCTGTTCTACAGCTGGCGCTGAAGCATTGTGGCTTCTCCAAAGGAAGGAGATGTAATTCAGTGTATATAAAGGCAGAAAGGAAAGAAAAAGATTCTTTGGTTCTCTTTGAGAGCTTTTTTCACATGTAGAAAAAATGAGTCACTCTACATTTCATTACTGAATAGGAGCTGATTTACAAGTGTGCATGTGCTAAGATGAATGTATATGGATGAACTCTTATAGTTTCCTCCATGACCATGTTGTAAATGGGCTTCAGTCGGTTTGATGTAATTCATGCTGTGACACTGTGCTGTCTTTTGAAATGGGACCATCATCCTCCTTATGATCTCCTAAAGGCTGGAAGGCTGATTAACATGGGAATTCTTGATTAGCTTTAATTTGGCTAGTCCAGGAAAGTGTAGTTCCTGAATTACACAAAGAAAGACTCTTTAAACACAGATCCAAAGCCGTGTACTGGAGATCCTGTTGGTGGGTGTGGTGACTATGAATAATATTTACTTGATGCCTTTCATCTTCCAAGTACTTTACACCGAACAAGCATTTCATCTTCATAGAAGATGTATGAGTTAGGTGAAATAAGTTTCACTGTCTCTGTTTTACTAATGAAGGCAGGGAAACTAAGGCAAAGAGATTAAAGTAGCTTGCTTGTGGTTACAAAGAAAGCCAGTTCCAGAACTGTGTAATTTCTGATTTCTGTTTCTGTGTCCAGGCTAATGTCTCTTCCTTGTAAGAAGAAGCAGTGAGAGAGGTTTTTGAATAAGGAAATCATGACGAATTTAGTGAGGCAACTGAGCAGATGACTGCAGCGGCACCTGTGGCATTTACAGAGGTTTTTTGCTGAACTGATGCACGGTTTTCCTCCTCTGGTAGTGCAGTTTCTCATTCAGCCCTATGGCTGTATCACCAAAGATTTCTGGTGGAGTTTAAGAGCATCCATAGACCTTTCCTTAGGCTGATACAGTAGCTCAGTTCAACCACTGGTCCAGTTGGACCATTGGAGGCATAAGCATATGTAGAGATTTCTGAAGAGTAAAAGAATTTCTGCTGGAGTAAATGTGATGAGGTGCATAAATGGTTTCATTCAACCCAGTGACTCCTTGAGATGTTCTTTTGGAGATGGACTAGAATGTGCTTAAATGAGATTCTTGAATTTCAGACATGCAAGTGGTCTAATCATTACAGAAAAATCATTTGCTTACCTTTGACTTGGATAGGACTACTTGTAGAGCTCAAGTTAAGTATATGCTAAAGTACAGTGCTGAATCAGGGCCCTAGTTAACAGCAAAGGCTGCGTCACCCTGAACTGCAGGCTGGTGCAGCGTCTGTTGAGGGCCCAAAGGTAGTTTTTGGTTTTAGAGAACTTCCTATCAAGATGAGTCAGTGGACAAAGCTTAACATCTGAGAAAGTTCTTATCTGAGGAGGCATCTGAGCTTTTGAAATAGGAGCCTCCTTCGGTAGCCCGGTACGAGCGGTGCGCACCCTCGCTCGGCTTGCGTGGCATGCTGAGAGTCAGGGACAACCTCACCAGGGCAGGAGAGCCTTCCCAGCTGGGGCATCCCTCTGTGCTTGGGAGGGCCGGGGCTTTCCAGTCCTTCCAGTCCCACGCTAATGCTGAAACACAGGACTGCCCTTGCCTGAAGCTGGAGCCGGCTTGGGGATGGCAGCTGTAGAAGCCACTTTATTTAGTCTAGATTTGACTATAAATTCAGTCTCCTGTTTCAGGTGGAGTAACGATTTCTGCGCTGTGGTGAGGAATCGCTTGGTGACAGCAGGAAGGCAGGAGAGCAGAGCAATGCAGCCCTGCTCTCGCTGTAGGGCCACGGTTCAAAATGTTTAATTAGTTGTTTCGAAACGGTGGCTCTTCTCCTTTGAGAAAGGAATGATGTATCAGCAAAAGCTGGCCAAATTGATGTAGCAAATCAATTCTATGGTAATCCGTTTATTTAAACTTTGGTACTTAATTTTATAAGCTCTTCTCAAGTGTTCCTGTGCTCCCGTTCATTAGCCAGTATTCTTTTATGCTATTGCTTGGGGGTCTGTACTGCAGATAGCAAAATGGCCAGCACATGCCACTCTAGACTGCCTCTAAACGTAATTCAAGCAGGTCTGCAATAATAGTGCTAAAAGAAGAGCTATTTAGCAGCATTATTAATGGGCAAAGAGTTCAGGCAGAATTATGAAAAAGTAAATTTTTATTAAGAGTGGAGGAGCTAGAAGAATGGACTGATTGCCCTGAGTCCTCTGGGCCCTCGAGCAATCAATTTCCCTTTCTAGTATTCAGTTACTTGCTAATTGTATTGATTTTTATCAAATATGTGTACAAATCAATTTTATATTTTAGTGCTGTTAAAAGCTTCCTTCCGTCCTTGCAGGATTTCAGTGGTGCTCTGATCCTTCTCATTGTTGTCTTCCTTTATTTTTAATGCTTTTTATCCTGCTGCATATTTTCTTTAGATTGTGACTGTGTTTGGCTCTTTAACTGGGTAGGGATTTTACATGGGTGCTTGGGGTTGGAGCAAATAGACCTCCCTTGGACAAAAACTCTGCGAACACAGTGGAACTGTCTGCTTAAGTAAAAATTGCAGGAAAGGGATGTGTTGTGTCATAAAATGGGTGGATACAAATGACCGCGTCGTGTGACCCCCCGAAGAGCAGGAAGCGCTGCTAACCCAGGAGATGAATTGTGCTGCAGGAGGATTGTGACCAGAAGCAAAGAGTGGGATAATGCCGAACATGACGCCCTGTTGTTGAATAAACATGAAAATGAAGTCAGGGTGACAGAAATCAAACTCCTAAAATAATGCAGGCTGTTTTATCAGCACCGACTTCATCATTTCTGAAGACTGATTTGCTCATGCACTTAAAGTAAAGTGGTTGCCGGAGACGTCTCAAAGCCAAGTAAATGTATTGAGCTCTGAACAAAATAAAACAACGTTCTCCATTTGTGTTTGTTTATGCCCATGGCGGTTTAAATTGTTCCTGTCAAACTTACCTATTTTCTAAGATAGCGCCAGTTCTCGCTCTCTTTTTAATGTAAGTTACACAGTCTTGAGTTGAGGAGGATATCTCTGGCTTTCTGTGTAAGCCAGAGGAACTGACTCTCATAATTGAAATGTTTGCTGTATGTATGGCGCTGTCAGCTGCTGTGTGATCGACTTTGAACTTTTAATGGTGTGAGCAGCAGTCATGAGAGCAGGGAGAGGTAGAGCTCTGCTATTTCGCTTGCCGCCGACTTAATATTATACTGCACAGTTTATGATGCTGTTTTTTCTGCTCTTATTGGCAAGGCACTTAGAAAAATACCCCTATCCTCCTTCTTCAGGAGGGAAGAGTTGCACTAGCAAGTGTCCAGGTAGATAGGCATATCTGATAAAAATACACTTTTCATTAAAAAAATCTAATATAATGGCAGGAGCTTAAAGCTTATGATATTATACATCGATCACTTTTATTTTGCCTTTTTTTGTTCTCTTTCCTGGTTCCGCTGCTGGTTCTTTATCTTTTTGCAACGCCAGCTGAGCAATCCAGTCAAACCCTGCCTGTCTTGCCTGCTGCTCCCACAGGCAGCGGTGCTATGGCGTAAGAAGACATAGCCAGACCCTTCCACGCGCTGTGAAGTGTCTCGCCAGTTGAAATGGCACTGAGGTGCCGGGGGGTTGTTTTCCCCGGCGCGGCGAAACACGCAGCTGCGGCACCCGCCGCAGAACGGAGCAGGCACCGGTCCGCCGTTGGCCCGCGGCGCTGCTGTGCTGCCTGGCGCCGCAGCAGCTCTTCTTGCTCCTGGGCGTTTGGTAGTCTGCCACGCGGTGCAGGCACCTCCGCCGTAATCATCAGGCCACTATTTCAAAAGCAGGTTAAGAGCAACCAGCCTTATTGGCCTTTGATGTCTGCGCGCGGCGAGGCCGTAGCACGGTCCCCGCTGGCGCGCGGGTGGACGTACCCCGCTTGCACGGAGAGCGCGAGGGCTCGGCGGGAAGGGGCCGGCGCCAGCGTCGCCTCTGGCTTTGCGTAATCTTGCCAACTGCGAGCGCGTTTTTGTCATTAGGTTTATGCAGCACCTCCTGTACGAGCAATCGCAGGCTGGATGAGCTCTCCGAGGGGTCATTATAACCCCGGGAAGATAAATGTACCGGTTCTGCTGGAGGCTGTCCTCAGGCTGTTTGTTATGTGTCTCTAACACTGTCACTACATCACACACTTCCTCGATCGCCGCATTACCCTACGAGCCTGTCTAATGGGATCCTGCGCTGCTGATTCCAGCTTACCCTGACCTACTTCTTTCTTGTGTCCCAGCAAGCTGTCAGGAGCTATCAGAGCACTGGGAGCTGAAATAAACACTCACCGAGGGGAAAAGCAAGGCTGTCTCTAGTGAATTTAATTAGCTTTGTTTAACTGGCTTGTTTGCTTTGTAAATCACATCATTTTTAGTCAAAATTAAGGGATAAAAAAAAACCTGTAATTAAAATCAAATGATGCATGACCATATTAAAAGTCAAGGATTTTAAAAGTTCAGTACAAAAAGTCTTTGAGGTTGTAACACATTTGCAGTGGTCTGAATATTTTAAGGGGAAGAGGGATAAATTTGAGATGCTTTTGCTTTCGGGGCCTTCAGACAGGGGGCAGGCTATTATTATTGAGTCAATATCTTTACTTTTCCTTGAATTTGAAAAAAAAAAAACCAAAATACTGCTTTTCAAAATTGAGACTTGAATCTTTTCATCGAGTATTGTAAGCTTCCTGGATAAAATTTTTTAATCCAAATAAAGGCTTCTAATGCTTCGTTCTGTCCTATGGCCTTAGCGTTAGTATATTATCCATAGTTTGAATCCCCACTGTTATTGGAGGCCATGGTTAAAACACGGCTTCCCTTTGCACTTCTGTTGCAGTTCTGAGCGTTAGCACAGAAGTCATTGTAATTTTGGCTCTGCCAGACAAATGAAGCACTGACTTGGCAAGCCATCGCTGGGCTGAATTTGAAAGTGCTTATAGTGGTTTTATTGGACAATACGTTACATCTTTCAGGTGCTCTACTGTATTTCCATCTGTGGTGCATATTTCTTCTAACAATGAATGTTCTTGCTCTTGTCAGCATAGGGTCTAATCCTCTTGCTGTTGAAAATGATAAAAGTCCTATGAATTCCTAATATGTCTTATCAAATCTGGCTAAAATATAAAACATCTGACCCCAAATTCTGGTTCTTCTTCAGCAGAAATATGTTTCTTCCTTGCATCATGCATACATATTGATAGATCCTCCTGAATACGTGGTTTATAGAAATATCTCATGCTTGTGCTGAGCCTCAACATGAACAGAAAAGGATTAAGGAACCACTGAGAAAGAAATGGCTATGGATAACCTCACAATGTTAATGCAAGGGTAAAATGACTACCCAAGAGTATGAAAGGAATTCAAAATCTGTTTTACAAAGCAGCAGTCCGTCTTCCAAGCCTTCGAAAAGAATGCAATGTTGGTCAACCCATATACCCCACTGAGAATTATTTATGGTAATAATTTCATTGAGGAGCATAATGAGCAGCCTTGTTTACTTGATGACTTCTGAGTAACTCACCAACTCACTGATCACTGCAAGATTTCAGAGAAGGGGGGAGAAATGCTCTGTCCTCGGTGTGCGTGTCCTGGGCTCAACCAGGCTGTGCGTGGGACAGGGCACTTTGCGGGCTGTCAGGGATGGAAATTGCAGAGAATTCTTATCAAAAGAAACACACTGGGAGACTTTAATAGTTTTACAAAATCAAATCAAAACAAAAATAGCCAGGTGAGTAAGGTGAACCAGCACTAATCTGCTGTAGTCAGGTGCATTAAGTTTTCTGATTTACAGTAGTAGAGGATCAGACAAGGAAAGTTGGGACATCCCGGTTGAAGAATTTACATATCTTAAATGTCTCCACTGAATGGAGAGCAGAAAAAATTAAGTATTATAAGTTTAGAAACTTTGCTCACATTCTGCTGCTTTGCTGTATCCTCCTTCTTCCTTGGGGATTGAGATCTTAGGTATTTTGGGCATCTGCAGCTGAGATGTGTAGAGTGGGAGGAATAAAAGTACTTCTCCTAGGTCACCACTCCAGAGAAGGTGGATGAGGTGAATATAGTGGAGCTTTTACCATGGGCACGGAAGCAGACATGATAGATAATGGGTTCTTTATCCCGGGAGTGGGATAGACTTTCCTAATCTGATCCAGGGAGAACAGCAAGAAAAACTTTGTGATCTTAATACCCTAGCAGGAAGGTGAAGGGTAGAGCAGTGAGATAACTGTGGAGTTATGGCTAAATTCTCAGTTGTATCCATTATATGTTGGATGTGGCTTGCTGCAGCTGAGAACCGGCCTGGGGGAAAAAAAAGGAGAATTCTGCACTGTGGGAAAACGGGAATTTAGTGTGTTTAGCAACAAACGTGATTAATAGATATGTGCCTATCACCACTGCGATAGCGCTACAGTACCTCCATTCATCCGGTCTCGCTGCCGAGGGAGGGCAGCGCGGGAGCCCTCTTCGCTCTGAGGGCACGCTTTGCTCCGGGTGTAAATCTGGAGCGCTTCTGCCGAGCGGCGCCCATCCCTGCCTCTCCCGCTGCGCCCCGCCAGCGCCTGGCGTGTTTTGGGCGCCGCCGTAATCTCAATAACAAACACTTAATTCCGAGCTGCTCACACTTGGCTGAGGTTGGTTTGTTAAATGATGCTTTGCTTAGAGGACACGGAAAGGGGCAAACGTTCAGTAAGACTTGAGTCGTTTAACTTAAATCAACCTCCTCCTACCCACTATTGACATATCAAGAGAACCAATGAGGCATGTTTAATTACACATGCACTGAGTTTACAATTAGTCTGCAGACAGTGATTTTTTTCTTCTTCTGACGCAGCAAGGAAAGATTTGATCCTGCAAGAGGTCTTATTAGCTGTAATATGATAAGGTTGTTTTTTTTTTCATTTTAAATGTAAATGGAATGTTTTTATCTTCTAGGTCGAATGATTTAATCTGATGCTCTAATGTTACATGGTTTAGCAATCCTTCTGCTCCCCTTCTGCTGGTAATAAGTGACAGAAGTATGGCTTCTTGCTTGATAAATGGGTTAACAGTATTCACAAGGCAGGTAATAGAAATCCATATTAATAGGTGGAAATTGGCTCTTGATGCCAGGCAGGAGAGTCTAATGAAAGTATTATTGTTTTAGCTTCCAGCTCCTTTGGAAGCTGAAAGCTAAATGCCTATATTACATTCTTATTACCTATTTATCACACCATATAGCTGAGTGGATGTTTATTAAATTACATTTGTGTTTAATGCCTGTTTGTATACTTTTCACTGAACGTGTTCTCAAAGGAAATTTTCTGGCAGCATTTCAGAAATGCACACTGTTTTCCCATTCTCTTTTTATAAAGTAAAACCATTGTTGTCAGCTATCAATATACAATTGGTTTGGAAATTAAATTGTTTCCTGCAAAGCTGTAAGAACCAGCTAAACCTACTCTATTTAATTTAGGAAATAAATATTTAAAAATCTGAAAAATGCACTGTGTTCTTGTGTAGCATTGATTCTATTCTAGTCCTTAAAAATACCCAAGATCCCAAGCGTTGGGCTTACCTAGTTTCAGCTTTAATTTAGCATTAAATTGCTTCATCAGGGATTTTATATATGACCTTCTGTATCTTTGTGATTCTTTTGAGAATATTTAAAATAGTACTGAATACCATCAAAGATAAGAAATTAGGAGCCTGTTTATCATCTCCCTACTTATGGTGTTTCTCCAGTTTTGCATCCATATTTTCTCCTTAAGCAGCACTTGCAAGCCATTCTATCTAGATTTTAAAAAAAATCAAAGCAGCACCGCACAAATGTTCCCACGCATCTCACACCTGCGAGTGGCCGGATCTCAGGGGCTTCAGCAAGTTCTGGGAGGAAGAAGAGGAAGAGGGGCAGCCTGCTTGCCCTTTCCTCCCCCAGCCCTAGCCCAGCGCGCGGTCCCTGCCGGGCGCTGTACCCGCGCAGCCCGGAGGGGAGACGTCGCGCCAGGGCTCCCGTTGCGTCTCTAATGCCTCCCCACGACACCGCGTCCTTTCGGAGCCAGCGTCCCCCAGGAAGGGCCAAGGCTTTTTGACTTCGATAGAGCTTGTCTGCTTAAATTTAAGTTCAGTGGAATATTGAATCAATCCGACAATATACTCCGTTAAATATTGTCATTTGAACCATGTTTACTTGCTTATATTAGAAAAAAAAAAATCCAGAGCTGCTACTTATGTTTCAGCTCTCTGCTATGCAGATAATAATACAAATACTATCAGTTCTGTAGTGACCAGGTTAATCGCTTAATCATTTTTACTAAAATTTTGCTGCCAGCTCTTCTTTAAAGAGCTAATCTTCATCATTAGTGGGTCCTTGACATGCACAGTGCGCATGCTTTCAAGGTACAGTGATTGAAAAACAATTCTGTTTAAAAGGACATCGTGTTACATTCCTGTTTGATAGCATTTTACATTATGAATTTCATAGGACTACTCAAAACACGATTGTACTAATGCTACCTTTTTGGTAAATGGTGGAGAGACAAATAATAAATCAGTCTCCTGGAGTATGTGGAGCATATGAGAAGTAGTATTTGGAACAAATTCTAGCAGGTTTGTTCATTGGGTTTTGAAATTTCAGCTATCTTCAACTGGCAATCTAATATTTTAAGAACCACTGCAAGTGTCATTTAGATTTTATATGTATTTATAAAAATATATATAAAAAGTTTACTTTCTCTCTCTATACATATAGATAAGGAGTTTCTCTCTATGTATATAAAGAGAGAGAGAGAGACAGAAACTCCTTATCTCTGCTAAGCATTTTAGATGTCATGGGAATAGACTCTTTAAACTGTTATTCTTTCAGTTTTAATAATCTAAGTTCCGTTTCAGTACTTGTACCTCTGCTTTACCTTTGTGTTCACTCAATTTGATAAAAGACTCTATGGACTAATTAGTTTCATTTCTGCTTATGCTCAGTCTCTAATAATTTTCATTCTTTTGGCTTCTCATATCTAGATCGATGCTTCAGTATGTTTGCTGCAAACACTGCAGGGAATGATTTTTCTCTTTTCTGTATTTCATTAAAACACATTGCAGCATTTATTGGTTCAACGTATTGCAAAACCTTTAAAAATACGGATCAGTTTGAGTCAAAATATCTCTTTAAAAAAGTGTGCATAGCTGTCCTAAATCATATTTATATAACTATTGCAATAGATCCTTTTTCATGTAGTAAAACAATGTAACAGTATTTACAGAGGTGAAGTTCATTGAAAGATTTCCACGATAGCTTCACTATTTTCTGCACCGTCTTCATTTCTTTTTGTATTCCAGGCATTGGCGATGGACCGTTTTTGGGTTTTTGTTTAGTGAAGTGCTTTAAGATAAGACCTTGAAAGTTGGTGTTTGTGCCGGTCTTGCATAAGATTTTGCATTTTTTTAATGTTCTTGCTATCTTGGTCTCCAGCAGCCTGTGCGTGTCCAAGCTGCGGGAGCTGGGATTCTGGCTGCGGACGTCAACGCGTAGCGGGGTTGGGGTGGCGCGTGGCAGAGATCTCGCAGCTCGTACGCGTAACGCACAAGCAGCTTGCGCGACTGCGACCAAGAGCAAAACCACGCGCGGGTTTAATACGTTTGGATAGGGGATGCGCGGGAAGGCAGAGGTCTGGGCGCAGCGCTGTCTCCCAAGTCCCGCTGCCGCGCCGCCGAGAGCCTAGGAAGAGCTGTGTGACGGCAGCGCTTGGCGGCTGCGGGAGGGGAGCGGGAGGCCGTGCGCGGGGAGGCGAGCGGGGGAGGCCGTGCGCGGGGCGCCGCGGGTGCGGGAGGCGAGCGGGGGAGGCCGTGCGGGAGGCGAGCGGGGGAGGCCGTGCGGGAGGGGCGAGGGGGGGAGGCCGTGCGCGGGGCGCCGCGGCGGCGGGAGGGGCGAGGGGGAGGCCGTGCGGGAGGGGCGAGCGGGGGAGGCCGTGCGGGAGGGGCGAGGGGGGGAGGCCGTGCGCGGGGCGCCGCGGCGGCGGCGGCGGCGGCGGGAGGGGAGCGGGAGGCCGAGTGCGGGGCGCCGCGGCGGCGGGAGGGGCGAGGGGGAGGCCGTGCGGGAGGGGCGGGGGGGGAGGCCGTGCGGGAGGGGCGAGCGGGGGAGGCCGTGCGCGGGGCGCCGCGGCGGCGGCGGCGGCGGCGGCGGGAGGGGAGCGGGAGGCCGAGTGCGGGGCGCCGCGGCGGCGGGAGGGTGCCCGCTGCTCGGCGGCGGCGCGGGGCGCTGCGGAAAGGTCAGCGGCTCGGCCGCGGCGGCAGAGGCGGAGGAATGGCATGCCGAGGTCACGCTGGGGAGGAATGCAGTCACACCAAAGAAAGGACGTTTTAAACCTTTATTTACTCAAAAAGGGTGGTGAGGTATTGAGCTTGCACGTTTACAACCCTTCAGGGTAAGATTAGGAAACCTTACTTTCGGCTTTCGCTGGTTTTTTTTCCCTTTGCTTTGGCACTCTGTTTTTAGAATCGAACAATTTTTAGCTTATCACTGTAATTACTTATGGCTGCTTTTGTTTCTTGCAAAGAAAGATATTTCTTAGTGCAAAGAAAGACTGGTAATTTTTTCAAATTCTGAACAGATTATGCTCCAGTTCATTTACTTTTTTGTTGTTGTTGTTGTTCAGAGTGCCTACAGAGAGCTGCACACTGTTCATAGAGTTTATGTATATTGTGTTTTGCCTTTAACTTATTTGAGGGTAACTCTTGTGTGGCAGGGCTGATGCTTAACAAATCTGAAAGGGAAAGTTTTTATATTCAGGACAGCAGTTAAGTCCTGCAGAAATCAGGAGAATTCGGATCTTGTCTGGACGTGGTAGTTACACTGATTTATCGACTGGTGTGTTACGTTTCAGGCAGGCTGCGCAGAGACTCTCGTTTTCATTTTGTTTACCTCCATTAGGAACCAATTTAAATGAAAGCTTATAGGTCATTCTTAGACTTGTGTTCATATGAAAACAGCTTCAGTTTACATCTTTACCTAATCCAATGCAGATTTTTTGTGCAGGTAAAATGTTAAGCAGATGGCTGGATGGTTTCCTGAGTTTGGAGCCAAAACACTTTAAAATAAGTGTGATACTCTCTCCAATGCAAGGTCCTGTTCAAGATCTTCTCTATCACCAAATTCCATTTAAGCCCTGGAAGCTGCACGCTGTAGGGGGCTGCGGCCAGGCACAGGGATAACCCAGGAGAGAGACGCCTCTGGCAACCCCTCCGTGTTGCGGAAGGCCATGAATGTGCTGGTTTCCTTTGTCGGATTTGGCAAACAGGCAAAAAGAGAATAAGATTTGCCTTTACGTGAGAAAAGGTTTGTATGGAGATGGGATTGCTTTGAGTGATGATTTTAATATTGCCACTTACTCAGGGTTTCTAAACTCCAAAATTACATTTTTTAAAAATCCACATCTCTTTCTCCGGTGACTCGAAGCCACTGAGTTTATGATCAGGGTAGGTTTTTAATATTTTAATATTAAAACTAATAAATCCTGCCTGTTAGATCTTCCTAGACTGTTCAGGTGGTTTGCTTTGCTCTCCCCCCATCCTTGACACAAAGCATTAAAGATAAACTCTTCTGGTCTCGCGCCGGTCGCTGGGGACGCTCAGAGCTGCTCCAGCGGAGATGCTAAGGAGCAGCTCCTGGCACCCGCACGCTCCGGCCGGGCTGCTCGGGATGGCGGCTCTGCAAAGAATACACATTTCACCTGCGTTTTGCGATCTCCATCCCCAGCAGACGGTGTGCGTGGGTGGAAGATGAGTGTCCTTCCAAGGCCTGCCCACAGAGGGGATCCCCTACGGGAGGTGGCGGATGTGGTCTGCTTGCCCCGGCTGTAGCCGTGCGCAGCTGCAGAGAAGCTGCTCCAGCTGCTGGTGCGAGGCAGCTGTGCTGGGGTCTGTGTTTGGGGTGAACTGTGGATGGTATGGGGAGAAGACTGGTTCAGAGGCTAAGGTTAATGTGATGCGGAGTGCAGGATTTACTCAGTGTTGTTGAAGTGTACTATGATTCCTTACGTGGCTTCTGAATGCTGAAGGAGAGGAGAGGAACGTGTGTGCTAGGCTAGATCAACGGTGACTGCAAGAAAAAAAGACCAAAGTGAAAACAGACTAAATGGAATTTTAGTTTAATTTATTAAGAAAAAAGGAACCTGGTGGACCCAAGGGACACATTGCTTCCGAGCTGCTGACCCACACCCTGTCCAGTCTGGAAGTACCTAGATGTTGGTATCTAAACACAGTTCCATCCCCTGGGTGAAACGAACTGGTGAATTACATTCATACATCCAAAAGCTATCGCCACTTACTAGTGAAAAACCCTGTCAAACCCCACTTTTGCAAGGGACAGCCCCAGAAGAAAAAATCCCTGGAAGGGGTTAAGATTCCCACTGGCAACACACAGGGAAAACTTTGCGAGGAAGCTGCCCCCACATAGCTGCCCGGAGAGGTGTGGAGATTGCAAATACGCGGCCGCAGCGCTGGCCAGGAGGCGTGCAGGATGCAGGCTTTGCAAAGCCAGGAGCTGCAGTTCCCTCCTCTTTCGTTATCGGGGGCCCCGAAACCCGCGGCGAGGCCGGGGGAGCAGCAGCGCGACCTGCGGCACCCGTGCGTGGAGCGCCGGCGCGGCGCTGCCCGTGTGCGCCCTCCTGCTCCGGAGACCAGGCCTTTGTTCCAGGAGCTCCTCTCGCCTTCGCTTCCTTTCCTGAAGTTTTCTGTTGGCGACTAGGGAGGCGGGGTGGGGGCAGTCTGCAAGGATGAAGCCGCTCCTGAAAGGAGAGCTGCTGAACAGGCGAATTGTTTTATCTGGATGGGTTTTGTGCTCCTGAGCCCGTGTTGCCGTGAAGGCAGCCTCCTGGCTCACGCGCTTCGCTCCCGCCAGATCTGTTTCTCCTTCTACCTCTGATGCTCAGAACCCGTGAGCGTGAGTTGTCTTTTCCCTCCTCCCCCTGAAGAAACCCCGTCAGTGCCGATGGCATCTCTGTTCAGTGACCACGATGTTTACACGCGGTAAAAAATGTGAGCTGGTCTTGAGGATCCACGCGCCCCCGCAGAGTGGTATTTCCTATGGCAGTTGGCTCCAGAAAGGTCCTATGTTTCCAGCCCCGCTTGCTTAACAGTCTGGAAAGACCGCTGGAAAGTTAAGAGTAAGGATAAAGCATTGGCATGGGCATTAAAAGGAAATTTGGAAACGCAGCCTGGGAGTGGGGATCCTGGCTCGGTCCGGCGTTGTCCGGATCTGCCCCCCCGCCCCTCTCCTTCCCTCAGGAAGCCTTGGGAGTCGCTCGGGCTGTGGTCGGCCGGTGGTAACTCCGGTGGCGTGTGTAAGCCCAGGCTCCAGCATGAGATTTGCTGGTCGCCTTTGGAAAGGGGCGGCAGTGGCCTCCGTGTTATTAAAGGTCACCCGGCACCTGGTCCGAGCTACCGGAAGGGATTTTGCGCTGTGAAGGAAAAAGAGCAAAACCGATGTGTAAACGTTAAGAAAGAAAAAGGCACGAAGTGACCGTAGCGCCTGAGCTTCATCACGGTGGTGAGGGACAGGGAGGTGTGACGCTACGTCCGGGCAAAACGTCCGCACGGAGAGACGTGCTGCCGGTTCGAGGCCCTGGCATCCCAAATCCCCCAAAGGAGGCGGCTGTTGGTTTTGTGAACCTCTCCGCAGCGGCGGCCGGGGCCGGGGCCAGGGCCGGGGCCGGCTCCTTGAGTGCCGCAGAGACCAGGTGAGGAGAGGAGGGCTCCGAGAAGTCTCCTGCCTTTTCCTCTGGGAAAGCAGAGCCGGGGCGCCCCCGCGTCCGGGCCGCGGAGCCGTGCCGCCGAGGAGGGGCTTGCCTCTCCTCCGAATTAACAGAGCAGGGCGGAAGCGGCTCTCGAGAGATGCGCGTCTGCTTCCTTCCTGTTCACAGAAGCGGGAGCCCGGGGCTGTGAGCTAATGTCATTTCACATAACCAGCGGCTCTTCTTATAAAGGACAATTACAGTAAGCGCAGTGAGGCTGGAATTTTTGACTTTAAAGTGTGTTTTTTTTTTCCTGCTACGGTGGCGGGGATTTTTGGTTAAAATCAGACATTTTATTTTGGTGAACGATGATGCTGTGATAGAGGTTGTCCCACACTTGAATTTCAGGAGATTTTCTATATTCTCTTTTGCCTGCCTCTTGCTGCTTTAGTGTCATCAGAGAGAACCCGCCTGCTCTTCCATCCCATACCGAGCCTGGTGCAATGGCATAAATTCATTTTGCACTGCTATCCTAGGAAGCATGGTAGTTCAGCCAGAATTAACGGAGTGTGTTGTGGTACAACAGCTCCTTTTTCACGCTGCGATGGCCCTCTGCAGCCGCGTGTTACCCTTGGTGTGCCGCCAAATCGACCGATCAGCGACGGACGAGGTTTTCCTGCACGTGGTCAAGGCTGCTCACACCTCCCCAAACATTTTTCGCTTTAAGGAAAAGACCTCGCATTTAAAACAGTGATCCACACCTAACCGTTGTCACTTCAGGGGGAGTGAGAGAACAGAAAAATTTGGCTTGCCAGGAAGCCTTCAGGGTTTTTAATCGCTTCAGGGCGAAAGAGGGAAGGATGAGGCCGGGGCCGGGACTCACGGGTCCCTCGCCGCCTCCGTCCCGCTCACCCGGCGAGCGGAGGGATGATGCTCTGCAGGAGCCAACTTCAGTTGCACCAGTGAAGCTTTGCTCTGCTTTCATTCCTTAACTTTTGTTAATAATTTATGTGTGATATTGCACAGTAGGAATATCCCTCCAATATGGTATTTTAAACCACTGTCTAGAGTGGCATAACATAATCCAGCCATGTTGTGCATCTTGAGCATTTATTTAAAAAAAAAAAAAAAAAGGATCTATGAAATCTTTTTTTCTGACTCATGATTAGAGGGAATCTGTAATAAAATGACTATAAAATACAGGACAGTTTGTTCCCTGCTAACAGCACGATGTACTTTACATATGAACAATAGTGCATCGCTTTGCAGAAAATGTGTTTTTGATATAAAGATTATCAGTGCTACCACCCCTCTTCCCCCATTTATTATTGGACTCACCACAGCAAAATTGCAGAGCTCCAAGTGCTTTTTCAGCATTCATTTATCTGCATGATTTGTAATGACTGTTGCGATCTGGAGAAAAGAGGAAGTTTAAATTTCTAGCAGTTGTGCATCTATCCACAGTTAACGAGGCATCTAATTTCTCTGCAAATTCAATACAGCTTTACCACAGCCTTGACTGTAGCTTCAAGTGTGCTGTAGTATTTTCCAATTTGTTTCTGTACCTTTTCTGTTATCTGTGTGTGTTAAGCTCCATCTATTTCAGATTTTATTTATTTGAAAGATGAAATAAAGAACTGGCTTTGTATCGACGCTGCTCAATAGCAGCCAGTGAGGCTTAGCAACCTTTTGGCTGCCTAATTCCCCACTGGCTGTTCGCCTTCCTAAACAGATACCGAAAATAGCCGATGCTCAATAGCAACGGCATCGCTAGCGAGTCCTCCTCACCCAGCGATCTCGATGCATTCAAAAAAGTACTGAGCAACTGTGACCATCTGCTGGGGGTGCTCAGTGGCAGATTTACGTTATTTCGGTCGCCACAAAAACAGGGCTCCCTTTCGCTAGGGCTGCACATACCACATTTACCCCGCGGTCTAGGGTGGGAAAGCGAAAGAGGACAAAACGCGTACCCAACTGCAACGTCGAGGGGATTTCACGCTCAGCAGTCCTGACGTTTGGCGTAACGCACGGCTCACACCTGGGAACGCGGCTTGCTCCTGTGCAGCCGCCGGCAGTCCTGCACTCGGCGTGTTACCAAACGCAGTACCTCGGGCAGCCTCGTGCCTTCCAGCGCTGCGCAAAGGGAAAGGGATCCGGAGGAGAGGATGCCCTGCGCCGAGCCACCCCGCTCACACCCTGCACCGCATCTCCCTGCCAGCTGCCAAGGGAGCCGAGCTCGAGAGCCATTGCAAGCTCTTTGGGGCACTGAACGTCTTTTTGCCCTGGTTTCGGGCAGGTACCCAGCACCGCACAGCTGTGACCCTGTCTGTTGTTGCTAGGAATTACTGTGATTCCAGTAATAACGACTACGAATGGATGGCAGCGCAGCACAAGGTGGCATTGCTGCCGTTCAGAATAGAAGATGGCATAATGAAGTTCTTAGGCTAAATGCCAATGTAAAATTAGCATTTAACCTCCCTCTTCGTATTTGCCTGTTATTTGGGTGTCACCATCTTTATTGGTGTAGTTTTTAGAGATTGTTTCAGCAATATTAGCATGATTGAAAGGTATTGCACAGAATTATATCTGTCAGTGTTTTCTCCTAGCAGGGCCTTAGGTCGTCCAGCCCACAGCTGGGAATGGTATTTATTTCGCTTGCTCTATTGTAGACATCCAGACACATACACAGCCCTCAGACTTGCACTGTAGGAATCTGTCTGCAGAGTGAAATAACCGACTGTCCGCAGGATTATAAGCTTGTTTAAATGGAAAGAAAAAGTTGGGGGGAGAGGAAAGAAAGGAGAGAATGATATGGCTTGCAATGAAACCCTCTTTCCCCTTTCAGTTGGGACTTCCCTAACCAGACCAGAGTATGGGCTGTCTCCTGGGAGCTGGCCCAAGCATCCTGAGCTGGTTGGACAGAGAGGATTTCCATCGCATCCTTTCTTGGGAATTCCTTTCTGAATAAATGCTACGGCAGTGCCTTTTGTGAATTTTTACGTCAAGTTTCACCAGCCCGTAGAAAGTTTCCACTCCTGGCTGATCTCGCAAAGAAGACCTGGCTTCCCCCTGCAGCCGGACCCTTGCCGAAACCCCGTGCCGGTCTGGGGTCCCGCGTGCGCAGGGCAGCTGGTCCTTCCCCGCCAACCTGCGCCCGTTCCCAGCAGCGCCGCGGGGCCCGCTGGCCTGCGAGCGCTGCGCCGGGTGGCACCCTGCAGCCTCTCGCCTCCCCCGAACCGGCAACGGAGGCTGCGGCTGGAGCCGGGCTCTGCGGTCCCGTGCTGTACGCCACAGCCGTACCAGAAGACAGGCAATTTGCATTTTAATAGCTCCCTCATTATGTATTTGTCTGATCTTGTCAATATTTTGCATTTTTTAAATTTTGCTGACTGCGGACGTTGCGGACTATCAAGTCGATAATTAGATTGCCTGATTTTAAACACCTCAGTGCAGCCCGTTTCTATAGCCCGGTGCTTTGGCTGCAGAGCAGTTGTCCTGTGTGTGGAAGGCAAAAGAGCTGAGCAAAGCGTTTCACCCAGATTTGCTGTTGTGAAGAGTTACCTGATGAACATATCTGAATGTGGGGATTGGTCCTTTTGGAAAATTAAATTACAGACATTAAATCTTCATCACAGGATCTAGTATCACATTGACTGTCAAGTGAGCATGGGTCTTCCAGGACTGAGTAGGAGTCTCACAGACTTTGGCTTCAGTTTATTCCACCTATCTAATGAGGGTTTTTTTGTCTCATCTGAAGCTTGAGCTAACAGCAGAAACATTAAATGCAAATTGCACTTTTAGGGCCCCCTTTGAAACGCACAGCACAGCTTGCGCTGCAGTTGATGCTAGGTTTAGCTTGATTGTTGTCTAAAGCTTTGGAATTATAAATGTTTTTGTTAGACACACACACTTTCTTTTCCATGTAGCGCAATTATTTGTATTGCACATGGGTTTTGAAATAGGTCAAATACAGTGAGTGCAGAAACAATAGAATCTTGAAATCTTTGTATACACACAGGTATGAGGAAGGAGAAAATAAGCACTGGTATCGTGATAAAAAATGTAATGCTCATTTCATTCTCAAAAGAGCTGACTCTGTGAATAGATGTGCAGAGAAATACCTACTGAAATCAGCAGTAAAGTTTCTGGTTATTTCAGTAGTCCAGGTCCAGGTATATAACAGAGTAGAGAATATTCTGAATATGGAATAGAACAAAAAAGTAGCAAAGATTTCAGGGAGCAAAAGACAAAGTCCTGTTTTTATTTAAAAAAAAAATCACAGACAAGCACTGAGTTACCCAACCAGAAATGTGTTTGATGCATGAGGCAGAGGAGCACCAGGACCCAATGAGATCGGTGGCTGGCTTTGGAAGGTGGCAGACGGGTGCTGGGGTATGTCTGGGCAGAGGAGCACCCATGGACGGGTGAGCACGGTAAAAGGCAAGTCTTGCTTCTTTAAATGTCTATCAGGAAACCAGGCAGAGGAACCGAGGGAAAGCTGCGTGCAGGTGCTTTGCAGGGGGAGGCAAAGAGGCGTTAGGGGTTGCATTATTTTTCTTACTGTAAATAGGTTTTCGTTCGGCTTGGGAAGATAGCAGCTCTTCCTGTGATTGTTCGCTGTGCTCACGTGGCCGACGGTTTGAGGGTCCAGCCCGCTCGTGGACCGGGTTTCTGCTGAGTGCTGAGGCGTCTGACCGTGGTGTGCTGCAGCAGCCAGGAACGTGCTGCGTGCTGGTGAAGGCTGCTGTCGCTTTTTCGCAAGGCGATAAACATTAACACGTTTTTAAGAAGCAGCAAAAATTCCTGCCTGTCCATGGATTACCATTAGAGTCGAGCGCAAACTGTTAGCAAGTGAAGGAAATGCATTTAAACACAAAAGTTAATTCTCCTTCCCTCTCTGCTTTTCAATCCAAGAGCTTCTAGAGATTTTAGAAGACAGTTAAATCTCCTTTCACAGACCTAAAACTAAAATGTGGTGATGAGAGACCCCCGAAAGTGGCAATAAGACCCAAAACGTAGCAGTATTAGTGCTGTCCGCCTGCTCCTTTGCTGCCCCGTTTTGGCGTAGCGGAACGAGCAGTCGGGCTAGTTGGCGGCTCTCAGCGTGGCCGGGCGCGACTTGGGAGCGGCGGCGGCGGCGGCGAGGCGAGCGCAGGGGATGCCCGGGCTTCGGCAGAGCCCCGCGGGACATGGCAGGCACTTGCCGACGCGCCCGCTCACCCTCCCGTCGGTGCTCCGTGGGCACGCTTCGGGGCGCAGGTGGGCCCATCGCTCCTGCCCGGGTCCCGGCAGGAACCTCGCTGCCGGCACGGCGTTTCGGGGTCAGGCCCGGTGCTTTGCTCTCGCTGCCGCCTGACGACTCAGTACCCTCCTCCCGGCCCACCTCCTTCCCCACAGTGTGGCTTTGTGTCCCGCGTTGGAAATACTTTATCGTAAATGAGCAAGGAGGTTTATTTTGAGGGAGTTACTCATACTGACACTTCAGACCTAGCGTCTTTGTTATTACAGAACGGATTTATCTAGCAGAAATAAGGAAACGCCGTGGAAAGGAACACAGCAAGCCGCTGGGAGAAGAAACTTCCTTAAATGAAAGGTCCACCCCAGTGTCACCACATTTTTCCCA
This sequence comes from Apteryx mantelli, assembly GCF_036417845.1. Lineage (NCBI taxonomy): Eukaryota > Metazoa > Chordata > Aves > Apterygiformes > Apterygidae > Apteryx > Apteryx mantelli. Next base: position 16,630,800 of record NC_089990.1, read on the forward strand.
TGCCTCGTTTTTCGCCTATAATTGTGTGATGCAAAGTACTTCAACCTGGAGGTGCTATTGCAAGTTAATTCTTCACTGGTTGTAACCAACTATAGCACAGACTTGACTTTTCAAAAATGCTCAGCAGTATAAACATGCTGGTGAAGATACTGGATGATCAGTTAGGACCTGTAGATTCTCTAATGATATAATAAGCCATGTTTCTCTTGGCCGTGAATAGCAAATACAAAAAGGTAAGACAGCTATTGTAAAAAAGGAGTAATCCAGGAAGAAGGAGATTTTATTATTGGAGAACAGATGAATCATGGTGCATTTTACCTTTAAAAGATACACTTTACATTTATCTTTCCCAGATCTTGTATAATGGAAAAGCAGCAGGAAAACTGTGTTTCAGTTTAAGGTTTTTAAGAGGAAAAGAGTAAGTTTTATTAGAGAAATACATGTTGTATTTGATTCCACTTCTTCACTCCTTGTACGACCATTTACACCTGGATAAAGTGAACATAAAATGCTCCCAGGTGAGAAGAGTGCTATTTTGCATCTGTTCTCCAAAAGGTTGTGCAAAGAAGCAAGATGAAGGACTAAGTCTTCGCTGGCTTTCTCCCTTGGATTTTTGAATGGAAGCAAAATTAAGATGACCCTAAAAGGGAGAGGGAGAAATATAACAGTAGAAGCCTCCTAACTCATGTGCTTAATCATTGTACAACATTTTTGTGCATCAGCACCTATCATCTCTACACAGAGCTCCAGGAATATTAGTTCTTTAACAGTCTTTGCAGTGGTACCAGAAGGAGCACAAAATGGGCTGAGTTTTTTGAGGCTCTTACAAAGTTAGTGCAGTTGAAGATGTGCAGTTTATTTCAAGTTTGAGAACAAATAGGTATAAAAGAGGGTGCCAGCCTTCTTCATTAAAAAATAAAAAAAATAGACAATGTGTTTGGCTTTTGATTTGTACTTGGCCCCAGGTCTGACTCAAATATTTGTGTAAGGAAGGCTGTGCTAAAAAGCGGAAGGTCAAGCAATGGTAGGCTTCTCACACATAGGAAGGGTAAAAATTGTTGTGTTATGTAAGGTTGACATTTCCTGCCCATTTTCTGTCTTCCTATATCAAGTCTGGCAAACCTAGTGTCTGCAGCAGAGGAAACCACCTATAACTTGTCTGCAGTCCCCATAAGCAAGCTGCGTAGCAAGCGGGTTTGTGTTTAAGAGCTGGAGCACTCTCCCTCCAGCATAACCACAGCAGCTGGAGGAAATGTTCCTGGGCAGGATCCACGGCAAGCCGGAGTGTGTGCTGGTGACACTCTCAGGTACTGGGAGTAACTGCTGAAAAGTCGGTTCAGATTTTCAGTGTTGCAACTGTGAGGAGCAGTTGGCTCTCTGCTAGGGGCTTGGGCATGGGACACTTGTGAAATGGATACTGATGCCTACGATGCATGCAGGAAATGCTGTCAAGGACCCAAGCTAAGCTGGCAGAAGCTTTGCATAGTGATCGGGACGGAGGTGAGGGGTTATGGCCACGGCAGGCAGTTGGGAGGAACCGAGGGAGCTGGTTTGAAGGAGCAGCCTGCCCTGAGCGCGTTCCCTCACGCAGAGCAGGACCTGGCAGCCCGCACGCCTCTAGTCTGGGGCAATATGAAATAAAGTGATTGCCCTCAACCACTTTTGTGGCGAACCTGTTTCCACCTCTGCTGTATCTGCAGTCAGTGAGTGCTTTGCAGCTGCAGTTCAGTAACCAAAGGCAGGGTTGTAATTTCTTAAAGAGGAGAGACCTCTTATCATGCCTACAATGACCCTGTCCACCAGGGGTGAATAAGCTACCAGGAGGTTCCCCGGGTGCAGCCCAGGCAGAGACTGTACCCAGGCACAGCACGGCGTGTCCCGCGGCGGCACCCGCTCGGCCCCGGCCGCGGTGCCCGCGTTAGCCCAGCGCTCGCCGGTTGCAGAGCCGGCTCCGCCAGCCGCCGCTTAGGCAGGTCTGAGTCACAGGGAGGAAACACGGCCTGAAGGGAAGAAGTGGCCTCAGGGAGTCCCCTGGAAATGAAATGGGCCTCCCCTCTTCGGGCTGGGGGTTAAACCGGCTGTCCTTCAACTCCCCCCCCCCCCCCCGGTCCTCTAATGTGAGGGTGGCTCTTGCGGCAGATCAAAGCACTTCCAAGAAATCCAAACTTTTGTTCCCTGTTATCTAGGAAATGTAATGTTAAGTACTGCATTACAAAGTAATGTTACATACTGCCTTCTGACATGACAGTCTTTTCCTGATAGTTACAGCAACTGTATCTTCACTAGACCGTCTAACCATAACTGAAAGAGGACGTTCCTCCCATTGCTTCGGAAAAATGAAGAGAGACTGGCCTTCTAGTTCTGTATTTTAGGAGGTTTCGTAGTTCCTTGATGCTTGCGGAGTTTGTCGTGAATGCCAACACGTGGCTTGCCTGGCCGTGACTCGAAATTAGCTGCTCTCCAGGCCAGTGCGATTCCTGCAGCCCCTCTCTGTGGAGCACACGGTGCTTCCCCGTGCGCACATCTGCTGGCAGGTTTTGCCTTTAGGGAGGAAAGGCTGTATTCTTGGCAAAGCAGCAGATTCAGTGGCAGCTGTGATAAGTTAATACAGAAAAAGTATATTAGTATTTTGCCTTCATCACTTTCCACCACTGGGAGAAAAGCATGTTCTTGGGCTTGAAAGCTTTCAGGGGAAGCAGTGTAATTCTTGTGGGTAAATTGAAATGTCATAACTAAAAGACAACAATAGGTTTTTTCATCCTAAACTAGGTACATACAGCTTAGATGTTCTGACCTTTCAGCAATGCCTTTGCTCAACTCTAGATGTCATGTCCATAGGAGAAACTGGAAAGGTAGTTTACTGCTGATGTCCAGAAGGATGCAGTGCGTTTTCCTGCAGTATCCTTGTTTCTGAGTAAAGGCCAAATCTTGCAACCCACAGTCTTCAGCTGAGGAGCCCTAAGTAGGATGAGGACCGTACCCTGGGATGTCAGCCTAACACCCTGGGCATAGAGGAAGCCTCTATTCGATTAAAAATTAAGTCTATTAAGAAAGGGCTCAGAAAAAACAAGCTACCTGTGTTTCTTTTTTTCTTTTATCCTTAGCCTGACACTCCTGTTACATAATGTGAACACCTCACATGAATAGCTGTGATATTCTTGGTAGAAGACCTGTTGTGCTTAAGAGGAAACAACAACTTTAACATAAAACAATAAAAACTGCAGATGTGTATTGTAGACATAATCCACAGTGAGTGCTGCTGTCTGGCCACTGCCCCCTGCACATCTCGGCCTCGCGGAGAACCCAGGGCCCCCCTCATAGCCCTGACGCTGTGTTTGCCCGGTTTTCATACTCCCCAGGCATGCGGCCATACCTGTGGTAGGGCGGAGGAAGCTAATGAAAACAATTTATTTGAGAAGCCCCATTATCATGTAAAGAATTTTAATAACAGAGTGTTGGATACCATGTAGTAATGGGAGAGAAGATAGGTGTCAGTTGGGAAATGGGGAGCCCATTTGTGAAACATTCACAAGGCCTAAGGTTTCCTAAGGGATTTCAGGTTATCATGTTTCCTGGAAATTAAATTGGAGCCAAGAGTCTAGTTCTCCTAGGCTCATCTGCAAACCTCAGCTAAGGCACTTAATCAAAAAAAAAGAGTCCCTTCACATAATTCTCTTTCCTTCACTATTAGCAGGACATACGGGATCCCATAAGGTCGTCTTCTGTAAGTCGAGGTATCAGAGGCTCTTGTCTCCTTATGCAGCTCCTGCCCTGTCAGATTTGGAGGTTCAAAGATTAATCGTCTGATTAACACAGCCGTTCCCATAATGAGTTTGTTCTCTCTTTGTGGTGAACCTGTAGTTCTGAAATACCTCATCCAGCTGACACTAAAACATTTCCTACGCACGCTGACTTGCCCCAGCTGCTATGGTTGGGTCTTGCAACTGGTGATGCTTCAGCCATTTTCAAAATTACCTCTAGGGAATGCAAGAGCAAGCGTGGGGCCGTGCCCGGGCTGCTCAGCAGGCTGCCGTGAGGTGGTTCGGCTGCAGACAGCAGAGAGTTTCAGGCTCTCCTTTCCCCCACAGTGCATCTCCTTCACAGAGCTTTGCAAAGAGGCAGGACGGTGCGAAGCGCTCCCGAGCCGAGGAGCGTGCTTCCTGCTCTGCGTTCCCAGCCACCTCTTCTGTTGCGACAGATAACTGCAGCCTGGCTCCCCGTCAGCGGCTGGGGTTGGTAACCCTCCAGCATGATACTTGGCACTCAAGAGCGAACACGTGTTTTTGTTACGTGAGCGTGAGTCTAATAAAATGGCTCACTGGTTTAAGATACCTCTTTGTAAAAACAAGATGCGGCTGGATTTAGAAATTGTGATGATTTGGCACATTCAATTATTAACTTCTCTTTCGGGGTTAACTTTGACCAGAAATTTGCCGTGAACCCGTGGGCACATCCTGCTATGAAACTTCATGCAGGACTCCTTCCCTGGCCTTGATTTATCTGCACAGTGCAGACTCGGAGTAGCGCAGAGCTGTGTTTTCCCTGGAGGAGGTCATGGCAGCCCCCGTCCCTCCTGCACAGTCATTCCCATAGTGCACCCGGGATGCAAAGTCCTGTTTTAATCCTTTGGTATGCTTCTGCCCTGCTCAAGACAGTGCATCTAAGGCAACTTTGGCTGGTCCTGAATTGACCTGTTCTGTAGTCTACTTTCCTTTCACCGTGTTTTGGGAGGAAAATTGAATGTGGTGAAGAGACAAAGCTATGTTAGCTATGCAGTGTCCTGGTGGGATTGTTTCTGAACATAGTGGCTAAAGATAGAAGTGCACCATAGAGATGCTAAAAATACTGTCCAATTCTACGGTTGTTGTTTAGCATTTGGAGTGCTTATAGTTGGCTTTACACAGACAAAGGGAAGATGCAGTTTTGCAATTTGAATATGCAAATGAAACCCTAATATTTCAAATGCGCAATCATATGCTCAAATCCAAAAAGACCACTTGTATTCTTGAAGTAAAGCATTGGCAAGATTAAGAGTTTAATCAGTCAAACAGGGTGTTATCAGAAGTTAGTGTGATTGGATGGCAGCATGGAGACTTCAAAATACAAAAAAAATCACTTCATGTGATTAAGGTCAGATTTTTACATTCCACATGTTGATGCTTGGAAACATGTTGTCTGATAAATCATCTCTTATTAACACAGTAGGTTGCAAACAATTTCTTCTTTACATTTAAATGTGTGATTTAGTAAACAGTATTTTAATATCAGTGGGAACGCGTGCTATGCTTCATAGCTTTCAACTGTGTGACCTTTAAAGGCAGAACAAAGGCTTAGAAATTAGGGTTTACATAAAACTGAGAAGTGTAGAAAGCTTGAAAGGCTCTGTAATTCACTTCTGCAGCAAGAACACCATTTTCTCTAACACTGTTTGCACAAGTCAGCATTTATGTTGTCAATTTGCAGTGATGAATGCGTGATTAACATTGCATCTAGGACAGAGGGGAACTGCTATCTATAACAAGTTGAAAAACTGTGGTTAAAAACTGAGTAACTTAAGCATTGCCTTTTCTGTTGGAGAAAATTTCTCCAAGTCCTGCACATTTTTAATTCACTCCTTTAGTCAGTTGTAGTAAAAGAGCAAAGAGTGAAATCCCATCCCCACTGAAGTCAGTGGCCTAAAATATTTATTTCACTGAGGCCAAGATTTCAACCACCTTATAAAGGAGGAGGGCTTCAGGGGTGGGGTGATGGTGTGTGTCTGGTTTTGGTTTTTTAGTGTCACTATTTGGCAGAAGCCCTTTAAAGGTCCCTGGGTACTTCCTGAGTGTAAGTAACAGGCACCTTTCAAAGAGTGCATGTTGGAGGAGCCAGAGCTCCTTCTCACAGTCTTCTCAGTGATCCAGGAAAGAAGCCTACAAATAACATGTTGCCAGTGAACCATGCTGCTATTCCAGCTAATGCACACTGAGAATAGTGGAGTTGCTGTGGAGGGAAAGATGAAAGCGGAGGATAAAATGAGGTAGTCAGAGACAAATTAAATATTCATTCCTAGAGTCTTTTGCTCTACAAAACATTCCTGCTTCTGGCTTTAGACAGGCTTCCCTCTACACCCACGTACCATGAGAGATTCACTAGATTCATGACCTTTTTAATTTAATCGAGGCTTGTTTTTATGGTTCTGTATTAATCAATGTGCTGTTTATTGTTTCATATGTTGAAACACAAAGGAAGCTCCAAGAGGCTGACTAAGGAACTGCATAAATGTGCAGGAGAGGAGCAGCTCAGACCAAAAAGTTTCCCTGACTTGCCCATTTGTACCACCTTTCTCAGAGTTGTGCTCCAGTTTCTGATACCACTTAGAAGAAACTTCAAACTGCTCTTTTAAATATTTTGTCCCTTGCTTAGTCTAGTGTAGTGCTCTGGGGCAGGTAATGCATTACTTTCAATGCAGAAAGTGAGTAGAAGGCCACATAGCAGCGCACTGCCACCCAGCATTAGCTTTCAGGAACAGGCACACAGGTAGGGTTAGAGCTATTATTCTTTGGGGGAATAAGTAGAAGTATTTCAGCTGTTGATAGAAAAATGCCTTGTTTTTTCAGACTGAAATCCCATTGTTTTTTACTGTTCTGAGAACTTAAGAGAACTTTTTGGCCCCAGGTTTGACCTAATTGAAGGCTTTGCCTGCAGGCTGTTAACTCCCCCACCATAGCTTTTGACAAAAGGGAACCTGTAGTCTGGTAAAACTGCAGGAGTAAGTCTTCCCGGATTTAAAAAAATAATGCAATATCTAGCAGAAATACTACTTTATAATTCAGGAATTCACACAGTTTGTTTCTAATACTTAGATCCTGTCGACTTGTGGTAATTGCATGACTGAGCCAGTGTTAGGGGCTAGAAAAGAAGCAAGAAAAGTATCTTTAAAATCCCAGTAGACCAAAGTAGCAGAAACATCACCACTTGCTCGGTTGAGAGTATCTGCAATTCACCAGCCTAGCTATTGCCATGAGAAATTAATGTAGTCTACAAAATTATTGCAAAGTGTTCCAGAGGACTTTGAAATTAATGGACTATAAAAAAAGATATAAAACAATACTGCTGGTATTAAAACTGAGGTAAGATGAGGTAATAGTGATGGAAAGGCATTGAGTCTAAGATTGATCTTGATTTACAGCCAGATATGAAAGAAATGCTCTTGTACTACAGCTCAAAAAACAGAAAGGCAGAGAACTTCTCCTGTCTTCAGCTGTCTAGTTAATAACACTTGTCATTAGATGGAACGTGGAAGTTACAGCCACACAATATGCATGACATGATTGCTCTAAGTCTGCAGATGACTAATTAAGAGGCATCTGTACAGAAATCTTCTGCTAGCAGTACAACACAGGAGCATGCACTAGTCCTGTTCATCCAGATCCATTTGTCAACAGCAATTTTTCCCCTGAAAAAATTTCCATTTTAACAATGTCATTAATACGGAAAGCAGATGAATTACTAAGGAAAGACAAGATAGGAAGGTTCTGATCGTTTGTTTTGATAGGGCAAGATCTCTGTTGGTGCCTTTAAAGTGAGATTGGTAATTCTGAGCTGAAAAGTAGCAAAGCTAACTGCTAGTTCTTTTTTCTTTCTTTCTTTCTTTTTTTCTTTATAGCATTACTGTCTCTTGTGTGAGACTGGCTTATGTGGGCTGGAGAATTAGGTATATTCGTGGCATATAATTGGTATATTCTTTTTTTTTTTCTCTCTCTCTCCTTGGAACTGATTGTACGTTGGCATCTTCACATTGACGTTGGTGATGTTGCCTGTAATTTTACACGAGAGTAATCAGAAGAACCTTATTCACTGACTTGGCCCTGTGTAGCCCATCATGAGCTTAACTGCATTCACACAAATCAATATGAGAAAACCATAGTCATAGTATTTCTTTTAATTTGTGATTAAAAATTATAAAAAAGATAAAACGTAACACTCTTGCTAGTCTAGGTTGAATTTCCTGTTAGTTTCTGTGGTTTAGGGATATTGTAAGATCACGTCCTTCTGAGTTTGTCTAGTCATGATGTTTGGATTTTTGTACTTACCAGCTAAAGCATGCAGTTCTAAGTATTTTCAGCCAGGATTACTTCCGAAGTCACACGGTTACTTGGGGAAGAAGACAAACTAGACAAAAGAAAGTGACAGACCAGCAGTCACCATTTAAAAGCTTACGTACATTTAATAGTAAAATAAGTCACCTTCTTGTACTGCAGCAATGTGATAGGGGAAGAGAATAGATCCTCAGCTCTGGAGTGACGGTATATACAAGCAAAACCTCTTGTCGTGGGCTCTGACAATGTAAATGTGGTCTGTTGGCACAGGTTCAGGCAACGCATGCAGGCGCTTGAGAGAAAGTATGTTGCTAGTTGCTGTGTTTTTAGAATTGCAACTTAATAAAGGTGGCGATACTCCCTATTAAGGGAAAACACACCTTTATTTTCTTGCTTGCTCTTTTAACACAGTTTTGGTTTCCTTCTAAGACCCAGGCTGATTAACTGAGGGAATAACTTGAGAGGATGGCAATGCGTGGTGACAATAGAGGGCCAAGGGGCCAAGGGGTCACAGCATGCTCCCGCCAAGTCGAACAGTGTTTGCTCCACTGATGTAGATTGAATTCTACAAATGGAGCAGCTGTATTTAGGAGTCATTTTACATGTGTATAGCTTAAGTAGCAATTTTCAATCTATGTTAATATATGATTGTTTTAGAAGATGGCAGATTTTATATTTCCACTGCAAATTATAAATTGGGAAGAAGCTGTAGTTCCAAATAAAAAGAATCCACATAATACATTCAAGCTAGCTAATAACCAATGTTCTTTCATGGGTGAAATGACTATTTACATCCCCAGTTCCTCTTCCTACATCCTCCCCTCCAACTGCATATTTCCATGAGCACAATGAATAGAAGGAAATCCACCCCTGTGAATTTTCCCTATTCATAATCCTTTCGCCACCACCACGCCTCACTATGAATGGATCTGCCATCTTTCCAGCCTACAAATACCCAGCAGTTCCCAAAGAAGACTTCCCTCTGGTACTCCTTAATTGAGGAACTGGGATATTATTACGTTTAAGCAAAGTGAGACACATCTCTGAAAGCTTAGGATCGTATTGTGATCATTTTCTGACAATACGAAATGACAACTTTATCTTGGCCCATGCCGAAGTCACTTGAAATCAGAAGGGTCTACCAGCTGAAAGGAATAGGAAACACATCCTTTTAACCTGCTCTTAATCTAGTACAGACAAATTGAGTGGTAGTTTTCATTGCTTAAGCCCCTTTGAGTTCTTCTTGTAGCTTTGTACACTCTGAGATGTGTGATAAAACATACTTTTTTTGTTCCTGGTAGTCAGGGACTGCTTTGGCTACTCACTGGTCAGGAGAAGGCATTTTTTCTTGGATTCAGACATATGAGTTTCTTTTACCAAATTGCAGTCAGCCTGTAAGAATGAAACTTTGCAGATGTGCTGAACGTGCTGAATTCTTAATGCAGTGACAGGTTCTGCTTGAGTTAAATGGGATCTTTGCCCATGAGCATTTTGGGTGTTATTGCTCACGTGCAAGCCAGCCTGCTACCGAAAACAGCACATGTGCTAGTTCAAGCAGGGCTGCAAGTAACTGCTGCCATTTAAAAAGGTAATGTTATATCAGATCCACTTTCCAGACATCAAACCCAGGGTGGAATTGTCACTTTTTTTTTTTTTCCTGTGAACTGTCCTAAAAGATTGGTAGGTCATCAAATTCTACCTAGATTGTAAATTAATAAGCAACTACAGAGCACAAATCCTTCCAAACTGTGTATTTAGGGCACAGGAGAAAAATTTGTGAAGTTTTCTTGTTTTATATGGAAAATTGCCAGGTTCATTTTCTCATTACATGACTGTTTTTGTCAGAACAGATAGAACCATTTTGGGCTGATGGGCAGATAGCTCTCGTTGAAGCTTGTTGAAGCCACAAGAGACTGAAGTCTTGATGGCTGAATGCTGCAAACAGTTTGCCTCTGGCAAACACATACTTCTAGTTTTGGCAGTGTCTCGTGTTTGAAAGAGACAGACAGCGAGTGATACATTCTCCGGTCAGCTCAGTTGAGCAAACCTTAGACTCCAATTTTATACTTTGGGGGGTGGGGGGAAACAATTTGCAAAATATCTTGAAAAAAGGAGGGTTGGAGCCCTGGTCTGCCCTGGAGTCTCAGGGGGATGCTAAAATTCGCAGGTTGATGTGCCGAAGCAGATCTGGCCTCCTCCTCTTAGGCTCAACAGCCCTTCCACCAAAAACTGAACGTGCTCTCTCTCGGGATTATTCAGATGTGCTAAGTCTTAGCAACCCGTTGCTGACCTGGCGTCCCCAGGTTTCTCAGGCACCGGTGTCTTGCTGTGGAAAGCTTTGTGTAAAACTGCCAGCACGCTGGCAAATCCCAGTATCTGAGAAGGAACTCTGAAATTCTCCCCACCTTCTCCATCTTCTCTTACGGTCACTGCTCTCTTTTCTTTAGCCAAAGAAACAGAAAAAGCCAGCACCGAGGGCTTCCCAAGGGTTACAAGGGTGTCCCAGTGAAAGCAGGTTCTCTGACTACCGTTCTGGGTATCCCAGTCGTGGGTCGCTCTACCTCAGGCTGTTAGATCAAGAGAGTCTCCAGTAATTATGGACAAACAGCAATTACTTTGAACTCGAAGCTGAAGAAGAGCACGGCATGGTCCCTACAGACGCTGTTTCAAAATGGCAGCATCTTACCAGGCTGCGTCTCGCTTGAGGAGGCCGTGTGGGTGTGGGAATCGCTGCTGTAGGTTGGATCTCTCGATGACAGCGAGTGGGGTGGGGTGGCTGGAGATCAATAATCAGCGCCCTGTGGTTGCTGTAAATCAGGCTCGAATCTCTGACACGCTGCGAAAGCCAGGAAGAGGCACAGAACTACCTCGCCTAACGTTTTTCCTCTCTCTCGTCGCTGCATTAAGTTGACCTAAATAGGAATCTCCTGCCGTTGCTGTAGATTTGTCTGGTTTCTAATGGACGGCGGTCGCCGCAGCAGCGCCGCCGGGGGAAGCGAGGTTTCCCAGGTTCGCCGGTGCAGGCCGCGGTGGCTCATTCCTTCCAGATATCGTGCAGGCAAAGGAACGAGTGATGGCTGGAGAATTAACGGGGGCTGGCAGCAGGGCTGTGGGGCAGGCTGACTCACATGGAGAGCGGTAACGGTAACGGAGGACAGTTTATATATTAAAGAGAGAAAGGAAGCTGAGCGACGGCAGGGCAGGGAGCCAGCTCAGGGCAGCTCGTTCCGTTGGTTGCTGAAATCCAGTGGAACCACCCCAGTGTGTGTTTATTAACAATTTAATCTCTCTGCTTCGGTTTTCACCGTTTCCAGCCTTCCTTTCTCTGTTCCTTGAGACACGGCAAGTCACTGAAGGCCAGCACCACCTTCAATGGTTGGAAAGCGCCTGATGCCAAAAGTGACCCTGGGTGGGCAAATTTAGAGAGCTTGGTCTAGGAGAAGGTGCCGACAGGACTAGTTTAGCTTGCTGCGTCTGCCTTTTCTTCCTTGCACAACAGAAAGCCTGCAGAGAGCTCTGCCCACATGTAGAGAATTGCTTCTGCACTAAGAGGTAGTGTGTGACAAATTAGATGTTTGCAACCACAGCTGTATAGCTTCCTTGGAAGGAGCAGTGTAAACAGTTATTATTTATTCTGGTTATACTACCATTATGAGCTAGCAGTGCTACTCATTTGTAACTTGGGCCCTTCCCAGAAACACAGCCTTTTCATTTTGAGATGGTAGTAGTGCTGGGATCATGTCAGTCTCACTTTTAAAAGCAGACCTGAGCTAATGGAGACCTCACAATCTGATATTCCCCAAATCGGAGGATCTGCATTTGTTTCCCAGGTATTCCTGAACAGAAGTTAGCGTGTGCATGCTAATGTATTTTAATCAATTTTGACAAGGTCACAAGATCCCATTCGTGGCTTGTCTGCTTAGTCCTTGTTTGCACGTATGAATGAAGCTTTCACATTCTGAGCCATATACAATCCTCAGCCAGCTTAATTGCATGTGTTTATGTGTTTATGAAAATGTTTATATTCACTTATCAGGTATTTGATTTGGAAAAGAGCTGCCCGGTACACTAATCAACGGAGAAAGGGAAGAGCATATTTTGGTGCTCTCCTCATTTCTGTTGATATTGTCAAACATCAGAAGTCGTCTCAAGAAAACAGGAGAAAGAGCTGGAGTAAGTCAGCTCCTTCCTAGGAGGTCCAGGGCCGGATGAGGGAAACAGGCAGTAAAAATGGCTTTAGCGCGGGAAGAGTCTAGAAAAGGATACATAGGCTTTAAGGGGAGGGTCTCGAGATGTCTGAGAGTCGCTGGGCGAATGATAAGGATCTGCAACAAGAAGATTCTTGAATTAGTTAGATCAGAGGCTCCTGGTCCTAAAAGTCTTAGCACATCCTCAATGAACTCCTGCCGCTGTTGCTGCGAGTCCCTGAGCTCAGAGTCTCTGTAATCGGAAACGGCGTTTCTCTCCCCTGCACTTGTCGCACAGCCACTGTGGCATGTTAATGGAGAGCATTCGAAGAGGACTTTGGGAGCTGGGGAGAAAAGTCTAGCAGGCTCCTAACAGAGATAGCAACTGCCCAGTGTGCTGCATGAGAGTAACAAGCACGTGCGTTTGCATGTGAAATATTTAAGCAAACCTTTTAGCTACCTCCCCAGCCCAAGGAGAGATTTCTGTACATGGTTGGTATTTCATACTTAAGTGCCTCGTAAAATACTGTCTTCTTTTTTTTTTTCTCTCTCTCATTTGTGATGTGCTTGGAGCAGAGGGCTAATGATCTCCAGATGCCCCTTCCAACCAAAATTTTTCTATGATTTGTTTAGTCCATTTTAAAGATGGTATCTTTATCTCTCAAATACTAGGCTGTAGTCATCTATCTTAAAAAATGCAACACTGTTGAATTTTATCAAGTTATACCTGCCTGCACTGAGGGAAGTTGGTCTTCTGAGTTTAATGGTCCCCGTGTGCAAATATTCGACAGAGAAATAGAAGTCTTACTTTCCAAGGGAATGTAAAACCCAGCTAATTTCACCAGACCTCTTCCAGCCAGGCTTCTCGTGAGGGCTAGCCATCCCATCACGTTTACTCCCCAGTTCAACAGTTAGAAAATATGTTTTCTAAGTGTTTAAAAAGCCCAAATTTCTCCCCAGTAACTCAGAGCATAGGAACGTCCTATGGCAAAAGAAGCACTGGCAAGGGCATGTATGCCAGCATGTCAGCTGGCCAAGTATGGGAGATCCCCCACCAGTTCCTGCTTGAAGTTTCCCAGGGTGCAACTTGGGAACAGTCTGTGTTTATTTTGGACATGTGAAGCTGCTGTAAGGATTCTCAATACGTGTCTGGGTTTAAATGTAAGTAGTTGTGCCCTACCAACATGTTTCAGCCTACACAGTGCAACATCTGTTGAAACATGCAACTCTGCCTTAGTTTTATCAAAGAAAATGAAGGAAAATAAATTCATCCATCATTAGACCAACACTTGGGAAAAGACTTAGGCCTTGTTCCATTTCCTAAAGCTAAGCAAATTTTGGCCCCATCAAGCCAGAGGAATAATCAAATCACTCATGCTTTAGCTGTCTCTGGCTGTGGTGCAAAGGCAGTCTCTCGCAGAGCAAAGATTCAAACCACGTGTAGCACTGCAGACCAAGGAGGGGAGGCAAGAGCAGGCAGCTGAGCTGTCAGGTAACCAGTGAGCATTACACTGAAAGCCGATGTCCCCATTCTGCACCAGCTGTAACTTGCAAGTGGTTTTCAAGCACAACCCATGTTAAAGCAATGCAACTGGGAGGTTGCAGAAGCACTGATTTCTCTGGTAAGGGGCAACACTTGGAGGAGACATGGAAAACAGCCATGTTAAAAGGTCTCTTTGCCAACAATACCATTCAAAACTTCTGTGTCTGTTGATGGAGGGTAGATGAATTCCTTTCAAAACCTGATGCAGAAGCTCTCTGTAGTATGCAGACCTGCTTTTCCATCTGTCAGCACCCTGACCGTCAGGTAGAATTAACTCGTGTTCTCTCACTCTCCTCCAAATATCTATGTAAACTGGACACTAATAATGGTCCACTCGACACGTGCCTGCCTTGTGCCCCGCAGCTTCCAAGCACCCTGTGATGAGCATCCAGTTACAGTGGTGGTACGTGATGTCCGGGAGCACAGAAGCCGCTGGCCATTGACAGCAGTGACTCTTAGGCACAACTGAGATGTGTTTAGTGTAAAATTTAGAAGTTACTCATGCCCCCCACAGCCGCAGTGTTGACAGGGTTACACTGGGGTTGGGCAGAGGGGTCCTTCTCATGGTAGGAACTGCTATTGGATATGAATTTTTTTCATGGCCTTAGATGACTAGCAGCCCTTTTAATTGTAGCCTAAGGCTGGGAGAGGCTTTACTGTAAGAGGAATAGTGACCTTCTATGGTTTTCCCATTGCTGATTAGATACTTTTCTAAATGCCATCTCCCTCTATTGATAAACAAGAACATAATTCTAATTCTCTTAACTTGAAGCAGCAATGTTAATGTCTGATTAATCCTATGACATACAGGTCACGGATGTTAAGAATGAAAGCCACAGATAATTATATTTAGAAGAGATTGCCGTACCTCACTGAATTAATGTCAGAGACATTGTTTTCAGTTTCACTTTCTTTACATATATTGTATAAGGAAGGTTTTTTCCCAAGATTTACAACTCTACCATTTCTTGATGATCATGATATTAACATTAACATTTCAATTTTTATGAATGAATTGCAATTCCTCAACAGAACGAAGCCCATACTGCCATAGATTTACAAAAACAAACAAAAATTAAGTTTTTTTGCTGTCATTTACTGTTTTGTAAAATATAAAACATCTGTGATTAGGAAGCTTGAAAGCTGAAAATCTGCTTAGATAGTTGAGATTTTTTTTGGTTTGGTTTGTTTAGAAAGTATGCCAGTTATTTCAGATGCACTGCCTATAAAGAATGTAAAACAATTTAGTTTTCTCAGGTCTGAATTTAATCTGAGCCACTGGCAGAAGGTCACTAAATTCAATCTGTGATTTCATTCAGATGTGCCATTGTTTAGACCTAAAAAATGTTACCATAAAAATGTTGGCATGTTTGTTATGCAGGGAGTATAATGTCGTAATTGAAATGGTACCAGAAACTATTTAAAAAACTTCTATTACAGTTCACATTACAGACAATATTTTATAGCTTTAACATCTGTTTTAAGACCAACATGTCAGATTTAGCCTTTGTGTGACTATAACTCTTCTGATTTCAGTGAAGTTGCACCCACTTAAATCCTGATTGAATTTGTCTCACATGATTGGTTTTTTAATTGTGTGATTTAATTTTCAGTATCTCTGTCTCAGTTTTAAAGTGTGGAGCTTCAGAGCATGTTAGAATAAGGTCAATAACAGAGCCTTTCTTCTTCCTTTTTTTATTTTTTCCAGTTACAGGGATCCATTAAAAGAAAACTGGAAGATGATAGCTCTCCTGCCTCCGGTGGTGTGCCTGATGTCATTTTCCCCAATGACAATAAAAGACTCTGTCTCGATGATGTAACCCTTTCCATGGGCCAAGGTACCAATCCCAATGTGGCGTGTCCGGAAATGCAGAATTCGCCATTCTCCACCAGCCACAGCGCTTCCTCCCTGGGAGTAGCAGGTCACTCGGTGCTCCTGGAAAGCAACCACCTGAACGGCAGCGGCATTGGTTCTCCTTTTCCAGTCCCACCCAACACAGAAATAAACCAGAAAGGGTCTATAGGAGGGCAGAATAATAACATTGTCCACTATGATGAGAAAGGAAACAACTTACAGGCTGTGGACCAAGAACTGCAAGATCTGTTGGAAGAGCTGACAAAAATGCCTGATCCTTCTCCCAACGACCTGGATCTGGAGAAGATTTTGGGCAGCAAGGCTGAAGAGCCACTGGGGCTGAGTCATTCTCAACCGAGCTTAAGTACCCCTCCAAAGTCCTCTCCGCAGACTTCCCATTTGGAGAACCATGTTGCTAACAAAGATTTTTCACCAGGCTGCAATCCAGCCAGCGGAGGATCTCCTCAGATGAGACCATCATCTGCTGGAGCTAGCTTCCAGGTTCCTCCCTCAAACAAACCTGCCGCATCGCCCATCTCTACAGCAGCCCCGGGTAAGAGCCAGCCGCCACCTATGCTTCCAGTTCCCTTGCCCAGCATGCCTGGCTCCAACTGGCACGCGCAGCAGCTAAAGCAACTCGCAGCTAGCAAGCAGGTGTCTACTACCAAGCAACAAGTTCAGGCTCCCAGCTGGCCAGCTATGTCTCCTCCTGGTCTCTCTCCCCCTTACAGGGCAGGATCATCCCCACACCATCAACCTTTCAGCCCCCAGAATGTTATGGTGTCTGGCATGCCCTCTAATAATTTACCAGGAAACAATATTCAGAGTCCTCAAAACGCTCTGCTCTCAAGCATGGCTTCCAGCAGCACCCCGTCCAGTGGGCCCTCTCCTCCCTACGGGTCGGAGAAGCTTTCCAGCCCGGCTCTGAACCAGCAGCCTTTCAGCCCGCAGAGCGCCATGCTGCCCACCCTGACATCCGCCAGCATCCCGGCCAACAATATCAAAAGTCCACAGAACAACTTGGTTGCCAGCATGGCCTCTACAAACACTGGACCTTCTCCGCCTTACAGGCCAGAAAAGCTGTCAAGCCCGGCTCTGCACCAGCAGCCCTTCAGTCCTCAAGGTACATTAATTTCTAACATCACTCCCACCAGCAACCCCACAAGTATGCAGAGCTCGCTTTTTAAATCCATGACTACAAACCAGTCCAAAAATATGAACATAATTATGCAACAGCCATCCAGTAGCTTACAGCCAGGTCTGGTGAATGAGAGCCCTGTTAGCCAAGACCAGTTTTCTTTCAATAACACCAAACCACTGTCTCACTTTGCCTCAGAGTCAGCCACTCAAAAGATGTCCCCCATGACAGCAGGACAAGGGCAGCAGTCTCTCATTCACTATCTCCAGCAACAGCAGCAATCTCCAGCCACGCAACAGTCTCAGCAGACTAACAACAGCCAGTTCCTCCAGCAGCAGTTTCGACAACTGATGCAGCCACATCGGATGCAGAGACACATGCAGCCTGCTGCACTGCCAACTCAAAACAGACAGGTGAGAACACTTCTTGTATCTTATAGGGGTTATGTGAAAACACTGAGTTATTCATTTTCTTATATTTGCTTTCCTTTGTATTTCAAATGTGACATCACTAAACTTCTGGGGTCAGCACAGTGTTTACAGGGACAAGGCAGTAAGAACATCCTGGAGTTCTCAGAAGTTATTTTATGTATTTCTTCTGGTGAAATGTACTGTAATTCCTTCATGGATTTTCCTCTCCTCTAGCAGTGGAGAACTTCATGCTGCTAGGCAAAAAGAAAAGCACGTTAGGCAGAGCACACTTCATACTACTGAAATAAATCATTTTTTAAATGTATAGGTGTTGTTCTTATTTAGCTTATGTTGTAAGCAGTGGAGATGTTCCTATAATAGGTTTTACATCATCTTTTCTGTGGGCATTAAAAGAGAATTTCTTTTTCATAATGCCCTTGACCAAATTCATCTGTGCTATGCTTCTGAGGCTAGAAGAAGACCAGGTGGGGTGAGAAGTGAAGTTAAAATATGACTCCTTCATGGACAGCAGGTCAAACAATACAGCTCCTGAATAGCAAAGAGGCAGACTCGAAATACCTGTTACCAGCATTTGCCGGGAGCAATGCCCTGCTTTGGATGAGGGCCATTGCCCACCCTCTGCCGATCTGCAATACCAGTGGAGACGGTAAACGCAAATATACTGGCAAAGGATGGAAACACTTCTCGCCCGGCAGAAGGGGGTGAGCTTTGAGGCTCTGCTGGGAGCTGCTCCAGAGCTGGGCTGAGCTGGGGGACACGCTCCAGATCCTGGCTTTCATTGCTCTTCTTCACTGCTAAATCATCCCTTCTCACAAAGGTGGGTTTCTTCAGTGTGGGTGACTCAGTGGAGCCTTTTCCGATGATAGCAATGAGAAAGAAGAGGATGGTTACTAAATGTCAGCTCCTTAGTGGTAAATTAATGAGGTGCGTTTCCACCGTGCCATTTTGGGATCGACTCACAGTTTTGCAGGTTGTGCACACTCAGTACTCCCTTGCTTTAAACAGCTGCTTGAAAGCGGCCGCTGGGAAGGGCCAGTGGCTTGCTCAATTTGCTTATCCAAATACATAACGTGTAGCAGCAATGTTGCATGGAGTGTTCACTTCAACGAGTTATCAGTGTAAGGCCCCCTAATTCTACAAAGGCCTGAAGCAAGTAGGTTACTTTAAATATGTGAGCACCCTGCTTGTGTTCAGTAGGTCCCCGGTTAAACACAAGGTAGAGGGTTTCAACGCCTTGGGATCTAAGAGTATGGACGTACGACCGAAAGTGAGCGAGTTGCTGCGGCTCGGCGAATGCCTGCCCCTCAGCTGTGCCGCTCTGCAGGCAGCGCGGGTGGAGGATACGCTCACGGGGTTTACCCCCTCTCAGACGATGGCTTGTAAATTGTTAAACTGCAGTAGCATGATCGCTTTCGATCGCGTGTCCATAACCTTTGAGCATATATTTTTTCTCTGGCTCCCCCACTGGGTGTGTGGAACTGCCGCGTCCCTGGTGGATTCCTGAGGTTTCCTGTGCCCTACTTTTCCCTGCTTTGCATTTTTGTCTTACACCTCTGAAACCCTACGTCACTGATTAGCCAAGAAGAACCAGAAGAAAAATTCCTGCACTGAGTCTCTTTAACTGGCCAAAATAGCCCCTCTTCAAGTAACTTTCCAAATGCACTGCCTGGGCTGCATTTTTAGCTGATTCTTACCGTCAGAGAATTATTATAATTTGGGGGCTATCAGTAAAGATCAAGGACAGTTAAGACAATGATTACGGTGATGAGCAGTTTACGTTTTCAGACTAGTTAGGTACGCACACGATGCCTCCCTGATTTTACAAGGTAAGACTTATTACATTAATTATATGCCAAATGACAGTGCTTCAGTTTTACAGTCTGTTAAGCTGCCTAGGAAAGACGGTGGATATTCAGGAGCAGAACATTTTGTTAGGTTTTGATAATTTTATTGCAAATCACATAAGAAAAAATGGACCCTGAGTGCAGAAATAAAAGAAAATGACATGGAGAAAATATTCTAGTTACTGGGCTTCTGTTCTCATATCTGGGACACTTACTGTTTCTTTGAATCTAGCCTGTAGATCTCCTGCTTGTCTGCAATAGTTTCTTATTTACACTGAAACATGGATACTGAAATTTTGGACCGTACTTGCTTTGTGCCAATTTTACTCCATTATAAGGCAGTGGCGTCAGTGGTGGTGTTTCTGATTTCCAGCAATGTACCTGAGAGCTGAATTTGAGCTTTTTAGAGTCTTGGTGGCAATTCTGTACTGAGGCTGGTGGTGAACAGCACTTTTCAAACATGGATCAGTTGTTTCATTAGAAGGCAAAAAGTTAAAGATTCAGAAGACAGGAGAGACAACTTCTGCATCTTTAAAAATCAGTAACTGTCTGGTGGAAAATTCCCATTTTTAACCTCAATCACAGAAATATGCTGAAAGAAAAATAACAGCATTCCCTGGAATGTTGTTTAGTGTTTAAAAGTCATCTCCATACTCTGTGTGTGTGTTTGTAAATGTGACTAAAATTTATAAAAAGAAGGCATAGTGCTCTCTTCTTTTGAGCAAGAGGTGCAGCTTTGTGCAGAAGAAGAATGTGGATGGTGGCCAGTTGGAGGGAGAACAATAAACCATGAAATTCGATCCTTGTAGCAGGCAGAGCAACATGGGGAAGAGAGCAGTGGCTGTGACATAGACCCAAAGAGTGAGCTTTTTTGCTGTTGTTTTAACGCGTATTAAAGCAAAGACTCTACATTCCAAAAGCTGAGTTACTGCTAGTGCCTCCCAGCTGTGTGATTTTTGCACTTAATGATATATCTCTTAAGCTTAATCAGTCTGCACCCGAGATCCATATTGCCTGGACAATTGGTGAATTTGATAACGTCTAATCTTTTCACATCTGAAGCACTATGTCTTTATTGTTGAGCATTGACAGATATTGATTTAGGCACTGACAGTCTGCATTGTGTGGTATTGTAAAGCCTGGTGGTGCTAACATTGCTCTTGTGGATATGCTCAGGTTTTCATTTTGCTCATGTAGTACCAATGCTTGCTGAGTGAAATTACACTCAAAGGTCTGGATGCATAAATCCACAATATAAAGATGGTATTAAATGCCAGAGAGTCAAAGATGGTCTCCAAAACCATCTGACAGTATCTACTGGGCTTACCGCTTAGCCACTTGACTTGCTATTGGCAGTTCCTGGGTGCAGGAAAAGCTGCATTTGCCCAGGCAGGTTGAGTAGTTGGGCATCTCCCTGATTATCATGTCTAAATACCGTTTGTACTTGCAGATCTTCTATTCTGGCATGTCAGAAATATTGGGCCCAGTTCTCCCTTCAGCTATGCAGATAAAACATCATTGCGCTCGGAAGAGCTGTTCTTTTATTCCCGCCAATATAAGAAGAGAAGTGGGCTTTACAAATGGAAAGCAGGGTTCCCTCAGAAGTAGCAAAATGAGCCTGTGATCTTTGTAGCTGAATTCAGGCTGGTGTAAAAGGGGCTGTTTGGGGGGCTGGCCCTTGGTTTTCCAACCCCATGTTCGTCCGAGGTAAGCTTTTAGAGCCTTGGCGAGGAGGGCAGCGGTACCCCCTGGTATGTGTGGAAAAGGTTTAAAAACCAAACACAACTTAACAGCTTGTGTTGGGGGGGCATAAATAATAAATAACCTTTGGCTGGGTGTGGCGCATCAGGCATTGCTGAGCCCCAGTTGCTCTGCAGCAACCAAACGTGCTATTCTTGGAGCTCGCCGCATTCCTGCCGGCATCCAGATAGTTGCACGGGATTGCCAGTGAAGGGTACGTTTGCTTCAGTTCCAGTGCCAAAAATGATGGGAGAGGAAAAAAGATAGGAGCAGAAACAGAGAGAAAAACAATATAATTTGCAGTGCTAATGGCTATATTTTGCTATGTGTGGACTGCATTTGAGAGAGTGAAGAGCATGCTGAAGACTAAAAAAACCTTGGAAAAGGACTTGACAGTGCTTCTTTAACTGTGGTAAAAGCAGAAATACAGTATCTGAGTTGGCAGGGTAAATTATAGGTTGCAGAGAAACACCAAAACCCCTGAGCTAGATTAAATATACGAGGAAAAAAAATTAAACTAAAAATCTTGCTTCTGAGCATGAGCTCTCCAAATATAGAAACAAAACTGAAGATGAAATGCACTGTTATAGAGAGCAAACTGACCCAGAGCTTTGATGTTAAAGGTTAAATAAATATAATGCAATACAAAATATAGCTTTTTTAATATAAACATAGAAATGCTAATACCACCGGCTGATTCCTTGGTGTCCTATGCTCAGTAAAGTCATTTCTGCCCATGGGAAGTCTGCACACAGTGAGCGTTGGGGAGGGTGTTGTGATTCAGCAGCGTTTTGCATTTACGAGCGCTGGTGCAGATTGGCCAGCAGAGAACTCAGCCCACTGCATCTGCGTACATGCAATCCTGCCATAACAACAGGGGCAAAAATGATGTTTTATCTGGGATTTCCAAGATGTCACAAGGAATCTTCCAAACATGTAAAACAACTACAGTATCATGTATTAATAAGACCAAAAGGGCTGGCCAGATTTCATCTGTGGTTTCTATCCTGTCCCCCCTTTTCCTTTAAGTGTCAAACTTATCTTTAAAGCCACTTTGAAAGAAGTTCCGCTTGGTTTTTCCCTCTTTCTTTCTTTCTTTTTCTTTCTTTCTCTCTCTCTTTCTCTTTCTTTCTCTCTCTCCCCCTCTTCCTCTGTCTCTCTCCTTCTTATTTTTTAAAATATTACTTTTTCTTCTTTTACTAATGCCGTGGAGAAGAAAAACAGATTTGATTTCAAAGGGCAATGGTAGTACAATACCCAAGCAAAGCCTTTGAGGGAGTGGAGAGCTTTTGAAGGCAAAGCAACAAGCCCTTCAGCTAATTAAGTGCCTTTGAATGGGCGAATAAAGGAAGCTGGTGATGAATCTGGATTACAGAGAGCAGTAAGGCTGAGCCTGGAGTTTGACCTCTCCACAGATGTAAAAACAACTTCTTGAATGGTCATTTCTGCATTTATATTTATTTGTGCAATTGCAACTGGGCTGATATTTTTTTGGACTCAGAAGTCTCCCCTGCCTTCTTTCAAGAGAGGCTCAACGGAGCCCGAATGACACTGTGCGACTGCCGTCTTCTCCCTTCTGCCTCTCTCCTCTGCAAATAAATCCTGTAGGATAAGCTTTAGAAAGTAAGGAGTGAACTTGTGTAAAGAGATGGGGCGTTTGGCCTCAACATGCCAATAGAGATGCAGTATCTTCAGAAGTGCAGTAATCAAGATATTAAATTTAGTTCACATCTGATTTGCTTATTCTGTTGTTGTTTCCTGTTAGTTTTTTTAATTGTGTATGTTCACGTCTTCTGTCAGATCACGGGTATTTCAAAGCATTTCCCTGTTGTAGCTGGGCCTCGGTGGCCGTGTGTTAACCATCACAGCTCTTTGGCCTGTATTTTAGGACGTTTACAGACCTTGACATTTCTAGCAGCTCTGCGTAATGCACTCATCATTCCTTAGAGTTTCACTGTCTGTTGAGCTGCAACAGTTTTGGACTTCGCATGGCACATCAGCCCGGGGGGGAGTAATCTGCAGAGAAAAAGTTTGTAATCAGACAAGATCTTTCCAAGGGCAGCATACAGAGCCCACCCTTTCGTTTCCGAAAGTTGCTGTGTACGCCACGTCAAAGCCAAAGGACTTTCCTCAGTCCAGCGTGCGCTTTCCCTTCTTAGTCGCTATCTTTTTAGTAGGATGGAAGAAGTTCTGTCAGCAGTTTAGCACTTAGGACCTAGGCAACTCTGTGGGAATCTCATGCTGGAGAAATTAAAATCCACTTGAAGAGAAAAAGAGACTCCAGTAGCACTATAGATATCGGTGAGGGCTGCCGGGAAGCACTCTAGAAAGTCTTTCACTTCGTTGCCTGCGGGATGAGAAAGTGGTGTGTGTATGGGCTGACGTGGTAGTGTCCAGTTTTTGGTGGCGAGAGAAAGGAGGAAGTAGTGCTTATGTCCTGTGCACGTTCAGATGGAAAGGTGAGTGAGTTATCCCACCGAAATTCAGAAACAGGTCATTGCATTGCAGCCCGACAGGCTGCTTTAAGGAGTTTCCCTGCACCCAGCAGGCGGGCTGCATTTGGGTGCGGTGCCACCGGTATTCCTGGTCCTCGCCGAGCTGCCGGTGAGCGGCGGAGAGTGTGCCATCGCACCGCGGTTCTGCATTAACTCTAAAAAAAATTGCGTTTGTGGTTTTAAGTCAGTCTTTCTGTGTTGCTTTGAGCAACAGACGGTTGTTTCCTTTTGTTCTGCAGTGGGGGGCAGGGAGGACCTCGGCTCGCAAGTGCTTAGGGAAAGCGATATGATCATGCTAAAAAGTATCTGATTAATTTGATGTGAAACCACATTCTGACACCGACTTGTACCAGCCAGGCATGTAGACTCTGATCCTGCCAGCCGAGGTGGCCCGTTCCCCTGGCTTCTTACTCGCTGGTAGCAATATTCACAAGTTGCTCTTGGGCTAAATATTGGCTGAATCAGGTCCCAACTACAGATTTTCTTGCTTTCTTTTTTTTTCAAGTAACCCATTTTGCTTTATCGCCACAAAAAAAAACCATTGATATGCAGAAATCTTTAATATGTAAGCAGTTGAGCAAAATGTTTTGAATGTGTATTTTTTCTCGACTGTACCCTTACATGCAGTGAAGTTTTAAATGTCCTGGAAATTACAGTCTAAAAGGGAAAAGACACAGCGCCTCTCACTGTGACTCGCGGGCCTCATAGTGAAGCTCCTGAAGGCGCCATCCTTCTGTGTATCGTTCTGAAAAAGCAAAACATGGACAGTGGCTAGTGGTGGCTAAGACAGACCACTTGCATCCTCGCTTGCAAGTCAGAGCACCCATAATTCTGACGGTGGAAAGGTACGTTCGTGGCACAGCGTGCTGATGAATGGCAATGAGGAATTGCTTTCCCTGACCCTATTTTTGTTTCATCTATGCTGTGAATTCCCATTAATATCAGGACATCTTAATTCCAATTTTTGCCACATTGGTGAAAGATGTGCTTGTTGTCTGTGTATTTTCTGGATATTTCTTTGTAATGGCAGTTTTGGGAGCTCATTTTGCGCTAAAAGCAGCCTGGCTTTCAGGAAACACACGTTCACCTCTTTAAAGCTGTGCCCTTCTTGCTATCTTGAATGTGATGCCCGAATTAATAATTAATTTTAATATTTTTGCTGTGATATTTTTGACAGCATGATTTGTGCCCTTGAATTTTGGGGCTGTCTCCTCCTAGTATTGTCTTGGAGCAGCCTCAAATTGCATATGTATTTTGCAAGGCAGAAATGCTTATAGAACCAAAGACTAATTTAACGAATAGCCTAAAAAGCAAACAAATAAATAAAGCAGGCCCTGAGATGCTGTTAAATCATGTGACTGGCGCCGGCCGGCAGTTCGGTGGGGTGGGGAGCCGGGAGCTGCCTGCTCCGTCCTTCTGGGTACGCTCCTCTCTCGTTTCTGCCTCCCTGCAGCGAATGCCGCGCACAAAATAAAAGTACAAACATGTTTTGTCTCAGATGCAATACCTAGAAATAACTTTCCTGGTAAAATGAACTAGTCTCTTTTTCTCTGGGCATTTTGGAGAAATTTCAGCGTGTGGGTGGGGGAACACAAAGAAGTGACTGTAAACAGGAACTGATATTGTCTCCGCAGCTGAATGGGGAGAGAAACTGAACTGGCCTCGCTGCTGCTCTCGTACATCTGTGAGCCTGGAAACACTGGGATGATTCACAGTTTGCTGATTAATACAGGAGCGAGCAAAATGGTGTGAATTAACGGCCATTACAGATCTGCTCTGTATGGCAAATATCCCCCTAGAACAAATGATTTCTCATGAAGATTGCTTAGAGGAAGAGGTAATGGGTCTTAAATACAAATTAGAAGCAGTCCCATCAAAGCTGTTAACATTAAGGTTTGAAAGCCAAACACTATTATGAGCCGGCTTCAGAAACTCTGTCCATTTAGGAAGCGTATCAGTCTGCTGTGTTTGGCTTTGCGATATTTCTGTTTCAAGCACTTTGGACTATTTCGAGCAGCCGACACTAATAATTGATAGAAACTCATAGTCAGAATGGAGCAGCTCTTCTTGGGGCTTTGAAGGCAATCACTCTATTACTCGTACTTTTTTAGGTTAAATTTTTCATAGCATATTTAAGGAGAAATATTATCATATCAGGATGTAATTCTTGAAATCTCTACTGACTGTTAACAAAAAGTAATCCTATTTTACAGTTTAACCCTGTGCATATGGGCATTTTAAAAGAAGAAGATATGAAATATATTACTTTAGCATAAATAATACTCTCCATATGACCGGCATAATGGTTTAACATTTCTCAGACTAGTAAGAGCCAGTAATGAAAATGAGATACCTTAAATCAGTGTCAGACAGATGCCGATTTGAATGCAGGATATGGACAAGCTGTGATGAGCTATTTTTTTCCCCATTATGGAATTGCAAAGAGACCCAAATCAAGAGGGGAAGCCCTGCGATGTGGGCAAAATAGTATGAAGATATTCTAAGACATTTCATTACAGGCTTGATCTTGTAAAGATTCAAGCACACACACCTAAATTTACACAGCAGGAGGTCATTCCAGGACTGCTGAGGGATTATTTGTCAGAGCAAAGTGAATCACATATGTATGTCTTTGTATGCTCAAGAAAGACCAGAGGTGGAGGAAAACGAGGCAGCAAAGGGCAGAGTAATCGCTGGCAATGGCATATTAGTTCTACGACCAAAAAAACAAAGGAATAAGAAAAAAGAAAAAAGGAAGAGTTGGAAGCTTTCATGCACTGTTTGTGTCTTAGTTCTAGTTTACATTTCAATGATTTTTGGCTTTTCTGTTGTTTCTGGGTGTTAGTATCAGCATTTTGTAAATAATCCAAGCTTTGAGCAAGTTTTATTTTAATCACCCACTGATTATTTGCAGTCCTCTGGGGTTTGTTTTTTACAGTCGTGAATAGCAGAAGCAAAATTTGCCCCTTGCAAGGAGAAAAGCTGCCTCCTCCCCTCTCGGGCACAGCAACGATAAAAGCAAATGAGCAAAAAAAAATTCTTAATAAAGTCTTATTTTCTAAACTTTTTCTTTCGCAACTGCAGCCTGCTAATGTTAATGCATTTCTTCCCCTTCCAGAAAGATCAGGACATATAATCCTGAGCTAAGAGTAGTGTCCCCGCCATAAACAAATCAATTGCTATCAGTACTTAAAGACTGCAGGCTTTTTGGAAGCTTCTCTTTGCATAATAAATGTGTTTAATATTTCCTTTACTCTCTGGCATTATTAAGTATACACTGTTACTCTACAGGATTGAAGTGTGGTTTACAAGACACTTGTGTTTGGATAGTCTGTTTTCTTTTACCAGTGCTTCCAAGGATGTGTTTAAACAATGAATGGATGATCTTAGGTCTTTTTTTTTATTATTTCATACATCTCTGTTTTTCTGCTCCTTTTTCAGCTAAATCAGCACATTTTCTGCAGTAGTATTTTAGTTTTCTGTATGGAAACGCGCTGCTTAGCAGAATAGATGCACAACAAGGATGAGATACTTTTTTCTTTTTCCCTCTTCTCCCAAGAGATGTCCTGTGACTTCCTCTATTAGTCCATTAATCGCTGCAGCTCAAAATTCATCCTGATCAAAGGAGCAGAACGAGGTTGAAAAGTGCAGATTCTGGCAATTGACTTGGCTGTTCACATTCCCTGCTGAGCTCATTTAGAGCTGGAATTAGGCTATTCCTGCTGTATTTTTCGTCCTTGGCTGGGCGCCGGGGCGGTGGGGGCCGCGGGCCGGGGGCCGGCGCGGAGGAGCGCGGGCACTGCTGCGAGCGGGGCGGCCGGGGGGGCCCCGGGGCGCGGGAGCCGCGGCCCCCGCGCGGGGCAGGCCCAGCAGCCCGCGGGTCGGTGGAGCTGGGAGCCCGGGTTTGGGTTTCGTTAGTTACTCGACTGCACAAAAAGCGCAGAACCTATTAACCGAAGGTGCCCGGAGTGGGTAGCGATGAGTCCGTGTTTTTGAATGTAAGCAGCAGGTTTCCGTCCCTTGCTGCTCTCTGCACCTCGGTTCGCACACGTGTTGCGAGTGGGATGGAAAGAAAAAATATGTATGGGGGAAATTTGTAAACAATGTCAAGTTTCTTGTAAAAGCGTTATTTACCATGTAATGACTCAGTTAAGGAATACAGGTTTTTTTACTGCCTTTTTATATGTGCAGTTAGAAACTTCTGCTGTTTTCTGTCATTAAAGGTCTTGTTGGTTCTTGTTTGCTTAAAGCAAAAATGCAGTCTGCCCAAACCCATGTTGTTCTCTGCAGATTAGCATCTGCTTTTGCAATCCTTGCACATCTCAAATTCCTGTCGATGTAACTGGGAGTTATGAGTTCTCCAGGAATATAGTGCTGGACCCTTGATGTGATTATTTGTGATTACACAGTTCCCAAAGGTGTGCTAAATATTTCTCAAACAGAGATAGATTCATTTGATGTGTAGGTTCTTATCTCATTAAAGAGAATTACTGTTACTGAAATGCGAATAGCATTCTATTATCAGAAAATATTATGTATTTAATGGTTTATGAGTACTTAAGGTCAGCAAGAACGGAGCAGTACTGATAACATCGCCATAGACTGTGTGATGCCCTGAAATGTGAGTAAATCTTTCTTTAGCTGAAAAAAGTTTTACTAGATATATCAGTGTTTTCCCACAGTTAGGGACTTTGTCTAAACCCCCCAACATTTTTTGATATTGATTTTTTTCTCTTTAATTAAAAATTGACAATTTAATAAGATCTTTTTTATTATGAAAAATTACTGGCAGTGAGGAGGGAAACAGAGAAATCCCTTTCAGGCTCAGTTCAGGGTCTGAGCTTTTTTCTACGTAGGTGGCATACATATGTCCATAATTTTAATTTTAAAATGAATTGTGGCCTTTATCAGAGTTGCTGCGTAGAGCGAGATCAGGAAGGGACTCATGACTTGTGTGCGCTTCTCCAGTCTAGGTTGCTGCGATATGTAAAACTACTTTGCTTCCGTTTACATAGGTGCCTTCAATTTCATACTCTGTAAAGAATTCTTTTAACATGCTGTAGGCTAAAACTTTGCTCTCTCTGTGATTTCTTGTTTTTTTCTGCTCGTGGTAATGAACAGTATGGAGGTTTTTCGTAAGATGAAATGCTGTCTGGGAGTGTTGTAAAGAAATACCTGTAAATTCCCCATTCTTGCCTGTTTCTCTCCTGATTAAACTAGAGGGGTGGTGCCTAACTGCTGCCTAGATTATTGTCAAATTTAACCAAAAGTGAAGTCGAATTGTACTCTGTTCTCTTAACAGAGCCTGTTTTCTTCTTCTGACTGGTCCCTAAAATGCTTTTACTGTTACACTAACATTTTCCAAATAAAACGTTTTGGCCAACTTCTGAAGAAACGCCAGAACAAGTGCCACCTTAGACGTGCTAGAAGGAGTCCTCTATGCCGTGGATTATAAACTGAAACGGTTGGCAAAAATACGGAATTAAAGTAATCCCTTGTGTTAGGAGCATGGAAGTGCTACAACCTCCCGTACGTGCCGTGGGTGAGCTGCCAACCGCGGCGTGCCGCGCCGGGTGAGCTCCCCTGTGCCGCGGCGCTGCCCTGCCGGCGAGGGACCGGCCGGCCGCTGGGAAGCTGCAGCCCAGCCTGGCAAATACTGCAGCCTTTAAACGAATCGTATTTTTAACAGTAGTTCGTGATTGGAATGGCAGGAAGGAAATGAGCAGAAAACATGCTATTCTATCTCCCTATAAAATCTTGCTTGTGAAAGATACCGTTACCGCTGTAATGATCAGACGCTAATTGATTCCTTGTGCTGCGAGACAAGCGCTGAACGGGGGAGCCGGCGGGGTCGTTCCCGCGCTCAGCTCCGCTTCGGCTCTTTGCTGAGGAAGGGCAGGGCAGGGTTACAAAGCTGCTGCCACCGCATTCGGTGCCTGTGTTTCCCAGGAAAAAAAAGAAGAGACACTGCAGCCAAGACCTCCTTCCTTTGGAAGCCGTGGCTGGGACGGGCCCCTTCGGCCGCGAGGCGACGCGGCGGCCGGAGAGCCGCTTCCCTGCGTCCCGGGCAGGCTCCGGGTGCTGATGGACGGGCCGGCCGGGCTGCTGCCGCTGCCGGGCTGACAGCATGGAGGCAGCCCCGATCGGGTTGCAGCCGTGCCTTTTTTCCCCTTCTCCCTCCCCTGCCCTCCTCTCCCGCCTCCCATCTGACCCCTACGGCAGCCCAGCTCGGGCCGCGAGGGCAGCTGGCCCAGGCGGGGAGAGGTACCGAGGTCTGCTCGGCGATTCTTATAGGCCTTTTACGCTTCCCTAAAGACCAGCAGCAAACGAGGGGAGAAAGGAAAGAATTAAGAAAAGAGAATCCTCAGCTTAACCCGGTGATTTGTTGCCTTTCTTTTTCTGGGTCAGTTAGGACGTTTGTTTTTTAAGTGCTGCCTGTTCTCTGTTGCAGTTGGTGGCTGGTGTTTTGGGGTGTTTCAGTCTGGGGGCATCCAGTGGGAAAGGGATGGAAAAGCAGCCTTTTCAGGAGAAGGGCAATCTCAGGGAGCACAGAGTGACCAGCCTCTGAGCAGGCCTCTTAGAGAGGCAGAAACCAAAATGCAGCAGCAAATTCTTAAAACGTGGACATCTCGCGGCGTCCCGTGAGCTGGGGCCGGGGCTGGGGCTGGCCCGATGCAAATCCCTGTGCTCAGCGCAGAAAAGGGGCCCGCTCGGGCTGAGGGACGGGCGGCGAGAGGGCAGCGGCAGGCGGACGTCTCAGGCGGCATCCCCTCCGGAGGGGCGGCTGGGCGGTACAGCGCCGGCTCGCGGCATCCCTTCTCCGCTCTGCCCATTGGCTGGACGGGCAAACTTGGCCTTTGAGGCCGGCCGCTGCCGGGGGGACTCCACGGAGCAGCAGTCACGAGACATTCGAGCTTTTCCTCCTTGCAGTTGTGATACCCGTTTGCGCAGACCTCCCAGCCTGGCAGCGCGAATGCTCATTTGGTTTAATCTGGTGTTGTTTTTACCTACAAAAGATCATCAACACCAAAATGTTCTTGACCTGACTGTTAACAAAAAAACTTTCTGAACCTTAGAGATCTCCTTGGGGTCTCCAGCACTCAGAGGCTGGCTCAGACAGGACTCGCAGACTTGCTTGTATCTCATAATCCAAAACAGTCTGAACCACTTGTTTGTGCAAGAAACAGTTTGTTTTCTTAATTGCTGTCGCTCCTGGATTTAAAACTCTGCCTCGCCGCCCTAGCGATGGGACTGCTGGCAGCTTTCGGCTCCTCTGCTTCCCGGAACGGGGCTTTGCTCGTCGGTGGCTCAGCCAGCCTTGCTGCCTCTGTTCACCTCCAGCAGCAATGTCAAGCTAACCCAATTTTGCAGCTGGTATCAAGTGCCAGAGGCAAGCTTTGTAGATGTCTCTTTAATTCCTGCACTTGTAGAATTTAGTGTATATTTTTCCTCCAGATCCACTGACTCATACAGTCCTTGGGGGCGGAGGCAGAGGGAGAACAAGAAGGCTATAACCCAGGTCTAATTTACTCATCTGGTAAAGCCAGTTGTCAATGGGCCTTCCCCTCTCTGTCCACAGCGATATTCTCTCTCCGGAGCATGTTTGGCCTCCCAGTTATAATTATGGCATCAGCAGTTTCGTTCTTGACTGTCCTCTTAGGCCAACTACATCTCCTCTGCTGGAGTGTCGTGTCTTGGTGATAGCATTAAAATGTGAAATGCCCCGGTGAAAGGACAGCGGACTGCAGTGTGTACGGCCCCGTGTTGTTTGGGAGCGTGGGCTGTCATGGTACGCTAATCTGTTTGTACGAGACATATTTGATGCTTATTTTTTGTTTTATCTATAACATTATAAATCAAAACTTGAGGTGGGCACTGGTGTAGGTTTTTGGCACATTTCTTTTAATGCACAAACCTGCAATGGGGCTCTTTGCTCATGGCTGCTGAAAGGACCATGGAGGGTATCGTTCCTGGAAAGTAGGAGCAGCCACGAGCTGCTTCGGTGGTCGGAGGGGTTTGTGTCTGTATGAAATGGATTTAGAAGAAAGGTATAGAGGCATATAAGTGACAATTTTTTTAATCTGTTCAACATGCAGCCTACAATAGCTCTGCCAGTTAGATTTGAATTAAAACCGGCTCCACAAGCTACAAAGGCTCTTGAGCCTCGTTTCTGAGACCGGAAATCCATTGTGGCGTCCTGATTAGTGCTGGTGAAATCGGAAACCTTTCTCAGTGCAGATAAGAATCTCACAGATGAAAATATACCTGTTAATCCTGAATTTAACAAGGAGGGTTGTGCAACTTCAGGCCAAATCCAGGATGTGCCCTATCCGTGTGCCCCTTTGTGAGAAAGGGGGTGCTAATATGGAGAGCTGGGATCGCACCCCTGTAAGACCTCCCCCAAAAAAGCACCCCTACTTTAAGCCAGGGCAAGAGGGGCAGTGCTGAGAGGGTGAGGCTCAGTGCAGGGACTGCGGTAAGGACAGCCCTGCTTCTGTATGTTGGGACTGATCCCTTTGAAGCTCTTGGCTGCAGGACATTAGGATGGGGCCTCT
This sequence comes from Apteryx mantelli, assembly GCF_036417845.1. Lineage (NCBI taxonomy): Eukaryota > Metazoa > Chordata > Aves > Apterygiformes > Apterygidae > Apteryx > Apteryx mantelli. Next base: position 16,662,669 of record NC_089990.1, read on the forward strand.
ATTTCATGGTTCTTCCCATGCCAGGCTTCACTGCAAGAGGAGGGGGGGTCTGGCTGGGGCCATTCATGAGCTTTTGCGGACCCATAATAGTCCCTTTAATTATGGGTGACAGTAGGTTCTGTTTTGTCCTATGTTAATAACAAGTTCCAGGTTATAAATAACTCTGCAATTAAACAAAACACTTAACAATTTGCCATTTGACACTTACGCAGCCTGCCGGAGCTTTGGCTGTGCAAAGAATTTTGCTCTTGCCCTGAATATTTTATAATTGTTTTGCAAAGAGCACACAGATGCTCCAGTCGTTAAGAAATGCCAGCAGAGGTACATTGGCATCAGGGAGCAGGGAACAAATAGCTAAACCTGTGCCGAGGCCAGAGAGAGCGCTCGCGTCAGGAGCACAGCCGTAGTTTGCTTGACTACTTCTGTATGCTGACGTTTGGTTTTTAAAAAAACACAACCAAACAATAGGGATTGCTTTATTGTAGGACCCATTAACTTCTTCGGTGTCCGTTCATAAAAGCAGTACATGTGAGGCCACGTTCTGCATTCTGTGATCTTCTCTTCCACTTCTCCTTCTCTTCCACATCTCTTCCACTCTGCTGCATTTGAGTGTTTGCATGCAGATGCTGCACATCCCTTGCTTGTATATTCGGAAGAGTCTGTCCTAGGTAAAAATATGTGGAAATAGGCCTGGGAATCCTAATCACATCAGCCAAGCAGAAAGGAGCTGTGGGGAGAGGGGAACTCACCCCTGCTTTCAGCAGAGAGAGGAGGAGTGCCTTCTCTCATTTCCACGCCTGGCAGGGATGTGCTCATTGCTAAGCCTGCAAACTGAGTGGCTTAAATATACAAGCATGAATCTGCCTAAAAATGTAAAAAGAAAAGCAGTGCTATTTTAAGACACTGGAATCAGGGATTATAAATAGCTTGATTGGTGTGTTACTCCTGGCTGGGTGTGTCGTTCCTAAAACATAACCACAAGTGTTGCTGCTCTTTGAAACAGCTTGTGAGCCAATGATCGGGCAGTGGGAGCCTCCTCCGGATTTTCACGTTCTCTTGGTGAGCCCAGGTCAATGAGAAGATGCGCTCCACATTTACATGTACATCACACGAGGCTTTGAGAGCTTGCACCAGTAAGCACACATGAACAGACAAGTGGTGCCTGTCGGCGGGGAGCACTGCACATCCCTGCCCCGCTAGCAAACGGCAGCTCAGAGCCGTTGGTTCACGATAGTGCAGCTGGGAGCTGGGTTTCACTTGTATGAGGTGAAGTTTGTACAGTAAGGCGGAGCTCTGTCTGCTGAGCTCAAGTTGTGAAGCAAGGACTTCTTGAACTCCAGATGAAAGGCAAAAGAGCTGTGTGGTTAAGCATTGGTTTAGGAGTTGTGAGATGTGGGTTTAGTGCTCTCCTTTGTCAGCCTCCCTGTGACTGGCTGGGATTCATCTTCCCAGTTCCAGCCATTTACGCTCCTCCTGTGGTCAGTGGAGGAAAAGGTCTGCAGAGGGTTTTTCAGCTGACCCTAATGCTCCCCAAGGAGAGCTGCTCCCTGGCTGCAGTGAGGGAAGGCTGGGAACCTGGGCAGCATGCGCCGGCTGGGTGCTCCTCTGCCAGAGGGACCTTCATTCTCCACCTTCAGAGGTGGCAGCAGTTGGGACAAGTCAATGCACAGAAGACTGTGAAGCTGAAAGTCACATAATTACCTTCAATAGGTGGCTTCTTTTGCCTTGGAAAACGTTTTCCTTTCTATCCTGTTTTTCCAGTGTTGTGGCTGGAAAGAAGGATCTTTGATTGCCATCCACTGCCGCTGCCTGTCTCCACCCCAAGTACCATGGGCAAGCAGGTGGGCGATGGGCTCCTCTTGGGCTGTTGTTTCCAAGAGGAAACCTGGCTGACTCCTGGATGGAGTAATGAAATGTTTATTTGCAGTATATGGAGCCAGTAGACATCTCTGGGTGATAGGGATCTGGAGACTGGTAAACAAAAACAGGCAAGGTTGCAACTCAAACTGTAAGAAAGCTTGTTTGGGTCTAAAGAAAACAACTGTAAAACCAAGTAATGACTGTGCTCAAAAACATCTGCAATGCTATATCTCAGGACAAGGTGCAAATGCATCTGCCACACCCCTGCACTGGTAGGATGCCAAAATCTGGGTTATTCTTATAGGGAGCTCTAACCAGCTTGTGCCCAGAAGGTGAAGAAAAGGGAGCTCTTTGGCCACTCCTTCTTCTCATAATAAATAGAAAAGGGTCGAGATCCTCTTCTGATGCAGCTGAGTCGTTCCCAGAAAAAGGGAATTTATTTCATGTTCTCTCAGTGGAGGAAAGCTCACAAATAGGATGTGTCTAGCATCTCTAAAAGAAGCAAAACACTGCTGTCTGAAGGTTCCTGAGAGTTCGTGCTGAATTCTTCCTCTAGCCTGCTTGTAACAGAGCAGCAGTGTCTTGGCGTGAAGTTCCCCTAGCTCAGAACATGACACATGTATTTTATGACGATAGAGAAGACAATTTCCATCAAGAAAAGAATGAGGAAGACAGCAGTGACAAATAAGGATCTTGTGGGTTCAAAACCAGTATTTGACAGCTCCATTTTCAAACCTGAATGTCTCAGACTAGCCGCCTAGAAACAGCCTTTTGGCACATCTGCTGATTTCAGAGGAACACCTGCGCTTTAAGCACTGCGGACAATCGGGGCACTTCTGTTTGGGGGACTAAACATGAATATGAAAGCTTCACAGTAAGTACCAGGTCAAAAATGAAAGCCTTTGTCTGAAAGTGAAGGGATGTAAGTTGTTACTTAGGTCTGAAAGCAGGGACTTCTTCCACTCCCTGCAGTGGTCAGAGCGGCTCGTGGAGGGCAATCGGAGGACTGATTTCAGTGCTCCACGTCTTCTTTCTTTTCTGTTGAACTCTTAATTATGCCTGCACTTCGCTGCAGATTAGCAGTAAGTGTGGTGCAGCCGTCTGAGCCCTCTGGGGTGCAGCGAGTGCACAGATCTCATCTCCGCCGGCCCTTGCGTCTGTTTGCAGGAGAGGTCCGTGTGCTCCGCGAGGGTACATATACGCACGCAGAGCGCTATGGCATGAAGAAGCGCAGTTTGCTCTTTATTCCTTTTCTTCCCCCCACCCTCCTTCTTCTTTTCTGTAATCATTGCAAAACAGGAACAAATGAGTGTGTCACTTTAAACCATGAAACCACTTAGTCCGTAAAGACAGATTTGGCGTCTTTGTGCTCGCAGTGACAGGCCGGCGCTCCATAGTGCTCCCACTGTTCTCGCTGCCCCTCACCCCGCCGCCGCTCCCCACCCCCTCTCGAGATTTGCTTCGTGTTTGCCTGCCTCTGTTTTTGTGGTTGGTAACCAGCAAAAGAATGGAATGGATTTAATGATTTGTTGGCTGCAGCGCCGGCATGATTAAGTCAATAAAGCTGCAAGCTGAAAACAGACAGTGTAGTTACAGTATATGACTTTAACCTTGTTAATGCATGTTTATGTCCTCCTGCCCACTGTATAGCTGTACATTGCATAAAGAAGATCTAACCAATCTTTAACCCATTAAATAATTCATAAAGTGAGAGCAGACATCAGCTACTTGCAGAGCGGATCAGTAACCATGGGGTCAGCAATAACTTTGGCTCCCTGGACCATATCCAGCATGTTTAAACTATGGTGATGTCACCAGGCAAGCTTCTAACCTTAATCATTTGGATGTGAACAAAGGGAAGTTAACTGTTGACATGCAGTGTCTCCGCGGAAGAAACGCTTGCGAATGCTCTGCAACATCGCTGCCTCACGGGGAACGTGGGCTACCTCCAGCCTTCTTGCTTCCTTTACATGCCTCCCTGTTTCCTCACAGCAAAAGTGTGGTGGGCCAAATGTTCAAAGGCACGTGTGTCCTAGACTCCTTTTATCTTAAGTGACATAGGCATCAAAATCCCACAAAATTTCAGTGAAATGTTGGCTTACTTCAGAAGACAGTATTTGGAGGCACTTGGATTTTTTTTTATCGTGGATAAATTTTGAATCAAAAGTATCTGCTGCCTTGACACAGGAAGGACATACACTGGGGAGGGGAGGAAGCAGAGGCTGGAGATGCAGGAGGGGACATGGAGGTTGCAGGACTGTTCTGGCTGCAGTAAAAGATCTCCCAATAAGTCCTCAGGCAGGACTTTTAGGAAGATACAAGGATTCTCACCTTTCACTGTCTCAGGCCAAGCCTCTTCTCCTTTTTCTTACCAGTCAAAACACAGGGCTGACTTCTCCCGCACACAGCCCTCTTTCCAGCTGGGCACCGCGGGATTCTCCAGGTGTGGCCGTGTCCGCAGTTGTTGCAGCTGCTGCTTTTGCTGGCACGCAAGGGGTGAGTCATGGGACTGCTGGGGCCTCGCCAGGACACGCTGCGCTCCACTGAGCTGGGCAGCAGGTAGAGGCCCTAGGGGACCATTACAGGTTGGTGTAGTTCAGAGCTCTTCTGAGATGCAACCAGCTGTGGCCGGACCCAGGGCAGGAGACGAGATGTGGAGAGGAGGACAGGGCAAAAACTTGTATGCGGAGTGAACCAGAAAAAGCCTCTTTTCCCTCTCCGCCATTACAGGCACTAAGTGCACTTCTACTGCGGGTCTTCGAGGTCGTAGCCTGGAGGCATGTTAAAAAAACCATCTGAGGAGGCTCCCCAGCAAAGTGACCCTCGTCCTCCTGCTCAGGGAGAAGCTTTTATTCCTTTGAGGGAAACAGAGAGAGAGAGAAAGAAATGAAGTGACTTGTCCATAGTCACGTGAAGAAGCCATGTACGATGGTATTGGGAACTGAACCCGGTCATGTGAGTCCTAGCCCGTAAGGCCAGCTTTTATCCTGTGACTAAGGGGAGTAGTCAGGAAACAAACTCACCTTTCAAGATCATCTCCTTTAGGGGTGGCTTGGGAGTTCACCTTCAATGGTCACGTTTTCTAACTCTCCTTCCGACAAATTGCATGCTCACAGACCCATGAGCTAACCCGCCGCTGTGTGTCAAAAAGGACATTTGCTCGTGCAAGGAAAATCATCGGAGGCTTGTGCACCTCGCTGTGCACCATATACGCAGGCGCATTTGCACGCAGACCTCTCAGATGTGCACACCTTTGTGCGTGGGACTGTTGGGACTAGTAAAGGCACCCGGGTAAAAACTGTCGCACCAGTATTTGTGTGCCAGATGGCTGTGTACAGCAGAGCGTAGCTCAGAGCCCGCTGCGTAAGCCCGGCAGTGAGTTTTCCAGGTGCAGAAAGATGCGCACCTTGAGTCGGAGACCCGCACCTGGAGCGTCAGGCTGCCGTGGGCAGCATCAGCAGGGGCAAGCCAGGAGGAAGGCTGCCCCCAGAGCCAGCGCTGATCCTGCTCGGCCACTCAGTTATTCTCTGCTGCTGTGTGATTGTACTAACGAGGGCTCTTACATTAATGTACCATGGGGTTTTTTATGTTTTGTTTTGGTTTTCCTGTCGTCTGGAGCGGCAGCCTCTCCTTCAGAGAAGGAGTCCCAGAATTTATGGCAAGTTAAATCTGATCTGAGTAAAAATTCCATGTTCTTTTTATATATGTTTTTAGCTTGGAACTTTGTGTGGAGCATCTGAAAATCATTCCTTATCAGGCTATTGATTTCAACGAATGAACCCACATACACCTAGTGATGTTTTATTATTGCTTACCCACCATAGGGTATATAGCAGCTGGTAGTTTTTGTGCAGTGACTGCAGTTTTTTTCTGCTCGATGGAAAACAGAGTCGCTCCAAGCGTATGCTAATGTTGAATGGGGGGGGTCCCAACTTCTGACCCATAGCTAATATCCAAAAGTCACATGAAGCTACCAGGGATTCTTGAGCTGGAGTTTGAAATGCCTATGTTATCAGCAAATAAACACCATTAATTGCTTCTAATATGTCATGCAGTAGTTAAATGACAAGATCCTTATTAATGTGTGTGTATACCAGCCTTTTCAGTGTGTGTGAGGGGGGAGTATGAAGTGGTAAAATGATTTAAAATTAGTGGGGAATATTTACAGGAAGGCATAAAGAACTGTCAGTTGAGGAAAGCAGCATTTTATGTTCTTGTCCCAGATGACCTTGCTCCAAGGACAAATCAGAGCTTGATGAAATGAAGCTGCAGATGGCTAGTGATCTCAACTCTGTAATAATGAAATGACACAAGAAAAAAATGAGACATCTACAGTTTGTAAATACAATCTGAATGGAAGGGGAGAAAAGGAATTTTTAAGGGGAGATTAAGTTGACTTGGTTACAGCAGTTCAGCTTCGGATGTTTTAATAATAATTTCCATTTAAAAAAATAATGGAATCCCTCCTTGTCCCCCATACTCAAGGTCAGCTTAATATATTTTTCTTTTTTAACATGTCAGTTTCTTGGTTTTAAAAATTTAATCATGAGGGCTACCTAATCACAGCCTACTTTCTATCCATTATTTTAGCTTGCTATTTATCACTAGATTTTGTTTTGTAAGTTGTGGTGATTTGGGGCACCTGAGTGGGTAGATGATGTGATATAGCCATTTTAGGTGTTTGGATAGTTGCATCTGTCAGGAAAGAGTAAACCCGTGAGAAGTTTGAGACTGAAAAAGTGATGTGATACTTTGTGCCAGAGCATGCTTTGTTTGCGCACTTGTGAGAGATCAGGAGCATATAGATGCAGGTTTTGCATGTGGGCAGGTTTTCATGCAGAGGGGCTCTCAGAAGCAGTTGGGCAGCCAACTCCTATTGAAAGTTAACAAGACTTGGGCATCTGCCTCTGCAAATTGAACCTTTGCATAAAAAGGAAAAAGAAATTCATGGAAACATTAACTTAAAAAATCACTTGATTCTCAAGCTCCTGTGATCCAGCCCACTTTGCTACAGTTCACAGAGCTTTTAAAAATGATCTGGTAGAGAACTGATTTATCTCATTAGCTCTAAATTTTCTGACTTTCACTTTGTTAGAATGAAATTTTCACTATTTTCTGATCAAATCTTTTCTCCTCTCTCTTTATGATACACAAATTCACCATCCAGCCAGTGCATTTCTCCACAGCAGCTTCTGCTGGGTGCTCAGCTAACCCATCTCGTTTTGAATCTCATCGACACCCCTGTTAGAGAGAGTGCCTTGATATAACACAAGGATTACTTGAGTCAAACTACTTTATAGATGTGAGATGCTGTAGTTTGTCATCACAGCTAGTGCAACCTTGTAGAGACAGGGAGAAGGACTAGCAGCTGAAACTGGGTGAGATAAATGCAGTTTTAGATTATCTCATTAAATTTATAGGCAAGCTGCCCTCTGTGAGAACGAGAGGGTGGTGTCAAGGGTTGGAGAATCATGACGACTGTACAAGCCAAATATAAATATTTTGTTCTTTGCAGAGGATTCAATTTTGGATCTTGACTATGTGGAATATAGTCATGTACACAACACCCATCTCTACATCTGCAGATCTATACATGTAAGAACAATAACAGATACATTTTATTTTAAAGAATGGTGATACAAAGAGCAGTCAGGATGAGTACGGTCTTTGAGTATCGCCGCCGTTAGGGGTTGGGCAGAGCCTTGCATATTCTTCAGGTCGCCTGGCTGGGTCTCAGGTCCTGCTGGAGGGTCCCTGTCCACGCACAGTGGTGGAGCAGAGACATTCTCCAGGGCTGTGCTCACGGGTGGCCCATCCACCCCGGCCATCTGTGACCTTCGGGAAGGCAGGGGGTTGCCGCTGCTGGAGACCTGAATGTGCCTCCCACGAGCCCCCAGCCCCCGGGGGCTGCATGTGTCTGTGATACCCCAGCTCCCCCACGCCTCGGTTGTGCCTCAGGTTCCTCGCTGCTCCGAAATGAGCTTCCCATGCTCTTTCTGATAATACGGTGCTGGTTATAGTATTGTAGCAGCTTGATTTCAGCTAGCCTGATAAAGCGTGCATTTTATTCTAAAGGAAAGGCCACTGTTGCAATGGTTCGCTCTGGATTTCAGGTCTTTTTGTTGTTCTGATGGCTGCTGCTGTTCAGCAGCTTGTTTCATTGAAAGAAACCAGCTCTGAAAAAATTGACAAAGTTCTTGCACAGAAGTTTTAACTGCTTTGATTTATTCTTTTTTAAGTGAATTCAGTTGCTGTCCTATTAAAACGCTGGGTGCATTTTTAAAAGCACTTTGGATAGTTTGACAAGGTCTTGTTTTGTTTTGTTTTGAACAATATGCAGTATATGGGGAATATAGTATAGCAGCTGTAGGGAAATTAGTATTTCATCTGCTTTGCTGGACTGGAGGAGCTCCTGATACGATTGCTAGCAAGGTGGGGTGATCTTGTCGTTGCTTCTACTAAAGAACTACCTTTGAAGGAAGCTGTGTATGCCCATGCCATATGAAAAGAAGAAAGCAAAACTTAAAAGAACTTTTTTTTTTTAAAACAAAACTGTATAGCCATGGATCACTTACAGTCTTCAAACAAAGCCTTTTCCTGACTGACAGCCCCCAAGATAAGCTTAGAAACCTGAGTCTGGTAGTATTTCACATGGTTGTATATCAAGTAAATGGGTGAAAGATGGGCAAGAAAAAGATCCACTGAGCTGCACAGTTTGTTTTGTCGATGTTCGTACATTGTGTTAAAACAAACAAGCAAACAAACAAAAAGCTTTGCAGCAGTTTTGTACTGAAAGGATCAATTTTATCTTGAAGAGCATCTCCAAGCTGTGAGCAGAGTAGAGGCGAGAAAAAGGAAGAAATCTTCCAAAAGAACAAATGGAGAGTTTTGCTAAAGGCAAGAAGGATACATAACGGCTGAACTCAAATGATCGTGGCATGTTACAGACATCACACTTTTGAGTTGGGTGCCGTGATCGTTCTGCCAAATCATGAACCTGGGTTTGGTTTGCTTCATTTGCATGTCTTGGCCAAACAGATTCATAATTTTATTACCTCCCTGGATTACAGCTATGAAGGCAGTGATCCTCCTTCGTAAAGGGAGCATCAAGGTCTGCTATGCAGCCGCACAGTGTATTAGACCCAGGGAGGCTACACGCAGCTTCCTTATGGATCCAAACACAAACCTCCTACACGCCGTGCAGTTCCATGGGTGAACCCCCTGTAATAGTATTAGTGTTTTAATTGTTTAGTCCATAGTATTTTTAAAGTGGTTGTGCCTAGGAATCTTAGTCATGGACTTTAGAGCTCAGTGCTACCCAAATGCGACAGCCCAGCTGAAGATGCAGGGCACGCGCTGGACGGGCGGCCGTGTACTGCCAGCGTGCCGGGGAGCCGGGGAGGCAGGGGCGTTCGTCTGAAACAGGTATTTGCATTTCCTCAGCAGAGTACAGAGCTCCTCGTATGTAACAGGCGTTCTTAAAATACAGAACAAAACTGGGTTAATGAAACCTCACCCCACCCCGGGAGATAGGCGTCCCAGCAGCAAGCACGGGTCCTCCTGCGGGCCCCCGCCGAGCCGGCAGGGCCCTCGAGCGGGTCAGGAGCAGAGGCTCCTCGTCAGTCTCGTAGCCGTGCTTTTCCTCTTTGCTTTACTTGCTCTGGGATGTCTTGTTAAATACTTGAGGGTTAGTTATCTTTGCTTCCAAAAAATCAAGGGGCAAAAAACAGTTTGTCCCCTCCTCACATTTTCTACCCCGAACCACCCATTTCCTTTTGTCTTTTCCTTCTATTCTTTGGTGCTGTGGCATATTTCAATAATCCTTCTGTTTTAAGATACATAATTACTGAATTCAGCTGGATTCCCCATTTAAAGCGCAGGGAATATTTGTCAAATCAGTAATGCCTTGTGAAATGGAAGAAACTTTTTAAATGCAGCTACTATATGCATTTTTAATCAGATGCATTTCCGTTCTTCCACGGCTGTTAATGCTTTCATTTAGGAAGTAGAGTTTTTCACCTACTCTGCAAATATCTACTGCAATGTGCAGAGCTGAGCGGCTCTCTCCCGGTAACCTTGCTATGACCTGGTTATCTGTTAGAACCACAAAGAATTCAGTCTCTAATTAGTCCATCTGTTAACTATTGAAATTCATGGCTTAGTTTTATTGTTTGGGTCTGTAACATAACGCTGAATGGTCTCACCTGGCAGCTTATTTCTTATAAAGCAAATGTGCCTTTCCAAGAGCCATTTTGGTGCAGATAACTGTCTTTTCAACAGTGGACAAATGACTCTGTCTAGCAGTCTGCAGTCCCCTTCGTGCCCTCACTGAAATAAATTGTAGATCTCCAATAGCTCTGGGCTTAAGTCAATACGATTTAACGTACATTTCTTTATGTGATATTCTTTAGAGTTACACTGTAAGAGCAGATGGGAAAGTTTAATAATGATAAATGAGTTTAGTGTTTTCACATAGCCCTAAAAAACAATGAATGCTCTTTATTAAAGATTAGAGGGATTTTTACATATTTGCCAAAGAGTGATTAAAGCTCTAACTCTGATCCTCATAAAGTCTTGCTTTTAAATTCTTTTTGGACTGTTTGTTAATGAGGATTCAGAGGAATTAGGGGCCATAAATTTCTTCATTCTCACTTAAGTGAAGCCACAAAGTGATTACTGGATATATAACGGAGGACTGGACTGGAGTTTATCAACTGTGTTGCCCCAGGACAATCCATCTCTGTGCTTATTTACTGCAGTTGTGTGTCTCATATGTAATAAGATGATGAGGCTGGGTAGGTTGTGCTCATCAGTGGATTTTTAAAGGTTGCAGATGCCTAAACATATGTGGTAGGTCTCAGTAGCACTGTTCACACGCTTTGAGTCAGTATGTGCCTGAATGTTTTGTTGGATCAGACCCGTGCTTGCTACAGTCGGACACAGTCATTTGCAGATGCATTTCGCACAGCCGTAACAGCCTGCCATTGTACACATGCTCGGCTTTCGTAAAAGGCTGGCTCCACTGGTGTGCGCAGTTGCTTTCACGTTACTATCAGTGTCTGAATATTGACATAAACACTACACATTCCTGCAAACCTCGAATCCCATCCTTTTCTCCTTGCTCCTGCAAGGAGTCCAGAAGATACTAAGTCAAAGCAGTGAAGCCGGCACCAATGCCATTTCAAAGAGAAATTGCCAAATTGGAAAGCCCTCCGAGTGCTGCAGGAGCTGCAAGCCCGCTGTGCGGCAATTTGCCTAGCAACAGAAACACACGCTCGCAAACACACGGGCCCAAATTCCACGTCCGTAGTGTGGCGCTGGGGCTAGCGAGTCCGTCGGTCGCATGGTTTATTAGGAGTTACGGAGAGAGAAATGACAACAAACCTGATACCCGCATGCAAACAGATATTTTTAAAAGCTGAAGAACAAGAATCCCCTGGAGACATCTGTGTCCTGCAGGGCAGCCTACGGCTAGCTGAGGTCCACGAGCCTTTGGGGGCGAACACCCCTTCCACAGTTCCTGACTTTGACACTACAATCTCTTTGCTACCTTCCTGAATTTTAAAATGGGATAGTCCAAACTATAGACCAGTTAAGACTAGGGCTTGTTTGGCTTGGCCTTAGTATGGGAAGGAAAATGATTTTTCTTGGGGAGTGATGAAAAGGAAAAATGTTTAAAGTTCATTAACCTTTGGTACGGATAGCAGTGTCCTTTAGACTACACGAGAGCTATTCTTAGTCATGATGTTTACATGGTTATTTTTTACTGTAAGGGAGTACAGTAGTTCCCACTAGTGGTGAAAAGATAGAACTTTTTCCTTTTCTTTTTCTTTTCTTTTTTTTTTCCTTTTTTTGGCTTAACCTAAATGTGAACTGTAAAAGGAAAGATTTTGCATTCATTCCTTGTCTTCCTGTCTATGCTATTTTGTCCTAATTTCCCCAAAAGCAAAAATTATATCTATAGATTGTTTCTTTACTGGCTAATTAAGTGTTATACAACTTTGCTCTAAAAAACTCAGCAACCCATTCTGTGTATTTGCAAATGAACTTCACTGATTGTCATTATTGCTATAGGGTGCCTGCAGAAAATCCCATATAATTAAGCTGTTGTACTGCCACAGCACAAGAGCTGCAATTAGTAATGTGATTTACACTTCTTTTACCATTAATAATATGGAAAAATCAACATTATTTTCTTGATAATGCTTAGGAGAAATTAGAATGAGGTGGACATGATTAGGAAAAGAGATTTTAATGTTATGACTTGTTAATGCAATAGCCCTGAGCTAGACATCAGAATGATTGTCCTTGCACTAAACTCATTTGCTTCAGTAAGCACAGACCTCTGCACGCAACAAGACAAGTTGGGAGGAAATTGGATAGATGGCAGGGATTTTGGTGGTATGAACATTTCAGTGTCTTTCATGTGTCGAGTACACAAACTGAATCCCTGCACTTTCAAGTATTACCCTAGAGGCAATCTGCATTATTCAAAGCTTAACTATGGCTGCAGAACACTCTCTGACATGAAAGCAGGATGCTAGCTTTACATGAACTTTCATATTTACATTAGTAGTAAATCATATTTACTTTTTTCCTCCCCTCTGTCTTTTTCGGTGGGAGAGAGGGCGTAAAATGGGTAGGAGGGAAGGGGGAGGAGGAGAGGTGTCCAGCAGAATTGTAAGCAAAGCACCAGCAATAAAGTCTGGTCTTATGAGACTGCCCATGAATAGGAATGATAATGAGAGCAGTGATGAGCTGCAGGTTTGTGTCTTTTAGTAAATTATCTAGCAGGCATTTACATTTCATCAATTGTGCTTTTGCATAATAGACCAAAGTGCTGCAACAAAAGGAGGCACCATAAAAATGAGTAATTTCAGTGACCTTCTTGGTAATCGCTCTTATAAAGAATATCTTGGAAGGAGTTGAGTGATTCCTCATGGTGAAGCTGTTGTGAAAAGGAGCCCCCGGCCTGCGAAGGCTCCCTTTTGACAAATGCCTTCCAATGCTTTCTTCTGGCCACTCTGAAACATGGCTCGTATCCTGTTTTCTCCATCTGAGCATGGTCCTAATTGTCAGATGTCAAAAGGCAACAACCATTTTCTTTTTGCTTATCTCCTGATAACATTGATTCGCAAACAAAGGATGTGGCTTCCATTCTGAAAACAAAGGAAGCATGGCCTAGCTAAGGATGCTGGATATAATGCACATACTTCTCCCTGCCAGTAATAACAAAACATCATAAATAATGTAGATGCTGGATGTGAAAATGGAGAAAGGGGAATACTCTGGTACTGCTGTGCCTGGGTATGGCACTTACAGGATCGCTTCCCTTCTTGTCCTCATTGAGGCCTTGACTTCTTGTCTAGTTTTTCTCTTGCATTTCCCTGACTACCCGCCAGTTCTTAAGATATTTTGACTTCAATGTAATTTTTTTTATTCTTTTTCCCTTTGGGGTTGTGTCTTCATGGTGATTCTGTGGGTTTTTTTCTCTCTTCTCCCCCCAACTGTCTTTCTTTTGAGGCAAGTCCTCAGCTAATGAAAATCACTGCTGATCTTTTATTGGCCACTTAGAGTGATGCTGGTTTTCACCAGCCAGGAATCAAGCCCATTTAATCACTGATCTATGCCAGGCCATGATCTGGCCCTGCATTTTTGCGTGGTCCCCTCTTCTTTCACAGGCAGCTCTCTCCTTGTTTGTCAGGTCAGGGAACCCACCAATTTACCGTTTCAGCCCGGGCCCGCTGCTCCCAGGTCCCTGGCCTGACTCCTGCTTTTCTCCTCTTCTGCCTCTAGTTTGCTGTTTTCTTTTACTGTAGGCTGCTGCTTTATATCCAATAGCCAAATCCTACCCTGATGCAACTTTTCTCTCCGTATGTCTTTCCGTGTAACAGTTGGGGAACTGGTGGGAAATGTGATGCTTTACTTACATCCCTTCTGCCAGCCAGGCAGCCATGTGACTCCATTAATCGTAGTGAATCAGTCCCGTAGCCTTGGGCTAGTCACGGAGAATTTGGGATTAACCTTTTACTTCTCTCATTTCTTCTTGTGCTGATTCTCTGAAGTCCGAGCGGTCCCGTGCCCCTCGCTGTCCTCCCCATGACATGGGGGCCCATATGAATCCACAAGGTGTTTTGGCATGGGACAGCCAAAGGCTGGAGAGAGGGCATCAGCAGAGAGGATAAAGGCTTCTGTTGTTATCTCCCTGATGAGATTAATTTTCTTTTTTCATCTTTCTTGGCAGGATCAAAATCCTGGAATCGTTGCCAGGCTTCAGGAGCCAGGCTCCATCCCAAGCGGAGGCTCTGTGCCGGCACCAGCCACGGTGAACGGGTACACGATGAGGAACCATTTACTGAAGCAGCAAATAATGAAGCGCCAGCTGATGCAGGTACGGTGCCGAGCGCCTCTGCGGGCTCCCATGCTGTCCGCCCGGCGGGGAAGGACAGGACTGACCGGAATGGGGAAATCACCAGTCAGCAAACGCTAAGGAGTGACCCAGGAATTGCCAGGATGAGTCAGACCAGGGCTGTGGTTAGTCCACTCTGTCATACCCGAGAGAGGCAACGGCCAAGTGCTGCTCAGCCAGTGTGAGTGCTGCTCTGCCCACTCACAGGCAAGGGGGGACTTCAGTCACCTCCACGTCACGGCCCTCATCCTTGGTGAGCCCCGGAGCTGGGGGGGCAGGTGCTGAGAAGTGAGGCCTGAAGAGGGAGGGAGTCAGCCCCAGCAGGGGCGTTCTCCATCCTTGCCTCTCGCTCTGGTTCCCTGGGGATTCCCAGAGCAGATGATAAAGCTCCAGTTTGTGCTGGATGTGGCTGACCCCTACAGAGATAGGAGACGTCCTTGTACGAGGCCTGGAACATGCTGTGTGAAGAAGCAGGGATGGGAGCGATCCCACAGGCAAGTCGGGTGCACGGCGCAGAGCGAGCGCCTGTCCGACTCCTGAGCACGCTGCTCGATTTGGAAAGCACGCTTTCCTTCCCTGGCTGGGGAAGGAGATGAGCAGGAGCTCAGTAAACCTCCCCACCAAGCACTGTCCTGCTCTTTGATAAAATTCCCTTTCAAAAGCAGCTCTGCCTCTTTGTCAGCAGTTGACTTCAAGTTCATCTGGCTGCTCGAACATGGTGGGAGTTTGGCCAGGCCTCAGCTTGCAGTGTACATGGAGAGTTGCCCCAGTCACAGCTGCTGCCCACAGCAGCGATGTGAGTGCAGTGGGCAGGTTCTGGGATTAAATGGTGGGAAATACAAATCAGGTCACTTGGAGAAAGCCAGCAATGCCTTTCTCAGAGGCATTTCTAAGGATCCCTGACTTCCTGTGGTTCATTGCTCTGTTTTGATTTTAAGCGGCACTTAGCACAAGAGGTGATCCACATGAGCAGAGCCATCCTCCAAGCAGGGTAACGGCCACCAGCAGCCTCCTGTTCGTCCCCTGTGGGTCCCTGAAATGTTGCCACAGATGCTGTTCATTAATAGACTCTGGGCACCTTTTGCCCCTGGATCTGGTACTTCAGAGAACATGTCCAAAAAGTCAGCGCAAGAGGCGCTGGGGAGACGCCAGGATTGCTGCAGCCCTGGGTGTGCTGCACTGCTCTCGCAGCCCGGTGAACCCGCAGGTCTCCACGTTCGTCCAGCTCCCCACTGCCTAGGGCGGCCTGCACAGCGTCTGCTGACGGCTGCGCTCCTAGTGCCGGGCTCTTTAAAGGACACCTTTGCAAGAAGGGGCCTGTGAGCAATTAAGATCCAGTCTGAAGGGAACTGTCTGGGCTGAGTCTCTGCAGAGGGGTGTGTGTGTATGTTTGTGTGTGCGCTGGAGAGGCTGTTAATGCTGACAGTGGCTACACTTCAAGTGTCTGCTGCTATTCTTGTTTGTCGAGAGACTGCAACTTGACTATTACTCCTCTTGTCTCCCAGGAAAAGCAGAGACAAAACATGCTGGGAGTAACATCTGAGCAGAGGAGTTTGTTTGTGGCTCAGCAGATGAATCAGTTTCAAGGTAAGAAGGGAAATGGCATGCTATTAAAAGCCTCGAGGAGCCAGGGTCTGGGGTCTGATTAAATACAGGGCTCTTAATGATTCTCTGCCCTGAAATAAAAGCATTCCGCATTTTATCACATAACGTGAGATTCACCCATTTCCTTATCGCTCCAGTAGTGACTGTGTTACAAAGCACGCAGAGGAGAGGCCCGTGTAATGAAAGAGATAAGTAAGGAAGAGCAGCCTGTTAAGGAGCTGCCATGTTTCCAGGGTGAACGTGCGCTCAGTGGCTAACGTGTCTCTTTGTATGCAGCTGTGCAGCAGCCGATTCCTACTGAGTGCAGCCAGCCGATGCCAGCGCCTCCAGCCAACCACCGCATGCTGCCGTCCAACCCAGCCCTGCTCCAGAGCACCCTGGCCTCGGGCATTGCCCCCGCCACGGCCAGCCAGAGCAGTGGGACGATGGTGATGATTCCACACAATCCTGGCAAGCAGCAGGGGATTTTTCCGCCTAATTCTGACTTTAACATCCCACTGCGGCCAAGCCAGAACTCGCTGGGCATGAACTCGGGATGCCAAACAGTACATAGCCACTCTGCTGTGCGGCCGGGAATGGCGATGGCAGGCTTTAGCTCTGGTTCCTTAGCAAATCACTCTGCAACTCAACAACACTTGAGACAGCCGAGTATGCCAAGAATCCCTAACGTCTATCCCAATTCATCTGCCCAGATGTGGACACCAACTGCCGTGCCAAGGATGCCAAATCAAAGCCAAATGGATGCCAGCATGCAGCAGTTCTCCAGTAGCACTCTTTTCTCTAAACAGAACGTGAGACCAAATACATCAGGTCAACAGTTTTCCCAGCAGGCCGTAGTGCCACCTAATCAGATTGCTCCCAGCGTCCAGGTCAGACAGATGCAAAAACTAAGCATGGGGCAGTCTGGCCAGGGCCTGAGCTCAATGAGTAATCAGAACTTGAGACACAATTTAACCAGAGGACCATTGCCAGCTATGAATGTTATGAAATCCATGCCACAAGGAGTGTCCGGTTTTAACCAGCTCAATCCTGCCTCAGGCCTTGGCCCGCCGAGTTACCCTTCCGCGGGCCAGCCATCCGATACGTTCAGCCGAATGAGCGCTGCCGCCGAGCTGCCACACTATGACTTTGTGCCCCAGCACAGTAACTCCATCATGCCTGGCAACTGCAGCGACACTGACTTCCTCGACTCTCTCATGAAGAACAGCAGCAGCAATGACGAAGAGTGGTTGAACAATTTGACAATGATAGACGACATTTTGGGACAGCATGCTCAAAGCTCCGGACACGTTTAGCTGAGAGAGAAGCAGTCTCATTGTAAATAACATGAGTATGACTTTTAGAAATAAGAGACAACCCATGAAAACAGCCCCGTCTTTCAATACAGAATGAATGGACTCAGCCAATTCTTTGCCTGCATCAAAGTTTAATATTGGCAGTTTTTCAGATGACTGTATATATTTGAATATTTTGTAAATTATGTTTTCCTAAAACTTAAATATAGAAGTATTTATACTTCTTTGCTGGACTGTTTGTAAATAAATCTATAGCATAACTTTTGGTTTTATTATAGGGATTTCATTATACCTTGTTATAAATATGCAAATAATATTGTTAGTTTCAGTAATACTGTGTATTACAGCATAAAATACTTATGTTTTTGACATAACTTAACACATGAGCTAGGGGTGTCATTGCAACCAGACTAAGCAGAAATCAAATGTGGCATCTGTTCTCCCATATCAAGACGAAAGATTGAGGAGTTGCATTAAAAAAATATATAAAAGAAACTGCTGATTCACTCATAGCCTCAATCTTGCAAACTGTTTCCGGTGTGCAGGTCCCATCAGGGCTGTCAGTGCGTTCAGGGATCTGCCCGCAGAGACCCATTCGCAAGATCACAGGGAAGTTCTCAGCTTGATACACTCCGGCATCAGTGAGACACTGACAGTGCGCAGTCTGTTGTCCGGCAGCGGGTATGTGCTTGTGATATTACAGCTGTTGACGTGTGCATGTGTGTGCGTGCGTGTGTGTGTGTGTGCGTGTGTACTTTGCAGCCAGCTGGGGAACTGCACTGTGTGAAATGAGTTACACCGAAGAGGAAATACTGTTCGGACGTTGCAAAGGCTTCCTGGCGACTGTATCATCCAGTGAAAAGGTAGTTCTGGTATGCACACCTCTGCCATGTATATTTGTAGTGTACAGGTGATTTGTTCCTGGTTTTAAGGCTTTTCATAATTTCTGTTTTAATGTGAGACTTTTTTCAGAGGAAAAGTCTATAAACATTAATAATTAATTTTTGATGTTTTTGTCAGCTACTATTGTCCTATGTATATTTAAGAGTCTGTTTATAAAAGATTCACTGTACTGTAAACTTCTTAAAATGTTCATACTTTGTGTAATCATATTTTAATAGTCACGTCATACTTCGCAATACATTTGTAATATAATGTCAGCTTCAAGCACAGAATGTTTTTTTCTTCATACCATAATAAACTGCCAGGGGAAAATTGCATATATTTTATGTGTTCATTTCATAGCTACAGCATTTTGTACCTGGAGATATTTGAATTAATTTGATTTGTCCAGGATGCTACAGTGTCAATCTAATAACATGTACAAATGCGTATGTGCTATTACTAGAAGAAAAGGGCTAGAGGACGAATTTAGGATGGGATTTCTTAGGTCCACTGTCCTTTTTCTAATGTAATTATAGATGAATGTAAACATATTCATCTCTGTTTTTACATAGCACCATGTTTTTTTAGGTGACAGTTCTTATTATTCAGAAATTTAACAATCTAGATTTCAGAGCTACTTTTTGACAATTCCTTATTTCCAAATGTAAATATCTGCTGGCCTAGATAGAAAATAAAGCCTTGTCCAGCATGAGGAAGAGCAGAGGGGTTGTACAGGTTGTTTTGCAGTGCCGCATCTACTCATTTAGCAACTTCCGTGAGGACTGTGGAAGGCAGAGCACTTACTTAATTCATTTAACCCAGAAATGTGTGATGGGAGAGCTGACACCTGCTCTGGGGAGAGCCAAGAGGATGGAGGTGGGATGGAAGGGTAGGAAGAAACAGGAAATACATACACAAATAGCACCTGTAGTTAAATCTGCCTCATTTAAACAGAGCCAGAAATGATGACGGCTTTCTAGGAGACTTGTGTAGACGGCTGGTGCTACCCTTCGCCCCAGGCAGCGTTGCAAGGAACACCACGGGCATGGCAAGCCGGAGGAAATCCCCCGGGGACAAGTGTCCCCAGGTTGGTCCCTACTGGAGGGAGGGATTTGGTGAGATCGTCCCCACCGTGGAGTGAGTTCTTCCTCTCTAGAGCCTTTTTCTCCAGAGCTAGGTGGCAGAAAACATCTCTTGAGGTCAGAAGTGAGAGGGGTAGTCAGGATGTACAGCAGCCAGGTGCAAGCTCTGCCGCGGGGGCCCAGGTGGGCAGGAGACATCGCCCCAGTAGCAACCACGCTGGGCCTGCCAAAGGGCCCCGGAGGGACCGCGGGGCTTCCTGGCGGCGAAGGCGCTCCAAGGCGAATGATCCCAATGGGCTTGGCCTGGAGAAGGGCACGTACTCACCTGAAAGCAGGTGGAGAAGGACAGAAACCAGTTTCTCAAGCAAAGTGAATCAGCCCCACCAAGCAGTTGCCCAAAACAGGCTGCAGACCTCAGCGAGTCTCTGAATCGGACTTTGCCTGCTCGCCTCTGGACGGCGGAGAGGGGGATAAAAGCCTCCCAGGGCGTCTGCGGCGAGGACAAAGGTGAGCTTGGTTACGAAAGCTGGCGGCTCGTCAGCAGCATCTCTGCTGCGCGGCGTGCTGGCAGCGAGCAGCACTGGCTGCCGTCGGCACGCACCGCCGCTCCGGCAGCACCTCGCTCCCTCCAGGTGAGCTGCACGGCAGGCCGGCATGGCAAAGACTGCAGCACACGCGCATTTCTATTGGTTATAAATATAATACAAATGCTGTATTGTCATTCTTCATTTTGTTTTTGTCAATGAACCTTTCAGCTTTTCAGTTCTGCAGGGTTTTGGTTCCAAACACGGTCGGGGAACGTCTTCAAAAGCCAGCTGTTTCCCACAGGATTTGTAAAAAATGGTTTGTGTTGTACACAGGCTGTGCAGACACTTGTTTTCACTCTGACTTTTTGCCTAGCTTTTGAGCCAGTAGAGCTTTTCACCTCTCCATACCTCCGTTTCTTGTGTCTTGAGTGGGAACAATAATATGTCTTTACCTCACAGGGGTGTGGTGACGAGCCAAGACTGTAAAGTGCTTTGAAGGGGAAAAGGGCCAAGGATCATTATTATCTTGGAGTCTCTGGTTGTACTTTAAGTGCTCTTAATCAGATCCCTTTGGGGGTTTCCACATACGGCCAATGGCAAGTGCCCTGCCTGGGTTTCAGCCCTGTAGCTGGGCTACTTTCCCCCTCACGTCAGCACGCAGGGAGGTTCGCGCCCGTGAACGGCATGCAGAGATGTGCAGGGAGGAAAGCATGATGATGCTGTGTACATTGCAGCAGCTGGAGCATTAGCTCTCCATTCGGATTGGTATCCGACTGCAACAGCTAATATATCTATCACAATAAATTGTTTGTTTTATTCTGCAAAAAATACCTTGTTCTGTACTTTGTCTTCCCATTTTCTTCTATTTAAAGTGTGAAAATGCCAGAAGGCTGATTCCGCCTTTGCTTTTGTGGTCCACATCACTAAGGTAAATAGTTCCAACTAGTGAGAGAATTAAGGCTAAATACGTCCACATGGTTCGCCCATTGCGTTTACTGGACCAACAGATCACACCACAAGGCGTATGTAGACCTACACCACAAGCCAGATTCCGCTGCCTTGCAGACCAGTGCAAACATGGACTAGCTCTACTGAAGCCAGTGGCGTAGCATGGGATTTACATAAGCATAAATAAGAGCAGCAGTTGGTGCTGTGGAAGTGCAAAATGTATTAAGATTTCTAAAATAGCTACAAGGAACGAAGTGTCTGACAGCACTTGCTGTTGAAAGCTATCATTTATTTCCCAAACAAGTTACGTCACCAGACTGCCCTCATAATTATGGCCATGAAAACAGAGGCAAGCCAGTAAGCTTTTTCCTCTCGGGTTCTAAAATAACACCAAATGCCTATAAAGGCCAGACTTTCCAAAGACCTGAGCTCACTAAGAGCTTGTCTGTCTGAAAGGTTAGTGCCATAGGTAAGTAGGACTTCAAAACTCTGCAGTTACTACAGAAAAATTCTTTTTGTGGATGCTATTAATCTAAAACAGTCCATTTTGGATGAAGCCAAAACAGAAAAACACTCATTCCTGTAAAAAGAAAGAAAATCCAGCGAGCTCCTAGGAATAGATGTCATGGGAGCCCGCATCAGGCAATTTCCCCAGAAAGCCTAGCCTCGACTTACGCAGCCCCAGAGCTTGGCTCCAGCCCGAGCGCTGCCGCTCTGCGGCTCTCCGGGATTGATTACATGTCTTGCTTAAGAAGCTTTCAACAAAGGAAGCTGCGCTGATGTTGAAGTGTAAGGTCAAGTTCTCCTCTTATGTAGGATGTTGTAAATCAGGCGCTATTCCACTGACTGCGGCAGAATAACCCCTGATTTACACCTGCCAGAGAGCCGGAGCAAGCGCCCGGCGGCAGAGCTGGCACCTGCCCCTGCGACTCTGGCACGGACGACTCCACGTGAGGATTGAGGCACCGAAATGTGCACTGCAGCCGAGGAAGAGCCACTCGGAGCCAGCACTGGATGAGGACAAGGGAAGGCCTGGGGCTGACTGGCCAGCCGCTCTGCCAGCCCCCTTGCCCCTCCTGCAGTGTGGCACTGGGGCAGCTGGTTTGCTCTCCCAGCGGATGCTTGGCCCTGGCACATCTGGCACATCTGCCCAGACCAGCTATGCAGGCCAAGCTCAGGTGTTGGTGCTTAATATCAATTTAATGCCTGTTTCAACTTCTGTTCTCTGCTATACAGATAAGAAATTTTAAAAAGAGGCATCTGGAGGAGAGCGGTATGTTTTAAATACCAATAAGGGTTTCCCCCGGGCAAGCTAAAACATAAGTACTCATTGGCAGCTGCAGAAGTTACCGAGAACTTAAGACTCCTTCTGGTCAAGAGGCCTCATGTGTACGATCCTGAATAAAACCAGGGAAAGGCACCTTATTAAAGAAGCCCAGCTCGAACCAATAGAGCTCCATTTAATCAAAGCCATTTTCTTTGCTCCCTTCCCGCTCACTTGATGGTTTTTGTAGCACTGCTAGGAACAAATACGCTGTTTTATACATGTCTTAATCCATTTCCCGTTACGCAGCAGGTCTGGGACTTGGCTTTCATTCCCGTGCTGCCCAAGGCAGCCGCTTGCCTGACAAGGCTGGCCCTGTCGCGTTGCTGTGCTGTGCTGTGCGCCCTGCGTAGCCAAGAGCCCATGACCATGTGCATGGTGGAGACATGGAGTCCTGCTTCTTGTGGCTTTCCTGTGCTCAGGAAGTAGGGACAGTTGGATTTTTTTTCTCTTTTACTCAAGTTTGGCATGACAGTGGTGTGTATTACATCACAGCTGTGTGTCAATTAAAATAACCCACAGTTTCAGCACCAATTTGTCCCCCCAGCCCAAAGGGCCCTTTGCAGCTGAACTCTCGGCTGCTGGTTTCACATGTGTTGGAGCCAGAAAACAGCCAGAAGCTCCTGAGGTTTGTGCATCCCCTATCTTTCATCCTTATCAAGTTTTATGATGCTGCAGCTTAATGACTAAGATTTAAACAATTTGGTAGGAAAAAAAGAGACCATTTTAAGCTCAAAGTTGGGTTTGTATCAAAAAGGATGTTACATTTTAATTGTTCTGACATTGGCTTAATCCCTTTTCAAGGCCTGACGGGATTCGAGTTCTGATCCTGCTTGGTTACGTGCCGTGGAGTTTCGCTGTGTTTGATGAATGGCTGAGACAGACAGGACCGGAGCAGTGGCAGGAGGTAGTGAGATGGTCTATTTTCACTCCCTGAGGGGAAATCAGCCCCGAGCTATGAAGCTGTGAATCTCTTTTTTTCCGTGCTAATGCAGTGCTGTGCTTGACTCCATCCAGCTGCAGAAACATGCTTTGTTTCAAGTTTACACACTGCTCCTCGTCAGCTCTCCCTGCTTTGTATGGCAGTGAGGAAACAGAATTAACTCAGAGATCAGGACCCGTGTTCCTTTCTCTTCTCAGCCCATAAATTATTATTCTCTTTCACCTATTAGTTGACTACATTATTTATCTAAGTGACTCCCATTAACCTACTGTTTAAGACTCACATTCTTTAATAAATATATTTATTCTCTTGTGCCCTTTCAGGAAGATTATGATGTCCACTTAACAGTGGGGGACTGTGAGGCACAAAAGGCTAAAGACTAGAATCCCAAAGATATTTAAGTACCTAATGGGGCAGGCAGACACCACTAGGATTTTTTTCAAGTGTAGTTAAGCAGAGCAGGTAGCCACATCCTGCAGCCAGTGGTTTGTATTGCCTTTGGTAGCTCTGCACAAGTTTGGACTCTGTTTTACAGATTCATGAGGATAAGCTGGTTGTTTCTGTATGGACTATTGTGGACAAAACGTGAATATGAGTCAGTCCCCTCTGTGTCTTAATTTTCCAACCTCAGGAGCCAGTTGGCTCACTCCAGCCTGGGGAGAGCGTGCAGCCTGACAGGTAGGCAGAGAGGAGGATGAGCCATCCATCTCACCTATCTTCTGTGCAAGCGTTTCTCTTTATTCAGCGCCTTATTTCCAGCTTCCTGAGACACATCATACCTCACCCCTCCAGAAGGGTGTGGGCTCAAAATGAAAATGTGAAGTTTCATTCTGCTTGGCCAATATTCCTGTCAACAAACTCTATGAAAGTATCACCTGTGTTGTCTTGCAAAGCAGGTGGGGTCTTACTTCTTTTGCTCTGCACCTCCAGATCTTTACTCTGCTAAGGTTTTTGGCTGATGATCTGTGGTTGGAAAAATGTGGTAGTAGTCCATGGTACAACACACTAATGCAGCAAGTTGCTAGCAGGGTAAAGAGGACCTGGCGAGGACAGAGCAGGAGAAAAAGGAAAGATCTGTGTTTTGATCTATCTCTAAAGGAAGCAGAAAGTGCCTGTTTACAGCAGGGAAGATATATACCTATTTAGCAGGGAATAGCCTGGATATAGGCTCAGTTCAGCATGGTTCCTTCACTGCGGGCTCTGGGCTCGGTTGCTGCTCAGGGTAGCAGGGTGCAGTTTTACCACACTAACGCCAGGCTGGCTTCGGTCATGCTGTCGGAGCAGGAATGTTGTGAATATGACATTGCCTGGGGCTGACTCTGAAAGGAGAGAGAGAGAGAGAACAAATGCACTTGAGACAGATTTCATGGCTAGGACTTCATTTACAGCCTGTGTGACCCCTCTGCGCAGGGATGACCTTTCCACAAATCCAGTGGCATGGCCACCTCCCCAGGAGGCTGCGCTCCCAGGGCCAGCACTCAGACAAGACTGGACAGAAATGCTAATGGTGTCCATTTGGTAGTGGGGAGAAGTGAATTGCACTGTGCAGGCCTGCACAGCTGATCTGCCATAAGAGATTCCGTTGTCTGCCGAGCCCTTTCCTTTGACAGGAAGGCTTTATAACCTGGTGATCTGTTCTTCACAGCAAACGTGAGGCTACCAGGTTCTAAGCCAAGTTCTGTGTCTCAGTTTACCTATCCATGAAATTGGGATATTCCATCTTCCACAAAGATAGTTTGAGGGGTAACTCACTGATAAAGTGCTCTGAGCAGCTAGGACTGTAAAAGTGCCAGGTACTATTATTAGTCCCATGTCTTTGCTTTACTGTGTCAGTCAGATCAAAGAACCTCCTGGTACTGTAGCACCCTCCTGCAGCACTCACGCCTCACACAGTACAGGCCATGCAAAGCAGATTAGCCTACAGCTGGCCTTTTCAGGCCAAAAGCAGCAGTTCCTGCGGTCTGCAGCGGGTGACTGAGTATCTAAAGAAAAATTTAAACCAAATACTTGTAAATGCTTGACTACAACAGGCTGAGTTTTGCTGCTTGAGTGACTGAGAACCCAATCCCCTGCTGAAAAGGGAAATTAGTTTTTACACCAGTGCATTTCCGGGCAGACTCTGAATCTACCTGGAAAACTGGGTTTTGTTGATGTCTCACAATTTATGTGGGCAAGTGTGCATTTGTAATTATTTGCATCCACTCAGAGGTATCTGCCTCCCCTGTTCTCAGTTCTTGCCGTAATGTGTTACTTAACCAGTTGTTCCCTGAACAGCGGAATTGACTTTAACTTACAGATTTGTACTTTGTAGCTGTCTGTTTTTAACTGAAGTATGCTTAGTTTTCTGTTATCTCCTCATATACCTATACATTTCCTTTATTTTCTTCCCATAGTCCTTCACACACGACATGATGGTAACTTGTGGACTGCCATGCCAGTAAAGGCGGGCTGATGGGAATCCCAGGTGGTAAGACACAAACTTGTATTTGGAAAGTGCTCCTCCCTCTCCCTGGCTGTCTACTCTATGAAACTTAATTAGCTTGAGACCCCTACTGTCTCTTGAATTTGGTGCAATTAACCAACAGTTCAAAATTGTTCAGAGGGCACACCAATGCAATCACAAAGTGATTGCATCAGACTCATTTTCAGACGAAACTGGGTAAAAGTGAGTTGTGAAACAAATATAGCATTCAACAGAGAGGCGCCACACATTATTTACTAGATGTATCAAAAAAGGTCATTGCATCCTGGAATGGTTAGCAGTGTGTAAACCAGAACACATGTCTACATTTCCAGCTGCGATGCCAAAAGCTAGCATGCTAAGCCATGTGTAGAGCTGCTGTCCCTGGTGCACTCTTTTCAGGCGCTCTCTAACTCATGGGGATTTATGACTGCTTCATCATTTTACCCACAGTTGCAGCATGCAGACATCTCCATGATCAGCTGCTTTAGAAGCTCAGGTGCCTGACACCTCTTGAGCTTCTTATGGATGGCTAATGTAGCCAAGAGTGTAGCAAGACACCATCTGCAATCGTGCTTGGCCTTGCATGAAATCAGACAAGGAAGCTCTTTTCATCTTCTTGCACCTTGAGCTCTGATCCCAGAATAATGTTTTCATTTTAATTCTCTGTCAGTAGGTAATTTTATTCCTGGTGTCAGCATCCACAATAAGCATGGAGTTTTGCTTCTGGCTGTGGCAGTAATGATAACTGCAGTATCTCTTGTCTGTATCCTCAAACTTAAACTGTAAGCTATTCGAGAGAGCAAGCATCTTCTTTGTGTATTTTATGCAGTGCCCAACACAATGAGGCCCTCGTCTCTAGACAGTACCATAATACTACTAATAAATAATAACTCAACACTGAGATTAACACTGCCACACAGAGACTTTCTGATTTGGTACATTAACTTCTTATTCTTTTCATGCTGTGAATGTAAGCTGTAGCTGGAGATACAAAGTGCTGTGAAGATTACTGTAAGTACTCTGATCTTCTGAACCCTGAATGGAGGTCACTGTTGTATAATAAATTGCATTAAAATATAAATGAAAAGAAATCATGTACAATTTTTCCAGCAAGAATTATTCACAAGAAGCTTCATGGAAGAAATGGCTGCGTTAACTCAATAAAAGCCATTATTTCTTTTAGGTCGCTGCTTGAAGCTTTGCTAATTGCCTGAAGAAACCTATATCAGCATCTGATGTGATATTCAGGGCTTCTGAAGACCCACTTGTCTCAGTGATTTTGCAGAGCTGAGAGGGGTTTTGTTTCACTCATTAGATAAACTGAAGAAATTCTCCTTCATAATAAAATGATTTTCTCTAACTCACCAGAGTAACACGATGAACCAACCTAACTGATCAACAGCAGCACAGCTCTTTCAGTACCATGGGAACGCTTCTTGGTCCCATGGGAGTTGACAAAAAAGCCCTCATTGTCCTCCGCAGAAGTCAGAACAGATTATCTAAGGCCTTAAAGCACCATCTAAAAGGGTAAGCATCATACTTGGGGCCCACCATGTCACTCACAGTATCAAGTTCCCTGACACTGCCTATTATATGGCCTTCTTTTCTGCTGTTTAGTGTTCCAGCTAGACCGGGATACACTCAATATTCCTGCAGAGTGATGGTGATGTTTGTCCAGGCTGAAAGTTTTGAAGATTTCAGTCATTTCTGTGTTTGAGGTTAGGAAAAGTACATCAATTTAATTTTTTCATGTTACTCACATCTCCCTCTTATATAGTAATGAATGAACACATGTAAATGGAATTGCTTAGGCTGGTGGGCTACAACCATCCCTCACATGAAGAGTCCTGCTAACATAATGAATGCCAGGCTGTTTTTAACCCTGCGAATAAAAAGTAATTTTCTGTAACAATGGGAAAGGAAAGTGTACCTATGAAACCCAGTTTCTTCTTTCTCCCCACTATGACATATTTAGGGAAACTGAATATGGTAGCTTTTTTTTTTTCATTATAAAGAATAATGTGTTAGCATAACAAAATTAATTCCATTTTCCCTACACAGGGAAACATAGTCAGGGGGAAATTTAAATTAAACCAGAATCAACCCAGCATGAGCTTTGGAGAAGCCAACAGTAACTGTGTTTGCAGTTCCCAGAGCTATGCATTGGGAGTCTATGCTCACACAGGCTTGAGTCCAACCTTAAGTTCATCAACAGCACCTGAGAGTGCAGAGAATTTCAGCAGAATTAACAGACCAGCTGGGCCATAGAGAGAGAAATCAGTAATGCTCCAGTTGGTAGGGGTGCCCAGAACAGCTTGCCAACTCATTGATTTCCTGTCCTGCATAAGCAGCCACCTCTGTTGATGATGTGACACCAAATGCTATCATGGAAATCAAGCAAAATTTTATTCTGATCTAAAGAGAAGCATGTTTTTAAAGAGGAAAGAGGAAGGTCTTTCCCAATGGTAATCTTCCTGTAAGCTCCTTGGTTGAGTCCTGTGACCTGAAGACTCTTGGCCATTCAGCTACAACAATCTGCTACCTGGCACTTGACTGAATTTTAAAGCTAACTCCTCTTCTTTGGTGGATGTCAGCTGAGAGGGGCTGTGCTGTGTTCTCGAAGTGCACAAAGATCCCACTGTGAGTAGTGAGTGCTGGTGGAAACACTGCCCTTCCTGCCATGGCTGTCAGTCGCCTGCACTCTGTGCTACGAAACAAAGAGTAATTCTGAATAGAGCATGCATTAACTTTGTTCTGTCAACCAGTCTCTGTTGTGCTCACTGGCATAGTGTCTGAGCACCTTGCTTAAAATATCTCTTACGTGCTGAATTTTATACGTGATTCAGATGCTGCTGCGCTTTAAGTTGTACATGGGTGGACCTTGCCAGGAATAGAAAAAGGGGAGGGGGGGGAATTTTCCCATTTAACAGAAGTCTTTTACACTGTTTGAAGCCAAAATGTTATCTGTTTCTTTTAACTTTATTTTAACTATTAACTTGAACCAGTATTTTAACTTTAACCATTTCACTGCTGCAGTCTCAGCTGCCCTGTGTCACTGGAAGCCTACTGTGATTTAAATGAAGCATCAACCCTTCAAAGAACTTCGCTATGGCACAGACCAAAAGCAAAGCACTTAACAGGTATTAGTCTAAAAGGTTCTTCTGTTTTATGAGCTATATTTACACATTTAACAGGTCACTTTACATTTCAGTGCACTAGAAGCTTATTCCTTTGTGTGCCATTTAATTTAAGAGGATTTCCTTCTCTTTCTCTTAATTTAGGGCATTGTTCTGATGGCACTAAAATTAATTCCACTAATAGTTCTGGTAATTCCATGGATATTACTAACTTCCATTTGTTTGTTCCTTTCATCCAAATTCATTCCAGTGCTCTTAAAAGCTTTTACTTACTATGCAAATTAGATAATGATATATGTAAGAATGAGTTTGCCTTCCTCTGAAATGCAGCTACTTCTCAGATAAAATATACTAACTGCTTCTAATATTTGCATGGAAAAAATAATGTTTTTTTTTTACCTGAATATGAAATCAGCAAGTACCTGATACTGATTTTCTCTGTCTTTGAAGACAAAGAAACAGCATCTAACAGGAGATCTTTTCAACGTCTGTCTACTAGCCACTGATATATATATATGTATATGAATGTTTGTGTGTTTGCGCATGTATGTATATACATATATACATATGCTTCAGTTGTCATGTGCCAGCTTTTGGTGACATTACTGTGCATGCAAAACCTTGGTTTCTGAAAGCTAGCTTCTGCCTGGTTTCACAATAACAAGTATGTACATTCAGCCAGTGTTTCTGAAAATGGTTCCCAAAATACAATTGCTATTTCCAGCCCTTGGGATTCACAGGATCCAGAAATACAACAAGCCTCTTACATAACTCACCTTATTGCTATTGTGAATCAAGCAGCAGAAGAAAGGTGTTTTTTAGGGTGCTATAGGTGTTTTTTATTTGGTAACATGCTACTTTACAAAGAAATGATTAGGCTAATCAAGGGAAAAGCTAGACAGAAATAGGTTAAAGAGGACTTAAAGTAGAGCTTAATTAAATCTGGCAGTCTTTATTTAGCAGAGACAAAAATAAACACCAAGTTAGCAAACACAGAGGACAATAACAGGAAACAAAGTGTGTAAGTAGCACAATGTGACAAAAGCAAAAGAATCACTGATGTACCATATCTTTTCGAATATCTAGCTAGTAAAAGGAAAACAAAATGCACACACGAACAGATACATATAGACATACTTACAAATATATATGATACATTTAACACTTCATTGTCCTTTCTATTTTATCTGTCACATCAGCAACTATAACTGAGAGAAAAATTTTGCTAGGTAGATGGGTATAAATCATCTTTAATTCGACCTATGGGTTTGATTTAAACATGCAAACTCCCCATCTCCACTTAGTTTTGCCCCTCTGCTTTCTAGGATAGTAGAAAAACAAGTTGATATTATGATCAGGTATGATTATGCTCCCAAACTGCACAGAGTTATCATCAATCTCATAATACCTAGGTTTTCCTTGGCATCTCAGTCTCATACCCATACATATTATCTGCATTGCCTTAGCGTACAAGATCCTGTTATGGATCAGAATCCAACTCAAAGGATGGTCCCTGTCCTAAAGACCTTGCAGTCATAGCATGAAATGGGAGAACTGATGAGTACAGATAGAAGAGGTAGCATGAGAAAATATGACACTATATTGTTGACATTACATGAAAGAAAGTTTTAAGAAGGGTTTTGAAGACAAATAATCAGATAACTTTGTGGCCGTTTACAGGGCCATAGAAATAAAAGGTAGCCTAAGAGAATGCACAAAAGAAGTTGCTTAAAAACGTTACAACTGGGTTGTGAAAGTTGGCACCATGAGCTGATCAAAGCTGTGGTTAGATCTCAGCAGTGAATAGAAATGGTAGGTAAGGTGAGGAACAGCTGTTGAGGCCTTTCAAAGTAAAGACATGTACATAAGGATTGACATGACAGAGAAGGCTGAACTAGTAGAGAGATGGAAAGAGGTGAATAGCATGGTGAAAATGACAGACTAAGAAAAATTATCTTTGTAGCAGCATTCTCAAAGGGTATGAGCAAGACAAGGTTATATTTTCCAAGGCTAAAGAAGACAATATTGCAGTAACTGAGATTCGAGAAGATGGGAGTTTTATCTGTATGGATAGACTTAGACATAGTCTAAACATAAAGGACTAGGGAAAGGTCTGAGTCAAAGGCAATTACATGCAGGCAGATAATAATGTAATAGATGAAGTAGAGAGTACTTGTGGGAGAAGACTCAACTCTATTTTAATTATGCTGAGCTTAAAATGACATTAGGGTTGCCAGTTAGCCAGTTTTTATCCAGATGGTCCAGGGATTGGGGGCTGGACTATTTGTGTGCTGTCTGGGCTGATTATGACCCAGGCACCATATGCCACAATACAAAAGAATGAGGAACAGGCTCAGAAATACAGAGGTAGCCTAAACATCCCAGATCCCCACCCATACACAAAACTTAAATAATGTATGTTCTCACAGGTCCAAATAGTCATCACGTGACTCATCAGTCAAGTGACTCAAAGCACATATTTCTTACAGTTCACATCTTCATGTGTCTGACCATGCAGGTGTGGGACTCACGGGGCATTTGTGATTGCGTTCAGCAGAAGGTGAAATCCTGCTAAAAATTTGTAAGAAAGTACTAGAGACACAAGTGAAGAGTTTAGTTTGGCAAGCAAAACAATGTGGAGTAAAGAGGCATAGCTGTGAAGTCTCTGACAGAATTTGTTGTTTGAACTGTAGTTGTGGGTCACACTAGCTGGGAGTAAAATGGAGAGGGACCAGAGGAAGGGATCCAAGAACAAAAACCTGGTTAATATCTACTGGAAGTTGGAAGACATGTAAGGAGAAGCCCCTCAGAGATGTGCAGGTAGATTTGCTAAACATGCAGGGAAAAAAGGGAAAGGACAGAGTCGTGAAACCAAGGGAGGAGAGTATTTCAGTTGGCAGATCAAGGTGGAAGAATACTCCCAATGATTAAAGGTCATATGAGCAAGAGGTTGTTTTAGACTTTGTCTGTTCAAAGAAATGCAAGGGACATAAGTCAGGTTGGAAAAGACAAAACTCATGGCAAGAAATTTCAGAGAGCAATTGTGGAGAGCACTTTCAGTGATCTTAGAGATGAAGAGTCAGAAATGAGTAAGGTCAAAAAAAAAAAAAGTTTCTGGTCTTCATAATGCCAGAAGAAAGCTTCAAAGTGTGATCTGAAGGAATCCTTGAATGAATGATCACATAAGAAGGATCCTCTGTGTGTTTGCACGCTCACACACATATATATATATAAACCAATACATTGATTAACAGTGTACAGTTGGTAATACCATAATGGAGTCTCTCCACTCAGTCAGTATATATCTGCCCCTGGGCTGCTGTATCACCATGTATTCAGCCAGTCAGAGCAGTACTTCAAAACTGTACCAATGAATTTTCTAGCTAGTCATTACTGAAAGGATGATGTCAAAAGAAGAAGAGCATCAATGGAGAAGACAACAGACAAGATTATCTGCATGAGGGAAGTGAACTAGTATGTCATCTCCTTTTGCTTACTGCTTGCTTCTGTTATTTATTACTGTAAGGCACACAATTCCATGTTTATTGTAGAAAAATATTATTTACTCCAGAAACAATTTTTCCATCATAATAGGCACCAGCCCAATTCCCTTGTGGGTTTTTTGTTCTTGTTTTTCTAAAGTTTCTGGAATTCCAGATGTAAATTGTTGACAATAAAGGAGACACCAAAAGTAATGAATAAAATTAATTTTAAAAAGATTGTCTTGCGACTCCTTCTGAAAGTACATCTTGTCTGGAACAAAGGCATGGTTCACCTCAAAATGTAGTTAGTTGAGAGTCAGATCTTC
Source organism: Apteryx mantelli (assembly GCF_036417845.1). Lineage (NCBI taxonomy): Eukaryota > Metazoa > Chordata > Aves > Apterygiformes > Apterygidae > Apteryx > Apteryx mantelli. Next base: position 16,694,956 of record NC_089990.1, read on the forward strand.
AGATGGTGTGACTACTCGTTCATAGAAAACAAATGACTGGCAAAATTATACTGGAGAAAGATTTTTAAGGTAGATGCGGAAAAAATAGAGACTATGGTTGTAGCTATGATGCCTGCAAATTGGCAGGTGACGATTTTCCTTCCAAATGAGGACCGAGCTAATCTCGGCACAGTGCTACTCTGAATTGCGTACTACTGGAGCTATGGGATGTGGGTTAAACTGAACACCAAGATTGTAATCACTGGGGATCACGAAGGAGCCCGGTGTGCTTTTTCAGTTTTTTTTGTTTTTGACCTGCTTTTCCTGAGAGCAGGGAGCAGGCTTGGCATACCGCCCTGCACTAGCAGGGACACAAGTTACAGAGCCAGCCACTCAACCAGAAAAGATGGACATCGTTGTTTTATGACTCACTACATGGCAAAGTCCTTTTCCTGTCAGGACGATGGAGCACAGGGCACCAGGCGGCCGAAGGTCCCCAAGTGGCCACCTCGCCCTCTAGTGATACAATATGGCGGGCTAAGAATCTTTTTCATTTTTTTGATCTCACATTAATAAACCTCCCGATATCGGCATGACAAATTGTTTTAATTATTCCTATTATTAATTTTCATTTGTGGTTGGGAAGTGTCACGAAGGCCTGGCATGTGCGGGGGTCTCGCCGCATGAGGGCCCTTCCAGCGCCAACATCAGTCTGCACGTGAAGGCCCAGCAGCGTGCTGTGGTGGGGCGCAGCATGGCCACCCGCCAGCCCTCAAAAACCATGCGCTGCCATGAAGAGCGGATTTTTAAAAGAAGAGTCGCGTAGGCGCCCTTCAGTTTCTCACGGTGTGTTTTCGTGCCTCCCCTCACGCCGAAGGCCTGGAAACGTAGCCTGTCTCCCACAGAGGTTTAGTCTCCTCCCAAGACCTCTGTGGGTATTAACGGTCATTTATCGATCGTTTTGATCTGCTGCTATGCTTTCCCTCCGTGCCCCCTCCCTCTTTTGTTCGGGAACGCTCTACCAAGGGGCGGCCCTGGCGGCAGGGCTCCGCGGCACCGCGTGTTTCTCGGTAAGCACACCGCGGCCCTTTGGCGGCACACGCCTGTTACTGAAACGGCTTTTCGGGCCCGGCGGCCGCCGGCAAGGGGCGCGCGAGGCGGCGCCCTGCCGCGCCCCGCGGCGCAACCGCCCGCCCCGCGGACTACGACTCCCGCCGGGCCCCGCGGCACGGGGCCCCGGACTACACTTCCCGGCAGGCACCGCGGGGAAGGGAGGGCGGGAGGGAGGAGAAATCTCCCAGCAGCCCGCGCGGGCCAGTCCCGGCGGGCAGCGCACCGCGTCCGCGGGCGGGCGGAGTGGAGCGGGGCGGGGCGGGTGCCGGCCCGTCACGTGGGCGCGCGGGCGAGGTCGGCCGCGGCGCGGCTCGGAGCACTGGGGCCGGCGGCGGCGGCCGCCTCGCGGTGAGTCTGCGGCGGGGCCCCCTCGGTCCCGCCCGCCGGGCCGCGCCTCCCCTCCCCCCCCTCCGAGTGCCCCGGCGGCCCGGGCCTTCCCTCCCGGCCGCCCCCCGCTGGCGCCGGGGCCGCCGCGGCCCCGCTCGGCGCCCGCGGCCCCGCCTGGGCGCGGCGGGAGCCCTGAGCGCGGCTTGCCCGCCGAGCGCGGCTTGCCCCCCCCGCGCTGGCGGCGCGCCCCGGCCCGGGGCCCTTCGTGCCGCTGGGACCCGCGGGGCGGCGGAGGCGCGCTCCCCGCCCGCCGCCGCGCTGCGGAAGCCCGAGACCTTCCGTTGCGGGCAGGCGCTGTTAGCTGGGTCGCAGCGGGCGAGGGCTCTGCTTGCCGGGCTTTGCGCTGCAGCGATGCGCAGCTTAATTCCTAGTTGGACTTTTGTTTTTGCAGGTGTGCCTGTAGCTAATACCTTCCCCACGCCCCCAGCCTTCCTCCTCCTCTTCACAGAAAGCCCGTTTTCCTCGAGACCCTAGAGTACAGCGTGGGCAAAGTTAAAATTGCGTAGCTGTTAAGAACTGCTTTGCAGTTGGCCTATAGATTGACTTGTCACGATAGGTACTAGCTGAAACTGTGTATGTTTAAAAAGTACCTTGGCCCTAGTGCATAATACCTGTTTTTGAGCAGTGTTGTGCCTGTTGCCTGCTAGTAGTCATATTTGCTTATCATTAACCAGGTTTGAAGGGCAGATAGCTTATGATCAAAAGGCATCGCTGTACAAAACTGGAACCTCTTTCCTGCTAGAGCTTCTTTTTAATGTTAATTTGTGGTTTAGGTGGTTAAAAAGAAGTTGAGCTTTACAGTTATTTAAAAAGCTGTTAAGCATAGGAAACTTTAATACATGGGGCTTTTTCAGTTGCACATAGCTTCATCGTGTGGCAAATTTGCAAGAGTTGAGATAGAGATGTTTCCAATAAAATGCAGAATTTTCTTTCTGTACTGTTTGTCATTCTGTGGTTGCCAAAAGAAGCACCTGCTGAAGAGACAGGCTGTAGCATCATTAAGGCTGAACAAACTCTAGTGCTAATATATTCTTGGTATTGTTGCAATATTAACTAATAATAGTTAATTTAGAATGCAAGTTTAGCATCATGAGAGCAAACTGTAAATCTTTAATTTTGTGTGTGTATGTTTTTAAAGGAGAATACATCCATTTGTGTAAGAACTTGAATTGTGTAAAAAGTAAGTTTCTCTTCATGCTTGTTTCTTGCTGACTTCCCCTAATTACACATTACCTTTCATATTAAATTCATACCCGAATGTATTTTGGAAAAGAAAAGAATAAATGCTAATATTCTTTGGGGATGTATGCGAGAATAAATGCTTAACAGTGCACAGTAAGATGTTCAAATATGTGTGGTGAATGTATGTATGGTTAGGAGTCTATATAGAATTTGCATGTTAGAAAAAACTTAAAAACTGTGTATCTTAAAGTTTCAGGGGAGAAAGTTCTTCAGCTCACTTCTTACCTTCAACTACCTGATGCTATACCTGCTGGTACAAGATAAAACATAAGCAGAATTATTACTGTTTGTTTCCTTCTCCAGAGTATTCTTTGTAGTGACTATTCTGGGGTTTTGCTTCCTTTCTGAAGTTTTTAAAAAGTAGTGTCAGTTGGAATATTCTGGCAGCACGGGCAGTATGTCTTCTTACCTGTGGCAGTCCTGTCAAGGACCTGTTACAGCACAAAAGTCAGGTGTCGTTTGAAAGTGATGAACATGCTGTTGTCCTTTCATCGCACACCTAAGAGGGCCTCTGTTTTCTACAGCTGAAGTGACTTATTAGACCTGGAGGCTTCTTGAGCAAGGAAAAGTAGAAATAAGTGTTTTCAAGTAGACCAGGTTACACTTTCGTGTAAGATATGTGATATGTGCTTGTGGGTTTTTTTGTTTGTTTGGAAAATCTAAGTGACTGGTGCCCAACTCCTTCACTGAGTGGTCGAATATAACGAGTGGAAAGGACATATGCCAGAGGCTTTTCAGTGCTATGTGACCGGACCATGTGTCATGTACATCAGCAGCTGTGAAATCTGTGGTTTCAAAGAAGTCCCAAACTTCCTGCGCCCAGTGAAGTCCCTGCTTGTTACCTGAAAGAGAGTGTGCCTAAAGGTATGGTGCTGCCCCATGAATGACTTGGGCAGGGTAGTTCTGACTGCCCCTTTCTTGGGAGTGAAGCAAAGAACAATTTGATGACTTCATCAGAGCTTTGTCTGCTTTTTTCAAATGGGGACAAACTCAAAATGGTATTTTCTCCACAGTAGCATGTGTAATTCAGTTCAGTGTGTATTCGGAGAAGAAATGCTTGTACAGCGAGCGGGAACTAAGCACAGCAGATGAAAGAGACTGAGTCTAATGCATCGGTTGTATATGTTATCAAAGGAAGTTTGGAGGAAAGCCTGAACAAGGGATGTCACTTTAGCCATGATAATGTAGCTTTTTTATACAATATATCAATGCATAACAGATAAAATTTCCATTTCTCCTGTGGAATCATCATTTATATCTTTAGTAATAGAACTATAGTGGCCTAAGGGGATATCTTTCAAGAAGAATGAGCAGGGAGCAGCTGAAGGCTTTCTTAATAGAAAACTTTGAAGCTGTATTTGCTATCCCATAGGCATTCTTGTCAACTGCATCAGCTTTTGACAGTGTGGGAAGTATACATTCCCTGCAGGGGATGCAAAGTAGGGGAAGTAGTCTGGGTGGGTTTAGAAAGCCATGGATCAGCTTGCAGGAATAGGCATCCTATAGATGTATTGCTGATTCTGGAGGTAACCTGATGAATGATTCCTAAAAAACACTTGTTTTTGCCCTGCCACTTAATCTAGCTAGATATAAAAGCTATTTGCTGTAGAGGGCTCCATGTGTAAAAGGAGACCTACTGCTTGTTCTGATTCACTCACATGATTGTCACCTCCACTTTAGAGTTACTACTCAGAGTTATCAGAGTAAATAAGAAAAAGTCAGAAAAAACATAATAATGGCAGAAGAAAGATGTTATGCATAGAACAAATACAGGAAAATTAATGAGAGAGTAAGAGTGGGCAGAAATAATTGTTAGCGTAAGTTGCAGGGAATAGATCTCTGACAAAGTCAGAAAACAGGACCTAGCAAATAAATGTTTATTACCACTGAAACAGGTGCTGTTTTTTTTTCTTGTTACAGTGATACACAGCCTGAGAAATAGCCAACTAACAGATCAAAGTCCTTCAGCAGAAAAGTTACTGTTCCTGATGTCCTGTTGTATCATTTCTCCTTATAAGAGTGCTTGTAATTCTCTTGCTAAAATGGTAGCTGGGATAAAAGCCAGGGACATCGCCCTAGGCTATGTTTTCAATATAATTTGAAAGGGGGAAGAAATGGGGATCATAATTAGAAAAAGTAATGTTGTGAACTTTTGTGTGAGGTCTTGTTGAAAGTGTTGTTTTGAAAGTAGGGTGGTAGTCAAATTCTATGAGAGGATCAGTCAATAAAAGAAAATCTTTAAATCAACACAGGAGAAAAATAAAAGAAATGTCATTCAAGACAGAACTGAAGTGTGTGTGTTTTTTTTTTTTTCTTTCTCTGATTATTATTAATTTAATACCTGGCTTCCAAGTACAGGCTACAAGATGATTTGTTTAAGAAACATGTCCTGAAGTGGGGGTGGTGAGGCTTGTAGGATCTAGTGGCACTGAGAAAATATTTGGCAAACTTTCTGGTTTCAGCTACGTGCTTCCCTTTGTAGAACTACATTGTCGGCATTTGTCAATGTCTTCAAAACTACCTGGTATAGTGATGCCTATAAAATAGGAGTGGGCTGGCAGCTGGCGTGCTTCTGATTTGTTTGCTGCATTAGCAGTCCCTTGGCTGTTGGGCGCTCTGGTTTATATCTGCCTGTTGTTCACAAGAGTTCTTTGGGGCGATGACTTGCCCATCTAAGTATAGGCTGTGTTAGGGAACTAGAAAGTGTTTTTTAGGTGGCAGTTCTGATTCTTCACAAACAAATACAGCACTCCCATGTTGGTTTGAAGGTTTGCCATTCACAGTCTAGCCGAGAACTGGCAGCATCAGGGATGCTGGAATACAGTTTTCTTAAACTCAGGGAAGTCTGGGAGGGAATTTGCTTCTAGCAAACAAGTAGCTCTAGATTTCAAGGTTTTTTCAAAGTGGTACTATTCTACTATTTTTTTTGTAGAACATAAGAACATAACATAGAACAGCCATATTTTATTGTTCATTACTGATGAGCTGGATAAATTGACTTAAACTTCAGTGCAGAAGGGCAAATACTAACTCTACTTTCTATATGTTCTACATGCACAGTATCCTGTTCAGTCTTATATTTCTGACATGATTTTTGTGTTCTAGTTATGGCTTAAATTGAGGAGGCTTTTAGAGAGACTTCAAAGCTCATATGCTTTCCCCAGACAGCGTGGATTCAGTAGGCCCATGCAGGTAGGGGAGCATGATTCAGACGTTAAGGGGAGGAGACCCACTAGTGGCATAATCGAGTCCAAGATCAATAGAATCGTGAGGTTCCACTGGGGGAAAGGGAAAAGCAGCAGAATTTATTACTGAGAGATTACACTTGAAAGGATTTTGCATCCCGTAACTGATGATAAAGTAGAAATAGGTGATTATATGATCTAGTAATCCATATTGACTCCAAAGATACAGTTTGGAAAAAGCGTAGGCAGAAGCATATAATTTGGTCTGCAGCAACAAATCACCTTTGCACATCATAGGTATAATTTGTCCTTGAACTCGACAGAAAAAAAAAAAAAACTTAAATGCTCTATTAAGTGACTTAAGAGAGCCTCTTCCTCTTCCTGTTTAAATGGTGCTTGCGTCTCACAGACATTTTGATTTTCCATATGTTATATGAACCTTTATTTTTGTTTGCTCTCAGTTATGCAACAAGTGACAAGTAAATATGTGCATTGGCCTTACACTAAACATGTTTTTAATGTCAGTACTGTATGACTTTCAAACATTCAAATCTGTTTTTTTTAAGTTAACTAAATGTCAGTTGTATAGCAAGTATGAACAAAATTACTATGTAAAAATTGAGTTTTGCTTATAAATAACAACCTGCACTGGTATCTTTCACTGTTGCAGGAAGCCTGTCTTCCCCTCCCCCTTTCTCCTTGGGGAAATAAATATAAACAAAGATTTCTGTGTTTTGTGGTTTTTATTTTTTTCTTGATACCTGATACCTGTTTTGATACTGCAGTGCTTTACATTATGCTTACTTTTCTGTAGCTTTTTTAAGCTTTGGAGATTCCTGCTACCCTGTTTTTCACTTGTCGAATATAGTTTCTCTGTGCTAAAACATAACTTGTCACATGAAAGATGTGTTGATTCTGCAGACTTGTTTGGCTGGTGATGGCCCTCTGAGCTCACTGTGTTCCTGTTTGGTTGATTGGCACTGATTGGTTTGGGACAGCCAAGGTCTGGAAAGCTGCCTTCATTGCTTGTGATATAGAGCTTTCTTGTGACTTGTTTGGTATCCCTGTATTTTTTTATATATAGTTCTAAAATTTATTAGATCTTTAGTGAGATGAATGACTATTGTTGACTTCATTAGATTAAACACTCATTTAGTAGTGCTAGAGATGCTGATGCTTATTTCAGTGACTATCTGATATGGCATCTTAGTTGCTGTTGCTAGCGTGACCCTTTAGGACTGTTGTTTTTTCATTTTTTTTTAAAGGATTTATGTTCCCTTCCTGCCCTCTCCCCACCTCACACTTAGAATGAAATATGTTTTTTCCCTCTTCCTCTTTCAAGTTGAAGCTTAATTTTGTTTCTGTCTTGGTGAGATGTTCTTAGAGTTCTGCTCTGTTCTGTGTATTGTTTCTGAAAACCTATGTATTGTTTTCTGTTCTGTGTAGTTATGGGGTTGACTGGTATGTTTTGTTTTTAAGGACTTTGACTTTATTTTACATTTTTAATTTTATTAAGGAGACACAAGACTGTTTTTATGCTGTCTCTGAAGGTTGTTATACAAAGATTAGAGAGCTTTATTTGGTGTAGTAATGCTGGCATACTTTGTTGTAAATCTGCTTTTTCATTTTCTGTACAAGTGAGGGTGTGAGCAGCTTATTATGTCTAATTGCACAAACCTTCTCTTGCCCCTCAAACACAGTGAAAAATTGCTTACATATCTAATATTCTTCTCTCTTTGAAGCAGCTTATGAGTTGATATCAAGTATAACTGTGCAAATGACTTCACTTTTATTTAGACAAGCAGATGGATTGCAGATCTTGAGTGAATAACCTAATGACCTGAGCTCTTTCAAGTATTAAATGATAATTGTCCAAGAGTTGTCCAATTGTCCAACTCTTTCTAGAAGTGCTCTAATTGTTTCCTGAATAATTTCAAAGCTGAATGGTGAAGGGAGGCATAATAAATTTTGTAACTATATTTTTAAGAAAAGCCTTGGAGGTGAACGGATTTTTACACAAATCCTTATCTGGAGCAGGATAATGAGAACTGGCATTACCTTGTGTCATGCTACAGATGTTGTGACACAGTAATCAGAATGCTTCTAGAAAACATGCATTCTGTCTTTGCTCTTTTTCACCTCATTGATAAATCTGATACTAAAACAAACAAACAAAAACCCTCATCCCTCTCCGGTTGCCTTTACGTATATAATAACTGATTGTACTGTAGTTGTGCGTGTCACTAACATCTTTTGCACTCTTACTCAGTAGATTGTCTTGTGTGTGATAACTTAGCGGTTTCATTTCCTCAGTCTTTCCAGATTAACATATTGAACACTATAGACAATGTAAAAGAAAGTATTTCATTTTACATAAAGTGCTGTCAAAATTGTCGTTGAACCAAATGATAGATAGGCACAATATTAAAAGAATTTTTTTCTGAAGCTTTAATCCAGTGATGGAGGGTCAAGAACATTAAGTATCTGGAAAGTGGTGCTCACAGCTGTTTACTTGATGCAGTTTACTTGATGTCAGAATTTTTTGATGATGTTGTGTTGGTGTCTTTTGGGCATGTACTAACGCTTTGTGCATGTAAAGATTTAAGTTGACATAAGCATGGCTCAGTCAGTCATACAACAGTTACAAGTTACTTTGTGCAATTCTGGGGTGAAGACAAAGCCTTGGAAGGCCCACCAAAATGTCGAGTGAGCCTTCATTTGTTCCTGGATCCTAAACACACCAAGCCAGACTCCTCAGGTTGCTGTGGCTTACAAAGCTTAAAAGCATCTGTTGGTCTTTCCAAGGTGCATACATCTTGAAGGAGAAATAAGTGTGCCAGTGAGTTTCTGAGCTTGATAAGGGACTGATGGATATATTGGCACAGCCTCCCCCCGTCTCCTTTGCTTTTTCCCTCACCTTGCCTATCTCATAGGCTCTAAAGATGGTAGGTAGCATGAGAAGACCTACAGAAGTATGTGGTGGGTGTTTTGTCTCCCTCCAACCTGTTGGCATATTAGCTAGTCATTTCTGGTTTCTTAACCCTAAAAAGCTTATTGACAAATTTTAAAATTTGTATAGATTTTGTCTGTGCGCATGTGTGTTTCTTTGTAAAAGTCAATGGAATCCTTGAATTGCCTCCTTAAAATCTGCCCTTTAGTGCTCATCCTTTCAAATGCTGTTGTGGCTCCATTCCCATGAATCCTAGGAAGCACAAGTATAAATATCATACAGGTCCCAAGTAATTTGTTTTAATTGTTATTGTAAGACGTTGGAGCCTACATTTCTTGGTAGTGTTACTATCTTAACTTTTGATAACTTTAACAAAGCTTTGTTTATTAGTTCAAGTTAAACCCAGCAAAAACTGCTTTGACTGCTTGCTACTCTACATGAAGGAAAAACGTTCAAGTGTTTGTAACTGCAGAACATCGTAAGCGAAGTTGTCTGATTCATTTTAGATTTTTGTAGCATAATTGTACTTCTGTTCCGCTACTGACAAGCCTTGAGGTTTGTGCGGTTTTCATTTAGTGCAAGTATATATGGGTGATAGTGGGGAATAAAATACGTTTACAGTGGAAAATAACTTGTAAGATTTTTTTTCCCTATGTGGAAGGACTGCTGCTGCTCCATAATAATTAGAAAGTTGTAGCTATTTTAAGACTACTGGAATATGCCTTTGGATTGTTCAGGGCGATATCACTTTGGCAGGTTGCCAGAAACTGCTCCTATAATTTGTCAGAAAAATAATATTATAAAAGGAAATATTTAATGTTCATTTTAAAAACAGGTTCTGAAAATATGTGCTCCTTTTGTGTAAAGGAAACCACCTCTTTGAGGGTACATCCTTGACTGACAGTACTTTTAAATGAGAACTTGATCTTATCTGTTCCCTGAAGGTTGGACAGGACTTCAGGAAGTCTCTAATTCTGCCTCTTGCTCCAAGCAGGGTCCACTTTGAGATCCGACCAGGTTGTTCAGAGCTTTATTCGTTTGGGTTTTGAGAGCCTCTGAGGATGGCGACCGCACAACTTCCCTGGGCCCCTCTTTCACTGCTTGACTGTCCTCGCGGGGGGAAAAGCTGTGTGTTTAGCTCCCCTTCAGCTTGCCGCTTCACGCGACGCCTCCCCGCGCAGCGTCCTTCTGCAGCGCTGCTCCCTGCTCAGCCAGCCGCCGGCCTCTGTTGTTGCCAGGGGTTATGCCCTCGAGGTGCAGGGCTTTGCATCTTGGGTTCTTAATTTAAGTCTTATTCCTTGTCTTATTAATACAAAATAAAGTCATATGAAAAAATAATCTAATGTAAAGTTTAATTACTTGACCATAGTTATAAAAATCAGACTAATGTGGATGGTTATAAATGTGCTGCTTAGTACTTGGATTTTTAAAGCGTGATTGGATTTCCAAGCAAAATTTAGGTAGCATTAAGAGGATTCTTCCACTTATGTTCTGGCAAAATAACTTGCCTTAATTTTTTTAAGGAACACATGTATAATGGATTTAAAAAAACAAATCTGACAGATAACACTTTACCTCAAATACATATTTATTGAACTTAATTACCTCTAAAGAAGTCTAGTTTGCATCATTTGTGTTGGAAATGAAGCACTAGTTGGTTATAATTCTGTAATGAAATATTCTGTGGAATATTTCCTACATCTTGAAATGGAAGTCAGCGAGCAAATTCATTCTCACTGTAAAGTATGTCTAAAGAAATCAGTCTTGGGGAGTGTCGAAAGCATTTTACACAAAGTAAACTCATTTATGTACATGGAAACTCACACGCAAAGTTCAACTATAAAAACTGTCCTGAAATCTCATTTGCTTGAAGTGGCCTAGTGGGCTGGCAGTTAGGAGGGGAGATGAGCTCTCTGCTGCGGTATCCTCAGGTGCTATAAAGAGAAATTTTTGTAACTAAAAGGATCTCCTCTGCTTAGTTATTTTAACTTATGCAAAAGTTACAGCCAATGTTCTGAGTCAAATGATTGTTCTGGCCATGTAACTCGCCTCGGGTAAAGCTACGCTTCCATCGGAATTCAGTGAGTGTGTAATAGGGGAGGAAATCCAGAAGTTGAAGGAGGAAGCAGAAAGCTTTTAAATCTCTCCATACTGTTCCCAAAGCAAGCAGTAGATCTGTGCTAGGATTGGAGGCAGCATTAAAGACCTTCAGGAATATCCACGCTAGCCATGTTCTTGTGAGCTTGGGCATTGGGAGCTGAGACAGGACGGGCTAGCGCCGGGGTGGATGTCCGGGATCCCGGGTGGGCTTCTGTGACTGCCGCATCTTCGGCCCTGAGGCTTCGCTGGTGGAGCAGCGGTGGCTGTGGGATGGAAAATTAGCCTGGCTGTGCCCAAACTCCTGTTTGGCAGGGCGCATCCAGCCAGAGCAGCCGTGTCTTCTGTAAGTCCCTTTCCTGCGGCTCGTTTGTGCTCCCTTGCCTCGCTGGTTGGTGCAGCCCTTGACTTAAACTTCTGTGAGCTCTAGTAAAACTGCTTTCCGTTGCTGGCGTAGAAAACGGAGGCTTCTGTGCTCAGCTAGCTACTCTGTGCCTCTGCCTCAGTTGGTATTTCTCGCAATAAGAACAAAAACTACTTCTCGTGGGAAAAATATTTTAAAACAAGCCTCTTGGTAAATGTACCTTTTATCTTTATGAATACCTGGTTATTTGAAACTTAAATATGATTTAATAAATTGAGAAAAATAATCTAAACTTAAATACTGGGTGCTTACAGACAACTGACAAGTTAATGTAACAACTTAGAAAAAGTGAAATGTACGGTATGTATGTAAGATATGGCAAGTAAGGAAAAATTGCCAAAAGAGCTTCTTTCAATCTACTAAACTTTATAGTCAAAACATTCATTTCCAATGTTGTAATAGTTTTTTCTATGGAAGGTAGCCTAGAAGAGCAGTTGTACTGAAGTCTGCTCCAGCTCTGTTCCTCAGCTTGGAGAAAGCTGAGGCTTCAGGAGCTGGAGGAAGGAAGCGGGGTCTCAGTGTGCAGGGCCATGCCAGCAGCTCGACAGTCTCAATCTTTTTTCTTCATTTCCAACTTAATAGAGTGGGTTTTTTTTTGTGGAGGAGTGATTTTTTTTTTTATGCCTTTTCTGATAAGGATTATCACTGAATACTGTAGTTTTAAGTACAGTGTCAGGTTTCCTGTGTTTTCTTTATAAAACATAGAAGAATATTTGGACATTGTAGAAAGGTAGCCAACCTGTAGGACTTGAAGTGGAGGCTTTCTGTTTTCTTCCTGCACAGACTTTCTCCTGTACTGTCACAGTAACTTCAAAGCTTTGCGGATCTTGCAGTTTAATCTGTTGCTGTTGCTTGCGTAGGTCGGCTGCAGCATCACTGTGAGCCCGTTGGGCAGGAGCATGGGCTGGTTTGTCACGGTGCAGAGGCCTCTGCAAACTTTTCTCACTGTTGAAGGGTGAGAGAAAGTGCTTATTTTAGGCTAGAGTGTTTCTTTTATGCAATGGAAACAAAGATTGGGCAGTCTGTAACCCTCCCATCCCCTGATAAAAATACCCTTCCAGATAGCTGTACAGTGTCCAAGGGGCTTGATGAAGGGTGTGAGACTAGTGAAAGGGAATTATAATTTGCTACAAAGTTACTGTCTGGACTGGGAATATAAGTTTTTTCCGTGTGTGTTCTGGACACCCCTTATGCAATACCAGGAAATGCTTTAAAAGGTTAATTCTGAATCATGCACTTCTGTCCTTAGTCAATACCATTTAAAAAAAAAAAAAAAAAAAAAGCTTGAGTCTGAAAAGAGCCTTTTTCTTTAAACGGATCGAGGCTGTTCAGTCCAGAAGGTAGTGCGCTCCCCCTTCTGGTGGGTTAGCTGAAGTGTCAGTTTAGGAAATGGGTGGGTGGGGGGGGGGGTGTTAAATGCACAAGTACTGTGGAACTCCTGTTTTCTTTCTCTCCTGTTTTTTTCAACTTCCCAAAACACTTGAATATGTTGAGATGCTTGTGACTTCAAGAGCTGTATAATAATTGTGTAGCTTGTTCCTGTTTTCCTAAATGAAAATTCTTAATACAAATGCTCTAGGTAGATTGTGTTTCCTAGTATGTGTATCCTGTCACTTAAAGCAAGCGCTCTAATTTCTGTTGACTTGGCTAATAATAGTATTCAAACTGAATTATAAAATGCAGCTGGAGTCAGATTCTTCTTTATAAGAATCAATCCCAGAGCTAGTAATGTAATCTTTTTTAATTGATGCCATCTTGCAGAGCATTCTTGCAAGCTCTTGATGTCTACCTACAGACTTTCAATGTCTAAATCTCTCCTGTAAACAGTATGCAGTCCAAGAGGAAGTTTAAGTCTCCAATATGTGCTTTCTCAGCAGATACCCATAATGGCTTCGTCATCAACACCTAAATATAATTCAAACTCTTTGGAGAGCTCCTCAATTAAAAGGGTGAGTGTAACATATTTTTCATGTTTTTAAATCAGATGTTGCCAAGATCATTACCTTCCATATTTGCATCCAAAACTGAGTATTTTTGGATGGCACTTTTCTTGATTGTGTACATTTACTTTTATTGCTAAAATTCAAATGCAGTCAACTAAGTAGGTTTAATATGTTTCAGTGCGATTGAGGGAAATACTCTTAATCACACATTATGAGACTCCCTCCCCTTGAAATCAGTTCTAATATACCTATCTGTTGTAATTCTTGCTTTCTACATTGAAATTTTCTGTAGCTTTGTTGCAATTTTGGCAAATCTAGGCTATAGAAAAAATTATGTACTACAACTGAGTTTTATCTAGTTGTGTGGCTGGCCCAGTTTAAAAATGTTGATCTGTAGGGGGAGTATTCACCTTAAAGCCAGCTAAAAAATTCCTCCATGCTTTGGGATGCAGTGAGGCTAAGGAAAATGCCACCCGTGTACCAGAACAAACACTAAAGGTTTAAGTATTTTTAAAACAGTTCTTGAAAAACAAGATTAATTTTTATTAGTCTTTCTTAAAAAGTACTAAACCTGCTAAAGTCACAAATAAGTAAATTGTGTGTGGTGCTTGTGAATATATTGCTCAAGTGATTTCCTTTGATTTGCTTTTCTAAGCTGAGCAAACTTTTTTCCAGGAAAATGAAATATACAAAACTTTTAGAAAAATCATGGTATAGAAATTTCATTCCAATTTAATGCAAATATTTTTAATTATCCTGTAGAAAGGAGAGAGATTAAAACATGCTCATGTTTGAGCTCCGTTCAGTGTTTAATATTTAATAATTGTGGTTTAGGAGAGTGGTGTTTTTTCCTCCTTCGATTTAGTATGTCAGTTTCTGCTGTGGAAAAACCTGGTCTTTCACATACTGACATTCCCTTTAAGATTTTTCTATCTGGAACTTGAAGCAGTTGCAAATAAAATATGTTCTGCTGTTGTACCTCTTTCTCTTTAGACTCTGAAAGATGGAACTAACTGGGAACAAAATGAGGAAATACCTCGTCTGCCAGGAGAAACTAGAGTTACAGGTATGAAATTATACAGCTATATCATGCAGTGTATGTTGAAGGAGTCTGGCATACATGTATCTTACTGAACTATTTCATAATTTGGAATGAGTTGGGCAGAGGAGTAAGTTATATTAGAATAATCACTTTAGAAACTTTAAATTCTTGACTTCCACACATAGACCCTCCAGTACAAAGAAATGCCAGGTCAAGGTGTGTGATAATCATATCTACAGACTAAGTAGCAAGTTTCTAGTGACAAGATTCCCTCAAACCCTTTTGAATTCAAAAGACAGTGAAACATGCCACACACTATGCACTGATCTGCTGTTTAACCGTAGTCCAAACTGCAGCTACACTAGGTACAATCTTATGTTTCCTTTACACAACATGACAGGCACTTAACCACTATGCACTTGTCAGCCTTGACATATATTAATGCTGTAGCATGAGGAAGATTAATATATGGTGCACAGTGCTTCCCTATTTGGTGGATGCTTTTCTTGGAATGAAGCTTTTCACTCATGGAAGTTTGCTATGGAGTATCAGAATGCAACTGAAAGAGGCTTTATATTTGTGAATCCCCTCCTCGTGATTTTTTAGATGAATTTGTAAGCGAGGTGAGTTGAACTAAAACTAAAGTGGTGAGTGAAAATAAGTACCTGTGTGTTTTGATGAGGAAAGTTGAGGGAAAGGCATGAGGGACAGGGTGTGAGACTAAGAAGAATATTTAATATCCTTATGATTTTTTTTTTCCTCTGCTGTGGGGCAGCACAAAGGAAGGAGGGTGCTTGTTGTGGAAGGCAGATGAGTAGAATGGGCTCAAGAAATGAGTGGACAAGGAGAAACAGGTAGCTTGTGATGCTTCACTTCAGTCTTTAATGGGATTGCTTGAGTGGTAGGGATTTTTGAGTAGTGTATGTATTAGTACTCTTGTTCTGTTACTGTCCTTGCTGAAACAGTGCTGGTGGCCCTGCTGTATTCAGTTGCCTCAAACTGAAATGTAATGGTTCTCTTCAGGATAGAGAGTTCTCTAAAAATTTTGCAACCTGAACTATACTTTAATGCAGGAGAGCTGGTTGCAGAGCACTAAAAGATGTAATGATATCAACAAAAGATTGTATTTGTTCTGGGATATTGAGTGGTGCAGCCCAGTAATCCCAGGGAGTGCTTAAGTTGCTGTACTATGTCCCACCCTCCCGCACATAGTGACAAGAATGAGAGGAAAGCAAATGTAACTAGGAAGACTACTGAAATCAAGTGGAAGAATTTAGGCAAGTTTCTATTTGAAGCTTTCACATTTTCTTAGTTCGAATGGACAAAATTCTGTTTTATACCTTTTTTCCTTTCATTCAGCTTATTAGAGCGATTCTTATGAGTGCAGTTAGCTTTATTTTACTGCTGCTTAATTGATGTTGTCCTTAACTCTGATTTTTCATTTCATAATGTTGAAGAAATGCTGTATTTCTTTACAGACAAGGATGTTATTTATATGTGTCCTTTCAATGGCCCTGTTAAAGGTCGAGTGTACATCACAAACTACAGACTGTACCTAAGAAGTGTGGAAACTGTGAGTAATATGCCCTCAGTTACTTCCATGGGATTAATTAACACCCCCCCATTCCCATCCTATCACTGCGTTTGATTTACTTTGTGGTCAGTTAGTTTGTTTCTTAGTTTATGTAGAAGTATACTTTTGGAATTGCATGGGAGGATTTTTACTTGAAATGGTCTGTAATATTTGTAATGACACCTTAATTGTGTAATGACTAAGCAGCAGTTGTCCCTGTGCCACTGAGAAGTCAGTATAAAAATGGAAGTTCTTTAAAGTTGAATGTGTTTAAATGTATAATTTTTGCCAGGTAAAACTACAGTTTAATCGCTTACACTGAACTGATGATACTTTTGTCTTTCTATTGGAGCTTCTTGATAGCTATACCCTTCTCACTTACTCTGTGATGGATTGGGGCAGTAACTATGGATAGTTGCA
The DNA here is from genome assembly GCF_036417845.1 of Apteryx mantelli. NCBI lineage: Eukaryota > Metazoa > Chordata > Aves > Apterygiformes > Apterygidae > Apteryx > Apteryx mantelli. The sequence continues at coordinate 16,711,311 of NC_089990.1, forward strand.
ATAGTTCTTCAAATACAAATAGTTTTATAAATGACTATCAGTAAACCAAGATTTTGATTGTCCTTGATGTTGAAAGAGAAATACTTCAATAGAACGTGGGTTGCGGGAGTGGTAGTGTTTGTTAAGCTGTGATATGAAAGAATAAAATGGGCTGTTGTCTATTTAATACGTTTAAAGAAAAAAAGGTTTTAAGATTACTGAACTAAGATCAGTCTGGTTGCAACTGACTCTTTTAGTAATCTCCCTTTTAATTTTGTTCTGCTTTATTCTGTATATCAATAAAGCAAGCAAAGGCGGTCAGAAGTATGCCATAAAATTCATCTTTTAGGGTGTTTCCACCTTTTTTTTTCCTGCCAGCTGTCTTATGGCATAAAATATTTGCTGTTTGGTGCATGTAAAACTGTCTGATGTTCAAGCCTGCAGAGTGACTGTGCAAACTTCGTAGATATGTTGAGAGGGGAGACTCAGTCAAACCCAGAAACACTCCTTTGTTTCCTCTGTTTCATGTCTGCTTTCTATTGTAGCATAAGAACATTTTGCCCGGGTTCCTTTTCAGATTAATCCTTTCCTTACCCAAATTTTCCTTGCAGGACCCTGTTGTGGTATTGAATGTTCCTTTGGGTGTAATTTCAAGGATTGAAAAAATGGGAGGAGCTTCAAGCAGAGGAGAGAATTCTTATGGATTAGATATAACGTGTAAAGTAAGACTTTCCAATAATTCAATAGAAAACAATCTACGTGTTCTTTTTCTCACTGCTCACCTATTTGTAGGAATGAAAAACCATGTACTCCTCACAGCTGAATTTGAAAAGAACTTTTTGGAACTGGACAGGGAAATACCCTTTGTATAAAGGGATGCTTACCATTGTCTCTGCACAAGTCTTTGGAGAAGGATTGGTCTTTCCCTAATTGTTGATTGACAAGTGATTTTGCACAGTAGTCTGGTTTGAGAACTGGGCTGTGGAAAATTGAAATGGGCATTATTCCTGCACCTCTTCATTTATTTTATTGGTTCTAAATAAATTTTAATTTTTTATAGACCCTAAATCTTTGAAGAGCTATCCAACGCTTAAAGGAGTCAGTTTTTGCAAGCTGTAAAGGCAGTGAGAAGTTAATGTAACACCTATCTCCATTTTCTTAGTCTAAGAAAAAATTTGCCATGAAAAAATATGGTTATGGGGGGAGTTCCCAATGAATAATCCAGGGTCCTGTCTTTGACTCTTTAATGGAATATGTACGCACAGACTTCTTGTTCTCAGTAGTTAATGTGCACATTGTCCCTAGCTATTTTCTCTTCACTAACTTCAAAAATAAGCAATGTAGTCTAGACAGATTATTAGCAAAGTTTCACTTTGGAAACTCCCATCCCACAAACATTCAATCGCCCATGAAACTTTAGTGAGTAAGATACAGTCATTTCTGATGATTTAATGTCAAAGCATTGTAACTGTGTCTTCACCACACAGCATGTGAGGCTGCTATTTGTAAAGTCTTCTATTTTATGGGGTAAGAACATAAAACTGAACATTCATAACAGTTTGAGGTGTGTTGCAAGCAGATTCTAAATCATGTTTAGTGTATAATAAAGCATTTATACATCGAATAGAAGTACCTTACTGATTTGATTCTTTTAAAAGATAATGCCTTTGTTTTAGGATATGAGAAACTTACGGTTTGCATTAAAACAAGAAGGGCACAGTAGAAGAGATATATTTGAAGTCCTCACAAAACATGCTTTTCCCCAGTCACATAACTTGGTAAGTTGCATCGTTTATTGTTGAGTCATCTTATTGCAGAATTCCTGCCTGCTAGCTTTAGCTGCTTGACCTAATAACGGAGAGCATGGCTCACTAAAAAGAATAACCACAGAATCTAGTGTCAATATAAACTATAGAGAACTAATGTTTTTATTTTGTATGTTTAGAATAGTTTTGTCTATGTATCTGTAAAATTATTGATGCTATATGCTATCCTTAAGGTACACTGCTAAGCACCCTCTGACCCATACTGCTTTCATTCTTTCCTGAAAAACAAGAGATAGTAAGTTATGTTCCTTAATCAGGGTAATATAATAGTACTTACATGGCTTGATTTCTTGAAAGCATTAAAACCTTTGGGCAATCTCCAAGGCAATGATAAATGTGAATTGCCAAGAATTTTACTTTAGGACAAGATGACACAGTAAGCCAACCGTTGTTTTATTGGCAGTTACTGATAAATAATATAACCGATAGATAATACAGTTATGAATTTATGCAGACGTATTGCGGGTAAAAACATCTTATGGAAGCTGCTGAGCAACAACAAAGTTAACCAACCATTATCTTTTGTTTCTTTGCTAGAATCAGTATGCTGTGCTGAGTGGATCACTTTGGCATATCTTTACTAAATGCTTTATGCTGTCTTCTGTAAAATTAACTTTCTGTTTTATTGGGTTGCATTTATTTAGGCTAACTGTATAAGAGCTTTTTTTTCCACAGTTGGAGGGCTGTGCTTTGAATTTGAACTTTGTTCACAGAATTTGACTACATGAAGTTGCAGCAAGAATCTTATTTCATTCTCCAAAGATAGATATGTATAGATAGATATACATACATATATATATATATATGGACTATGCTCTGTAAACATTTTTTTTTTCTGTAGAAACTTAGCATTCTGTATTCAAATAGTCTGTAGAATGGAAGCATAAGGAAAAATAAATATTTTTGTTAGAATATTTTGTAGTGTTGATGAATAGCTCTTACAAAATGAAACAGATTTCTACGTAAGTACACTGGAGTTCTTACAGTTGGGCAGGTGCAAGGAGTTGTACTTGCAAGTAAAGAAAACTTTTGGAGAAGCAAGTGTATGTCTCATTCTACTGTAGGTATTTTTATACATCTTACAATAGAGAATGATTGAAAGCGTAACAGGACATATGGACTTCAGATGGGATTTTGAAGGGATGATGGAAAGAAGAAAGCTATACATAGAAACGTCAAATCATAGAAAAGTTTAGGTTGGAAGCAACTTCTGGAGATCATCTTATCCAGGCTTCTGATGAAAGTAGGGCCTTAGATTAGGCTATCTAGGGCACTGTCAAGCCGGAATATTTCCATATTCTCTGGGCTCTCTCTTCCAAAGTTTAATTGTTCTCAGGATGAAGAATTTTTTTTTCTAACATCCGGATGGAATTTCCCCTGAGCAACTTGTCCGCTGCCTCTCGTCCTCTCTCTGTGCATCCTTGTGAGGATAGTATCACCATTTTCTCTGTAATTACCAGACTCTGAATAGATCCCCCTCAGCCTTCTCTTCTTAAGGCTGAAGAAATTAATTGCAATTCTGACAGCATGTAAGACAAGAATGTTTTGGCAGAGCCCCATTGTATGAGGCTTAAGTTTGGATGATCAGAAAAGGATTTGGAAGAATAATGTGCAGAAATGATTTACAAGAGGAAATGAACAGAACTTGGCCAAAAAGAAGGTGGAAAAGTCTTTTTAGTACTAGATAGTGCAGAGGGAGGGATTATATGTGCTGAGGGATAATGCTGGTATTGAATCAAATAAGTAAAACTGGAAATTTGGAATGATAATTTAAAGAAAGCCATCTAAATAAAGCAAGCTTTGGAATAGTTCTCTAGAGTATAGTGAGGTGAAGAAATAAAATTTCAAGATAAAAAATTATAAACTTACAGGAGATAGTTGGGAAACAAATTGGTAGTAATGGCCTGCGGCTGAATGATTTGTCTGTGTCCCACGTGAGGGGGTTGAAAGGAGTCTTCATTTTTACATTTCATATATTGCAAGAAAGAATCAATGCATCAAACATGAGAATGTGGTCAGTAACTTTGTTACATGTAAATATTTCATCTTTAAAAGAGAAACACAAAGCTTTATGCTCAATCTCCATGCTTCCAGAATTGTGATTAGTGACTTCAGTAAGCTGTGAGATAGCAGGGAATGTAGCACAGGTCACTTCTTTGGTTTAAATTATGCTCTTTGCTCTAGTAAGTGAATTATGAAGCCCTGAAACAAATTTTTGTCCTTAAATAAAAATTCTTGCATATTGGGAATTTAGAAATAGACACCAATTTATCTGATGATTTGAAATTTCAGGGGTTTTGTTGGAGATATATTTTAGCTTGCTCTACAGATTTTAGTATTGAATATGTATTGTAGATGTTTTGTATCTGCTGTTCTTTAAATCGAGAGTATCAGACTTTCTTATCAGTCTGTTGCCATGACCATTTTCTGAAGTACTATAATGATGATAGTAAATGATCTGTTTTCACTTTCATTTGTTATGCATTAAAATTTATAGGTTGTAGTTAAAGCAGACTGAGTAATAAGCAGTTTACTTGGCTAAATTCCACTAAGCATAATCTCTTCAAGATTTACTTTAAGAATGATTGCTGAATACTTTTTTCTTTACAACCAACAACTTAACAGAAAGAGCAGTTGTCCCAGGTGGAAAATAACAGTTTATCACTTAAGTTTTTTTTCTATACTCCTGTGTCTTTTGGCAGCCTGAGTTATTAGAGGTAGAGGGACATTCCTGTTTTCTTCTTCTGAAGAAAACTAAGTACTGCTGATAAAGTTGATCAGACATAGGACTCGAGGTCCTCTTTGTGTATCCCACCAAACTCTTCATTCCATTTTCCAGGATAAAATGGAAAGCTGCATCATTTCCACACCACGTGGCAACCCACGCTTAATGCCACTGTCTGTTAAAATAGGCACAAGACTCTTAAATTACAGCTATGGACAATCTAGCAGAAGTGGCTTGTTTGTCTTGACTGAATTGGTAGTTAGTATTGTTTAGATAGTCTTCAGTCCAGTTATGATGATCACCAGCTTTGGACATGCAAAGAGTTTTATTTCATGAATTGGTGCCTTTTAATTTTTAAGATTTCTTTTGAAGTACTTCCTTTAAATTTTAGAATTCACCTGTGCAGGTTTGCATGCCTGAATGTGGGCAAATTAAGTTGTAATTGAATTGGAAGGGTCCCTTGTGGGATTGTTTTACAGTGTCTAACCCAACTATAGAGCTGGGAATAACATGGTGATGAAATGTGAACCTATATTAAGCTTTAGGTCATCAAAAACTGCAGTGTTCCTATCTAGTGATGGTTGTGAGTAATGTGTAGAATAGTACACATGCTACTTTCTGTTGCATGTTTTGAATCTGTTAAGGCTCATTAATACATAGCCCGGGCTACTTTGAATGTAACTTGCCAATAAAAGTTGTGCTTAATAACGAAAGGCTTAGTCACGGCAGAGGTGGTTCTCACTTTTGATTCAGTAGAACACAAAACTTGAAGATAGTGAAGAAACGGAGAGTGGCTGTACTTTGTATACTCTTAGCTATGTCTGGAACAGAGTATAGCTATTAGAAATTTTAATTATCTCTAAGTGAAATAAAGTGAGTCTGTGTATGTTGTGTAGTTGCATCTGATCTTGTTTGTGTTACAATGTGTATGAGCCATCGACTTTAAAAGCAGCTAAGAGTATATGTTTTGGCATGCTCTCACTGTATTTCAGCAAGCAGTTTAAATTGATCCTGCCAAAGATGAGTGTTTCTGACTGGTCACTCATTCCTGCCTCAGTTTCCCTGCAGGAGTTTGAGGGTGCACAGTGAACCACGTATGGAACTGAAATGGCCTGAAGCAAAGCAAGGGGAAAAAAATGCTCCAACCTGGTCATTTCCTCAGTCTCGTTAGCCCAGCATGGGGGTGGGGTGGGGGCCTCTGGATGCTTTTTGCTGAGGGAAATGAATGGGCAGGGCGGATGAGACGGCCTCTTTCAGTGGCTTGTTTACAATGTGACTTCACCGGTGGCATATGGCAGTGTATCTGGGCCGTGCATGCCTGTCTTCTCCCTTGAACGTGTGCTAATGCTTTGTGGCCCTACAGCCAGTTTGATCAGGGAGATATTGTATAAAGATTGTGCTGTGGCTTCACGTGACAGCTGGGTGAAGATGGGACCTCTGCTACTAAAATGGTGAAGTCCTGCTTTTCTCTGTTCTCCCTCTCGCTGCCTTCCAGCCACATGGTTGTTTCTTCCTCTTATGCCAAACTGACAGTTGTATAATCGCAAAGTAAGCCAACGCAGCTCACCAGCCCAGCACAAAATACTGTCATCTTGAGTTAGTCTTGTGCTGTTTTTAGTAAATTGGGTAGACTTGGTTTGAAATCAGTGTGTGTGGCGGGGTGTGCAACAGGGAGCAGGCAGGAGAGAAAGGAAAGGGACAGCCCCTTTTCAGCAGGGTTAAGCTGGTAAGTTTGGTCAGACCACCTTGTGGAACTGCACCTCTTCAGCTGGTTCGGCAGCACCGCTGCTTATGCGACTGCAGTGGCAAGGTGGTGCAGGACAGCAAGGGTTTAGACTGATTTTAGCTGCCATGGAGCCTTACCCTTAGAGCTGATCCCAAACAAGAATTTTTTTTAGGGATGCCTTGCTTCTCTTTTCTTCATGTTTATCTTTTTCTCAGACAAATAGGAGATGAATACATCTTGAAATAATATTTCTGAATGGAACATATTGTTTCTTTTTATTTCCAAGGGTTTTATCCATCACTTTCCCAATACCTAGTGTTTGAGAACCTATAAGAAATCCCAAGTCTCTTCTCAACTTCTCATCAGTGTCTCAACATTGTGCTTTGTGCTTGCTTCTATGAGCTTGTTCTTGGCTCTCATCAGTTTGAGTATAGGTCAGGTTCAGATCTCCCCGAATCACTAGCATCATGTAAAATCTGATAGCTCATCTGACTGACAGCTTAGTTGATATAGCACAAACAGCTGCTATCCCCAACCCTCTTTTGCATTTGCAAGCTTGAGCTAGTTGGAAGAAAATCTTTGCTGTAACAGTGTAAAAGAACTTAAATTTTAGTAGCCCCACAAAAGACGAGATATATTTAGCCTCTCTAGTCTAGTTTCTGCACAGCAGCTGCTTCACTTCCTGATATTGAAATGACATGTCTTTTTTTATAAGATTATTCACCACCATAGTACCTGCATGATACATGTTTGTTTCTAGCCGTGGTAGCTCGACGGGAATGCCAGTTTAGATGAGATACACTGGTAACCATGCTGTCTGACTTCCACCTTCCCCACCCCTCATTTAGTTATTCAGAGGATTAAAAATATCTGAGAATCAGATTATCCAGCGTTGCTACTGGATTTGCAAAGATGATTTTTGACAGCAGTGAAGCCTGACATAGGTGCCCATCTGAAGGAGCACTTGATTTTGCAAACACCGTTTTGACTTGAAGCTTTGTTCTGAATGACTTCATCAGTCTCAGTACAATAATTGTGGAAGGTTACCACATTCGGAAATGATCAGACGTTAATTATGAAAATATTACAATATCTGATCTTAGTTTTCAGACAAGCAGATAAGATATTCATAACTGGCTCAGTTGTAGTAATGGTGTATTAAAGCCAAGGATAATGACAACTTTATTTTTAAACACACTGGGAAACTGACAGCTTTTCCACTGAGTAAAAGCTTAATGATTTATAGTGTATAAGAGGCATAAACCAGTAAGAAATAGAGAAAACAGTTGGCTCTGTTTGCTTTTTAACAATTTCTTGGTTTGCTGCTTTCTTATCTTGTATAAAGATTGGTAGAATATTTACTAAATTGTATGTATTTGTTATGTATTTATGAATATATAGAACTTATATTCATATAATATAATTGTATAAACAGAGTAAAAATGTAACTATTGTAAATACAAATATAACTATTTTTAAATATGCTGCTTGCCAGACTGTACTGTCAGATCACAACTGCTCTTTTCTTTATCTCAGAAATACTGTGTTGTAAGCAACCGGTATATCCCATGCTAATTTTTGTGTGCAAAATGGTGGTAATAAAGTTAAATGTTAAAGGCAAGTACTTAGTCTCTTTTTCAATCTTCCCACAGACTGTGTTGAAATTTTGGGTTAGCACCTGCACGGAAGTAAACAGAATTATTTGCACAGTAAAGCATAAAAAATAGTTTACCAAAAATGTTAAAAGCTTGAAGGCTTTTCTTAAGTGCAGTTTCTTCTGCTTTTTAGTCTATGGACCTATAGTGAAATTGCTGCTTTCATTCTATACACAGATTTTAATTTACTTCTGCAAAGTCTTAACTGATTTTATATAAGTTTTATTTGTTTCTACCACCTACAAGCATTGAAAAGTCATAAGCTTTACACCCCAGAAGTCTTCTAAGTGGTAATTTACTATACTTCCTTACTTCTTGAATATTTTCCTTAATTCTCTCTTCCAATTTCTTATGGCAGCTGAAGTAAAAGAATTGAAACAGATTTTGAATTAGGGCTGGTATTTGGGTTTTCTGAAATGCAATGGATTTATCAAGATGTTATCCCAAGCTGGCATTGGTTGTCATGCTTTCTAATGCTGTGTTTTGGGGAGGTATGGTATTTCTGTATTTTATAAAGAAAATAACTCATTTTCTTACTCACTACTGAAACTTAGGGTACTCTTTCCCCCTCTTCCCCCCCCCCCATGGAACAGGGAATTAAAGGATGGACATAATTCATATCCGTTCAGATAACATCTGTTCAGAATAGCTAGTATATGAGCAGAAACACTAGTGTAGAAAGATCATGTGGAAATACCATGACTTCAGACTGAAGGAAGAAAATGAGATGTGAGTAGATAGGGTTAGGGAAATATTTTATCTGCATTCGGAGTGACTGAATCCTGAACTGGTGGGATAAGAGAAGATTGTTCTGCCAGCATAATAATATACAAAAAATCTTTCCCTTACATCCCAGGATGTTACACTGTGTTTGAGCTGATTGAAAGAAGCGTTGCCTCGTTTTGGAAAGGCTGTCCTGTGTTGCAAGCATCTGGTTGCATGGCAGTCAAACGCTAGTTTCCAGTTGGAGCGCAGTAGGAGCTGATAGACTTCAGTCAGATGTATAGGACTGAGCATCATACGTAGGACAGCTATGCTCAGTGGCACTGGAAGTAATGGCAGACCATCCTGCTTTGAACCCAGGATGTGAGATAAAACCAACCAACCGGTATAACTTATGGTGGATCTGGGTTTTAGTCAAATGGCATGGCTTTTGACTAGTTTTCAGTGCCGTGAGAGGAAAGATGTCAGCTCAGGCTGGCTACCTGAAACTAGTTTATTGAGCAGATAGTCTACGCCAAACTCTGTGCTGCTACTGGTACTTTGTCACCATCTAAGCACACTAACCTAGAGCTGGCTTAGGTATGCCTGTATGAACTACGTGTGTTTTTTCCAGTGTATGTTCAGAGTTTGAAAAGGCCTGTTACCTTTTACTTCAGTGCAGTATTGCTCTAAACCTGAATGTCTGCATGGAGGCTTGCTCTTTTCAAATTTCTGACCATTTCTGTCTAATTTGGACGCATCTAATGAAGCTACAATAGATTTAATTCCTGGGAAAACAGGCTGAGCAGCAGGAGCTGTGGAGTCGCGCTTTTCATTGGAGAGGCAGAACTGCGAGGGGGGAGAGGAATGGAAGTGTGTGTGTGGAGGGAAGCTAAAAGGTGTGTGGAGCAACCAGAGCAGAGGCTAGGGTGGAGGCTCAAAGCATTTGAAGTGTTGCTGAGGAAGATGGAGGATCTAGCAGGGAAGTGTCAGAGATTTGGAGGGAAGGTGAGGTATGGAGCGGAACTGGCCAAGCTTTTAATACACTTCGGCATTTGAAGGGCTTGTCTGTGTTGATGATGATGCACTGAGAAGTCAGCAGGGGATTACCTCTTTGTAGAGGCGTGAAGTTCCTGTAGCTGACTGCGTGGTTTGCTTCTGACCTTCCTCTTCCCTCCACACCCTGGAGGATATAAATATATGCCTAGCTGGTCTATACTGAACGTCTGTAGGACAGTTCAGTGACTTTCCTGTTTTCATCCTAACTAAAGGAGTGTGTATAGACGAGGGGAGCTAACATGAAGGAACTTGTGTAGACACAAGACTAAACCATGACTTTTTTTTACTGAAGTATCTTAAGCTGTCAACTCTTATTTCAAGTGATACTGCAAACACATACAGCATGTGTTTTAAGCAGTATGCTTTCTTCTTCTGTTCCATTTGTTTGTCGCACTGCAAAAATTGCATTCAGACTGCATGCACTGTAATTTGAAAGCCTCAATAATGCTAAGTTAATCAAAGCATACAAGTGCATAAATAACAAACGTTTAATCTGTGAGCCTGGATAATTTAGGATAAAAATAGAAATATATGGGTCATTAGTGAGGATGTGCAGCTACCTGCACTGTAACAAATCCTTCTGAGATCTAATATATTTGTCATATCGAGATGTTCATTATAATAGGGTTCATCAGTTTGGTGCATCAGAATAATAAAATGTCCAATTCAATGAAAAATATGGTATTTTATGGGAATTACTTCATGTTTCTCAGTATCTTACTTTAGAATAAATAAAAGCAAGGTACAAATGTGTGCTAAATATGGCTTATACTGACAGAAGCAAGAAAATACAGTTGTATCCAAGCATGTCTCTTATGTTTGCTTAGGTAGAAAATGCTTAGCATTAAAATGGCTGTAAATATGGATTGGTTGTTATACTGAAGTTGCGCTGTAATTTGACATTAAATGGAACTGTATGAAATAAGTATAAATGGGTGTTGAGTATTTTAAATGCTCCTTCTCCTACTCTGACTCTTCTGCTGTGCTGTGTTGGAATATGAAGAGGGGAAATTTTACTTTTATCTAACAAGCTGCTTAAGTAGAGAGGCATATATGAAAAACTTAAGATTGAGAAATTACTTCAAATTCTGTTGTATGGAAACATTGCAGAATTGTCAGACTGGAAGAAGAAGCATTTTTGCTCTTTGCGTATTGTCTGTATATTTTTGCTGTGAGAGCTGGACCTAAGGTGGGCTGGGGATGTTGCCCTGTTTCAAACTCCAGCACTGACTTTTGCAATGAAGTCCAAGCCGTCTTCACAGAATATTTATTCCTAAAAAATCAAGCCTTAAGTGAAAGGCAGTTGCGGGGTGTGTGTGTGCGCACATCTCTAATCTAATCTCTCTTTTTGCAACAAGTAAAACTTTCAGTACTAATCAGACAAACTGTACTGTTTGTACAAAATGTACATATATGGCATGTTGTCTGTTTTTCAAAACTAATAGGATAAAGTATCTTGTGTGTGCAGTAACTTCAGGTTAACAACTGTTAAAGAAATATATTTTAAAAGCCTTCCTTTTTATGGAGGGATTCAGTTTTGTATTTTGATTAAAACTGCCTACTGGTTAAACCAGCCTAACATATTAGGGTGACCAGAATTGCCTTAAGCCTTTGGGTGCTGCCTTCATAAGATGATCTGCTAAAGAAACCTCTGTCTGTCTGGACCTTTGGTGCATTTATGAAGCATTGCTTTACCTTTATAGATATAATCATTTCACCTTAGAATGGTAACTTTCTTTTTTTGCTTCCCAAGTTTCCTCCATTCCTTTTTCTGGTATGGTATGGTTAGTCTGGGTCTACTTCTGTGAAAATGATGTAGATATGGGATGTTCAGTTTATCATTCAGTTTCTTTTTTAATATCTTTGAGTATCAAGGAGACTTTCAGCTTTACTGTTACAAATGAGCTATAATGGGCTCTTGAATGATTTCTGTTCTGATCGCTGTTGTGCAGTTAGCTCAGGACAATAAATTCTTTTTTTTTTTTTTTTTTGAACTTTTTGAACAACTTCGTTTCACGCTCCAGCTGGCATCTGAAGAATTTATATACCACCAAAATCAATTTCCTCAGTGAGGAAGATTCTTAAAATAAACACTATTTTTGTTTCAATGATAAGCTATAAAAACAACCAAGCAAAGAAAGGGTGCATTGTACAATATGGCACACTAGGCTTTGGTTGAAAAGAGAAGTAGAGCCAAACTAAAAGCTATGAGGAAGTTTTTAGGAATCCTGAGTGAGGGTTCTGTATTGGATATAAATAAGTCTCAAGACTGGACAACAAAACAAGAGCAGTGGCTAGTGTAACCTATCAACATCATATTTTGTTTCACTCTCATTGGCAACTTTCTACTCTTCAGAGTTTTACAGTAAACCAGATTTCTGTCAGTGAGAATGAATTGGACAGGGGATGCAGAAAGAAGGCTCCTTCTAATGGCAATGAATAGCAATTAAAACTCCTACAGTTTGAATTTGGCAGCTAATATTTTACATAATATTAGAGCTGTACCTACTGAAGATCTGTTGGTGAGGAGACGCTTGTTTGTTTGGGGAGGAAACGAAGTACAGAGAATAAGCTGATACAAACCATTTCACAACACTTCAACCTCCTGACAACCTCCACAACAGTTTAAGCTTTCTAACTTTCATGTTTTTATCACTTTGTTTTAAAAGTTGACACATTTTCAATATTTGACTATCATATCTGTATTGTTCATTACATTTTGTTCTTTTCTTTACACTCTTCTGTATCAGATTTAAATGGGATAGGCTGGGGTTGGCATGAAAGAAACAGTCCTGTTTTGTGGCAGCTATTGGGGCATAATTGGTGACGAGCCCTCATATTTTGCTGGAGTTTGGTGTAATAAATTCCTTTTACATCCTATAGCCTTTTTTTGCTTTTGCAAATGAAGAAAAGTTTTCCGAAAATGGATGGATGGTGTATAATCCAATGTGCGAATACAGGAGACAAGTAAGTTATTAAAGTTACAGTTGCATGGTGCTTTCATATGTGAAAACTTAAATAGAGGCATTATAGTTTAAATATTTCACTTATTAGCTCTTCTGTGGAGAGAGCTGAGAACTGGAGAAGATAGAAATGCAAGATTAAAGAAAAAGTAAGGTAAAATAACAAAAACCTGGAACATTTAAGTTAGGAAATGAGAACGTCACAGGAAGTTAGTCTTCTGTTCTTGGAGAGAAGTTGTATTAATACCTTTTAGAATGTGCTGCTGTTAAGCAGGGAGGGGGGAGAATGTGACAAATACATAACTGAAGTATCCTAAATATAAAGTTGATACAGTCTGATTCTTTCAGAAGTAAAAAAAATGCTTATTTTATAAATAACTACTATAAAAGGATGTTGTTTCTATGCCTCTGTGTTCTACCTTGCTCTTTAGGCAGTTGTGGAAATGTCAGTGAAAGAGGATGATGTACTTAATGTCCTACAATTCTTTTTTTTTTTCTTGCTTTATGTACTATGTTTTAAATATTTTTAAAATAAAATATTATTTTTTTAATTATGTTTATATGGCAAATAACTTCCTTGGATTTTTTTTTTCCCTTCATAATTTTTAATGGACTAAGGTGTGTCCAGACTTCCACGTGATCTGTTTGGTTCAAGGTTTAGGGGCCCAAGAACCCCACAAAAAGTAAATACACCCACACAAACCCCACTATGTGTGTGTGGAGAGCTTATCAGTCTTTCTCAATTTCCTGGCTACTGTTTGTGAAATATCTTCCTGAGCTACAACTAAAAGTCTTTTTTTTTTTCTTAATGAGAAGGCTGCTTTGAGTCTGATTTTGAACTCGGGGTAGTATCAGGCTACAAGGAAGAAAGTTTAAAATCAGACTTCCTCTCCCTTTCTTTCAGGACTCTCATTATTAATCTTTTTTTCTGAAGGCAAAATGGAAAGGTGGTGCTTTGAGGGAGGAGGGGAAAACAATATTCTTTCCTCAGTCTGAGGGTTAAAGAAACATCTACTAGTTTCAGCACTACTTCTGAACTTGCAGTGAGAATAGAATGTGTAAGGGAGCGTATGACAGCTATGTGGTTAAGACTGAATCTGTCAGCAGTGGGCCGTTCTGTGTGGACTTGTAATCTTTTTTCTTCTATTGTTCTGAATCCTCATTACTGTAGCTAGTCAGGTTAAATTGGTAGGTTGTTGCCACCATGTGGCCATAATATCATGTAAAATTAAAGAACAGAGTTGTCAAATTTGTACAGCCAAGAATACATTGAACAACTTTGTGTTGCATTTTAGGGACTGCCCAATGAACGGTGGCGAGTGACTTTCATTAATGAACATTATGGACTGTGTGACACGTATCCATCGCTCTTAGTAGTGCCGTATAATGCCACGGATGACGACCTCAAGAAAGTTGCTGCCTTTAGGTCCCGAAATAGAATCCCAGTGAGTATTATGTAACGAAGCTTGCCTTCCTGTGTGATTAGTTGGAAGTGTGCATCCAAACAACGCTTTGCTGAACGCGACACTGTATGCTTTCATTGGATTTGGTTACAACAAAATAGTTCTGATAGGCTGACCTTTTTACTGCTCGAAACTAGTATGAGGGCCAAGCCTCACTGCTTTCCCCCACAACAGTCACCCTTTCCATTTTGATTTTAACTTTCCTTTTCTAGTAACAACTGCCAGCACTGCAGATTCCCCTTTCTTAATGGAGTATGAGCTTTAGGCTGCCATCTGTGCTAGTTTGTTGACTTAACTATTTTTCCCACGGTCAGTCCTAAAACAAAACCTCCTGTGTAGTCTCTGTACTGAATTCTTGGGTTTTTTTAACTCTATAAAATTTTAAATAGTGTTGAGTTTAAGATTAAACCCTTGTAACTTATTTGGGTATGTTCCTGTAGCTAGAATTCTTTGAGATAATAGTATCTTTATTAGCAGCTCTGGAAATAAACTCTTTACAGTACTATATAATATATTAATTTCTAGTACAATACAATCCATTTTAACTCATAAGTTTTAACTTGGTAAACTTGAAAGAGATGGTTGTTTCTTAGCCAGTGTCAGAAAGCTGCCCTGAATCTCAATTACTTTCAAACAAATGTGAAACTCAAGATGATAAATACTTGCTTAGATTGTATTTACTGACAAGGTAGGGTTATTATGCATTTACTACACGCACGCGCATGCACACGTTTTTATTACCTAGGTATATCTTCTATATCATCTCTAAATATATGGCAGGGTTTTTATACAGCCTATACAGTGAGAATCAATTCCTCTGTAACAGTAATTTTATTCTTGTCAGGAAATAACCAATCATTAACCCTCAGGCAAACTAGCAGCTCTGGTTTATAGATGCACAGCCAAGGATTGTGTTTCAATAGTGAATACTTTTTGAAGATTTTTTTTTCTGAAGTCTGACGTTATTTCTCTTTGTAACCTACAATTTTGTCAATCACTGAGAATCTGCTTTCTTAAGAATTTATCAGGATAAAGCTGGAATTTTTTGCCTACTTTTTGGGGTGCTTCTTTGTAATTGCTTGTGCTTTAATCTGTTCCCTGGGCAGCTCACTATGTCGTGTTGTGGTAAGTCTCCTCTGGCTCAGAAAAACAAAAAACGCGCTCTGCTCCGCTATCTGCTATTTGTAAAGAGGGCTGGGAAACAAAAGGCGTTTTAAAGCGGAGGAGAGAGATTCAGACTACTGCGGAAACATTCAATTTTATTTCCTTATTCAAAAAAGGGAAAAGTTGTTCTTGTACAATCAGAGCATCTTAGTTACAGTTCCTAAGATCACTTCATTCTTCTGAGTTGTTTCTTCGTTTCAGCAGGCATTGCTGTATTTATTTGCAGCTTGCTTTTTCAGAAATACTTGTACAACCTAAGACTTACAGAAAATATTAAAATACACTGGGCCATGTAAGTGCATACAACTTCAATGAGAGTGAAATATGTAAGAGAATGAACTCTTTTTAAGATATTAGTAAGTTTTATGAGGCTAAATGGGAAGAAGCTGAGATGTCTGGGAATTCTTTTGAGGAAATAAAATCTGTGTTAATTTTCATATTAATTATTTTAAAGAATGTAAATTTAAACTTTAACGTATGGTTTTCAACGAACTGTTTCTTGCTAATCTTTTTGGCATGTAACTAGGTTCTGTCATGGATTCATCCAGAGAATCAAGCTGTTGTTATGCGCTGCAGTCAGCCCCTTGTTGGAATGAGCGGCAAACGGAATAAAGATGATGAAAGATATCTTGATATCATCAGGGAGGCTAATGGGCAAATCTCAAAACTGACCATCTATGATGCCAGGCCCAATGTCAATGCAGTTGCCAACAAGGTAAGCAGATGTTTAGTGTTGTTTGTGAAGGGGGGTAAGAAGCTTTGAAGTTTGAAGGCTTGTCTGTGAAAAGATTTCTAGAAACAGTACAAATTTTACTGTGGCTATATTTGCATAATCAAGTGTGTATATATCTACATATAATCAAGCATTGAGGCTGAAGGCCATAAAAAGACATGAGTACCTAAAGCAGGTCACAAACAGAGTTCAGGAGCATAAGTGGATTTCCCAACATCCTTTACCCCATCTATTATCAGTCAAGTATAGGTCTTAGCATGTCACTGAAATCAGATATGACTGTACTCTACACTGTTTTTATCTAAGTGAGGTAGATGTAGGCTGAGCTATAGAGCACGTCCTCATGTTGGAATGACTTGGCACCTCAGTACAAGCCCAAACTCTCCTTTGTATTTGGACAGATTATATTCTGGAAAGGCTATGTGCATTAAGCCATGTCTGCTGGTAGGCATTCTTAGTTTGGTTCTTCTTAAATGTTACATGAACCATTTCAGACCTAACCAGGTCTGAGAGAGACCTGTTTAAGAGAGAAAATGTTAAGTAATTTTTTTGTACTTGCGCTCTAAAGAGCAGTACGGGCAGAATGTTGGATATCTAGATATGTTTTCTTCCCTAGGAGCCTATACTTGGTAAATACAGTAACGGAACAGATATTTAATCTTACAGACTAACCATGTCTGTGCCAATCTGCAATCAAAAATATGAATGGGATCAGAAGAAATGGTGTTTCCTTTTTAGTGTTGCTCCTTGGGGTTTTGAAAAGAACTAGACTAGCTGGATCAACTTGAATAACTTTCTGCCATCTCCTATGCTTAATGTACTTTGTTCTTTTGGACAAAACAAAGCCCCCAAGTGCTTCTCATCCTCCAGCATTTGCAACTCCAAAACTTGTTTCTGAGACCAACACTTTAACCATCAACTGAAATTATAGTTGGGCAATATAAAAGGTTTTCAATCTGTTCTAGCTCTGAAGTGCTACTACAACAGTGTATATATCACCAAAGTTAATTTTAGGTCTCTTGTTCTTAGGCAACTGGTGGAGGATATGAAAGTGAAGATGCGTATCCCAATGCAGAACTCTTCTTTTTGGACATCCATAATATTCATGTCATGCGGGAATCTTTAAAGAAGTTGAAAGACATTGTTTATCCTAATGTGGAAGAATCACACTGGTTGTCTAGTCTGGAATCAACCCATTGGTTAGAACATATAAAGGTAACTTTTTTGTTTCTTTGAAATAATGTTTATCCAAATCTGACATATCAGACTTGCTTTCTTCATTAGATTTTGAGATAGTTGTGAAAATATCACATGATGCGGAATACCTCTTAATACTTGAACTGCAAAACTAGTGTTACTGAGTATTAGCACCCAATGTACTTTATATGCCAGCTAGTTCTGGAGTATCTTAAGAGATATCATTACTTAGCAACAGTAGGTGGAATTTAACATTTATTTTCTGCCTCAAGTCAAATGTCAATATTTAATAGAGGAATGCATTGTTAGTCTGTCTTTACATGTGTGAGAACTGTTAGTTTATTTTGTGTTCTAGCAATACGGGAGTATGGAAAACTTGTATTTTGCAGAATCAATAGTTACAATAGTTGGTAGCACTTATGTGAATTTACTTTGAAGTTTGTTGTTGTAAATCTTGTAAGTTTATTTGTAAATTTCAACTTGTAGCACAATTTAAATCATAATTCAGCAGTGCTTTTACTAGTTCATCTTTGAACCTTTTACCTCAAGTATGGCTATGCAAAAGTGTTAGAGTATTATGTAATGAATCCTATTTACAATGTGCATTTTAAGTTAATGTTTGTAAAATAAGCATATTAGAAGGCTGCTAGTTCCTTTTTTCAACAACTGAGGTTTTTCAGCAATTTAGTTCAAAGAAAGGAGCTGAAAGAGAATTTTTAGAGAGTATTTCCTATGGTAAATCCCGTCTTTCTTTAAAAAAAAAGAAGCTTATGTTCTTTGGTTTATCAATGTTACTGTTTTCTGTCCCATGTTTTAAGAATTTGCTGTAAGATTAATTTGATCTTACTAAAGGATTAGGGAACCAATTCTGCTTCACCATTTTTACTGAAGAAATTACTTTCTCTCTTAGAAAATTCTTTTCCATTTAATTACATCATGCTCTTTGGGTCCTTTAATTGAAGGACTAAAATCAATTTATTTTTGTTAGAATGATAACACTAATCTTCTCTATTGTTTGATGTCTGTTCCTCTGTTAGCTTGTCTTGACAGGAGCTATTCAAGTGGCAGACAAGGTATCCTCAGGAAGGAGCTCTGTGTTAGTTCACTGCAGTGATGGTTGGGACCGGACAGCACAGCTAACGTCGCTGGCCATGCTGATGCTAGACAGCTACTACAGAACGATTGAAGGTTTTGAAGTTCTGGTGCAAAAGGAGTGGATAAGCTTTGGACACAAATTTGCATCGGTAAGCATTAGAACACGATTGCAAGGACTGTGCAACATTGATGTTCTAAGGAGTTTTGAATGTTAAATTACTCATTGCATTAAGATTTGATGATTCTTTTCATTGTTTTGGATATTCTAATCCAAAACATTTTGAGGTAAATCTGAGCAGAGCTTTCTGTTTTGGACCTTTTTGGTTAATGTTTTTTTGCTTTGTTTCGGTTTCAAACAACAATAACAAAAACCTTCACAAAGCTCCCCATATTTTAATTGTGTATGTTCTTTTTACCCTTTGGAAGTACAAAACAGCTAGCGTTACCATGGTGGTTGAGCAAAGAAAGTGAGAAGGCAAAAAAAGGTAGCGTCCCAACTTTTCAGATAAAGATCGAATAAAATTGGGACACAAGACATAGTTCTTTCTGCATCTGGTGCTATTTTGAATGCCACAAGAGGCAGATGAATGAGTCTGAGCAATGTTTTTTGAGTGATATTTTGAATGCTTCTTCCTAAATGTTCTAGGATTTGTCATAATAGCTATCAGTGGGCTGTCATTGATAATGCTGGGTCTAGTTCTGATCAGTCATCTTCTAGATGCTTAGAAGATTAAGTAAAAATTGTCTGTAGCAAGTCCTTAATATCGTACCCATACCCTACCCATGTATTGTGCAAAGTCTAGCACTTCTGTGTCAGGAAAATTTTCAGAGTCTGTCTCAGTGGAACTTCTCTTAAACTTGGCAGTTAACCATTTGATAAGTTAATTTGCATAAAACTGACCCTTCTGAAAGACTTCATTGGGCAAAGAGCTGTCAGCCTCTACAAGTTGATTGAGGTCTTTATAGACTGACCAGATCAGGTAAATTAATTCCAGTCAGAATATTCTTTTAGATTAATTTCTACAACAGCAAATAAGATATTTTAACTGGGATATGCATGTTTTGTTCTTAGGGGTTTCATCATGTCTTCAGCTAATAAACCTACCCTTTCTTGAAGTATTTTAGTGCTAGCTTCTTCCAATAGTTTGTGTTGCATCCTGCTTTAAAGTGCAAAGGGGTAGAATGAGTTCTAGCTAGGAGAAAAAAGGATCGATAGTGAAAGAAATTGGTATCATCTTCTTGTCTGTCTTTTCCTGGGATTTTTGTCCAACTGCAAGAAGTTAGTCTGCACCAGTTGAGAATTGCCTTTGAACTTTTGTTCACCTCTTTGTTAGGTGACAATAACATCTTTTCTGAGGATTAACTCTCAGGCAACTATTCCAAGGGGCGAAGTAGGAAATCTAAATGAGGGCCTGGGGAGGCAGGTTGCCTTTCCAGGGAGCATGTGCTGTAATATGTAGACATACAGCGTAAGTTGGGAGTTTTACAGCGCTGGTGTTAATGCTGAACCTTGTAACCCTCAGTAAGAAGTTTTCACACCTTCAGTGGAAGTTATTTGTACAGAGAACTTTGTCCCCAGTAGAATATTCTAAAGGTACTACTTAATATTCCTAAAATCGGAAAAATAGGCAATCTGATAAAATCAGGAAATGAAAAACATATCTATGTGTGTATTTCATGCCCTATTTTACATTTATAAAAGCATCTCAGTCATTTGTAGGTTCACGTGTAGGTACTCAGCATGGTTCACTTCACCATTAAACATGTTTGTAGGCTGCGTCAGTCTTTGATCTGACATTCTAGAGTTGCTTTGAAGCTTGGAAGATTTGCATTTTGATTATGTGAATGATATCTACTGTAGTCCAGTTTTACCTATAGTGTTCTGGTAGTGATGTTTGTATACCCTTTGAAGTATTCTGCCTTGGTATAACCACAGGAAAACATCAGCCTGCCTTTTTATTCTCATTGTGTTTTATCTTGTTTTTAAAAACATTGCAGTTATAATGCAGATAAAATTAGATTGTATCACTAGGACACTTGCAGCCTAGTGATCATGTTGTGATTTGACACTAAGCTTAGATCTGTGTGTCCTTAACTATTATTAATAAACGTGAATCATCTAGAATTCTTTTTATTAAACCATGAATTTTAGTTTGAGTTATCAAAGCTGTTTTTTCTCTCTCAACAGATGTTGTTTTCCTCCTATTAGCGAGGTAGGACTTTTAGACCTCTTCCAGGTGACTAGCTCAGTCCCATGGGTTCATCTAGCAATGTAGCAGCAATAACTGATTTCAATAAGTTTCCCCCACCACCACCACCATTTGCTCTTTGAAGTAGAACTCTTTGGAAATGGCTGAAGCTATTCTCATTTAGCCATGTGCTGTGTTTTTGTGCTGTATATTTTGAGTTGATAGGTTGCTTAGCTTCTAGTGAAGATGCTTCTTTTCTGGAGTGTTCTGTAGAGGGAGAGCTGATAATGCAACCCGGAAAAATAAAACTATATGTGCTCTCCTTATGTTTGGTAGATGTTTGATAGAACTGCGTTTTTGGTATAAGAACTACCAAAAAGAACTGGCACTACCAGTAAGAGCTGGCACTTCAGTGCAGTTAGCGTTTCCGAAAACTCACCCCTCGAAACTTTTTGTTATGCCTTCCCTCAAGTGGGAGGTTACAGAAGAGCAGGATGTTTCTCCTATGTTCCATCTGGGTTAGAACAAGCTGGCCTGTAGAAGCTTCGTATTTTCAGGTTACCAGAGCTGCAATATAGGATATTGTATTTAAAAATAACTAGTAGATCTTGACCGATTAGTCTGTCCTGTCAGTGTTTTCTGTCTAATGAAGCTCATAATTAGTTTTGCTGTGGAAAAGAATTCCCTACCCCACCTTTTCTATGTATAGTGAACTTAGTGCAATATCCAGACGGTAAAATAGCTTGCTGTGTGGAATGTCATTGTTCTAATGATGAATTCTAATTTAAAAAATATTAGATATATTCCCATATATAAATGGGAAGATACTCAGATGTATACAAATCCTTAACAAGATCCTAAAACTGCTAACCGCAGTGAAGGTAGAAAGATTTTCACTCCTCAGTGAACTCAAGTAGGATTCTGCTGGCAAGTATCACTTATTTTAAACCATGAAAATTGGAGAGCAAGGAAGCCAGTTTGTATTGCCTATAGCAGTATTCTGATAATTTGCTACTGTTGACTGAATCTAGCTACAGTCCCTCACATTCTTCAGTTAGTTTTGTCGTTCAGTTCCATTATTTTAAGTTATCTTGCAAATCATTGTATGTTACAGAGAAGAGTACTGGTTTTATCATTCTTCATGTCTGTAAGATTAAGCCCACCGTCTTACAGACAGATAGACAACGTCTTAGTTCAACAGCTCTTCCTTTGTCTCCTCCAGGCAAGTATATTCAAGCAGAATTAGAGGACTTAATAGAATCCCCCCTCTCCCCAAACCTCTTATCTGTTTTGAGCTATCAAATGTGAAAGGGAAGCAAACCTCTTTTACAGACCCTACCTTTTGTCTGTGGTGGAAAATTCCTTTGATTGTTACTTAGGACTCCTCAGAGTAACACAGCTGATCCAAACTTTCTTCTAGAATGTGTGTTAGTTTTCTATCAAAAACACAAAAAATTTCTTTGAATTCAGTCACATACACTGTCTAACTCATAGTGAGTCTTCAGGTTCAAGTGTGGAGGAGGAGAGGAGAATCTATCTGGGGAGTTTGGTGATCTGGGTTTTCTGGTGGCTTAAATTACACAAGATTAAGTGTATGACTTAGCTTTTGACAGATGGATTATGTCAATATAATTCAAAATTTATCCTTGTTATTTTCAATGGTATGGATGCTTAAATGCTTCTGCTTGTCTAACTAGCACTTTTTTATAATGGGGCCAATTGTCACCTTGGGCTTTTCTGGATGTTTTTGGAATAGTTTTGCCATGGTTTTCTGCATCTGAATCTCTTTTGATTGGTGTGATAACTAATTTTGAAATCAGAAGTTTGGATTGCTCTATTACAGAAGCATTAATACTTTAGTGTAAAATAAGAAACTTTGTCTTGGCCATAAAATAGACTGTTTTGAGTAACAGGAGGCTTTATTGCTACATTTCAGAGAATAGGCCATGGTGATAAAAATCATGCCGATGCAGACAGATCGCCCATCTTTCTCCAGTATATTGATTGCGTGTGGCAGATGTCTAAACAGGTAGGTTATATCGTTCTCCAGGAGGTAATGTTGTTAGGGGATTATTGACTTCAAAACCTAGACTTTTAAAAAAATGTGTATCGCAAGAGGAGAGCGTACCTGTCTTTTTGCTCTGACACTGTAGTCAGAAGTAGCACATTCTCTTTTTAAGCATACCATCCTTCTTCACTATTTCTAAAAGTGATATGTGAGGCTTAGCCATGTTGCTTAATAACCCATCGGCCATGCATGAGGATGGGTACGTTCTAGATATGTGCCTCTCTAACGCTTTTAGAGGTGCGACCCAGCAGAATGTCTTCACAGGAATTGTGACTGATTAGCTTAGGAGGGTCTGCTTCATTTCACCATTTAGCGAAGCTGTTCCTGGAAGTACAAAGACAAGTTCTGTTTTGTCAAAGCTTGAAAAGGAAGGCTGGGAGCTCTGAAGTGCTAAGAATTAAACATTTTGTTTTCAGAAAGTAACAAAACAGAGTAGCAAACCTAGTACTTTGGGGGCTTAGAATTAGGAACTAAACCCTTATCTTCCTATATGGTATTGCAGTATTAAGAACGCAATCTGCATATGTTATTAGGGGAAGTATTCTGGCTGACTACTACAAATGGAACTGTAACCATTCAGTTTTGGCTTGGTGGGGGGAGGAAGGGGGGAATTAAAGGCAGTTAGATACAGTTTTTTGAGAGGGTGGAAATTCTTGTCAATGACTAGTTTGAGGACGTTGAACACCATGATATCTGAACATTTACATTGTTAGGCATATACATGTAAAAATATTAGCTTAAAGCTCATTTTTAGATGCATCTAGGCTTCTAAATGTTTTTTTAGCCTCTTAACTAGGGCATATGCATCTCTGTGCTTTTACAATATAAAGAAAACTTGCCTTTTTTGTGCTAGTTTCCTACAGCTTTTGAATTCAATGAGCAATTCTTGATTACAATCCTGGATCACTTGTACAGCTGCCGGTTTGGTACTTTCTTGTACAACAGTGAATCTGTTAGAGAAAAAGAGGTCAGTCAAACTACTGTTTGTTTAATTGCATTGATTGCATTGCTGTCTTGACTCCAGATGATTACAGAAAGCTTCAGTTACATTCCTTGTGCCACAATGTTTTTTATTCTGGCTTTATTCTGCTTGTGCAGCAGTTGAATGGTGATTTGTTTGGTTTTGGTAGCTTAAAGACTATGCAATCACTAAAACACTTGTCAAGAACTGTTTTTGGAATATTTCTAATACAATAACTTATCAGGCTTCTAATTGAATCAGAAGTTTATTATTTTTAGAATGCAACCATGGCTTCTGTGATGGACTTGCTAATTCTGTGCAAATATTTACAGTTTGTATTTCATTTTCATTTTAGAAAGTGACTGAGAAAACATTGTCATTGTGGTCTTTGATAAACAGTGAAAAATCTAAATTCACCAATCCTTTTTATACTAAAGAGCTAAATCGAGCACTCTATCCAGTAGCCAGTATGCGTCACCTAGAACTTTGGGTCAATTATTACATCAGATGGAACCCAAGAATTCGGCAACAAGTAAGTAAACCATCTAAAATGTATGAAAGGCTTTTAGACTTTGGAAATAGGATTTTATTTCATGACTGTAACTTGTAGGATAGTATCTGTAATCTGTTTGGGTTTCTTAATATTATATTTCTAAGGATGGGAGAAAAATGTGAAAATGATTGTTTGGTTCTGTTCTTTGACATCTCCCAACTCTCTTCTTGGAACATTGAGCTTATTTCACTGCTTAGTATGAAGTCATTTTTGAAAACTGTTTCTAGCTCCTTTCCAGGGGAAGAGAGGGGCATTTTTAAGAGCATTTAATGATACAAAAAGATGAATAACAATGCTGAGAAATAGTGATCACTGGAGAGTTAGTATTGGCATCACAAGCACGCTTGTCACATTTGCTTAGTATTTCTCCTTTTTCCAGGACAGTGTAGTCTTTTACAAATTAGGATGATCTATGCAGTATTTTTCCTTTTAAGATAAGAATCATTTGAGAATAATTTGTATTGGTAGCTTATGGCAAGATTTAAAAAAAAAAAATTTTTTTTTTTTGCTAGAACTTTGACCTAAATTGTTTACACAGATTACCCACTGGATGAAAGCTCTTATTGATAATACAAGTGGATAAGATTGGAAACCCAGAGAAGCTTTTATCAAATCACAGATAGTTCAGTTTTGTGCTTTTTAATGTTTAATTGATATACGGACACTTGATTTTTGTTAAAAACTTGCTAAAAATCTAGGCAGTGGAGCATGTAAAGATACAGTATACGAAAACTTATTTATACTTCTTAATAAGTTGTAGAGTTCTGAGTAGGAGAAGAAGAAAGAGGAGTAATTTCCTTGACAGAAACAGTGTTCACAGTCCAGCCCCTGGAATGAATCGCGAGTTATCAAGCAATGCAGTTCCTTTTCTGCAGTTGATCTCCTGTATTATTTACAAAACTCTAGAGGCTGGAAGAAAGCCAGACAGTATACTATATTTTCTTACAAGGATGTTGCCAGTTTTAATTTGAAGTTCTCATTTTAAAGTTTTTGTTGCTTGCTGTGAAAGGTGATGGCATTTTGCAAGAGGTGAAACCAAAGATTTATTTTAGAAAGTAAAGATTATAGAGCATGCAAATTAGCTATAAATCTACTTTAAAATGCTCTTCGCCATTATCCAGGAAAGGCGTTTGGCAGTAGAAGCTTCTAATTAGAAATACAAACACATTTGTTAATCTTCTGTGGCTTCTGCCAAAGGTCCTTCATTTTTCACCATTTTTACATATAAAAAAAATCAGCAAAATTTCTTCTGTTGCACATAAGTGAAGATGAAGCAGTATGTTTTTAAGTGACTGAATAGTTTGACCCATGGCCTGAAACAACTTTTTGGGATGGACCTTTCTTAGTGCTATTACTTAGAAGCATGTTGGACATCAGACTTCAGTCTAAGGAAGGATCTGGTCTGTTACTAGCAACATCATTAACCTTACATCTCTAATGATCTTACTACATTTAGTCACTGAAGCAACTACAGAAGTTGGATCCACATTCATTGCTTTCCTTAGCTAGGGCTCATATTGAAAGGTGTGCATAAGAGGCATTGGTGTACCTGGTTTGGGACTGGTAGAGGGTTTAAGTTTGCTGCTGAAACTGTACTGCTGATAAAATTGTTACAAGCACTTATCTGTGAAACAGCAGCCGCTCCTTGAGAGAAATATACAGCTGAAGGTAACTTAAGGCTCTGTATCAGTCTTGGACACTTGTAACACTTCTTCTCCATTTGTTTCATCACTCTATCTGTGAAAAGGAATCTAAGTTTAAAGTGGAAATAGTTAAGCTGCTCTTGATGTGAATAATCTTCTGAAAGCTAGGGCAGTTGACTTCTAAAGACATTCAAGTCTACTTACAGATTTTACTAATAAAAGTAGTTTTTCATTTATTTGATTTATTTGTGCATAGTTGCAAAGTTGTTATTGAAAACTGAAACACCATCAGTAAGGGAAATTACTTAATCTGAAGACATGTATTTTATCTTAGTCTGATCAGCATAGCTAAGATCACCAGTCTGGCTAAACTCTGTTTTTAGGGAAAAGATGAGACATCTAACCTCTGGAATCTAATCTGTTTCTAAGTCAAGAGGAGAAAAGCTAAAGACTGTGTGTTCATACCTCTTTTGCACAAGATATTAGGTAATAAGAGAATCTGTATGCTTCAGGAACAAGTTGTGCTGGTGGATTTTTTTGAGATAGTAAGAACTGTTTTGTGTGAAGTAAACTTTTCTTTGGATCAAGAAAATTTGAGCACAGAAGGCTCAAATATAATGCTCTTGCATTATAGAAATAGATATTTCTGTTTAGCCACCCCTTGACAGATATGTCAGAAATTGCAAATACGGGATGGAACCCTAAATGTATGGAAGTAGCTAGACTAAAGTAATAAAAGACTAATTTGGATCTCTTTCTAGCAGCCAAATCCAGTGGAACAGCGTTACATGGAGCTCCTTGCATTACGTGATGATTATATGAGGAGACTTGAAGAACTACAGATCACAAATAATTCTAAGATACCCAATTCATCAGCCTCATCAGCCTCTCCCTCGCAAATGATGTCCCAAGTACAAACGCATTTTTGAAGAAAATGTCGGCTTCTTTCTACACTGTAATAGCAAGAGGTGATTAGCATAGGCGTGTAGTATAAAGACAAATGTTTTAATGCCTTACATCGGATTGTGACATTGGGTTGTGTCCTAACACAAAATATTTTAGACTGTCTTCATTTAAGGAGGACTTCAAAGTACTCAAAACCGACTCTTTAATTACGTGCCTTTCAGAACCTGTGGATTGGGAACATTAATAACCAACTTCTAGTTATGGAGTACTTCAGAGTTATTTTGGAAAGTCTGGTACAATTAAAATTGATTTATTGTTTCTGTAATAATGCTTTAATTTATGGCACTGTTAGGTCATATTCCTGTAAGGAAATTCATGCTCAATCTTACATGTTGTGAATAAACATGCTGATGTCAATAGGAATATTCACATTGTGTAAAATTAGGTATGTCTGTGATCCTTTTAGGAATAAGGCTGTGGACCTGAGACAAAAGTAATTTATATCTTAAGATTTCAGACAGAAGTGTTCCGGTTATGTGAGGATCCCAATTTTTTCCTGTTTTAAATTAACTGAAAATATGGAAGGAATTTCTCTGATATACTTCTAATTAAACAGTTCAAATTGCTCAGTAGGTATCAATCACAGAAAAATCTAATTTTTATATTAATTTTTTTAAACATGAAAATTGAACTGGATTCTGAGAAGTCATATTTTGGTTAACTGTTGAACATTAGAGTATATTACAGGTTATCAGTGTTGGCTGTATTGGTTCTGTGGATTAATACAGAATAAGAACGGTTTTCTAAAAAAGCTTATATAATTAAAAACAGACCCATGGGGACATTGCTTAAATATCCAGCAACAGCAATTGTCTTAAAGCTTGTATATGTCTTCTAAAATTAAATGTGCCTATCTAGAGCAGCTTTTATACCAAAGTAGGCAAAAATTCTCAGTTACAGAATACTGTTGAAAATTTGTAAATGTATAGCTTACTGTTTAATGTATATTTAACTTTGGTTAATGAATTTATTAAGTATTTAAAGGGACTTCAGTATACAGGATTTACATATAGTATGTGCACTTACATTGAATCTTTCGGTGATTTCTGGCTTGAAGCCTTCATTTCAGAGGCTTTTTGTAAACCTTTCTAATTTGCTCCTTTCAGGTATTTTTTTAATAGTTGCAAGCACTTCTTATGACAGCACAAACCTTGCTACTTGATATTTAATTAATGTTTTGCATATTCTCAGAAGTTTTAATGATATTCAGGCAATCCAGGAAACTTTGCAATTCAGAATATGTAGAGGACTCTAATATTATTTTAAAGGAGATGTTTTGATGCTTGAGGCTTCGATCATTGTAAATTATTGTACATGTGGTGAGTTTTGATTTGCAAAATATAATAGGATTATGTATAAATTTAAGTTTTGTGTAAGTGTATATATAAAATAGTTTATTAGAAATTCTCCAAGTTTATAAAGTGTAAATATTTTGCATATGAAACTAAATTTAAAGCTATAGTTCCATAAAATAAGTCAAAGTTTAGGGGACATCTGAATATTTTTAGAAACAGTATTTTTTCAAAGAAATAAATATGCCACCTCTTTAATTCAGTATATACACTGAATTGCACTGTTTTTTCAGGGAAGTTCAGAACATACTGCATGTGTATTTTCTAAATACACATGGCTTATACACACTTATTTTTGTCCTCCAAATTTCATTCTCCCTTGGATGTTTTTCAGTGTGTTTCCAAAGTAACAGCATTTAATCCTGTTGTCCCAAAATCTTGGTATGTTAAAAGGGATTCATTGCATCAGATGAAGAACAATACCCAATTGATGATGGTAAACTTTAACTTTACATTTTGAAAACTATGCATACTCTGGTATATTTGCCTTCCACTTGCTTCTGGCCTATAAAGAAAGCTAATTTTATTGGAATATTTAAAGTTTCTGTATTTGAGTTGAATGCATTGGTGTCATCTCTGAGCGGTGTGGAGGAGTTGAGGAAAATCTGATAGTTTTTACTGTGTAAACGCTACATGATAGCCCATTGCATTTGAGAAAGTGTAACATTTTGGAAAGGATTTTTTTTTTCCCCACTTATTTCATTACCTGTATACTGTTCTTCATATTACCGGTTCAGCTGAATTTCATTCTTCGAAAATCTAACATAGCTATGTGTGCACTTGGATTTTTTTCAAGTCAATGAATAAAATATTTGTTTTAATCCTGTAAAAAGCAGTGATATTAATTAGAAAAACGTTGGTGTTCTTTGTGGGACTCACTACACTTAAAGTTACTGTGACGGTGGGCCTGCGCACCGCTCCCTGTTAACAGAAAGCTGTTCCTGCTGGAGCTGGCGCCTCGGGCTGGCGTCCAGCTGCGCGGACACGGCTGTGCCCTGTGGAGCCGTGCTCGTGGGTGTTGTGCAGGGCCCTTGACCGTGGTTATTCCAGGTGTGGCGGAGCACAGAGGCTGCAAAGCTGCTGAGGTTGGGGGGGGGACGGGACGGAATGGGGATGTAAAGCTTTAAATACCGGATGAGAAGTACCAGGGCAGCACTCCTTCGTGTTCCCCTTTTTTTGCATTGTTACTTCCATGGACCGAAGGCGATAACGCAGTTGTTGCACTGGGCTTTAATTACTCATTTAGAAAGGTTTTGTTGGAGGCCTTGCGTTGTATGCCTCATTCTCTCCCTCCCCCCCGCTGTCCCTCCGCGGCTGCCACCCCTTGGCTGTGCTTTTAAACTCTGCCGGCCCTTCAGGGATTATTGTTATTAGTCTAGCGTTTTGTGGTGCCCGGGGAGCCGCTGTGTGAGCGGGTCGGTGAGGGAGGGGGGCCGCGGGCAGGAATCGCGGGGCCAGTCCCGCTCCCGGGGGCTGGCGGGCGGGCACCCCGTCGCTGTAGCGGAGCAAACGGTTCCCCCGCGCCGCGCGTGGGGCCGGGGCGGGGCGGAAGCGGCCCGCGGGGGGGGCGAGGCCTGTCCCGTCCCGTCCCGTCCCGTCCCGTCCCGTCCCTCAGCGTGGGCGGCGGCGCCCGCGCCCTCCCCCGCCGCGCGGGGCCGCTGCCTCGCGCGCGGCGCCGCGGAGGCCTGTGGGTAGCGCCGCCGCCGCCAGGTGACAGCTCGGGCCGCGGCCGGGGCCCGCGCGGGCCGCGCCGGGCCGGGGCGGGCGGTTGCGGCGGGGCGGGCGAGCAGCCATCCCGGCGGCGCGGCCGGTCCCGCCGGAAGCATGGAGCGGGCGGCGGCGGCCGGGCCGGCGCTGGAGGGCGGCGGCGTGAGCCGGCGCGCCGTGCGGGCGGTGGCGGCGGCGGCGGGGTCGCGGCAGGCCAGCACGGAGACGCTGGACAGGTGAGGCGGCGCCGCGGGGGGGCGCGGGCGGGAGCGGGGCGCTTCGCTTCCCGCCTCGGCGCGCGCGGGGCGGCGGCGGCGGCGCGGCCTGGCCCGCCCGGTCCCAGTGGGGGGAGGGGGCGGCGGGAGGCCGCGGCTCCGCGCCCCTCCGCGCCTCGCTGGGCGGCGGCGGCGGCCTCCCGCCGCCTCCCGAAAGCTAAAAAACAGCGGTAAAGACGGGGCCGCCGCGGGGGCCTTCCGTGGCCCCGCCGCGAGCCTCGCTCAGCCCGTGACGCCGTTTAGTAACCGAGAGTCTGGTCTCTTTCTTTTTTTTTTAATAACCATGCAAGCAAACGGCAGATTTTTCTCTGCAAATGAAATGGTTCCTGTAAAAGTTTCCTGCTTGCGGTAGTGTGTGGGGGGGTTCTTTTTTTTTTTCTTTTCCGTGATCGGCGTCATTGTTTTCGTGAAGTCTGAGGCTGTCTTTAGGATTTTGGTTTGTTTATTTTTTTTTCAGGAGTAACTTATCTTCGTTAAGTCAAATGAGATAGTTTTCAGATTTTAAAAGTATTTTTAATTTTTTTAAGTGCGAGTGTATACTTCATCCACAGATGGATAACTCTCTTAAATCAGGCGGGTTTTACCCCAGTGGTATGCCAGTTCTTTTACAGATACGTACGTCTTCCCAGCTCAGGGAAGTCAGGTTTTCTGTTGGCTTCGGGTTGGGGGGATTTCGCCGGTAATACCTGCGCAGGAGTTTGGTACTGGGTGTTACTGCATCTAGCTCTACAGTACCTAAAGGTATCTTCTTTCTTTAGAAATTTCTCCTTGGAGACAAACTTCAGAATTTAATTTAAAAATCCTTAAACAAGGAGTAGAAGCTAACTGAATTTTCACCTAACTTAAGAAAAAAGAAAATATATTTTGCTTAAGAGTCGGTGCCACGTTCCACTCTCCATTTTTCTCTGTATTCGCTCACTTTTCTGTCAGGAGAACCCTGGTGTTTCACAAGGCTCTAGTGAAGGTGTAAATCAAATGTCTGTTTTCTGTCACTAAATTTTCTGTATTTTTGTTCCTTGCTAATGTACTTTTTCATCTTTCCTCTTAATTTTCACCTTCTCTTTCTCTCTACTTGATCTTCTTGTTATACCTTAGAAAAGTTATAATGATGGTATATTATAATATAATTTATTTATTTACCATTATGGTTGTACCAGGATAAGCTAATGTGTATGACCTTAGATAAAATAGAATGAAAAGATATTTCCCATTTCACAGATTGTAATAAGGCGTATTGGTATGAGTACACTGATCATAGGGTGTATAAGTGCATTCGCGTTAGTTCTCCTAGTCACATTAACTGTTTATCTAGTGACTCCCAGTGAAGACAAGCTATAGTAAAAATAAATCCTTTTCATAATTAAGAAGTAAATACATAGTTGGAAACAAACTTTGTTTAACCCTAAAGAGAGACAGTGGAAATTCATCAGTGTGAGGGAAGGAGAAATAAATAAGATCAGAAAAGGATTGCCCTAAACTTTTAGCTTATGCGCTCATTGGCAAAACAGGCGTGAAGGTTTCTCTAAGTGAAGCTGAACTCCAGTTCAGTGCTGACCTGAGGCTTGTGTTCAAGTGGGAATGTAATAGATATTTTAATAACAAAAAACATTTTATGAGCTGGTACTGTACAGGGTTTTGCAGGTGGGGAGAAAACTACTAAAATTTTTGTCATTAGAGTTCTTAAAGTTCTTTCGTTTCAGGTATGAATTGTTGTTTTTGCTGCACACATGATCAGCTTATACCTACCTATCCTAGCAGAGTTAACGTAGGACCAGACCTCTAGTTAAAAAGTAATTTGTCATCTTATGCCATTATCACACCCTCTTAACATCCCAGTTATACCTGTTCTGTATTGTGTGTGTTCATGGCACTGTAGTTATTCACTTCAGTGTCCCAAATGCTCCCAAGAATGTATCATCTCAAATTAATTACAAATCTGTTGTTCAGATGTATTGTCTTTAGGCTTCTTGTAAACACACCACGCTGCAGAATTCATTGCTGTGAAATGGGAAGGCCTGTCATTAAGATTATTCAGAGGTTATTTTATGAATACTGAAAGGAAATTTGGCTAAATAGAAATTGCTCTTTAGAAAACATATATTTTCTATGTATAATATTATTCATATAGAATACTTTTAAACAACACTAGAGTAGCTTACATTTTTAAAGAATAGCATAGAGTAATTTAATTTTAAAGAAGATTTCTTGACTAACAACAGTGGAAAAACTAAGGCTTTTTTACAATATTGCATGATCAAATTCATTCTGTGAATGACTTTAAGAAAAAAAAAAAGTATCAGCATTGACCAAGTTGCACTGGGTAAGGAAACCAACATTTTTATAAGTTTCTGGGATCCTAACCGCTATTCTGACCTATTGACAGCTCTATGTCTCAATAAGTTTTAGTAAAATTAAATTCTTTTCCCTAATTTGATCAGCAAAATAGTTACATTCTGCCCACTAACATCGTAAAAATCAGAAAGCTGATTTTCAGGATGTTAGTGATCATTTATGGTCTTGTTCTCTAGTTGTGCTTGGTATACTGTTGTCAGTATAAATTTTGAGTTATTGCTAAATAATTTGAAATATTTTGTTTTTCTAGCCCTACTGGATCACATGTTGAATGGTGTAAACAGCTGATAGCTGCAACCATTTCTAGTCAGATTTCAGGGTCTGTCCCATCAGAAGGAGTGTCCAGAGACTATAGGGTAAGTGACCGGAGGGGTGCAAATTGGTTTATTTATGATAAAGGCGTGAATGATCAGGAAATTCCTTGCTGCCTTGATTATCAGGTGGTAAGTACTTAAGTGGTATCTGAATGTTTCAGAACTACAACATTTCACGATGTATAGGAATCTTTTGCAACTGTTCTGTGCTTTCCTGCATACTTGGAGTAGTGGTGTTGAATAATACAGAAAAAAAAGTAACAGAGAAAATTAAGTCAGTGTTTTAAATAAAATAGCAAAAGTGAGTTGTCTTTCCTTTTCATTATTACAAAGAAGTTTTCAGTAAAATAGATTAATTGGAGGTTGAAATGTTTTCTGTATTCTGAATAACACACTAGAATTCAGCTTTTCAGATTTCACAAAAAATAAATGAGTCTGTCCTTGCTACTCTGCAAAGAACATATATGATCTTTCTTTTTTTTCTTATATAAGGGGTTTCACCAGAGACAGATGAATTAATGCCAATACCAAAGAATGTACCTTTTTCTTTCCCTCTCACCAACATTTCTGTCACTGAGAAAATGATTGTGCATTATGGTTAACCTGATAGGATTCATTATGTTTTTTATGCCTCCTCTTTCAGGCTCATTTACTGTTTTCTATATATGCAGACAGCCTACTGAACTATCAAGAGTAGAACAAAGTCAGTTTTCCTTCTCTTATAAACAGACAAAAGTCTCACCATGTACCATCCTTTTTCTTCCTAGCTTTGACATGTAGTTTTATGATCTTCATGAAAAATGGGCAAATAAAGATTGTATCTTTTTTGCTTTTAGATAGGGTATAATTATTTACTAACTCTCTCTGTGTTTAAAAAGTTTGGATGTTGTCTTGATACGGTGTATTTTAGCTTCTGTGATTGCAGGTCAAATTCAGCTCAAGCCTGAAGATGAATCCACTAAATATATTTGATCTTAGTCTGTTTAAGAATTCACCTCACAGAGCTTGTCACTATATTGGCACAGTCAGCAGCTTATGCCCATAAAAAAGGGTAGCTCTTCCATACTATGGCAGCTGAATTGCAAATGCCTGCTTCAGGTCAAGGCTAATGTCTTTGATAAAACATTGTGGGAAACCTTGCATTACAGCTGCCTATGTTGTATTTGCCCTGTAGATCAAGGACTTCATTTTAGTAAACTCTAAGTATAAGCTTGGTATTCAGTTTATTTTTTGAGTTATAATGCATTCCTCTGGAGTAGAGAGTGCTTTTTTATTCTAAATAGTCTGGTTCTCTACTCCAGACTCATCTTGGATGTTATTTAAAAGGAATAAGTCTTTTGAGGCCTAACTAAAAATTTTAACTCTATTTTATTCTCTCTTCCTTAGAAATCAAAGAAAAAGGTTGAGCCTTTTGGAGAATTAAACTTTTTATGAATAAATTGTATTTAACATCTTTCATTGGTATGATTTAAACTCCTGTGTTTGTGTATAACACCACGGAATTTTTTATCTTAGAATATTTACATTCAGGATGACTATTTTGTGATGTGTTATGCCTTAGGAAAGGGTTTCCTTTGCACTTAGCTTCTGCAGAAGTGTAGTGGTGCTATCAGTCGCTTAGTCAGTACCACTGACATGCTGGGTTTACATATTTCCAGAAAATCTCTTCAGTGCTGCACGTTCAGTGTTAAGAAAAACCACCAAGCCCTAATACTTAGGAAAGAGGGGAATGAACTTGGTTTGTCTGTAAGTGAAGAAACTCTCGGACACCAGCTAAAACTAAGAAAATTACAGGAAGATGCTAAATAAAATTTCTTGTGTTGATACTAGACTTTCAAAGATTTTAATTATTAAGCAGTTCTGTTTTCTTCTTTGAGTAAGTACTGCTAATCATGCCAAATAATATCGATTTGCATATGACTTTATGTCACAGTGAAAATACACTTGATTTCTCCTGTGATTTGGGTGATGTATCCAGTTGTATCTTGCACTTTTTGGCAGATGTGTAACGTTTATATTTATAGTTTTAATTTCTTGTGGTGTCTTACAACAATGGGAGGGATTTTTGTTTTCATCATCCCACTTAAAATATTAGTGATCAGGTTATTGGTGTTGTCAAGCATTTCAAGAAATTAATGGTGGTTCAAACTAACTTTCTTGAAAATTATTCTGCCTCTTGTTTAATATGTATGTGTGTTCTTAATATGGAAGTCTTTAACTTTATTATTAATGTGGAATTCATCCATAAAAAGTTATTCCAAAATGCCCATTTATACAGTTTGATTGGAGACATCTTTCCCTCTTGATGTACACTTGATCAATATTCTCTGTCTTGCTTACCTTTGTTTACATCAAATTGTTGCATTTAGAGAGTATCTTACAGCAACTCAGAAGCTTCAGGTGGAGCAGGATGTGTTTGCTTCTGAAATTGGTCAGGCTGTTTTGTTGCTTTCTGCTGGATTTACCAGTAACTCCTTTTTTTTTTTTTTTTTTTTTTTTTGATGTTTCAATCACTATGTTTGCAAAAACAGGTAAATATGTAGAGTCTTGTATCTCGTGGTGGCTTCTATGTTACTCGTTCCAGAAACTTAATTCACCAGAATGTATCTGGGGAGAAAAAAATCAAAAGGAAGCAAAGAGGCTGCAGATGGAATAGTCAGTGCTGAAGAACACAGAACCAGCTCCTGCTTGCTAAACTTATTGTAACATGATTTAGCTGTGAACTCTGATGTGTGTATCTTCTCTGACAGACAGCCTGAGGAAAACTCTTGAATGAAGTCTTCATATTAGTGGAAATTGCTTAGTTTATGGTAGCTGAACATAGACACCTTCAGAAAAAAAGTTGAGAAGAGTTGTAGCTATCCTTGTTTTGGCATTTTGCTCTAAAAGATACAGTGGTTATATTTCATAGCTATTGTTGCAGGCTTATTGTATTTTGCCTGGAAGGATTACCAGACTCTTCTCTTTTCACAATAGCATGTTGTAACTGCATAAAAAGATGATTAGGAATAAATTTTTCAAAAGAGCTTGACTTTTGTTTTGTTACTAAAATGAAGTGGCCAGATTGCTTTCAGAGCAAAACAATTCTGCAAATGGGAGCTACTAGATCTATGCAGGGTTTTCTTTTTTTTTCTTTCTTTTCTTTTTTTTTGGAAATCTGACTACTAATTAATATGCTTGGAAGTAGAACTCTTCTGAAAATCTGATGAAATAAGATATAGCATCTTTAACAAATCAAATCCATATGTTTTGTTGGATAACATTTTATATTTTAACTAACAGGTATACAGGAGGCCTGATATACGGGTAAGATTACCTTTGGCTAGCAGTAAACGGCCTTCTACCTGTTTGTCTTTTGTGCTGTGTGAAAGCTTGGTGTGTCAAGCATTCTTCTTTACTTCATTAATAGTTTTTATGAACCAGTCAGACCATTTTGCTATGCAGTGCAACAGCTTCTTTGCCGTAGAAATGCTTTATATACGTTAAAATATTTTCGTGAGCAGTAAAAGTCAATGTGTAAGAGAGCAATATATTTAAATTATGTTATGAATGTGCAGTACTAACTTCAGTTTTATTACATTAATTTTGACAAAATGGATGCTCACAACTGCAGCTTACATGCTTTGGACTACAGAGTACTGTATTAGCAGCTTAAATGTGTTATCTATGCTAAAGAGTATTAGTGGTAAAAACATTATGTCTTTGTCTACCCAATTTAAGTAAGATACCAATTCATGCTTGCATTTGTACATGTTTTACATTAATTGCTACAGTCCTACAGTGGAATTGAAAGTTAGGATTAGAGTTAGACACCACTGCAATGACCTACATCTTTTTAATGATTATTTTAGAGACTAGGCCTTGCGCATTGTTCATTGAAGATATAAAAAAAGGTCTGCCTTGTTTTCTTGTCCCTCTCACTTAGTATCATTTATGGAGTGAGAAATGATCTGGATAGTATTCTGACATTGTTCATGAAATGTTTCCAATGCTTTTATTCAAACAAGGACCTCTTGTTCAGTCTCAGACCAAGAGATCAAGTCTGAATGATTTCTTTTTCTAACCCGTTGTTTACATATTTGAAAATGATGTGTTCAGTCCAACCATACAAATCCACAAATTGATCTTTTTTTTAAATAGATAGCTCTTGAAATAATTGGTTTGGGCTGAGTAACAAAACTTGATTGTTTCCTTTCAGCTTTTCATAGTTCTTTATAAAGATGTCTAATCTTTGAATGATCTAATGTGCTTCTCTCTTTCATTTAATTCAAAATCTTTTGGGGTATTCTCTTGTCCTTCTTCCAGTTTTCTTCTGGGGATCACAACATCTACCTTTCTTTAATTCCAGAAACAACTTTTTTTTATGGTCTGAATTTTAAATAACTGCTGTTTTTCAGAATTCCATCAAGACCTAATTGTTAGAAGGCCTTTATCATTTGAAAATTTTGTTATTAATTATAAATTTTTATGTTTTTGTAGAATCCAAATTATCTGAAGATATCTAAAGTCATTCTTTTAACTTTTCCTCTTTTGAGGGATCTGTAGAAATACTGTAAAAAGAAAATTTGACTTTAGCAAACAATTGTATACTTAAACTGAGGCTGTCTTGCTTTAACATGAGAGGTTTATTGCATGTGGACTGGGAATAACAGAATGTCACGAATACAGCATCTTTCCAGTTAATACAGAAGGAAGACTGAAGGAAATTGTTGGCTAAATGTACTAAAACAATTACTTCATAGGAACCAGTGACATTTTTGCTTTTACCTGAAATGCATAAGGACCTTATGTTTATTAAAGAGCTTTAATTCTTTTCAGGATTTGCCCCCAATATCATACAAAAAATCAAATTAATGTAAAAATGTGAATCATTTGAATATTTTGCTGTCAGAACAGTTTTAGATTCTGTAAGGTTATTGACTAGGTTTTCAGCAGCAGCACAGAAGTTGCTGGAAAAATAGGTGAAACTATAAAACTGAGCTGAACTGAACACTGAACTGAATTAAAATGTTTTACACAATATAGCATTTTTTAAATTGTCTGAATGCTTCTATTTGACATTGAACTATCTTGTCCTTGAAAGACTGCATGAATTTTCCCCTAATGCTGCCATTGCAAGCTGTACTCAATTTCTTCTATTTATAAGCATGTGGCATACTTTGAATTCATTTTCTTTCCTGTAAGGTTGCTTGTCTGAAAAAGACAGTACATACTTTTATGTTCCTATGTGCCAACTAGCACTGACTCTTTTGTGAAAAAGGATCTAAATTTTCTATTTCACGTTCTGCCAAATAACATAAAATGGATAGTTCTCATAACTTGGAATCTTTTCTGTGGAAAGTAGTTTGTGCCAGAAGCAGAAAATGTTGAAAAACTAAACTGAAGTTGAAGTATATACTGTCTCTTTAAGGAAAGTTTTTTTGCTTTGTTTTGTTTTGTTTTTAAAAGAGAGGAATCAAAAAAGGAAAGATTTTGTCCTTTCACCTGTTGTCTGCATGTTTTTTCCTGTTACTTCTCTCTTTTCCTACTGCTGCCTCATGCAATACAGGAGATTCAGGATGGACACAATGGCTATCATTCTGAAGCAGAAGCTGATCAGGTGGCAAGTTTTACTCATCTTTCATTCGTTAACTGTATAGCAAGGTACTATATACTAGTACTTGTACAGTACATAGAAATCTTATATAACTCATTAAAGAGAACCCACAGAAGGCATTTGGTATGTTAATTGGTTATCTGCTAGGTAGGGTTTTTATATAATGTGAGGTAGTCTAGATTGTAATACTGCACTTAAGTCCCAACCTGACTGAGCACATTTGTTCCTTCTAAGTATGTAAGTATTGGCTAATTCTCTACCTGTCATCTGTGTTTGTGATTTGGTGCTAAATATAAAATTATGTTAGTTTCCAAACTAATATAAAACAAAAAATCAATTTAAATATTTCTAGAAATTATTTAATAATGAGTTTTTTTTTAAGGCAAGCAAATTCTACAAATTATTTGTTTGTAAATGAAAGCTGTAAGACAAAAGAAGAGTATTTGTTTATTATAAAATAGTCCATTACATTTACTCTCAATTCAAGATGTAAAAAATTGAAACCTTAACATCTCATCATACTGATCTGAGAGAGATCACTTTCTCACATGCTCCTTAAAAGTCCCACAACCCTTTTATTCTAAAGTCTTTAGTGTGTTGTAAATCTTAGCTGGCAACTAAGGGCCCAAAGAATCAGGCTTGTATCGTTCAGGAATGAAGCCACTTCTCTAAATGAAAGCTGATGGAACTAGCCCTTATTTTAAAATCACTATCTGTTCTTTATATTTCATTATCACCTTGTTCTTAATCGGACCTTCTGGGTCCAAAATTCCCATAATGGTCCTCTTCCATAACCTGTGGCACTCTCAGTAGGGTATTGATTCAAATAGATTATGGTGGAGTGTTTCTGATATCTTGCTATCAAAAATATGGAGTTGAAATGATAAATAAGTAAAGCTTCTGCCATGTAATTCTCAGATGAAAATATTTAAATGTTAAATATTCAACATTAAGAGTGGAAAATAATATAAGCTTCAAAATGTTCTTGAGTAGATAAAATACCCAAAATACAACCTGCATTTAGCAGAAGACTAACGTTATTAATTGCAAAATTGGGCTGATACTATTGGTCATATTTTTGTATGCTGTATATGTAGCTAGCATGTGAAACTAATTGTTGCATAAATGCTTAGTTACTAATATGTTTCTAATATGTATGTCTGTGTAATACTTAAAATATCAAGCTTTGTGTTTTTTAATATAGCACTGTTTAATACACTTGTGCTTTGGAAAAAGATACACTTGTGTTCCAGTAATCTCATAGTAAAAGCACTTTGCATCAAAATGTATCGATGTAGTACAGATGAAAAGTGAGATTTACTCATGGTTTTGGATTTCTGCCAGGCACTGCGGGATGGAAACAAACTAGCACAGATGGAAGAGGCTCCACTTTTTCCTGGAGAATCAATCAAAGTTATTGGTAAGCATATTATTGAGTCCTACACTGAATACTATTGAATCATTAATTTATTTATTCATAAATAAGACATTATTTATTCATAATTGTGCATTATTTACTGTTGAGTTGTGTTACTTTAGTTTTTAATGCCACTTTGGACTAGCAGATTTGATGTGGATTTCTTTTCTTTGTCTTTTAATCCAAATGTGAGCCTGAAAGGTAAATCAATTGACTTGCTCCATATAGACAGATTAATTATTTTCAAGGGATAGTTTGTTCCATATAGACAAATTAATCATGTGGTTTGTATTTATGCGAGGGGTTTGCCAAGGGTTCTCCATAGATTCAAGAACTTTAAAATTGTGATAGCAAAGAGGATGAAGTTATGTAAAACTAAGTATCCAGTTCGTAATGGGATCTTTTTCACTTTGGTCTGTGGTGGCAAACTGTGTGTTAGCAGCACAGTACTTGGCTAGAGAAGAATAGTAACACTTTCAAACAAATTGAAATTGAAGATATGGGCATATTGCTGAGTTACTCTGAGGTCAGCTGCATACTCTTCAATAATTAGCCATTTGCATGCTCTCTCCCAGAGGTGAGGGCAGGGTGCTTTACACCTCAGGGAAGGGACCAGAGCTGCCTGCAGCCAAGAATGCCGGCAGGGTGCCAGACTTCTTTGTTACTTGCCTGTCCTTACAGCAGTGCACACTTTCCGAGCCCAGTCCGAACTGCTCAGTAGTTTCCAAGCAGCAGTGGGGCTGAGGAATTTGATTATTTTCATTGTGGAGATAAAGACAGCTCTTTCAGTACTAAAAGCACTTGAAGAATATACTTTTGTATACAGTCCAGTATCAAAATCCTGTGGTAATATGGGCCTGCAGAAATTCTCGTTATTTTTAATAGATTTTTATGGAACAAATATCTGTAATAGTAAAACAAAGCTTTGATTGGTCTGTTTTCCAGCTAAAGATGTTATGTATATCTGTCCATTTATGGGAGCAGTCAGTGGCACACTGACAGTGACGGACTTCAGAATGTATATCAAAAGTGTTGAAAGGGTAAGACTTCACTATCTATCTACATATTTCTTCCAGGCAGAAATTTTGCTGAAGTGGATTTCAGAAATGCCACAAATTTGGTATAAATGGAGTATGACATTCCACAGAAGTCTTATTAAACAGGAATTATAGATGAGACTAGTGGAACACATGCAAATAATAGTAGGTTGTGTTTCTCCTAATGTAACTAAATTAATTTATTTTATGCTTAAATTTCAGGATCCACCTTTTGTTGTTGATGTCCCCCTTGGAGTAATAAGCAGAGTTGAAAAAATTGGAGTACAAAGCCATGGGGACAACTCATGTGGTATAGAAATAGTTTGCAAGGTATGGCATGGTACAAATCCATTAATTTTGATTTCATTTTTATTTGATCCAAGTATTTTGATTTCATGTTTGTTTTAGAGGCCTGCATGCCTATGTGCTGTTTTTCTGTCTGCTCTGGTCCCTGTTTTGAATCCTACTTCATTTAGATAACATATTTCAATTCCTCTTGTGATACTATGCAGTATTAAACACTTCTGCTTTTTGTCACAAGAGGGAATTGAAAGGAAGAATGGCTATTTTTACGGTATCTAGGGACTTCAGTAACAATCCCAGTCATCTGATACAAACACTTAACTCTGTTCTAATGTGGGCTAGATGATATCAGTTATTTAGTGTTATATGTATGCTTTCCTCCAGCCATATTCTGCTTTTTTTATTATTTTATTATCATAGGGTAAAATAATGTGACTTATTTTTGACAGGATATGAGAAACTTGCGGCTTGCCTATAAACAGGAAGAGCAGAATAGATTGGAGATTTTTGAAAACCTTGTAACACGCGCATTTCCTGTTTCTAATGGGCTGGTAAGTCTTAAGATGTAAGGCTGTCTGCGTCTGTCCTCTTTTTGGAAAGCGTAGGTGGAGAAATAAAAGCACCATGTAACAAACATTAAAATGTCGATTCATAAAATACATTATGAAGCAGGCAAGCTACTCTGACCCTATTTCCTTTTTGTATTAATTTATAAGACATTATGCTGCGTCCTGCTGTCCCTAAAGTTAGCTAATTTATACATAACCCTTGAGATTTAGATTTGCCTAATGTTGCTGATTTAAAATATACATATATATAGAGAGAGAGACAGACAGACTTATTTTCTGCAGTAGATAATTCAGTCTAGAGGTTCACTGCCTAAAAAATGAATAGGTACAATCAGTCTTACTAGTTAGCTACGAAATGCTATTTTGTTATGTTTGTCTGGGGAAGGAACTGGTTGGGAGGCAGGAGACCAGCCTTCTCATCCTGACTCTGCCATTGATCTGTTCTGTGATCCCAGGCAAATAACTACCTCTCAGTGCCTCTGTTCCCGTTCCTTGGTTTTGTTAATTAGATAGCATAGCATTAGATAGATATGTTAATTAGATAGCATTGAAAGAAGAAACTGTCCTTTGTTTATGTCCTAGCACAGTGTTGCCCAGTCTTGATAGGAAAGCTTAGGTCTAATGTTAAAGAGTTTTTAAAATGTTTCATTTGAAATTTTATAAGGTTCCCTGTTTTGAAGCTTATCGTGCTTACAACCTACTAAATAGTAATTTATGCCTTTGCACTGTTGTTTTTAGCCACTTTTTGCATTCAGCTATAAAGAGAAATTTGCTGTAAATGGCTGGAAAGTGTATGATCCAATGGCAGAATATAAGAGGCAGGTAAGCTGCACAAGTACTTGGTGTATTATTTTTCTTCCCCCGTGTTCCTTCCACACAAAGCCATTTAAACAAGAAAAAGTTTTTAAAGAAAACTCAAAATTTTCAGTGCTGGCTATATATAGAGACTTGCCCCAAATTCATGTTTAGATAATGAAATGTAAGTGGCCTGACTTTGAGAGTGCTGAACACTCAGAAGCCCTGCTACAATTGACAGAGATAATGGGTACTCAGTACTAGAGCAGATGTGTCTCTCTTAACATGCATTCTCAAGTCCACATTTTCCAAGTGCACTTTTTGAAAATATAGGCCCTTTATTGAAATCTATTTTTGAATAAGCACCATTAAACAGAAGAGTAACCTTAGTTTGTCATTGTAAATCTACAGTCTTCTGGTTGCAAAAATAGTAGTTTTATTTCACTATATAATCACTTTTTAACTTAAGTGTATGACCTATTCAAATGGTTATTTCACATAATAATTTTAAAGATAATCAGTAAAAACCTCTTTCAGTATTTTGGTTTATGATACAATATGAAGGCGTAAAGCTAGTAACTTATGTAAAAGAAAAACGTGGGCTTACTTAAAAAAAAAAAAAAAAAAGTATGCAGCATATCAACGTTTTCATTGCCAAACCCAGATATGTAAAGATCTAACCTGAAAAACATGAAAATGTTTTGCTTTCATACAGGGCTTGCCCAATGAGAGTTGGAAAATATCCAAAATTAACAGCACCTATGAGCTTTGTGATACATATCCTGCTATTCTTGTTGTGCCAACCAGTGTAAAGGATGATGACCTCTCAAAAGTGGCAGCATTTAGAGCAAAAGGAAGAGTTCCAGTAAGTGAAACTTTCACAAAGAGACATAAAGGCTTATGTATTTGTAGCTTATACAAATTAACAGAGTTCTTTTAGGTTTTCGTAAGGACAGTGAGCCCAGTTCTTTCCTAAAAAGGGAGCAAAGAAAGAAGAATTAGATTTGTTGGGTTTAGAACTGAAGCAGGCTACTCAAATGAGAGTCTAATTGCCTGGTTTTTGTGCTGCGTAATAGATTTCTGTTTGGAGTTAACACTTCTAGGCCACGATGGTATCTAATGCTAATTCACAAATTAACTTGTATTCTGAGTTACGGAATGGAATGTGTTACAGCCTTAATAGGTTTCCTGAGACTAGATAAATTAACAGGTTTAAATATGCTAGATGGTGAAAGTATTTGTGCTGTAGGACAATATAGAATTAGGTAGGTGTGTAAGTCCATAGACTTCCATATGGAAGCAGGTTTTCTTCCTCCATTGTGCTTTTTTTTTTTTTTCCTAATTAATGATATGCAATCGCAGACTTAGTTTTTATCAGAAATAAAAGCAAAGTTGTTTAGAATTACTTTGTATTTCAAGCTGATCAGATTTAGGATCAGCAATGCTAGTGTGCTGACAATATAATCTTTCATCAGCTTATCCCGAAGTTTGCATTTGCTGATTTGCCAGGAAATTATGCCATGTAGGCAATGTGATTATCTAATTGCACTATGGCCTGCTGCCTTTACATAGGTATCATAAGCTAAAATTTTTTTCTTTAATTCCAGGTATTATCCTGGATTCATCCTGAGAGCCAAGCAACAATAACACGATGCAGTCAACCATTGGTAGGCCCAAATGATAAGCATTGTAAAGAAGATGAAAAATATTTGCAGACAATAATGGATGCCAATGCTCAGTCACATAAACTTATCATCTTTGATGCCAGACAGAATAGCGTCGCAGATACAAACAAGGTAGGTTGTTTTAATAACTAGTATTAATGGCTGTATCTTTG
Source organism: Apteryx mantelli (assembly GCF_036417845.1). Taxonomy (NCBI): domain Eukaryota; kingdom Metazoa; phylum Chordata; class Aves; order Apterygiformes; family Apterygidae; genus Apteryx; species Apteryx mantelli. The sequence continues at coordinate 16,755,532 of NC_089990.1, forward strand.
TTACAAGGCTGAAGATTGCACAAGAGACGAGGATAAAGAGAACTTGATGTAAAAAGAGATAATGAAAGGTCTCTAAAAAGAATGTGGAAAGGAAGGTGAGTTGGTCCCAACGTTTTGAAAAGACTGCCAGGAGTTCAAGGCAACATGAAGGTATACCTGAGAAATGATGCACTAATCCCCATAGAAGGCTACCAAATTGTGACCAAATGTATCAGTAGCAAAAAGGGGAAATTTGGGGGATGTGTTATTAAATGCAGCCTATTAAAATTAGGATTTATTTCATCTATAAAAAGCCTAGTACTTTTTGGAAAAGCAAGTGCTAAGAATATTTTTTATTTGTGCTAAAATAATACTTTCTCTCCAAAAATCCAAAAACCTGACCAAAATAACTTTTTCGAATTTATACTGAAGTGTAATGTACATGTTCCTTTCTTTGTTTTTACCTTTTGAATGGCAGGCAAAAGGTGGAGGATATGAAAGTGAAAGTGCCTACCCAAATGCAGAGCTGGTCTTTCTGGAAATACATAATATACATGTAATGAGAGAATCGCTGCGTAAACTTAAAGAAATAGTTTATCCTACTATTGATGAGACTCGATGGTTATCAAATGTGGACTCCACACACTGGTTGGAATATATAAGAGTAAGACACTTTTGATGTGAAAAACCGATTGTTTTTTTAAACATGTTTTTTATTTGAATTTCTGAAAATACTACTAAAATTGTGTCTAGATTTAACTATGTCTTTGATCAACATAATCTTGTAAAAAAGCTTAATTTTAAAATGGCCACTTAGCATTTTAAATAAGGTATATATCCATTCTATAATAACTTTTTTGTATTTCAGCTTATGTGTACTGAGTTAAGTAATGAGTTAATTCCTGATAGTACAGTATCATATTTAGTGTTGGACAACACTTTATTCTCCTGAGAGAGAATACTTGTGAGCAGTCCAGGGTTATCCCTGCTTTTTGGAAAACTGCCCTGAGAACTTCAGATTATATTTGAACAACTGCCAAAGACCTCAGTTTAAATTCTGCAATCTTTCTCATCCTTCCCTCCTTCAAGGCAATGTTAGTGTTCATGTGTTGGACGCCTACATTTTCATGGGCTGTTTATAGTATGTGCTTTACTGGGTTATAATCTGCTCTATTATTTAACATAATCTTAAAATAAATCACTATCATATTCAGTTTTACAGTCTGTTTCATTAACCTCTGAAATGCTTTTAGAATAGATTATTTCAGTATCACATTCACTCCTCTGTTTATGATGAATATGGATGAAGAGGAATATGTTTTATTAGCAATTGGCTCAAATGTCACTCATGCAAAACATGTTTTGGATTGCTCATTAGTTTTACTCTTCTATTAACTGGTGCTTGCTAACTTCTGCAGAAGAACCAGTAGAGGGAGCAAACACTTAAATTAAGAATTAAGCAAATATAATGATGTTTTGGTAAGAGTTTAACTTGTTTTCTTAAAGTTGGAATATTCTAAAACAGCTTTGGGAATTTGAATATCTAGAAACCACTTCTTATCAGTCTGGCTTTAAATACAGTGGTCTGTTTGTAAAAGTGGAGTTGTTGGGCCCAATATCCTCCTTTCCCTGCCGTTGACTTCAGTGGGGCTTCTCAGCTTAGAATAATATCAGAAGTGGACCTTTATATCACTGTTTCACAGATGAAATTAGCATTAGATATGGGAGTATCCTGGGAGGCACCAGTAACATTCTGAGTGTACGAAGACAGCAATACAACATGAGTAGAGTCACCTGCTACTTTTTGCACACCAGGATGTTTCCTCATGTCCTCTTAAGTTATCCTCTAAGTCTTTTCAGAGGAGAACTTCTGCTATTAATTATTTTGAAACCGATGAGCATTTTCTAAATGAATCAAAAGCCAGTTATTTATTAGTAGCTCTAATTAAAATACTGTAGTGGTTAGTATGTGTTGAAATATCTGTAAAGAATAATATTATTTTGTGGAAGAAGCTGTTCATTTTTTAGAGACTTTTGTCCAGAGTAGAATATAATGCCTCACTCCATAGACGTTTACTGAACAATAGTAAGTCAGTTTTCCTTCTCCCATTCTCTGCTTATTGCCATCCTGTCCTTGTATTTTCTGCAGTACTCCTCCACAGGCATCGGTATTTAGGATAATATAAAGTGAGCTACTGTATACCTGTATATTATATAGATTATTTTTCTGCTTCTGCTGAAGACCTTTTAATACTTGCACTTTTCTAGTGCAGCAGAGCTTTGTCTGTAACTGAATTGGCAATTAACTAGTTCAGATCACAAGTTCTGTTCTCTCATACAAGCTTTTATATTGTTTCTCAGTATTTCCATCCTGGCATCCTTCAGTTTTACCATTAAATATACAATCAATGAAATTTGTGTCTAAAACATGAATGGTCTTTTAAGACTGGGCTTGTGCACAGTTGCTCCAGTGGCTACAGGCTTTTCTGCTTTCAAGAAGATGTTTTTACATGCCAGGAAAGGGGAAAATGCAAGTATTTTACAAGATTTCATTTTCTGATGCTGCAATGCAAAGATAGGAATCTTTTCTGCTGTACTATTCCAACTGCTTTTCATGTATTTCTCAGTGCCATGGCAGGCCATGTTATGGAGACAGTTCTTTACAGGAGAGAGATTATTCAAGCTTAAAAATCTAAAGAACATCTTGAGAGAACAAGACTGAGAGTTTTGGGGGGAGAAGAATAACAAGTTCACACAAGTGGTCTCAGTCCTGTGCTCTCTCTATCCCTATGCTCCCCAGCATGCTTCTGAACCCAGGTCATTAATGGGCTGCTCATGAGATGAGTACTGTGTGTACTTCATGCACTAACAAATCAGCACAGACTCCCAGCCAGCAGTTGCTGTTTTTGTTTGGGTTGTGTTTTGATTTTGATTAGCCGGATGGTTTGTCCCTTTCTCTAATCTCAGTAGAACTGAAAGCTGAGGAAGAAAGAGTGATTGTTTGCTATGAGAATGAATTTTGAAAACATTGAACTTGTTCTTCAGCCTTCTGAATAAGTTATAGTATTTGTTTCTGTTTTCATAATGATACAGGCTTTCAGATATAATTTAGAGAAGGGGTTCCCAGCTTCTCTTCCTAGGTTCCACTAATAATGGAGAATGGGTAAGGACTGTCTCCTGGACAACAGATCACACATCATTTAGGAACTGTTTTTTGTATATCTATTAGTATGTGTATCACCATTTGGAAATCTGTAATGTAAAGCAGTGGTGTCAAGATAATTATATATTTAATCTGAAAACTTGAAATATAGTAACCAAAGTTTATAAAACTCTAACTTTTTTTGTAGAGTTTTGATTGGTATTTAATATGCTTGATTATTTTTGTTTATTTAGATGCTTCTTGCTGGAGCAGTAAGAATTGCTGATAAAATTGAATCTGGTAAAACATCTGTGGTGGTACATTGCAGTGACGGTTGGGATAGAACTGCCCAGCTCACTGCTCTAGCTATGCTTATGCTGGACAGCTATTACAGAACTATCAAGGGATTTGAAATTCTTGTAGAGAAAGAATGGATAAGTTTTGGACACCGATTTGCAATGGTAAGCTGAAAGAATTAATCTGCAGTTTGTGACTTTCAAGGCTTTTTATTTTGAATAGCATATTTTCTCATCAGATTTTGCATTTCAGTTAGTATTTGTAATGTTCTTTCAATGGTGTGAGTATGTCAGATCACAGGTAAAGGAGAATTGTTAGCTGTTCTTTTTTGACAGGAAACCTGTGTGAGGAATGAATGACAAGTATGACTAGTATAAAGTATGTAAGAATGAAGCAGTTTAAATCAAATACTAAAAAAAAAAAGATCTGACTTTTTAATGAGGAAAAGGAGTTGTGGCACATTCCATCATCTTTAACAATCCTATGAATAGGAAAACAATTGAGCTGTCCAATAGATAAAATCACTGGAGCCCTTACTCTGCTTCGAGGTCACAGTGTTTATTTAAACCATGGCCTAGTGGGGAGTTAGGACATAAATTACTATGATACTTTGTGGGCTCTGACCCTAAGGTGGTTTAGGTGAAATGACATGTTGTTATGGCTGGTGGATGTGGAAGAATCATTGTTCCAGTACGATCTTAGTAAATACCTTCCAGTTTTGCCTGTTGGCAGAAATAAACAGCTGTGCACTGAAAGGTGGGGAACAGGGGGCTAGGTAGCAGTTCTTCAGAGAAGTATCTGAATGTTCACAAGCTCTGTCAGTAATGTCATCCATGGCAATTAAAGGACAACAAAGCAGTCTTTGAATAGGAACTATGTCTTCTCTGTGTCTGCAGTGGCTGGGATGAAAAGCTGTGTGTCTAAATAATGAAAACAGAAATTTAAGATAGACACAAAGGAAAAATTTTCCAATGGTAACAATAGAAAAGTAGTAGATTAAGTTGCTAATTATTCTTAAAGCTACTCAGTGATGGAGATTCTACCACCTCCCCAAACAATTGTCTGTCAGAAATGACAGAAGTTTCCTCATGATGTCCTCTCGAGATTCCTTCCAGTCAGCATTTTTCTCTGCTTCTATAATATGCCCAATTCACATCATTTCCTTCCTGATGGATGCGAGAATGTGCTAATGAAATGATGAATGATATAATCTATTCCAAAATATGATTTTATCTGGAATTTTTAAATTAACATGCATTTGAAGGTTCAGTGGGCCATTTACATGGGGGGAAAAAACAAACAAACAGTTGTTCAGACCAATGGGGACAACTTTGTTGACTGAGTGCCTTTCCAGCCCTGCCCAACAGCAAAGGCATATCCATAAATTAATATAGGGATGCGTTTTTAGCTGGAAAAATACAGGTTAGCATTATGGAAGAATGCTTGTCGTGCTCATGTTTGGGAACACATAGAGTTACTGAGCTTTAAAGTGTTGGGATGGTACTGTAAATACACTAGACTGAAATGAAAAATTTGTTCTGACTTTCAGCGAGTAGGACATGGAGATGATGACCATGCTGATGCAGATAGGTCTCCCATTTTCCTTCAGTTCATTGACTGCGTTTGGCAAATGACAAAGCAGGTAAGATTCCAAAGAGTATATTCCTATGAGGTCTCAGTCTTTATCCTGGAAATGTAATTCATGAAGGAGAACACATTTCCTCTCGGAGCAGTAGCATGTTTGGATGAAGCTGCTTGCGCTGTGGCTGCACAGTGCGTGTGCTATAGGGAAACTTTTGCTCAAAGTGAAGTACAAGGAGCTAGAGTAGAAGTATTAACTGGAGTCTAAAACGCCAAGAATTCTTTGTGTTTAAAATAGGCTTTCAAAGGATTCTCTGATTAAATGAGGATTATTGATAAGATAAATGATTTGCATTGCCTTTTCACTGATGGTGTAAGTGTTCCTATGGATTTATATTGTGCTTCAGAGACAGCAAAAATCCAGGCTGATTGTGAACTGAGGGTCCTTCTCTGTGTGTCTCAAATATGAAATCTAAGTTGATGCTGGCACTGTGCATGTGTACAGGAGGGTGTTTCTAATAAACCAACCTATTCTCAGATAGTTTTCTCATTTCCACTGCTGCTTTTACCTCTGAATCAGGGAGCTCTTTGCAATTGGTGGTATTTAAGGTGTCAAAATATTAAAATTCTCAAAATTTTCACTGCTGTTTTAAATTATAGATATGTTTTAATCTTAATTTTCTTCTTACTTGTACCTCCATGAGCATGAACTTAAATATTTTAATGTGCTTTTATATTGCTGTTCTTTAATGGGGTTGCTGAAATAACAAATGAAGGCTTTATTTCCAAGTAATTTAGAAGTGCTTGACTCTTTCTTTCTTTCTTTCTTTCTTTCTTTCTTTCTTTCTTTCTTTCTTTCTTTCTTTCTTTCTGTCCTTTTTTTTTTTTTTTCTTCTTCTTCACCCCTTGAAGCCTAATATAGATCTGTGCTATTATGGTAAAACCTGTTATACAAAAGTCTGTCTAGTATTTGATTTGAGGAAAGGTAAAGGTTTAGAATCTCTCATGATGCTAGATCCTCAGTCTTCTTGTTCTGAACGTGATGCTTATAAGCTTACTTGCATTGTAGTTTCCAAAACTTACGTTTCAAACAATCATCTTCTGTGTTTTATGAAAGCTCCCCGTTATAATGCTGGACCATTGTCCAGAGTCCCTTGAAAATTTCCTCCTTCTGTGTATCTATATTTCAGCATTAATGTGCTGTTGAATATGGCGGGAGAAAATAAATGAAAAATGCTGTCCCTATCTCAGAGGAATGCTAATAACAGCAAAGAGAAGCAGTTCTAAGCACCTGGTAGGAACAAAAGTTCTCTGGGGAGATCCTTAATTGAGAGTAGTCTCTTCTATTTTTGTGATCTCCCTTGCTACCTCCTATTTCTTCCTATAAAGACTTGAGTTCCCTGTAGTGTTTTTTTTGTTGTTGTTGTTGTTGTTTTTAAGGGGGTGGGGGGAATTATGGAACATTTTGCCAGTACCCCATCTGTTCAAAACCTGGATTCAGAAACTGTTCTGAAATTCATGAACAGCAGTGGCATTGAAAAATCATTAATGTTCCAGCAGGAAAAATTGAAACATCATTCTTGGAGAGTTCTTGCCCACTTATTTTTCTTTTTTAGCTGACTTCAACACCTAGAGAATATATGTGAAGACTGTGATAACCTTGACATGGGCTTGGGAAGACCAGGATTCTAGTTTACCCCTATGTAAAACAATGCTCATAAAACAGTGCTTGTTTTGTGCTTTAGAATCTACGGTAAAAATATATGAAAAGGGGGGGGAGGGCTAAAAGCAAGCAAATATTCTTTTTCATATTCTGAGAATTACATTCTTGAAACATTCAACTTAATATAGTGAGAGAATCTTCAACTTCCCACTAAGATACAAATTTCTGGATGGCTTCAGACAATGAAATTTCATCCTTGACAACTGTATATTTTCTTGTGCTTTTTCCAGTCTTGATGACACACAAAATACAGTAATAGGGAACTTGAGAGAAGTATATAGATAGCAGATTTTAATAAAAAAAAATATGGAGAAGTGATTTCCCCTCTCTGTTTATAAATTCGGATGATTTTGAATAGCGGGGCTCAAATTAGAAAGCTCACAAATGATCTGAAGTATTTCAAGGAGATGAAATACTGATGCACCATTAAAAATGAAACGAATCTGTAAAATTTGCTTGTAGTATTATAGTTCAAGTAATATCTTCCTACCTTTCTTATACAGTACCTACATATGAGTAAGGTATGTTTAAAATTGGTAGAAATTTGCATCCTGTTTTTTACCAGATATCATCTGTTGCCAGAAATGCATTGTTCATTAGTTTCGATAAAGTGCTCTGTTAAAGTATCTAGTGTTCAGTGAAGTTAATTCAGTCCAATTCCACAATCATAAGAATTATTTAGCAGGTGTTTCAACTTTAAATATTACTGTAGTGCAGAATGAGTTTATTAATCATAAAATTCAAAAAGCACAGCTTTGAATCAGATGCAGCTTGGCATTGTCAAAGAAACAAGAGAATTCTTCTGGTAAATACCTCCTTTACCAAAAAAAACCCCCCAAATCCAGTAGCATCAGGTGAGAAATTTTAATGACCCATGTGTTCTCTCGCAATTAGTGGATTTGACAGAAAGGAAATTTTCATTTGGGGAATTTTTCCACCTGAATCTTCAAACAGACGCTAATGGGCTTGGAACTACAGAGGAAAGAATTTTTAGGTCAGTGATTTTTTTCAGCAGCAGTAATAGAAGCTTTACAGTCTTGATACAAGAGTTGTACTGTTGGAGCTGATGTATCCAAAGATGGGGTTTCAATAACGTGCTATCACTTATTAATAAATTAGAGTGTAACCACTGATGTATGGAAGTTTGAGTATGCTTCACTGGATTGGAATAACTGCTGTGTTGGTCTCCATCTGATTAGTATGGACCCATCACAGTGCAGAACCCTAATGTGACAAGGCTCATTAAGTGTTTTCAGTTAGAGAGTCCCTTTAGGAGAGGCTTTGTCTTCAAAGTTATTTCCAAATATCACTTTGGACCTTTGCAAATTATTTTTGTTCTCTGTGTCTGATTGCTCCAATGAGTTGGAAGAAGGAGACTGAGGTCTGAGACCCACTGGATTTTCTCCTGTCTTACTTTGGCAGACCTGCTTATCAGATTTGGTTTATAGATATATATTTTAAATCATAGCTGTGGTGTTAACATGGATGTATTGTAATTGAGTTTTAGCCTGATTTACTTTAGGAAAAGTAAGTGCTGTTAGTGGTAACTTCTGAACATAACTGAAAAAGAGAATTTGATCTTAAGTTCCTATGTGTTTTATGAAAACAAGTAGCTGGATAAAGAAACACAAATTGGTGATTTGAGAGAAAAGCCCCAGTGTGAGCTCACCATACTGTTGGACACTGCATAATCCACAGGGGAGTCACAAGAAGGAAGGCTTCATCTGTTCTGTGAGCAGTGATACTGATGATTTCCATATTAAAATTTTTCAGCTGAAAGTTGCTGTGAATATCTTAGCTTTAGAAACCTTGGAAGGAGGATGTTTTTGCGATGTTTAATTTCAATCAATCTTCTAATAAAAGAACAATTCTTAAAATGTAGATCCTTCTGGTTTTAATAAAAGCACAACCACTGTGCTATTTAACTCCTTACTTCAACACGAATAAACATTTGCCCTTCATAAATCATAGATGACATTGAAAAGGACTTTCTGGATCCACTAGTTCATCCCAAGTCCCAATGGCTGGTTTATTCCTCCTAACTGTACTTATGTGGGGGCGTTTTTTGTTTCTTCTTTTTTTCTTTTTTAATTTAACGTAGCCCTTGAGTCACTCAGAGCCAGGGTGTCATGGATAACAGAACCCAGTCTGCTGCTTTCTTCATACCTGAAATATAGACTTGAGATTTCTGTATATAGGAGGAAATTGTTCATTATGAATTTGTAACACCTATTTTTAGCCTTCTGCAAAGATTTACTCCTTCAGTTAGGAACAAACAAAGTTTATTTCATTTGTCCTGAAAAATCACTCTCTTAAAACATTTGCCTTCAAGGTAGTAAGAGAAATGTTACTTTTAAAATTTTCCTTTAATCTTCTTAAATTGTTTTTTCTCTGGCATGTTTTTATTCCATCTCTGTGTTTGAGACTGTTGTCATATTGAGTGCAGTTATTTTGCACTGTCAAGTTATCATATGTAGTCCTATCATAAAATTTGATGAAAGAAGGATCTTTCCCATCTGAATAGGTAGCAGCCCATGCAGTTTATATTTATTTCTTCTTTTATGATTTTTGAAGCACTGCATATTAAGATACATCTTGAAAGTTTTGTGTTTTCAAACTTTCTGCAGTTTTTCTAAAATGTATCAGGTAACCTCTACTTATGAGTAAAATACCTAATGGTGATCAGTGGATTAACAATTTTTTCATTTCAGATATATAGGATTTACATTCTAATATAGAAAGAAGAGGGATTAGAGGACATAGCTGATGGTAAACTGAAGGGTGAAATGGAGAAAAATAACCTTATTTGGATAGAAAGAGGAAGAAACATTTTAAATATGTTAAGCACACTGTATGTGCAGTAGTCTTTATTATGCAATTTATTACACATTAGAATAGGAAACAAAGCTCTTATATATATGTATGTATGTATGTATATTTCCTCCCACACCAAATGGTTTGTTGTTCTGTAACAAAACAAATAAAACATATGTTAAGGCCAGTGTTCTTGTTGAGTTAGAACATTGCTTTGTGTAATGTGTGTAACTTTGTGTAAAGTTTCACTTTAGCTAATGATTCCATGCCTGTATTTTAATATACTTATGTAATGAATATAAGGTTTGTATCTGGGGAATATTATAAAAAAAATATATGGGTGAAATGTATTAATGCAGTGGGAATTACTTCAATTGCTGAGTTTTCCTGAAAATAGTCACTAAAGAAAAAAAGAAATCATTTGAATAACTTTATCAAATTTCTTATTTCAGTTTCCTGCAGCCTTTGAATTCAATGAATTATTTTTGATCACCATTCTGGATCACCTTTATAGTTGTCTCTTTGGGACTTTCTTACGCAACTGTGAAAAAGAGAGAGTGAAAGAGGTAAATAACTATTGCAATTCATATTTTTAATTTGTTGTTTTTATATGAAAGTGCTTAGAATACAAGACCAAAGAACTTTTAATCTGCTTTTTGGACACATTTGTCACATAGACTTAAAAAACAGCCTGGACGTGAAATTATTACGGTATGAGAAATATGTACCGGTTACCCCATTATGAAATGAGGTACTGCTCATTTTTCTTTAATTATTGTGTACAGGATTTTTTTTAAGTTCTATAAAATCCTATTTCAGATATTTCTAGCCAACGTACAGACTTTAAATAAGCGTTATCAAGTAATGTTACTTTTGCTGTTCCCAGAGAAACTCCCATGGATGACTTTGCAGGTCACTTTAGGACATAATTTGATGGAACTTATGGTTGAAGACTGAGGGGAAATTTAAAATATGTAAATGAATGAAGTTAGGACTCTGAAATACTTTGCGTTTGGAAAAAGTGTTTAAAAAAAAAAAAGTTATTTGTTAATACTCCAAGTGTACTTTTACTTACTTCTGGCTTTATTTTTTTTAATACTTCCTATGTGCGTTAAAGCAAGTAACTATTCCTTGATAGATCTATCTAGCTTTGCTATTTTTCTGGTTTATGTCCCCGCTTCTGTAAGCGAAAATTGCATGTGTGTACCACAAGATGGAGCTGAGTAACACATTCTCAGTAAATGCATGGTTTCCAGATAGCTTTCTTTCATAAATGAATAGTCAGATGCAATTCTCAAAGAAATGCAATTTAGGACACAGCGGTAGTACAAACACATGCTTTACAACACTGGAGGAGCGTAAAATTGCAAAATGAATCTGATTTAAGTTCAGATTTTGAACTTTGATCCAACCATGTTTTATGGTGATTAGATTTTATATAATGTAAGTTTCACAAGTACAAATAAAGCTAAAACCAGCATTTTAAAGTATAATACCTATACATGTATAGGAGTGAATAGTGTGGGTGGGAGAACAGAATAATTATTTTCCACGGATGCTGTGTTGGATCTTCCAAACTACATGTTCTCTTATTCTCTCATATTCTGATTTTCTTTTCATATTCTGATTTTCTTTTCAAAGCTAATTTAATTTCAAATCTTTTTGATTTGGTCAGTGCATAACCATAGATTTCAGTGGCTGTAGACATTGCTGTTAAGTTATGAGTAGTACAGCCTTCTTTTGTTCATCAAGACCTTGTCTCTGAAAATATGCTTGAATCTCCTTTCTCGGTTAGCTTTGAGAGGGAAGAAAAGTTAAAAGTTTTGCTAAAGTTTTAAGGCTGTTTAATGACCAGCTATTGGAAATGTTTTCAGAGGGCTTGCCATTTTTTAGTAGATAAGGTAATCTTCATAGAGGAATTTACATGATTATTGTCCTCCTGTTTTAAGATTTTGCAGTCCTTATACTTAAATGTTTTCTTTTACTTAATCAGGAGGTAAGCACAAAGACTGTATCGCTGTGGTCCTATATAAACAGTCAATTAGATGAATTTACAAATCCTTTCTACGTAAATTATGAAAACCACGTCCTGTATCCTGTAGCCAGCCTGAACCATTTGGAACTATGGGTGAACTACTATGTCAGATGGAACCCAAGAATGCGGCCTCAGGTATGAGCTTTCACTTGACTTCTATGTTTTAGGGTAAAGTGCACAGATCAAATAAAATTAATATTTTCCCTAACGTTGAATGCAGTATTTCGTTTGGAAAGTACTCATATCTGTTGTAAGTATTTCAGCAGATGGGGAGGGAAGTGATTTTCTAAAACAAGGCATGGGATATGGTAAAACTTGGTAAAATGATGTTTTCATTAAATTCACCAGTGGAAGAGGAGAGTTACAATATCACTTTATTGGGTTATGAAAGGTGACAGATTAACAGTCTTTGTTATTAGAAGAATATTTTTATAACCCAAGCAGAGGTAATTATCGGTTTTTCTATATTGCCTTAACCCTCTTGTATGGTATAGCTTTGTTCATTAAGTTTTTGCCATTTGCCAGCAATGATGTAAAGTATAACAGCAGTTTTTAAAGGAACTGGACTACTTACCAACTCATTTTATAGACTCTCTTCATTTCTTGTCTTATAGATACTTGTTTTCAGCTGACCTTTTTGTTTTCAAGCTGGCATGCTAGAGATTAAACACTCCTTATACATGTTCCTTGATTCATCCAGTATTTGTTCTTATAAGTAATGCTTGCTATTCAGATAAATCTCTAAATCTCATCATGCAAGTATTCCATATGCTTTCATGCTTAGAAGTCGGAAGAAAGAATATTCAGTTTGTGTCACAACCGTAATATATCTGAGGGTGCTGCACAGTCTCTTTATTAAGTTAACATTCCAAGGTATCCCCAAGCGTATTATGATAAATTACCTGTATTAAGTGACTGCTTGAAAGCTGCTTTCATCTTCTAGCAGTTAGAAAGGGACGTGAGTTTCAAATTATTAGACACCCACGAGTCAGAGGCTGTTGTAAAAGATGGTATTCTTAGGTAAGTTTCAGGGGCAGTACACGTAGAAATCCATGCGTCTGAGAAATCCATTTTAAGGTACTGGAAGAGTCTGGATTGCTTGCTTTCTTGCTGGGATATTTCCTTTAGACTTCTTTCTGTTTTCTTGTTGTTCTCTTTTGGTTGATGCTGCTAGATGTTTATAACGTGTGTAAACTTGAAATAAGGTGTATTTTAACTTTTGTGATTTTAAAGTAAAATTGTCAGCTGCTTTTTAGCAAATCTCACCTTCCCTTAGCCTGTTTTCTGAACAACATTCCGTATATATTTTAGTTTAATTGACATGCAGCAATGTCAGTTTATTATTTGTATTTATTTGGGATCTATAGGCCTTGAAAGTAAGCAGGCTTATTGTGCTAGATGCTCTGTAAACATACATGAAAACCAGACCCTGTCCAAAAGAGATTGAGGGGTGGGAAGAAATGACATCATGAGAAAATATCATAACTCTCATATAGTTAGTGGCAAGCTGTGCTCACTGCCTCTCTGTCCCTTCTTTTGGAGAGTGCTCTGTATGTACTCTAACATGTGTGAGTCACTGAGCTTCATTAGTTTTTAAGAACAGGTCCCTCAAAACAGCAAACCCATGTAATTATTGTAATTTCTAGACCTAAAACTGTTAGTAAAAGGTAATGAAATCTGATGATCCTGATAATTGCCCTCACTCTACTACCACCTTCTTGAAGAACTAATATAGCTCTTTAGACTTCTCAGTTCTCCTGCATCAATTTAACTTTGGCTCATGAACATGCATCATGCCTTTTCTTTTGTTTCTGGCCTGAATTTTATGTCATGACAAATATTTTGAAGTTTCATATTTACTTGGATAAATTTGTTGAGGAAATTATAGTTGTTGATTGTAGAATTGTGTTCTTCAATCTAATTGTGAAACCTCAAACTCATGCAGATAAGTAAATAACAGTTTATGTAATCACAATTTGCAAAGATTACATTCTTCTGTTTTTCCACTGTCTAGTTTCAAACCCTATTAGCCCATTCAGTAACATTCAGATCCACTCAGTAACAGCAAAAAGACCATCACCATTGGGACACTCAGCAGGCCTTCACTTGTCTTCAGATGAAAAGATTTCTTAAACAATCAGTGGAGATGGTTTAAAAAAGGTGGGTGGGGAGGACACATCTCTGCCTACTGATAAAAGGAGCTTTTGTTGAATAACTTTTAATGTGTTTCTTTTGTTTTTCAACTGGAGTAACAGAAAATGAAATATTTAACATTAATAAAGAGATCTCCAAGGAATAGCAGTTCAAGTCAACTTCATGCTGTTTTATCAGCTACAAAAAATTTGTTCAGGAAACTGGAAAACGTTTGTAGTTTTTCAGCAGCTCACCGAAAAGGAGAAATGATTAATACGTGAATTTAAGGAAAGATAAAGGAAAAGCCTTTTAATATAACCAGAATGGATGTTTGATACCCTTTCCCGACCAACTTTATGTTATGGGAGAGGAAACTCATAAAAGCAGAAGTGCAGTGTTTGATTTCAGGCAATATTTTAGGTTTTGTATTTTTAGCTTTATTAGGGAGTGAGGTTTGAATTTTTAAGTGGGTTGAGAGAAGTTAATCATCCTACTTTATTCACTTTTCTATTGGAATTGGGCATACATCACCTTTATTTTTCTCTTTGAAAATTGCTGTCTGAATACTAACTGGATATAAGTATTTATTTTTGCTTTGTTTTACTCTAATTATCTTAGTCTCATTAGACAGTAACAGTACAGTAAGGTCTGATCATATTCATCAGTGTACTAGGACATATAGAATTTAGAGTCTTTCTTATGCTCTGTAAAGACAAGTTTGCTTATAATGATATATATTTACATTTATCAAAGTTTTGGAGAAGGCTGAATTGTGCATTTGATGGTGTTTTTATGCATCAAGATTCCCATTTAAGGGTGATGACTGTATTGCAGTAGATCCTGTTGAATTAGGTGACACACAACCCCTTGCCAGAGGGTGCAAAGCTCAAGTGTCTGAGAAGTGTACTATGTGGACAATTCTAGCTTAGATGGGGACATCTCTTGTGGATTCCCTTCTTGCTGAATTGTGCTTCAACAAGGTCATTTTAATTCTTCAGTGAAATAAAATGTTCCTTGTTTTCAGTTTGGAGGTGTTACATCATTATTGACTTCTTGTCCCAAGCAAACTAGATAGATTTTAGTCCTATCCTATTTGAATTTATTGACTGAGAAGAGATTTTTCAGGTTTGTCCTTTCCTTGGGTTGGACTTGTGGAAGACAAGCTCTTTCATTCAGATACTCTCTGCTCTGTGGCTACCTGCTACTGAATTTACAAATGACTTTACTAGCCTGGAACAGATAAGATAATATAATGCTTTCAATTTTTTTCAGTTGAGATCATATATTTCTCTTTCCTTTCTTATGTAATCATTCAAACCTCTTCTTTGCACTGGTCTGAGAAGTTCTGGCTGCCAGATGTCTGTTACCTGCTTGGGCTCTTTTGGAAGGTGGCTAGAATACAACAAATGATGTTCCTGAATACAACTTCTGCAGGAGCAGTATTTCTGAAATGGAGCGCTCTATCAGTCATGTATGCAGAACACGAGTGAAGGGTCTGGTCCTTTCAGTTCAAGCAGTGTCTGGATACGTGAGAGTGAAAGAAAGAATTTTAGAAAGTATTTTAGTCATGAAATTTGCATAGTATCTCATTGTCCATTGGGATATCTTTTGTTGTTTTTATGCCTTCTGAAAAGGATGTTTTAACCTTTGGAGTGGAGGGCTTTAATTTCATTTTGTTTTAATTTTTCTGTCCCTGATAAGTTTTTCTTCAAGTTGTTCTCCTGGAAATTTGCCCACTACTAGAGAGAATATCATAGGAGCCCTTATGTATTTCATGAGACAAGGAGTTTTACAATTTTTTTTTCTTTTTTGGTAGAGTTTTATCCAGAATGCAAGAGTAACACTGTTTATAACACAGAAATTCAGTTCAGATAGTGGAATGGGATTGTCTGCTACAGGCAGTCTTCAGAGCTTCCATGAGCAGCCAGGGAAAGTCTGTTCATAGGTTAACTGCTGGCTTAAAAAAGCAGTAGGAATAAATAGCTAGCTGTTCAGTATACACAGAAATGATCTGGAAATGGTTTTAAAAGGTTACAATGATTACTGCTTTTTTCTTTTAAGCTGAGCGTGTAGAATTGCAGAAGGATATGATGTACTGAATAGTTGAGTGATAAAAAGTCAGCTGAACTTCAGTGTCAACAAAATGCAAAGTATTGCATTTTTAAAAGACCGAATAAGATGGAAAAGTAACTGAGAATAAACCAGAACACATAATTACTGATATGCTTTATTCTGCACATAACAGACTATGACTTACTGCCTGATCCATGGGGCGTCTGTAATACGGTTATACCCGCCTTCAGTCAAGTTGTCCTGTATTTCCCTCTCTGAGCATGTTGGCATTGTTTGTAATATTTTCAGTTAATACATTGATTTAATATTGTTGTGTGGCGGGACAAAGGCTCTTGAAATTTTGGGCACTATGTGGCCATGAGCCATGGTCTTGAGGTCTCTCTTCCCCCCCCCCCACCCCGATATATGAGATGTCTAAATACTGGTCTAAATGGACTGTAGACTTTAACAATTAATGGCATTAGCTTATAATGCATGTGGAGTTTCCTGATCCTGTAAATCTGTACTGTTGTTTGCAAAATCTGTGTTCCAATTCCCATACAGCAGGATTCGTAATTCCTATTTACCAGTCATTGCTTTTCCAGAGAGCCCTTGGGATTTTGGTTGGTGTCCAAGGAGCATACCTCTAAATAAGTGAAGAAGTATTGATGCTTATTGAAAATTGCTGTTTTCATAATTTAAGATTGACTTCTTCTATACTGTTAACTCTGTTTTAGAAGCAACTATGTCAGACTTCCAGCTTTTTATAAAGAGGAATAAAAAGCTCAAGTGAAAGATACTGTTGTCTTTGCAATGCAAAGAGTAGATTTTAAAAAAATTGACAGTCTTTAAGTCAATCAATGAATTTAAAATAATCATTTTTCTCTGCAGCCTTTCTTCTCTGTTGCTAAAACAGGTAAAGTATACCCATTGAACAAGATGAAATGCACTCCCTGTTGAACAATTTTCATGTCAATGAATGTCCTTGAGCTAGTACAGTACACAGTAGATATTCATCCAGTTAAGAACTGGCGGTACTGTGAGTAGCTATTACAATTTCTTTTATATTTATCCTTGTGCTGATATCACAACACACACAGTGCGTATCCTTGTGTTGATATTACAATTTATATGGATAAATTTTATTATCCAAAAGCACTTCAGGATCCTGAAGGATTACTTGGGTAGGAAAACCTGGAAATCAATATTGAAAGTGAACGCTAGTAAATCTTCGAAGAGGAAGGTTTGAATCTTTTAGGAAGTTGAGTTGTCTTATGTCCCGATAGTGTTTTTTTTTTTTTTTTTAATATATGTGCTATAGTATGTATGTTGTATAGTATAACTGTAGTTTGTGTGTGTGTGTAAAAAGAGAAACAAAAAAAAAACCCACACAAAACCTTTCTCTTTCTCCAAGTCTTCACCCCCCAGGAATAATTTATTATAACTGTGAAGTGGCTTCTGATAGTTACAGTGTATTCAGGACACTAAGGTCTGCTTTTGCATGTGGATAATTCAATTAAAAAATGGTTTCATATCAGTGGTATTTTAATCAATAAAAAATGTTTCTTTAGTAGTGTTCTATGTATTTTTCAGCTCATCATAGCCAGTAGGTGCCTCATATCTTAAATGTAGGAGAAGTAAGTATCTGCTTTTGAATGCAACAGACAGTAAAGCTAGCTAACCTGGAAAATAAAAAAACATCCATTTTTAACTGATTAATATTGTAATATAATATATATTGTAGGGAACCTACAATTGGTTCTCTCTGAATGAAGACTCTTTACTTGTCTCAATCATTTTGGCATTGTCTTGCTGGATGTTTTAGGGTTTTTTTTTCTGTTTCTTGATTTTTCCAAATACTACAAGTACTGCAACAGTGGGAGAATTATATCCACTCTTACAGGGGAAAGAGATTGCTCATGCATGAGGACTTTGACAGAGAGAAGCAAGCAAGGGCAACTGGCAATTTTGTAGATAGGGAAGGGAGAAAAAACAGTAGCAGGGAAGAAATACAAGAGTTAGAAGGTAGATACGAGTTAACAGATTGTGTGGGGGGGATCACGTCCTAAGCTTATGAATGGCTCAATGCAGAAAAGCTGGACTGGGCGCTTGAGGAATGTTGGGGGGGAGGGGGGGATGTGAATTCCTGGAAAACTAGGAAACTCTAAATACTTGGCCAAATATAATCTTCCTAATAAGGTTCATTTGTTACCAAAAAAAAAGATTCAGTAAGATAACCTAGTGAGAAAGAGATAATGGAATAAAAATAGGAATTTGAGTGGGAAAGGGCTACAAAACTTGGTGGGAGCTTAAAATACCAAAAACTTGCTAGAGTCAGGGAAAACTGGAATAAGTCTATAAGGTGTATTACTAAGCAATAGCAGTAAGGCTATTGCTTGGGACAGATGAAAGGAGTGGGCACGCACAGTCTGCGTAGGTGGCTGGAAAAGGTTAAATATCAGTTGGGGAGGGGAGCAACAATCTCATGGTGAAGAGCACTGTTCTTAGTTCCTGAGTCAATATTACAGTAGCAATTAAAAGGGGGGAAAAAAAACACACACCCAAAAATCTTCTCAAAGTGTTGGAGCTAAATTCTTCACCAGCTTTTAGAGTCAGCATTCTGGTTAATGCCTGGAGCAGTGTCAGACTTTCCAAGGATCCAGGCCCTTATCTTTCCTTATCCAGGCCCTGCTACTTAGCGCTGCTAGCAAACTCCCCAGTAAATCCCTGTTTGGATTGTGTTTCTAGCTATATTAGGTGTAATGGTCAGCTTTGTTTTAGATTTATCAACTTCTAATATATTTTTAGTAAGTTTTATGTTATTAGAGAAATCTGTTTTTATATCTTATAAATAGTCAAATGAAAGATTTTTTTATCAGGTTGACCCATCAAATCTGTTGAAATATATTAACCTTTATCTTTCCTCAGATTAGGAAAGCTAATTGTGAAACTCTTAGCATAGATAGAACCCTAACAAAAAAATTAAATGCACCTTTTGGTTAGTTTTCATCTGTGTGGTCCCCTCTTGTGTACCAGAAGTAGCTGTTTTTTTTCTCCTAGAGTACAAACCAGAAATGAGTGGAAACTGGCTGTAGTGGTGCAGTGTTGCCTAGCAGCAGGCCTAAGGTGCTGCGCTGGGAAGCCGGTGGTACAAGGAGAGGACGCATGCTCCTCTCACCGTCCTGCCTCCGGGCAGCGGAGTAGAGCAGCAAAGGTGGCTTGAATGTGACTGGCTCGTGGGTCCAGCATCGTCTTCTGAGCTTCTCCCTAATTTGAAAGGCAGGATGACAGAGCAGAAAACAGTACATCTGCTGTTAGACTCCAACAAATTCATCTCAGTCAAATCAATTATATGATTTCCTAACAAGACTGTAATAAAATTTGCCATAGAGATACTATTTGTGCTGTGTAAGTATACACTTCTAGTGTTAAGGTGATAACCAGATCTTTTAATAAATGATCTTTTCCAGACTTCGTTTTCCTTATAGAATGTACCATTCTTTCAGTTCATTTTATCCTAAACAGGGGCAAAGTAAAGGAGAATTTAGTTTACAGCAAGCCATTACAAGTGGTATTGTGAAGATTTTTGGACCCATTCTGAAGAAGGCTTTATTTGAGGGAGGAATCGCACCCTGAAGTGTAATGGTGTGAAGTGATGAAATTGTGGACAATTACCTGTAAGAATTTGCACAGGATGGTATGAGAAACACTGGGTCTTCAGGAAATGCAGATGTGAAGTAAGGGTTTCTAATTTTCATCATTTTTGTGACAGATTTCATTTAAAGATGCTTCATCCTCTTAATCTTCCTGCTCCCCTCCAAGATAGTGGGAAGTGCATAATTCTAGTTTTAGTTGTTCTCTTAACTGTTTCATTTCAAAAAATTACATGCGACTTGAGATTGAGGATTTATTCTGCTTTTTTCCCCCCTTTTCCCTCTAGCACCATTATTTATCTTTTCATTCTTTCATGTTTGAATTTGCTGGCTTTCTCAGGAAAGGGAAATTACAGTGGAAGGACTTAAGATATATGGGGAAAAGTGCAGCTCCTTGTGCCATGCTGCTTTTTTTTGTAAGAACTTATATTTTTACATCTTTCAGTTTTCTATATCAGCTTTGTCTTATACCACGAGTATATAATTCTTCTGTCACTAATAAACAGAGATGTTGTTAGCTGTTCAAAAATATTCTAAAAGTGCTAAAGATTTCTCTAGATTGAATTTGACATGTTATTTCAGGACAGTAAAGAATGTACCTGAAGTTTAGTGTGTGAAATCTGTTTTTGCAATTTCATTGTTTTATACCATTGTTTATCCACACGATACTCTGTGTGCACGTGATGCTATGTTAAATGCCAAACAACAAAGGATCTTTTCCTTTGAAAAACTTAACCATAGAAAATCATTCATGTTTACACTACCATATAAAATGACATGATGATATTTATGTAGAACTGTTTTGCAGTGTTTACATCTAGCACAGACTTTTAAAAGATGACCGTTTTCTTCCATTATATAAAAAAGCCTGTGTTGTCTTGCTTACACCTTTGCCAAACTTTAGGGATTTGTATTGAGTCACCAAGTGCGTGTGTCTGAATTGCTTTTGTAAAGCTTCGTCCAAAAAGTCTCAGATGCTTATGGGAGTTAGACTAAGATAAGTGTTTTCCCATATCAAAATATTGATACTGTTGATTTCTTTTTGTTGGGGAGGTTGTTTTTCTTTCATATTCCATCTCTGGGGCAGACTTGAAATTTTAGCGAGAGAGGTCACCTTTCAGAAATGTGCCTGTTCATATCCTGGAAGAAATTCATCCATTTTGGAGGGCTGAGATTGGAACAACCTCAGTGAATTCTCAAGGAATGAGAGTAAATGGGATTAGAAAGGGAGGGTGGGATCTGATAAGGAGTCCGAGAGAGCTGTGACCTAGGAATAGGAACTAGGAGTGAATAATGCTCCAAGTGTTGGAGGTCTTTGGTTTCAGTTCAGCCCTTGGAATATAATCTGAGAAAATAATTCCTTTAAGTTTCATACAGAGTGTAATAATAGCATAACTGAAGTTGCAAAGTTAAGCACTAGAAAATTAGGAAATGATAGAAATCAGTTTGTCTCTTGATATGGTTGCTATATATTATTAAATCCCAATAATGCATTATTTTCTGCAGAGCCCATCTTACTCATTTTATGAGGTGGCTTTTTTGGGGGTGGTCTAGGTTGAGTCTTGAAGAATGCTGTTGTCTGTAGAATCTAAACCTCATTTCGTGCCAAATTTGGAAGCAGTAGGTTGCAGGGAGCAAGGCTGCAGAAAAAAGAAGGATTGTCCTGCGGGTGGGAGAGCAGAATGCTGCTCTAGAGAAATGGACTTTCTCCGTGCCTTTGCCACAAGATTCCTCTATTATAAGGCAGGTCACACTGTGTGTGCTCCTTGTTTAGCTGTATCCTGCTTGATACCCAGGAGGCTGAACTGCAGAATTCTTAAGCGCTCTCTTAAAACGGTTTGAGATCCAAGGTGTCCAAAATTAGGAGGTGCTTTCTTCAGTTCCCTGTCAAAGTGGAGTCTTAGTGCTTCTGTACCGCATTAGGGTGCTGCAGAAATAAATGTGTTTCTTGACGTAAGGTGAAAGTATAGAACATCCATTAGGAAACTTTTTTTTTGTTTTATTTTAATTTATAAAATAAATGTTATTTATTTTTCAACCTTAATGTTTTGTGTGACAGGAATATGCACCCCCTTTGTAAATGTCGTTATTGTTGCTTAGATAATTTATTTTAAGGTGATTCTGTTCTTTGAGACAGAAGCATTGGGAGAACAGCACTTTCATGAAAATTTTGAACATGCGGTTTCCTGAATTTGGTTCTGGGGGGATGCAGGAGTGCAGCCACTCTCTTCCTTCTTTAAGCACTATACACAGCATGCTGGTTCTGCAGCATCTTTTATGCAGTAGTGAATTCCCCCAAAGCCAGTTGTATGATGCTGCTTTTCACGAGTGTTTGAGTAGCGTGCAGTGGAACACACTGGATAATATATTGTTGCAAGGTGTCTAAGAGAAATTGGCCTGTTATGCTGAATGATGATTAAGCTGTTCAGAAATCAGGTGTACAAATCTCCTGTGACCCAAGGCTTGCGTGACTAATGATACCAATGGCTAAATCATTCTGTTATAGACCTTAGTGTTCCAGGAAAATGTCTTCATAAATAAGAGCTCTGCAGTGGCAGTGTAGGAGGAGGGGATCTTTACTTGCGGAAAGGGGGGACGGAAAGGGGCAGGGGGGAGGAAGAGGATGGACAGTGCTAATTCCAGAAGAAACTCTTGGTC
This sequence comes from Apteryx mantelli, assembly GCF_036417845.1. Taxonomy (NCBI): domain Eukaryota; kingdom Metazoa; phylum Chordata; class Aves; order Apterygiformes; family Apterygidae; genus Apteryx; species Apteryx mantelli. The sequence continues at coordinate 16,777,599 of NC_089990.1, forward strand.
TTCACTGAAATATGAATTCTCCATAGTATGTATTACAGCATCTCAGAGAAACTTCATCACTGGGCTCAGTTTTGATATGTTCATAGGTGTATATATTTTCTGTAGACCCCCTCTGGAAAATGAGATTAACTTTCTGTAGGAGGTGGTTTGTGTTTGATTCGTGGAGGAGGCCGTTTTCTTTGGTCTTGTGGCCTCACTTGCAAAAAACCTTGTATGACGCATACTGAATAAGATTGCAGGACTCCAGGGTCATACATAGTGGTGTGCAGTGATAGTTCTTCTGAAGACATAAAGTTATGCTTTTAAAAGTGCCATAGGTGGTATGCTGGATGAATTGATGACTCCCAGGGTACTGGAGGTAGAGCTTTATGAATGGACTGAAGTTTCTGTTCATGGGCTAAACCACAAAGCTAGAAAAAAGTACAGGGTCAAAAAATGTTTCACTTCACCTAAATAAACTGGTACTATTTTATTCTTTCAAGTTAAAATTCAAGTAAATTTAGAAACAAAATGGGATTTTTCTATTTCAAAAACATGAGTGTTAGATTTTGAAAATATCAAAATCTGGTGGATGGATTTTTGATGAACTTTCTTTAAAAAGTCTGAATTCATGAAAAGGTAAATTGTGACTCAGTTGTGCATTGATGGCAAGAGGAAACACTGTCTGTTTCATAGCGCCGTGTAAGAATTTCATGCTTAGATGTGCAGGCCAGCCCTGTAATCACTTTTGAGGAGTAGGAAGCGATGATGGGTAAGTGCAGTTTTCTTGAGCCTGGCATTCCAGAGGCGTCAGGTATAAATAAATGACTTCATGTCTAGTAACCCTTAGGTTTCCCATTTCTGCATTTCTCCACGATTGTCTTGCCAGCCCAGTTAAATTCTTTACCCATCTTATTCTTTCCAAAAGTTCTAAACAATTCAGAGTTTGAAGAATAAAGTAAATTAAAAGCAGTTGGCAGTCAAACTCTTTTGGCTGTTCTCTGGCATTTGGAAGAAGGAGAGGTCTCTCTATGCTTGTCTGAGGTAACAGATCCAGCTGCAAAAAACAGTGGGAGTTGGGTCTTCCTTTGGCCTGATATATTTGAACACTCCAGGCGAGAGTGAAAAATGCCCTTTAGAACTCTAGTAAAGACCCTTGGCCAAAGGTGCTGGTGTTTTTCAGGCCACGCGCTGAAACAGAGGCAGAAACCTGTAGGATCCACTTCTGCAAAAGGCTTCTCGGAGCATGTGTCTGGGTGGTCCCCACAAGCACAGTACACTTGGCTGCTGCACTTCTGCCACTGACAAAGCCTGACTGCAAATCCCAAACTGGAAGGGGTCAGTGTCTTGGAAAGGTGCCTGGTGAGAAATGTATCAACATGCTCCGTACGGATCTAAAACAGCTGGCGGGAACAGAGACAGTCTCCTCGCTGTTCATTGGTTGTCTAGGCCAGTGCATTAAGAAGGAAGTCTAATCGGGATTGCACTACCAGACCTGATCATAACCTCTGTAACTGTATTTCTAAAATTTGCCTAGACAGGAGCTCCTCAGACTAAATCCATAGAGATTAATCTGGATGACGTTATCCTTTTCATTGTCTTGACCAAAACGCTGAATGCCAGCTCTGTAAACTCTTTTTACATAACAAATTCTGTCCCAGCAGGCAGGAGGGAAAAATTCCTAGGGAAGATATTTTAAATTCAACTGAAAGTGATTTTGATAGCAAGGGATAGCAGTACATTTATTGGAATAATTTGGTATCCCATCAAGTCAATTTGCACACAGTCTTTTGAATAGATTTTCTGCCAACTGTGTTGTTAAAGTTTGCTGAACTTTCAGATGACTGAAGAAACGTTCTTCCTGAATATTGATATAATGAAATTCACAGGTGTTGGATCTCTTGTTTCTGAAGAAAACAGCGGAACTGTTACTTAAGAAGATAACTCATTATTATGGTCAAAGTAGCCTTTTTTTCTTCTTCCAACAGGTTCCAATCCATCAAAATCTTAAAGAACTACTTGCCATCCGGACCGAACTTCAGAAGAAGGTTGAAGATTTGCAGCGGGAAGCTGCTACCCGATCTATTTCCTCCTCCTCTGATAGAGGTTCTTCTCCTTCCCATTCAGCCACACCAGTGCACACCTCTGTGTGATGTATAACAAAAGCCATGTAAAACAATTGATGTCAGGTAATACAGAGAGGAGAGTGGAATGTTTTTCCCATCCCAAAAGAACTGTGACTTACAATTGCTATGATCTACATGCCTTACTGTGTCTGGTATTATCATGATGAGGCCAAAAAGAGCTTCAATAGATGTGATGTATTTTCTTGTTGGCAGTTCCCACGTGTGTTTTGACTAGCTAAATCACCAATTGTGAAATTAACTTTGTTTTGAGCAACTAACAATTTAACCATCCTAAAAAGGAATCCATCTGTCAGACAGAAAAATTCCTCTCAAGCTATCTAGGGTATCATGCCTGGTTGAGAGACTCGGATGAAATGCCACGTGGTGCTTACACTTAAGCAGAACACTGAATGTTCTTCTGAATGGGAGCTCTTTATTTCACTCGGTACCCCCCCCCCTTTTTTTTTTTTAGGTAATTGGTGCACTTGGAAATTGATTTTAAATTAAATGTTTTCCCGTGAAGTCAGTTATATGTTTTCACTAAATATGCCATTAAAAGTGGATGAAGTTAAACTGGATTTGTCAACTACGCCACACTGTCTTGTATGATGTAATATATTTGGTAAAGCATGAATTTTAGGTTTTTTAATGCTTTTTGTACAAGTTTAAATAAAGTTTTTTGACTATTTAGCTTATTGTTCGGTTTTAGCCTCCTGAGTAAGGGGTAAACGTAATCATGTCAAGGTCTTGTACAAAGTAAAGCTCATTTTCTAGTGAATGGTAATATTTTGGGTTGGAATGACACCCATCTGTGTAAATTGTATAGTCTGTATAGCTCCACATTTTGCTAAGCGTGTTTTGTTTTAAAGTGTACACATAAAATGTAATGCTGTGTCCATTTATGTACATGTGTATGTGATGTTAAACATATGCATACGTCCATGTTTTTAAGCTATAAGTTCAGAAAATGGATCCTGCCTATTCAGATTCTTTTGAAGACCTTAACTTGTAATGACTTTGTTTGACAAAGTTTTTAAATAATATCATCTTAATTGGTTTTCTTGAAATAAAGCCTGTTGGCTTTGTTTTGTAAATTGCTGCCAGCATTTTTCTGTAAAGTGAATAACTTAATCTGTATTTTCATATAAAATATACATCCTCTACTTTCTTTCAACTCCCTGAAATATATTAATATCAGAGAGATTTGATTACTGTTCTGAGTAACATCCAACCTTTTAAAACATTGTTCAGTTGCCTTCTTGGAAGGCTCAGAAGTGGTGCACGCTTAAAATTTCCCTTCGTTTGTTTTCTCCTGTGTTTCTTGAGAATCTGCTTCTTCTCCTTAGGCCATTTAAATACTGCAGCTCTGCTTTTTGACTTGCTCTTGTATTGCTGCAAGTTCTGCTGGCAGGAATTAAGTCCCATTCTTAAGAATCAATTGGTTCTGTATGCTGATGTGGTTCTTACTGTCTGCGAGCAGTCATTTATTACTGCCCATTTGCTCTTAATATGAGACAGAGCCATGCGCTGTCTTGATTTTCTGCATTCATGTAACTGGTATATAGTTAATGAGTAAGGTGAGCTGCTGAGCACTTTTACAGCTGTCAAGTGGAAAGGCAGAAGTGCTATATCCAGTCTTATAAGTTTACCGTGCAGTGCATAGTATTTCAATATGTCTTTTTTATTATAGTTAAATAATTGCGTTTTATAATAGATATTCACCTGTAAGAATAAAGCTTAAGGAGAGCTTGCAATGGTGCAGTTTTTATCAGCCTCAAGCTTTTAATAAATAGATGAAAGATGTTTTCTGTTTAAAAAAAAAAAAAAAAAAATCTGTTAAACAGTATGCCAGCAGTGAATTTTACATGCTCAGTATATGTTGAGCTGGTACTGAATGAAACTCTTCCATACTTCAGATTTCCTTGACATTTTAACTGTATATTGAAGTAAAGCACATTATCTCTAAAATGCAGTGCTGAAGAAAGTCATTTGAAGTTTTTCTCTTTATTAGTGCTAATAATCACAACATATATCCTCCAAAATTATTAGAAGGGGATGATTGGATTAGCTTGGGCACTCTGAGATTTAAAAAATTTAAGATTCCTAGAGCTAATATCTGAGGATTCAATTTTGCAAAGAAAACTACTGCTTATTTCAACTGACTGCCTGTGTATCCACAAGTTCCGACATAGCTCAGGGATCCTTCTCTGATTCGAAGGGATAGAATGGGGGGGGGGAGGGTGTCTTACTATAATATTTATAAGCATAGTGGATTTTTTTTATATACTTAGCATGGTAGTTTTCAAAGATATTATAGAGCTCTTATATGTGCTAGTTAATGCATAGTTCTGTCCAGAAGAGATGACTAATATGCTCTTTTTGTGCCAGGTCTGCTTCCTGATATTCAGATTTTTATCTTACTGATTTAAAAATTGTGTCATTATTTTTTATTTTTTTAATAAGACAGGATTGAAGTGGTTGAGGAGAGAGCAGAACCCTGTCCCTTGTCTGATGTACCTTGAACAGAACTATTAACTTGTAATTGAATAGTGGGATCTCCTTTTGCTTTGGTTTTTGGTTTTGACTCTAACGAGGTAAAGGGAATGTGCACAGACAGCAGGCAGCTAAATTTGACCTGTAGGATTTTCTTACTGTAAGTGATATGTGGGAGGGGGAACAACTTCAATCCAGGATCCTAGAACGCTCTGAAGCCTTGGGTAACTAATGAAGCCATTTTTTGCTTGTAAAGTAAGCTGATTGAATCATCAGCATCAGATGCATTGCCATTTAGTCATGTTTCAAAGCTGAATTACACCTTTTCCTCCTTTGCAGATAGAAGTTGTTTTTTTTGTTTAATAGAAGTGGAAGAAGGCTTTTAAAGCTGATAAACAGTCTTATCTGCCTGCTTTTGTTTCTTTCCCTCCCTCCCATATAATTGCTTAGGCAGCCTTCCTCTCAAGGGGTTAAAGCTTTAAACAGGAAGTGTTTCATTTCTTTTTTTCAAGAAAAGCTGTGCTAATTCATATGCTGTATTTAATAATTCCAAGAATGGCTAGTTCTCTAAGAGCTGGAAGTAAGGGATCAAAATATCCCATTCATGAGGATTGAGCCCCACAGCAGAGGGTAAAGTGGGCAATGTGGCGTATTCCCCAGGCAAGGCAAACTTTCTTCTTATGTTAAAATGCAAAGAAAGGAATGTCCATTTGCTGACAGATTACATCTGAAGTAAGCGGATATCATATCAGAGATCTCCTGAGTGCCAGATATTGGGCGGTTGGGAAGAAAGAATTTTATTTCTACAAGAAACATGAGTCAGAACTAGGTAGTTTGAAATAAAAAAACACTTTTGACGGTGAGACTAAGCTCTGCAGGAGCTAAGGCCAAAAACTTAGTTTGCATTGCATGGGAAATTCATCCACTAGACATGAAAATACAAAGAAAACCTGCAGAAAACCTATGGCAGTGAACTGGACCAAAAAATAACCATACTGAGTGTAGATGGGTATGTAGTATAATAGGTAGATTGTAGTTGGTTAGTGACTTGACGAGTGTGTGTTTGTGTACTTTGTTTTTACCATTAAATGTTTTCACAATACTTTTTTCTCACAAAGTCCACAGCTTGTTTTTTTTATATGAAGGTTTTAGTGTATTTTAGAGGTTTTTATATATACAGAGGACCTGCTCCACCCTTTTGTAATTTACTTCCAAAATGCAGTCCCCCCACCCACCAAAAACAAACAAACCCAGAATGTCTTTACTAGTCAAGTCTGTTTTATTTGTTGTTTTTAAATGGTAGTCAAATTCTGATTTTTACCCCCATGATCCTTGCATGCACATTAGCAAAACAAATCTGTCTTGTCACAGCATAATATTAAACCTTTATTTGGTATAGATCACTTCTGCATTAGTAAACAATATGTCTTGCTTTTAAATGAAGATTTCACTGTAAAGACATGAGTCTCTAATTTCACAGTACTGTTGTTTCTGAACTTCGCTTGTTTTTGAACTTCATTTGTTCCTGAAGCTCATTTGTTGCAGAAGCAAATTTTAAGGGCCAAGCCTGTCTACTCATTTTAATTTTTCAGAATTTGAAATGGTCTCATGGACTAACTCCACTTTTATGACAATAAATGAGTAAAGACTGACAATATAGCACTTGTAAGGGTTCCTTAATGGGGTTGCACGAAAATGGCTGAACCTATAGTGCCCCCCAAAAATCTGAAATTAATGTCACAGTATTCTGAAATGAAGAATCTAATGTCATAGTATTCTAAAATGAAGAAACTACTACAGTATGGCCAAAGGAAAATGTGAGTAATTCATCTAATAAGCAACAGCAAAAGAGCTGGTTAAGTGCTTATCAATTCTATATAATAGAAAAACCTGTTCCTGAAATTTTTTCATTAAAAATAGTGTTAGTTAATCTGAAGAAGTGAGGTGTGTTATAAGTAAGAGCCACAGAACAGGTGGTACGTAAGCTCTCAGGACAGCTTTATCTGTACTTTTGGACTAATAAAAAAAATCCTAGTTTTCCAGTGTTTTATTGTCTTTTTTTATACAGGATGAGAAAATTCACACCATGTATACAGAATATAAGTGCAAGACTTTTTAAAATTCCATATCCAGATTTAAAGATAATAAATACTAATTAAATGAAGGTAGTTAGAGAAGTGAATGCTGTATCAGTTGTTTCAGAACTTGTGTTATTACAAGGAAAATACAAGTGAACCCTCTCAGTTGCTATAATGCCTGAAATACAGATGGTGCAAAGTATAAACTCCCCATTTTTCAGAGACTGAGCAGACAGTTCACAGGGAGAAGGAGACAAACTGCAATAAAAAAACAATTGAGCCTTAACTGACATTTAGCACATGAAGCCTTAGGTTTTTGCCCAGTTGTTTTGAAGAGAAGACTGGGTTTAATTTTTTTTACTGCAGTATTTGTCAATATTTTCCCATTAGAAATCTTGGAGAAAGAAATCTTGAATTCTGTTACTGTAAACTTTGAAAAAGTGCTCCCTTTCACTGGGCATTTACATTTTTCCTCACGCTATACCTAGAAATTACATTAAGGCATAAGTATTCACCAAAGTTACAGAAAAGACCTTGGGGAAAGGAGCATCTTCAGTGCAGTCTACTTCTGAGTTCTAAAAACTGGTATTTTTCTCAGTGAAACTTTTTTTTTCTCTTTTTTGAAAAACAGCAATATTGTGAGTTACCTGCATGCTGCCTATATGTTGTAGTTTAACCCTTTCCCACAGGAGGGGTAAGTGCTGTAGACTTGAGCAATCCTGAACACTCCACTGCACTGTCCACGAGACAAGCAGGCAGTGCACCGTGCAGTAACAGAAATGCCACAAAATTGATGATCTACATCTGCAAAAAACATTCTCTCATCAGCAAAAAGAGAAATGGAATTACATTCACTTGATCTACCCAGGGAATATGACTCCTAGTGTTTATCAATGCCATGTTGTAACATTTTATCTACAATTATTTGCTAAAAATGCTTTTGTGCCACAGCTATCAAATACATTTGGCTAAGAAAGAAGAACAGGCTCCAGTGTTCAGAGACGCAGTTACCCAGCCCCAGGAGCGTGGCTTCATCGGCGTCTGAACTCTTGCACGTGATGATCAGAATTCTACAACCCACATCTCCCCCTTCATAAAAATCCTACTCTAGAGTAAGCAAACATATGTTCTGTATTACATACCTATTTCTTCTGTTTCCAGTCTCGAGAAACCAGTAGTTAAATGCTTTGTTTTCTAATCCAAATCCATTCACAGAACAAAGTAGCAGTAATTAATAGCAGTATTGGCCCAAGTTTTCCAAATATGTGAGAGGCACCATATATCCTTAAAACTTGTCTCTGTTATAAAATGCTGTAGTTGTTCTGTTAGAGCTAGTGTAAAAGCTTTGAAAATGCAAGTGTGAAAAACAACCTAAAGAATTGTGCAGCTATTGCAAAATACTTGTAAAGTTACTAGGCAATTTCCTTTCAAATGGAGCTGTTAGACAGAAATGCTCCTAGGCTTATTCACCTACTGGCAAGGCCTTGTGTAAGTCATGTCTACATGAAAGCTGTGAATTTGTACATCAAACAGAAAACACTTTTTTTTATCCGCATTCACACAATATATGTTTTCGCAAAACATTACAAAAATGCAGACATTTCAGGTTTATATATAAACACAGAGTACCTCTTACACTAGGTAAAGTGAATTTCCCCTTACTTTAAAGCATTTTTTTAAGCATTTCCTGATTTGGGAAAATGTATTGGTAAGTAGCAGTGTCCACATTTTAGCATCAATAAAAAAGAGATGGGGAGGGAGTTAAAGTAAAAGCACAACTGTTGCAGCAAAGGTCAGGTCGTAATGTCGAACAGGGGTGCAGGACCACCCGCCCGGGGCCGGCGGGCTCTCCTGGCGACGGTGCAGCGTCCTGCTGACAACGCTCATGGCCGTGCGCTTCCCAGGCCGCTGGAGGAACCCCACAGAGGACAGGGATGGAAAATCCCTCCTCTTAGGAAATTCTGCCTTTTCTAAAGGTTAGCTGGTGTCCCAAAGGACAAGGCTTTATATCCCTTTTCTGCCTAAGGTGACAGTGAGTGTTCGCAATAGTTGTGGGAATGCTTGGAGGAGGAGGTGGGGGGGCTGCATCTTGCCGAGCTTGACTTCTCTTGTGGCAGTGAGTGTTACAGGTCTCAACTGGTGTGCTCTTTATTTTCTTTTGGGTTAAATCTGTAATTTGCTCTGGTACGAATGAGATCTGAATCTGTCCTTGGAAGCACACACAGTTTTCATTCATTTCAATGACAATATAAGTACCTCACTGATGACGTAGACAAACTATATCACTTTGTAACTTCGACTCCATTCTGACCTCTAGCATAGCCATGCATTCAAATGGTATTTGCCAAAAATGAACACTGCATGCACTGCTATTACCTGTATTTATGATTTGGGATGAAAATCAGGTCCTTCCTTTTATTTGGTTAGAAGCCCAGTGCTGTGTGGTTGTGAGCGACTAAAGAGCAGGGTGTCACCTGTCTCAGCCTGAGGCCCTACCTGAGGACCTCCCCATAGGCACTTTATTTTTAGGTGTAGCTGTTCTAAGGATCACAATCTACCCTCAGTAAATGTGCAGTTTTCATCACTGCCATTGGAAATTATGTGCCTGTAGCAGATGGCTGAAGTCGGGTGGAGGTGATTACAAAGATGATTAGGGGACTGGAGCATCTCTCTTATGAGGAAAGGCTGGGAGAGCTGGGCCTGTTTAGCCTGGAGAAGAGAAGGCTGAGAGGAGATCTTATCAACGTGTACAAGTATCTGAAGGGAGGGTGCAGGGAGGATGGGACCAGACTCTTTTCAGTGGTGCCCAGCGACAGAACGCGAGGCAATGGGCACAAACTGAAACACAGACACTTCCATCTGAACATGAGGAGAAACTTCTTCACTGTGAGGGTGACAGAGCACTGGAACAGGTTGCCCCGAGAGGTTGTGGAGTCTCCTTCTCTGGAGATATTCAAAACCCGCCTGGACGAAATCCTGTGCAACGTGCTCTAGGTGACCCTGCTTGAGCAGGGGGGTTGGACTAGATGATCTCCAGAGGTCCCTTCCAACCTCAGTGATTCTGTGATTCACAAAGGGTTTTGCATGGTTTGCTTTGGATTGCTATTTACAGGCACTTCACTGTCCTCACCCCTGTAAGTTCTTCTGCTCCTTGGAAAAGACCTTGGCCATTAACTGATAGTTGAAGACTACTGAAGCACCTTCGGTTGTTTTGCATACAACTTGAAATCATACCTACAATATTACTTCAATGTAAACACAGAAATCTTTACAAAAAATAAACACATACTACCGTTCTAACCCTAAAGCCTATAGCAGTGAGAAGCCAGTTCAAGCCTTAGTATACATTAAATAGCTTTGGGTTCAAATTAAATAAAAAGCTAAATTACAAGCATGTGAGATCTCCATGTTTGCTGCTGCCTGGTTCTCTTCTAGCCCCAGGTCATGCTTCAGAGCTTCGCGCTGTCTTGTTTTGGTGGTTCTGCTGACTGTTTTTCCAGTACTGAATATTTAACTGGGGGAGGAAAAAAAGGATCATGAATACAATAGCATACAACGGAGCTAAACTGCAAGCAGTGGGTGCCTAATGCTGGGAGGATGTATGTGACTTTAGAAAAGCCTTTACATCAGCCTTGATTATCTGTCACTAAAAGCAGGATCATGCTTTTCCTGTAAACACACTTTTGATGGCTGAAAACATGACAGCTAAATACTAACTGCCACTGTTTGCAGAATTAGATCCTTGGTCTCTTAATGCAGAGTTTTTCTCTGTGTACAGTAAGCGGGGGGAAACATTGTAGTGGGAGTTTCATAAAAAGCTGCAGCCAAACCTAAGTGGTGTTGCCATCAAAGAGACACTGCAGCTCAGTACAGCGTGAGTGAATTTAAGCAAGTCCTTCAGTAAAGCCGCTTTTGTGGCTAGAGGCATAAGGTTACAGGATGCAAAGCTCTCACCTTGAGGTTCTTCGCTCACAACCGCTTCCATGTTTTCTCCTTTCACGTATTCTGCGTTAAGTCCCTCTAGGAAGTAACAATAAAGAGTGAGATGGGAGGGTAGAAAGTAAAAATGGTTTGCCTTGATGCCTGAAAAATTCTAGTAATGGCCATATCTTCTGTGAAAGCTAAGATGCCTTTTTTGCAAACTCCTCTGTATTAGCAACAGTATAGAAACATCAGTAAGCCATATACAATGCTGAGAAAGCATTGCTGGATTTTGACATGACCACAGAGGCTTGCTTACAAGGCACAGCTTCAAGCAGCATCCCTTTTTTCTGATTCTCTTGCCTCATCTTTATTGTGCGAGGCAGCAAGACTAATCACTGTACGAAGAAGGCTCAGCTAGCTGGAGCTGCGCGGAATAGGGGCGCTGTCCGGATGGGACGGCTGTGCAGAGGGGCTGCTTCGAAGCATGCATATACAGTACATTTCTCATTAAAAGCTAAATTATGCATAGCTGTAAGAAGCAGTTTAGAGCAAGGCTGTGTTGATGAAGCAGCATCCCAGTGGGGTGTCAAAGCCTGAGTAAGTCTGTTATTTAAATGCAAAGAAGTTTCCAATGTTTGCAACAAGTGCAATCAAGGCCAAGGGGGCAGGAATCAGCTCGTCCTTCTAGGCGCACGGCGTGCCAGGCTGGAAGGGAGGCAGCGAGGGCCGACGGGGCGCTGCGCTGACCAGGGGCGGCCAAACCCGCAGTGCCCGCGAGCCACCGAACCCGCTGGCGCTCGCGCAGGCTCTGCCCCACGCTTGGGGGTGTCAGCGATCAGCACCAAGCAGAGCGGGGCAGGGGGTGCAATCCCGCAGTGCCCTTCCTCACACTGCTAGCTGTGATTTTGCAACTTTTTTCCCCCGAGGCGTTTGCAGGGCTGTTTCAGCCAGCAGAGCAGTGCCGGGGGGCTGCGCACTGCTGATTTCGACGGGGCGCCCCTTCAGACAGCACCAGCGCCCCGGGAAAGGGCTCTCGCGAGGCCGGCTTCCTCCTGGCACGGCCACGTCAGGATCGGCTTTTAGCTGCTGTCCTGACCCATCAAGCAAGTCAAAGTCAGGGTGCGGGAGGAGCGGGCACTAGGAAGGAGAGCGGGACAGAGACTACAAGGTGGCTTTGACTGCAACTTTCAGAAGAACCAGGAATTGCTCCAGTCAAAAGAGGATCAAAAATGGGAACGGAGCTTGCAAACCCGCAGCTGCGGAAGGACGGCCGCGGAAAAACCAGCCCAGGCGGCTCCTCTGTGCTTCCAGCAATGGTCACTGCACAGCACCGCTGCCCCCCCCCCCCCCCCCAAGACATGTGTTTTGCTGGGATATCACCAAATGCAATTTCTGTTTTTCAATAAAAAGCCACTTTTGCAGTGGCTGACGGCTCTCACATTTCTGTCATGCATTGCAATGCATCTAAGGCCTGACATTAGCCCAGCATGCCATGTCTGATGGCTTAAATTAATCCTCCTTTATAATTAACTTTAATTTCCTGCCGCCTTTCTGGGGCTTTGTGTCTCTCAGCTTTCCCCTCATCAAAGCCCTTACTCTTTTTTTTTTAATTATTTATTCTTGCCAAAATAACATTTAAGTGGGGGGATATATACAAGGGTGTTTCATTCTATCACATTCATTTGACTTTTCCTGCTGATCTAATTTACCAAAATGCTCCTGTTTGTTTCAGGCGCAACTGGGAAAATAACACCATTTCAGCACAAGTTTCCAGCCCCCGAAGCACCCTTCCCCCAGAGCAAAGGAGCCTCCCAAGAGATTTCACTCGATTAATTTAAGAAGGCCCTTCTGCAGCTGCGGGTGCCGACCCGCACAGGGCACCGGTGCCACGGCGCCTCCCTTAACCCCAGCTTTGCCTCCGCGTGGCGGCAGGACGGGGGGGTCTGGTCCTTTGGGACACCCGGCATCCCGCCGACGCGTCCGGGCCACGCAGGAGCTGCTCCTCGGGCAGCTCCGGCCACCAAACCTCGCCTGGTTACCATGAACCCTCCTCCCCGCTGTGCGTGCCATCTCCCTGCAACGGTTAAACGGAGCCTTTGGCGGGGCAGCCTGCACCAAGGCTGCTTCCCGGGACGGAAGGCGACGGGGCTGCGCCTGATTGATTGCAGTGGCTGCACCTGCCCGCGTGGCCGGCCACAGCTGCAGCCGCTCCGCTCGGCTCTGCTCGGCTCCGCTCGGCAGGGTGGATGCCGCTCCGGAGGCCCCTGCTGCGCTCCCTCTCTGCTCCCTGGTGAGTTTTTACCTCTTACTGAAATGTTTGGGTTTTGCCTTTTTTGTTATCCTTTGCTGAGATGTTTGGTTCTCCCATCCTCGCCCTGCTTTGCGGCGGTGTTTTGGCTTTCGGCTACGCCACGCTCCCGTGCGGGAGCGGGGGGTGCTGGGCCTCGGGAAGGCGGCGGGATCCCGGGGCCCGCGTCGCCGGTTAGCAAGAGCGTGGGGGCAGGCGGGTGCTTAGCCTGAGGGGAGTCCTAGCAGCTCGGGCCGCCGCCGCGGGCGAAGAGGGGCTCCTCTGCCAGCGCCACATGGGAAGCGTTTGCATTTGAAGCCCAACTCTTTATCCCTGTCTTCAGGCTAGAAAACGAAAGCAGCTGTTTGGGGGGGGCAAAGGGTGCGCGCTGCCCTGCACCGAAACCCTGCGCGGGGTGGGAAGGGTTTCCCTGCTGCCTCCTCCTCCTCCTCCTCCTCCCCAGCGAAGGGCAGGGCTGGTCAGAGGTGCCCGTGGAGGGGCGACGGCTCAGCCCTCCCGCGGCCCCCGGAGGTTCCCCCTTCCCGGGGTTGGCGCCCCGCAGGGCCATGGGGATGGGGATGGGGATGGGGCCGCTTACGCTGGATGCTGAAGCAGAACTTCTTCTGCTGGTAGGAGATGTAGCTGGAGACGGCGCCGATGAGCGCCATGGCGAGGGCACTGGCTACGCCGGCGATCGTCCCCGTCTCCGCCACGCTGCCTGCAAGGGAGGGAAGGGAAGGGAAGGGGGCTGTGCATCCGCGCGCCCGCTCCCTGGATGGGCACTGGTCCCCCGCGCCCCGGGCGCTGGCCCAGGCCCGCGCCACCTACCTGCCTCGCGGTCGCCCTCCGTGCTGCCGCCGGCACCTGCAAGACACGCGTGCGTCAGGGCTGCGGCGAGGCCGCCCGGCAGCGCCCGCGCTCCGGCACCCGGGCACGCTGCGGCGGCCCCGGCCCCCCCGAGCGCCCCAACGCGGAGCGGGCGCCGCAGCCTGGGAGCCCGCAGCCGCAAGGAGCGGAGCCTGCAGCCGCGCACCGGGAGCGGGAGCAGCAGCGCCGCGGGGGACGCAGCGCAGCTCCACGCCCGCAAAGAGCAGGCGGCACCAGCTCCATGGGGCGAAACCCGCAGGGCGGCTGCCTGGCCACGTCCCTCCTCGCTCCGAGGACCGGGGCCGTGACGGGGTTTGGCGATGGCCTTTGCCCTTTACTGTGTGTGCTGGAAGCGTTCGGGGAAGCCTCTGCAGGGGTAGCGACTCGCCTCCCTTCTGTGCCGCTCCCGGCGCGTCAAGCAGGTGAATGAAATGTTGTCGCACAGGCTCGCACGGCACGCGTGCCCTGTCGGAGGGGAGCGACTGGCAAAGCTCCGCCGGGCTGGGGAGCCTTGACTTAGTGCAAAGGCTGTTTTAAAATCGCCTTCCCTGGAGGAACTGAGTTGGGAAGGAAAAACAGTTCCTGCTGCAAGCTGTAGCTCTTAACAAGTCACTTAAATCCTGAATTTATGGAGGGAGGTCAGCACTGCATTAATGTCTCCAGTGCGGGTTGTCCTCAGCACAGTGATTCATTAGATGTTGATTGGGCTTGCGGTGCTCTTCTGTTTAACTTGACTGCTTTTAATATTTAATGCTGTGGAGCCTCGCAAACGCATGGTCTTACACAACTGTTGTTGTTTTCCCCTCCTTGTCTCTAACCACTGGTGGTCAGATCACAAGAAGCAACCGAAGGCTTTTGATGCGTCACTGCGCACGGGGACGGGTGTCAGTCTTTGGGGCGGTCAGTGTCAACCAGGGACGTGGGACCCGCCACTCCGAGAACCAGGGCTGTGGCGCCTCCAGGAGCCAAAACCAAACACCTCGACCTGCTGACACGCTGTGGCCACGGGGGCCAGAAATGACTTGTCCTCCTGGCCCCGTTGGAAGCCGGACACTGTTGGAGAAACTCCTCTCCCCGCACGCGCCGTCCCGCCTGGGAGGCGAGTGCTCTGCTGTGATTTCCCGGCATTTAGCCGATACGGTGACTTCTGTTTGAAAAGTGACCGCTAAAACAAACAAATGTCCTGCGGTTAAGCGAGCAAACTAGGTTTTCTTGTTTTATTTCCTAGCTGACTGAGCTTTTTTCAAAACGAGTAGCCTCAGTGTCAGGCAACCTCAGCGCGTGGGTCCCCGTCCCGCAGCACGTGGTGGGGATGGAGGCGCGTCCCCAGCCGTCCTCTCGCTGACGCCGGCCACGGTGGCGTTTTGGGGCCTCCCCGCCGTGACAGGGGACGGGGGAGCCGCCGCGCGCGGTCCCGGGGGTCTGCCAATGTCCCGCCTCCCCCGGCCAGGCCCCGGCGCCCCAGCGGCACGCAGACCGAGCACCTACCCTTCTTCTTGTCGGGGCTGTAGCCTCCATCCACCACCCCGGCCAGGTCGTCATCGGAAAATGCTGGTTTTTAAAAAAGAATAAAGCCAGATCAGCTGGACGCGCTGTGCATAAGCCCTGGCGCTGGGGCTGCTAAAACCTGCCTGCCGGGTCGCGCGACGGCGGCCCCGCTCCCCCGGCGCTCCCCAGCCTGGTGCAGCGCCGGGCCCCGGGAGCGGCCGCGGGACAAAACCCAGCCAGACGTGCAGGCCCGGAGGAGGCCCTTGCTTGCCGCCCCGCCGCCCGCCCGCGCCCACCGAGCGCCCCGCCGGCGGCCGCCCGAGCCAGCCTCACGCAGCGTCACCCTCCTCCGAGCCCGGCGGCCGCGCACGGCGCGAGGGCGGGGAGCGAGCACAGCCCCCGTTCGGTGCCACCGCCTTACCTGTGTGCCTTCGGTGCCTTGTAGTAAACCCCTTCCTTTCTCATTTTATTTTACCCCCCCCGCTGGTGACCGCAGAAGTATTCATAGCGGTGGGGGCGAAATGGCCACGCGGAGGCATGGGCAAATACAACCAGAACCAGCTAGAAAACAGCCAGCGTAACGGACAGGAAAACCAGGGGGCTTGCTGGGGGCGAGAGGGACCCGAAAACTGCGTGCTGGTTCCCACGTGGCCAAAGACGCGGGGCAGGATCTCGCAGGGGTTCGGGGCCGGCTGGGCGGCGGGTCGCCTCTGAGGACGCGTGGCCGGCACGGGGCGGCCGCCCGCACGCTGGCACCGCGGGGAGGAACGCCTCCCCCCAGGAAGGCAGTCGGCTGCGCTCACTCGGCTACTTTCTTTAAAGTATTCTGGCTATTTTAAAGAGTCATAATAAAGCTCCCTGGGCAGCAGGGACGGCGCCGGTTCCGCAGCTCCGCGGGCAGAGCTGAGGCCGAGGGCCGGGCTCTCGCGCGTGCGTCCAAACCACTACGTCAGCCGGCTCCTCGTCCCCGGCGGGGGACGGAGACAGGTCAATAACCGGTTCCAGCTCTCTTGAAATTACAAAATGTTTAACCCCAACTTATTTTCTTTCAAGCTCATAAAAAAGGTAATAATTGACTTGAAGTCTGGCCTGAAAGAAACATCTTTGAATCAAAGTTTCAATACTCCTATGTTTTTGACTGACGCATTTAGGGGCTCGTGAGCCTGCGTGGCCCCGTGCGCAGCGGGAGCGGAGGAGAAGCGGGGGAGCCGCATGCACAGGGTGGTGGGACGGGGCCCCCGGCCGCCCCGCGCCCGCCGTCGCGGGGAGCCTGCCGGGACGCCTCTCCTCCTCACTGGGGCGGGAGAGGGGGGCGAGCGCTCGCGCGTTTCCACACGGTCTCGAGGCTGGACGAGCACCTCGGGCACGGTCACCGTGAGAGCGCCGGATTCACGCAGGACAGCAATAGAGAAACAAGGGTCTGGGAGCTGATGGCAGAGCTAGTGGTGCTGCTGCATGCCTTGGCTTCTGCCTGAGCCGGCGTTCGGGGCGTAGCAATGTGTGCGCCAGAAAGCTGAGATTTGGAGAGGAGAAGAGATACAGGTAGGAGCCAGCAAAGACTCCTTACCTGTCCACCTCAGGTTGGGTCACCTTCGCTTTCTGAGCCCAAAACAGAATTCCTTACTTGCCAATTTACCACAGAAAGCAGCTTTATGGGCTTAGTAATAAGAGTACAAAACAAAACACCAACACGCACAACACCCCAGAACCTGCAGAGGTCAAAAAAAGCAAGGTGTGGTGACACTGGGGAAATGCGCCTATGCTGACTGCCACGTCGAGATGGGTGCCACCTTCCTGGTTTGAGCTGGGTGCCACCTTCCAACAGTTCAGCCCTTAAACCTTTCCTGCAGAAGTCTGAAACATCAACAAGCCCAAAATATCAGAGTGCAGAGAAGTCACCTAGTTAGGACAATCTAATAAAATATTGGACTATTAATTACCCGTGAGCAGGGTATACGGCCATCTCAACACCAATAAACTAGCTGTGCAAAGTCTGTTTTCTAACTCCAGTGCTCAAGGGAGTGATCACTGCAGACAAGTGATTCATTCACTCGAGTATTTTAAGGATGGAAAAAAAGCCTCCCAGCCCAGTCAGGCTCAGCCCACAGTGTACGTTATGCCAGGAGTTAAGACTGCTCTAGACTTACGTCTTGGCAATGACTGCGAACCCCGATGCGTACGCGCTCCGTTTAATAGCTGCCGGTGGGTAAGGGGGAGCTCGGCAGAACTGCCGCGGCTTCATGGGGCAGAAGTGGCCTGAGAAATCCGTGCGCAGAAGTGCAGAAACGCCCGCGCGGGGCGCCGGGGCTGAGGGGCAGAGCGGGGCCGCGGACGGGGCAGGCGGGCCGTGGGGCCGGCGCGGTGCGGAGCCGCTGGTGGCAGGCAGCGGCTCGATGCGGAGCGGAAAGGAGCTGGCCTCTGGCAAGGAAACCCGCAGGGACTGGGGAGGATCCTCCACGCGCCCCGAGGGAAAGCGCCGCTGGCACCAGATTTGGGTCTCGAGCAGGGAAACCTGGGGCGAGGGGCAGAGCGACATACCTTCACCTGGCCTTATGTTCGGGCTCTCCCCGCCTTTCCCGTCGTTCTTGTCGATGGCATCGGCCAAGTCGAAATCCATAGGATCCTTTGCTGTAGAATAACGCACCGGTTAGTCATCCTGGCCACGGGTCAGGAAGCTTCCTAACTCTGGCAAACTTAATCAGGGAAACGCTCAACTTCGCCAGGGAAAAGCGTCACTGAAAGAGAGGGGGGCACCGATATAGACATTTCCCGGTCTCACCACCCAGTACCGCGGGAGGCGTTCCAAACTCATTCCGTTTCGTGCTCTCACGCTGCTGTTGTGACAAATGTCATGTTCTTCCTGCAGAAATCGTCTCACGTAGCGGATCAACCGCCAGGCAATCATATAAATCAAGCAGGATAGAAAAGGTCAGAGCAAAGCCGGCAACTCCGAGTGCCCGGCGAGTGGGAGGACGGGGGGAGGACGCCTTAAAGGGGAAGGAAGTGCTTTCTGCAGGGCTCACGCTCTGATTGCGACAGGCTGCTGCTTGATTGCTTAGGGGTATTTTTTGCTGCGAAACGCACGGTTGGTATGCCGAGTTCGACGCTCGCAGAGCGGCTTTTTACTGCTCTCGCTGAACGGGAGCTAAAAAAAATGGAACCGAGCCAACCCAAATTTCTCAACTTTCTGTAGCTTCTAAATAAGTTTATTCTAGTATGAGATTGATTTTTTTAAGTGTGGGAGCGGAGAAAGAACAGTGCCCTTTCCCAAAGCCCTGCCCGAGCAGGCAGCAAAGCGCTCCAGGAGGCACAGCAGCTCCCCAAGGCCGGGCCGCTCACCTGGGTTGTGTCTGGTGGGGGCCCTCGTAGTTTTTGGCCGCTTGGTTGTGGTGGTGCGGACGACATCCCACAGGCTGTTGTCTGAACCGGGGGAAAAGAGAACAAAATGAGCCAGCGGGAGCTGAGAGGGGGAACCAGCCTCCCTCCCTCCCCCAGGATGGGCTGTGCTGCGGCACCACCGGCCCGCGGCAGAGATCGGCACGTGAAACGTTGCTTGAATTTTAGACTGGGACAACCTGGATCTGTCTCCAACCGAAATCCAGCGCGATGCCTGCTGGGCTGCCCCTTCCCCCCACAGCGAGTGGGAGCGGGACCGCGCACTGCCGGAAAGACGTTCAAGGATTGGATGCTCTGCACAACTCAATATCCCGCCTAGGAACCGGAAAGACTCCGTTCTGGTTAGAAATCGTTCACAGACGCCGCTCGGCAGCACCCTGCGACACCGCCGGAGCAGGAAGCGTGCCAGCCCGAGGTGCAGAGAGGAAGACGCGGAGCACTGCTTCAAGCTAGCGCCAGCCTTGTCGCCGCACGGACAGAGGCGGCAGCCTCAAGCGGCTCCTCGGCCAGCGCCGTCAGGGCAGTGTGACGGCTGGAGGTGGGAACGTGGAAACCTCCTACACCGCTAACGCAGAACACGCCGGAGCTCGTCTGCCAGCGCCAAATCGCGACCGCCCCGCCGCCAGGACTGCTGCCTCAGCGGCGAGGCAAAGCTTCCCCTGGCTTCCTTTGGGAGCATTTCCCCTCTTTCAGACCCGAAAAAGGGCAGCGTGCCTGCACGCCACCCTAGGACACGAGGGCGCAGCACAGTACCTGGCTTCTTCGGGTAGGGCTTAGCAGTCGGCTTTGCTGGTTTGGTTGTCGTCTCCAGGGGGGTGTCAAAGAAATCGGCCAAATCGAAGTCTACGACAGGAGAGGAGAGAACGTTAAACCCAGCATCGCCCCGCCGGCGGCTCCGCGAGGGCGCTGCCCGGAGCCGCGGGATGCTGTCGGCGCCCCAGCCCTGGGACGGGCTCTCCGCTCCTGCCCCGGCTCCGCGCCCTGCCGCGCGGGCGCAGGAGGGCGGCAGCGCCCGCGGGAAACGGCAGCTCGCGCGCGGCAGCTGGTCTGGCCCCGTCGCTCCGCCAGCGCGCGGGAGCTGAGCAGGGCGTCCGGACGCCACGCCGTGGCAAACGCCGGGGGGCAAACGCTGCCTTTAGGGGGAGGACCGACGGCGTCGCAGCAGGCTGCCTGCTGGAGCACCCTCCAAGAGGCCGCGGCCGCTAACGAGAGCGTGCTGCAGAGATGGAGCCGTCTGCAGGATGCTGCTCGCTCCCCCGGCTGCCGCGGGTGCGCGGCCCTGGGCCAGAAAGAGCAGGCAGGAGGAACGGGGAGACCCCGGCACTGACCGAGCCGGCCGCGGATCCGGAGAGCTGCAGCTCTGCCGCAGGAGCCCCTCAGTGCTGTCAGTCATCTGAAGAACATGCTCCGGGGAAGAAGAAACTACCTCAAATGAAGTCTGGGCCTTGGCACGTTTAAACTTCCTGGGGAGAGTTTATTGAATCAAATGACCTCTTGTTTGGGACGTGATCCAAGCGACGAAGCCCTGCGTGTGCTTCTGGCGCTTAACTGCGGTGCTGACGCTGGGAGGCTGCCCGGGAGCTGGAGAGGGACAGGCATCGCCGCGGAGGGCGACCCCGACCTGCCGCGGCCGAGCGGCTCCGCTCCTGCGGCGGCTCCTGCTCCAGTGTTAAAATTGGGTGGGGAAAAGCCAGGTCCAAGCACTAAGGCCATGCTCAGACGCACAGCCAGATTTCAGCGACTTTGCAGCTCCACGCGCAGCACGCCGACTCACAGGAGCGCGCCGTGCATCTCGCCTGCTGAACGAAGGGCTGGGCTCTGTGTTCAGCAGCTGGGCTCCGGCCTCCAGCACGTGTTAACATTTGGCTGCAAGACGCTGTCAGGCTCTCCTTGCTCCCCTGGCCCAAAATACACAAAAACATTTGCGGGTCTGCACTGATGGAAGGAAACTTCCACTCCCACTAAAAGCACCTACTTGTGAAGTTAAGTAAGACTGACTTTATAGTGTCTTCTCCTTTGGAAAAATCCACCAGAATTGCAGCTTATGCACAGCAGGAGCTTGGCTCTTTTCCAGGCCAATTCCCGTGCAAAGCTCACGGCTAGAGAGTGGAGCGAGTTATCTAGGCAGGCCCTTTAGAGGGTCTCCCTGCAGCAACAGGTACTGAATTTTCTTCCTCTCACTTTGTGTGCGAGCAGATCTGTCAGCTCTCCGGTATGGACGTGCTGCAAACTCTTTCCCTTTGCTCGGCAGCTGGAGGATGCGCTGGACTCTGCTAGTGCCTTAATTCTGCGATTCACTGGCCCGGCAATGACATGCTTCTGGTCTGTGGGCCTTGCACCTCCTGGTTTAATGGTCTGACTAGAGAAACACATGATGTTGCTGATGAAGAGTTGGACGGGGGTGGAAACAAGGAAGGCTTTCAGGTAGCTTTAGTAGCTACCTGATCGCTCAGTTGAGCTGGCCTGACCCCAGCTTAGCCTCCGGGAGAAAGGGCTGCAGAAACACCCTGTGCAGTTCGAAGCATGGACCAGCCATGTCTCTGCTGGAAACAAGAGAAAGATGCCATAGATTTGGCTCTGCTGGTTCCTGCTGTCCCTGGGAATCCTGCTGGTTACATGGGCTCCCCAGTACCTGTGAGTACCTGGTGCTCTGCACCACTTCGGTCTGACGGTGACCTCTGGATCATGCCCCACCTCGGTGCTCTAAGAGCAGACACCATTATGGGCAGCAGCTTCTAGCTCTGTCTTTCCTTGTCCCTAGTAAAGACGACACTGGCCAAGGAATTGGACAGTCAGACTTCTTTCCCTCTATTAAATTCATGCCGAGATCTTAATGTACTAGCAAGCTAGTTCACTTCTGAGCTCTCTCCTGTTGCAGTTTATTTCAAGTTCTTGGTTTTTGCAGGGTTGAGCAACACACAGCTCTTGTGACTGCTCTATATTTAAGTAGGTATGTTTGGCCAGAACTGAGCTAGAGGAGTTGCCAGCAATGAAACTTTCATGTCAGCACGAGTTTAAGCACGCTTCCTCAAAGTGTCTGGGCAGATGCTGTGGCTCTAGCTAGCTGGGATAGGCACAGATAGTTGGGGAAACATTTTTCTCTAGACAGGAAAATTTCACCAAACTGGAGCATTTAAAGTCAGGGACATCTTGTAGAAAAAGAAAGAACAAAAATATCCTCTGAGCTCTTTCCTGGAAAGAAAGCTAGCAGGTGCCACAGTGTGAGACATAAAAACCTTTGTAGAGCTGAGCTGTGATTTGTGTCTCTTCCATTAAAATACTGCAAAGTGTGCAAAATTCAGCCTTGACCATAAATGCTCTAATACCACTTGCCTTCAGAATGGACAGAAATATCAATATTGCATTTACTTAAGCCTTATGGAGGGAGTGTGCAAAGCACTTCACAAATGCATGTTGGTACCACCTTTCTTATACTGAAGAGAATGGGGAAACAGAAACTTGGGCTCAAGAAGGTAAATTAGCTGGTCTGAATTTGCTCATGGCAAAACCAGAAGCATCTCAGCTTCAAGCCTGCAGGCTCAAGTACTGCTATGCTTTCCCTCCCCTTCCACCACCTACCCACTTACTCACCTGAACCTCAAGTGCAGGTGGTCAGCAAGCTCCCAGGCCATGCTCTGTAACGTCTTGTCCTTGCCCCTGCAGTATTGGAGCTCTACAAATATGGGCATGTTTCCCTGCAATGTGCCCATTTTGTTGGAAAGAATGAGAGGAGATGCGTTCGGAGAGGTGGTGTGGACAGATGAAGCTAATGCAGCTCAATCAGCTGAAGCAGTCCAGCTGCGGAGCAGCAGCTGCTTGCAGACCAGCTCATCACAAACGCAAGGGAAAGGTGGTTTAAGCCTCATTTCTGCAGCACGTCTGGGGCGTTCACAGGGGCAAGCTACGTATCAGCTACACCGAGCGCCTGGCTCTGGGACGTCACTGCAAGCCCGCGACGAGGAGCCCCTGCGAGCCCGGGCGGCTCCCCGTGCCGGCGCGGCGCGCAAAGCTCCAGCCCTCGCTGCCGCTGCTCGTGCGGCAGCTCCCCACCTCGTGCACGCAGCAGCAGGGCAGCTCGCGCCGCTCAGAGCCGCACGGGAAGCAAACCCGGCGGCTCGCTAAACGATAGGCAGATAAGCACGCCTCACCTGTCCCAGCTGCCGGCTTCCGGGGCGCCTTGGGAGTCGCTGCCGTAAAACAGAGGGGGAAAAGCATTAGTCAGGGGTAGCACCCGGGAATCTTGCTTCTGTTTGAAAACAAGCGGCAAAGAGCACTGGCCAACATGTCCATAAACCTTACAACACAGAGGATCCCCCCACTAAAAGCCACAGCCCTTCAGCGGGAGCCAAGCCGCGCGTAAGCCTGGTCTGATGCCGTGACTTCTCCTTGCTCTGCGCTGGCAAACTCCTTGGAGCCCAAAGCTGTAAAACCCCGAGGAGCGCGACCCGAAGCACACCCAGCCTCGGTGCAAGGGGCTGGTGGCCCTGTGCACGGCAGGACAAGCGTCTCTGGGGCAGAGTCGTATTTGGGGACGAATGCTGCCTCTGTGTGGGCCAGTGCAAAGTCGAGCAGAAAGCAGAGGCCTGTGAGAAACCACTTCACATTAAGACTCTGGAAGACAGCTGCGCACAGCACAGCATAGCTGCTGTGCAGAAGGGTGTACAAAATACCACGGCGTTTCGTTGTCCCCTGCCTAGTCCCTTATTTAAGTGACAGATAATATCCCATGCTGCAGGACATACCAGGGGTTCCCTTTCAGGGGAGGAATTTTGGTGACATCCTAATGCTCAGATCCCAGCTGGGATCTGTGGCCGTTCCTGTGCTAAAGCAAGCTACGATCTGTCATTGGGGTGTTTTTTTTCCTGTATACCACTATCTATTAATAGTGGATGGCATTACCAAGTATATGAATAAATAATGAGCAAGAGCTGTGGCTGCTCTGTTCTCATTAATTTCCATTGGTGTCTCCGAACACTGGAGTGCTTCATTTCCAGTGTATTGGTAGGATTCGACATGGCTGGTCTCCAGATCCTTCATTTGCTTTTATTCTGGTACTGATATAATCAAGTCTGGCGATGGGTATACCATTCAAGCGAGGCCGTGAGGAGAGCATTGCCTTTCCCCCTCCCGTGCTCCGGGACTCCAGCCTGGAGAAGCTCCAGCTTCTCTGGGCTCGGAAGTGGCAGTTACGCATTTCAAACCAACCTCCCTGTGTACTGTAATCAAAGGACTTGCAATATTCAGCCCTAGGCCAGCATCCGATAGAGCAGTGACCAAGTCTAACACCTCATGAGCTATCACCTTCCTACTATGAGGACGTCTTTAACCCTGGCATGTCATGGAAGGTTTGAAGTGAAAAACTTGATGTTTTATTCCATGTAGATTCCAGTGTAATGTAGCACAGACGTGTCTATATCGTTAGACTGTAAGGCAAG
Source organism: Apteryx mantelli (assembly GCF_036417845.1). NCBI lineage: Eukaryota > Metazoa > Chordata > Aves > Apterygiformes > Apterygidae > Apteryx > Apteryx mantelli. Next base: position 16,801,672 of record NC_089990.1, read on the forward strand.
AGGTTTCAAAACCCTGTTATAGCTTTCACTTAAGTGAAACTGTTTGCAGAGCTCTCTGCATGGCTGGTCACCGCTCTTAGGACGAGGGTGTGGGGACGGCTCGCCCAGGCCGTGCCACCACGCAGAGGCGCGTGCGACGGGAGGGGACGGTGGCTGGGGGCTGTGACTGCGACTGCTGGGGCAGCGCCGGCGGCGGGACATTTTCTGGGCTCGGTGCACCGGCACTCGCTCCTGGACATGGCTCGGGCTGGGGCTGGCCGTAACCTGGCACTTTTAGGCAGGGTCTGTGCAACCTACTAGTGAAAAGGAGCCTAGTCTACAACCTGCCGGGCCAAATCCTCTGCTGGGATGAAACTGCAGAGTCTTGGCAATGGCAGGGTGCTTAAGCACATCACCTGTAGTTTGGCCTGGTGTTTCGAAGCACTAAGAATTGCACTAACCTAGCACTGGTAAAATCAACATGACATGCAATCCCCTCCACTGCAGGGTCTCCAGGGCCACAACCAGAAATTTAAGCTGGTTAAATGACTAGATGCAGATGAGTTTTGAGCTCAGTTTATGAAAGGAGACATCGGCGTTCAGAGGAGAAATGCTGTAAGTACTCCGAAGGGTGGGAGAGGCAAGTCTCTCATCCCGTCCACTGCTTTGATGCACTTATCCACAGTAAAAAACTGTCAGACATTACCTCATTTTTGGTGTAAACTGAGAGCTGCTGCACTGAATTTAATACATCCAGGGTGCTGTAAGACTGACAGGCCCCCTGCCCTTGGCCCTGGGGCTGAGCTCTAACAGGCGCCTTCCCTCCCTCAGCGACACGGCCTGACCTTGGTTTGCGTAAAGCTGCACCTTTCGGAGCCAAACGTTAAACGTCAGAGCGCCGGAAACAAGGTATCCCCATTGCAAACGGGTTTCCTTTACCGGGCAGGTTGCATTTGAAAATAAGCAAACAAAAGCAACAGCCGAGCGCGCTGTCTGATCTTCCCCAGTCGCAGTGGGACTGACGGCTCAGCGCCTCTCCAGAGGGGATTTGGGAGCGCGAGGAACGTAATCTGCAAAAGCGAGGTGCTTTCCCTGCCCAGGCTTCCCTCCGCGCGCGGCGGGTGGCCGGCACCGGGAAGAGGAGGCTGCTGGGCGAGTCGCGGCGCGTGTTAGCGCTGCGGGACGGGCGGCTCTGCGGATGCTCGCGGGGGGGCTCGTTCGTGCTCTGCGAAAGGGCGACTCCCGCGCCCTGGCAGCGGGGGAAGGACAGCCGTGACGCGTGCGTACATCTCATAAATAACCCCCAACCCGGCCCTCGCCAGCTGAAAGAAAAACAGTATGTGTTAACTTCCAGGCAAAACGGAGAATATTTGTTGCTAGATGTTACTAATGCGTGCAAGCAGCCAAAAGCCCCCTAAGATGTGTTCAGTGCCGTCGTGATGTCAAAATAATACTATCCCTCTGCAATCTGCTGAGTAAAATCACAAAGCAAAGGAGCACAATGTTAGCATGTAACTTCTACAGGAATATTGCTAATTCCAGCTGTTGCCAAGTATGGAAACAGAGCCTATCCCGGTAGAGACGATGAGGTATCATGTAACCCCCTGCCACCCTACATTTGCATACGATCCCAAAGAATAATTACATCTCTTAATTACTATTGGCTTTCTCCTCTTTAAAAGAATAAATAAATTTGACTTACGTCGTTTGGTGGTGAGATCATACAGAGCATCTTCTAGGTTAAAGTCACCTAGGTCGTCCCCATGACCTGGAGATAAAGAATCAGCATTGGTTTTACTTGCTCCACACAAAGTAAATTGCCCTTAAATAGAGCACGGCTAGACTTGTTTGCTCAATTTGCTTTAGTTTTTAGAGGATTTTTTGCTTTTTTCTAAGCCTGACCCATCATCAGTGCAGACGAAGACATCAGCTTTCTCAGAACGCTATGACTGTTAAATTGCAGAGCAGTCATCTCTGGATTTTCCATTTGTCTGCCCTAATGGATGTGGTATAAAAACACATGCTACACTTAAATTTGTCAAGTAGAGCTACCAATTCATCTCTCTAGCTGCCACTCATCTGTGGCTGTGCTCACGATTATATGTTTGCTAAACACCGCGAAAATATTGGAACAGCATAGACAAATTCAGTGAAAAACAACAAAACCCCACGCACCTCTTCTTTGAAAGTGCATTCCAACATCAAAGATTTCATATGAAAATTCTGAAGCTGGCTGCCAAACACACAATATTTCAGATACCGCATGAATCGCTGGCTTGGTGATGTAAACTAGGAACATACCCAGAGCCAAGGAATACACCTGACAAACAGACGGCAAATTTATTGTTAAAGATGCCTTACAACAACTCCAATCACTTTATAATATCCCAGGGATGACTCTAAGCTATATGGTGTTGTAATGCGATAGGACCATCTAATCCTTCCTTTCCCTGACTTTTTTTGCATCATGTTAATTACTGTTGACTTACCCTAGTTCTGAATGTATTTGTCTTGATAAATTCATGCTTTTACATCTCAGAGCATGCTGAGTAATTAATATCCTTTGGGTTTGCTAAGTACTGCAGCACTGCAAGAGAACATTAAAATGGCTTTCCTCTTATTCCTACTGCTAAATGGATTTAGCTATTGCCACCTGAGCTCCAGCTTGCTTCATGAATAAATTTAAAGCTTTACTGACAAGGACAATAACAATGAAAAGGCACTCGTCCATCAGAAAGCAGGTATCAGCATTTCAGTGACAAACTTCTGCAGAGAGCGGTCACTAAGTACTACAACACATTCAGCTCCAGTTTCAGGTATTCGCACATCACACCGCGTTTCATTTACTGTCTACGTGGTGGAAGGCGAGCGTCCCGTTGCGGTGGAGCCAGTCACCACGTTAAATCCGTGAAGCAAGCTGTACTGACGAACCCCCTGGGTAGAGACCTAGTGCAAAGGGTAGTGCTTGGCATCCCGAACCTCCCATGCACGGGACTCCGCTCCCTTCCCTGCCTTTGCCAAAATGTTGGCAACTCCTGGGCATTACTACTAGTGAAAAGTCTGCAGTGCGAGACAGGACTGGCTCTGTCGCTCCGGCGGCACGAGCGAAGCTGCAGGATTAGGAGATGCACCGCCGGAGCAGGCGCCCGGTTCCTGGAGAGGCGCCCGGGCCAGCGCTGGAGCCCTTTCCCAGCAAGGCTGCTTCTTCCTCAGCCTTTAGTCAACTTGTGGGAATCAGTGGGGCTCTGTCATTCTTGTTTTTCTATTTTAAACTATGTTTAAAAAAAGAAAAGGCAGAAGGGGAAAACCTTCATTTCAGTTCCTTCTAACTCTGCGGTTTGCAGCAAGCGCAAAATTAACCGACAGGAGGAATACGGTGGTAATACCAACCCCCACATTTGTATGCCAAGAGCCTTCCCTTCCCTCTCTTCTCCCTCTTGCTGTTCTCAGTGATTAAATAAATGTTCAGGGCACTGATTTGCTGTACACCAAGGTTATGCAATTAGCAGAGCCGCGCTGTGTTTTACTTTCCGCACAGGGTAACGCCCTTGCTGCAACGCCCCGTCGGAGGGAGACGGGGGCTTTTCCGCCGCGCGGTTCGACCGGACCGCGGCGGCAGACGGGCGCAGTTTGCTGACCGAATCACGGCGGCAGCTGTCCCTGGCACCGCTGGGCTCGCAAGCCCCGACCGCCCGGCTTTCCTCCCCGGCCTTGGACTTCCCTGCTGCAGCTCAGCAGCAGCGCGGTGCCGAAGGGACGGCAGCGGGTGGCGGGCACCGAAGCACTTCCCCGTGCCGCCCGCCGGCGCGCAGGCACGCTGCCCGGGGCTTCCCGGCTCGACGGCGCCCAGGGCGGGTGCTCTCACCCCTCGCTATCTTCCGAACTGGGGAAGAAGCAGACCCGGACTGACTGAAACCAGGCCTGTCTCCTAGGGGCAGAAAAACCTGCTCGGAGCGCCGTGGCCACTGCTGGTGGCTCTTGCACTTAGCAATCCGCATGCGTACGCCGAGGCTTTCCAAGCTGGGAAGGCTGGGAGCGCCCGGCGGGGGTCCCGCGCTCCAAGGAGGCCGGTGCCCGTGCCCGCTCGCCGCGCAGGGCAAGCACGGGGAATGTCTGTAGCGGTCGCTGGTGCTGTCCCCGATGCAAGCAGCGTTTTCCCTTTAAAAATGACTGGATTTCTCTGGACTGCTCGGCACACATCACAGACCCCACTCCCACGCTGGGCTGTGCAAAACGTAGTCGTTTGGGATGACAGGAGCCACAGGGCGTGTGTACGGTGAGAGGAGCAGGCTCGCCCGCCTCCCGCCTTTGCCTCTTCCTGGGGAGAGCGGGGAGGCCGGCGGGAGCCCTGATGAACCAGAGCGGTCCACTGAGCGACGCTCGCACCCGCTCACGTTTAACGGCAGCTCTTCTTGGCAGCTCTTCCCAGAGCATCAATATTCTAGCAGTATCATTACGCTGCCGCTCCCCGAGTCCTGCGCAGGGAAGAAAAAATCCCACGTTCACAACCCCCAGGGCTGAGCCTCCTCATGCAGCTGCTCCTGCCACGGGAGGACGGCGCCGGAGAGGGAAGAGCCTGCCTCTTCCAAAACCATCCCTGCCTAAGAGCCGGCGCAGAGCCGGGCAGGTGCGAGTGCGATCAGCCCCTGTAGTCAGGGAGCCGACGTAGAGCAGCAAGCGTGTCCTGAATTGCACGGGCAGTCCTGGAGGGGAAATCCAGCGCTGACCAGCAGAGACGTGGCACCTAGTGCCAGGTTTCTACCAGGTTCACAGGAGGGGAGGGACTTCCTGGGTGAATTTTGTTTTGGAGACAGGAGAAATTTGGATAGGTGTAAACGGAGGCTAGTGAACAACGCAGCAGTGTCCCAGCCTTGCCTTGCACTGAGGCTGCTCAATACCAAACGCGAAGTCAGGATCAGGTTGTCCTCTGTCTCAGGACAGGTTGCCATGAAGATGAGGAAAAGTTTTGATATGCTTAATTCCCCACTAAAACCTTACCCACAAATTACGGTATTTGGCACAATCCATTTCACAGGGCTTTCTTACAGTTACCCAAGGCAGGCCGAGAGAGATCAACTTCCAGGGCAATTTAAACTAAGGAATTCCCCAGGTGTTGGCAAGGATTAATAATAGATTGCTAGTTAACTGAAGCTGACAACATCTTTATTTCATGCAAAGGGCGTTATAGAGACATTGCACCTTTTATGGATCAATAACCGAGTACCCCCTCAAAGACATACAACTTGCACGCTCACTCTGACCAAGAAGAACTGAACACACCTCTCCTTACTCTTTTATTAAGTTATTAAGCAGTAACGAACTTGGCGCTTCACAGCCAGATGCTTAAAATCCAAACAGCATACTCGGGGTGCATGTTTACCTTGTAAGCACACTTGCAGGGGAGGCAGTGCTGTTTGGTGTTTATAGCAGGGAACTGGTATTCAGCAGCCCCAGATCTATTCCCGCTCTGTGTCACGGCAAATCCCTGCTTCCAGGTGCCTCTGCCGCGCGAACCGCCAGAGGGGTCAGTCTTCCCAGGCTGGTAAGCCCATTCCTCTGATAGGAAGCCGTATACAGCGCAGAGTGTCTTTGTATTACGGCTCGTTTATACTCTCTGAGCGACGCTAAGGCCCGTTTCTGCGTATTATAGCTCACAACACAGCCCGTTAGTAAGTTTTAGAAATGTCTGTCTTTAACGCATGCTAAACATCCAAGTTAGCGCCGGTGTTCATGCTTCATTTCCCCTCCAGGATATACCCAAGCTGCCTACAACCTGTTACAGGACTATAAAACCCCTGATACATGAAAGGCTCAGGAAAACATTCTTCATTGATTTTTCAGTATCGGTGAGCAGTACTAGACCTTTATTGGGGTTTATTACTAGGCAGTGGTCTGGGTTTCCTTTCTACCTTTGTCCATCAAGTTCTTGGAAGGATTCTTGTCTCTGGATGTTTGGACTGAAACCACAGCACCAAGGGCCAGCTGAAAAGTCAAGTAAGTCATCAGTGCTGACCAAGCACTACTTGTTCCTGTGGACAGGTTCACAGCAGACTGAAAATGTGCCCAGTTATTCTCCTTTATTTATCCTCAGCACAGGCCCTGTGATAGGAAAGAGAAGGACGGGGACTTGGCCTCATGGCCTTTCTTCTGAACCCTCTAGGGAAGTGGCTACTGATGTCCAGAGGAGGCTCTGGGGTTTCTGTACTCCTCTGCTCCACCAAAGGCAAACCCAACGGGGGGGTTCCTTTAGGAGGTGCTGGACAGTGCTGAGTTCTCACTTATTTCTTTGTTTATTTAAGACCAAAAACAAGACAAACCCCAGTTGTCTAACGTTAGGCGCAGACTATTGAAAACCTGTGTTTGTATGTATTCTAGCTCCTACCTCTGGGTAAGCGACAGACACTATGGCCTGGACATTGGCATGACCGGGCTGTGCCACTTTTGTACCGTTCCTACAAAGCTGGGCACAGAGGGGCTCTGACCAACGACTCGCAATGTAACGAAACAAGTAGACAGAAGACTCTGTAGCCTGTGGGTCTGAAGTACATCCAACGCTGGGGAGTTGGCAGGTGGTGGAAGCGTCTTACCCTCTGCTCTTGGCCAAGAGGGGTGACTTGCAACTGCAGAGACATGTGGTCGGTCAGGCCACCAGCCGGAGCTGGTGCTCCGTTCCAGATGGAAACGTGCATGGGATGACACTCAGACCTTGCTCCACACAACGGTTCTCCATGCAGGATGAACCAGTGAGCTACGTGAAGCGCTCCCGCGCTCTATGGTCACCGCATCAAGGTTGTTTTCCACATGCTGTACATTTGGCTGACCGGAGCACCCAGGAGACCATAGGATTTATGGTGGGGAAGAGAAACAGGCGAACAGGATGCATTTTCCGTATTTTTCTTTAAAGTGGCAATCAAAAGAAACTGAGCCAGGACACCTAGTGCTATGTAACATTAATTCCCCAAATACCACCGCTCTGCGAGTTGAGGGGGGGAATGCTGCAGCCAAGCTTGCAGCTGCCCTGACGGAGGCTATAAAACAGGAAGGTGAGAGTTATGGCAGAGACAGCGCCGTAGATTTGAGGCTTCTCTGTGAATTCCCTTGCTTTGCTAGGGATATTTTTAATCAGAGCTAACTGCTCTTTGAAGGTAGAAGGGTTTTTTTGGTGCCTTAATGTATTCTTTCCTCATTATTTTCTGTAGCAGGCAGCTCAAATGTGCAATGGTACTCGTCAGCTTTTTAGTTTTTACAATTATATATATATTCTAATTAAGCCCCACTGTTTGACAAAGCTTGAATCATAGTATCGTAATTCACACCTAGTATATTGTTAGGCCGTATGCAATATTAGGAGAGAGATGTATTCCATTTTTAGTGCAAGCCTACATATCTCTCTGTGCAAATATATATGTGTTTAAGCTTTCTTGGGAATTTAGAGCTTGTGAAGGTACTAGATTGACAGCCCAAGAGATTAAGGGAGAATGCAAAGCAGATATGAGGGCAGGCAAGAGTAATTCAAATTGCCTGACTTTAGGCACCTAACTTAGGTGTAATGTGGCAGTCACTGGGTGGGAGGGAAGGAGGAAAGCTTGTGCCAAGTAGTGGCAAAAGCACCGGTATCTCCCCAGCGACCAGCCTCTTAATTTAGGTACTGAGTCAGGCAGTGCAAATGCCCTTGCCCTCCGGCTGTGGCCCGCAGCGGAGCACGGGCGGATGGAGGGTTTTGAGCTGTGGCTCTGGGCAGGGCAGAGTGGGCTTGCGCTGTCTGCGCGAAAACCCTGCTGATTCAGCCACCGTGCAAGAGGGTCAAACGTGGTGGAGCGGGCAGGGAGGTCTGCATCATGCTAGCGTCACCACTGTGCTACCGCCATCGTCAGGACAAAATTTCCCACTGTCTCAGCAAAGACAAAACTCCAAGGATCGGTGGGGACAGAGTGCCCTCCCCGAGGCTGTTCTCTACCCGTGCCGTGCACAGCACACCAGATGCCGCGGCTGCTTGTGAGGACTATCCTGTAGGGACAGGCACGTGCAGCGCCTTGCACCTGAGCTCCAAACCTTTCCACTGCTCAGCGCTCCTGCCACCCGCATCTCTCCGCTAACTAGGACAGCTCTGCGTGACGGGTCGCAGTCCCCGCGCCGCAGCGCGCCTGCCTTCTGCGGGACCTGCGCTATGCAGCGCTCTGCGCTTGCCGCCGGCAGGGGTCCTCTGGGTCCATGTGGATATTGCTTTAAAATTAGTGGGAAGGAATCTCTACCAAAAACATACCTCTCAGGCTCAGCGTGTCTCCTGGGCCCATGTTTTAACTGAATAAGGTACCTGACTTCACGGGCAGCTCTCCTGCCCGTGGCCCGAGCGGCTCGGACAGACACCAGCATCCGCACTCGCACTCGCCTGGGCCTGTCGCTTTGAAGTCTGTACGTAAAGAAAAGGGTAAAGCAAAGGAGCAGCTGGCTGACACTGGGCTGAGAAAGCACGTTTGTCCCTCTGCGGGGCCAGCGGCTCCTCGCGCAGGAGAGCAGCTCCATGTTTCTCTGACACTTGCAGCGCCTGCGCAAGGCGACTTTATCCTGCCGGGGTCTCCAGCGCTCGCTGGCTCCCGAGACTGGAGCACAGCGCTACCCACGCGGGGACAGCAGATCTCCCCGGAGCTGGGGTGTCACGTTCAGTCCGCGGGGGCAGCTCCGAGAGCAGCGCTGCTAGGCCAGGAAGGACGACCTCGGAGGAGCTGAACTCCTCCCCAAAGAAGTGCCACGGCCATCTCTACAACACAGCCTCCCTCCTGAAATTAGTCCTGCCTAGAAAAGGAGACTCAACTTCCCCCAGATTCTCACCCGTTGGGTTGTGCCAGAATCCGGCCACGATTTCCGCAAGCTGCCGGGGAATATGGACTCCCTGGGATAGAAACGATGGGAGGATGCTGCCTCTGCGCGCAAGACGGCCGCGCGGGGAGAGCGGGATCCCAACCTCCTCCCGCGCAAGGGAAGGTCTGCCTGGAAGCAAAGCAGGGAAGAAACGTACGGCAGCGCCACTACACCCAGTGCTCTTCCTGCGCTGTAGTGCGACTGACGGGCTCGCGCCGCCGGGCACATCGGCACAGGCTGGTTCGCGATACGGCTGAGCGCAGCAGGATGCAGCTGCCAGACCTCATCCCGGGATAGCCGCCCTGACTGGGATAGCCCTGTCTTCTCACTGGGGACTACGCAGTGCTGCTGTCCTCATTCTCCGTTTTCAGTAAAACATTTTGATTTCCAGAAGTACTAATCAAAATCACTCTTGATTATGGCGAAAACAACCTCTGCTGTAATTTTTTTATGCAATTAACAAGGGTATATGGTAATTCCAAGCAATCTTGCTCTTGAGATTAAAGGAAAGCCTGCCAGGAAGCACATGAATAAAGCTTTAAGATGAGAATTTGCATAATGAAGACTTTCTCTTTGTGGAGGGACTAACGGTGGTTATGTTTGAAACCTATTAAGAGAAATGCTTAAAAGCCTCTGCTAAAGTCAGCAAACTGACAGCTCGTTGCCGTGACCTGCCGTTTCCCTGCGTCCGGACTCCCCTCCCGCTCGGCACTGCTCTGACCCGCAGAGACCCCGGCACGCCGGCTGCCGCGGGCACAGCACCAGGAACGCTCAGCTCCAGGAAACCCCGAGTTTTGCCGGGGCTCCCGGCACCCTCTCCTTGGGCTGCCTGAGCCGCTAGAGGGAGACCAGACCACAGCGGACGCCCACCCCGCACCGCGACGGGAAGGCATCGGCGCGGGCCGGACAGCCCTCGGCAAGCAACGTCTCCTCTGCTCAGAGCAAGGCACCTGGGTCTCCTTGGTTTTTAAGCCACAGAACAGTCCTGTATTTTTGTATGCCCGGGCAGCTGGATGACAAGACGTCTGTTGCAATTTGATTTCAGGGCTTACTAGGAATAATTTTAACTTCTTTTTTTTTTTTTGACTGTTCTTAATCCCTAGCTCCGGAGAAGCACAGTATGTAGTTGAAATGGCACTGGTGCTAGAGCACCGACATGGCATGAAAACTTCTTTTATACATCCAGTAGCTAAGGGGTGTTTTATGCAGAGAAAATTACAGCAAGGACTGCCCGGCAGGGACCCAGGCTCCTCTCCATCCGGTGAAGCGATGGTGCTATCCAAACTTGTGCGCTCAGAGCTGGGTCCTCCCAGCGAGCAGGGCCCACGACATCTTGTCATCTCCTGCCTGTGCCGTGTTCAGACCTCACCTTAATGTCCGAGCCTTACACTTGGGCATCATGACGGCTTACTGAGGGGGAAATCCACCTGGACATTCCCAGTGTGCGTCAGCCTCCTCTGCAGGCTGCAGGAGAAGGAGTCAGTCTGGGCTCGGTTCTTGACTCCGTCTTCCCTCTGCTGGGCTAGTTGTGCCTCTCCTTGAGCCGGAGCCACACAAGGAGCCTTTACGCTCCAGCATGTCAGAGCAGCCCAGCAGCTGCTCTGGGCGATGCTCAGCTGCCCCCAAGGGCCTGGGGGTGCAGGCAGAGCACCCCATGCTACCTCAGCACTGTTGCTTCTGCCCCGCACCTCCCCAAGAGGCTCCTAGCAATTGTATCGGGTCAGATTATTACCTCCAGGGCAGTAATTTCTATTTGGGCTTATCCTCTCTGCTGCTAATCACAGCATCATGAGGGAAAATGAGTTTCACCCCCTTGTGCAGCCTATCTCTTATGGCCCTAGACAGGACAGAGCCTCAACTGGAGCAACAAGAAGATGGGAACCACCTCCTCTCCCAAGAAGCACACCGGCACACGGCCAAGGAACGTCACTGTCAAGAAACCTGCAGGGCAAATTCCTGCATAGGACCCCAGAGAGCTACCCCGTCCTTACCATATTGACTGACACAGCTGCTAGGACTCTGGCTGCAGCTCCTGTGCTGGGGAGTCACCATCACTGGACGTGACAGAGCACGCACTGTTCACACAATGATCAAGCCATGGCAGCACCTGAGGCACTTCGCAACCAGCAAGAGTAGGCAGGCGCTGACACAAGGCAAACAAGACCAGCAAAACCGAGTTTCATTTGGTGGACTCTAGGCTGTCTCTCAGCAGACATCATTAGCACCACTAATGCTAGAAGAAACATCCTCCCAGTGAACAGGTGAAAGCAAGTCCTCACTACGAATTTCCCCACAACGTGGTGAATTCTCCAGGGACGCTTGTGGATGAGGCCTTGCAGCACAGACCAGTGTCCCTCTGCCTTGCACCACGCTGAAGGGTTGCTGATGGCCCTAACAAGTTCCTTTTCCTCACTGCGGGCAGGAAGAAAAACCTTTAGATTGCCCACAACGAGCCAGAATAAGCAATGTTGCTACTGCAGACCCCCTTGATGTCACACTGCCTTATCAGGAGACCATGAGGTTCATCCACTCAGCCACCAAGCCAACCTCGATTGCGACCCTGCAGAAGGACCTTGCGTCACCGGACTCCAGGCGCTCTTGCTTTGCTGCACCAGAGCACTGGGGGAGCACTGCGAGCTGCTGGCAGGTCACTCTCCAAAGAGCAGACAAAAAGTACCATGGGGAGGAGTTTCTCATCCACCGCCATCTAGCACCGTCTTTCTCACTCATTCGCATAAAGATTTAAAATCCTGGAGGAGAGGCACTCGCACCTCCTCCTCCTCCGTACAGAACTGAGCCCAGCAGCTGCATGCAGTAATGGGCTCGCAGGAAAGCCAGCACAACTTCGTGGCGGGGGCCTGCACGGACAGCGCAAGGAAATTTCAAAAGTCGAGTGTTCAGGAAAGGCGCTGGCCTCTCCCTCCCAAATTTTCACATGCAACATCAACATGTGAAAAGAGCAACCGCTCTGAACTTGCCTGCCAGAAGATCAATTTTCCCGTCAGGGAAAATTGTCCCACTGTTCCCCTGAACTTGGCTGTTCAAGAGTGCTGACGACAGCTGAAATTTCCCAGCTGCGTCTACAGGAGTCAGAGCCCCTACCAGCCCGCCAGAGCGAGGCAGCCCCGCATCCATCTCCAAAAAACCCAAGTAACCAGGGAGCAGTCAAACGTTTCCTGAAGGGACAGAAAGGCCCCACAAAGCCAGAGATGTTTATCTGTGCTAAACTCTTGCTTCAACTTTCTCCTCCTTCCCAACATTTCTCTTGTATCTGCCCTCAGACCTCCTGATTAAGAAATACAGACATTGCTATATTCCAAATTTTATTAAAAAAATTATGAGAGAGTGGAAATGAGCTGAACGGCTTGGTCCCTCTGGGGACTGAGCCTACCTGCCAACTCATTTTGCTTTTCAAACCAACATGCGTCTACCAGCTCAGAGGATGTATCAGCATGGCAAATGGGTTTTTATCCTTAAGCTTTGGGACCGAAACTCTCAGATGCGAATTTGCTCCGGAGGGAAATGGTGCGTTTCCGCTCATTTTGCCTCTCTGCCAGTGTCAATGTCAGCACAGCGACCAAGCAAGCCCCAGCGTGGGAGGGGGCTCGAAACGCCAGCTGGCCCCACGATGCTGCACCGCGCCACTGCCCTAATAAACGCGGTCTAATCCCGGAGGTGAGGCAGCGAGTGCCCTCGGGCCGTCGCGCAGCAGCTGTTTCTGGCGGGTGCCCAACCCAAAGCTACTTGCGAGGTGGAAGGAGGGGAGCAAAAAGCCAGCTCCATGTGTCACATCACATTGGCTTCGGCTGCTCGACGTGACAGCGCTCGCTGCAAACCGCGGCAAGGCGGTGCAGGTCTCCAACGCCTCGGGGACCGTATTCTCCCGCGGTCTGGCTGAGCCATACAACAGCCCCGGTGCTCACGGCACCGCACAGGTCCCTCTGCACCGCCTGTTGTCTAACTGCTACCCTGAGCTGTGTTTTGGGCAGGGGGGACGGCCCCGAAGACGAACGTGAACGCGCAGAGTCATGAGCCGTGAACTGGACCATCAAGAGCTGCCAGTGTGGTGTGGGACCAGCCAAGGGTTTGATCCACAGCGTGACAGCTTGGCCCAGGCGGTGGGCAGACTGTCGGGCTGGATGGGACCACCTCAGCTCTGCAGGACACACCAGCCCTGGAGGTCCACAGCTCTTCTCACCTCGGCCAGCCTGATGGTCCCGCTCTCCAGGCGAGCACAAATTGGCATGTGGCTTCCCCATGTCAGAAGGACAACATCTCCAGGCAGAAAGGCCCTCTAGATGGTAGCAGCAACCCTCAACAGCTCAGAACAAAAAGCCAAGCCCTGCCAAGGGCAATGTTCCTGGGAGCCAGGAAAGGGTTTGCCTTGGGGTTTCCCACTGGATGACTTGAAACTACAGGCCTGACTTGTCTCTGCTTCTACTCCTACTCCCCAGGCGTAATTTTCTTTCATTCAGCACAATCTTTTCTCTGGAGCCCATGTGAAACAGAAAGTTTCCTTAGGTCTGTTTGCACCCACCCCCACCCCAAACTGATCTGAAATTAAGTACCCCTGTTCAGACAAAACAAGATGCCAATCAAAATGACTTTCTTTTGTATCAACATTCAAAGCTTTCAAGATTTCTAAGGCTCTCTGACATCTCCACACTTAAAGTGGGTGACAAATTTTCTAAACAACTTTAATAAGATAATTGTTCTTTGAGATTTATGTCAAAAAAGAGGTCTTTGCTGCAGCATTTCACCTGTTCTGAAAACTGCTTTCAATTAGTCTCTAGATGCACTGCATTCGGAGCAAAAGGCTGGAAGTTTCTGAGCACAAATACTTAAGGTTCTTTGCTTTTTGAAGAGCGCCTGAGTCCAAGCCCAGATGCACCTGTGATCAAGATGGGGAAAGCACGCAGATTCCTGTGTCCCCAGATCTGGTACCGGTACACTGTGCCAGACAGCTAACGAGGGCAGGGAGAGCTGAAGCCTGTTTAAGTCTCTCTGGTCAATCTGCCTCTGACCCTGGAAAGGAAATCTCAGAGTCTCTCCGAGACACTGGGAAATGCCACAGGTAGCTCCCAATGATTCAAAAGCACAGCAGAAGGGAAAGAAAGTTGTGTCTTATTTTCACTCTTTTGCTATTTTTTAAAGAAAGAACAATTTATTATACCTAAAAGGGGGAGGGAGGTGTAGAAGGCATCATTTTTTATTCCCTGATCCTCAGCATTTTGTAGAGTGATGGAGGGGAAATTAACTCCAGCCTCACCAAACAGGCTAGGCAGTGGTTAAAAGTGACTTCCTCAAGTCGCTGAAGACCCAAGAATGTCACCCAAGTCTCCAGGACGTGGGCTTGTTCCCCCGCTCCTGTGCATGCTGCCTCCAGGTAATGCAGATGCTCTCCCGAGGCTCTTCTAGGAGCTCCAGGCCGGTGGCCAAAGCTAGCCTGAGACTCTGCAGCAGCATGGTGAAAATTCAGTTTGCGATCTTTAGTGAAGGTGAGAAAACAGGAAAAGTTCTTTTTCCTTACTACGACTTTATGTGCAGGGCTGAAAACTTGGGCGTTTTCACATTTTCCGTGTGCTGTCCAAGCAATGTAATTACACAGACTCATTACCAGGTATGTTTAACATACAGATTAGCCATTTAATTTGTGCTTATGCATTAAGTAATGACTATGAAATCGCCTAGGGCCAAAGACAACTGTTTATAAACTAGGCAACAAATTGTGGCATGAATGCGTTTTGTTCCTAACCCGGCGCAGAGCAACTGATGGCAAAGCCAGTGATGCAGGAGTCCAAAGCAAACTGAAGTAGGAGATGAAATGCTTAGCACCTGATTCCCAGTGGAAAGAGATTTCTCTCATCAGATAAAGATCAAGAGAAGATGCTGTAGTTAAAAGTAGGTAAACAGGGAATCGCATGGTAAAAACGCTGGTTCATCACTTGGGATGCGCTGCTCCTGTTAGACTGTGCTATTTAAGACAGGAAGTGGAGTTGTAGCGAAAATTAAGAGCTCGGTGATGTTGACAGAGGGAGCGAGGCTCTGGAGAGCTCGGGGACTGCAGCCTCCGCCCTGGCTGGAGGCATCTGGCTGCCCCTCGTCACCGAAGTCTGCAGCGCAGGGCTGCTCCCGCGCAGCCACGCCAGCCCAGCGCCTCGCTCGCCTTTTCACCCGACCTAACCGATGGATGCTGGCTCGGGGGGGAGGGGGTTGCTCCGAATTCAGCGGCTCCGGCTCATTTCAGCATCCCTCGTGCACGAGGAGCAGCTGGTGCGGCAGCTCCTGCCACGTGGCACCGGGCTGCACTGGGCTGCAGCCGACCGGCGCTGGGGGAGCCCTGGCACCCGGTGCATGGGGGTGCTGGACCCTCTGCTCAGGGGGGGCAGCGCGGGGCCAGCCTGGCTCCGCCGCCCTCCGCGGCAGATCAGGAAACCTGACTGCTTTGGCTGCACAGATAAGGCCACATAAGAAACCAAAAAGGGTGAAGTGAGCTTCACCCGAACGCGGTCGGATCCAGGGGCTGGATGATGACACTTTGCGCATCACCAGCCGCCAGCGAGCAGGGGGGCTCCCGGACCTGATGTCCTCCTCCACATGCACCGACTTCTCACAGGTGGTCTCCAAGCTACCGCGGGCTGCATGGGCTTTTTGTTGAGTGAGCTCTTGCAAGGTTTTCCATAAGAAGGTAAGATTTCTTGCCTGTTGACCATTTTCTGAGCTTTGTGTCAAAGCCCTGAAGCTGCTTGTAACCCGCTGAAGTCGCTAGTCTCTCCCATTCTCCCTGGTTCAGGCCAACATAGCAATGCCAACGTCGTGGCCAGGCCAGATCGCCTGCTTTCACGAACCCGCTGAACGCACCGTTACCACGCCGCGGGCTGCTGGCACAACAGCGTCTTTGCACAGAAAATGCATGCACAAGGGGCAAAAGCAGAATCCCCCGTAAAGCAGGTGGGAAAGCTCTTCTGAAATACTTTTGCCTAGGAAAAAGTGTCTTTATTAAGCCAGCGACAATTTTTCCATCAGGAATAATTCTGAAAGTTTTTGTTACAGAATTTCAGGCTTTTTAAAACTTGTTTCATGACTACAACTTAAAATGATATTTTTAAGTCACAGAGGACAACTGTTTAGTCCTGATTGACTGAAAAATTCTTCTAGATCAAGAAGGTGCACACCTCATTGATTTTGTCTTGCACTGAAAAGGGAACGGTTTGCCTTATAACCAGAGCACTATTTACTACTGATACGGCATGAAATAATTTAAAAATATACAAATAGAAACTGAATTCAAAGAAGAGTCCACCAACAGGTCTCTCACTCTCTCTGACCTTACTCGTGGGGGGAAATAGTGCCCACATTTACAAAACCAAGGGCTGACAAACTATTTTTTTACTTCAGTCACATATTACTGCTCTGTGACTTCCTCCTGCAGAAGCATCTAATTCCTTCTCTCACCTCCACCATTCCACAGCAGAGGAAGGAGCAGCTCTTTCCTTAAAAGACACATGCTTTAAGCTCATTTCAAAGTGCTCTGCTCTGCTCTCCTCAGGAGGCCAAAGAGCGCTGTTTGGATTTGTGTGCATTTTCAAAAACACATGTGGGCCCACAACCTAGTTCCCCCCTTCCTGTGAATTTTGGAGGCGGCTAATTCCAGTTTCAAGACAAAGCGCGCGGCATCCGCCGGGCGGCTCCTGACAGTGTGTGAGACAGTCTGTCACCAGCAGCGATCGCTGACGGCCGTGCTCCGGCGGCACCGGGGGGGAATAGCTAAAAAGCTGGCCCGGGCTGGGAGCGCCCGGCTTCGGAAGGGCTTCGTCCGGAGGTGAGGGGCGAGCGGGGACGCTCGGCACAGGCTCGCCCGGCCGGGAACGCGCCGGCGCGGGGCCGAGGGCTGCGTCACTCGGCAGGGCTACGACCGCCGCCGCCGCCGCATTTCCGACCTGCTCCGCCGACGGCACCGCGCAAGCGCCTGCCTTGCTGTCCGTGGCTCGGGCCAGAAACCGTTTCTGCTCGTGTCCCTTCGGCTCCCCGCTTCCCGCAGCCTGTGCTGCAGTCATCACTGAGCACACAACCACGAACGTGCCCTTCTGAAGCGGTTTGGCAGGGCGATTTTCCAACTTGAACAAGTTCTTTCTATCCCCAATTTCTCTGTGCATAAGCAAAAACTGCATTTCAAAGAGCGTGCAAAATGCTGAGCAACTCTTTTTTCCCAGCACCTTGCTCGCTGGAGACAATTCCCCGTTCCAGCTGCGCAGCCCGTCTCGCGCCGAGACGCCGAACAGCGGAACAGCGTCATTCACATCACCGTCCTCCCCCTCCTCCCCACCCCGTCCAAAGCCGTGCAGATGCCTCTGCTCTCCTGTCTTTGGCTTTTGCACACACAATCCGCCATGCCGCCGCTGCATCACTCCTGCCCGCGGCTGTGCATGCCCAGGATCCTGCCAAGGGCCTGCGGGAAGTGGCTGGCAGGAGCAAGTCCACGCGTTACTTTGCAGCCCCCGGAGGAACGCGTCTAAGGGGGCTCTGCTCCTCTGCAGGGAAATGCCTGGGGGAGGCACGGCGAGGGCGGCAGGTCAGAAAGGGCCCCAGCTGCTCAGCCCCTTTCGTGCCATACCTGGCAATGCTGCGTCTCACCTTACTTGCACCAGTCTCTCCAAAGATACTGTCTTTCTCTCCACAAATCTCACCTCGCTAGTATTCATAGACTGTCTCGCCCCAATACTCCTACCACAATAATTTTCTGTTTTCTAGACTGTTTTGGATAGCAATGAAAAAGGATTTCAGAGTGATTACGAGACAATTCTGCAAACACGTTAGCATAAATTTTATCCATCTAGCACCCGTAAGCTAAGCTTACAGAAGACCTGGGCCAAATCTGGCCCTACGCAGCTCCAGTGAAATCAATGCAAATGTTCACAAAGCGCCTGCCTCTCCTTGGCAGCGGTTCACATGCCTTTTGTGTTGGGCCTCTCTGCTTTCTTCTCAAGGGTGTTGTTCGCTCAGCAAACACATCCTTGTGCTTGCATCCCAAATCACAGCTAGTAAATCCAGCATCTGGATCCCCAACTTTGAAGTTCCCGTTTCAAAAAAAAGTCCTTTCATGTTTTGCTTTTTGATATGCAATGTTCATCTTCTCTGATTTTGTTATATTCAAGTTCTTTCACCAGCTGTGAATTATATCTGTCAATCAGGTTACAAAGGAATTATTGCAAAGGTTTTCTCTTTGCCATCAGCGTTATGTAGCTTATTAAACATAAGTTTTGTTATTAAAGTGGCTTCAGAAGCATTGCCTAATAAAACCCAATTTTTCCTTTAGTCAGCTGTAAAGTTAATGCCATAAACCTTCAGGAGATATTTTTCTAAGGAGAAACAAATTTGCTTTTAAGATGAACAGTCCTAAAAGTTTATTCTAGTCAACACTGGAGATCAATAGACAATTTTGTTTTATATGCTTTAAGGGTTGAAACAGTTGCAAGAGATGCAGGAAAAAAACCTACATTTTTGTACTGAAAAAAAAAATCCAAAACAGTTAAAAGGCCATTTCCAAGCCTAAGAATCACCAGGCTAGAGGAAGAGAAAGTTCCAAAATAGAAGCATACCCATGCAAGGAAATTTATTATTTCCAAAGCTCTGTACATAAATATCCGGGCATGGCACATTTAATTAATGCATATTTTTTCAAAGATCAGAGATAATATGTACGAAACCCAATTTAGCTTCTCCCACTTTGTCATACATACCAAAGACACTATCAAAGTAAAAATTATTCTTTAAATATATTACTTTGACTTGCTAGCGATACCTAGTAATTATAAATTTAATAACATAATGATGTACTATAACTAAGACTTTTACCAAATGTAAACGTTTTCGACAATGCTGCTACCTAATCCTGTCTCGACGATAACGCCAAACGAAGGTTTCTGCTTCCCTTGCGAACAACCCCGCCGTGCAGCTCTCCCGACACAAGCGCGGGAAGCGATCCTGGCAGGTCACCTGTGCGGATCCGGCACCACCCTCTTTGCCAGCTGCTTTCCCTGGCTGCCCGCGGCGGAGAGGAGCCCGCACACCTGCACAAACATCTGGAAAGGAGCTCGCTCCTTCCTTCCCTATCTGCTCTCTTGATTGGCCACTGCTGCCTGAGAGTGCGTAGAGGAGCTGCCTGCAGTGACTGCAGCCATCTGTGCAACAGTTATAAATAGCTAATTATACTGTCTAATATTACTTTCACATTTAAGTAATTATTGTAATTGCTGGTGGGATACTGTAGTCACACTTGAGAGGAGAGGTGATCTGTGAGATGCCATCTATTAAGATACAGGATGATGATAAGAAAAGTTGTGTGTCACTGCTGACACTGCAGCTTTGGAGGTATTTTCATTACTGGCTTGTAAGCATGGAAGTTCTTCTTCAAGTTTTTCTTACAGGATCCAGAGGATAAATTGAGGGCATGCCCCTTCTGCCTGGCTGGGAGAGAGACCCTTGCGTGCCCGCGGGAGCAATGACCATGCCCTAAGTCAGAACTGCCGTGTTGGCGCACACACCTGAGTGCATTTCTCATTTTTTTTATGAGAGAGAAGGAGATAAAAAACAGAATGGAAAGTTTCTCATTTGAACATTTTCCTTATCATTTTGGACAAACAATTTGGCTAACCCTGGATGACTCAAGCATGACTATTTACTTCTTTCTAAAAAAGCCACCAGCCTGCGCATTTAGAAAAATCACTAGCTGATCTTGGGCTCCAAGGCAAAGCTGGCATCCGGCCGCGGCTTCTTGTCGAACGAAAAGGCTTTGCAGAGTATTCACGTTTCCTGCAGAGCCTCAGGATACTCTAGTACTTCTGCCCCCGCACTGGAGGGCGAGAATATGCTGGATTTCAACAGTGCTGCGAAATCTCTTGGTACTCTGTGAGCAACTACAGTTTCCAGCACTTTTATGAATACATGCAGCCAAATCCCCGGCGAGCGGGGACGGAGCACGGCGGGTTCAAGAGCCCACACCTCTGCCCGGGCGCTGCATGCAGTGATCCCAGGTGGGGCGGGTACGAAAGCACGTGCAGCGTTCAGAGACCCAAGCGGCTGGCAAGGTTTTAACAAAGCCAGGGCATGAATCCAAGTCTTGTGTCTCCTACCCCCGCTCCTCAGCAACACGAGCTTTCTGCCCCTCCACACGCGTGCCGGTGCGTCAGAAAAAGCACGGTTATGAAGACAAGGGCAGACCAGTCTGTCTCGCATTTTGAACCTCCCCCTCACGAGCACACGCTGATGTTCAGACAACCCACCTGGCGTTTAAGTGCACAGTCCCATATGAAGGGAAATGCATGGACTTTGACCGAAGAGACACCTAAAACCTACCATATTTTCTCAATTAAGACATGGGGGGGGGGGGTTGTTTCTGTTGTACTGGGCAGCCACAGCTGAGCTCCGTATTATTCATGTGTTCATGGCTGATCATGCCAAACACTGATTTTTTAGTCTGGTTGCCCTCCTCTGCTCTTGGTAAACTTTTGAGCCTGTAGAAGACTGACAGGGCTTTCTGGTGACCCACCATCAGCAAGCGCTGGAAGAAATACTTGAGAGCAAGAAGGAAAAAGCTGGAGGAATGCAGGCAATGAAGAAATTTGGTTTTTATTACTTTGAAAATGTCAGTTTTTAAAGCTAATCTCCTTCAGGGCCTTGCTGATGGGCACCCCCAGCGCGCGGGAGCGCTGCCTGGGCGGCTGCTGGCACCACCAGCGCTCGCAGCCCCACACGGGCAGCAGAAGGTCCGGGCAACTCGGAGAGGCGAAACCACCCGCCAGCCACAGCGCTCTGCGTGGGCGCTGCAAGTGCAGGGCCCACTTACCTCCATACGGCTATTTCCACGCAGAGGCAATTTAAAGAAGCTCAGGCAGGCGCTGGACTCAATGTTGTGCAATTACCTGCGAAGCCTCGCACTGGCAGGAATGATTTATGATCATTTCAGTGACATTGCTTTTGATGCAAATATAGCAAAGAATGTTTAAAATCCGGCCACTGCAATCCAGTGTTTAAATAATGAAACAACAGCGTTTCTCTTTGTCCGTGCTAAAAACAACACAGAATGCAAATAGCTTTCCTGCTGACTAATCAGTATTTCTTTCATTTTAGTCTAAAACCAGGACTTTATACCCAATCTGTAAAAGGTGCTCAGCCTGTAAAAATTAATTAATGTCCATCAATTTAAAATGTAGAAATTAAAACAGTGAGCATAAGCAACTTTATATCATATTGCTACTCTTTCTGATGTACAAGCAGGTAAGCACCTAATGCAAATGGAGATTAATTCCAGGCTGATTCATTGTAAGCCTCATCTTTTCCAACCACAAAAGCTTTTTTGTAGCCCAGTTTAATCTGCATGTTGATGCTAAAATTCTCAGTCATATCTCTGTTTGATGGGTGCATCCCACCTAATAATACAATCTGTTCAGCAAACTTTTCCATGGCCTTTTACATAATTGCCATCTATTTTGTCTGTACAGCCTTTAAGAGTACATTTTTTTCCCTTAAAAAAAGGAAACGGATTTTTAAGAGCACATGTTTTCTAAAAAAAGGAAACAAATGCAAGAGTTGTGATATGCTTTATATCGGTTTTATATAAAAAAAAAGAGGCAAAAAGCTTGGTTTTTTCCATCCTATTAGTTACTGTGGAGCTGGGACAGATTTCTGGGTTAGGCAATTCTGATTTGCAGAGATAGCAGCCAGACTAAAAGGGAGCACGACTAAAACGAGCGGCCCAAGAAATCTGGGTCGTACTGAGAGAATGCACTAATCCAGCAGCCCAGTAAGCAAAGCAACAAAACCAAAACCCAACTCCTTTTATGACCGCTCTCCTACTCCTCTGTTTCGGGTGATTTTAGACACGCGCTGCCATGAACCCTCGCGCCCTCCGCGCCGCTCGCTGTTATTCAGAGCTCGCTGTGCCATCCTCTCGCAGAGAGGCACACGCTGCGTCAGGAGATGCTACCCCGTCACGTATTGCCGTCTAACGGCGCGGTGGGAGCCGCCCCGCCGGCGGCACCGGTGCGGCAGGGCAGCCAGCCGCCGGGAGCCCCGCGCCCCGGGCACGGTGCGGGGGAGGCTTCGGCAGGCCGTGCCCGGCGGGGCCTGCGGGCTCCGCGCCAGGCGGCAGCGCGGGGGGACCCCGCGGCGGTGCATCCTCGCGGGGCGCCCTGGCCGCGCAGACCGCTCTTGGGGGTGCACCCTGCCGGGGGGTCCCAGCTGGGGCCCCCCTGCGGCCGCCGGGGACCCCATCAGCGAGCCGTATCCTCCCGGTCCCTCCTCCCGGGGAGCCCCGGGGGCGTGGATCCCCCCCCGGTCTCCTTCCGGGGAGCCCCCTCGGGGGGTTGCGACCCTCTGATCTCCTCCCGGGGACCCCCGGGGGGGTGCATCCCCCCCCCGATCTCCTTCCGGGGAGCCCCGGGGGATGCAACCCTCCCGATCTCCTCTCGGGGACTCCCGAGGGGGTGCATCCCCCCCCCGATCTCCTTCCGGGGATTCCCGGGGGGTGCAACCCCCACGATCTCCTCTCGGGGACTCCCGAGGGGGTGCATCCTCCCCCCGATCTCCTCTCAGGGGTCGCCGGGGGGTGCATCCTCCCCGATCTCCTCCCGCGGAGCCCCCCGGGGTGCCGGACGCCGGCTCCGGGCCCCCCCCCGGGGACGGTGCCGCGGCGCGGGCCGGGGCGGGGGGCGCTGCGCCGCCGCTGGCCCCTTCCCGCGACGGGGCGGCCGGGCCCGGACGGCGGTGGCGGCGGCCCCCTCCCGCGCCGAGCCCCGCGGGCGCCCCCGGGCCGCTCCCCCCCCCGGAGCCGCCTTACCTGCGCCCAGCAGCGCGGCGGCGGCGAGGAGCCCCAGGAGGCGGCGGCCGGCCATGTCGCGGCGGCGCTGCGCGTCTGCCGCGGGCGCAGCCGCCCGCCCCCGACGGGGCGGGACGGGGCGGGACGCGCCGCCGCCACCGCCGCCGCCACCGCCGCGGCCGCCGCCGCCCCCTCCCCCTCCCCCCCCGCGGCCGCGGTGCTGCGCGGGGCGCGGGACCCGTCCGGCGGCCGGGGGGCCGCGGCTCTCCGGGCTGGTCTCCAGCCGCGCTTATTCATGCTGCGGGCGCGGGGCGGGTTTTGCAAGCGTATCGGTGGTCGCCCCAAATGTGGCCGGTGGCATCGCTGCGCGCGGGCCCGGGGGCCGCTCTTTGCCCCGCTCAGCGCGGTGGCGGGAGCGGCCGTGCAGGGCCTCGGCGCTGTGCGGGCCTGGCCGCCGGTGGCCGGGGCTCGGCGGCGTGCGAGGGGTGCAAGGGCTGTGAGATGTGCGAGGCGTGCCAGGGGTGCGAGGGGTGTGAGATGTGTGAGGCGTGCAAAGGGTGCAAGGCGTGCAAGGGGTGCGAGGGGTGCAAGGGGTGTGAGATGTGCGAGGGGTGCCAGGGGTGCGAGGCATGCGAGGGGTGCAAGGGGTGCGAGGCATGCGAGGGGTGCGAGGCATGCAAGGGTGCAAGGGGTGTGAGATGTGTGAGGCGTGCCAGGGGTGCGAGGCATGAGAGGGGTGCGAGGTGTGCCAGGGGTGCAAGGGGTGTGAGGCATGCGAGGCGTGCCGGGGTGCGAGGCGTGCAAGGGGTGTGAGATGTGTGAGGCGTGCAAAGGGTGCGAGGCATGCGAGGGGTGCAAGGGGTGTGAGGCGTGCAAGGGGTGCAAGGGGTGTGAGATGTGCGAGGCGTGCAAGGGGTGTGAGGCGTGCCAGGGGTGCGAGGCATGCAAGGGGTGTGAGATGTGCCAGGGGTGCAAGGGGTGTGAGGTGTGCGAGGCGTGCCAGGGGTGCGAGGGGTGTGAGATGTGTGAGGCGTGCAAAGGGTGCAAGGCATGCAAGGGGTGCGAGGGGTGCAAGGGGTGCGAGGTGTGCCAGGGGTGCAAGGGGTGCGAGGCATGCGAGGCGTGCAAAGGATGCGAGGCGTGCAAGGGGTGTGAGATGTGTGAGGCGTGCAAAGGGTGCGAGGCATGCGAGGGGTGCAAGGGGTGTGAGGCGTGCAAGGGGTGCAAGGGGTGTGAGATGTGCGAGGCGTGCAAGGGGTGTGAGGCGTGCCAGGGGTGCGAGGCATGCAAGGGGTGTGAGATGTGCCAGGGGTGCAAGGGGTGTGAGGTGTGCGAGGCGTGCCAGGGGTGCGAGGGGTGTGAGATGTGTGAGGCGTGCAAAGGGTGCAAGGCATGCAAGGGGTGCGAGGGGTGCAAGGGGTGCGAGGTGTGCCAGGGGTGCAAGGGGTGCGAGGCATGCGAGGCGTGCAAAGGATGCGAGGGGTGCAAGGGGTGTGAGATGTGTGAGGCGTGCAAGGGGTGCGAGGCATGCGAGGTGTGCAAGGGGTGTGAGGCGTGCCAGGGGTGCAAGGGGTGAGAGGTGTGCAAGGGGTGCAAGGGGTGTGAGATGTGCGAGGCGTGCCAGGGGTGCGAGGGGTGTGAGATGTGCGAGGCGTGCAAGGGGTGTGAGGTGTGCGCTGCCCCTGCTCCCGCCTGCAGCCTCTGGCCAGGCCGGTGCCCCATGGTGGCCAAGGCGCGGAGTCAAAACGCTGGGGCACCGATGGCTTTATTGCTGTCTCTGCTGGTGTTCGCTAACGGAGGTGCCAAGCGCTTGCCCCGCAGAACGAGCCAGACCAAACGCTGAGAGCAAGGGCCGAGGGAGGTCACCAAGCCTACGCTGCTGTCCGGGCAGAGCCGCTCTTGGGGCCGAGCGTGGGTGCACGCCGCACGGGAGGGCGGCGCGTGGGGCGCCGGGCTGGGGCATGCCTCCCAGAGCAGTTCCCAGTGGAGCATGCCGACGTGGCCTCCCGGAGCAGTCCCCAACACAGCCGGGCAAGTGGCTTCCGAGCAGGGGCTCCGCAGCAGGGCAAAGGAGCGAGCGGGGCTGTGCTGGGATTTAACCCCTCAGTGCCAGGTTTTGGGTACAGAGATGAGAGAGCCATAGAAATGTTGGCTGGAAGCGACCTCTGGAGGTCTCTGGACCAAACACCCCTCGGAGCGGGGCCCACCGGCACCGGGTCACATCAGCTGTGGCTTTGCCTAGAGGAGAGTTGAAGCCCTCCAGGGATGGGGCTGTGCCACCTTGCCCGGTGACCTGCTGCTGCAGTGCTGCACCGCCTCCTCGTGAAGGAGATTTTCCTGTGTCCAGCCTGACCCTCCCAAACCGTTTCTTTGGCTATCCCACCCTGTTGTGTTGCCTGCGACCACCAAGAACAGTTTGGCTCTGCCCTCTTGGCGACTGCGCTTCAAGGAGACATAGGCTGCTTTAGATCCTCTACACCAAGCCAATGAGCTGCCCCTTCTCAGTCCCGTGTGCCAGGCGCTGGACCCTCTCCTCTACATCTCCGCTGAACTGGGAAGGGGGTCAAAAATTATTAATAATATGGCCAGTATCTCCTTTGCTGATATTTATAGGTAGTTTCACTAGAGAAAGGGGGATGAAGATGCAGCCTGTAGTTAGGAGGAATTCCTGGAAGCCAGGAGGACTGTCCGGCTTGTCCTGGTACCACCCCACCTCAGAGTGGCCAAAAGGCGGCTGCTGCAGCCGACGGTGGAGCAGAGGCCAGGACCTCCTCTGGTCTTCACTGCACGCTTTGTCCGTGCTGTGAACACCACCTCCCTGGAGAGCAGCCTCACTTGGAGAGACAGGGAGCAAACGGGCCGTGGAGAAGGAGCTACAGTCCTCTTTAAAAGCGTCAGGGCTGACAGATGCGGTGGGATAATGGGGTAGGTGCTGTGCTGCTGATTTTTGCTGTGGCTCAGCAGCAGATTGCAAGCTCAGCAGCTCACAGCGCCTCGCCTGGCGCAAGCCTTCCTGCAGCGACGGCCTGCAAAACCTGCGCCGAAGGGGCTTCAGGAGGCCGGCGTCGCACAGGGCTCGGGGCCGTCACCAGCGCAAACCCCTCCGTCACGCCCTGCTGCAACTCTTCCCATGGCCACTGCGGCCACTAACGGGAGCAGCAAGGACCCCGGATTACCGAGACGCTAATGTGGGGAAGAGGCTGCTCAGCTGCTCTGTGAGGCCATCTGTGTGTTCGCCGTGTTGCCTCTCTTCCTATTTATACAAAGAAAAACTCAGGATCACAATCCCGCTTGAGCCAAACTACAGGAAACTAGCAGGGCAACATTTTGTACCATCCCAGTCTGGTTCCCCAATAACCTCTCCACGAGCTATTTGCATTTCAATAGCTTTCTGAGCCTCTGGTAATTGCTGGGGGAGGAGGAGGGTAAAAGGCTATTATATTAGAGTTAGATCAGCTTAGCAAGCCTGAAGGCATGAGAGCGGCATCGCAGCAGCTGATGCAACCCGTGACGGAGTATTGTGTGCCGTTCTGTTCGAGCCTGGGGTTTGCACCGGTGTTTGTGAGTGGATTCGTAATGACGACAAAGCGCGTGAGTTTAGCATTTAATTGGCAGGAACACCAGGCAATGCCGCTCTCCGAAGCTGGAGCAGAACAGCGCAGGAGGAGCCGGGAACGTGTTGCAACCACTGAACTGGCCGAAAACCCCAAGCCAGGCAGCGCATGACCCGACCGCTCAGTTCAAAAGAGGCCCGGGGCGGTGTGCAGGGACGCAGCGTGTCTGCAAGGGAGGCTGAGCCCCGCCAGCCGCCAGCCGGAGCCTGGGCACCGGCCAGCCGGTGACTCAGCATCGCCTGAGCGCGGCCGGCGTCCCGCTGTTCTTAGCCGGGCTGCGCTTCAGGCCGGCAGCTCCGCTCCAGCGCAGCGCGTCCAGCTGTTGCGGCCCCGGAGCACGGTGCTGCAGGCCCGGCACGCCGTCCCCAACGCAGCGCGGTGGGCTGCTGCCACCGGGCTAGAGCCCTTTTCTGCTTCTCTGCAAGACGTCGCGATTGACAGATTAAAGCTGTTAAACGGTGGCCTGAACAGCAGTTGGAGAGAAACTTTCCACAGAAAAATATACTTGCTTCCCATTGTGTTTTAACAGGTATTACGCTTAACTCTTCTTGCTGCCTTTGAAAATGCGCTCCTTGTGCTTCGTGTGCTTTTGTCTCTCTGAGGGAAAAAATGTTTAAAGGGAAGGAGAAACACTGATCAGGGAAGATAATGTTGGGTCAAACAAAAATCTGATTTAGAATCCTTTGCTTCCTAAATCTATTCAAATAATTTAGCAGTCTCAGAACATTTAATCCGTTAGATCTCAGAGCTCCTTGCAGGCACAAATCAATTATCCTTGATAAGTGATGGATACATAGAAAGCATCAATTTACCTGCTACTGAAGTGCTGCTGTTTTAAAAGCAGAATGAGCTGTCATGTAGCAATGCATAGTCCTGCTACACAGTTATCTGTAATGGAAAATAAAAATACTATACACAATTTGAAATGAATGATTTCAGAGGCCAAACCACATTCCATTTGTGTCCATCTCCTGCCTGAGATACTGTTGTTTTACAACCCTATTTCCAAATATAACATTTTTTTTAATAGAAATTGGCTAATTTGGGGGTCTTTTTATTTCCGTTATGAAGCTGGAGTGCCTCTGGTCAGATTTTCTAAATACTTTGTTTTTTTAAGTCTTGATTCTTGGAGTTATGATTCAAGTGGTTCCTTTAAAAAAAAAAAAAAAAAAAAAGCCGTGCTATGAGAGGGCAAGGCTACAAATAGCCCTCGGCCAAGGCTGCCTTGGGAACCTTGTGGTCACAGGGCTTGCAGGTGCTCCTCGCCTCGCTGTCACGGCCGCGTTGCAGGCCAGGCGGCCAGGGTAAGTCCCCATCCTGCCCGCCCGCTCCCGCGCCAGAGCTGCGGCTGCAAGACCGCCCTGCCCGGCTGGGGGCTTGCGAACGCCGCCGCCGTCCCGAGGACGGAGATGGGTCTTTGCTTTCCGCCCCGGCCGCGACGCTGGGTTTGGCGCAGCTCCCTGCGGCTGGCCGAGCGCTGCCGCTGCCTGCAGAGCTCGGCTGGCGGAGGACGCGCCAAGCGGGGCTGCTCGTAGTAAACAGGCTCACGCCGCTCCTTGCCGTTCGCCCGATGCCCGGTGCTGCTCGCCATAACGGTGTTCCCGGAGACTGCTCGCTGCCTCCGTTCACTCCATTTCAGAACTGATGGATTGGGGGATATTTGCACCATCTAATTTTAAGTATGTAATTTCTCTCCTAAATTACATGTCTAGACTCCTGCTATAATCAATGGCGAGAGGCAGGTTCCTAATTACAGTGCTCTGAATCACACCCTAAAAGATCCCCTCTCTGTGTGGGAAACATGGGCATGTTAAGCAGGTGCTTAAAATTAGTATGAATATTCCCTGTTGTATGCTCAGTCTGGTACTGCTTCTGCAAACAAATAAAGAACCTCCTCACCTTGCATAAATCAAACACTTTAGCTGCGCTCTTAAAGGAGAAATGTTAGTAGTACGAGGGTGGAAATTAACTGGAGAGTGCATTTATTTTTGGCCAGTCTCCTGGGAGCACCTGCCAAGCATTACCTCTCATTTCAAGCCTGACTGTTCCTGCTGAGAAAGTCTGATGAAGCTTTGAGTCCGGGTCAAGGTGAGTGCCGGGCTCTTCATCAGCTGTCTGTGCCATTTCAGAGGGGAAGAGGAATGAAACCTGAGCAACAGCTTTGGTGTGAGGAACGGCGTGCTCATGCTAGAGAGAGCAGGACTGAGCGGGGACGGGACTGATGGGGTATGGTTTATGTACTGATTAAGTGCACCTGCTGGTCCCCGAGCATCAGTATGCAGTTTTAGAATAAAAATGTGGAATCATAAATTAAGTAGAGAAAATTAATTCTGGCCTTGCCTGCTCTGGGACATCAGCCAATTGCTTCAAACAGGTCTTGCATGCACCTGTTGGAAAGCGGAGTAGCCGACACAGGCCAAGGCGTCTACGTGAAAGGTTTCCGGGAGCCGCGATGGCCAGCGGGTGCACGGTCCCAGGTGCCAGCCGCGGTCCCCAGCGCAGTGGGCCGGCGGCGGGAGCAGGGCGTGTGAGGCTCCCCGCACCCCGCTGCCCCTGGCCGGCCTCCGGGAGCGCGCCAGCTCGGCTCGGCTCAGCGCAGGGCGCCTCTGCTGACAGGCGTGCGGGCAGGGCCGTTCAGGACCTTATTTTCTCAAAATAACTGTGATCTCAAATGGAAGGGCACTGGGGCATAGGGGCAAATTCACGTCTTTTGCAAATGCATTAGAAGCTCATGTTTGTTCTCTGGATTCCTGAAAAGCAGAAAAACCTGGTGTTTTCATTTTTTTAATTTCCCACTAGGGACAGAAATTGCTGGCTGAGAGGCTGAGGTCTGAACCCAAAGAAAACATGTCTAAAGAAGCAGTGTAACTACTTTGGCCGCGGTTTCTATTTTTTCTCAGACTACTCCAGAAGTTTGTAGAATCCAAACGGGGCTAAGGAGTGTAAGGTGACTTTCACTGCATCAATGAACAGCTGTAAAAGAACTTTCCTGCCTCTCCTAGCAGTTAATAACTTCACTGCACACAACTTAGTTTTTCAAAAAGACCTAATGTGTTTTTTGGCTGCCCGAGGACTGGAGAGGAATGTTCATAGTTAGTAACAGGGAGAATTATTTTTAAGGGGAAAAAAACCCAACCCTCTCAAACAAACTTGCTTTCACCAAAATCTTTGTTCCTGTTGCTGAGAGTGTGCAGTATTACTTGCAGTAATAAAATGGTGCATAATGAGGCCTTATTCAGGCTGAGAAGCATGGAAATTTGAGGAGTTGGCAGTGTCAGGCAGCCAAGGTGTCTGCTTGTTCTCTCCCTCGCGCAGGACAGGAGTGATCTATACGGCCGCCTTAGTGTAACGGCAGGGTGGACACTGGCGACGAGCAGATATGACTCAGGGTTGACACTGCTTGGGAGGAAAGTGGATTTGTTGCCAAAACCTGGACGCTGGCCCTTAGCAAAAAGAGATGACTGTATCTTCTTGGCTCCTGAATCTAAAGGAGACATTTAACACAGCTAAATTGTGCATGTCCCTTGGGAAGAGTTTTGAGGCCAAAACCACTAAAAAACCCAGACTCTTTCATCTAAATACAGTCCTAGGAAATTACCATGGTCTCAATCTAATAGGAACTCTTGTACGATGTTATCCCTCTTCTGTAAATAAGTTTTGCTTGTTTACTGATTGTTCTGCATGTAATGGCAAAGTTCCATGCAATGTAATAGAAATTATATAAAAAAGAGGAAAACTAACGCTTATATAATCCAAAAGAGTTTGAGATTCTTCTTAAATCACTTCTTTAAAACCTGCTATAAAATTTTCTAACTGGGCAGTGATTTTATATTAAATTTTGTAACAGGTTCAAAACCCTATGGAAGAGTGATAATGTGTCTGGTACTTTCTCTTTGACTCTCCTATAAAGGTGAGAGAGTTAAAAAAGTAAACAGTGGAGATGGACAGATTCTTCTCAGGCAGCGCGTAGTTGATCCCTGGCTGGGACCATCCAAGCTCACTACAGGCTCCTAACACATGCCCTACTAGTTAGATAGATATGAAGTTGATGTTTTTAACTTAGTTCTATGGGAATAGTTTTTTTTTATCAAACCCTGGGAATATATATTAAGTGCTATTATATAGGACTTAAATATAGGGAAATCTATAAAATTCGGGCCATTTTCCCGTGTTTTTTGTCTTACTGTGGTGCTGGCTATTGTCCTGCAACCCGCAATGTGGAATATGTGGTCTGACCCCTACTGGTGGAACTAATGGTAACACTAGTCAGTGTGCAAGGGTTCAGTCGAAGTGCTTTATCCGCCTGCAAACCTAGCTGTTGCCACAGGTGACACCGTGGGGCGGATCTCCAGGCGCAGCAGAACGCCAGGGCTGGGAACACAAGGAGCTGGTGGGTGTTTAAGTGCTCACTTAATGAACAGAAAAAGATCTGACACTATTTTGACATATGCTTGAAGTGATTCTGTTTTACACTCGTAACGCTTTGAATTTTTTCCTGTCTTAATTTTAACTCTTTTCCTTTCCCTGCTACTGTTGCTGTGATCGTAATGCTTTTATCCCCCCCTCCCCCAGGTTTTTTAACATCTCAGTGGTTTTTAAGGGGAATTCAGCAGACTTGTTACATTGAGTCCTGGGCTGCAGAAGAGCAGCGCGCGCGCGTTAATAACACACGTGCGCGTGAAAAGAGCAAACCCTGCGTGGCAGAGCCGCCCGACGCCTTGGACAGCCCTTTGGCTGCGTAAGGAGGCTGCAGCGTATGGGCTGCGCGGCCGGCGAAGGCAGAACAGCCCCTGCGCCAGCGCGGGCATCGGCAGCAAGCACCTACGTGCACTCACCCGACCTGACCTTAGTTTTGCTATCTGCGTGTTGTCAGCTCCTGCGGACCTCAGATACGAGCAGAGCCCTGCGGCGTCAGGTGCTACGGGCAGACACAGGGAGGCCTGATCTTTGCGCTAAAGAGATTACCGTCAAAATAGATCCTTATTGCTAGGCAATAATGTAACTACCAAATTCCATGCCCAGACAGAACTCCCATTGATGTCAAAGGTTTTATTTCCACTGAGAAATTAGTTAGCGCTGCAGATTTTGGAATATTATCAACATTAAAACAACAGTCTGGACTATGTTTTCCCTACTGTTGTCATGTGAAACACTTAGGGGTGACTATAAGTGTAAGTGTCTGTTACTCTTTCATTTTGTTCATTTGATGGCAGAATTGCTGTCTGCTCAGTTAATTAATTTCTCCTGCTGGGCTCCGGTCTTTCACACAACACCAGGGGAAAAAAAAAGACGTCTCAGAGAGTGAGACAATGTAGTGTGAACCCACAAAAGTTGTCAGAAGGACCCAGGGGAGGCGAGAGGTTCTGAAAGTGGATTTTATTGTTTAAAAAACGGTCTTCGTATAGACCATAAGTGTGTGTCACACTGCAGAGTCAGTGTTGCATAGCAGATAAATAGGAAGGAGTTTGGTTTGCCCGCTTGGAAATCAATTATGAAATTCTATGAGAATTCACTGTAGGCAAGTTGCTCAGTGGCTGGGAAGCTGTTTCTATCCCGTTCAAAGCTGTCAGGCCTTTTTACCATTGGGGTGAAGTATGTTGCTATCTCCTGCAGCTCCACCGTGGGAACTTAGTCTGTTATTTGGACTTGGTTAATGTTTCTGCCATGGCCAGGCTGTGAGGTGTTCCTTGGGGAATAACACTGATGATAATTAGGTTTTCGCTCCCCAATCTTGAGCCAGCTGCAGAAGTGTAAATATTGTTACTGCTGTTTTGCAGGTGAGGGGAAGATGGGTGGGAAGAAACAGGATTTGCCCAGAGAATTTGGCCTTGTGGCAGCTCCATGAGCTGACCAGTTTGCAGTGATGGGTGATGTGGGAGAGGCTGCAGAAAACACCCCATGCCTTATCGCTGCTCTGAGAGAGGGTGGTGGACTCCAAAGTGCCAGCTGTTTAACCGCATGCAGAACGACACAGGCTTTCATTCACGTGTCTTTAAGCTGTTGCACGAGGAGATGTGGTCTGTGCTGAACTCAGACATATGGCTTGCATGTATGTTGAGCCCTGGCTTGCTGGGCTCTCATGTTGCTGTTGCCAGGTGTCCGAGCCAATGCTCACTACAGCTCTTCCCTTCTTAGCATCTCTGTGCAGCTGGGGACAGTGCTCGGCCCCTTGCTCTTGGCTGCAGAAAGACTATAAAATGGTACATCTCATCTGGCATGTTTTTGTATGTTGTGACTCCTTAGGAAAGCTCGGTGCTGTGAGCCTACTGCCTTCCAGATGCAACGTCTACCATGCCTACTACTCCCATCAGAGCCAGCGCTGTCCCCGGTGGGAGTGTTTGCTACATCAAAGCCCTGGTTTGTACTGCAAGCGGATGATTTCTCTGGTATATTTACACTTGTAAGGGAAGATTTCTTTTTTTTTTCCCCTTGTAAATATCACGGCACTTCTGTTGCTTCTGTGCTGGCCCATCTGTGCACCATTTCACTTGTACTGACTCATGTTCACAGAGTAGTAAGAACTGTTTCTAAGTGTTTTAATTTCTGCATTAGAGTGGGCCCATTTTGCTTTTCAAATTAGTTCTTAGGCAGTTGAGTGTTGAGCTTTCTTGTTTCTTAATTATAACTCTGGACTCTATTGGATTGGAATTTATTTTAATAAAGTAGTTTGAGGCCTTTCTTTCAAATTTGTCAGGACTTCCATTCCCTGTTTCTGGAGTGCATTCTCCTCTGTAGTGACACACAAGTTTTGTGCATGACTCCAAATCATTTGGTGCATACCCACTCCAAAACGCTATAACCAAAATCTTTAGTCTGTCGTGAGGTTGCAAGGTCAAATATTCCAAAAAAGGCAATGTTAGATTAAGGTTGCTCATCCATTCAGACCCTTTGTGTTGTGCTATGCTCTTTTTGGTATGCGATCGTATACTCCTTTTCTCCACCTCGGCCTCATTGAGGAACCAGAATAGACAGCAGCTATTTACTGAACGGCTCTTGAATATTTTGCCTTGTCGTTATTGTTCTGTGCGTGCCCAGGGTCAGCCTCATTGCCTGCAATTCAAACCTTGCTCTGGAGGCAGAACTTGATCACAGGCTTTTTCTGTGGCTGCTTCCCCTGTGGCCCCTGAGTCGGTGTGTCTGTATCCTCGCTTTCCCTGGGGGGAAGAGGCGGAAGGAGAGCAAGGCCCTTGGGGTCTGCACCACCGGCCTTTCCAGAGTCCGTAGCAGGATGTTTGATGCTGCAGTTCAAAGCTCAGCTGTCAGTGACTTTGGTACTTAGCAGCTGCTCACATGAGACTCTTGCATATGAAGGGGGATGTTCAGAAGAAGGGAACGTGCATTAGTGAGAGCCTTGGGCTAAGTGGCCCATACATCACAGAGGAATGCCGAGAAGGGACAGATAGAGTTAAGTGCAGGATTCATGTGCCTTAATGAAGAGATTTTCCTTTCTCTTTATATTCTCTCTGCAAGAGTGTTGCTATTACCATCTCACTGCCCCAGCCTCCTCCATGCCTTGCCCTCCTTACATGAAAGTTCAGCCAGCTTTCTCTCTTGCTTTGTTCAAGAGGGATATGTGCTGAGAGCTCAGCTTCAATCATTTCCTAGCTCTCTTCTGACCGGGTAGCACAGATGCCCAGAAACTGGAGGGAGCATTTACAGCAAAAGCCCTACCAAACCCTGCAGCCCTAGGAGCATCCCTGGACACTCACAGGTGGCATATGTGTTGTCCCAACAGTGTACCTGGCACTGCAGGGCTCAGAGCTTGCTCAGCACCCAGGATAGTTGGACAAAGTGGCTTTGCCTATCGGATCTCTGCTGTGTATGTGTCACTAGCAGACACGTATACAAAAAAAAAAAAAAAGTCTGAGGATTAAAATAGCCAAATTCAGATAGTTTTTTTTCCTGGGAATGTGAAAAGATGTTTATCTGGCAGCGGTGGGGTCCTGCCAATATTTCAACGTACTGTCTTAAAAAGTACGGAGATGTGAGAGCTTTTTGATAAGCAACAAGAAGGATCCTTTTAACAGGGGCAAGAGAGACTCTTTTTCCTTAAGTATATTCTTGAGAAAGACTTGAGCCTTTTCAGCTGAAATGAACATGTTTAGCCTGAGGCCAAACCCAGCTGGAGAAATTTTCAGTCCAAACAATTAATTATAGAAGAACTTATGGGCAACCAAAACCACAGTTATACAATAGTCAACTGTAATTATAGTGGTGTTTTCAGCTCTGCCTATAACACAGGCATATGTGTCGATGCGAATTCTTGAGTCACTTTCTCAGGTAAGGGCTTCTTGTTTGTAAGCCCCAGCTTGCTGATTTGGTGGGAGCAAGCATTTTGCATCAGAAACGATCTGCTTTTGAAAGACTAATTAATCGGTGGCTTCAGAGCTGTGCCTCGCCTGTGTTCACTGTTTACCCAGGGTCAGGTTGAGCTGGGCTGTTATGTTTCTGTTCCGTGTGGGAGGAAGGGTGTAATGAGGAGGGAGCCTCCTATGAGGGAGAACAGCTCAGGCATGAGCAAACTGGGACAGCAAAGATTAATGGGGTTGCATCCCATCTGTAATATCACCATCTAAGCAAGCCTTTCCTGGGAAACCTGTAGGTAACTTTCTGATGAAGTAGGTTGTCTCTTTTAAAAGCAATTCCTTGCTTAACAGAGAGAACACACCAAGACTGGAAGTATGTCCCGAATGAACAGTTCCTAATGGAGCTCTTCGTGCCACATGCACTCGCAGGAGAGCGTTTTAAAGCTTGCACATGGGGGAATATTCTTGCCTGCGCTGGCTGCTAAATTGAGCTGTGTGTGAATTCTCTCAGCAGTAGAGGTACTGCTGACAAACAGTCATCCTTGGCGATGAAAAGAGTGCAGGTGAGAGGAAATTTTGTGGGAGGAGATCCTGCTCTGAATTTCATGTGGAAACCGTAATTACGTGATTCAGTGTGGAGCGGTATGAGGGTTTCCAATGTGAGCTATAAAAAAGGCTTATAGAAGCAGCTTATGGATGAGGCTGCTTGTTCAGACCTTATCTACTCATGTGGCAGCGTGGAAATCTCTGCGTTCCACCTTATCTCTTCTCCCCTGGGAGATCAGTGTTGAGAATGTTTGACCTCTTGCTTAAACTGGTTCAAATCAAACCCAGTGTAATAGTGGCTGAAGGCTTTGGCCATGCAGTGCCTCAATGACTTAATGAAATAATCTTGCTCCCTGGCCTCGTGGGTGGAAACATGTCTTGCCAAAATACCCTCTGAAGTTACACCTGGAGGAAAGTCCTAGTGGAGTAGAGTTATGTCAGAAATACCCTCCTTCTCTGAGGTATTCCCTGCAGGTTCGGAGCTGGGGATGTTTGAGGTAATGGAAGTTTGTAGCCCTGCTTTGGGGGGGCTCCTGTTTTGTAGAGAAAGAGGATCCCTGTTTCTCTGCTCATTCCTCGGCTTTTGCAGTTCCCTGAAGATGTAAGTGAAGTGTAAATCAACGTTAATTCAAAGTGTTCAGCACAAGGAGATCCCAGATCTGGAGTGGACGTTCTCCAGAAGTGATGGAGCCTTAGTGCCAGCACAGGAGTACGCATACAAAGAGCTCTCAGCCAGAGCAGGCCCATGTTTTGCTTTCTCACACTTGGAGCTGGTATATTTTAAAGGATATCAAGCAGCAAATGTGGCAAAGGGGAAAAATTGTTACAGGCTGTATTTGGCAGAAAACCAGCAAAGATAAAATACCATACGTTCTGTGCAATGAGCTCCTACATAAATGATTCATTCACTAGAATACAGCTGGGGTCAAACACCTTTGATTTGAAATAGCCCAAAGTTATGCAAATATTTTAATGTGGATTTTCTCAAAAAAGGATAATATATTCTATTCCAGTAAAAAAAAGCTGTTTGTCTGTGTAACTTTTAAAAAACAAAATCCCACAAGAACAGTGTCACCATGTTATAGACATATATACAGCAGCTGAATAGCTAGAAAATGACAAGATATGCCCTAGAGATGCAAACTCTGAGAAGATTGCTTGTTTTCCTCTGTATTGCCAGCCAAGTCTGTTCTATAAATTGTGTGTGGTGGAGAGCACACTACAAAATATCAAATTGCTAATTAAAGAAACTACTCAAAGAAACTTTCCAGTAGAACAATATATGCAGTGGGATAATAGTAGTCTGTATTTCTTTAATGAGTTTCTTTCCTAACCAGAATCTCTTACAATACATTCAGTGCAGCCATTCAGTTAGATTATTATGAATCACATGTGTATTATTTCTGATTTGGTATTAACATAAAAACTTCTGATGAACCATAGTATTACAAAAACAGGTCTAGTGTATAGAATGGCAATAACATTCCTGCAGATAAAAGCCTGGAAATGAAGGTCCTTATACAGCAATACAATTTAATGTGCTAGCATCTAGACTTAATTTCCACAGGTGCTGAGAAACTACAAGTCCAGCTGAAGTCAATGAGAGCAGGGTGTCTCTGGACCATCCGATGCATTGATTCACAGCATAAGCATTGCTCTGCAGTACAGCATTACATTCTGTAGGATCTGAATCAGCAAAAGGTAATGGGAGGAAGAAACCTTTCTTGGTGGGTGTTCTCATAATACACTTGGTTGAGTTGGAGATTTTCTTAAAATGCTAGCATTTTGCTATAGCAAAGTGATTTAGCAATGTCAGCTGAGAGACAGTGTGTACAAGCCCTCATGCAATGATGTGGGTAGATCAAGTCAAGCAAAAAGTTGTTAAGTTGTGTAGCAGAGAGAGGAACAGAGAGCCTCAGAGATCTCTTTTAAATCACTTCTTCCCAGTTCTGTGAGCGGATGGCAGCTAAAATATTCCCTTCAGGTTCTGAATAGAAGTTGACATAATGAGATGTATTTCCAAAAATACTCCAAGGAGCTGGACAGCCATTTTCAATAGCTTGTCAATGGTAACTAGGTGCTTCATTGGGTACTCTTGAAAATTCTTCATTCCCACTTAAGAGATTCTCTAGTGTCTATTTCATTTTCTCTAGTGAACAAGAATGACTTCTTGATGTTGGGTTTTGCATTCCCAAATAGCCTTTCTTCGTATTCCCCTTAAGTAAAGAGAGCAAACAAGCATCTAAATCAAAGCATGCAATAGCCTCCTAAGTACAAAGGTAAGGCATTTCCTCCTTGTATGTCTGGACTGGTTACTGGGCATTAGATAAGTAGTCCTTGATAAGTCTTTCCATTTGAATTGTAATATTTCACCACATAGTTAGCCAGAGGCCTGTGGAACGTCTGTTCTTTAGCTGCCTTAAGAATCTCCCCTAGAGCCTTTAGCGTGCTGAAAAATTTGGCCTCTTCTTTATCATTGGACTTGATGATAATAGTAGCATTTGGATAATGGCTTTAGATGGTTCTTCCAAAACCTCATGCCAGTACTGGTTATCACGATTCTTGTACAATTTTCTTGCTCAGATTGAGTCCCATTCCTTTCTGAAAAAGAGCTGATGCCAAAACCACAGGAATAAATCACTTAGGGGAGGACAGCTGCTTGGTTTGGCCATTGTCTGACCGACAGTGGAGCCAAAGCCTTCAGGTGAGGGATCAGCAGTTCATTGTACTATGTGATGTACTAACTCCTAACAGAAAGTTAGAGAAGCTAAATATGTAAGTTAATATGGTTCTCCATCGATCTTGGTCAGCAGAACTATGCCAGGGTGCTGTTGCTCTGTGCTGGTTGCAGCTAGGCCAGTCTGTTAGGAAATTAATTTGCTGCTGAACACCAGTGGGACAAGACTCCAGGCAGCCTACACGTGCTGATGTTTTCATGGCACCTAAGCTTCACTTGGACGTTTGCCACCAGAGTTAGTGACCTGGTGAGCTATTTGTAAACATGACCTAAGGCATATGATTGAGGTCATGGAGTATGGATCAGCTTCACTCCCATGTGTCCAAAGCACCCTGCCAACTAGTGAGAAAAATATTGGAGAGTGTAACAGGTCAGACTTTGCTCATCAAGTCCAGGCTTGGCCCTTTTGTCCGTAATATCTACCTGACTCTAACAGGCAAGCCTAAATCTCAGTCGGACCACTACTGTCATCAGAATCTCCAAAATGTAGGTCCAATATGGGGGCAGGTTCTATGCACTGGGCAAGTCGTTAATGGATATATTAAGAAGCAAACAAATATTCAGGGGGACTTTCCTTCATTCCAGAAAGAAGGAAGCAAAGAAGTAAGGAAAGGCAGACAGAAAGGATCAAAGCCTGGTACACCCTCATCAAAGCCGCCTTCGGGCAGCTTCTCTCTGCGAGGAAGGCCTCTTGGCTGGTTTGGGAAGCAAAACTCTCCAGTCTGAGACCCTGTTGACATCTGAACGGTGGAAAGTGTAGAGAGAAAGGAAAAGTTAGTGAAGAGCAACAAAGGACCGCAGAGTCCCCCACGGTCACCGCGGGCCCGCGTCGCCTGGTTTTGTTTGATGGCAGGTGTTACCTCGCTGGCTACGTGCTCTCCCCTCGCGCCTTGCGGAGCGTTACTCTGCATCGCAGCGGATTTATTCTCCTCCTTATCTAATTTTAATTAAAGTTCCTTTCTCCTCTTCCCCCCCCCCCACCCCAAACATAATCAACTGAAGAAAAATGAGCTGGTAAGTCATTGTTTTTACCACTTTGGCAGCAAACGAATGTTATGTCTGGCACGCTCGGCACCAAGTCAGAAAATGAATCAGCAGCTGTTGTGACAGAAGCTTTTTCCTGAATGGAGAAACAGAGACAAAAAGAAAACAGGCCAGAGAGGTTTCTTTGCTGCAGTGTCGCCAGTAGAGCAGCCCCACGGCGCCCTGGATTTGCTTCTCTGCGCTTGGGTGGGAGAGGTAATGCCGACGCGGCGCAGGCTCGCGGCGCGCTCCCTGGCGGACCCCGCAGCCCGTGCGGCTGGCGGAGATGCTTCGTGGCCTGGCGAGGGGCTGCCTCGGGCCCGGCTCGGCCCCGTGGCTGGTGTGAAATCCCAAGGAGCGGTCCGTCGGGAGGCGACGGCGCGGGGCAGGCCCGGCCGTGGCCGCGCGGTCGGCAGGCGGCAGCGCGGGGAAGCGTCCCGTTACGCCGGCCGCCTCCGGCAGGGTCTGCACCGGGCGCAGGGGACGCGCGGCGGGAGGCCGTGCCGCCTGAGAGGTGTGCCTGGCCAACATCACTGCCTTCGAGGAGAACGGGGGTGACAGAGCTCCCGCAGGTCTTTCCGAAAGCCGCGTTTCGCTGTGGTTACCTGCGTGGCTGACACTCCCCTGCCGCCAGGGATTAAAAAAACCACATTACATAAGAGACCAGTTCAAAAGTTTGCTCCCTTGTTCTATGCCAGAACAGGTAGATTGGCCGTTTGGTACCTGTCTACCCGACATGAGAAAGATCGATCCGCTGACGTGAAATCAGTACGATGGGTTGTGCCGTGACACTTGCAGGGGCGCTCTGGGAATTGCAGCCCTCACGGGCTCCTGCCAGCGTCTGAAATCCAGTGGACGTTCGTGGGAACCGTGAGAACAACGCCTGCCCGTCTGTTTGTGCGGGGGCATAGACCAGCGACCTCCTTTGGCCTTGGACCGCACTAGGATAGAGTTTGCTTTGCCCCAGTCTGTGGGGAAGGGATGAATTTTTTCTGTGTGCCTTGGCAGACTTGGACCCATATTTAGCTGTTTTAAGTGGTAGCCTTGCATATATTATACACAGCATGCTGTGAGTTGTAAGGAGTTATCGCATCACTGGGTCCTGGATGAAAGGTTTATGATACGCCAAATCATCCCCATTCTTTTTCTTTATATAACTGTTAACTTCTCATAAGGACACCATTTACTTTGTGACCTTTGGCATCTGATACTTCTCGTATGCCAAACATTTGGGGGCACATGAGGAATGCTTTTAACTAATATTATGGTTTTGTTAATGTATTGCAAACTATTTCTGCAACAGCAGCATCAAAGTTTTATCTGCTAAATAAATATTACAGGGCTAAGCTAGCACACAGAGTAGCTCTGGAGGAATTACCACACTGGAGCAGACCCAAGGTCCGTCTAGAGAACAGCACTATGCAATTGGCATACGGTGATGAGTGAAACTGGAGCTCCAGCAAGTTTGTCTGAGACAGAGAACCAGTCTCAATAACTTCCTGAAAAGGACTGCTTTTGCTCAGGTATTTTTAATGGCAGTAACAAACAGCTGAGCCAGCTGCAGTGACTTGCAACCTGAATAGCTTCAGTAAAGTCCAAAGGGACAATTTGGGGTGTGAGTCAGGGCAGAGGTTGTCCTGAGTTTTTGGAGGCAAGTATCACATAATATTTATAACTCCTTTCATGCTGAAGGGACGAGCACTGTGTTTGTCCTTTCCCCCATCCCTATAAATTCCCTCCTCTCCTCTGCAAAATGGGGTCTCTAGCAGCCGCCCTGTCACACATCACCTGCGACACAGGTCGCAGCAAGGGGTGTTTCTTGGCACAGCTGAAGGTCCTCTCTCTACCCCCGTTTTTCTCTTGCTGAGTGTACAGTGGTATTCGCTGTCAGGCCCATGGCTTCATGCTGCCAGAAATCCCTCCTGGTTTTGATTGGGTTTTATATGGTGGAATGGGGGTGGGATGGGTTGTTTTATGTTAGGACAGAGTACAGCAATTGCTGGAAGACTAAAACTTGGGGTCAGATCTGTTTGATGTTTTGTATATTTACTGACAAGGTTTTCAGTGAAATTGTGTGCTCTCTATTTCCCTTTCAGCTCCCTTTGCTCCAGTGCCAGCTCCCTCGTTCTGATCCAATAAAACACTGTTCTGTCTGCTCTGTAAAAACCTGGAATCCTGCAGAAATGCCAGACACAAAGCACTTACAACTGCGCACGTGTACCCAGGCAGAGAGGCAGAACACAGTTACTAACAGCCAGCCACGCTACAGTCATGGAAAGGTGTTTTGACAGAGGTTTGTTACTCCCTGACCGAAGCACTGATATGATAAACAACAAGGATCTGAGAGCTTCACAGCCTCAGACATGCCAGTCCCCAGAATCCTAAATGGCTGGTAGCATCACCAACAGATTTACATAGGGGAAAACAAGATTGTTCCAATAGGTGTATGTTTACTTTTTCTTTAACTTTAGTTTGTTTTATTTCTACACCCAACTAGTGGGAATTTTATGATCCATCACGAGGAATCCATTTCACAGTACTTTCTAGGAACATAGCTTTTATCTTCTTATTATATCTTTTGTTTTCTTATTTGGCTCACGATCCTGCAAAGCCATTCCATCGTGTGTAAATGCAGTGGTGTTCTTGTTGTTCGCGTGGCAGCAGTTCTAGGAACCGCAGTCCTTGCTCTGCGCAGGGACAGCACCAAATGGCAGCTGTTACCCCAGGGACTCCATCAGCTCCTGAGCCTCTTCATCCAGAGCTGCTGAAGTCAATGGGAGATGGGCCCGTCCCTTGGAGGTACTGTCACTTGAATCACTCCTGAGTAGGCCTCAATTTATTTTATTTTCAAATGAGAAAAGGAAGAAATAATAGGAAATAGGCAAACACGTGCCATTTCTGTTGAGGTGGTGTGGAGAAACCTTTTCGAACCAACCTTGTGAATGCACAAAGTATTGGGCCTGATTTTCAGGTCGAGAACGGTGTTGCTTTCTCTGTGCACTTAAGTGAAGTCACTCCTGATTCTCTCTGGGCTGTGATTATGTGAGAGGAAAATTAAGCTCACTGATTCTCTGAAGAATTAAAATCAAAGTTGGGGGAGTGAAAGGTGCAGTGAAATTTCATAGCTGACCAGCTTTCTGTGTAAGCACCAGATATCTCATAACCAACAGGAAGAGTCCAATACCCTTCAAACACTCTACTGCCAAAGTTGTCTACTGTGCGGACAACCCTGGGTCCTCTCACAGCTGTACCCGCAGGCACAGCCCTGCCGTTTTAAGGGCTTTCAGGATTAGGCCAGGGCTTCTGCACAGCTGTGATGTCTTGCCCCTATTTTACATCCAGTGAAAGATTTTTTTGAATGGACTTCAGAAGCCATTAGGAACCCAAATGTCGACTTGCACTTGCAAAATGTCTCTGGTTAATGTTTTCCTACCGACGCTCTGCTTTGCTCCCCGCCTGCCAGTTTCCTGTGACCTATTTGAAATATCAATCTAAGTGAAAATGTGCCTCTCTTTTTCAAACTTGCAAAACTCACAAAAATAAATAGCCTAATTTGGCCAGTTAATAGTCCTCTCCTGGGGTTTCTCTCAGCAACTAAGAGGCCTTTTAAATACAACATTTGTGACTGCGTCATTAAAGCTCTGCATGATCCAAGCAGACTAAACCAAAAAGAAAGAAATGTCTTATTTGATCTAAGTTTTTTTTTTTTTTAAATAGTGACACTAGAGACCCATTTATTTTTAATTACACAATTGCTTTATTAAAAGCCTAAATCCTGCAGTCCCTAGTCATTGCTCAGG
This sequence comes from Apteryx mantelli, assembly GCF_036417845.1. Classification (NCBI taxonomy): domain Eukaryota; kingdom Metazoa; phylum Chordata; class Aves; order Apterygiformes; family Apterygidae; genus Apteryx; species Apteryx mantelli. The sequence continues at coordinate 16,844,352 of NC_089990.1, forward strand.
CAAAACTGCTATCATTCAAGGAAGGACCTGTAGGAGTTGATCCTAAAAATAGGGCAGCTGACAAAGTCTGCCTTTCAAAAGTGTTTGCTTTATTTTTGAAGGATTTCCCAAGTCAAAGAGAACTTGTCTCTTCTTTGCTTTTCTATTCTGCAGGAATTTGAGAGTTGAATGTAGAAAAGCAGTCACTCCAGAAAGCAAAACCAACATCAGTTTTCCGTTCAGATTGAGTGCACTGCCCTTTCCACTTTTAGGAACCACCCTGTTCACAGCTACGTTAGTATTTACTTGCATGAGGAGGGATGCATGAGGGTTAGCTCTGGCTCTGTCCAAACGTTTCCCTGAGCCTGAGCCAGCTTTAGCCTGGTAGGGCCTGAGGCAGAGGTTAGGGGCTGGACCTCTCCTGCCGCACACCCACCCAGGGAATGACTTGCACTGTACCCAAATCAGCCTTGTGGAGTCCCCAGGCTGTCCCTAAACACCTCACACTGCCGATCCCAAAACACCTCTGCCTTGTGCTCCTACCGAACACAGAGTCTCTGGTAAGGTCCTCCCTGGAACAAGGTTTATTCCACGTGTCGTAAGGGGCGAGTGGTATTGCTGGGGTAGGCAGCTCCACCTCAAGTCCTGCAACGCCTCTCTGCAGCCCTGGCGTGCACACAGGCAACAGAAGCAGCTTGCTGGGAGACTGCCAAAGGTGGGATTGATCCTGTGTCTCCTGATTTCCACGTGCTTTTTGGGTGCTGTGGCACCCGAGTGCTTTGCTCTCTTTGGACTCCATGTAAAGAGCACATCTCCTTGATAGGTTAAGACTGTGCTGCCAGCAGTAAGAAAAGGAGCAGGCTGGCCAGTCCACATATACTGCATTATATTCCTGGGCTAAACTCCAGAGCCTTCAATTTTATTATCTAATTACCCAACCAAACTCATTCATCTTTATTTTTCAGTCTTACCCAGAGACCTCAGTTTAAATGTGGCTCTGCTATGTGAAGCACTGCCCAGCTGCTCTCCACATGGAAGAATTCACAGTTTCTCAGCTTTATTTGCTCAGAGTGTGTTTTCTTAGTGTAAAGGATGCATGGCAAAAATCCCAGCCCCTGGTCAGTGGCAGAGGTCTGCATTAGACTGTGTTCAGAGACTGAAATGGCTGCATTATCACAAGGAACTGAACCAGGGGGAGCAAGAGGAATAAAACAAGCCTCTAATTTTATATTAAGATTGTGCGGCTAGACACGTCTTCATCACCAGTGTGATGAAGTGTCACTAAATTGCGTATAGGGCTTTGTGGTGTGGCTCACTGTGATATATAGTTTTATTACCAAGTATGAATAGCAAAAGTTACTAAATAAAAATAATCGGGGGAAAAAGAACCCAACAAGTTAATGAAACATCTGAAATATATCCCTGGAAACCGGAACCCAAAGGAGGCACCAACCCTGTTGTCTCGTCCCTTTTCCACTCCAGGGCAAAGCGGAAACCTAGCCCTATCCCTCTGTCCTTGAGCACTGTGTCTTGAAACTGCTCCTCGCCACGTGTACCAGGGAAGGCTGCAGCGTGCTAAATGCGAGACGTTGGCCTGGAGCCCTCCTCGCCATATGTTACTATCAAGTATATGTAACCCATGGAACACACTGGGACATAGGTTCCCTGGTTAGCATAACCCTGCCCATGGGAGGGGCTTAGCCTATAAATATGCTGCTTTTTCCATGCTCCTTGTCTTTATTTCCTAGGGGAATGCAGATCCTGGCAGGTTCAGTGGGCATCCAGAGCAGGTAAATAGATAAAAAGGACTGAAATAGAAAACTTTCCTCCAGATCTAGCAGAATTTGTGTTTGCTCTCCAGTTTGCAGGGCTGGTTGGAAAGGGGGGAGGGAAGGGAGAGATGGCAGATGCTGCAGAGCATGAGGCTGCTGTCTAGCCAGCTTGCTCTCCCTTTAGAGAGAGGAGAGATAGGGGAGAGAAGCCCTCCTGCAGTCTTTCTTCCTTAGAGGCCCCTTGCAGAAGGAGCCCTGCTGGTGCTGCTTTCCCAGCCCCAGCATGCAGAGTTCAGGGGCTCGGTCTTGTGGGAGGCTGGGGTAGAAACACAGATGCTTTGTGCAGTTCAGTCTGCCCTCCGGGTAATTAACTGCTCCAGCTTCTCAGCCGACAGCACTGCCGGGATGAGCGGGCGGCAGGAGCAGCGAGGGAGATGTTGCATGCTCAGCAGGGTGATGAAGTTGTTTGGCAACACAGGTACGTGGCTGCGAGGGTGCTGTACCCAGGTCTGCTCCTGCAGAGGAAATGCTCTGCAGAGGTGCAGCAGCACCTTCCACAGGGCAGGCCTTCGTAATTTGTGCTGAATAACGCTCGGGAAGGAGCCTCTTGAAGTGCAGCATGACGAAAGCCCAGACACAGAGCAGAAGGGGAAATGGAGACCAGTCTGGTCAGGAGGAGGGAATGAGTAGCTGTAGGAAAAGCTGCTACATCTGGTGGAAGTGCTGAATTCAGAGTGCATCTGGTGGAACCGGTCAGGATCCCAGCAGTGCGTGGTGCTCTCGGAGGCTTTGCTCAGGGATGCTTTCACACACAGCCACAGTTGTGTTCATTTTGCTCCTCTGGTGGCAGTGTTACTTCTCTTGGCCTTCTCTCTCCTACTAGCTGTTGTCTAGGCTCTCTCCAAGCAAAGATCAGCTGACTTTATCTTCCCAGATGTTTCTCATGATCTCTCCCATTCTAGCCCTGACCACAAGCAGCACTTGGAACAATTAACACCTTGTGCTCCTAAAATCTTATCATTTACAAGGCAGTTGGTTACTAGGGCAACAACTGCACCTTTTTCTTTCAGTGTATTGACTAAAAATCAACGCTTTATATTAAAGGTAAAGAAAAATAATATTCTCTGTAGCAACAGTGAGTTACAACAGCATCTCTCCTGTAATCAAGATATCGCTGAATTATGGTGCTATAAACAAGCACTTCTGATATAACCACAAACACTGTGGGACATGTAACACATTGGCAGTATATTTCAAGTGACAAACTCATTTATTGTGGGGAGTGGAGGGGGAAAAACACCTTTCCAGAAATTGCTGCAAGGAATTACAGCAAAGAATGACTGGAGCTTAAGGATGCAGGAGCAAAGTAATTCTACCAACTTGACTGGAATGAAGAGCTTCAAAGTGTGAGGAAGATGAGAGCAGGACCAGTAGCTCAGAAGGTGAAGGCACAGGGCTTGGTTATTCTCTCCCTCCCACTGCCATAAATCAAGATTAATTCCATAGCACTTGATAGCATAATGATCCCGTGAGACTGGTGTAATGAAGGGTATCCAGGAGGTATGGGAAGTAAACCCACAGCTATCCCATAGCATTAGTAGCCAATGTATTATTAGCATAGCCAAAGTGGTGACCTCGTTGCTTGCAGGTGGGACTTGAGTAACAATCATGAATCATTAAGGTACATAACTACCTGAGTGATCAAAATGCTCAGGAGCTCTAGATATGAAGCCAGTTTGTGCTAGATGCTGGGGAGACAAAGAACAGCCTGGAAGATGCTTGCCAAAGGAGTTTCGTCTCTTCCAGGCGTGTTCCAGGCGACTGCTGGGCCACTTTGGTCAGTGGGATTGGAAGAGAGCCATCATCTGCTTCCCCGATGATGTGCCAGCTCTTACATTTGGTGAGTTTCTGATTATGAGACTTCCTTGCCCAAACAGATCAATTCTGTATGCTGTTTTATTATGCCATGGTGTGCTAGTCTGTTTTGGTGGTGATCTGTTGCCTTCCTTGTTAAATACATGTGAGCTGTCAGTAGTGACTCTCTTGGCTGTAGACAGGACCCTGGATGGTGTGGGGGAAGCAAGATGGGCTAGGCAGGCATTCAGTAATTCCCCAGCCATATGCAAAAGGACATCTGCACTATGCAGTGGTAATGGGAGAAGCAAGGGGAGGGATATTGTCTCCCTACCTCCCTTTGGTAAACCTACCCCTGGAATTGATTATGTATATAATCATCTCTGTGCATACATAAATTTAATAATGATTAAGCACTTGTGATGAGGAAGTACCTGTGCTCAAAGTTCATCGATGCTGTGTCTTATAACCTGTGTATTTATAACATTTGGAATATGAGCGAGAGTACCTTTGGATTTGCCAAAGAAGGTCTGAACAAAACTGCCAGTTCCAAGCACTGGCCTGTCATTATAAAATTTCCCTGGTCAGTACCTCAGATGAGAGAAATGTTGAATCCGGAAGCAATCTGAACACATATCCAAAGTTTGCATGGAATCTGCAGGGCTGTCTGCTCTCAAGAAGGGACTTTGAAGTAAAAAAAACCTGTGTGACCTAGTTGACGTTGTGGGTGAAGATGATTAGGATGCAAGTGCTTCTGGAAGGCTGATTTTCTGAAATACACCATTGCAAGAACATTGGGGTTCTTTACCTTTAGTTTTAAGTGAGTTTGGGGTTGAGGGGAATAAAGTCCCACTGTGGAGTTTACAAACCAGCACAAAAATGTACTGAATTGAAGCTATTCAGCTTACAGACTTCTGATGGTTTTGACAGAAGATCTCAAAAGTTACTTGAATAATATGAGGTCTGCATTTTTGGGCTGTCTGCAAGCATTGAACTTCTTTGGATTTCAAAGCAAATAGATACATCTTAACAAAGACCACCTTGTGTCAGCTATCCTTAAAATTATAGCACATAGATTAAAATAAAAAGTGTGTACTTGTTCCTCCTGGGACACTGGGGAAGGGAAAAGCCTTATCAGAATTCTTTAAACTCATCTTAACAGTATTGAACCAATTATTTTGTTAAATCTGGGTTTGTTTTCTGCCTCTCAATGAGAACATTTCAAGTCTATCATCTCCACCACTTATGAGTTACCAGTATGCAAGTGTAAAATTTCCAATTGGAACATATGGTATCAGAGGGAACAAGGGGAAAATATCTGATTGCTCACACTCCCCAAACTCCAAATCAACTACATTTAGTATTTTGCTCACAGTTCCTGCAGGGGGAAATAAAAGAAATCATCTCTGAGCTGAGACCAAGCACTGAACATTTCACCCTGAATAGGAATCTGAGAAACTTATAAGCAGCTGAAAGGGGAATAGAATAGAAACTACATTTCAGTTTCTTCACTATGGTTGCAACTACTGGCAGAACTCACCATCATTGCCAGCAAAAAAAACCCCTCTGAACCTTCTTCTTTAAGTTTTGATGGCTGATTTGGGGATGTGCTTGAAGGCCAGGAAAGACTGATCTTCTCTGTTAAAGGAGGAACCGTCAGTGATGTAGGAACAGACCACTTCACCTGCATAATTCAAATGGTTTGTGATCAGCTGCACTGTTTGTTCAGGTGCTTGCCACAGATATGGAGCAGCCCCGCACAGCCGTGTATGATGTGCCTGGTGAATGGCTGAACCTGTGGTATCAAAGGAGCCCAAGCTGGTGTGATGGTAGATGTAGAGTGTGGGCTTGCAGCTCTCTCTATGTCTTGAAGCAGAGGATCACGAGATGAAGTGTACCGGAGACCTCTTGCAGCTCCAGTCTTTGCCTCTGCTGAGTGACACCAATGTTTTGGAGAAAGGTGGACAGACCCCAAGGATTGGAACGCTTTTTTCTACCCTGAAGTTTCATGCAGGACTAGATTTTGGAATTCTGCTTATTCAAGGATGGAGACAAAATAATACTGCTGAGGCATCCTGCTACTGTACGACTGCCTCATCTCCAACCACTGCAGGGGGACAGAACAAGGATGGGGTCTGGAGAGTGGTTGTTCTTCCACTGTGGTCACTCCCACTCCCTCCCCAAGGTGTCAGTGAGGCTGAGCCCTTCTGCAGCTGCTAGCAGAGCTGGGCACACAGGTGTCAGGGCTGCTGTGGCCTGCTGCGGAGGCCTGGAAATGTGTTCTGCCTCTGAGCACTGAGTTGCTTGGCAAGTCTGTCCTGCACATCATACTGTTGCCTGGAGTAACCACTATGTCTATATTAAACACTGGCCTTAGCCTCATCACACAACGGCACAAGCCCTTTGAGAACGTTGGTTGACGTTAGCTGTTGCACTCTGGGTAGCCATGTTGTTCATATAAATGGCCAGTGCCCTCTTGGCGCTGTGAAATGCTTGGCTTCCACATACTGTCATTGAGTCATTCTGCACAGGGAGATCCATTTACCCCATTACAGAAAATTATAACGGTGACCTCCTTTTTGTGAGTGATAGCAGGTTTCCCTCTCCTTTGCTTTCCTGCGCAGCAGAGGCTGATAGCCCTTACCAGCTGGGCTGTAGGATGCAGGAAACATGCTTCTCACTCATCATTCTGGCAGATTAGGGAGGGACTAAGCCTGTAGCCCTGGGAATTGGTGTGATCAAATCACGAAAGAGGAGTCTTTCACTCCACAGCATGGATGGTTGTGTAGTGCCACGTGTACAACCAAATATATCTTTCCTGCCATTCAGACAAAAAGCAGAATGTTTTGGAGTAACTTCCCAGGAAGGGGGAGGAACAGATGTTTGAACCAGAAGCTTATGTGACAGTTGGGAGAGACAGTGTGGAAACGCACAGTTGAAAGGAGAAGTCTGATGGGAGTGCGATGACAGCAGCAGGACTCCAGTGACAAGGAGTGGGAAGGAGAACAAGCAGAGAGGAGTGTTACTTAGAAAGCTGAGCAAAGTGCACAAGAAGATGTGTCAGGAAAGCGTCAGCGAAAGGAAGAGAGGAAATGTGAGAGCAGAGACAGGCTTTGGGATCTGTCTGCAAGTATGTGTGACCTGTTGCCTGACAAACAGAGAAAGGAAAGCCTTTTATTCCTTTGCCTTCCTCCACTGAGTTAATTCTTCTTGCAGCCAAGCTAGCTGGCTAGCTCTGGTGGAGCTCTTCTAGCATTCAGTTAGCACTTGTGAAGGGTGAAGCTGCCTACATTGCCACCAAAGCGCTGAGGTCCTGGGATAAACAGGCTTTAGGGACTGCGGCATGGGCTCTAGGTTGCCTGGGCCTTTCTTCAGCCTGGCATCTTTGCAGGGTAGCACAGTAGCCACAAGCCTTGGGATTTCTGGATGCTGAGAAAGGAAGAACAGAGACATTCTCATCACAGGCTTCCTCTCTGAAAATATGCATTGATCTTAAAGGGCGGGATGCATGAGGAAAGAAAGAGAACAAGTGAATGCGTGTCCCTCCTGCAACAGGGAGGGACCTCTCTAGCAGCGCCTTGCCCTGGTGATATAAATCACCTCTCTGCAGTGTCCGGTTTTACCTTAGTTCAGCAGATGTGCAAGGCACATTGGGAACGTGCCACTGGAGTGTAAAGCTCCTGATGTTAGAGATACTGTAAGCAGGGGGAAGGGAGGTACTATAACTTCTCGCACAGATGGCTTTACAAATGCAGTTTTACAGACCCCTTTCTGCACTCAGATCCACCACTGACCCCTCAGTGTGGCTTGAGAGATGCAAACTGGCTGGTTCTGCTTTGTGTCTCCTTCAAGGAAGGGGAGAATTTCTTTAAGTATGGGATGGGTCTTGAAATACGTTAACTAAGTGATTGCCAGATAGATGCCAGGGGCTCAGATCAACAGTGGATGTTGCAGGGCTGGTGATTCTTCCCCTCCCTTCATAAAAATGCATTTATTTCTTGCTGTGAAAGCCCAGCAAATTAGAGAACAGGCATGGCAATATCTCCTGTATGGGTGTGAGGGGAAAGGCTGCACCAGCTAGCAGAATCAATGTTTTCTGTATTGGCTTCGGTACCTTTCAGCCTCCCCAAACCATCAGTCAAACCTTTCTCCCGTTGGGTCCTGAGACTGAGGCCAGGGTACAGGGAGGCAGTGCTGCACTGAACAGCTCTGGTGGGAGAGAGGCCTCACGGCAAAGCAGCAGGGGCCTGTAAGTAGCGTGGGCTGTGCAGGGCTGGGGCTCAGCCAGCAATGCATTGATTTATTTATTTTAATGGGAGAGCAGATGGGGAGGAATGCAAGGGAAAAACAGGGGAGAATCCTCCTTGTCAGGGCACATGCTTTTGTCTGGGATGCTTCATCCCACACAAATGCGATTGCATTTGGTTGTGTGCATTGATTGTGCCCCTCTGTCATGCAGGGGCTGGAGGGGGCTGCCCCAGAGGCTCGGGGTACTGCAGTAACTCCGCCAGGCTGGAGAGTGTGGTCCTGGGTGGATGACGGCTCTCTTAGCCTTCCTGGTTGCCCCATCTCAGAGCCATTGTGAAGGGAGGCAGGAGAAGCCAGCATTTATCCTGACTTCCCACTTTTGGGAGCAGCTTCAGGCAAAAGCAAGGGGTTTGGGACCTAGTGCAGTTGCTAAACTTGTAGAAAAAAAGAGTTCCCTGCGGTCTGAGACACACTGGTTCTCTCTCGCACCTAGTAATTACCGACTTCTCAACTCACCTCCAGCTCCTTGTCATTGAGCCAGTCCTTGTTGGCCCATGTGCTGCTCTGCGACAGCACAGGATATCTCGGGGGGAGATCTGTCTTCCCCAATGACAATAAACAAGTTCCCCTTGGCTGATCCCACCATCTGCTCGCCTGCTTCTGAGCTCCCACATGGGCTGAGGGCTCTGCTCAGCGGGGTCCCGGCTAGCCAGGCTCCGTGTAGGGGCACCTTCTGAGACAGCCCATCCAGCAGCTGTGGAGCCCGTTGCGAAGCGCTCTCAGTCAGGACGCCGTAGCACTGCTAGGGTGCTGAGTGCCATTGGAGAAACAGCTTGACAAGGTGTGTTCATGCAAAAAATTGAAGGATCCACCTGTTCTTCCTCCTTCCTCATAGGGAATAGATGTTGTAGGCTCATGCCAAAAAAGGGTGGAGGCAATGTAAAGGCGATGTAGGCTTCAGCTCTCCAGTTCCTGTGGTGACTGACTCATCTACAGGTCCTGGTCCAGGGGGAGCAGCCATGGATGGTTCTGACTGAACAGTACTTCCAAAGCCTTCCACATGGGTGGTTTGGACTGGCTCTTCTGCCCACCAAGGCTGTGGTGTGGGGTGTCATAGTGAGGGGCAGAGATGGGGCCTGCAGGCTCTCAGTGTGGTGAAGAGTCGGGAAAGTCGTCGATGAGCAAGCACTTCTGGTGTTTTCACCCAGGAGTGATGAACTTTGCAGCAGGATAGGCCTGAATATTCCCCAGACATTTTGCTTTGTGTAGCAGAATTGCACCTTTCTTCCCACTAACTTGCACAGGATCTTGGCCTTTGACTTCAATAAGAGTAGGATCAGACCCAAGGTGTATTTTCTGATTTTACTCCTGCAGCCACTGAAATTAAAAGCTCATGAGTGAAGACCTGTCTTTCCTGCAGTCTGAATTCAGAATAACAGAATGGCCTTTAGTCTCTAGAGATAGTTTCAAAACCTTCTCAAGGTCTGTGCTCCTTGTAAAAAAAGAAAAAATAATTCATACAATACTTGCCACATCTGACAGAGTTGGCAGTCTTTGTTCTACACAGCACACAGCTCTGCGTACCAAATTAATCAGGGATTCAACTCCATGCTGCCTTGTACCTGCGAAATGGTGCATCGTCAAATCCTGAAGAGATGCTGGAGCGTTATTGGGAAAGCAGGCTGCAGAGGAGTGTGTGTGATTTCTGTCTCGGCTGTACCAGCCTGGGCTTGCTCAGGTTTCCTTAAGACCAGCAGTGTAAGTTGCTCCTGCTTTCGCTGCAGTTGCACTCCTCATGGACCAGAGCAGTATATCACCCTGCATTTTATGCCTGCCCAGGAAAGGGAGCCCGAATCCCCTTCCTGCGCAGAGAGCTGATGCATCGGGGGCCAACACACAACTCTTGGCATTTTTTTTATTTACTGTAAACCTCTTAAATGAAGACTGGGGGATTTTTTTGTTTACCACGTTGCTGTATGGAACCAATCACTATAAATTTAAATGGAGAGCTGGTAGGAGCACGCTTACCTTTTATATAATAATTGTGAGAGAGTGCCACTGCCGAACTGCTATTAGGATTATTCAGACCCTCTCAGATTTCATTGTAAAACATTAGGCTGTGAGAGGTGCTGTAAGGGTGTGATTATTCTAAGAGGGTAAGTAGTAGTGAGCGTTGTTGACCAAAATTACTACAACAGACAAGTAATGCTGAGTAGCTGGGAGCAGAGGAAGCTGAGAAGCATAGTCTGCCATACAGAAATATAGTGGTAAACCAGTGTTGTCTGTGTATGGAGTCCTGCCTGATTTTTATTTGGGTCTGCGCAGACTTAGTAGCATTGTCCTTATATTGTCATCGGGAGCGAGCTGAATCCTCAGCCGAGGGAGGTGTTAGCCCCATGCTCAGCACGCTTTTCTGGAGCTGGCGACTCAGAGACAGTAACACAGGGTGCAAGTCACGCTAACACCCGAGCTGTGCTGCAAACGTCTGCCAATGTAGTTACCCTGGTTTGGGATGTTGGAAAATCATGTCCTTTATTTGATGGGATCTACTGGTAAAGACCTGACTTAGGAACAGCCATGCTGCCAGAAGAGGCCTTCTGTTAGCTTCAGATTAGACAGAGCCATCATTTCCTTCCAGCTGCACCTGTGAAAGGGGTGACCTCTTCCAGCTGCTTGTTGCTACCCCTGTTGGAGGTGGCCACAGTCACTGCCCTCAGTCGAGCAGCGTTGGTGTGCTCAGCGCAGTTACCCTGTGCCCAGCCCAGGTGGTTTGCACTGGAGCTGGAGAGGGAGAAGTCACCTGGGCTGAACTGAGGAGGCAGCAGCTCCGGCAAGGGGATGGGACAGCTGCATCCAGCACAGGAGATCTGACTCGTGGCTATTTATTTGGGGAGGTACTATGACTGTGCTACTGCTGAACCCCCTTAACTTATTTAACTGAAAACTTTCCTTCTGAATAGAATATAGCTTGGGCTTAGTGCACGAGCTAACTGTTCACCATAAAGTCACTGCTTTCCTTGTCTCAACAAAGCCCAAGGCTCCACAGCGCCGAAAAAAGCGGTGCTGGGGGGCTTCTGCATGAAAGTTTTTAGCTACCACACTTCAGGTATTGTCTGTTCCAGTATTACCCCAGTAAGGACCAGACACGCAACTTTTTCTGGGAGGTAGGCAGGCGAGAGCAATGCTGTATATATGCTCCCACACTGCCTTGAGTTTTGCCTGTGACTGAGATTTTGACTTTGCCTCTTGTATGATTTTCCTGTGGTAACACGCACACCTTGGCTCGCGCTCTAACAATGCCTGTTCTTGGCAGGCAAGGCAAATTCGAAAGCAAGCTCTCGAGCACTGTGCTGTGAGAATGCCTCAAGTGATGGTTGTGCTTCTCCCCCTCATTCCACCCGTTTCCAAATAATTTTCATGCTGGGAATAAATCTGAGTGCATAACAATAATGTTCAGCATATGATAACCAGAGACAATTGTATATGTACAAGCAGCCACATGGAAAACAAATGAGCTGATGGAAAGACAGCGAAAGAATGCCAAATGAACTGGAGACCACACTTGCCATTTTCACAGTAAGACCAAATAACTTTGCCATTTCTATATAACTACTTTTCCCAGGAAAATGGGATTCTGAAAGGCATTTTTAGTTGCTAGTTTTTTGTCTCACCAGTTTATGTGAGGGTGGGAAAAAACTGTCTCCCACCAACCAATATACTATGACCGAAGTAATACAAATTTGAATTCTTTCCTGAGTGTCATCTGTGGAATTTCACTGAATTCAGCAAGGTTTTGTAACTTGAGGACAGGATTTTAACACTAGTTTATAAACTAAAGAACAGCAAGGTCTAAACTATTTGGGTATTTTTAAATACCAAATATACTGGGCTGCTGCTGGTGCCCTGAAAATGTGCTGTCTCTGACAATACGGAGAAGGAAGTTCAGTAAGTTTTTAATTTATATATATATATATATATACACACACTTATGTGTGTATAAAATCTTTTCAGTATGTTTGTCTTTCTTGTATGATTGAAGGTATATTTCTTTGAAAGACATCTACTTTTATTTGGGAAAAGGACAAAGCTGAGATATTTTGGGGGAATTTTGTCAGACACCTTTTTTTTGATATGAGAAGTAGTAATCAAAAAAATTTGTATAGAGGTCAGTGGGATCTTTGATGATAGGCATACAATACACACCCTTGGTTTCAACAGAAGATACGTTGTAAACTTGAAATAGGTTAACAAATCTAGAATAAAATTGAAATAGTTGTGAATTTTTAGGGAAGTTCACCTTCCTTTAGTTTTAAGATGATTCATAACATGTATATATACATGTAGGTGTCTCTATAAGGAATACACACACACACACAAATTATCATTTTAGAAATGCTTTTGCTGTAAATATGTTATTCGCTCATTGTAATGTTCCTATACTCCCATGCAGAGCAGGAATTAAATATGTTAACAAAGCAGATGTTCAACAAATGTAAAGTAAGAATTCTTCAGGGTCACTTGGTAGAAATCTACATCCTTTATTATTTTCCCCCAAATAAATTGTTTGTTCTTACATCATCAAGGATAGATGTAAGCACACTGTGGTAGGAGGCCGAGTTTGATACATTGCCACAGTCTATGACTCTACCTAATATGTGTTGGAGGAAATACATGCTTTTCAATAATGTAAAGATATTCATGTAAGCCCCAACCATGCATTGCGACATACCGCTTCCTCTCCTTCATTGCTTCATCATCCTGTTGACTTCTTTACTTCCCTGTTTGCTTGCTGTCTGAGTGTAATACCTCCATAGTATAGCAGAAGGATTTAGCCTCATCCTCTTTGATTCATGTTCTGGTATCTTAGCTCAAATCCGTTCTCATGGCTGGGCATTGCTTGGGAGTGACGTGATCGTTTGGGGTTTCACAACATTTTCCCCCCACCTGCTGGTAGCTCAGGCACGGCTAGCAGCATGGCCCATGCCAGGAGAGGTCTGTGAAAGAGAACTGCCTGGGATTTACCCAGCTATTCCAGTGGGTTTTGTGGTCCGTGTTCATCTCCAGGACTTGAGGTAGCTACTTTAAAGGTAGCTTGGTGTGTCTACAGGAGCTGCTGCCATACCTTGATTACAGTGTAGCTGCACATGAAGTGCCATTACTGAAAATCTTCCTGCCTTCTTGGTAGTTTAATTGGTGGCATTTAGTTAATTGTGTGCATTCTCTTTAAGCAGAGTTAAATCTAGAATTATGCAACTGATCAATTTTTCAAAAGCACAGAGTCACTCAAGCCTACCATCATAGGAAAGCCTACCTGAATCATCCAACAACTTCCAGTTGTTTGAGCTGCTGTTTTCTGTCTGTTGCTATGGTGAAATGATAGTACCAAACTGATACCAAAAAGGAAACAATATTTTCTGAACAGATTTATGAGAAGAAAAAAACATATAGGGGACAGAGAGGTCATGGGAAAAAAAAGGTTAAGGGACTTTGAGGGGTTTCCTAAGCCAGTGTTTCCCATTCTCATTTTAACTGAAGGTCCACCTACCCCTTTGAAGACAATCCAGGAGTCATCTTGTGCAGTGTCACCTTGGTGGGTTTTATTTACGATTAATTAAATGTTTTGCTAAACTGTAAAGCTTTATTACTTTTATTTGCATTTTTTCCTTGCTTTTGGTGAGAATATGTGCATATGGGGAATATACTCATTTTCTAGCTTTCCATCAGTTTTAGGGATCTTATGTCCCAGCAATGTTGTGTTGGTCACAGATCAAGAAAAACTGCTTTAGCCTCTTCCTTTGCAGGACCCATGCTATTTATATCCCTTCTGACAATTACAGTTTTAACCTTTCTTAAAGCTCTGTTGTGATACTAGCATATTTCCTCACCATGGTGGAATCACCCAACAGCCTCCTGTTTTCTTCCACCTAGACCTTCAACCGACTTAAAATGCCAGTCAGAACAGCTGGTCTGCGCTACATAATCCAACAGCTGATCAGTCCGGGAGTCTGACCAGCCAGGGAAGAGAGTGAGCTCTTGGTCAATGATTCTGATAGAGAAAACTTGTTCCTCCTTCTTCCTAGCCAAGAACTCTATGCATCACTCCTGACCTCAGCAGTGACACAGGCGTCTGGAAACAGGTAGTTACATTGCAAACCATTTATGTCTATGATCTGACCTGAAACTTCATTCAGAAATGTATCGTGACATAATGCAGCACCAGGATTATGCTTCTTGAAGAACAGTCTCTTCTTTCATACATTTGAACTTGAGTGGTTCAATTGCCCCTGGATGCAGTGTACTGCCCCACTCCTCTTTTGAAGTGTGCACAGTGGTAGAATGGCCAAAGAGAAAAGGGAAAGAGAAAATACACTTTTGCCCAGATATTGCTGAGGGGGGCGGTGGTAGGATTCATGACTGGGAGAACAGTTATGTGATGATCAGAAAGCATCTCTGACTATAACAGTATTTCAGGACTGGAAACTAAATATACAAGAGCAGCATTTCTGCCCCAGTACCAACCCAGCTGATTGCTTCTGTTAGTATCACTTCAGTGTTTTCTTAACTAAGCCTTAGCCATATCATCACCAGCTTCTTTCTAATGTGGGGTCATGTCTCCCTTTACATCTGGTCCTTTGCTGGACTGCTGTTGGGTTGTAATTGCACTGGATTCCTAATAGAGTTTCTTGGTCTGCTGTCACAGCGTGATTGCAAGAACTTGAGTTGCATTGAATGTGTTCTTGATTACTTGCCAATTAAAGTGCAAGGAAAACACTTACATTCTTCTCCTTTAAAATTGCATCTAGACTTCATCTCCTCTGAAGCCTATGGGAAACTTGTAGAGATTATTTCTAGCTGTCCTGTCTTCTTTCTTCTACTGTTGGTGGGTATGTAGGTAGATGCTTTTTTTTTTTTTTAATCAGTGCTTTTGGTGTTTATGACATGGTGTTCTTTTTCTGTGTGGTTCTTTGTATGCAAAATTGAAACAGAAATGCCCTTCTGAAGTTGAATCCTGCTCATTTACACTTCCAAGTAGCTTGGGTTATAAGGTTTTAGATAGTCTCTCTTCAAAAAGAAGATATATGAAAGCATATGGTCCTGTGGTAGCTAGGCATGGAAGGAGATGTCTGAAGAAAGTGTGTTGTGGCAGGAAGGACATGTTGGATGAAGGGAGCAGAGATGAGCAGGGACTGTAAGGAGGCAGTATGCAGGGAACATGCAAATTCCAGGAGTCTGGTAGCGTAGGAGGTGCTGTACTGCGGTGGCTTATCTTTTGGAGCAGGTCTGCAGGGACAAACTGCCCTCTTGCCACCCCCGGGCAGCTTGGCAGTGTGTGTTGGGAAAGAGCCATGTCAGAGGTGTGAAAGAAAGCAAAAATAGGAGGGGGGAGAAGGGAGAGCAAGAGAAAGAAAAAGCCAAGAAGAGTAGGGGCAACGTGACAAGGAGGGTGAGCCCACCTGTGAAGGTAACTGTGAGTTTCTGTTTATCTTGCCTGTGTTTCTGCCACAAGGAGGTTTTCAATTGCCACCTAATATGACTGGCAGTTATTTTAACTTGTATTTCTCACCTCCATGCCCATGAAGTACCTTTGACAGTATTATTTTTGTGAGTGCAACTGGGAGTGTGTGTATCCTATTCCTGCAGAGGTGTCAGCATGATAGGATGTGACTATACAGGATAGCAGGCTGTACCACCCCATTTTGGGGGGTCATCTGTTCAACTAGACTAATATTTAAATTGTTGGAACATTAGGTTTCCCATAGTTGAATTGGGATCGGTTTAACCTCTGTCTCTCTGAACTTGCACACTGGCAAGCTCCTTAAACACCACTGCTAATTTTATTTTCTATTTTCAGCACGTATTTAAGATAACTCTTTTTGTTTAATAGGTTAAAGAGGAAATACTCTCACTGGCTGAGATCCCAGTGAGCAATTATAAATATTTTACTATAGTTACAGAACTTGGAATTCAGCCTTAGACTGTGGGCATTAGAGAATCCATGTGTGGAATTTCCATGTGTTGTGAAAATAGGAGGGCTTCACATGAACTAGGAGGGGATTCTTACTTGTTTTTGCAGAATTCAAGCACTTGATTTAAAAAAGAGTTCTTGTGGTTGTAAAGCAAACCTCTGCAAACAGCTTTGGACCATACCAGTTAGAAAAGGGTTAACTGAGACTCTTCATCTCTATTGCAGGCTAACACAGAAGGTCAGTGATGGGAGAAGCTAGGTCCAAACTGAAGGCTTTTGAAATAGCCCCCTAACTAGCCTAATGAATATGCCGTTGAGATGAACAGGTCATTTAACACTTTTCTTGTCGCTATTGTCCAACCAACCTTAAATGTCAGCTCTGTCATTCTGATAGGCTGGTCTTGCTTAAAAAGGTTTCCTGGCTTTGTTAGATTGCTAAGAGGGATTTCCCCCCGCCCTTATTTCTAATTGCTGGCAGAACCCTACGGATGTATTTATATCAGCCTTTTCATTCAGGTCAAGTCTTCGCTAGAGAATTTTGCCAGTGGGCAAGGGTTGTGAAGAGATGTGATCCAGACAGAGGTGGAAGCATCAAATATAGTTGTAATTATACTGCCTGAACTGCAGCTTACCAACCACAATGGAGTAACTTGCTTTGCTGAGGGCAGGATGTTTTTGGTACGCTGCTATAGGGAAGATGTTACGATATGCTGGAATAGCTGCCTACGCTTGAATGATTTTTCAGAGCTGGTATGCTGGAATTCGCTGTCGATGAACCATTCGACCCTGGTGTGGACCGAGCCTCAGGGTGTGAATGCCGCTGGTGGAAAGAACCCTTTTGCTGATACTCGAAGTGGCGAAACCCTCACAACAGAGATGGGTAGCCCCTTCTCCAGTGTTTCCACCAGGACCTTGAGCACACCTTCCATGTGCTGATGCTGGCTGTCCAGGTTGCTTGAATAAACATTTCACAGGAATTGAGTTGCTTACCTGATAGAACTGAATATTGATCAGAAATATTTTTGTGAACTTCCTCACCCTGTGAACAGCAAGCATGCATCTTCTTGGGAAACTTCCGTTTTTTGTGTCACCCCGTGTATTTTGTGATCTAGAAGGTCTCAGAAAATTGCTTCTTAGCTAAGGCGGACAGCAGGCAGATGGGCCCAGGCTTTTTGGTAAGATTTCTTGATGCCTCCTATACTCCTTGCCTTGAAGAGATTCCTCAGTGCAGTGGGCAGGAGCACTGTAACACTAGCATTCCTAATTTAACCACAAAGTCATGGGCTTGACATATTCAAAAACTGGGTAAAGGACAAAAGGACTGATGCTGTATTAGTATCCAATACCTCATTGCAGTTATTTGCCCAAACAGATTTTATTGGCTTTCTGATACTTGCATCAGCTGAAGGATAGAAAGGTGGAAACCCACATATCAGCACTGGAAAATAAAGGCTGATGGGTGTAATATCACAATTCCAAGTCTGTGCTGATGGAGTGCTGAGACCAGAAGGACTGTCCTGGCTACCCCCACTGATGTTGACAAAACTGACCCCAAGAGGCTGCTCACTATGGCAAACTGCTTTGGCAATGCATTGTGCCTTTGAGCTGCCCCTCCAAAATGGGAACCAGGTACCTCTTTGTATTCCTCGTGGAAATGATCATGTATGTTTGGGAAGCTTTTCAAACCACAGCAGCTCATTTGGGGGATATCGTTGAATGAAAGGCTCTAGTCATTTTCCTGTGGTTCCTGTGAACTTCTAATTCACTGAGATGCTTGGAAATTTCAGCACGTGAGTTTGCACCAGCCTCTTCCTGACTATTCATAACTGATGCTACCTATGCTCAAGATAGCCAACACAACAAGCACACTGCATTCTGACCAATATTGAACAAACCCACTAAGGACACGGCATCAATTCAAATCAACTGTTTGGCTGAAATTGTGCCTAGTGCTGAGCAAATGCCTAGCAAAACTAGCCAGAGGTCAAGTACAAGTTAATGTCAGGCTGACTTTCTACATCAGCACAGTCTGGATTCAAACTGGGATATTTGTTAACGGCCCTGAGAAAATAATCTCTTACACTCAACTGTTTTCCTTCAGAATCTCTCTAAGGCATGCATCGTTTCACCAATGGGAAGGGGATGGTCAAGGTACGTTGTTAGAAAGGTTTGAGTCCTTCCAGGAACCACGGAGCTGATCGGTGGTGGAGCAGATGGTTTCCTCACTATGCCCATCGTATGGGTAGTTCCACAAAAATCACATATTGCTATGGTCCTTTTTAACATTTCTGGTGTCTGAATGGCTTAAATACATAATCGGCCTTATTTTGCTAGCAATCTGACACAAGTGCAGAAAGATAGATAGAGCTGTGAGAAGGCCATCCCCACCAAGCTGTGGCTACTGTTCAGATGAGATCTGGCCATTGGCTGAAGAAGAGCTAAACTTGCTCAATTCTGGGGAGCAGAAGAAAGCATTTCATTTCATAGCTGTAGTTGACTTTCGTGAATTGAAAGCGTACTTTCAATGTAATCCATTGATTTGTTGAAGGTCACTCCTTGGTGACCCCAGCCTCTTTCACAGCAGTCTCCCTGTTTTAATTGTCTCTCACTGATGATGAGATGTCATCCCATCTTGGCAGGTAATGACTTGGCCTCCACTGTTTGCACCTCTCTCACTTCTTGGACAGCACCAACATGATCTACATGGGCAGGAAGCCTTGAGTGCTTGCCAACTCCAGCTGGGACAGAATGTCGCTGTGAATCTCAGCAACAAGCTACTGCAAGTGTGTTGAAGCTGTCTGTTTGCTATGGGATTGTGAATCAACTTTTATGTCTCAGTCCTTATATTCAAGATAGCGCTTGGCCTGAGCCTTGCTGTAGCATGCAGACAGTTGCTTAAAACCCAGCCTTTGCTTGCTCATCAGCTCTGCCTGCAGCAGTCAGTGTGGGGGTCAGGTTAGAGCTTTCTGAAGGATGGGTGCCAGACTGTGCATTGAGCTCTCCTGGGACCACTGCAAACATCGCTGCCTTCCATGCCAAGAAGAAGGCATCATGAAGTTTCTTTTGGTTTTGATTTTCTTCTCATGCCTCCTATAGCGTAAATACATGGTAATTTGTATTATTAAAAAAAAAAGAAAAAAAAGGTAAAACTTACCAAAACCACACTTCTCCTTAGGAGATACAAAATAAACCCCTTTCTTCTCCTCAACCAAGACATGGATGTTTTCTAAGATGCAGTTCAGCAAGATAGCAGAGCTGGTATGTTGACTTGCTGCCATCGAAATGGGTAGTGCTCCCTGCTCCTGGCTGTACCCTTCTGCATCTTTCTTTGCCTTGGCTCCGGCACTCATCTGCCCCCTTGGTATGCTGGCTCAGTTCACTAATCCAGCAGAAAACTAACCTGACAAGAAAAAAAAAAAGTTGAATTTATTTTTGGGGGGTAGGGGTTTGGTTTGGTTGGTTGCTTGGTTGTTTTTGTTAGGCTAGTGAGCTTTCAGAGGGGTTGGGTGAAGGCCAGAGCTGGGGTGTGGAAGGAGGTGGGACTGTGGGGCCTGCAGGAGGTTGCAGCGAAAGGTCAGATTCACTCATCCAACCTACCAAAGTTTTTCCTTGGGGCACCACGGGAAAGTGCTCAGACCCGGGGCACCGGGTGCAATCTCAGAACCTGTACAGGGCCAAGGGCACTGGAGGAGAATTTGCTTCAGCAGTGGAGTTTCAGCAGGTGAGTATAAACTTCTCCTATGGGTGTTATGGTCACCCATTTGTTTCCCAGTCCTCCACTCTGCTTTCAAAACCATGCTGCGAGTGCCAGGACAAAACTTTCAACCCAGCTGTCTCTCAGCTACCAAAATATCTTCTTTGCCCCATGACCAGCTCTCAAAACTTCCTTAGCGTTCCTAAACCAAGCATCTTAGGTAATGTTTCCCTTGGCCTATGAGAAATGGGAGGGATGCTCTGGAGATGAATAGTAGGATTGCTCATTTGCTGTCAGGCATCTGTCCTAAGCAAGCGCCTCAATAGCCGGTTCATCCAGGCTGCCTCCCCCTGCCTTTGTAATGCTCCCACCTCGCTGTGCTTTTTAGGGTGAGATTGTGGCTCGAGGAAGAAAGTGTTTCAGAGCAAAAATTGTGCAACTCCAGAGCCAAGAAAAAAGCCTTAATTATTCAACTAGTTTGAAACACTTTAAAGTATCCCTAAAAATAGGTAAAAGGGATGTTTGTCAGCTACAAAGGGATTATCATGCAGTGGTGTTGCTTGTCTTATTTTATGATGATGCTACAGAATACAGTCCCTCAGGTAGCCTCATTAATGTTTATGAATGAACCCCTTGTTTTGTGCTTTTGGTTTTAGAATACAGAAATAGGGCGAGAGGCTAGTAAGAGTAGTTTTACCATATATGCTTTGGAAAGCCCAAGGACATGGGTGTAAAGTCTCCATAAACCTCAGTGGTTCTGTGTATGGGTGACAAATGGATTTGGGCTTGTCCTAGACCAGCAGAGTAGATGTACCCCAGGTGAGAAATTGAAGCAGAACTTTGGCTAAAATCATCAGTGAAATTCTGCATGTTTAGCTAAATTTCCCTGTGAACCTGTCAGCAGGAGGTTGGCACGCCTGTGCGTCTCACCAGTCACTTTGTCTTGTTCTCTTCTGGCAAAGGCAACCTGTGACCATATATTGTAATAATCATAAGCACTTCCACAGAGCAGGATCCGGTAGAGCCCGCCGCCTGTCAGCCTCTCAGCCCAGGGTGGAGGCTACTGTCTTTTATCTATTTCTTAAAGAGGGCAACTGTTTCTTCTGGCTATCTTAAAAGAAGGATGGCAGTTACGCCCAGCCCATAACAGTATGCAGTGGTTTCTGAGTCTTACCACTCCAGCCTTAAAATAACAGCTCTTTTTTCTGAGCCAACCAACAATTGTGGTCAGCCACTAATACCAGTTTAACCATTTGGCAACTGCCCTATAGGAAGTAGCTCTTTCGAGAGAGCCAAAAGAGACTTGTCCCCTCTGCTCTGGTGCTGTGCTGGGTTTGTGTCAGCCAGAAATGGATGTTTACAGATTTCCTCAAATACAACCTGCCTCTTTATAATAACAACCAAATCCCAGAAAGTTGATAGCAAACAAATTGTGGAAATAGCTTAGAAATAGTAACTGCAGTTAATTGTGTTGGGTTTTTACTTGATGAATGAGTGGGTAAAATTCTCTGATCCCCCTGCCCCCGCATTTTTTTTCTCCATAGTTCCTTATTCTAACGTGTAGTGGTTGTCATCGGAGTTTATGTTGGACTCAGTTCCGTCCCTGTTACGCACAGCAGTGACTGCCTTTGCAAACAGTGCCGGTGAAACTGGAATCAGGCCCTTATGGCTTTAGGGCAGAAATTACAAATAAAGGGCTGCTGTGGGCGGGGGTTCCCACTCCGCCCCCCGAGACGCTGCTCCCCCCGGGGACGTTGCGCTCTGCCCCGGCCGGTGCCCTCGCGTTTCCCCGGGGCGGCCCCTGGGAAGCAGCGCCCGCCCTGGGGGACCGCGAGTCACCCCCCCCGCTGCACTCCGCGCACCCCCGCGCGGCGGCTCCGCGCTCGGCCCCGATTCACTCCGCGGCGACCCGGCTCCCCGCGCGGCCGCAACCACGTGGCGAGGAAAGTTTCTCGGCGAGCGCCCGGAGCGCTCCGGCTCGGCTCGGCTCGGCTCGGCGGGCGGGAGGGGCTCCGCGGGGCTCCGCGGGGCGCGCAGCGGCGCGCGCTCCCGCCCCCCGCGCCAACTTTTTCCCCGGCGCGCGCCGCTGAGCTCCCCTTTCCCCGGCGGGCGTTCGTTTTGAATGAATGACCTCACCCGCGCCGGCCAATCGGCGCGCGGGGTCTCTTAATATTCATGAGGCGGCGCGCCAATGAGCGGGCGAGGAGGTTGTTTTAAACGGCAGAGCCCCGCAGCCAATCAGGCCGCTCTCGTAGGCAGCCAACGCGAGGCTGAGCCGCGCCGAGCCCCGCGTCGTGCCCTGCGCTCCGCTCCTGTCCACACTGCCGCGAACAATACAGGTACGTTCAGCCCCGCCGCCGCTCTCGGGGGGCGGCTGCCCCCTGCCCGCCCCGCCGCCGCCCCGCCCTGCCCCCGCGCCCCTCGGCGCTGCTCCCTGGGGTGGGCTTTTTTTTTTTTTTTTCCGCGCTGCTTCCTTCCTCCGAGTTTTTTTTTTTTTTTTAATTAAAAAAAAAAATTTCCCCAAAACTTTTCCTCCTCGCATGGGAATAAACGGTGCCGGACCCAGGTGCTGGGAGCAGCCGGCGGTCCGGCCGCGCCGGAGGGATGCGGGGCGAGCCGCGGCGCGGGGCGCAGCCCCCGGCCCCCGTCAGCCCCGGCGGCCCCGCGAGGAGCCCCGCGGCGGCGCGGGGCCGCGTGTCCCCCGCGCACCCCGCTTTCTCCCGGTTGCCGGGAGTAACATGGCTGGTGCAGCAACTGCACGGGGACTAACTCTTCTTCTCCCCGCACGGGCAGGGATTTTTCTCTGCCGCCTCCTAATGTCGCACGGCAAAACGCGCGGCGCCCTCGGGTTTTATTTGCCCCCTCGCCCGGGTGGGCTCCGTGGGGCTGGCGGCGGTGTGAAAGTTGCCGGCCGTGCGCAATGCTGTGCCTGCTGTTTATTCTGCATTAATATGGCTGTCGCTTTAGCATCTGACAGGGATAAACCCTGCGCGCTGCGCCCGCGCGTCCCGGCGAAACAGTTTTTTATTCGCGCTGGCCGCCTCCAAACTGCCCCGCTGCCTTCGCCTCCGCCTCGGCCGCTCTTCCCCCAGCCGGGAAGGTGCGTTTCGGCCGGCTGCGCCCGCGGCGGGGCCGCGAATCGGCTCTTCCTCGCGCGGCGGTGCCTGTGCTGTGGGCATTAATATGGCTGGCGCTGGAGAGCCCGGCGAAGGGAAGAAAGACGTGTAAGCAGCATAGCGATGGGGAGGGGGGTCGCGGCGGGGGAAATCTGCCCCCCGGCGCCCCGCGGAGGGCTCAAACCTTTCGCTTTCGCCCCGGCTCGTCTCTCCCCACCGCCCCGCGCCCTCGGCGGGGCGCCGGGGGGCCGTTTGGGGGGCTTTTGCACTTTTTTTCCCGGCGGCGCGGGCGAGCGCAGCCGCGGCGATAATGGCTGCACGGGAGTCTTTGTTACACGGAGTATTGCGCTAGGCAGGCACCGGGGGGGGGGGCGCTTCTCCCCGCGCCGCGGCCGCGGCCCAGCCCCGGCGGCCCCCGCGCCCCCCCGGGGCCCCCGCGAGGCGGCTGCCGGCGGCGGGGGCGGCGGGGCCGGGGCCGGGGGCGGCGGCGCGGGGGGAGCGCGGCCGGGGGGGCGCGCGGCTTTGTTCGGCGCGGCGCGGCGGCGGCGGCCGGGAGGAGCCATCTTAGCGAGCGGCGCCGGCTGCGGGCGCGGAGCGCGGCCCGCGCGGCTCCCCGGCCGCCGCGGCACCCGCGCCGCCGCCGCGCCCGCGCCGCCGCCGCCGGCCCCCCGCCCCGCCGCGCCGCCCCCCGCGCCCCCCGGCCCGCCGCCGGGGCCCATTTCAGGGGCACTTTCTTTCATGAGGAGGCGTTCCACAAAATGGAAGATGAGTTATCGGCGCCTCGGCCGCCCTGCCGCTCTGCCTCCGCCTGCCAGCGGCGAGCGCGCTGCCGAGCCGAGCGAGCCGAGCCGCGCCGCGCTGAGCCGAGCCGAGCCGCCCGGCCGCCGCGCTGCCCGCGCGGCCCCGCCGGCCGCGGTGACCTTGGCGGGGCAGAAGATGGCGGGAGGCCGGCGGGGCGCGCAGCGGCGCCGGCCGCCGCGCCCGAACTTTGCCGGGCCGGGGCCGGTCGCGTCCCGCCGGCGCGGGCCCCGCGCGCCTCCCGGGCCGGGCGGCGGCAGCGGTCCCGTAGGAAGCGGCGCCCGGCCGGGACCGGGGCGGCCCGAGCCGCTCTGCCCGCACGTACAGGCTTCAGCGGCGCGATTAAATAAAAAACTAATTTTTCCAGCGCGTGGAAAAGCTGTAAATAACAAACACTGCAGCAGTATTTGCTGAGGGAAAAATAAGGAAAGAGAGGGAGGGAGGAGGAGAGGGGGGAAAAAAAAAAAAGAGGCAGCCCAAAAGTTAGCATCTTCCTTGCAGTGACTTGCTGATTGCATCCCTCGCGCTGGCCACTATGCCTCAGACCATGTCACTTGGCAGAGCAAGAGCCAGCACGGGGTTTGGCAGGTCCCACTGTAGTGAAAACTGGCCCTTATTTGCACACCTTTATATGTAAAGGTTATTGCACATATATAGGGGGAAATAAGCAGCCTGGCCTTTCTGCTTGGAGAGCAGCTGCTAACATGTGAACTCCAGCTACTAAGGGGATAAGTCATGGGCTGGCACTGTGCACACTGCTTGAGCCCCACTGTGGTAGCCAAGCAAAACAGATATTTTATATTAGTTCATATATAACACTTAATGGGCATGAGTATGTGTATTTAATAGCCTGTCTCCAGTCTTTGGACATGATGTAAATATATCAATGTAAAACTTAAATCCCATGACCAGTTTCACTTGGCTTCAGCCTGCAACCCAAATCTCAAGGAAGAATAATTTAACTCCCCATAGTAGGGGGTGTTAGGGGGAAAGAAAGGGGCTGTATGACTGATGGCAGATCACTTCAGTCACTCATTTTTTTTCCTATACATACATGTACATGCACACATATACACTATTTTTTTGTCATCCCTCCCCCCCTTACAGAGTCAAGATGGCTAAAGGTGATCCGAAGAAGCCCAAGGGCAAGATGTCTGCCTATGCCTTCTTTGTGCAGACCTGCCGCGAAGAACATAAGAAAAAGAACCCAGAGGTTCCAGTCAACTTTGCAGAATTTTCCAAGAAGTGCTCAGAGAGGTGGAAGGTACTATAATTTGTGACTTCCTGAAGTGACAACTTATTATAGTTTCTGTAACTTAACATGCACATGTTTGAGCAGAGAGGGAGTCAGTGCTGTTTCGGTCAATGTGCCATCCTTGGCAAAGAGGTCCAGCCATCAGTCTGATGTTGCTGACTCCTGTAATAACTGTGTATTTGTCCATTTAGGTGCTTCCTCTAAGCCTCAGTCATCTTCCTGTTCCCACACAGTGCTCTTAATGAGCTACCTCCCCTTAGGCCTGTCCTCCCAAGGAGGACTTTGGGTGTACTTGTGCCATTCCAGCTGTTTTCCTTATGCTGAACACACCAGTTGTGGCTGCAGTCCCTGGTATAGAACCTTTGTCCCCAAGGAGATCTGGTTAGAAAACCAACCAATTCTTTAAAAAAAAAAAAAAAAAAAAAAAAAAAACTCCCCATCAAGTTGGTATGTGTTGGTTTGTTTATTTAAAATTTGCCAGCTATTGAACGGTGGGGTAATCATGTGGTTTCATGTCTTGTTTTGTTGTTTTAGACCATGTCAAGCAAGGAGAAGGCTAAATTTGATGAAATGGCAAAGGCCGATAAGGTACGATATGATAGAGAAATGAAGGACTATGGACCTGCTAAGGGTGGCAAGAAGAAGAAGGACCCCAATGCCCCGAAACGACCACCGTAAGTAACTTTGTGGAATTAAATGCACAAATGTTATTTTGACATATCTTAAAGCTCTGTGGCCTAGCTGTTAGTTTTTTGTAAGAGAAGTGAGTTGAACATACTGTTGTATAGGAGTATTGATAATATTCATAGCTTGTTAGTATCGTTTTGTAGGCTTTCTAGGCAGCTTGTAATCTTGAGCATGCAGAGCATTAATAGGAATTGTTCAGTTCTTAGGACTCTCAAACTCATGATGATGAAAGACATGGAAATGGCAGGCTTGCAGTAAGACTTGTGTATTTTAAGAAAATCAAATTTGGGGGGGTAGACAATGAAAACAGAAGTGTCGGGGGGAGGAGGGACTGCAAGTTTGGTCCTCAGTAAAACCCAAATGATTGGGGAAGTGTTCTTCCTCCGAGTGCGAGTGTACATGTGAATCTGGTGGGTGCAGGATGGTGGAAGGGGCTGGCAGCTGCCCCAGCCCCGCTGTCCTGGGTGCATTTCTGCAATGCTCACTGTCCTGTGATGCTCCTCCCAGGTCTGGCTTCTTCTTGTTCTGTTCGGAGTTCCGCCCCAAGATCAAATCCACAAACCCTGGCATATCTATCGGGGATGTAGCAAAGAAACTTGGCGAAATGTGGAACAACCTCAGTGATGGCGAAAAGCAGCCTTATAATAATAAGGCAGCTAAGCTGAAGGAGAAGTACGAGAAGGTAAGGCTTGTTATTACTTGTCTCTTTTCCGTTCCGGTTCTTGTGTTAATGTGCTTCTGTAAAATAGACCAAGCCGAGGTGGCCCCAGTGTAATGAGCATCTCTCCCGTTTATGGCTGTTGGCAGGTAGACATGTACTAAATGCACTGCGTGCTACGTAGCCAAACTCTGCGTTACGGCTGGATGTATGTTGGGACAGAGTAGGTTAGAGACCTGCAGGTAAATTCCGAAGAGGAAGGAGAACTTTGTCCAAATGATGTGCGACAGTGGCTGCTTGTGCTGCTTCAGCAAAGTTTGCTGTGCTTTTAAAAAGCTTTATCCCATTAGCTAGAAACTTCTTAGAAGTTGGGTTCTCTTTCTTCTCCTCCTCAAAGAAATAGCTGAATACAGGACTCGGAGATAGTGTGGAGGCAATGGAGTATCCTTGGGTGTCTGCAAACCTGTATATTGTAATGCTGGCTGCCTTCCCTTTAGGGGCTGCAGCTATGGAAAGCCAGTCCCTTTACATTTAACGCCCACTGCTGTACAAATGCTTTGTGTTTGCTGCTTAGAGCAAATTAAGACATCCCCTTGACTTTGCAGGATGTTGCAGACTACAAGTCTAAAGGAAAGTTTGATGGCGCAAAGGGAGCAGCAACCAAAGCTGCTCGGAAAAAGGTAGAGGAAGAAGACGAAGAGGAGGAGGAGGATGAAGAAGAGGAGGATGAAGATGATGATGACGAATAAAACTGTACAATACTTGTCTCCATGTGAATACCATAGAGTAGGGGAAACACCATAAATGAAGCACCTCTTATTTGAGATGGTGTCTCTTGCCCTTATTAGGCTTAATTAAAAAAAATTTGGATTCCGATCGCGTTGTAGTTTCTAAAAGTGCTCTAGAAATTGTAACTGGTTTACATGAAGTGGCCATGGGTGTAGTGAGCACCCTGAAACTGTATCAAAGTTGTACATATTTCCAAACATTTTTAAAATGAAAAGGCGCTCTAGTGTTCTCCTAACTCTGTGCACTTTGCTGTTGGTGTAACAAAGCATTTAAAAATGTTTCAAGCATTTTTTTAATTTGTAAGGTGGTGTTACTATATGGTTATTGGCTAGAAAATCCTGGGTTATAAACTGTACATATCTATAGTTTGTAAAAACTAGACAGATTCTTGTGGTACATGCTTAGAGTTATGATGCCTTAGAGGAGCAGTGATTACTTGGAAAGGCTGTACGTTCCACGGGGTGCCATGGCCCAAAGCATGCACTGTGAGGGTAGATCTATTTACACTACAGTGGGCGTCCATTTAGCTTAAAGTTGTCTTTCTGTATATAGTGAAATAGCATTCTGCTGCCATTCTTAGTTGTGGAAGGGGGTTCAGCTGGCATGAGAAGTGTATGGATTTTTTTAGTTAAGTGCGGTAGTTTTTAAACTGAAACTGTAGACATCTCTTCATTGTCAACGAAGTGAAGAGCCAGTGCAGCAACTGAAGTTCAAAAACACTCTGTACTTAAACAAATTTGCAACGTTCTGTTTTTTTTGTATGTTTAGAATGCTGAAATGTTTTTGAAGCAAAATAAACAGTATTACATTTTTAAAACTGTTCTTGACAACACTCTAAATTTCTGGTTTAAGAGGATCTTAACAACAGCAAGAGGTTCATTTTGAAGTCTGTGGCATCCCTCAGGGCTGGTGACTTAGGAAACATTCTGACTCAAGGATTAAAAAAATAAAATAAATGGTGGCCAGCCACAACTGGCTGAATTGAAAGAGATGGCTGCTCCAGCTAATATGCAATCGTAACTGTTTATGGCTGAGTGGCATAAGATGCTATGCAAGTTTGAACTTTATTACTTGAACTTGGGAGCCTAAATGAACATTCATGACGTAATTGTTTGTTTGTGTGTGTATATAGCAGCATTCAGAGATGCAGAGAAAGGTAGGTGGCTAGGAATGAGGCTGACACCATGGAATAAGTATAAAAGCATAGTTTGGATTTTTTTTTCCAGTTGTGTTGGGTAAATTTATAGCCCAAATGCATTGCTGTACATATTAAAATGTGCCTTTTTTGTCCTGTGTTAAACTGTTTCAGACTTGTGGTTTTTTCTAGCATCTTAATTCATGGCAGGAGAAAGGCGCCTAGTCTAACTCTCTGCTGAACTAGGTGTGGCACAGGTACTTAGTATGTGTCCTTTCTCTAATGCTGCCAGTTTAAATCTGAATTGGGCTCTACAAGGTGGGTTGGGGAGCAAGGGCAGATCTCTGTCACCGCGTAGCGACCGTCTGGCTGCATCCCGGTCGCTGACTTGCTGCTGCCTCCCCAGTCCCAAGCTGGGGCTGTTTGGCAGCTCTTGCAAGGGAGAGGTAATACCTGATCTCAAGCTGGTGATCTAACTGTGCTTGCCTTGCCCCTGAAACCGCATGGTTTCTGAAAGCGAGCCCCCCTCACTACCCTGGTATTCCTTTCCTTCCTTGCTGTGGCCATAGTTAGCCGTCAGTGCTGGCGCTGCAGCTCGGAGGAGAAGGGTGTATGTGAAGGTACTTGCAGTAAGAGCAGGCTGACGATGCCGACTGCCACGAGCAGCTCGCTGCAGAGGACGGGGTAACTCGCTGGTGTGAACTGTGGGTACAGGCTGCTGCCATCCCTTCCTTGGAGCCAAACTGCAGGCTAATGAGGGCCAGGCTTATAGGCAGGAAAAACGCTTCTACTCTGGATAAAACATAGCTTCGTTGCTTAATTGGGTAGTGTTTCTGGCTTCTTGTGGCTTCTCAACAACCTTGGTATCCTGGCAGAACTGAAGCCAGTCTAATGTTGAGATGGTTAGAACCTGAAAGCAGAAACAAACTAAACTTGGTATTGGATGAAGCAAGCTAATGAGCTCTTACAGAATGTGGCAAACTTTTTTTTAAGGGCTGTTTCAGTTGGATCACTTAAATATTTCTATTTTGGCTTAACTATGGCAATTGTTAATGTCTCTAATACAAAGAAAAGTGTTAAATTTGCTCCCGTCTTACAGGAAGTCACACTTTAAAAGCCCAAATAAAGCTGCATCTGGAAAAGAAATAGGTGCTCTTGTATTCCCTACTCTTTCCATGTCCCTTCCACTGCAAGGGGGAAAGATGGTTGGAGCTGCCAGCACGTGGAAATCTGATGGGGAAGTGGTGGAGCGGAGGAGAAATGCAATGGCATCATTTCAGGAGCTATAATACTGTTTCTATTGTCTAGTTGGCAAAATCTCCCCTTGGCCACATATGGGAATTAGTGTAGATCACTGCTGTGCAAATCGAGCTTGGCTTTGAATTAACTGCTAGTGAGCTGAGCCCCTATTGATAGTATTAGCACATGAGAACTAGAGCTGACACCGCTTTGTCTTCATTGTATTGGAAATCTATCGAGTTGCAGGGCTTGATTAAGGTCTTGGACCTTGCAGTGCGCTACCTATTCCTGCTCTGCGAATTCCTAAAATATGGCGTGCCTCAGGGATACATACAGTTCAATAAAATGTTAGTGCAGGACTCTGGGGACTGAAATTTGGATATTGCAGGTGTAGTGATGATGCTTCCTCCAATGTGCTGCCATTGATAAATAGCATAGTGTGAATGTGCATAAATAACACATGATTTCCCCCCCACCCTGTTGGTGTTCAAAGATGTGATCCCAAATACTGGGAGCTATTTCCTGATAGAACACCCTCCAAATGGTCTTTTTCTGTGCTTTAAAATGCTTGTGGTGTTTCAAAGCAGACATTTTTGCTTTGGGCTGCTATACAGCAAAAACTTACACTTCAACTTTACTCTGAAACCAAACAGCATAAATATGTGTTTTATCTGTCGCATATAGAGAAGAGTAAT
The DNA here is from genome assembly GCF_036417845.1 of Apteryx mantelli. Classification (NCBI taxonomy): domain Eukaryota; kingdom Metazoa; phylum Chordata; class Aves; order Apterygiformes; family Apterygidae; genus Apteryx; species Apteryx mantelli. Next base: position 16,874,237 of record NC_089990.1, read on the forward strand.
GATGAAATAGATTTGGGATGGGGGGGGGAGGGAAGGGGGAGTGGGGAGAAGAGATGTACCCTCGCATGGATCTGACGGAGCTGAGTGCGAGGCTGCTCTCGTTCCCAAAATGTAAAATGTGCTTTGGTACATCCCTCCTCCCTGCTGAAGTGAGGCAAGCTGGTGTGCGTTTTAAGCTCAGCTTAAAAAGAAGAGGCTGTGCCTGTACTTCGGTGGTTAAAACCCGCTGGTGGTTCTAGGGGAGAGCAGAGCGGGGCCTCTGCTTGAGGGAAAGGGGCTGCTGGTTCTGAAACGGTCCCGCAAGCGCTGGATCCCCCGCGGTGCCGAGGCGGCAGGGTGCTGCCCAGCGCCGCCGGAGGCAGCGCTCACCACCTTGGGGTAGCTCTTCTGCGGTTTAGCGGTTTACACTCATGACTATAATCTTGAGAACGCGGTCGCTACCGAAACACACCGCGTCCTTCTGCGATTAAACCGACAGGCGGGCGGTGGGGCGAACCGGGCTGCAGAGCGGCTCTGCTCCAGTGCAGGGCCAGGGCCTGCTGCTTCCAAAACTCTGCCCAAAAATGTAGTAGCCAGACGTGAGGAGGCAGCGGAGTCATGCTCTCCTGCAGCCCATACATGTCCAGTTTCAGCTGAAATGTGGTAAACACTTAGTGCGAGCTGAATGGAAGGTCTCAGCCCAGGGCAGGGAGAAGCACGTCTGGGTAAGCCCTGCCGCTAACGCGGAGGGTGGCTCTCCGCAAACAGCCGCAACTAAAGCCGTGCTGCAGGGTTGTTTCTGCTGCTTGTGTCGGTATCCTAATGCATCTGTGGGGAAGCAGCACATTAATTTTTCTGTAATAAAATTAATTAAAAATCCTAGTCCAAATGCGTATTGAATCAATTAGTAGCAAACAACTTCAGCTCTAACAGAGCTCCATAGGAAGGTGAGAGTCTGCTTGGGGGAATCTTACTAGGGATGTGTCTCTTGTATCTGCTCCCTTTGAGCAGCTAATTTTTAGATAGTTTTATTTACTCCTGATAAACCCTGTTGAAACAGCAGCTAGGTGTGAGGTTTTCTGTTGGCTCTGTCTTGCGAGGTGGCAGGTGAAAGGCTTTTTGTTTCCAATCTCCAGCCAAATACTGGCAGACATCTCGAATTAATGCTTTCCCTCTGCTCACTCAGGCTGTCGTTCTGTGATGTTATTCGTGGGGTGGAGAAACAGTCCCCCCGTTCTCCCTGAAAAAAACAAAGTAAGACTTCCTTTTCTGAGAGATTTTGGAATAGCAGCTCGGACAAGGAGAAGCAGCCGGCTGGGAGCTTCTGGCCGACTTTGCTCGGTGCTGGAGCCCAGACGCTGCATTTATGGCCTCAAGATCACACTGGAGTTTGGTTTCTAGCAAGCTCCACGCTCACCTTTATGAGTCTGAACCCAAACCTGCTCTCCTCTGTAAGGTAACGGGTGAACTTTGGTGACTCGCAAGTGACATACTTGTTTCTTTCCCCTAGAGCTGCACTAGATTTTAATACAATAAATTGAATTGTGAGTGGCAGCTGCCCTGTAAAAGAAAGTGTGCTGGAGACCCCATTACCAAACAGTTGTTCTCTGACTGTATTTCAGCTTGCAGCGTAAAGGGGGCTAAATAGCCAGCGTGCCTGGCTGGGGTTTCCTGGCCCTGGGAAACGTCTTCATCATTTTTCCTGGCTGGGGCTCTGGTTTGGTGCTCAGTACACTCCTACCCTTGCGTGGTCTGCATTTGGTGATCTGTGTCTAAAGTGCTCTGCAAACACCTAACCCTTCTGATAGACCTCATGCCTACGCAGTAAAGCATGATGCTGATGAGGGGTGGCTTCCTAGCCTGTGCTAATGAACTTGTTTGGAGTCACCTGCTCCTGAGAGCTTTTCCCCAAATGCCTTTCTGCACCTGGGTCCTTAAATCAGGCACAAGGAAGTAGCACTGGCCCTGCTGGAGGTGCCTGCAGCTGACCACTGTGTTTCCCTAGCTGGTGAGTACCTCCTTGCCTTGTTCCTGAAGGTGGCATGGCCTCCCAGAAACCCCTAGGAAATAGCTAAATCAGGATTATTCTTTGTGTTGAGAGGGCAGGTGGTCTGTCCAGGACTATAGAGCCTGGATTCTGTTTGGACTAGAAATCCTAGTGCCATGGTGGTGTTGAGATGTTTGGAAGCTGTGATGTATGTAAGCAAGTTGGGCAAATCCCTGTTTTGTTGGTGCTGAGGATGGAGCTGCATTAATGGGGGTAAGAGGACATCCATCTTGTAACTGCGTCTCCTGATGTGGAGGACTTCACTTTGCTGACTGAATCCACCTGCCAGAAAAACCACAATTAGCAACTCACCCTTGCTATGGGATTGGGAGTTTTGAATGTATTTGCTGGTGATTTCTGAGCCCTGAAGTGCACAGTGCTTTACCAAGCACCTTGTGCCCAATGGGGCTGTTGGTTAGATGTCCCCAGCTGCGAAGCCCCCGGTGTAGGAGCAGCCCTTTTGCATGGGTGCTGCACACCTGCAAGCTCTTGTTGACAAGACCCTGTGTAAGGGGGCACTTGGGGAGGATCCTGTGAGTTAGAAAGTAGCTGTTTCTTCCCAGTCCCTCCCCTTATAAAGCTTCCTCAAGTATTTCAAGTTGGAAAAAGGCTTTTTTATAATATTGATCAAACATTGTCTGTCCTTGTTGTAAGAGCTTATCACTTTTGTAAGTGTTTTTAACTGCTTTTTTTGGTGAAACTTAAGATTTGCTTTATGTCAGTTTAGAAAATTCATACAAGGAGAAGGTTGTAATGATTTGGGGATAGTATGAGACAAATGTCTTTTGCCTCCTGGTAATTATCATGCGACTGTTCTTTTACTATGTGTTACCTGGGATGTACCACCAGTAATTCGTGGTCTTGTGAAAGAGGCTTGAGAAAGGTAGGAGCAGGGGCAATTTGGCCCTGGGGGAGAGAGAGAGAGAGAGAGAGAGAGAACATCTGAGGTAAAAAATATGTTCGTCAGGTTTTGTTCTCTTCACCTTTAGAGGTTGAACTGGGGATCTTTTCTGGGCTCTGCTTCTGCAGTTGTTTAAGATATTACTACCTGCAGCTGCGTGCCCTGGCTCCTGCCAAAGGTTGCTCCCCTATAGCAGGGAGAGCAAAAGGAAACATGTGCCAGGTCTTCAACTGGCTTATTTCATTGCCTTGTATAGTAACTTAATTTTTGCAAGCTGCTGGGAGCTTTTTCAGACCAAGCTCAAAGATGAAGGTGCCAGTGAAAGTCTTAAAGAGAAGTCTGCCTTCCAAGGGCTTGTCTGCAATTGGAATAAAACCTGACAAAACAGCATTAAACTGTCTAATTAAAGATCTCTCACTTCTCACTGTCATTCATGTTTCCTTCTTCGGTGATTTCCTACCCCGGAGAGTCGCCTAACAAAAAAGGATAGACCAGATCTGGTGTTTTGAACTTTGAGGGCAGCTTGCAGAAGGCCTCACACATTCAAAAGAATCAAAGGGTTTTGCTTTTTTTTGTTTTCTGTGATTCCTATTGCATCTCTACAGTAAGAACAGTCTCAGCAGAAACCTTCTGGGATAAACCATGGGGGAAATGAGGAAGTTGGAAGAACTGGGGAAAAAGTAGCAGGCGGTGCAGAGGGATGCTGTGGCGGAGCTGGGGTGAACCGCGGTGGCCGATGCTCGGCCCGTGACGCTGCTGCAACCGCCGCCGTCGCTCCGGGCGAGTCGGGAGCGGTGCCTTGTTCCAGGGTCCCCCGCAGCCTGGCTGCAGAGCCGAGCCCAGGCGCCTGCGGGGATGCTGGCGGCCGGCCCCTCCTTGCGCTCTGCCGGGACAGAAAGCCGAAGGCGGCTCTGCTAAAGGCTCAGCCCTTCAGCTGCCCGAGGAAAGCTTGATTGCTCCTCTCTAGAGACCACTGGGAAATTCTCCTGCAAACCCAGGAAAGATCGGACTTGACAATCCTAATTTACTGGAAGGAGAGATCCTAAAAAACCAACTCTTCAAAACCAGTTCAGACTGATCTTTGCAAGTGGAAAGAAACCCCCCCAAAAAAACAAAAAAAACCCCCTTTCTCTCTCTTCCCTTGCCACCCCTCCAAATAAATGCCTCCACAAAGCTTATTTTCAGGTGCCATTTCACAGATCTTTTAACTTTGAAAAACATTTCTTCTGTCCATGTCTTTTCCTTCTTTCTGGTTCTCTGGCTCTTCCCGTGGTGTTCCCGGTCGGCGCCCTGCCCGCGTGCAGCGAGGGTCTGGCGCGCGGGTGCATGGTGTTGCACAGTGTGCCCTGTGCCGCCTGCCCCGGTGGCGAGCAGACCCGTTCGCACGCCTTGCCCGGGGCTTGTTTTCCTCCCGGACTTTGGGGACGGATCCGTCTGAGGCTTTTCTGCTAGTTGGGTGCTTTAGGGAGGATTTTCGGCTGACATGAGCTGTTGCTCGGTGCCGTTTTAGATTAGCTAAGGGTTCCCTTAGCACGAGATCTTGCACCAAGCAGCGTCGAGGCAAGGATGGAGGCTGATTTGATGCTCTAACCGTTGGTGGGGACAAATCCGCTGAATGGGCTGGCGCGCGTGGAGCTGGGCCGTTGCGATGGATATGGGAAACGCGAGCAGGAGGCACGTTGGGGCCGGGGGCCACTCAGCCTCCGTGTCTCCAGCACGCGGCTGGTGGCGGGGTGGCCCCAGCCTGCAGCATCTCCCTGTCAGGGACCACATGGTGCTCCGTTTCATAGCTGTCCCCGGGAAAGAAGATTCTGTAGCTGGTGTAGATGGAAGGGAACCGATGGTCTCAAAAGCGCTCACCGTTGCCTGTGCTCAGGTCTCTCATGGAGATGATCGTGGCCCGTTAAAGCGCTCTGAAGGCCCTGCTCTCACCGACCGAAACGCAGTCTTGCTGGTTTCTTTCAGTGTGCGTATTTGAGTGGGCTGGTAGCATCTTCTTGCGGCCGGGAACGCGAATTAGCTGCTGTGGGGTGAGGCACGGCGTGAATGAGCGCGTGGATGGGAAGCACTTTCGTACGTGTTCCCACCCTGCGGGAGCCGGAGGCAGCTTCCCGCGGGGAAGCTCGGACCTTGGCCCGACCCGTGGCAGCCCTGGCCTGCCCCAGCGCTTCCTCCGTGCGAGGTCTCGGGTACCTGCGGTGAGAGATGGGTCCCCTGGAGGAGCTGGTGGCTTGGACTCGTCCCCTAATAGAAACGTGATGAGGATGGTTTTTTTTTTTTTTTTTTTTTTTCTCTGGAATCTCTGCGTTTCTCTCTTGATCCTTGAGGCACAGAAGTGGTGTCTGTGTGCATGTGACATAGCTGTGCACGAACTCCCTCTGTGACTTCTTTCTTTCAGGGGGAGAAATGCATTCAGGAAAAAGCAGGGCCCTGACAACAGGAATCGAGTGTTTCTAAATATGGACATCCCTTTTTGGACTAAAAAGTATTTTTTGTGCTATGCATATTTCCCCTGTTAATCATTTCCTTTTGTTTCTTGCAAGCTTTGGTTCTCCAATGTTATAGAGGGAATTATAGCTGCTCTGTTTGTAAACTTTCCTTTACGATACATTAAGTGGTTTGCATGTCAGCTGCGTTTGCCGAGTTCTCTTTTTAACAGAGTTGGAAAGGCCAGTCCTCTGGTTACTCGCTCTTTTCTCTTTTCTTTTTTTTAAAACAGTCATATTTGGCCTCCGCCCATCTCGAAATATTGGGGATTTTACAGGCCATTGAGCTTTGCTGGGTCCCGTTCACTGCTTTTGTGTTAAACTAATTGGCTTGATAAAGAAGGCTCTGGGCCCAGTGAAGTGCTTCTCCTTCAAGGTGAAACGTGAGATGGAAGGGGGAAAATATTTAGATGCTCACTAGCAGTTATGCTGGCTGGATAATCTGAATGCATCAGAAATCAGCTAGAGCTCAGACAAAGTAGAGGATTAAGAGTCTGAGATGGGAGAGCTGCGTGGACATCTGGAAGCCTGCTGTTTAGCTTGTCTGTTGGGGTGTTTTTTGTATTCATTATGTGGGTTATACTCACCAAAAATGAGCAGCACGATGGGATCGCAGTTGCTCTCTGTGGATATATTCTGAAATAACAGTTACTGTTCTTATTTATGAAGCGCCCCACCCTCCCTACCAAAGCTCTTTGCCTTTAATGAAAAACCAGTTACGAGCACAACCAAAGCACGAGCAACCCAGCCCCTAAAAGCTTAAGGAATCCGCCCAGGTTTTATGGCCCTGGTTTGCACAAAGCACTGCTGCCCGCAGTCCTCGATTTGCGGGTTCACAGATTTGCGGATTCTGCTGATCGCAGTTGCCGTTTCTCGTTCGTTGGAGCAGGCGGCGGATGCCTGGGCCCTCGCTCGCGCCGCACAGCCAGCGCCGTGCACCCAGCTATGGGAGCGGGACTGCTGCCAGCATGTGCGCTCGTTTGTGGCTTGCAGAGCACGTTAAAAACGCAAGCGAATAAGAAAAGAAGAGAGAAACCAAAACCAGTCTTTTTGAACCATTCCCGTACTTGGACAAAGCTGCGCGGTTTGCAGACTGCTCTGGGCGCCAGCCGCACACAGCCCAACAGGGCGCTGGTGGGTCAGAGCCACCCCGGCGCGGCGGGAGTCCCTGTCCCGCGGCGTCGGACCCGTCCCCGTCCTGTGGTGTCCCGGAGGGAGATGAGGATGGCGAGCGGCGGCGTGAAGCGCAAAGCAGTGCGCTCCAGTGTGTTGCCTGGGGACAGATGGCTGAGTGTGTTTTTTTTTTTTTTAATTTTATGATGAAATACGAGTTGAAAAATATTTTTACCTTTTTGAAAACAAAATACTGAAAAAGGAATTCCAAATATGTTGTGAACAAAAATAGCCAAATAATTTTTTTTTAAACAGTCATTTCGTGCCTCTCCATGTGTGCACCATTTCTCAGTCATCATCCTTCATCTCCCGTGCTTCGCTTGCTCGTGTTTCCACCCTTTTCCTGGACAACCTGCTTTTGGCAGCTCTAACTTCGGCCATAGTTGTAACACGCCAAGACATGGCCTGGCATGGCTGTAGGCTTGCGGAGCTGTCACTGGATTATCCGCTGGCACCCAAATGTCGCTGCAAAGCCGCGGCTGGTGGCTGCGTGGCGACGGCCCCTCTCGGCCAGGGCTGCAGCTTTGGGTGCCGCCCCGGAGGCGTGGGAATCCCCGCCGGGTCCGCGCTCGCCGCGTCCGGGGGCGGCCTGCGGGCACCCGGACCCTGGTGCCTGCCCTGGGGCGAGCGGCCGTGGCAGCGGCGTTCGGCCGCGAGCGCGATCGTCCTCGCCCACCCGCGGGACTCGGCGGCGCTCTGGGGCGCGTTTGGGAAGATAAGAGCTAGATTTTTAATTAAAAAAAAATAATAAAATCTGGTTCTGCAGGAGAGAAGCAGGGCACCAGGGAAGCTGGGGACCCCAGGCAGTGTGTTAATAAAAGATGGTCAACAGATACATGCCGGTCGCTATTGGAAATATTGCCCCCAGGAAATTAAAATCGGGACCGAGAAGGGAGCCTGTTGTGGGCACGCGCTGCCGGGGCCGTTTAAAGCGCCGCCTCCGTCAAACAAGCCACGTTGCCATCAAAGACGCGCGGAATTTGGGGACAGAGCACAGGCACGGCGTTTCCATTTTAACTTGCGTTTTTGGAGGGGGTTTAGCCTCCCCTGGGCACGGCACCTTGCGCAGGGGCTGGGGCGCGCTCCGGGCTGCCGCGCAGTTTGCGTGGTGCGCGCGCGGGACGCGGCCGGGTCGGAAAGCCCGGCTGCCCAGCAGGGCTTTGCGCGCGCCCAGGGCATCGCGCTGCGTCCCGGCTATCCGCCCCGCGCCAGCACAGCCCGGGGCGCGCGTGCAGGGGACGCCCGGGGGGCTGCGCCGCCGCCGGGGCAGGCCACGCTCTGCCCGACCCCGGCGGGAGCGCTGGGCACCTATCGCCCTTCCCGAATCGGCCCGTCTCGCAGAGCAGCGAGCGAGCGTCCTGCCCAGGAGCAGCTCCGCCGTGGATGAATCCAGAGGCTTTCAGTTAGGCTTGAAAATACATATGCGTTCGTTTGCCTAGCACCTGCTCTTGAACAGCATAACTATTCCTGCTAACCACGACTAGCTGAATTTGTGAGCGAAAGCCCTTTGCAAAGTGCGGCCCGTGCCAGCGGTACTGCTCTGGGGGCATGCCCCTTGCTTGACCTGCTAGCCATGCCCATGCTAGTGCAGGCCAGGGGGCTTTCAGGCCGCTATCGGCGTCCGGCAGCTCCTGGTGTGTTGCCTTGTTTTACTGTCTGTTTTTGGCAAGACTGTCTGCCTTATTTTGCCAGGGAAGCTGGGTGGAAATACATGGGTAGGAAACCTCTGTGGGGGGGAGAAGGAGGTCTTCTGTGCAAGTCACTGGAGGCTGGAGGACTTGAAGAATTCATCCAAGATTCTTTATGCATTTACCAAAATCCCATTTGTAACTTGGATAACTTAAACCAGTTGGCTGTAGCGTTACTGTACCTGACACAACTGCTGTCAGATGTTGGTAAGAGGAAGAGTCAGGAGCAAATCTGAGGCATGAGTAATCGAAAGCCAGGGAGAAATCAAAACTGCCCTATGTCCACGCAAGCCCTGGCGTGAGTGCGAGGCTTTTCCCAGGCCTGCCAGGTGTTAATACGGCTCACGAGCCGAGCGCCTCGCCGCTCCGTCGCCACTCCTGGTGTCACGACAGCGGCGGCTGGCTTTTGCTTGGGCCTCGGCTCGGCGCGGAGGTTGTGGCCTGCCCCTTGCAGGTGTGAATCTCGTCAGAGCCACTGCCGCCTCCCGACTGGATTTTGTCTGCTTAGGGCCCTGCTCGAGGATGTTTGCAGAGGCCAGCGCCGGCCGGCTGCGGCTCGGTGCTTTGCCTTGCCGTTGTCCCCGTGGAAAGAACAGATTTCTTTGCTGCTCCGTGGGCTGCATGGGCTTAGCCTAAAATGAATGCCTGTGATATCATCCAAGCCCACCTGGCCCTCCTCGTGCTCCAGGCCGGCAGTGGGACCAGCAGGAGTGCTCTCTCCTGGCTTCACCTGGATGCTCTTGGAAGATGCTGACCTTTTCCACGTTGGTGGCAGAGGACCTCGGCTTGGCCTGTGGCAGAGCCACGTGTCCCTGTTGAAGGCCTGACCGGTGGAGCAGAGCTGCGTTCCCGTGGGTACCTGGAGCCTTTTTACTTTTAGGGTGGCTTTGTGTCTTACTGGGTATGAAACACGATGTCTTTATAATTTCTCTGTGTGAGCTTAGAGAGAGATGATGATGAGAGCGATTTATGCGTGACAGGTAGTACGTGGATGAATAAATAAATCCGCTCCTTTCCTTGGTACCAGTGTCCTAGAGAGCAGCGAGGTGATTCATGTAGTTAGCATCAATTTACGGATGGAGAAGTGGAGGCACGGAGGAGTGGTGCGACTTCCCTGAGGGCACCCATGGGCCCGCCGGACAGGCCGGGTGCCAAGCCCTGGGAAGCCTCATGGTGGTATAAAATCCTCCCCCTTCTCCTGCGGTTGGAGGGGCGAATACACCCTCCTCGGGAGCGCAGGGTTGGGATGTGGTTTCTCCAAGAGCATACCAACGCCAAGCTGAGCCCTGCCGCTTCGCCGTGCGCCGAGGGGAGGGCGGGCTGTCCCCGAAGGCATCCTGAGGGGTTGCTGAGCTATTGGGCTCCCAGGGCCCAAAGCCATCCCCAATGCCACCCTGGTCCTGGGTCCCACAGCCCTGGTGCCACCAGTGCCGTTGGCTCCCTTCCTCGTGCCCCGTCCGCTCCAGGCGCCCAGCTCTGCATGGTGGCCGGGCTCTCCTCCCGCATGCGGCCACGCGGCCCCACAGCAGGAGCGGGGCAGCCAGCCAGGGCAGGTCGGAGGGTGGTGGGACGTGGTGGGCCCAGGTCTCGCCTCCTCAGTGCTGCTGGATGCCCGTGGCCACGTGGCTTCGTCCCTATCAGCAGGGATCTCTCCAGACTTATTTTGCTTAAAGCCTCCCGCCCCCCAGAAGAGCGACCCTGGTGACGCCTGTGACCTTAATGCCAGGAGACAGAGGCCCAACTCGCACTCATGAAACAAGGAGGTCTTTTCTCCTAATGGTTTTCGAGGTGTCTCTCTCTGATTTCCAGAGTTAAACCGCACAATAACCCCCCGGCCATGTATCTAACAATCCTGGTGACTATATACATGTATACGTGTATATACGTGTGAAGCGCCAGGCGTGCTGCAGGCTGTTATTACAGCGCCTGTTGTCTGAAAGGACAATGCTCCTAATAACCTCTGCTGTCAGCGCCAGCAAAGCCTTTGTGTGCTGTGAAAGGAGCCTAGATTATTAGACGTGCACGATTTTAAGCAGAATAAGTGAAGTTACACATTAGAGCCCCAATTCTTGCTCTGTTTGAACATGTCTTTCAGCACCGCCAGCCCAGCGCGGTGTGAGCGCCCAGCCCGAGCCCCGGGTCGCCCCGCTGGTCCTCGGCCGCCCTCGGAAGACACTCGGTTGGGATGGAGCGGGTGCCCGGCAGCGCCCCGGCGCGCTTCTGGGCTGTGGATGGGAGCTCCCCGAGGAAGAGGAGATCGGGTCTGGAGGAGGCAGCCCGGAGCGGCGGTTCAGCGCCCAAGGCTTTGCTGGGGCGCGCCGCCGCAAGCAGGCGCCGCCGAGAGTTTGCATCTCCCTTGTCCTCAACCCCAAAGAAAGGCTAAAGCCTCAGTCAATAATAAGCTTATAAGATGGTAAATCTTGGTAATGAGAAAAACAGAAGACAGCATCTGCTCGACATGATGGTACTGTATATGGTCTGGTAAACAGCTATGGAAATTAGCTGTCCGTTATTGCAGGGGTTACAGCTGAAAAGCCAAATTTCCCCGCAGGATCGGCAGGCTTCACCCCCCCATCCCTGCCGAGCTGCTGCCGAATTCCCTGTAAGATCCCAGCGCACTCGGGGAGAAGCGGCCCTGTGTCTGCAGAGCTTTGGTGCTGGCCTATGGCTCGCGTTTGCGTGGAGTCTGAACGGCAAAACTAACGACGGGCTGCCGGCCTCGCGCACGCTGCGTCCGAGAGGGGATGCGAGGCGGGAACGGCACGGCAGGAACGGCACGGTGGGTCCACGCGCCCCCTCCGACACCTCTGCTGAGCGGCTGCGCTGAAAGATTTGTACCCTGCAGAGGGTGGTCAGTAGGCAAATGAGGGCAAGGAGAAAAAATGGGAAAAAAGGTTTCTTGCTTATCTTCTCTTCAAAGATGCTGAGCTGGGCTGGGCTGACCAGCGGCGGGCGTGTGGGGGTAACTGGGTCATGCGTGGGATGGAGCGGGGCAGCGCTGGCAGGAAGGGAAGGTGCTAAATCCTTGTCCCACGTCTGTCCAGACCAATTGAGGGGATCCCAACCTGCACTCGTGGGTAGGGAGGCGGCAGCCGGCCGCGGGAAGCATGCGGGATGGCGGCTGGGCTGCAGGCAGTCCCGCTTCTGCTCAAATTGCTGCAAGTCAGGTCTGCAAAATGGGGGGAGAAAGAGGGGAGAGAGTTCAGGGGAAGGAATCTGCATATGGTGTGTAATGCTTTTATGAATTGGGTCTTTAATAATTTATATTACCAGTTTAATACTTTGAATACAAATTATCTTGCCCATATGCTGTGCTGACAAACATAAAAATGGAGTAATCAAAGCTGTAATAGCACTACAGCAAAAAGACATAAAATGCCACTAGAAGGCTTAGGATAAATTATTACCAGCACAGACTAGCTGTATGGCTCCCTGGTGCCAATGGATGCATTGCAATTTCTTCTTCACACTTTGCATTTGGGTTTGAGGTCTGGTGCAGTACCAGGAGCAAGGCAAAAAAAAAGTCATCGAAAATCTGCAAGACGGGCAGTGTTTAACAGGGAACGGAGGAAAGAAAAAGGCTCAGGCCTGTTTGATAAACACCGCAATTTAAATTCTGCGCTGGCATTACATGCCCTGCGAAGAAAATATAGCCCTCTTATTTGCAGGGAGCCCCTTCTTCCTCCAGCACGGCGATTTGCATGTATTATAAACCGCAGTGTTGGCTTGCCATCTTCAGGCAGCTGCCACGCACTGCACACCATCGCTGCGCGCTGCTGGGCACCCCGGCGCATCCCGGCACGGGGTGGCCGGCCACGCGCTCCTCGCAGCCGGAGGCGGCAGGGAAGGGCCTTGGTGCAGGCAACGGGCAGCGTCGGTGCGTGGCAGACGCCAGTTCCACCTCGTTGCCCCTTCGTGGCTCTTCGTATCGCTCTCTGCACTCTAATGCCCGAGCTCAGAGGGTCTGGAGGAGGTGGAGGAAGGATAATGTAGCCCCGACCCCTCGGCCCTCCCTCTGGGCTGCCCGCTTGCTGCCCTGGAGGTACGAACGGGGCTCGGAGCTTGCGGATGACGCCAGGGACCTTGTGGTTCGTTTTTGGCGGCCTGGCACTGGTTTTGTGTATCTGCTGCTATGATGGACATCCCAAAGGGCACGGGGCCGTGCAACAAAATAAGCAGGATTTGCAGAGCAGAGGTGCAGGGAGTGTCCACAGGGAAAAGCGGCTATTTGTAGGCATAAGGAGACCATGTATTGCGGCTAGGGCAAAGTCTCCATTTCTAAATACGGCTCTGTTCGTTGGTGCCATATCATGAAGGCATCCCCCTGCGCACTAATCTTTCATGGAAAGAGCCATTTCAGACTCACATTTGCATACACTGAATTTCTCAGCTATCAAGGTTACGCCATGTGGCCATCCATCCTGCGCTCCTAATATGACTGGTGAAAAATGAGGCTTCTTCCAAAAAAGAAAGCATTTGTGCTGGAGGGAGCAGTGCTCTCCTGGGAGGCAGGGGGCCGCTTGGTCCCGGCGCCGTTCCCGAAAGGGGGGGAAGCCTGCGTGGTGCACCACGCGTTGCCGAGCCGCCTGCGCTCGCCGCTGGTCGCGCCAAGGTCCGGGTGGATCACGCGAATGAGTTTTTCCCTCCGCCTGCCGCTGCAGAGCCCTGCCGTGGGTCAGGCCTGCGGGATGCGCGAGGCGCCGGCTCCGGGCGGTGGGGAGAGCGCGAGCACGCCCGGCAGGAGCCGCGGGGACGGAGCCGCGGGGCGAAGCCGGCCGTGGCTCCGGGCAGGTACCGCGGGAAGGGCTCCTTCCATCCCTAGGCCTCCTGGAGAATAAGGCCCCGGCTGATCGCTTTGCACTGCAAATAAATTGAATGGCTCAAGACCACGATGAGAAATATCCCCATCCTCATCCAGAGGGGGATTTTCAGCATAAAAGGCTTTATATGACTCGTAAACTATAACATTTATTTCTGCACATGAGGTAAATATTTCCCTATCTGAATGTCTAAGCAATGCAATTTTGTTTGAAGTCTCCATTTGTTTAAGTCTGTAGCTGACAATAATTCACCTGTTTTTTCTTCCCATGATTCCCCAAACAATTGCGTAAGCCAAAATCGAGCGAACTCAGCTTCTGCTGTTTGTCACTTGTCAGCTCCATACCTCAAATGTGCTCAAATGAGCTTTGTCTTGGAGTTTACATTTGGGGCACTTCCTAATCTCTATCCATTGGTAAATGGCCCCATGTTTTCCTTTTTAGAGGAAGAAATACAGCGTACCTGCATACAGCCACTGCCAGGGCAGGCAGGGAAGAGAGACATAACTTAATTTAACTCCAGATAAATCATGATTTCACAGGGATCTGCCTGCCACAGGCAGTTGAGAGGCCCATCTCCTTGGCACTGTAACAATACCTGTCACTCAGCGTCCCAAAGAGACCTGCTCGCGGCCAGAGATCATAAATGAATGAAAAGGTGCCTGGAGTTGTAAACATCATTAATCTGGAGAAAACAAACGCCTGGGACAGCTGATCTCAGGTGATTTTTTTTTGCGCCAGAAATCCAAGGCAGCGTTCTCCTCTGCAGGGCGTACGACATGCCCGCAAATTTTACAGACCCCAGACTTCAGCTCTGCGCCGTTCCCATTGCAATCAAACGCTCTCAGCTCACCGTCCCTCCTCGCACGAGCAGGGCACTCGGGTCCCGCTGGCTCCTGGAGGCGGATGAGCCCCGTGCAAAGCCCCGGCGCCCTCCCAGCGGGGCAGAGGACCAGGCGTGCCTTCTCCCGCACGGCACGGCAGCGCTGGAGCTTGGCGTTAATACACCTTTACGTTAATGGCATTGGCATTAATACACTTCTGCATTCCCAGCCGCCACAGAGCGGCGGGACTTGGCCCTTCAGACCGCTGCTCTCCTGGGGTTACGTCCCTCCCCTGGCACTCACGGCGTACGAACTCCAGCACTTTTGCTGCTGGGCTCTCTCCGCCTTCGTGGTGCCTTTCAGCTCTTGCAGGGGAAACTGCCCTGTCGCTCCGGTGAGGAGGAGCCGTTTCCAGACGTTTTGTTTAAAAACGGTCAGTGGATGCACGTTCAGCGCCCAGAGATGCGATCTTTCCTGGCCCGTGCGTGTGAAGGACTCGCCGGGGTTTTGCTGCTGGCTTTGCAGGTCCCGGCAGAGCTGGGAGCTCCCCGAGCCGCAGATCGGCTCTGCCGCCGGGGCAGCTCGCCCAGCCCCGCAATGCCCTCGCCGCGCTGGTGGGAGCTTGCTTCCCTGCCCGCTCCAGCGCAGCTCCAGCCTTGACAACGCCCTTATCCCGCTGCCGAAGGCGCTCTGCCGAGGAGGTCGGGAAGGCTCTGCGGACGCCGTCCGGCTGCTTCGTTCCCTGTTTCACGCTCGAGTCCTCGGGCCCTGCTTGCCCGCGCTGCCCGCAGGCGGGTCGGGCTCCGGCCGGAGGGGATGGCTCTCTAGGGGTAAAGGCAGTAGGATCTGACTTAAATTTGGTTCCTGTCCTGCCACTGACCGTCTCTGTGACCGCCGGAGGTGCCGTGTCTCCTCGCCCACCTGTGAGCGACGTTAATCCTGCCTCCTCCCTCCCGGCAGCGTAGCTTGTAACATGTCTGCAGCATCGAACAGAAGAAAGTTCTGCAACTTGTGTCCGTAATTGTACTTTTTCTGCAGCTTTTGTGATACAGCAGCACCGGGACTTTCCTTAGAGGCACCAGCTGGGTTGTTCTGGAGGTCGACTTTGATAATCTCCTGAAAGCTTCTCCTGTGGCTCTGGAAAGCCTGAGGAAATTCATTTCCAGTCTTTCCCCCTGAGGGGAAGAAAAGAGAGCAAAACCCCAGCAGGGCTTTTCCGGGCCCTGGGGGCAGGAGCTGCGCTCCCTGCGCCATCCGCGCTAGCCCTTAGCGGGACGGAAAGTCCCCCGGCCTGGGACATCCCGTCGGGGACGTCGGGTGTCGGCGAAGCAGATGGGGAGCCGCAGCAGCGCCTTCGCGGAGGTGGAGCCTGCCGTTGCTTGTCAGCCTTTTGGGTACCCGGGTACCTTTACTGCCCGCAGCAGAGTCGCTTCTGACTCGCATCAGTGTAAAATGAAATCCGAAGCAGGCCCCAGCTCCGCTTCCCGACGCCGCTCCCGTCCTGCGAGTGGTGGATCCAGCCCTGCAGAGGACCTGTCCCGCCAGGCAGAGCCGTGTCCCGCGGCGGCATCGCTCCCCTGCTTTGCTCCCCGGCACCCCGTGCGCCCGCAGCAGAGCCCGCGCGGCGGCTGTGCGCACTAGCACGCACAGGCAGTTTCTTTTTCTGTCTGCCTCTTTCTTCCTTTTTCTTTCTTTTCTTTTTTTTTTTTTAAGGAAACTGCATCCAAGGTCACTGTATAATGATGGTGATATTATTGTAAGTAGTTATTTCTATTTCAGTAGCTCTACGAGGCAGAGATCAGAGTCCCACTGGGTTAAATGCAGCACATGCTATAACAAAAAGATTGTCTGTGCCGAACAACTTACAATCTTCTTCTTAATGTAAGGAATATAAAATTAAGATTGCCATAGCAACACCTCACTTTGCCTATAGATATGATTTATCAGTTTTATATATACACGCATATGTATATAACATATATAAACCTCCTAAGTATCTCTGACAACTTTTTTCATTGTCGAAATTATATTTAATTTAAAGTTCTCTATCTGTATGTTAAATCTGCATTTTGTTTTAAATGTACACAAGCCTGTTAAACTTCATAACTGACTTTAAAGCTCCAAATATGCTTTCTCTAGCTGGACTGCAGGCAAATGGAGTGAGCCTGAGTTATGCAGTTCCTTTTTTCCTCTTCTTTCTGTCTCTTTCCTCTAAAGTTAATAGTCAACTTTAAGTAAAATTTCACGTTAGTTATAAACCACAGCTCTCACTTCTTGATTTTTGCATAAAACCCGGGACTAGCAATGTCTGTAGAAAGAGAAGAGCACACCTAGTACCGAGGGAACAGAAGTATAGGCAGCGGGGGACAAAAGGTACTAGAATTCAGCGATGCTTAAATTCTCCAAAAAAGCAGAAGAAATTCAAGCACAATTTTCATCTTGTCGTGAAGGTAAGTGGAGTTACTGATAAAGAAGATTTTTAACGTTGCTGGATCAGAGGAACTATCTTTTGCTTACCTACAAACAGGTACAAGGAGAAAAGCAAGCATCAAACTGTGCTAAAGATATTTGAAGAATATCACTCTCCTGGAACGAATGAAACGTCTGAGGGATACCCATTTCTCATGAAAAGCGGGGGAAACTTATGGATCGTTGATAACAGATTTGAGACTGCCGAGTTTAACATACGCAGTTGGAGGGCTGGTGGATTTGCTGTTTTGAGACCAGACTGTAATGGAGATCTGAGAACCAAAACTGAAAACGTCTGCTGGCAGAGCTTGACGTGGAAGCCGAAAAGCATTGTGAATTTGCCAGGCCACTGATTTCTGATGCCTCTAACTTAGCAATATTAAATAAACAGAAATTAATCACAAGTAGCTCTGCTTGCAGATCCTAGAAGGAAAATAAGACAGCCTGGCTGAGGTGGGTGAGCAAACCATGCTCTCCAGCGGGTCTGTGGGGAAAACAAAAGTAGAAATTTGAAGAAGGTATCAGCAAAATGTAGCAGGGCGAGCATTCAAAAAGGGGCTGAGTGGAAGCCAATACAGGCAAAAACACTGTCTCTTCATTGGATGAAACTATTCTACTGGCACAAATCAATACCATTTTGCAGCGCCTGCAAAAATGCTAAAGGAATTAAGTGCATATATTTAATGGACCGTAGAGGAAGAGTTCTTCATGGAGCTACTGAAGAAGTAGCCACTCACATTATGTGAATGAGCATGAATGAAACTCATCACATGTAAATGGGATGTTGTTATGGACCTTACAGTAAAGGGTTTGAAGAACATAGCCAGCTGAAGGTAAAATGGAGAGGTGAAAATCAGACCACACAATAGGGAATACACTGAAGTTTAGCAGACGTTAATGAGCCCATCAAACAAAAATGTAGTTAGAACTAAGTGAAAATTAAAAGATGGGCACTTGACCTGTTTGTAAGTAAACTGGAAATCAGTCTTTCATGAAGAGTCCCTTCGCTGACTGAACAGGGACCGACCTAAAGACAAAAGAGACATCGTGACCTTCTTCCACAAAAGGAAGCTCCCAGGGCCATGGATTTGCCCTGCTGGCAGGAGCCAGCAGTTGGATTGGGCTAACGGGCTGTGGACCTGCTCCCCAAGTGCCCAGGTCCCAAGCTGGGGAGGAGCTGGCAAGTCCGGCGGGGAAAGGGCTGAGCAGAGGCTACCCTGTGCCGTGGTCTGCAGGGCCAAGGACAGAAGACAGCAGATCCAAGACAGATGGTTAAAATATGCAAGTACTTTCTCGTCCTTTTCTTTGGAATGGGGAAATGTCAGGAGACGTTTTTTATGATGGTCAGCTGAAATTTAAACACCCTTGTCTTGCCTTGTTAGGCGAGTGAGCTGCTGTTGGCAGTGTGAAATCCCCAGCGCTCTTCTTGCTTGCACAGAGGTGCTTGCTGGTGTGTGCTTGCTTACCAGTTGCTGTATTAAAGGTTACGTGTATAAACTCAGCCCCTAAACTGTGATCACTCACCACTCAAGAATACCACAGCTCTTTGTGGCAAGTTGGGTTATGCTGAAGTGTCTGGTGAAATTAAGGGCTTTGGTGGGAGCGCACTGAGAGATGGGAGTCACTTTCCTTTTCCCGACCAGTGCTGAGTTTCACGGATGCGGTCTGGCTCCTAGGAAGCTCCAGCTCTTGCAGCATAAACCCGTTCTCTGCCACTAAAATGAACCCAGTTAGGAGCCTGTGGCTGTTGGGGTGGTGACTTTGGCAAAGTCCCTTTGGTGGCTGGGACCAGGGCAGTGCAGGGGGTGGAAGAGCCTGTGTGTTTATCTCCTTCTGTGGAAATATTTGGAGGGGTACGTATTGCTAATAGGCAACAAAGCAATAGCCTGATAACAGCTACTCTCTTCACAGGGGGAAGAAATTGTGGCTTTGGCGTCAGCTTGCTGTAACCCTCCATTAATTTCTCCTGTTCTTTCCAGGGCTCCGGGACGCGGCTGCAAACGGCCACGCTTCTGCCAGGGCAGGCTATGGCGCGGGCACTCGTCTCTTGCTGCCCCTCAGTGCTGCTGTGTCAGTGATGATCACCATCACGCGCTATGCTATTTATTTCTCTTGACCTCTGCATTTCCATCAACTGTTTTTAAGCAAGTCTGCCGCTAAGAATGCAGTCAGCTCCCGTGCACTCCTGTTTATGCTTTCACAGAGCAATTTGTACAGGGCTGCAGAGCTCTCCTCTCATAATCGACAGGAAAAAGCAATGTGTTTCATAAGAGGAAACCTTTCCAATGACTGCTGGATCTGAGCTTGCTATTTCCCACAATAAGGATGAAGCAAAACAGGATCTCACTAATGGCTGTGGATAACTTGGCCCCTATTACTGCAAGCTCAGAGGTGCTGCTCGGTGTGTAATGAAGAACTCAACATCCTGAGCAAAGCAAAGCGTGTCGACACCATCCTCCCACGCTGGGTGAGTGGCGGTGGCTCATGGCAAGGAGTGTACTGCTGCGCATGGGTGTAAAGTTTGTGGGAGCCTCCGAGCTGTTGGAGCATCAGTGAACTGCTGCAATTGCAGCCTTCCCCGGGTCTGGGGGCTCCTCACAGGTTTGTCGGCTGGCGGGAGGGTCTGCTTAAGCGAAGAAGGTCTCCATTTTTATTTTCTTTCTTAGGACATTTACTTCTCTCCCTTGCACAAGAAAAGCATGTCAATCTTAGCCTTTGCTTTGGAAATCAACGGCCAACAGGAACGGAGTGAATCTGACAGGCGAGTGGCATAAACTGTGAGTTTCCCCTACAGTAAAGGTGCGTCCAGCCAGGTAAACCAGCGAGCTCGGGGGGCTGCAGGCGCAGGCGGGTCAGCCCCCGCCCTGTAAAAGTAGCTAAGATTTAACACTGGGCAGGACAGGCAGTCCTGGAATAATGTTTGCAAGCGTGTGTGTGCGGGTGTGTGTGATCCAGGTGAACTGCAATACAAATCAGGGTGGGCAAAATGGGGAGGGTGAAGCACCCAGAGCATCTCAGCAGCTTCCCTTTCTTGCGCCAGGCATAGTGGCTGCTCTGGCCAGGCTAATGGGAAGGGGCCATAGGTTTTTAGCCTCCCCAGCGACTTTCTCCTGGGGCAGCTTCCATCAGCAGAGAGGTTTCCCTGCAGGCTCACTTGGTGGGGGAAGCTATTGCTGCTGGGGTTTGCCATTCGCACCTCCCTGTGAAGAGAGAAATACTCCTTTTTACTGGGGTTGAAGCACATCCAGAATATAAGTTTAGGTCTTGCTTTCCCAATGTCTTATGGGTGCTGGTTGGGAGCAGAGCGAAAATCCAGATGGCAAACCTCTAAGAGTTACTTAAGAGCTGAACTGAGCCTTTAGCTGCTAAAAGACCCAGCAGAAAGTGAGTGTCTGGGGGAGCGACATGGGTCCCCCCCTGCAGTCCTCACTCAGGCAAGTGCCCCCGGCTCCAGGTGGAGTCAGTCCTTCCAGATCAGATCTGAAAAGTGAATTTGGAGCTAAAATGAGATCCATGCCCATGCCTGTATTGCTCCTTCTACGTGTCACGACTCTGCTCTGCTTCTCTAGCCTGCTGCTTTCTAAAAAGGCAGCGGAGCAGAGTGCGATGGTACCCTGGGAGGGCTCGCTCCACCTGCAAGGCAGGAAAGCTCTTCTGGCCTCTTCGCTAGCCCCTTCGAGCTCTGACAAAAACGTTTCCTGAGTACAGACCGTCGTAAACTGAGTAAGAGCCTGGTGTGCCCAAAAGATGGGCTTGACTCCTCTGGCTGTTCCTAAAGGGGGATTGGGCCCAGGAGAAGCAGGGGGCGAAGAGGGAGGCAAGGGGCTGTGAGAGCTGCCGGGACGCCGGTGCGACCTGGTCTGCATCCCGGCTGGAACAGAGGGTCTGGCTGGCGGGAGCAGCAGGATTCGAGCACGACGGGCCCAGGCCAAAAAGAGGGGGGAAAGGCAGCGGCTGAAGGAGAACTGGCTGTCAGGAGGGTGAGAGCAGAGGCGTTTTGTTGTTTTCTCAGAGAAAAAGGGACTAGATGGGGAGCCTGAACGGGGGTAAGTACCAAGTGCTCTCTCTGTCTTCCAGCCGCCGGAGGTGGGCTCCCTCCTGCGGGGAGGAGCGCTGCAGGTGCTCCCGGCCGGCTCCAGCCACCTGCCCCGCGGGTCCCCTGTGGTTCAGCCTCCGCTGTTGAACACGTGCTCCGCGGGCGCCTCAGGAAGAAGCGGAGAGGAGAGGTTCGTCTTCTGCTCTAGTTAAAGGCAGATCCTGCAGGCAAATAGGGCCACTGTCCTTCCTCCCCAGGCAGGCTGCCATGTACCAGCTCTCCTTTTTTATTTTATTTTTTTTCAGATTCATTGCCCTGCTGACAAGCACTGAACTAGCAGCACCTTGAGCAACTTTCCCATTGTTGAGCAATTTAGGAGGAAAACTATTTTCCTACTCAAAAATTAGAGCGCTTCAACTTCTTTTGGAGTTGCTAACCACAAAATATGTCAGTTCAATCTTCCTGGCTTAACACAGTGGGGTAAAACAGTTTTGACCTTGCCTGAGTTTTTCTTCTGAGCGTGGACGGGCTAGTTTGGAGGCCTTGACGGGAGGCAGCATCCGGCAGTGAGCAACGCGAGGGCGCCGGAGCTCCCGGCTCGCTGCGACAAACCCCACCAGCCTGATTATTTATATCTTTTTCCTTCAGTGTGATCATGACTTGGGCAGAGTCGTACATCTATTGATCATCTATCATCTAAACAGCCCAGTCAATTGTGCAGAGCAACCAAATTGCTTTCACTGGGAGCAAGGCTCTGTGATTTGGGATTTTTCTTGGGAGGAGGGAGTCAATAAGGTCATTAAAAAAAAAAAAATTCACTCTAGCAACTGGAGACCTGCAGTTTTACAACAGTCATAATGTGGGATGTTACTTTTGTCCCTGCTTTATGGGGGCATATATGCTGGCACCCAATTTTTTTTATGAAGCTTTAGCTACAAAGTAGAAAAAACAGAACTAGATTTCTACAGTCACAGAACCATGTGATCCCTTAAAATGCTGTATAAAAATAAAACATCCCCTCTGTATTTCCTAGGTGGCAGGGAGCCGGTGCTTTGAATTCAGGTGAGTACAGATGCTTAGCTGAGGGTGTTGCGTGGTTCAGCTCGAATTCGGGTAGTAGCGTTCAGAGGAAAACAGGCCCTGACGGAGCTGCTGGGCTGGTGGGACCAGGAGGTAGTAGGCTGCGTTGGACTGCATGTGCCAGGCTGCATCCCCACTCCTGCGCGTGCCGCGCTCGGGATGCGCCGTGGCCGGGCTGCGGGCCGCTGCTGGGCGTTGCGGTGGGTTGGGATCAGCCGCCCCGGCCTGCCCGGCCATGCTGGGGGGGGATCGCGCGGCTGCCGCGGGGCTCGGGCCAATAGCGAGAGCTAACGTAGCGCCCCAGCGTTCCCTCGCCGGGGCGGCCGGTCCCGCAGTCGCAAAGAGCTGAGTTCCCGTCAGTGAAAACGTTGCGGGCAAGAGCTTGGTTCTCTTCACACGTGTCAAAAGCGCTCGCGTTATTTGCTAGAAGAGCCTGTACAAATCACATGCATAATTCAGCCGCTGCCGTACAAACCTTCCCGTCAGTAAAAGCGTTTTTGGAAGGCGCAAGCTGATTGCAGCAAACTTTGACCCAAATGTGCCACAGTCCGGAGCCCCGAACGGCAAGTTTTAAACTTCTGCCGTCACTTCCTTCTGAGATGCAAAGCGAATCTAGGTCACCCGGCTTGTTTGTTTTTAACAAGCTAATTCTGATTTCATTCATGTTGTGTCCTTGAGTTTGAGATGAAATGAGTAGAGTTTTGAAACAGCAAGTCAGCCTCAAAGTCATTCTTTTTAAATCACGCACGTCTCTGAGTGAGGAAGTGGTTTGATGTTTCGTCCCAAGGCAACACTGACAGTGTCATTTAATATTCAAAGTATGGAAGGAATACAAAGTTTTCCTTCTTTCCCTTTTTATTGAGATTTTAGCATTAAGCTGCTGAGCTGAATGAACAGGCCTGTGTGTAGGGCGCTTTTAGTGATTAACAAAAAAGCCTATTCTGGGAGAGCGAACTGTCTGCTCTGCAGGAGGCTGGTACTTCAGCTGAAAAAAGGGAAGCGGCTGAACACGAGGATACTGGTTTGTCTCGAGTTTCTCTGCGAGCACGATGGCGTAAATAGATCCGTTTGTTTGCCGATCTCCCTTTTGTGATGGCAGTTCAGGGCAGGCGGCTTTGGTTTGTCTCTTTATCGCAGGCGCAACTAGTGGCTTTCCCAAGGCCGGGCTTCTCTTTCGCCACACGCCGTGCAGCTGTGGCGCCCTGCGCCGAACAGCTACGCAGTCCAAACGCACCAGGGAGAAGTCTGGGAGAGAAGACATCTTGCTGCAAACGTTTGCCTAGAGAGTTGCAGGCATATAATGGTGATTCCCTCTGCCATGGGCCCGGAGGCGGCCGCGCCGGGGGGAGACAGCCCGCGCTGCAGTCCTGCGCCGCGGCCCCGCGCTGGGGCGTGCGCCGTTTCCCGGGGGGCCGTCCCCAGGAAATGCAGGGACGGGAACGCGCCGTGCCTCATTCAGCGCCGCGGCGTTCGGGGGACGCGCTCCCGGCACAGCAAAATGATGGAGCGGGGAGGAATACGGGGCTACGAGGCCTGGGGGGCTCTCCGTGTCCCGGTGTGCGGGCAGGGCGGCGAGACGTGCCCGGCTGAGCCGTGGCGGTGAAGACCTGGTGCTGGGGGGCTGTGTAAAACACGCCGTGCCGCGCGGGGGGATGCCCCGCGGGAGGCGAAGCCATCCCGAGCCCTTGGACAGCCGCGGGGGCTTGGAGCTGCTGCGCCGGTTGTGCAACGCAGAACGGCACCGTGTGGGAGCTGCCCGCGGGGCGAACAAAAGCGACTGCAAAATAATTTATTAGCCCCATTCTGCATCTGCTTACGTGCCTGCTCGAAAGGCCGGTGCTGGAGTCAAAAGCCCCACTTGTGGAGAAATTACAACTTTCAGTGCCTGCTGTTCTTGCTAGAAATAAATGTGAATACTCACGATGGGTGGCGGGAGGGGAGGAGCTGAGCCTCGTTCAGCACCTTTGCACTGCGCTTGTGGGCCCAGCGCTCGGAGCAGGTGGGGACATGCGAGAGGGTGAGGGTGAGCATGCATGGTCCAGGCCCTCTGCGTAAAGTCAGAAATAGCGTCTTCATGCAGCAGAATTACCTTTGCAGCTCAGGGGAGTTATGTGCGTCGTGCAAACAGCTGCCCTGCCCCACGGTCCTGCCTGGTGTCCATTTTCCAGGGCAGGAGGCGCAGTTGTAAAGATAACCCGCCCCGACCCTCTCTGCAACTAAGAAACTCAGAATTTAAGGGGAGGTTTCCTGATGTTCCAGTTTCTCACTTTTCTCATCCTCTCTCATGTTGCTTCCCTCCTCTGAAACTGGACACCCAGATATCTTTGGATGAGCTCCGGCTTGGATTCTGCCTTTCCCAGCCTGGTATTGCTTATCAAGTGCTACCCTACGGGGTTAGAGAGCGCTAATTATCTTGGTAAACACCAAGAGTTCCCCAGATCCAGCTGAAGGAAATAGATGTGTTGCTGCCACTAAGCAGGCTCAGCCAAAAGGACAAGATAAATTGGCCTTAAGTATGCTGAATTCACTATGGTGGTATTTGCGGAGAGCAATTATTATCTTTGTGTACTTGACAAAACTTAATTGTCTCTTCTACATTGACAAAATCAGCGTAGCAGATAGCCTGTCCCTGTGTAGGAGAAAAAAACCCCTTCATTTATAAGCGATTCATTAAGTAGCATTAAAGCTGTCTCTGAAGACAAAATAATCTTTTTAAAGAGGACTCAAGGTACCGAGAAGGAAGATTAATGCTTCAGCTATTTTTCAATTATGCGAGCTTTCATTTGTTACAATATACCTGGATTAACTCTAACGAAGCTGAGTGCTTCGGAAGGCAGGGGCGGGAGCGGAGGCGCTTCGCACCGCGCGGCGAGGGACGAGCCATTCCCTGCACGCTGCCGCTGTGATCCGTGCACGCGGCCTGGCGGGAGGAGGGAGGAGCGGCTAATTCCCGATAGATGTGCGAGCCGGCTGGACAGCCGAGCACACTGCCAGCTTCCAGTGGGATCCCTCCCAGAGGGGTCATCCCATGCCAATGGGGCTTCCTTCCCCTCCCAGGGAATCTGGCATCTTTAAGGGGTATGAGGTAGCACCAAAAATCAGGGGTAACTTTGGGAACACACGTCATCCCGCTGGTGCTGCTCACCAACGGGAGAAAATGTCACCTAGAATCCTTTGCAGCAGTAGACGCTGCCCCTTTAAGCCTCATTTTTATCAAGGGTATTAAGCTTTTTCAAAAGGAGTATTTGAAAAGTGTTTGAATATATTGCACTGATTCCTTCCGCCTTGCTTTTCTGCTTGCAGATCTGTGTGCATAGCCTAACAATTGCCGTTAGGGTACGAAGGAGGTCCTGGATCCCGACCCTAATTCAGTTGCCTTCTCTTGTGATCACATTCATGGTTTTTGTGCAGTCAAATGAGCCTAAATTCTTCTAACACATTGTGAATATTTTTATTTCAGTATGATTTATGTCAGGGGCTCCTGTAAAGTATAATTAAAAAGGTCTTATTGATACGTCCACCTTCATTTTTTTCCTTGCCATTGCTTCCTAGAGCGCTAGCCTTTTCTTAATTGAAGCAGTGAAGAGTCCATTTAGCAGGAAGGTGGGAGGAAACAGCCTGAAAACTATTCATCTAAATCACTCCAGTGATGAAAATGGTTGCTCACTCCATCCATCATAATTTCTCGGAAGTGTCTTACGAGAGATTAGTTGATATAACTGTGCAGATGCATACATGCCTGTGGAGCTATGCAGACCTACCCATCTAGGGCTGCCTCGTTGTGCGGTGGAAGAAAACTGCTTTATGCAGATATAAATTATGGGCGAAAATCTATGAGCAAAAGAAGTCACCAGATGAAAAGCCATTTTTGTGTTTTCCTGGCTGCAGCAGATTTATTAGAAGGGGCCCCCTCTGCCTCACACTACTCTGCCAGGAGCAGTAATGTGAGTAATATTTTTAAGCGTAAGTCAGGCCCAAACCTTTGCTGGGCAGCTTTGGTGCTTGTATCGGTGCCGGGTGCCAGCACCAACTGGAGCCACCTCGGCCTTGAAACTGGTGAAGAGCAGTGTGATGGAGCAGCGTTCGTACTGATTCTCTCTTAATTACACAGCAATCAATTACCATTTGCTTTCATTGGGTAAAACCGGTCCCCTGCAAGAGGCCTGTGCCAGGCAGGTGCCGGCATGAGGTGGGCTCGAGCGCAGCGGCATCCTGGCGCGGGGCAAAGGGGCGCCGCGTGCGCGCTGTGTCCCTCCGGCCGCCCGGCGCTTCCCTGCGCGGCGCTAGGCTTCT
Source organism: Apteryx mantelli (assembly GCF_036417845.1). Taxonomy (NCBI): domain Eukaryota; kingdom Metazoa; phylum Chordata; class Aves; order Apterygiformes; family Apterygidae; genus Apteryx; species Apteryx mantelli. Next base: position 16,900,030 of record NC_089990.1, read on the forward strand.
CCCCTCGCTTGGCGCCCGCTGGCGTGGTGCGCGGGGCGGGCAATCGCCGCCCGGTCTGCTGCTGCCACGCTCCCTCCCTCCCTCCCTCCCTCCCTGGCAGCGTGGAGACGGCCCGAGCCCCGCTGTGAACTGGTCGTTCTTCCTTCGGCGGGGCATTGGCTTGGAAGGCTTTTTCCCCCCTGCGGGAAAAGAGTTTGCCGGCTGGTGTTGCTGGGTTTGCGGGGTGCGGAGGGGCCGGGGATGCTCGCCCGGCCGGAGGCTGGCGGGGGCTGCGTCTCCGTGGGCTTTTCCCCGCTGCCAGGGCCTCTGCCACCGCGGCCGGCTTCCTGCGCAGGCCTGTCCCGGCCCGGCTTGCTGAGCTCCGCTTGGGCTAGCAGGGGATAATCCTTTTGGCAGTAGGTTTTTCCGGGCCTCTTGGAGGTTCCTCCAGGCAGAGCAGTAGGATAATATTGCACACGCCTTTACCGAAGCGCGTAGAAAGGCAGCTTTTCTCCGTGGCGTCAACCACCACCTTCATTAGTTTCAAAACATGTTTCTACCAGCAAGCCCAAGGCATTTGTTTTCCTAAACTATACAAAGTCCAACCCTCCTGCGGTCACATCCAAGTTATCCACATTTAAAATGCACCTGAAGGTGGCTAAAGCAATTGGCCAAATCAGAACAGCATCGAAGTAAACGGTGCTGAAAGGGCTCAGCAACAGGGGAGCTGTGCTCGCGCCTGCCCCTATACCCCGGGTCGCCTGCCGCCCCGACGCTGAGCCCGAAGCAGCCACGGGTCTGCGAACGGGATTGTTGGGTTTAGATGGAGAGAAAATACTGGGCCGCGCGCAGCTTGGTGCTGCCACGGGCGCAAGCCGGCTCCCTGGCCCGGCTCACGGGGCTGTTTCGGGCCCTTTGACCTGAAATACCCCCTGCCTGGGCCCGGGCACCTAGCACAGCATTGCAGCTGATTTCCACCGCCCACGAAGCCTGTTTTCTAGGTTTATTTTCTAAAGAAGGCTGAGAACTCGTGTGGTCGCAGGAGTGCGGGCGCGAGGCCCCCGGGCGCGTGTTGGCAGAGCCAGGCGGCCCCGGGGGCTTGGTCCCCTCCTGCCTGCACTGGCGGAGGGCAGAGCAGAGCGGACCCCTCCCCGAAACCTCGGCGTGAGGCTAACGCCCAAGCGCTGGAGGCCACCGCGGAGCCCAGCTCCTCCGGCAGCTGACACCCCTCCAGGGCATGTCCAAAATAGAAATTTTGGCCTGCGGTTCTGCATCAAACATTTCAGGATTAGTCAAAAGAGTTAAAACAAAAGCCAACTGTTTTGCTCTGAAATAGTTCCTTGAGAAGGTCCGTGCGAGGCAGGTTTTGTCTCAGGGGTCTGATGGATTACAGTCAGCAGAGGGGCAGGCAGCGCGCCGGCTGCGGCACGGCGTGGAAGTGTTTACGACGGGGAAACGCAGGCCGAGAAAACCCTGCTGTGACGTGGGAGATGTGCAAAACTTCACCTGTGCCCCCTCGTAATTTCTCACGTCTCGTTATTTCCCTCTGAGAGCAGGAGCTGTGTATGAAAACGTCCCTGCCGGCTCCCGGGGTTAAAAGGGCTGCTTGTGCCGCGCGCACGCTTGCTGCAGGCTGCCCTGCGCGCGCGGCGCCAGAGCACCGCTCAGGGCCGGCGGCGGCAGAGCGCGGCTCCCTAGCTGCAGCCCCTAGCCATTAACCTGTATTTCAGTGCGGCTTCTTCTTTAGGCAAAAATCTGTCGTCTTGACTCGGTTTTGCCATCAGGGCAATAGAGATGCTGACAGCTGTGAAAAGCTATGAGAACGGGGGTCAGTGAATTAAAGGCTTCATATAACCGGAGGGGAGGTGTGGTTAATGCATGCGATCAGGCTGTTACCAGAGTTTGTCGGGGCTCTCGTCACTGGGGTGAGAGGTATTGGTGCTATGCATGGTGGCCAGTGCTGTAAAACCCTCCAGCTGCGGGGACAGTTGATTGGTTAGACAGGTCTGGCAGGAGCCGAGCTTTACCCTGCGGCACTTTCCAGAGCTCCCACAGGTAACGGCTCCCAGGCAGAGGTGGTGCAAGAATGATGAAATGCAATAAAAATTAACTCTCGTTATAGAAGCCCAGGAGCCCCCGCAGCGTTTCACGGGGAGGCTCCCCTTCCTCGCAGAGGCCGGGGCAGCTCCGTGCACACTCTGCCCTGGGCACCCCTCACTAGCCCAGCCTTGCTGGCCCCGGTGCACGCAGGGCTGCGGTGTGGGGCGCCAACAGAGAGCCACCTGCAACCAGCACCGCTGCGATACCAAAAGGGGAGCATGGGCCTCGGGGATATTAGCTATACCAGAGGTTTTAGAAAAACAAATGACTACTTCTTGTGCCTCAGTGCTGCACGGGGCCTGGCAGGGCTGGCCTGCTCGCTTCCCACCTTGCTGGATGGCAGGACTGGCTCTGCTGGGCTGGCAGGGGCTACCCGCAGGGCTGGCGGGCGAGGGCTCGAACGTGCTGCAGGCATGGCCACGGAGCCACCCCTGTGCTGGGGCACTGGAGAGGCTTCAAAGCCGCCTTCTCTCATCATGTAGGTGAGCACCAGGCTCTAGGGCTCGGCACATCTCCAGCTTCCTGGGACTGGGCCTCTGCCTGTACAGCACCATGCACACCTGCACACCTACATCATGTACGCTGTACACCATGCATGCTGTGTACACTGCATACCATGCACACCAGCACACCATCCACACCTGTACCACTGCACACACTGTACACTGTACACCATGCATATCCATACATCAGGTGCATCTGCACAGCTGTTCACCATGCATGCTATGTACGCCACACAACGCCCACACCATCCGCACTAACAGCTGCACACAATGTGCATCGCACACTATATATACATCATGCACACTGTGCACCTGCACGACACAAACAGCTGCATACCATGCACATAGACGCCATGCACACTGTAAACCTGCACACCTTGCAGCCTGCACACCTTGCACCCCGCGTGCCTGTACACAACACACGCTTGCACACCATGCGCATCGTGCAGACCTGCGCACCTGCACACCGTGCACACTGTTCACTTGGCACACCGTGCACGCCGTGCTTACCATGCACACGGTGCAAACCATGCACACCGCGCACCTGCGCACCGTGCAGCCGCGCGCACCGTACGCACGGCGCGGGCGCACGGGGCCGCCCGCACGTGCGCCCGCACCCGCACGGGGGAAGCGGCTCCGCGGGGCTCCACGACCCGGCAGCCCTGCCGCCCGCCGCTGCCCGCCGCCGCCGCGCGGTGGCGCCATGAGACAGCGCTGCGGAGGCGCTGCCCGCTCCGCTCCGCGCCGCTCCGCTGCGCGCGGGCTGCCCCGCGCCCCGGCCCCCCCGACCCCCCGACCCCCCGGCCCCCGGGCAGCGCTGCCGGGGCGGCGGCGGCGGCGGCGGCGCCCCGGGGCCGGGCGCTGCGCGGCGCCGCGGGGAGGAGCGCGGCGGCGGCGGCGCGGGGGCTGCGCGGCGGCGGCGGCGTCGGCGGCGGCGGGGCCGGGGCTGCCCGGCGGGGCGGGAGGAGGGGCCGCGGCGGCGGGCCGGGCCGGGCCGGGCCGGGCAGAGCCACGCATGGAGCGGCCGGCGAGCAACGGGAGCTGCGCGGGCTGCCGGCTGGGGGCCGGCCCGGCGGCGCGGGCCGCCACGGCGCTGGCCGCCGTCCTCATCGTCACCATCGTGGGGGACATCCTGGGCAACGTCCTGGTCATCCTCTCGGTGCTTAGGAACAAGAAGCTCCGCAACGCCGGTGAGTGCCGCGGGGCGGGGGGAGCCGGGCGGCAACTTCCCAAACTTCGCCCCGGCCCCGTTAGCGCAGCGGCCGCGGCCGCCCCGTCCCGGCCCGGCCCGGCCCGCGCTGCGGCTCCCGCGGCCGCGGCTCCCGGGGCCGGAGGGGGAAGCGGAGCTCAGCGCGCCGCGGTAGCGCCGCTCCGCTGCGCTGCCCTCGCCGCTGAGCCGGGCTGCGGACTCGCTGTTTTCCTTCCCCGCGCTGCTGCTTTTCCTCCAACTTCTTCGAACTTTTTGTCTCCCGGAGACAGCTGCAAATAAAGGAGCCCGTCCTCAAGTCCTGATTCAGGTAAAAATCTTATTACTTTCAATGAGAAGCTTGCCGGGAAAGAGCGAGGAAAGCAGGAATTAGGAAGATGGTGAGAGTCAGGTGCAGAAGGAGATGATTCATAGTCTAAGGAGAACCTCTTACAGTGCTGAACACTTGCTTTTATGCCCCTGCCTTGCATCAGTTCAGCGTTTTCATCTTAACGCTGCTGTGCTTTAGTTGACAAGCTAAAAGCAGAGAGTAAAGACTTTCCAATTCTTTCCATAGGCAGTTTGAAAATCTGGCTTGGGGCTTTAACGTAATGACTTCCCTCATGAGTTAACCTAGGAAAATTATAATATTGAGGCTGACAGTAACTATTTTTAAGAAGGCTGTGTATTTTGAGAGTGTGCTTTTTCTGCCTTCTGTGTTCTGTTGTTTTAGCAAGAAACACTGTTCTGTAAGGAGTTTCAGGGAATCTGTATAGCGCTGCTGAAAAGGTACCGTAGAGTACATTTTGTTAGTGACTATACCGTTGTCTGCTTTTACAGCAAAAGAGGTAAAATGAACTTCAGTTTTACAGCTTGTACAGCTTGTGGTGAAATGTCTCCAGTATTTATAGTCTGTAATACAAAGTGGAGACCCTGATCTCTCTCTCATTCTTCTGTAAACGTGGAGTAACTCAAAAGAGTTCAGTAAAAGTAGCCCATGGGTAAAAACAATGGGACAATGCCCTACTGACTTTAACATTTGATTAGTTTATTAATGGAAATGTATAATGTGGCTAGGGCAGGTGCTGGACACAGTGACCTAATCCAATGAGTTACTCTGTTTTAACTGATAAATGAAATGTGGCCCATAGTATCCACAATATATCAAAATATTATACTGGATTTATGAGAACTTAAATGTAGTTGGGAAAGGTGTTATCTTAAGTGGCTCCATTTTAAAATGTGAGCATTGTGAGCTTATAATCAGTGGTTCTGGGAAGGAAAAATAAAAAAAACTTCCTAAGATAAAATAAAAAATTGATAAGTAATGATGATTTATGTCGTCTGGCTAGGTAGTGCAGCAAGTAGATCTGAAACTATTTAGCTGCTTTTATCACCTTTCAAACTGTTAATTGCTTGAATGCATTTCATGTCTTAAGAATGTCTCCTAGGTAGCTTGAGTTAAAATTAAAGCAAAAGTGTAAAAGAACAACTTTCTTTCCCTTTAATTGATAACAGAGATATTGTCAAAATCTTAATAAGTCTCAGTAGCTTGTTGTCTGCTCTAAATACAAGCCATTGGGATATACTAGTAAAACCAATACAAATGAAATCTTTGTTAACCGACAAAGTGACTCTTGTTGTACACAGAATTCAGGGTGTGACCAGTGGAGAATTCGTAGGTACACACTTCAAAACAGTGGTAGATCTCAAGAGACCTGTCCCGATTCACTGGCCTGAGTGCTGTTCTTCTCTCAGTCAACAGCCTAAGTTAGCAATATGTTTGCAAAGTCAGTGGAGGGGTCAAGATCAGGAAAGTGAGGCTGTCAGACTAATGATGATGGTCCTGTATTTATTAAGTTAAAATGTCTAACCAGGATCTAATCGCTCTCATCTTATTTTGCTGAAAAGATCATATGTGTTTAGGATGTTCAAACAACATCCTGCATCTGTCCATGTTGGCAAGCAAACAGACTGTCTGCCTTCCTGAATGCAGAACAAGAAGTCAAGGGGTCTCAGCTCAATTTGTGCTCCTCCTGGCACGCGAACAAACCCACAAACAAGGATGCTTATCCGGAGCGCAGCAGCCAGTTAGAAGTCCTTTAGACAAAGAATTTCCTGCTCTTGTTCAAACATATGCTAAGCCAGTCCAGTAAATAAAAAAGACACCCGTTACAGATGTGTCAGTTCTTGCCAAATCCTGGAAGTGCCAAGCCATCCGTTTCTGGAGCAAGCTCATAGGGAAGCAACAAGAGCCCAGTGACAAGGTTGTCACCTGGAGCTAAAACTGTATTGCAGGATAAGCTGGATTCAGGCTGAGACATGAAACTGGCACTGCCTCGATGGCTCTGGCAGGTGACCTCCCTCTTTGGGATGGGACTTTTGGTCGCAGCCTCCTGGACCTCTCTGCAGTACTTGACACACTTCAGTATCTGTGCACAGCCTGTGGCTAAAACGGGTAGAGAGTATGTGCATGGCTGGCAGCAGGGTCTCACCATAGGCCTCCACTCCTTGTCTCACTAGGGGCATCTCCACCAAGGTGGCCAAGTGCCTGGAGGATATTGGCTCATGGGTGAAGAACAGTGCCTGGAGCTGAACGAACAGAAAGAGGTGATGTCTGTGAACAGAGGAAATCTGGCTTCATTCAAAGCCCCAGGGCCTTCTCGTTTTCAGTCCTGTTAACTCTTCACTCGCTCGTCATCACTGTTGGAAAGTTCACATCCACAGTTGGTCATTGGGTCAGTCGTGCCGGAGCACTGCTGACATTAAGCCTTCATATAGTAGCATCTGTGAATCTTCTGTTGAAATGCTTCTGTTATCTCCAGTAGGCTCCTTCCCATTCTGGCAAAGAATGACCTGGAGTCAGTTTTTCAGAGCTTCAAAGTTTCTCTGGCAGACAACAGCAATATAGTGTAAATGGCAAAAAGTCGTTAACCCTTGGGAGGGGTGGGTATCTGGAGAGGTGGATGCTTGGAACTGCCTGTATATTCAATCTGAGAGTTTCCAATGAAGTTCCAGGTTTGGGTCCATATGCTCATGGTGCTGGATGTTTAAAAGGTTGAGGATGAAGGGCACAGGGAATAACTGCTCCTCTGCCAGAAGACATGTCTGTGTCTCTTTGGCGGGGGCAGATGAGAAGGGCTGAGCTTTCTAGGTGCTGAGAGTCTTCACAAACCTGGCCACCTTGCTCGCACTGTCAAGTATGCAGTGGTGAACACATTAATTTAAAAGCAAACACCTGATCTTTAAGACTTTCCAAGAGAAATCACTGTGTTCCACTTCTCCTCTCTGGGAGGGAGTTATATATATCAGATGGGTGTTCATGTTTCCTGTGTTGTTACTGGAAGGTACTCGGAGTGCTGAGCGCAGTTCAAGACCCTATGTAGGAAATAATACGAGTGAACGATGTATTATATGGCAAGCATAAAATCGTGACAGACTAAAAGTTGCTGGCATATCTGTGTTTACAGCTTCTCATTTGTGGTTCCTGCTGGCTTCACAAATGTGAAAATCTGCACTAACAAACAGTCAAAAATTTTAAATAAATCAGTCTGTTCTTTGGGCAAAGGCTCTGGAAATACACTTTTCTAGCTCTTTTGAACTTTCTGAAAACATAGGGCATACAGCCAAAATGTGCATTTCTTGAAAACCCACATCTTGCAGTAACTCTGCCTGGAGTTTCGCATACAGAAGGATGAAAGGTCAGGCCCAGGGCTTGCTGATATCTGCATTTGCTCTGTCTCAGACATGTATTAACGCATGCCACTTGACTCCTGGGATGTGATGAGATCTCTGTCAAGCCCACACCAAAGTGGGATGTGGTAGTCTGGCTACCTAGGAAGAGCATGAACCTGTAAACAGTGAAGGCTCCTATGTTTCTTGTTTCACAGGTGTTTTCAAAACCAGAGTTTACCTTTTGCTTTGGCAAAGCCTTTTTTACTAAGGCAGGATTCAGGTCTCCGTGGCATGAAGGTTTTTGTTTGTTCATTGTAGAAACTTTTATTTATTTATTTGCTTTTAAAAATCAAGGGCCCAGGCCCCCATCTTGTCTTTACCCCCCAAAATCTCCATGCTAAATTGAGATACAATTTCCTAGCCTGATCTTGCAAACTCTTACATATATAAATATGGTCTTCTTACATAAGATGTGGTAGGCGTTGGGCAAGCAGGAATTCCTGGTAAAAGACAGGGTCTGAGGAAACTAGGTTGACTTGTTAATAAACTAGATTAGATGGAGATACCTCTGTGTGGATGAAACATTCTTGATGGGAAACTGAACTTTGTACATGTGCAGTGACTTCTCTTGTTACAGTATAACACGTTTCTGAACGCAGAACAAGGATATACTCTGCTCTGTGGCAGAAAATATATGGAAGTGAATAGAATTACAGGCTCATCTCAGGCTGGAGCAGGTTCGGAGGATGGTATCTAGGATTGCCAAGGGAATGGAGAGCTGCTGTTAGGATAGGAAACTAAAGAAAATCGTCCTGTTCAGCCTAGCAAAATGGAGTCTAAGATGAAATGTGGCTCCTGTATGTAAATATATCTGCAGGGAGAGAAGGAAGTGCATAAGGGAGGGAAAAGTGAAAAGGTAAAATTAGGCATAAATGATGGAAGTTATGTTAGAAATTGGAGGAACGTTCCTGACTGTTCAAACAGAAAGATGGTCCTGAAATGTCTCTCTAGGGGGAATAATGGGGCAGAAACCATCTCTACAACTTCTGGATAGTTTCTGAAAAGAATTACGAAGCGTGGTATCTGCAACAGCGTGGCCAGGACTTGGTGATCATCATTCTTACTGAGATGAGAGGAGGAACCAAGTCCCCTTCCACTTGCTGGTGTTTGCTGTTGTCTGTAAGCTTCCCAACCCAGAAGTGCCCTTCACATATAGCAAAGGTGTTGGCGATGGGCAAAACCCAGCACCCCCGGGGTTGGCAGCTTTTCTCCTCCACGCCACTGCTGTGTAACACCACATCATTGTTATATAGAGGGCACGAACTAGCAAACAGCAAGGAGTGCAGTGAACAGGCTCTGCCCATTGCTGTTGCCTGCAAGTCTGGTGGTGGTAGCTTTGGATAGGGGAGATTGAGGGGTGGAGAGAGAGTGAGTGGCTGGTCTTCATGCATTGCCTGGTGTCCATCCTCAAGATTGGGTGCAGCAGTCTAATATTACCCCTGCTCTTATTAGTAAATGCTCTTGGTGGGTGTAGGTACCCCTTTGCATCCTTTGGGCAAATACACATGGGGTGGTCTGGGGGTCTGGTTGCTGCCTCTTTAGATGCTTTGCTCCTTGGTGTGAATGTCCCGGAGCAGATTACAGATGGAGGAAGAGAGGAGGGAAGGTCTCGGGAGGACTTTGCTCCTTTGTACTCAACCTTTGCTCAGTTCCTGGATGATTTGCATTCCCAGCTTTGCAACTGCTGATGCAGCAAGCAGGTCCTTAGCCAGGGGCTGAAGCCGGGAAATGCTGCAGGATGGGCCCAGTGCTGTAGGTGCAATGGAGGTGTCATCTCAGGGTGCAGTGCCAGCCTTCCTTCCTTGTCCAAGGAAATGGCACAAGGTGACCGCATGGCTGGGTCTCTGTGTTGTCTGTGTCATGGGCACTGTATTGCTCTTCTCCATTTTTCAGCTGAAAAACAGGTTTCTGGCTTTTTCTCTAACTATATTTCTGCTGCCAAAAAGCTGTCTTTCTGATTTGTGGGTCCTGGTCCCTGGCAAGAATGTTGTCTCTCTTCAGGGAGCTGAAACGTCAGTGGGGGCAGTCAGCACAAGTATAACTGTAATTAGGTCACTGGGCTCAACCAGTTTTTAATCCACTTGATATGGACTACACTGATGTTTGTGCAGTGTTGGGGGTTTTATTATCAGACTGTCATACTGGCCAAAGTCAAATGTCACACAGAAGTCTACGTGTATTATGTCAACACGGTTACCTTTGTCAACCAAATGTGTAATCTCAGAGGAAATACCAGATTAATTTGACAAGTCCTCCTACCATAAAAGTCTGTTGACTAGCACTAATTGTGTTTCCATCTTTTAATACTTTTTTGCTTGCTTTGGCCTTTCCATGACTCTGCCTGGGACCAAAGTCAGGGTAATCAGCCTATAGTTCCCAGGTCAGTCCGTTTACCCTGCTAAAATATTGGCACAACACTAAGATTTTGTTTGTTTGAGCTGGGTTTTTTATTTATTGTTCCAAGATCTCTGGAACTTCCTGACTGTCCTGTGATGTCTTCCAAAAAAAAAAAAAAAAGTCAATGTTAGGGATTCAGGGAGCTCATTTATGCACTATTAGGTGTTAGTTTTGTAGTTTCACAGATGTAAAAAATGTTTAATAGATGGTGTTGAGTACCCTTCTGACGCTTCTGGAATTCAGAGAATTTCTTATAGCTGAGATATAAGTAAGTCATCCTTATCTGGAAAGATAAGAAATGCTTATAATTTCTACATCTTTATCAGCATGGATAATTTCACTTTAGCTTTTTAGCATCAAGCCTGTTGTATCAATAGACTGTTGTTCTTTTCTGACGTACCTATTGCCATTAGTTTTGTGATATCTTTTAGCTTTCTTTATAAAATATGTTGATTTCCAGCTACTAATTTTATAGTGTTTTTTTTTAATTTGTTACAGATATGTATTTGTTTCTTAAACTCTTCTTTAGGCTCCTATCTTAAATGGTTCTTTTCTTAAACAAAGTAAACTTTTTTTGAATATAGTACTGCTTTTGTTTTCAGGCCTCTGAAGTATCTTTAAACATCTCTGAATCAGCACTGTTACTTTTACATACATACATATACATACACAGACACACACACACACACACATATATATACGCAGTATATATATATTTAGGTGGTTTCTCTCAGTTATTTTTGTGCCTGATTGTTTCTAGTTTTAAGAAATTGACCTTTTAAAGTGTTACATTAGACCAGGTTCTGTTTTCGTATTGCAAATGCTGTTGAGAACTGAGATTGGTTTTCTTCCAGCTATTATGGGATTTCCTTGGTTTGTATCCTAGAAAGCTATCTACCATATGTAGGTGTTTTGAGATTTTTTTTTTTAAGCAACACGAACCCCCTGGCATATGTCACAAGACTGAAATTACATCATTGCTTTCTGTGCATTGCAGATAGATGTTTAAGGAGCTGCTTGTCTGCTCTGCTGATTCATTTGTCTGTAGCGAACTCCCACCAGTGCTTTTGATTTATCCAGCTTCTGACCCTCTGAAATGCTAGGGACCCTAGAGCAGGTGCCTTGTCTCTCTGTTGGACTTCAGGTGAGAGCTGAGCTGTTTGTCAAGGGAACAGTTTGTCCCTTTTGGCACGAATCCTGAGGAGCCAATGGCATAGCTTTCTCATGTTTAACCATTCCCCTTCCTGAAACTTGAAAGTCTGTTTTTGACCAAAGGATCACTGCCCTCTGAGATCTCCCACTCAAAATTTTCTGTTGGGAAACGTCAGATTTCAGTTCGTTAAACAATCTGCGGCATCGCCTTCAGATGTCATACTGACAACTGTGCAATGACTGCAGTGGACTAAGGTCTGGCAGCCCAGGATCCTACATGCTCTGAATTCCTGGTTGTCCTTCAGCTTAGGTGCTGCTCTTGTTGGCCTAAGTACGGTCCTGGGTGACTTTCAGGCAAGGCCAAGCTGGACTCTGGAGCTGCTGAGGAGTGCATCATGGCTGTGGCTCATGAGCCTTGATAAAAAGAGCTAGGCGGAAGGGTTCAACAAGGTCTGGGCAGAAGAATGAGCAGAAACCAAAGGGGAAAAGTGGGAATCCTGATGGGGGTGGTGGGAATCCAGCCACAGCAGGAGGAGGGATGGAGGGATGTGCTAACAAGAGCCAAAATGAGGGGGTTGATCAAGAGCAGGCAGTAGGAAGCTTCCTCTTTCCAGTGCTGAAATATAAAGTGGAGAGAAGTGGCAGCTCTGTGTGTTGCAGACGTTCATATTTGAAGGTGGATGTAGGTGGGCTCAAGAGACCCTAGTGTCTTTGGGGAGGAACTTACCTGGCCTTGTGGTAGGTGATGAGGAGGCACAGAGCCTGTATGAGCTGCAAGCTAAATGGAGTCTAATGTATTTCACCTTGCTCCTGGCCCTGAATGTAGCCTTCAGAGCTTAGGTGTGGGTTTATTTCTGCAGATATTGCAGTAGAAATTAGAGCAGATTGAATCTTAATGGGGTGAGTAAAATCCATACGCACAGTTACATTTGAATGCATTAGCAATTGGAGTCCAGGCATTTACTCCCAGAAGGGAAATATTGCCTGGCAGACAGAAGGGAGGGAAGAGCCTCCCCCGGAGAGTGCCTACAGCGTGGCTCCGGCAGGGTGCGGGGCTTCCCATGGTGTTCTGGCCACCCACGCAGACCAAGATGGGTGGCACATGGCTCACTTGTGGTTTTAGCTCTGTTCTACTTTGTGGGAAGATTCACAGGGGAGGGATTTAGAGAAGAGAATAAAATAGCTGCTTAGATATTCTCCAGGTAGTCCAGGATTTTCCTATGACTTGTGCAAGGCAACTAAATTGCTTTTATATGCTCTGTGGGGTGAGGAGAGCCTCCGCTGGGCATGTACTATGGAGTGGCTGGGGGACAGTAGTTTATTCCTGTATCTCTGGGCTTCTGCTCCTGTGTGGCCTTTGCTGCTTGGGCAGCAGCTTGAGCCAGCACTGGGACCTGCATGGAGACATGGTGGAGTGTGCAGTACACAGGGAAGATAAGAGAGAGTAAAGAATTGGGGTCCTGGTGCATGGGAATGGGTTTGGGAATGGGAATTTGCTTTTAGGGTGGAAGTGCTGGCGGCCATGAGGACATTATCTGTTTTCAGGGCTTGTTCATTTGTATTTACTCAGCGTGCATATTTGTTCTCTGCTTCTATCTGCTGAATACTTCCTGTGGCAGAATCCATCCAAATCTTGCCATCCTTCCACTTCTGCTTCATTGGCCCCAAGTCTCATCTCCAGGCTGCTGAAATGCTCCTGCCTGGCCTTTTTATTGCTGTGAATTTACCCTTCCAATGTGTTTATTAGTGCTCAGCTTTTGGGCATCCTTATGGCCAATGGAGAGTTCCCAGCCTTTAGAGGAGAGCAGAGTCACCCTGGTGTTGGCGGGCAGGATTGGGGATTGCCCATGTAGCAGGCAAGGGAAGAGCTGCTGGGGAGCTGTCTTTTGAGGCACAAAAACGGATGAGGGAAGGGCTGGGGACGTTGGGAGAGGTGTTGTGCAAGGCTCCTGCTCTGTGTCCTTGGCTGCAACAATAAGACTGTGATGGCAAAGCAGTGGCACTTCCCCCACACTGTTTCCAAGTAAAATCTAATGCTATTCTTGGCTGGTTCCTAGGAAAATGGATTATATCATATTAAAAATATCCATTCTTGGATTTAATAATATTGCTAAACTAACTTAAATATATTTCTTTCAGAACCCTATGGTATTCTGTGGAAACACTGGCTGTTTATCTGCTGGAGTTGCCAAGCACATACTCCAAAGCCAATCCTCATTCATGCAAATCATTGCTCTTTTAAATAGAAAGGGAGAGAGAACAATAGCCTGTTGTCATTAGCTTTGGCCAGGCTCAGTGTGATGAGCTGCAGCGAAGGGGTTGTGTGTTGGAAAGCTGCAGGCAGCAAAGCACAACGAACTTTCCTGGGTCAGATCTCTGCGTTGACATTGCTAGAGAGTCACCTGGGGGACCAGTGCTAGGGCTGAGTTTCTGGGTTAGCTTCACTCCATGGCTAAGCCTTTTCCAGTTTAGTATGTTCTTTAGTCTCTGCACTTAAGCAGATAGATCAAGGTACTCCCTCCTCCTCCTTTATTTTGAGATACTCCAGAATGTTTTTGCAAGTTGCCTGTGGGAGAAGCTGGGAAGGCAGTGGAAGCCCATTGATGCTGGAGTTATGTCTTCTCTGCAAAGTTGACAGGTGTCAGCCCAAATAAAAGCAAACCCCAACCCAGGTTGTTCATTCTCCAGCCAAGGGAAGTAGCCCAGCCTATAAGCACCTCCAAGCCAGGTCTGTGGCTTTTCTGTGTGGTCTAGGAGGTCAGAGCTGAAATTCATGAAGAGCCTGGCCAACTGTTCCATACGGACATGGGCTTAAGGCGTGTTAACTTTTTCTCAAGCACTGCAGTTACCCTTTCCAGTTCCTGGTACAGAGACTCAAGGCAAGTCACGACAACATGAAATATCCCAACAAGAAGCTTCCAGTAGCGTTTAGAGTGGGCTGGCATGGTTGACAAAATTGATATTCTTGCTTTTCTCTCACACTCTCTATTGCCACCTCTCACACTCTCCTCCCACATCTACTCTTCTGACAGAGGCCAATTAACTCTCACACTAACAGAATCTATTAATATTTGCCTGAAAATGTAATCATGCAAACCTCTGAAAAGACAAATAACTTATAAATGGCCAGTGTGATCTCAGCATCTCAATAAACAGCAGCAGAAAAGCTGAAGAGAAGTTAAAAATCTAGCTGTGCTTGCTTTTTCCATCACTAGTTCTGCCTGTCATCTTTTTACCTCCCCCAAAATACTGAATTTCTCAGTGCTCTATTTTACAAGGAGAAATTAAGTGAATATGAAGTATACTGTTCCCTTTTATGTGGAGATACATAAATATGTACGTGCATACGTATATATAGTCAGAGATTATATCTTGACTTTTCAAAGGATAGACTAGAAATAAAATAAACCTATTCTACAATATCTAAGATTTGAATGTTAGATCAGCCATAAGTCTAGGAAGTGTAGATCTGATTTTATGTCTAAGGTCTAATGTCTTAAACAGTTTTGTTTTTTTTTCCTAAGCAAAACTGATGAGGCAAAACTAATCAGGTCAAGTTTGAAACTTTCTAAAAAAAACACTTCAAAATAGTCATAGCTGAGAGACGCAGAAATAATGAGATGTTACGGTATTGGTTCCAAGCTCAGTCCCTCTCCCGTGGGTCCATGGGAGTATGTGTGGGGCTTGCAGAAAAAGGCAGAAGTGATAGAGGGAGGCAGGACTTTTCATTTCTATGGGAGGCTGTAATGCTAATCTCTGCTTTCAAGAAGGCCGTTGCGTTGCTTTGAGCTATGGTGGCCGGCAGTAAGAGCAAACAGGAGCAGTGGGATACGCAGCGCTGTGCTGCTCTAGCCAACAGGTGAGCTTGGGTCTTCGGTAGGCGATTGTATGTGTTTGCTGCTGTGATGCACCGGGTGGACAGGCAGCCAGGCAGTGCCTGTCTGCATGCATCAGCCGTGCCCCTGCAGAGCACCCTGCCTTGCAAGGTGCCATCTTTCAGGGTGCTGCTCGCCCAGGCGAGGAGCAGGCAGAATATCTGGGCATATGTGCCAATTTCCTGGCCCTTCAGGGGTGCACTAGGTTTATCATCATCGGAAAACAGAGAACTTGTGAGACGTCTGGTTTGTCCCTGAGTAGATGCGCTGTACCTATGTCATTCTGTCAGATGCTGGCCAGCCAATTTCTGAAGACCAGGACCTCCCCAGAGACTTCTGCCTAGTGCTTGGCTTTCAGGAGGACCTCTGTCGTGAGCAAAGTTTCCCTGACCTGGTCTAGATTCGCATTGAAAAGCAAGATGATGTTGTCTACTATAACCTAGCTAAGTCCTTCTAAAAGTCAAGACAGAGTTGTGACTGGATTGCAGGAACACGTAGGTGGGAAAACTAGGGTTTGCTGTGCAAGGCAATGAGGCAGTAAACTGTGGCTTGCCCTGCTTGGTTAGGACAATAGGCTAATTTGCTAATGAGACAAGCCTGTGCTCTAGCGTGTTTCCTAGTGTGGGTGTACCCTTGGAAGCTGTTAATTAAGGTCTTGCTAAATCCTAGTCTAAACAAAGCCTTTAAGATTAGTTTGGGAACAAGAAATAACCACTGGATGAACACCAGCTTTGTATGCCTTAGCACAGTCACGGCCTTCTCTGCCTTCTCTGTGGAGTCTTTAAAATAACAAATACGCTTTGGAGTAAATCATACAGAAATGGAAACAGAGCAATGGGCAAGCAACAAACAGGGCTTACCGAGTGCTGGACTATTTCAGCCTTCCCTTGGCAGTGCCTGTCCTTCCTCACTAGCAATTTGACTGGAGTTCTCTTGTTTTTGCTTTTTCATTTTTATTATTTTTTTTAAGACAAATTCTTCCCAGAACAGGCTGGATTTCTTCTGATTGATCATTAACCTTAAAAAATCAATTGCTGCTGCTGAACTGTTTCCACTGCACTTATGAATCAGTCTTTCACAATTTTTTTCTCACCTTTGAAAGTGATTCTTTTGCCCATTTGCAACAAATTTCAAAAGATACCCAGTTTTTCTCTCATGTGGAATGAAAACAAATGATCAAACTCTGATACTTTTTCCTGGAATGTGATCCTGTTTTGTAGCCAACCCTTTTCTTTTCCTCTCTCCTGTTTTTAGTGAGTTTGGATTCCTAGCAATCAACAAAACTGTACCATGAAGAGGTGACTGAGGTGGCAAATGTGATCCCCTTTCTCCAACTCTTAATAGTGTTCATAATGCCTGAGCAAAAACTTCTCCCATGAGCGTGCTGCTGCACTGCTTGCCATCACCACCCTCCCTCCTTCACAGGTAGCATGAATGTGTCGGGCCTCTGTGCTCTTACTGCCTGATTTAGGTTAGATGCTACTTTGTGATGGACACGCCCAAGCAGATATTATTCGATGGTTTGATATGCCTGTGGACGTACACTTGTGCCTTACTGATGAGGCTTGCTAGTGAGGTTTTGGTGGTTTGTGCTTGCAGAGCGTAAAAATTGGCAGAGAGATGGTTGGCACCTATGTTACTCTGGCGTTAAGGGGAGGGCAGTTGTGCTGCAAAGCTATATGCAAGTTGCTGTGCACTGTGGTCCTGTGCTTATAGAACTTGGGTGATACCCCCATGGTGCTTTATTTTCAGAAATTGAGAGTGACTGAGCCCAGGGTCCTTACAGCAAAACAGGCAAGTTGTGGGGCCAAGGTCTTAGCCCCAAGCCATCCTTACCTGAGGTAAAATCACTACCAAACTGAGGTGGAAGGATATTGCATGTGAATGAAAAGGAATTACTGAGCAACCCTTTGCTTGGTTTTGTTTTCTAGCATGGACATCTAAGACAAGTCTGTTTTGAAGTGGTGGGGAATAGCTGGTCAGCTTTCTATGTAACCCAGGGAAAGCACTCATGTTCCAGGAGCAGTCCTGGCCTCGTATACATATATAGCTTTCCTGTAGAAGAAGAGAAAGATAAGCCGGTTCCTGTGAAACATTAACTTTGTGCATGTCCTTCCATGCACACTTGCTTCTCTAATACTGCTCAGACTGCTCTTTCCCTGGGGAAACCAGGTGGGATCAGAGGGGAAATGTGCTGTATCCAGGGCATCTAAATATATTTGAATAATTCCTGACTTCACGGATGAAGGTGCCAGGATGGACAGGTGCTTGGCAGCGTATTGCAGTTCTATCTTTGGAAGCCCAGGGCCACTTTTTCTTCTATGTGCTTGATTGGTTTGTTTTAGCTAGTAGACTTTCCTCAAAGCAGGGTTTTCAACATGCACTGCATCCTTTTAAAGTAATTGGGTGGGATTTGAGTTGGCAGCACACTAAGCATGGTAAGTAATTTGGTGGCACAGCTGCTTTTGTTCTGTCAGCCTGGATATAACCCCACTAGCAGAACATAAATTCATTCCTGTTTGTGTTGGAGGAACAGAAGGTTTCCTGTAGGTCATGATAATTGATAAGTCTTGGAACTGGTGCCTGAACCAGGTCCGAGTGCCAAGTGGGAGCTGGGGGGCATGTGAGTAAATACTTCTAGCATCCCCTCCTGCACTTCTGAAGTTTCCCTCACCCTGCTGCCTCCTCTAAGTAAATGCCGACGCAGGAGTTGTCTCTCAGAGGGATGGTCCCCCACCAGAAAATCTGTTCCTCACGAGAGCACTGGCATTGCAATTCTAATAACAATGTAATTGTCATAGTACACCCTGTGGGAGCTATTCCAAGGGTTGGTCCAAGGACATCTGCCTTCCACTGGGGAGGTGTCTCTGCCGTACCATCTGCCCTGGCACTTGCAGCGAGGAGCCGTCACTGACCTGGTGCGAAGCTCTCCACGGAGGCTCCCTGGGCCAGGCAACCTGCTGCGCACAGGGACTGCCGCCACGTATGAGCTCCTGTCCTGTCCTTTTGCTGCTTTGTGCGCTCCTCGAGGAGGAGGAGAATGGAAGAAAATGGAGGATAGTGCCAGGAGGGAATGACTGTCTCTCCTGGGCATCCCAGAGCTCAAAATGCTTGACTGTCTCTGCTCTAATGGGAAGATAGGTACTTCACAATCATCTTAAAAAGATGCAGCACAAAAGACTTCTGATTTGGCAGTTTTTGTCCTTGTTACGGGTGCCCACTTTGCAGCAGGCGAGCTGTCTGTTGGAGTGTCCTTGAAGTGGCACAAGAGTAGCAACAGGTGAAGTTTGAGTGAAAATTCACTGCAAAGTTGGAAAAAGGGTGGCATGAAGCTGAAATGTAGTTCAGTTACAAAAGAGCAGAAATTACCTTTCAATTAAATACTGCCCCTTTCATATACCTCTCCCTTGCCCTGTGATTTTTATGGTTATTATTTGTAAAAAATGTTTTTTAATTTTTCAGGGCGAGAGTAGTTGGTGCCTGAGCGAGAGGGTACAATACGGTGCACGATGACAAACTGACAGTGTACTTGTAACAGTCTTGAACTTGTCTGATTGTTTATATGTTGTGATACTGAAGCAGTGAAATGCCCAGCGCGGATGAATGAAGCTGCATTTTGAGGTATTCATCTCTGTAGCACTGTGAATCAGAGAACAGAGAGAACTGTGAAATAGAAGAGTACATTTTCCATGGAGGATATCCTGGTGTTTGAAACGTTTGCTCTTTTAGGTGATTTGTACGAAGTGTCTTAAGCACGGCTGGGGACGCAGCAATGTGGTGCTGGCTGGAACCCATGGACCTGTTCCTGTGCTGGCTTTAGACTCTCCAGCTTGAGTCCTGCATGCTGTGGTGGGAGCACAAACGTGAGCAGCGTGCCCAGATAACTATGGGCATATTTACTCAGCTTCTTAAGTAAGTTCTCAGACTGTCATTTGTGGTGAGATGGCCACACTGCTCATAGCTTTGCTAGCTAGCTCAGGGTCTGTCCTGAGTGTCTGACCCAAGCTGCTGCCACATCACTGTTCCAAATTCCTCCCACGTGACTGCAGTTTGGGCTCTGCCCTCCTGTGCCGTGTAATACTGTATGCAGCTGGGATGAGGGTGGAGGGCACATATAACACAGCCCCAGGGCAGAACCAGCTGATTTTGCTGCAGTAGGTCCAGATGACCCCAAACCAGGTTCTGTGCAATGATTTTTTATTTTTTTTTAATATATTACTTTCTGACTGAGGTGAGGGAAGGAGCAGAGCCGTGTGCATCACTGCTATTGGATTTTCAGGGCTGCTCCAAGGGAGGCCAGGCTTCCCTTGCCTCCTCGGGTAGGATGCCAAGTGGGGTGCAGTGCAGGGGCAAGCAATGTCATGGACTTTTTATGTTATTCTTATCCTCTGCATTTAGGAATAAAATAGAAGATGTGATTTCTTTAGCATGGGGGAAGTTCCTTTAACAGAAGCATCCTTTTCAGGGGGGATGCTGCTGGCTGAACAGGCTTTAGATCCACTAGATGCTGCTTCCTCTGTCTGAAGCAAGGAGCTGTAGAGCTGCAGTATCTGGAAGAAGCCAAGACGTGTGCGTGTGCATGTGTGTGTCTGTCCCATCTTCAGGTTTGCTTCTGAGCCCACCTATCAGAAATGGCTAGTAGTGCAGAATTTCAAGACATGCATCAAGACTAAAGTTGCTGCTTCTTGAGTAAGGTTAGCGGTAGGATGTATGATACCTATTGATCTGTTGCCTGTGGAGCTGTAGTTTTATCTTGCATTGTATTAATTTCTCTGCTTTATTCCTTCTCCCCCCTTTTAAAATTACTTTTGCTTTTAAATGCTTTTCCAAGCTGTGGAAAGCTAGTGACATTCCAAAACTCTCAACTTCAGTAACAGAGAACACAATTCTTCCTACATTCTCTATCGAGTGCTTCAGAATTCATTATTCTAATAATTGCCCGATTTTCAAACATTTAGTCTTAGTCTAAATATATTAACTCTCTAAATTGAGAGTATTGGTGCCTACTAATACATTAGGTCTGTTCCTGATGACTCTTTCATTTTCCTGTCTTCCTCATAATCTTGCTGTCTCAACTCCTTCACTGATTAATAGCATTTGCCTAAAGTTGTGTTGGGAGTATCTCATGAAGTAAAAAGACAGCTAAAATTCAAAGTAGCATGAGGCAACCTCGGCATGGAACTTGAAGGAAAGATTTGTGTCTGATCTGTGGTGCAGCTCTGTGACATCTCTTCTGCAAAGCTGCGCCTGGGGGAGTTTAAGTGGCTGGAAAGGTATAACGTGGGCATCTTTTCGTTGCGTCCTCTCCCTTCCCCTTTGCTTATCTTGCCTGCTTGAACTATAAGCTGGGAGTCTGTCACGTCAGAGCAGTGCCTAGCACAGGGAGGTCCTGTATTGCTTTGCCTGGGCACTAATATACCAAACATGAGTGACTTGAGCTTTGCAATCTTTACAAAAGCTACAACTTCTGTAAAAGTCATTTTATCAGTGACTCTGGCAGCCCAGGGATTTGTATTAACTGTTTCCTTAAGGGCTAATGGGACTGAACGGAGATGCATGGTCTACACCACTGTTCTGGGAGAACAGGGACAAGCCTGCAACCTGGTTTGTGCAGACATATGCAGCTAGGGTGTTTCATCTGAACAGCGGGCTTTTTCCATACTAATTGATACCCAGATGTTCTCTTGAAATGTGGTGGTTAAAGAAAAATGGTTGCATCCATAGGACAGAGGTGCATCAACCTAGCTCATGTATTTACCTAATTGAACTTTTGATTTAGATCTAATTTATTACACAATTCAGAAAACGTTCCTGAACACAGAGTAGGAAAAACTATGAAAAGCCATGTAGTTGTTGACTCTAGTGCCCCAGTCCTTCAGAACCTTATTTCTCATCTAATTAGCAAAGCAAAATAATCATAGGGTAGCATTTTGTATAAACTCCTCGCAGATGCGACTCGCTGTCTTGCAGAGTGGTGTAGAGCAGGCTGTAAATCAGGCAACACCTCTTTCTTACACATGGTCTAATTTCCTGGTCCGAGTAGATAAAAGGAGTGTAACAGGGAGCACGTATTACTCTTGCTAACTTTACATGTTCTCAGCTATGATGCTCCTTTTAGGAATGTTTCCTTCTCCAAAAAGCCAAATATGAACTGTCACCCTGAAGATGATGACAGATTACGAAAGTGCAATATGGAAATATTTGTCTCTAGGAGAAGGAATAGCATGTGCCCCTTACAAAGGACTGTAGCAACTGCAGAGAACAAAACAACTGAACCTGGTTCATGGGGTTGATCTTTAAAAATTCAAAGGTGAAGTAACCCAAGAGGAATTGGTTTTATAGCCATGTGCATCACAGATGGCATAGTCTATTTTTGCCCACCATTGAACATCTTCAGGCAAAAACTTTTAGGGAGCTTCACTGAGAAAAGTTCATTGCAATTACACGGCAGTTAATAACTGTATCATTTCTTGTCAGAAGTGTACTTGGCAAACTTATAAAGACTTTTTTTTCTTTCTTGCATGGCTATTCTTGTTTAAGGCTTCACTTGCAACAAAGCCCATAGAGACAGGCTTTTTGACTTCATAGTCTTTGCAATCCAGAAAGTGGAGGAAACACTGCAGGTTAAAAAGCAAGGTGGGAGGTATTTTCTTAATGTCACCATGGGGGAAGTCTGATGCTGATTTTATGTGCAGAAATTTAAGTTTCTCAGTGCTGTTTGGCAGACCTCCTCCTGCTTTACCAATGATTCAATATTAGAATTGGTCTGAGTAGAAACCTTTGTATGAATATGAACTTTAAGGGTAACAGGATTTGAGCTGCAAAATACAGCAAGTGAAACAGCAATGCACTGTTGTACAAGTTTGCATAAAGCCAGGGCAATAGTTCTTGGCATTCTTTACATCTAAGCTTTCATGAAAGAAGAGTCTCTTTTTGAGATCCTAATGCACACATAAATCTTAAGAATTTAGAACAAATCAGTAGTTGCTGATCACTGTAGTTAGTGGAATAATTCATATGTCTGTTCAGAGTAAAACTTTTCCGAAGCTTCTCTCTAAATTTAAGTTGACTGTTTGTAGCAACCAGCCAGCAATACAATATACTGAGCAAAATGTGCTGAGCATAACAGCACGTTTAATAACAAACAGGGTTATTAGGCTGTGAATAAATGATTGGTTCAAATCAGCTTGTGCTAGCGATAGTGCCCATTTAAAGAAAATGTACCATGTAATTCAAAGTGTTTCAGAACTAATAATAATAATTACATTCTTAATCACCAGGAGGCAATGTTTCTTTCCCTTGCAGCCAGGGAAACCCTAGCAGGATTTATACTTCTGCAGATGTAAGCCTCTAATTTCTCCGTACCAATTGTACAGGACAGGTCATTGTATGAGATGATTACTCCACTTTGCCGTATGGGGAATGACAGAGAAAGATTACAAGTTTTACTTTGTTTTAGGAAGTTTGAATAGAGAATATCTCTAATTTCTGCTCTATGGGAAATTGCAATGTCCAGGTTTCTTTTCTGTTGTTCTGAATTGGAGCAAAAAAGCAAAATTTCCTGCAGACTGAAAAACTTTGATTTCAGCTCGTGAAAACATTCTGTTACTGCTGAAACATGAAAACATGTAAATGTGCATATAAAATAAAACAGAATGTTTGCATATATGTAAGTTGAGATAAGTTGAAGCACATTTACCTGTTGAGCTAATTCATTTAGTCATTTGCCACTGAAAATTCTGTCAAAATGTCAGCACATTTCCCATGAAGATTCTGGATTTTCTTTACTTGATAGAAAACATTTCCATGCAAAAAACATGTTCCAACCAGCTCCACGTAGTTGGGAATAGGATCTGGATCACTGCATATTCAGCATCCAGCTCTGCCCACTTCTCTCAGCCTGCAGGCAGCCGTGTCTCAGAGGTGGAGATCCTACCTGCGGGAGGAGATTTGACAGAGGTGGCCTTTCTTTCTTGTTAAATGGCCTTCTTCTGAGTACAGCTTGGATCACTCTATAAATTATGTGTACCTTACTTTAGACAAGAGGTGCATCTGGTTTGGGTGATGAGGTTGTCTTCAAGTACAGGTGGCTTCTTCCACTAGTGGTACGGTTTTTAACCTGTGGGAGCCTCATACCCTGCGCGGTTCTCACTCAGGAAGCACGGTTATGGACTTCCTTGGGGATCTCTGAGCTAACTGGGAAGTTAGGCGCTTAAATGTGGCAGGTGTATCTTGCAGGAGCATGGCAGAGACTTGTCAGATTTGCAAGTGTGTGTTTTCCTTGAAAACATCCTGCTTTCTGGCCACCGTTAGAGCCTTGGCTCCTATAGCATCGTGTTGTACAGGGCACAGCATCTACTGCCCTGCCTAGGATTAACCACTGCTTGCTTTCATGTCTTCTGTTCCAGTTAGGTCTAAATAACCTGTGAAATGAAAGCTTTGTGCATCAACAGTCTTGTAAGATTTTCTGTTTATATGTTGACTTTAGTAGTGTTTAAAAATGAGCTCACTCAATAAATAGCTGCTGTGTTTTATTAATACCATGTATGACTGTAGTGTGCTTGGCTGTGTGTCAGGGAGGAGCGCTCCCTCAAGGCACTTTATCTCGCTGTTGCCCAGTATGCATTTTCTTCAACTTTTGTGTGAGGCAGCTGCTTCCGGCAGTTATCAGCAATGGGATGAGGGACTAGATGACCCACAGGTCTGCTTTGATATGGCTGTTGTCATGCTGAGACTGTTTATGAACCCTTTAGTCTCCATAAGGTGTGAGAAAGCATTACCTTAACAGGCCTCTGTGGAATAATTCAATGTGATAAATACAGCTCTTATTTACTTGGCTTTTTGAACACTTTTTGCTTTCAGGGTCACTCAAAAAGTCTTAGATATTATGTAAATAAAAAGCTGAAAGCACGGAAAACTGAAACAAAAGAAAAACAAGCAAAATGCAGAC
The DNA here is from genome assembly GCF_036417845.1 of Apteryx mantelli. NCBI lineage: Eukaryota > Metazoa > Chordata > Aves > Apterygiformes > Apterygidae > Apteryx > Apteryx mantelli. The sequence continues at coordinate 16,923,907 of NC_089990.1, forward strand.
ATTCTGCAGTTTGTCCAAGATAGCTTATATTGCGACACTTTGCCTTGGGGCTCTAGGTCATTTCTGCGAAAGCCTGTTATTTATTATATTGGAAACTATTATTTGAATTCATCCACAAATATGTTCCCAACCAAGGGAGGAAATTCTAAAGGGAGGGAGAATTTAAAGTTTCTCTGTGAGCAAGTCTGGTGTTTGATGCTCTTTATCCCCTTCCTCCTAAAACTTGGAAACAGGACAGTTCACGCCTTGGGATGAGGCGGAGTTTGAAGAACAGAAAAGCATTAGAAACAAGAGCTTGATTTGTGATGTTGCCTAAGAATACTCCACCTTGTTAAATGTGTCCTTCAAAACAATTTTTTAAAGCGATGCTCCTGATCTTATTGCCGCAGAAGCAGAAGAGCATTCATACTCACTTCCGTGCCCAGGATCAGGCCTCGTGGCTTGTCAGGAGTGTCCCACTTACAAAAAAAAAAAGGGGGGGGGCAAGGAACAAGTTTACCTCAAAACTTGTTAGTACTGAGAAAGGAAGCTGGTGAAGTTGGTGGTTTGGACTACAAAAGTATCAGGTATACCACAACACTTGCTCTTCTTTGTCCTTTGCTAAAAAATAGAAGAAGGCACTAAGGGGAGGGATGGAAATGAGAAAAGAAGAACAGTAAGAAAATGAAGGAATCTCCAGATTGTAGGATGTAGATTTACAGATCTTACAACAGGAGTCCTGTTTATGCTCTCAGCATGGATGCTATTTCCAGTTTTCCACATCCTTTCAGTGTCTCAACGATCTCTTGTGAAGATAAAGTGTGTTTACTTTTATTTTTTTGTTTCTGGATGAAATTGTGTGGTGTCCTCCCATTAAGGCCTCTGTGATTGTGTATATCTGGCAAATGAGTGTAGATAGGTAATCATTTGGACGATATCATATGCCAGAATCAAAATCTGTGTAACTATCTAAATGATTGCATACCCCATGACCTAAAGAACAGAAGTTGTTTGTGGCTTCTAATCTGGACTTTATCCAAGATCTAGTTTTGTCTTGGATGTCATGGGGGTGATGAAATATATTTTCCATTATGGCATTCTGGTTTCCAAAATGCCATTCCCATTTCCAAATAGTTTCCAATGTCCAGGGTGTTTGTAAATTCTGAATTCCATTTTGCCCTGGATTAGGGATTGGTAGATCTCTTGGATGCTTTTGTAATGGATGTTAATCATAATTATAAGCGCATCATTTTTTAAGCTTTTGAATTTGTATCCTTTCAATATTTGTGTGACTCTTACAGCAGTTACAAATATTGATGTAAACATAAGACACAAATCCATGGAAAGAATCCTATAAATAATCAAAAGTCTTTCATACACACTGAAGTAGGGCTTTCCTTCCCTGCCCTTGAAATAACATCAGTAGAACCATTACCATCCGGATGCATTTCCACTTTTCAGATGATAGCTGCTCTTCATAATCCAGAGAAGGCCAGCTTTGTGTTCCTTTACAACAAACTCCTTAACATGGATAATCCAAATTTTGGGGCCTTACAGTGAGTGTGCAGTGCCCCGATCACTCAAACTTCACCAGCACTCCCACCGCATAGCTTCGGCCTGACTTCTAGCCACAGCAGGAGGTGATCAGACAGTAGGCACAGATTTTCTCACTCCTTCCCAGCTTTGGTGGACTGGCGTCCTTTGCTGAGCGCAGGAGGAAAGCTGTGGCAGCTCTGTACTCCTCCTCTTCAAGAAGAAGACAGGCTCCGCTGTGTCATCCCTCCTGTACTTCCCAAAGGGGAAACTGAACCATGCCCCTGGGACCTAGGAGGCAGCTTTTCTGTCTTGTTGTTCCCTTCCTCAGTCACAGCCTGGCTCCTGGTTTTTGCTATTCTTTCTGCCCAATCCTATATGCAAACCCTGGGGAGAGAAATGGGGTATCAGCTTCATTCTTCCAGCTCCACAGACTAGAGCAGACCGAGGAGGACGGCAGCGCTGCGTTCCTGCCATCACGCTCATCCCAGAACGTCTTTGAGGACGGCTTTTAAAATATAAAGTGACATAGCAGCAGTTCTAAGGATTGTCCTGCAAGTCCTGCTCTTATTCTGATTTTTCTTGTTGATTGCAAGCTGAGGTAAAGGAGTGCATTGTCCTGCTGTCTGTGCAGTGGGGAAGGCAGTATGATAGGAAAGGGACATGGCACTGGTCAGCTCCATTGCTTTCATCTATAAGACCAGACTTTATCGGTTCACATCCATGGGTACTCTCAGAGAGTAAGAAAGCCACTCAGAGTTGTATTGCAGTAGATGCACAGAACATCATATCAGTAGCATTTTCTTCAGACTTTTTCTCAGTTAAAACCCTTATGCCTTCTTTTTATTATTCTTGCATGTGTGTTTCCTCCTCCCAAACTTCACCTCACAAGAAAGAAAAAATAAACGACATTAAGTGTTTTACTCAGAGCTGCTTATTTCTGTTATTTCCAGTAGGCAAAGCTCCGAGGTTGAGAAGAAAGATAGGACCAAATTGCAATTTTGCCTGAGGGGATTTCATTCTTGACAGAGCATTCTGGCTCCGGAGAAATCTTTTAGCCAAGTTTTTTCTCAGTCTTCATTTCAGAATATAGCCAGTTAATATTTGAAGAAAATATGGTCTTCAGTTTTAACTCTTAAGTTTTCGCTTGTTGTGTTTCAAATCTATGAGACTTCTCAAATGTTGAGATGCATCCGTTTTTTCCAGGGAGTTGACAATGGCAGGACTGCACATCCTCAAATGAGCACAACATGGTAATGTTTTTCAGTAGAAACCTAAGTCATCTACTTTCTGGCTTAGTTTTACAAATAGCAATTTTTTTTTGTATTATGAAGAAGAATAAAAAAGCAGTTTGGGCATCTTTAAAAGTAAAAGTTTCAATGTAAAATTTCATTGTAAAAACAAAAAACCCTTCAGTTTTATCAAGAAAGTAAAAGGGCTTGAAATCACAGTGAAATATTTTGATCCTACTTTGTTCATTCAGAAATTTCTACTTGGTTGGTTGATTCACTGGGAGTTACATTTTCTGAAGTACTGCTGAATAAATTGTGTTAGCAGGAGCCAAACACTCTTGTTTAGAACAAAAGGTTGTTTGTACAACCTATGTACTGGAGTGTGCCAAGCAGCCAGAAAGCGTGTGAGAAAGAGCTGTGAGACTCAAGATATGACACTTTGCCAATCCTCCCATTTTCAGTTTTTTAAATCACTGAAGTTTCTCCTCTTTCTTGGATGGAATAACACAGATCCGGATCCAAAAAGCAGTCTGCCTTCAGTGGCCTGATAAATTGTTCTTAATTTTCTGGAATAGGTTAATTTAATTTAGGTAAGGGAAGGCAGAAAGAACAGGCTTTTCGGGGCATTGCCAAATAAGAAGATTAAGTCAATATCAAATCCATTAGTGAACTGATTTTTCTGTGTTGGTTAACACCGTTTCAGCCTCTTTGTCTTGCCTGTTTTCTTGGGTGGCAATTTAGGTAATCCACAATTTCTGTGCTCTGTTGCAGCACTATACGGTGATTGCTCCACTTAAAACTAGATTTATCGCCCTCTTAGCATTTTTTAAGCAGAACTAGTTTACTTTTAGTGTTGTTATGGCAACTGTTTCTTCTTCTGTCAAGGGGCTAGTTCCTTGAAAACTCATGGGACTGCATTTCTGGGAATATAAAATCATAATCGTTGTAGGCTACTGCACAGCTTGCCTGTAACAGAGAAGCTGCCTCTATTAATTCTGCAAGTATAGGTGTCCATTATTATTCAGTGCCAGCTTTGAATGTCCTGTTTAGGAGACCTGTTCCTGATTACCCTGCTTGTAGTTGTCTCACAAGTATTACTGTTCCTCATTTTAGTTTCCTACAGTTTGGAGCCTTGTGGACAGAGTCCCTAATACCAATTGAAGTCTAAGCGCTGACTGAAACTCTTTCCACCACTGGGACGTTTATGGCAGGTCTTACTTTTTTGGATTCTCGGAGGAGGCATATGCTAATAACTCTTTGCCCATGATGAGATACTCAGTTTTCCTCTTCTAGGCTGAGACACTGAGGATGAGTTAGTTTGACTTTAAAGCCAGCAGCAACTTCTGAACAGTACTGTGATGTTACCTTTGGTTTTCCTGGTCTTTAATATCATTTTTATGAAAGAAGTTGCTCCTTGAGCATCAAAATTAAGCCTATTTTCCTGTAGATCGGTTTTCTGCTAAGTGTGAACTTTACTGAAACTCATTCTGTAGTCTGGGCTTTTGTAACATACAAATTCCCTGGTGTCTAGGAAAATCTGAGCTCAACATATACTTTTTTTTTTTTTTTTTTTTTTTTTTAGGAGTGCAATCATGCATAGTATCCCTCCTGTGCTGGGGACCAGTTTTCATTAGATGTGCAGAAACTTCCTTTTTCTTTTTTTTCTTTTTTTTTCCCCTCCCCTCTCTTTTCTTTGAGTCATCCACTCTTCTATGAAATGGGAATGAACTTACCATCAGGAACAAAAGTTGTTGGATAAAGGCAGGCAGAGGGTGATCAGACACACTTCATTTCTCTAGGAAACTGAACTTAAGAAGGGAGATAAGCAGCACTGATATTCTGAGGTGTATGCATATGTCAGAAGAGTATTCACATCCATTCTTTGTTGGTAGTCCTTTTAATGTAAAATCCATCTTCATGTGTTGAGAATATCTGCAATTCGCAGTTTATATAACAATGATGTAGCAGCAGCTTTGTATGTTTGCCTTGATACAGGGCCTTTTTGAGGAGATTCAAGGTAGTTGTCTGAACAGTTCAACTGGTTCAGGATGATTTAACTCCATGAGCCTGGTAGGAACAGTTGGTGGGTGTCTGGTGTCTCCAGGGCAAGCATCTTTGCTCTTGATTTTTTCCCCTGTCTCCCAAGGAAGAAGAAAATGGATTAGATGGCCTCTCCACATCCATTCAACCTGTTTTATGTGATTCTACGATTACCGTAATTGACTTGCTGGAAGCTGACATTGTTCTAAATGTTGCCATTATCCAAAAGCAGCCACGCCATATTCTTCAATCCGTGTCTGTTTTCCAGGTAGTTAGGCTGAGAAACCAGTAGCATTTACTGTAACAATGATACACAGTGCCCAGTATTCCATAATTACCAGTCTGTCTGGGGGTCGTGCAGAAAGTGCTGATCAAACAAACAAGCAAGCAAAAAAATAACAGTAAAGCGGAGTAAACAGAATAGTATGTTCCTGTCAAAGAACACATCCAGGTCCGTAGTGCTGCTCTAGCCACTCTCAGTGTAAAGGCTTCTTCCCAGACCCTTCAGTTCATTAGGTGTCGCTTCCACCGAGCCCCATCACTTTGCATCTCTGTACATGTGCTGCAGTGTTCCCATGCTGGGCTCAGGGAGCAGGATCTTGCAGCGTGCCATACTGTGTGTATGTGTCAGGAGGCATAGGGGGCATTTTGTCCTTTTGATGAAAATTTCATTGCTTTTGCTCTTTAATGTCCTTTTAGCATTTCTTTCCTGATTGTATGTTGCAGCAATGTAGCACCATATTGTACAATCGCTGGTGGTTTTAGCTGCTCCAGCCTACTTGGCTGTTACGTACTGCTGTTGCTTTGGCCAGAGTCACAAAGCCATGCTGTTATATGTACACCTCAAAGCTCTTTTCCCTGGCACATGAGCAAGCATTCAGTTTTGGAAAGACAAGAGGTATGTGTAAGCTTTTTGTTAAGTGAGACCCACTGAGAGCCATGCAAGCGGCAAGAGCCTTGAGTGGAAGCCAAGCCTGGACCTCAGTTCCTGGGGCTGAGCTTTCTGGGAACGAGGAATTAGCTTTGGGCTCCAGTTACAAAGAGGGAATTGTCGGCAGGCTGTGTGTGACCACCTCTGTTTCAAAAACAGGTGTAAATTAAATAAGCAACGCTCACAGTTTGCCTATGAGCCGCACCATTGCTTTCTGAGATGTTGACCTGCAAGGCCACGGGCAACTTCTCTGCTGTGCCAGACTGACAACAGTGTGTTTGTTGTTGTGCAGTGTGAGTTACAATGGACCTTTCCAATTATCCCTTAGAAATCAGCTGGTGAGGTTTCTCTTGAAGAGATCTTTAGGCACTTTGGAGACAAACACAGACAGCAAGCACAGAAGTGTTGCCAGCCAGTACTGGACCGTGACCTTATTCAATTATTCAATTGCATCCAGTTTAGAGAGTGAAAGATTTCTGAGTCCAGTGAAAATTATCAGATTATGCTGGATGCAAAAGTCCAAGTTAGGAGTTAGTCAAAGGTTCTCCTGATTCAGACCTCTATTCTTCTGAATCCCCAGTGATATGTTTGGTAACCCCAACTAGTTCTGTCCTTGTTTTTCAGTGAAAGCAGTTCAAGTTACAGCACCTCTGGCAGCGAAACGAACTCAGTCTAGTGTGGTAGGAAGAGTGTTGACTACTGAATTTACAGTTGCATATTCTGCAATCTCAGCATCTTTCTTCTAAGCCCCTCTTAATTTAGAGGATTCAGAGGAGTGTCAGGACAGGTAAATAGGGCTGTGCTTCTCCCTGTTTTCTGTCCTGCTTTTTACCATTGTTATTGTGTATTATGGGTTCCTGAGACTGCTCTGCACAGGGCTGTTCACTATGAAGCGTTCAATTCGGGAGAACTGCCTGAGAGCCAAAAGGGGAGCACGTCGGAATATTTTAATTGCTATTTCTGTTCCGCCTTCCATTGAACGACGTCCTTGTACTCTCAAACATCAGTGAATGCAAGGAAGGCATATCTTCCATCTGCAGTGTAGGATGCTAAAACATGCAGAGGCACTGGTTTGCTCAGGGCTACATAGCAATTAATTGGCAAAGTCCCCACTCTAAACCAGAGTGGGTCTCTTGTTTGGCTCTATAGTCAATGCTGCAAGATGAGACTAGCTCTGGGTAACTAAATACAGAATTACCTAATGACCTGACCTTTTGCTCTCTAAAGAAATGCAGAACTAAAAGTGTCGGCGTTGCATCCTCAATCTATGGGATAATCTGGGAATGCTTAGCAGATTAGGTATTTAACTCCTTTGGTTCTTCTATATTCATTTTGGATCTGACTGAAGGAGAATCCTCCTGTCACCTCTGGAAATTGCATCCTCCAATCAAAGCTGTAGTTTGGCTTGCAGGACAGATTTCTTTCAAGTTGTAAGTGTTTCTCTGTGGCTTTGTGGTACCTTCACAAAATCAACTCCAGATATAAATTCTGTAGGTGTTGTTCTCTCCTTTTCCCTCCTAGTAATTCCAGCACCCTTCATGGGTGAAACTGATGCCTGGTGTCTCCAGTGCAGAGAATTCAGGAGCACTGATACTTAGGGCAGGTATGACCGTGACCTAGCTGGGAAGTAGAAAACATGCAGCTTGGCCCAGGATTGCATCGTCGTTGATGCTGAAGGCTCATGAGTATCCTTTCTATCACACTGGATACTCGCATATTTATAAGGAGTATTGTAAAACCAAGTCAATGAGGGTGAAATTCAGTCTTGAAGGATTTATGGCTTTGGAGGGTTCCAATCAATACCAGATTAACATATTCATAGGGTTTTAGGAACTACTTGGGTGTTGATGGTTACCCTTTAATCTGAAATCTTTATAAGGGTCTTGTGCTACTTCTGCACTAATGGCTCAGGCTGTCTTTATAAGAGATTGAATTTCTTTACATAATGTTTTGAAACTAAATATGAAAAGGGGAATATAGCCCTTAATTTTAACAAGTTCCCATTTGGTATAACAGCTGCTGTGTGTTCCGTCTTGTCTTTTTGCCTACATTTGCCACTTTAGCGGTGTGTTTTAGGCTGTCAGAGTCTTACAGAGTTCTAATGAAGCGCAACACTTTTTTCTTTTCCCCACAGCTGCTGTTTGTCATTTGATATAAATCCGCTTGTTGCAGTTTTATTCCCCAATAAGTGATAAAAGGATGGTTAGTTTTAGAAGGCAGTGTTAGCGTGAGAGCTTCTCCTTTGTTGCCAGCACAGAAAAAGCCATTGCTCTCCTTTTAAAGGATGTGCTACGTAGCTGAATTTGGGAAAGACTTCAAGCTCCTGAGGGAGACCAAAGCAGACCTCTTCCCTTGTTTGGCCTTTCGCTACTGCTTTGTCTTAGTTAGCAGTTAAACTACGCATCCTGCATGTGCTCCCAACTGAACGCTGCGCTGTCTGCTGAGTCAGCAGGCGTGAGCCCACATCCTGTGGCACGTCCGCCCCGCAGGATCACGCCACTGGCCCTCCCGGCTGGACTTGGGTGCCGCGCAGGGGTGGCACGACAGCTGGAGCACACGTTCCCCAGTGGTCCTGCGCGTGCACATGGGTCATTCGAACTTGAGCTTGCTGCAAGTGCAGCGCTCTCTCTGCAGCTGTGCTCCGTCATTTTTGCATAAATCTGCTAGTGAAGCTGGAAACCCTGGTTCCTTCTAGCTCTGATGTTACAAATCGCTCCCTGGATTCCTTAAAATATATATAGATACCAGGCTGACCTATTTAAGTCTGTTGAGAACTTCACATAGTAGGTGAAGAAGATCCTGTCTGACTGAAGGTGACCTCCTTGCTCTCAGAGGTGTTTCCTGAGCAGCCTAAATGGATGTGCAGTCCGGTGTTATTGGTGCAGCCATGTGCCTGACAGGGAAGAGCACACCTTATCATGCCGTGCTGCTCTGTTGAGAAAGCAGAGAGCATCTCCTAGACTCCACTCAGCTTCTCATTAATGTGCAAAGCTCTTGTTGGTTTCTGGCAATGTGCCAAGCCAAGTTTCTGACAGAATTTCTGCAAAGCTCTTTGCAGTGCACATTAAACTCTCATTAGAGCTTCCTGTCCTGTCTGTTTTCAACAGTTTGCTTTTTGGGCTTTTAGAAGAACAAGGTGGGCAACATGCTGTAAGTTTTTGTTGCCTGCCTTGTATTGTAACTCCTGCTGAGAATGGGAAACTCCAGTTCTTTCTAAACCTGTCATAACGACCCCTCTCAGAAAGGCATTTTTAATGATATGTGATATTGCAAGTACCCTTAAGGTTTCAGGATCAATGATGTGCTATATGACATTTGTGTTTGCATTTGAATGCAAGGGCCTCTCACTAGGAACTATGCTGACATAGCTCCTTAAATATGCTATTGCTTTAGAGTTTGTTTATAAACAAAATTACTTCACTGAGCACAGATAACAACATGGGATTTCAGTAATCAAAGGAAAAATATCATTGAATCCTAGCAAAGAGAGGAAGTGGAGGGTTACAAATGGTTCTAAAGGGACTGGAAGGCAGAAGGTAGTATCTTACCATGCTTTGTGAGTGACAGCTCTTCAAAAGCAGCTGTTGTTGGATAAAGAAAGTTTATGAGTGGGGTAGAGGGCTGTTCAGAAATTACATAAAGTGAGTGAGATTTTTCCTTAAAAACCTTAGGAATCTTGACCATTTTTCTTGTCTTCAGAGAGAGTGGGAATTTTAAGTGCATCCTCTAAAACTTCCAGCAATTTGAAGGCTGCAGTAGCTCCTATGTGAGAAGGCAGCAGCTCTTCCTCCCTGCGTCATCCTTCGGCCCAGGGGAGTTCACACGCTGACTTAAGGTGGTGTTGATCTATTGCTTTGTTTCTAAGCTCGTTCAACCAGCACATCTGTTTAAAACCTCTTTTTGTAGCAAGTGAGATGGATGGCTGCATGAATTTGTAAGGGGAATACCCTTCATCTAGAAATACTCCCTCTTGCCAGTAGTTTTTAGTGGGAGAGGCTGTGCCTGAGGAGATGGTTGGCTGACCTTCCAGGGTCCATTCCAGCCCTGTTTTCTCTGTTCACTTTCTTATTCATATGGTCTAGTCATAAAAATGGTGAAGGGAGGAAGCAAAGTCTCCCTTACCAATTGCTAACTGGCTTTAAAGATCCACAAGGGGTTAGCATTTAAAGAGTTATATAGCCCTCTCTCTAAGCCTCCGTAATGGGAGTCATATGGCTAAAGTTGCACATTACCACTTTGAAGTGTCCTGGCATGGTTGCTAAGAAGATTCAGAGAGAAGAAATCCCTGTGATTTATTTCTTCCTGAGCAAAGTTCAATAGAGATTAAAAAGGGAAAAGGAGGAAAAGTTTGAGGAAACACTTAAAAAAGCACCATCACTTGATGGTGAATATACAACTCTAAAAGTAGGTCTGCCCCCACCATTACAAGCTAGGAAGTAGGTAATTGAGCTAAGCACCTCAGAATTACTTTGGCTCATATGGATGCCTTTTTTTCAGCATCTTTCTGGTGTTTTTTGCTGAGAGCAACATGTTGTTTGTGTAACAGAATCCAGTGATGCTCTTGTGCTGGAAGCTGTGAATAGTAAAGACATCTATTGTCCTAAGGACGTAAAGACAAAGGCCAGGATACAAGGACATACTGGTAGGTGTTTTGCCCAGGGTCACGCGGCTGCTTCGCCCAGGTCTTTTGATTCTCAGCCCAGGGATTGACTGACTACACCGTGCTGCCAACGCACTAGTGACTAGCCCCTTTCAGTGTATGCTCCACATATGCAAGAGCTCCCATTTATTGTGTGTATCTCTGCCTACAGGTATTGCTAGTTACTTCGAGAGCTTCCTCTGGTGTCACAGCCCCGTGAAATCTTACTGTCATTCTAGCCATTGGATATTAGCCACCATTACTTTTCCTACTGAGATCACTGTTAGAGCACACCTGTTGTGCATGGTTTCTTCACAGGGACTCGTGTCAGAACATGTTTAGTGTAGACCTCTTAGTGCAAAAACTGTTTTTTTCTTTTAATGTCCTCACACATTGCACCTGAAAGATGTTTAAATTTCGTAAGTCATTAGGAAAAAAAACAGAAGCAGATGTCTTCCAGCAACACATTCCCTAGTCCCAGTTTCTCAGAACATCATTTCCTTGTTGCCTGTCCTCTACCCAGACTTGAAATGAGTCCTGTAAGCTCTGTACAATATTTGAAGCAAAGATTTTGTTGCTGTCCTGGGAAATTTAGCTTTCTGGAATAATTTCTGGGAAAATTAAAAAGGTCTTTTTAGGGCATGTATTGTTTTGTTTTTGAGGTAGTTTTTTTCACTATCATTATTATTCTTATTTAATTAACTTGTTTGTGTTGGACTTTGGCCAGTGCAATTGTATCAGTCTCTGAAGTGCTCCCAGGTGAAATGAACTCTCCATTTCCAACGGGATTAGTGAATAGTTGTTATAGGACTAGAAGGTCCAGGATAGATTTTTTTTTCCCACTTTCTAGTCTCCTGCTTACATGCACTACTTCTCTTTACAGTTCACATAGCCGGCACTAAGTCACTGACCTTGGCACTCTTTCTTCCTCCATCTGTAATGTGTGGAAAATGACTCCTCACCTCAACAGATTGTGAAGGCTGGATTAATAGTAATTCAGGTAGCTCAGCATTTTTCCTTTCCATGGGGCTGGATGCTGGGTTTGGAGGAATGACTATTCACAGGAATGTAATTAGCTGCCCACCAGATAAGCTGCTGTCTGGTCCCTCATAATCCCTGCCAGCTCTCACCCTCAGCGTGTGTGGGTGCTGTGGCAGTACCCTCTTCACTATCAGGTCCAGCGTGAGGCCACAAGAGAAAAAACTGTGGGCTGGAAGGGATTGTGGACTCAATCTGCTCCATGTTTTGCTGGTATAATCTGCTTTTATAATATTGGCTAACAAATGTTCGAAAGAATATATTACAGTCATCAGAAGAGAAAACCAGTCAATTGCAGTGCAGGATTACAAGATGTACCAGTACTGTACTGTAAACTACTGTAGCCTACAACACAGACACAGCAGTCTCGTTCCTTCCAGATTTGGGGTGAAAAGTTATCTTGAATCTAAGCATCACCTTGAAGACAAGTGGAATGCCAATAATATTTCTTTTTCCAGATGGTGGCGGCCACTGCTGTGCGGAGCAGAATGGATATCCTGCCCTGATGAGCACCTGCTCCCGCAGCAGACCCCGAGCCTTCTCTTAGCCAGCTGCTGTTCACATTGGTGTTTACTAGCAGACCCTCTGTTTTCAGTGCTGAAAAGATGAGCAGAAAGAAACTGGTTTGTTGGAGTGATGGGAAAAAGGACCATTTACAAGAAATCTGGTTATGTGCTCAGCTTGGGTGGTTTGGTTGTGTTGTCAGAAAGCTGTGCTCACTAAACTCCAACATACCAGGTAGAGAGGATAATGTCAGGTGAAGTATTTAAGGAAAGGAGCTCATTTCAAAGCTTCCCCACTTTCTTTGGCATACTTGGAAATATTTTGGGGTAAATCAGATCTATGAGCATTTCAGTATTTGAAATGCATAGGTATTAAAGTTGCATGGTGTTGCCTTATATTGTACGGAGACAAATATCCAACACCGAAGTCTGTTATCTTGGATTCTGATTTTGTTTATGCTGCATGTTGGAATTGACACCCCTAGCTTTAGTGGAGGTACTCTAGGTTCATGTTTTTTCGAAAGAAAAGATACTTATTGCCATCCAGTGATTCCATATGGAAGTTGGGTGCCTCACTTAAGTTTCAGAAAATATTCCATTTGGATCTATTTTGGTCAGACGGGACTTGTTCTTCCAAAATTGTGTGCCACTCAAACATGCGAGGGGACCTACTTCACCTAAAGGGTGTGCCTGCTTCCTTTTCTTAAGTAAGGTGAGCACCCTTGGAGCAAGGAGAGATTCTGCCTTCAAAACTGGCACGTGGCTCATTTGGTGTCTGAAAGACCTTGAGAGATTATGAGCTTTTGAGTTGTAGTCTGTTTCTGGTCTTAGGTATTTTTTTAAAACCTATGCTTTTCTTAACAGTGCTGTTTTTCAGTCTCATTTTAATGTCTGTAAAACTAAAGTTCCCTGTGTACAGCTCTTAGCATAGATAATAATATGTTTAGGCTTTAATTTTCCATCTACTTCCATCTGCTCCGACTATTGGTGCCTATGGAGGACTCTGTAATGGATGCATTTGGCTCTGAAATTGTTCATGAAAGTTAGGCACTGAAGGTGCTTTTATTAATTAATTTTAATAAACACTTCTTGATATTGGTGAAGGTTTTTCAGTGATATTTTTTGTTAGTGTTTCAGTATAACTCCTATGAATTTGTCTAATACTTTTATCTGGGAGGATCTGTCTCGAGAAATTCAGTTGTCTTCTACATAGCATTTTAATGAGATGAATAGTATAGTTCTGTGCTTTAAGTGTAGGCAAATTCTTTCAAGATGTCCTGAGCTGGATGTTATCCTTTCCTTTGGTGTTGTGTTATCCTGAGTTTTGGTGCTATCCTACAAAATTATTTTATAAGAATCCCGTTTCAGGGCATTTCTACAGAGACAGGTGCAGGCAGCCCTACTGAACCAGGAGACAGACAGTGCAAGTTTCTTTTCTTCCATGGGGTCCTGTAGAGCATAAAAAGGGGAAGATGCAAGGGTGATGGCTGCAGGTGGAGAATGTAGGTATTTTGCACCTTTTAATTAGAAAGCATAGAAAAGCCTGCTTGGTGCAAACTCAGTTCTGTACCTTGCTGTGTAACTGCTTTTTTTCTCCTTCTTTGATAGCTATTTTCCTGTGCAACTCCTTTTCCTTCCTACATTTTTTCCTTTAACATTCTCAGTTCTGTGAGGTGCCTGGTGATCTCACTCCTCTTTATTGTGTAGAATCAAACTCTCCCTCCACTCTTTAATAGGCCTTGATTTCATCTCATTTCCCTTGTTATAAGTCCTTGCTGCTTTTCCCTTCTACTAGTGCCTTCTGCAGCCTTTCCTTCCATCCCTGTTTTGTTGGGACAAAGGCAAAAATGATGCAGGCTATGTAGTGGACTGCTCAGCCTTTCTCAAAGTATGCATTCTCTGCATTTTTTTCTCCATTATACTGTTCCCCAGTCATGTCACAGGGAGCTGTGTGCCTCTCCAGAGGTGAAGCAGAAATCGAAGTCCAAAGTCAGCTACTGTAGAGCAGTGTGAACATATCTGAAGTGTTAAAGGTTAAGAGGTGGTGTTGCAGCCTCTGCTTTGCACAGAGGGCTCAGCAGCTTCCAAAGCTTAGCAGTCTGAAAACATTTACCCTGGTGGGGACATAGAAAATAAGGTGGAAAAAAAATTAGCGAGGAACGGCGATCCCAGAGATTCCCCTGAGAACAGCCTTCATGTGAGCACAGCTCTGCTGACTTGAGCATGCTGGCCCCTGCCCACAAGACATGAACAGTGAAGTCTTCACTTGGCCACTGCATATCTCACCCCAAACCTGGATCGGGGAGGGTCTTTAGAAGGCCAGTTTTGGTTTAGGAAGGCATCCGGCATTTGACCCATCAGGCCCTAGGATGCTGGGGTGGCAACTTTGTGTGTCAGGCAGGAAGGTCCAAGCATGAAAGTCGTGCAAACATCAGGGAGCACTGGGGACAAGTCAAGATGGAAGGAAACAGGCCTGTCCTCCCTCCGTCTCTTGCTAAGCACATTTGCACATTTGCTTACATAACACATTGTTTATAGCAAAAGGAGGAGGATGCTGTATAATTACAGTGAAGACAGATTTAACAGCTAAGGCAAATTAAATGCGGCTGTAATATGATAGGCTGCAGTATGCATTTGCCTGTGAGCAGGTCTCCTTTCCCCCTGCAAGTTGTGCATCCTGCAACTTCACTGCATGACAGCTCTCTTCCCTGCATCTCTCCATTCCCCTTTCTTGGGGCTTTGAGGCTTTCTTTTTCTTAATTAGTAAACCTAAGATTTGCCATGTAGAACTGTAAGCCTGTAGAGCTTCAGTTTCCTGCTTTTAAAGACAACTTGCAGAGATAACAGATTCACAAGCCATTTTCACTGGATTTATTTAGGATTTGCCCTGCCTACGTGAGATCAGATTCTGATTCAAGGAGTGGCATTTGTTTGCAATCTCCAAAATAGATGCAAAAAGATTTTCAGCTAAATAGTCTGTATGACACAGAATATTCTGTCTTGGCAGAGAAGAACTAGAATTCATGAAGTTCCTGAAGAAACAAGATTTGCAGGAAGAGGAAATTGTTTTCATTAGATCAACTGAGAATCAGAAAAATGGGCAAGCTTGGGCATATGAGACCTTCTCAAATCTCAGCATCTCCTGTGCTGAGGATGCATAATTCCAGGTGCTCTGTCTTAGTGTGTGTACCTAGCTTAACTATTTTCTGTTAATTTGAGCTCTTCTGTTATTCCTCTAATTACTGATTTAAGGTCAGTTATTTCATATGTTGATTACTTTTTTGTCTAAAAATGATCTCTATCTTAATCTGGCAACAGACTGATTTTTATGGTAGTCTTTTGGTCTTGTTGGACTCAGTGTTAGAGACAATACTGATGCCATTTTAGTTGGAATACTTGAAGTGTTACTTCATACTTGGAGCCCTGCAGCCCCATAAGAGAGTGAGGTCTGGATTCAGGACAACATTTTGTGTAGAGTTAATCTGTGTCCTGTAAGACAAATGCTCTTTCTCTATAGTCTAAACTCAGCTTGCTCTTTCCTGTAGTTGGGTGCTCTGTGATACTACTGTGTTTCAAGTCTGAATCTCTAAAAGGATATTGCAGTGTATTTTAAAAAAGGCATTTAAATTTGATATTGCAGTATCTAATGCAGCCCAAAAGCGAACCTGTATGTGTGCACAAGTGAGCCTTATGAAAAGTGCCCCAGAGTCTTCCTAAGAAAGCTGGCTACTTTGGGTTTCCATCTTTTCTCAGCAAGCACAGAAGGACATATCCCATGGCCTGCACATCTTGGAGGCTCCTCACCCAATTTCTTTGATCTGTCCTAAGTCTTAACCATCAGACAGGACACTGCATTGAAAGTGTGTTGTCTGTAACATATGGACAAGACAAGATTTTGTCCAGAATCAGTTAAATGCTAAATGTCCTTCACTGGAAGACACATTTTTGTGTGGTGATTTTTCTAATAGCTTGATCATTTTCATATACAATTTGAAAGAGTTACAAGAAAAAAAAAGTTTGCCTCCCACCCCTAACCACCCACTGTGCAAACAACTTGGACTTGAGAGAGACTCATCCCTACTGCTGCAGGGCCTGGAGGCCAAAACAAGCTGTGTGTTGCAACTGGGTAACATCATTCTCTGCATTGGGTTTCCATGGGTGTAGTGATGGGCTGTCACTAGGGTTTAGCAAACAAACAGCGTTACTGAAGCACAAAAAGGAGCAGAAGCCAGCTCCCTGGCTTTCAGCTGTGCTGATTCTGCAGGGCTCACCAGAACAGTCAAATATTATTTTTATCACTAAAATCAGCTATGAATTCAGATCTGACTCTGTGCTCTGCATGCCAGCTGAGTAGGAATCTGCTGCTTGCACTAGCTGCTTTTCGGACCAGAAATGCACTTTAACCAGCAGCCACAGCAAAAGAGCATTATTAAGTCTATTAAACCAAAGTTCACAGATTTTATTTCCGAATACTAACAGATGGCAAATGATGGCAGTACAGCTGTCGGAGACCAGGAGAGGATGGATTCTGGTTTGTCAATTCAATGGCTGCTGATAATAATTCACACATATTTATACAGGGCCTTTCCTATTTCAGAGCACTTTACAAAACAGTTTATAAATAGTGGGCTTGGAGTTACGTGGGCTGGTAGAGTTTGTTTCTGTGCTCATGCGCTCCAATGTGTATGGATAAATGTAATGGCTCCAGACTGCCATCCCTAGATAGTTTACCAGGGAAGCGCAGGGTGCTTTGAAACACGCAGTGTCCCAAAGTGTATGCAGGAAGGAACATCTTGGACATTCACTGGCTTCCCAGTTGCCCTAGGAGATCTCAAAGGACATTTTGCCCAGAAAAAAGTGGAATTATCCTGGAGGGTTAAGCTTTTGTCTGGAAGCACCTTCACTGTGTCCTTGAACGAGATATTTCCATGTTCTCTAGCCTTACATTCTAAGGATGCTGTAGACTGATGATACCTTCTCTTTTCTGTGTGTTCATTATCCTCTGTATCGTTTTATGCAGTGCCGTCAGAATTTGAGAACAGCTGGCAGCCCCACTGCATTGTCTGTTTAGCTACATGAAGCTATGCTTTATCCTACTCTGGATCCTGATGGAATAATATTAGATAATTGATCAATTACTTTCTTCTTTCTCTTGTTTATTCCTTTTTTTGAACAGACTTCCTAAATCCACAAATGAAATCTTCAGTCAATACTTGTGGATTAATAAATTAAACAACAGATTTTTTTTTCCATTGTCTAGATCTCCAGGAAGGTTTCTCTGATTTTTGCTTGTGCTCCCTTATCAAACATTTTCAGTTGTCACAATGGGCGAGTACATGCTGGGCTCTCACCCCAGCACATCAGATGTATCAGTGCTCATGAGAATGCTGAAAAGAGACAATAATTAACAGTCTGGGATTTTTTATTTGTTGTCTTGTTGCCTGCCTATACTGTGTTCACAAGGTAAGTGCCCTGGGAGCCAAGAGCTTGCAGGGAGCAATGATGTTGATCATAGCCCCTTATAGAGGCATCGTTCTTGATGCTCTTTGGCCAGGCAAATGCTTTCTTCCCAGGAGTGATCCTTTGGAGTTGGCGATGTAAGAAATGCCTGTCGGAGTGAGGCCTGCCAGATCAGGAACCCTTCACATAACAGTATTATTACTAGTCCAAAATACAGCGGTATATGATCAACATGATTTGATGACTGCAAATGCTCAGTGGTGTCTTTATATTGTAAAAAGGGAGAACAAAACTGTTGTGAAAGTGCTTGCTATGAACTGCCACTTAATTTGTAGGACTGAGCATGTACTTCAAGTCTGCAGAGTGGAGGTTAGTGAAATAAGAGCAAACTCATGGCTAATGGCAGCTAAAAACAAACATGAAAAGGAGGCTGTCAAAGCTAATAAAGAGTCTTGTTGCGTGCTGAATAAAGCTTTTATGACTTTATCTCTTTCTTAGGGCAAACAGTACATTTCATTTCTGTTTTGCAGTGAACATAAGTTTTGGAAGGCTAAATAGAGAGTATTTGGTTATGGTAAGTGGTCATCAGAGGCTTGCTTTATGGTCATGGCCTGTTAAATTGTTTACTGAGCCTTATTATCTATATATATCCCTCTTTGATGCTGGTGTCAATTTTAATCCCAGTTTATCAATTTCTGGATCTGACCCTGTCTAGTTTTCCCTAAAACCTGAGAGGAGAAACTTAATGTTTCAGATGCTTTTTATTATACTCCACAAATAATAAAATGTCACCACAAACATATATCAGTCACCCAGTAGACTTTTAGCATTAAGCAAACGTGCATCTTTGTGTGCCTTCTCAACATATGCTTTTGTCCCTGCTGGAATGCAGCAGTGAGTCGTTCTGGCTGCGCTCTGCCTAGGTGGGAGCAGGTCAGGACAGTGAGGTGACCGCGCTGACATCTGTCTCGCTCACGCATCAGCTCCTCGCCTGCTGGGCTCGAGGCTGGCGTACCTTTTGTCATACGCTCCAAATGCGGTGCGGTGCGCTGCCGGTCGGGAAGCTGTTCCTGGGCTCCCTGCATGCTGCCCGGTGCCTGCGGAGGGCTGGCTGGAAGCGGCTGCTGGAGCAGCACAGCCTCCTCGGTTGGAGCTGGACCCTGCCAGGCCAGTGGAAGTTATCCACAAAACTCTGCTTTCCTTTGCTGTAGTTCCTAGCGCTCGGGGCGCTTCTGGGTTTACAGCGCTGGGTTTACAGATAACAGCACTGACTTCAGGCTATGTTGCGCACCTTTATCTTGTTAACCTGAAGCAAGCACAGTTCTGTAATACATCAACAAGGAGTGTAAGAGAGCTTTCTGTGGATAACAGAGAACAGGGCTTTTGGATGCGTTGTTTGGACTTTTGGGGGATGTACTATTATAGCCAATTTTCAGAAAAATATTTCACTTCCTAATTTTTTTCCTTTTTGCCCCAACTTCTAGATTCAGGATACTTAAAACACAGCCGTGTGTCCTCAAGGACAGCGCGTGACTGCTGTGCCTGGGGTCTCAGTTGCTGGGACTTGGGCACCACGGGATTTGTAACCGTCCCGTGAGGCAGGCAAAGCCAGTGACCCCTGTATTTGTATAGCGTTGCTCAGTTAATCTCTGTGGAAGAATGAAGTGCATTTGTATGGAAGTCAGGTGATGCTGGGGCAGACTGCCAGGGGAAGCCTCTACCTGTGTGGTGCATAGATTTGATGAACTCGCTGAGGTGGTTTTGTGTGTGTGGAACCTAGCGCTGGGACTTGAAAATAAGTCCTTGGATAACCTGTGTTGTCAGGTAATCCAGGCCAAATGAGAGGCAGGGCTAGGGAGCTGCTGGAATACAAGAACAGGCCGCTGGGCCGAGCAGAGACAGGATTATAGGAGTCTGGGATGGAGGAAGGGAGCTTAAAGGCAGAAGGAGCACTAGGAGAAGATGTTCTGGGATAAACCCCTCATTGTATTACTTGCACGCACTTATAACCTGCGTGGCTGTTGGGCTTCAGGGTTTTTTTGTGGGCTTTTACAAATATCTATGGATTACACTGTTCAGAGTGTGTCATACCGCTATGATCCAAACTGTTAACAGTTCTGTGTTAGACTTCTGGTATGTAAAAAGATGCAAAGTTTCTCGGAAAAAGTGGTCAAGTCTGTGTTACTGTTACATTTGCTATAGCTAGTACTTGCCTTTCTCCACCATTTGTGCTTCTTCGTGCACAAATCAATAACTGGGAAATAGAGCACAGTGAAATACAAACATTTATACCAAGTAGAAGTTAAAAACATGGGGAACATTGTGAAAGCTAATGAGAAATTATAGTCACGTGTTCTCAAAGAAAAAAAAGATGCATTGGAAAATAGTGTCACAGAACTAGATAATTTTAACTTTGAGATGAAGCACTGCTGGTATTATTTGAGGGCAGGACTCCTTTGTTTTTTAGTGGAAAAATATAAAAAGATTCGGTAGTGACATGCGGAAGGCCATGAGCGGGAGACTGCTGTTTACCTTCTTCAAAAACCACAAATTAGATGCTTTCCCATTCTTGCCCATCTGTGATATTCTGGGGAGCGAGAGCCTGATCTCATCCTACAGAAAGTCAAGCAAATGAGCCCTTGGCCTTAGGGAGGGACGGAGGTGTGCGCGGCCGGGGAAAGGCCGTTTCCTACCTGCATCGCTGCTTCTGGCTCTTCCGGGCAGCCTGGCTCGCGTGCGGCTGCCTCGTAGCGAGCACTTTGGGGCTGCTCCCTGTGTGCCCCGCGTGAATGCTGGTGTGTTGTCGCAATCGGTTTTTAAAGTACCTCTGGAGGGTTCGAGAGCGTTTTCAGCTCCTGGAATTTGCAAGGCTGAAGCAGTTTTGAAAATCAGCCTGTTGTTATTGAAGAGGCTAGTGTTTACCAAAAGTTTACTCTTCGTAAAATAATCAGCCAGCAGCCAGTTTCTGTATTTTGAAGGGCCTGTTTTGCTCTGGAGGCATGCAATGCACCCTCTCTTTCTAGTACTTAGTCTTTAAAAATTCATTAATTTTCAGAACTGACCTTCATGTTCACTCCACCAGAAGAAAAATACAAAGTTGACCACATTCCCAAGTAAAATGGGAGTTGGGCTTGTTTCTATGAAATAGTGTTGGGTTAAGCTTTCTGACATTATTTGCAGGAACCCGACACCCTGCCTTTAGGCAATAGGCCTTTTGGCTGATAGAGGAACCAAGATTGCAGAGTACAAGCACAGAGCAGAGGATGGCAGGTTTGCTCTCCAAGTAGAAAGAGGATGTTATTAATTACTATCTTAATAAAGCCATCCCATTTTCTCCCTGCTGTAGCAACATACAGTGACATGGGGAATGATTGACACGGTATCATGCTCTTGTATTGAATCCAAACTACTAAGTCCACTCTGGGAATATTAGATTTTTATAGATTTTTTTTCCTATTATTTTACTTCCTCACAACTACCTGAATTAATGAGGAAGACCTTACAGAGATTGGCAGCAGCTGGCAGTGACGCCAGGCTAATAATTTTCCCTAGGATTTTACTAAGCTTTGGATTAAGTTCACTAATGTGTCTGCTTAAATAAGGGATCTCCAAACAGCTCGGTTCTGCTTTGCCTGATGCAGAACTGGGTGTTGAATGTGGCTGTCTTTCATCCCCAGCAAACGTAGAGGTTTGCTCTCTAATCTGCTGAATATATAAATTTGTATACAAAGTGGAACAGGTCTAATGGAAGAGGGAAAATTGTGCTCCCATCAGTGGAGTCTGTCTCAAGCATCTTCCTAAGTTGGGCTGTTGATACCTTTCTGTGTTCTGCTGTCTTGAAAAAAATTTTTTTTTTAATTTGTACTTGAAAAACCTTCCTAAAGGAAATTCTGTCTGGTGTTGGGGAGGCATTTTGCTTTCTGATGAAGTAGCATCTTTTTGATCAGAGGAATAAAAGTTTTGCTGCAGAAGAGCAGTCTCTCCGTAATGCACCTGTGCTGAGTGCTAAGCCAGGGCACAAGCGGTTCTGCCCTTGATGGCAGACATAAATAGAATTAATTATATGGGGACCAGGTGTAATGACTGCATTTTAAAAATATCTAAATAAGGTATGAAATCCACAAAAAACCAGCACTGATGCTCATCAGCCACAGAAGTATGCTGTGGAAAACCTGCATATGTGATATATCTGTCCCTACCAGTCTTGCAGGGGAAGTTTCAGTGGACAGCTGTATTTCTGAAAAACTGACAAAGCAAGAGAGAATGTAGTTAGCCGTGTAGTTAGACGTTACCTGCATGCTCGATCACCTCTCTGAAATGCCTGTACACCAATGCACGCAGCTTGGGGAACAAACAGGAAGAACTAGAGATCTGTGTGTGGTCGCAGGGCCATGATCTCATTGCCATTACAGAGACATGGTGGGATAGCTCGCATGACTGGAGTGCTGTCGTGGATGGCTACGTGCTTTTTAGGAAAGACAGGCCAGGAAAGCGAGGTGGTGGAGTTGCTCTTTATGTGAGAGAGCAACTGGAATGTATTGAGCTGTGCCTAGGGGTGGATGAAGAGCAAGTTGAGAGCTTATGGGTAAGGATCAAAGGGCAGGCTAGCATGGGTGACACTGTTGTGGGTGTTTACTACAGGCCACCTGATCAGGAAGAGGAAGTCGATGAGGCCTTCTACAGACAGCTGGAAGTAGCCTCACGATCCCAGGCTGTGGTTCTCATGGGGGACTTCAACCACCCCGATATCTGCTGGAAAGACAACACAGCTAGGCACAAACAGTCCCGGAGGTTCCTGCAGAGCATTGGTGACAACTTCTTGACACAGGTGGTGGAGGAGCCAACAAGGAGAGGTGTGCTGCTGGACCTCGTACTAACAAACAAAGAAGGACTGGTGGAAGATGTGAAGGTCGGGGGCAGCCTTGGCTGCAGTGACCATGAGATGGTGGAGTTCAGGATCCTGCGAGGAAGAAGCAGGGTACTAAGTAGGATCGCAACCCTAGACTTCAGGAGAGCAAATTTTGGCCTCTTCAGGGACCTACTTGGAGGAATCCCATGGGTTAGGGCCCTAGAAGGAAGGGTTCAAGAGAGCTGATTAATATTCAAACATCACTTCCTCCAGGCTCAAGAGCGGTGCATCCCTATGAGTAGGAAGTCAAGCAAAGGAGGCAGGAGACCTGCATGGATGAGCAAGGAGCTCCTGGCAAAACTCAACCAGAAGAAGGAAGTATACAGAAAGTGGAAAGGGGGACAGGCCACTTGGGAGGAATATAGGAACGTTGTTAGAGTATGCAGGGATGTGATGAGGAAGGCTAAGGCCCGTTTGGAATTAAATCTGGCAAGGGATGTCAAGGACAGCAAGAAGGGCTTCTTCAAATACATCAGTAGCAAGAGGAAGACTAGGGAAAATGTGGGCCCTTTGCTGAATGGGGTGGGTGCCCTGGTGACGAAGGATGCAGAGAAGGCAGAGTTACTGAATGCCTTCTTTGCTTCAGTCTTTACTGCTCAGGCCAGCCCTCAGGAACCCCAGATCCTGGAGGCAAGAGAGAAAGTCTGGAGAAAGGAAGACTTTCCCTTGGTGGAGGAGGAGTGGGTTAGAGATCATTTAAGCAAACTTGACACCCACAAATCCATGGGCCCTGATGGGATGCACCCACGAGTGCTGAGGGAGCTGGCGGACGTTATTGCTAAGCCACTCTCCATCATCTTTGAAAGGTCATGGAGAACAGGAGAGGTGCCCGAGGACTGGAAGAAAGCCAACGTCACCCCAGTCTTCAAAAAGGGCAAGAAGGAGGACCCAGGGAACTACAGGCCAGTCAGCCTCACCTGCATCCCTGGAAAGGTGATGGAGCAGCTCATCCTGGAGGCCATCTCCAAGCATGTGGAGGAAAAGAAGGTGATCAGGAGTAGTCAGCATGGCTTCACCAAGGGGAAATCATGCTTAACCAATCTGATAGCCTTCTATGATGGAATGACTGGCTGGATAGATGAGGGGAGAGCAGTGGATGTTGTCTACCTAGACTTCAGCAAGGCTTTTGACACTGTCTCCCATAACATCCTCATAGATAAGCTCAGGAAGTGCAGGCTAGATGAGTGGACAGTGAGGTGGATTGAGAACTGGCTGAATGGCAGAGCTCAGAGGGTTGTGATCAGCAGCACAGAGTCTAGTTGGAGGCCTATAGCTAGCGGTGTCCCCCAGGGGTCAGTCCTGGGTCCAGTCTTGTTCAACTTCTTCATCAATGACCTGGATGAAGGCACAGAGTGCACCCTCAGCAAGTTTGCTGCTGACGATACAAAACTGGGAGGAGTGGCGGATACACCAGAGGGCTGTGCTGCCAGTCAGAGGGACCTGGACAGGCTGGAGAGGTGGGCAGAGAGGAACCTCATGAAGTTCAACAAAGGCAAGTGCAGGGTCCTGCACCTGGGGAGGAATAACCCCCTGCACCAGTACAGGTTGGGGGCTGACCTGCTGGAAAGCAGCTCTGTGGAGAAGGACCTGGGAGTGCTGGTGGACACCAAGTTAAGCATGAGGCAGCAATGTGCCCTTGTGGCCAAGAAGGCCAATGGTATCCTGGGCTGCATCAGAAAGAGTGTTGCCAGCAGGTCGAGGGAAGTGATTCTCCCCCTCTACTCAGCCCTGGTGAGGCCACATCTGGAGTACTGCGTCCAGTTCTGGGCTCCCCAGTACAAGAGGGATGTGGCACTACTGGAGCAAGTCCAGCGAAGGGCTACAAAGATGATGAGGTGACTGGAGCATCTCTCTTATGAGGAAAGGCTGAGAGAGCTGAGCCTGTTCAGCTTGGAGAAGAGAAGGCTGAGAGGAGATCTTATCAACGTGTACAAGTATCTGAAGGGAGGGTGTCGAGAGGATGGGACCAGACTCTTCTCAGTGGTGCCGAGCGACAGGACGTGAGGCAACGGGCACAAACTGAAACACAGACACTTCCATCTGAACGTGAGGAAAAACCTCTTCACTGTGAGGGTGACAGAGCACTGGAACAGGTTGCCCAGAGAGGTGGTGGAGTCTCCTTCTCTGGAGATATTCAAAACGCGCCTGGATGCAATCCTGTGCAATGTGCTCTAGGTGACCCTGCTTGAGCAGGGGGGTTGGACTAGATGATCTCCAGAGGTCCCTTCCAACCTCAGCGATTCTGTGATTCTGTGAAGTGTCTGGCATTGCACAGAGGTGATGAAGTTAGAAAGATTACTTTGGGCTAGGAACTGCCTGAGACTACTTTTTATTTAGAGAACTAACAGCATTTCACTTTAAAGCCGTGGAGATGACTGCAGCATCTTGAAGCCAAAAAATGACTGCAGGTTTGGAAAAAATTGCAGGGGGAGGAGCAGCCTGGGTCAAAGATTTCAGCACTTCACATGACCTCTGCTAATATTTATTTTAAAATGATGTCTTGTGTCACCCGTCTCAGCTCTCTGCTGCCATGGCCTATTCTTGATTCTGGATTGTTTTCCAGTCAGCGTGGAGTAGACTGTGCTGCCCCTAAGTCCTGATATGAACTGTTGATTTGTCCTGACAGTTTTTGTTGGGAACAAACATAGGAATGAGTTGACTGTGTCCATGATTTCTGACAACCCTTGGGCGTATTTTCCAAATACTGAAGCCAGTGACCTGTATGAACTTAGATCTCAGAGAATCTCATTATGGATATCTCAGAAAAAGACTTCTTTTTAGTGTTTTCTGATAGCAGGGCATGAGGGTTTGAAGAGATCATACAGATTTGATCAGTGGACTGGGATGTTGACTGCAGCACATGGTTAAATGTGTTAAGCATGTCCTCTGCAGGTATTCTCATCATATCTCCTTCCTGATACTGCAAAGATACATGGAGGTACCAGAGACAGGAAGAACAGCCACTTTCTTTCTAGTGTGCTGTCCTCTAACTGTATTGCTAATT
The DNA here is from genome assembly GCF_036417845.1 of Apteryx mantelli. Lineage (NCBI taxonomy): Eukaryota > Metazoa > Chordata > Aves > Apterygiformes > Apterygidae > Apteryx > Apteryx mantelli. The sequence continues at coordinate 16,949,175 of NC_089990.1, forward strand.
CCTCTTGAAATGGCAATTTGTTCACCAGGAAGCTAAATTCTGACAAATATCCCATTCAACATTGTATCTGGACCTGTAGTTATGCCTGACGTGTACAGCTCCCCAAAGACCTCAAGTTCCATTTTTTAATGTACTCCTCTGATTGGCAAACTGAGCAGAAGGGTTTTTTCCCTACCTAAAAATACACCAGATTCAGAAAATGAGCAATAACTGCGGTTGCTCAGGAGCAGTGTGGAGGAATAGCTCCTGGCTGTTTTTGCAATCTCCTTGGCTTCCTCCTATTAGAGCTCCTGAGTCCTTTACAGGTGTAGCAAACTGGCAGGGTCCCGTTCCAAAGCGCTAATGTTGTAACTTGCATGAGTGTGTTGCATGGGAAGTTGTTCAGATGCTAGAAAATGCAAAGTTCCCACCAGCGAAGAAGTACATGTCCTTCATGTTTTCCCTGGCAAAAGCCAGACTGTTTCCTTGGATCTGCTGCTTGGAGTAGCCTCTGCTCTCTTTGTTGCATGTTCAGTGTGCCCTTGGAGCAGATGGATGGAAATTTCTGCAAGGAAAAAAAAGATCACTGTGAGTCCTCTGGTTTTCACATTTTCACTCAGAGCAGTCTTGGTATGGAGGGCAATGCCAGTTGTTCCTTAGTAGTCCTAAGGGACAAGATCATCCAAGCTAAGCAGATCCGTGGGTGTCTGGCTCCCATGTTCCACTAAACACCATGTCTGTGCAGGGAGGAGCTGGGAGGAGTAGCAGAGAGGGGTGCAGCAGGACTTGGGTATGGAGACACCATTTGCATCTCTACTCTGCCAAAAAATAGGAAAATAATCTAGAATCAACAGGGGAAAGAGAGGGAGCAAGACATTATTCTAAATAGCTGACTACTCTCTGGCTGGAGGCTGGGCTTTTGATCCCTTTTGGAGGATTATTTATGTATATTATCCAGAAACAATTTCCAACACCAGAAGAGTTCATTTCACACCTCTCAATGGTGTGGAGATGTTGCTTGCTTCTGCAGGCAGTGCTTTTAAGCTTTGCAACCCCCCCAGCATTTGGAAACCACTGTAGAAAATCACTGGTTGCCAAGCTCATTGGAGGGTGCCCCGCTTTTACTCCAAGCAGTGTAATTGACAGGTACTGCTCTATAAAATGTGCCATTTCTAATCCAGCAAGGCTTAAATTATTTCACATCTGCACAAACTCTCAAGTCTCTTCTTTTTAAAGCCTAAATGGACAGCCTGCAACATATACTCTGCAGGGATAGCTGACGGCAGATTGTTAATCGTCTTCCCTGCCCAGGCCCAGACAGTGTAGGAGTAATTGACCTTTCATATTGCATTGGACATCCACTTTAGTATTAAAGGATTAGGAAAACGCACTGAATAAGATAAGCACATACAGGCTGGCTGCACTGTGGCTCCTTTGCATGACCACTGCAAAGTTCTGGTGAAGGTGTGTCTATTCAGGAGAGCAAAAAAGACCTGTCCCATGCAACTGCTGTCAGTGCAATAACAAACCACTAAAAACTTAACCTGCCCATGATGGACAGCACTTATGTAAAGTGTCGCTATATGATATTGTAGCAAGTATTGTGTCCTGTATAGTATTTAAAGGAATGAAGTTCCCTGCAGGACTGTGAATACTGTGTGGCTATCTGGTAACTACAGTAGCGCTGGCTGCATAACAGGGAAAGCTAGATCCTTCACTTGTATACAACTCACAGCAACTTAGGAACCTGATTCAGGGCTATAGCTGAGTTAAGGATAAGCTTCCAGTTAAGAATTTTTTAAGAAAGAATATCCAGGTTAATGATGCCTAGTTACTTGCCTTTGCTGTCACTAGCACAACAAGGTCTTCTTTTCTAGGGTTTCCCACTCCCAATGGAGGGTAGAGCAAAGCCTGTGAGCAGAGTAAGGCCTGAACAGGAGTTCTGAGTTGGAAGCTGTCTGTCCACACGTACACTAACCTCTCATGGTCTCTTCTCCTTTTTTGTAGGCAATATCTTTGTCGTCAGTTTGTCTGTCGCAGACCTTGTAGTTGCGGTGTATCCATATCCTCTGATCTTGAGTGCCATTTTCCATAATGGATGGACAATGGGAAATGTTCATTGCCAGATTAGTGGGTTCCTGATGGGCTTAAGTGTCATCGGGTCCATTTTCAACATCACTGCGATTGCAATCAACCGCTACTGCTACATCTGCCACAGCCTGCGGTACGATAAGCTCTTCAACCTGAAGAACACCTGCTGCTATCTCTGTCTGACTTGGATACTGACGGTGGTAGCAATTGTGCCAAATTTCTTTGTTGGCTCCTTGCGGTATGACCCCCGGATTTACTCCTGCACCTTTGCCCAGACAGTGAGTACGTCATACACCATCACAGTGGTGGTGGTTCATTTCATTGTCCCACTGTCCATCGTGACGTTTTGCTACTTACGGATCTGGATTTTGGTGATTCAAGTCAAACACCGGGTGAGACAAGACTGCAAGCCGAAGCTCAGAGCAGCTGACATCCGGAATTTTTTGACTATGTTTGTGGTTTTTGTCCTTTTTGCTGTGTGCTGGGGACCGTTAAACTTTATTGGCCTTGCTGTTTCGATTAGTCCTTCAAAAGTACAGCCACACATTCCAGAATGGCTTTTTGTCTTGAGCTATTTTATGGCCTATTTTAACAGCTGCCTCAATGCAGTGATCTATGGGCTTCTTAACCAGAATTTCCGAAAGGAGTACAAAAGGATACTACTGACGCTCCGGACTCCAAGGTTGCTGTTCATTGATGTGTCGAAGGGTGGGACAGAGGGGATGAAAAGCAAGCCATCTCCAGCCATAACAAACAACAACCATCAAGCTGAAATACCTTTATAAATCAGAACAGTGCTATTTATTCTGGAATACAGTTGTATATATAATATAAGGATCCTTTCTATGTGTGCATTTGACAGCTGATGTTACTGGGCCTCAAACTGCCAACAACTTCTCGTACAAGGAAAGGAGTCTGTTACCTTTTTATACTCTGCTTATCATCATGACTTTAAGGCTCTGAGAAGAGATTTGCAGAATGGAAACAGCTAACCTTTATCTTTTTTTTTCCTATGCCATCTTTCACCATGTGCCTATTTGGTTTGGTTGCTTTCACCACAAGCATGCCAATACCCTCTGAAAAGGGAAGCATTCAGAGTGCATGGAGAAATACAGTAACGCTTTAAATGCAAGCTACAAGAGCAGGCAAAATCACCATGTATTACAGAGAGACCTTTCTGCCCTCCCTCTGAATTCTACTTGTTTAGCATTAACATAACCCAAACTATAGGGATCAAAGTGTAAACTGCATGATTTTGTACCTTTTTGGATAGGTTAGTAACAATATTAGTTAGCAGGCATATATATGGGCATGATGACTTCCACTGTGTGTGTGTGTTTTCTTTTTACTTTTTCTTTTTTACCTTTTTCTATTAAGGTTTAGTAGCTAGCCTGTACTAGATGTGAGGCAGGCAAAAGCCAGACCTAGTGAGTGTCTGATGCACTCGTTTTAATTGAATCTATACAGATATTAAATAGCCTTCCACTCTCCTTCCCAGGCCATGAATAAGAATACAACACATCACATAATTGAATCACAGAAAGATACTTGGAGCCTGATTCTAATTTAGCCAGTATCCTGTAATGGCTAGCATTCATTCCAAACATCCTTCAGAAGTCCCTGCTACGTGAACATCATAAAAAAGGCCCATCCATTTAATGCAGATGCAGACTTTTAATAAATGAACAGAGGAAAACTAAATTCCAATAATATTTACACTTGCAGACAAAGGCATAAGGAGAAGGAAGTGTTCATTCCAAACATCTTTCCTTTTGTCTACTGCATAGCATGAATTTGATGGAGGGAAAGAAAGTGAAGAGGCTTTTAATCTGTTTTACTCCTGTACGAAACTGTAATTAATTCATGGAGTTGGGTGAGGAAAACTGCCTGAGCATATCCGCACATCAGTTCTCAGTTAAAGCTTGAACTTTGCTGTCTTTGTCATTGCAAACAATGTCTGGAAGTGCTGAGCAGGCCAGTGTCATATTAGGAACATAAGCACATGGGCAGAGATAAGGCTGCTTCTTGAATGGGCTGGAGGTGTTGCTGTTTGTAAATATGACCTTTTTTTTTCCTTAGCTTCATTGTGAATTCATCTCCTTATGGTTTTAAATGAGCATATCCCGCTTTGAAGCAGACTCCTTAAATCAAGAGGCAAAACTCCCCTAGTGCAACTCTGTGTTCAGGTCAGCAAAAATGGCTCGATGCTGGCATGGCAAGGCACTCGGCCGGCCTCGGGGAGAGCAGCAGGAGCTATGCTACAGATGTCCCTTCTGCTTAATTCTGGGGGGAAAAGGAGTTGAGAGAAATTAAGCCCCTTTATGGATTGGGCCAAGAAATATTGTGTGGTATATTGCTTCAATGAGGGTTACGGTGTATGTGCTGCCACGTGGCAAAGGTTGCTGCAATGCATGTGGGTCTCCCTATTTACAGGGTGCCCTGGCACTTTGTTACTGCACGTTTTCAAGCTTGAACATCTCAGTCACTTCAAATGATTATTATTTTAAAATGTACTGCAGCCAGCATCCCATAATAGGAATCAAACTGAGTTCTGCTGTGGCCTCTTAATCTGCCTGAGCATGGCCAAATAAAGGTATCTTGACCCTCACAAATGTGGTCTGCTTCCCTTCCAGCGAAACCAGTCTGGATGAATTCACACCATTCTGTGCAAACAAAAAACATTTAAAGTCAACCTTGGATATAAAAAGCACTAAGGAATCCATAACTGCAGGGAGTTTTTTTTTAGTAGTGCCAGGGAGGTGTCCTTATGTGCTGTGACTAGTGTTCAAACTAGTTTGCAATTAGCCAGAATGCTGCTACGTAGAATCACATTAGCAAATAATTTTAAGTGTCTAGCACCAAGCCAAATATGCTCCTTGAAGACAGTCATGAAAAATCCTTTACAGATTTACCAAGTGTCTCAAATTCCCTCATGAATGGGGTTTCATCTCATGGATCCTGTCTTTTTAACTGAATGTTCAATGAAGGTAATGTGGTCTTTTCTTCTTCTCTTTAAGCTTGAATTTGCACTATTTCTTATTCAGACTCCAAAGTAACAGCCAGTCAGCATTCGAACCAAACCGAGTAAGCCAAAGAGGTCCCCAACAGGCAAATTATGGGAGTCTCTGCTAGAGCCTGGTGGGAACAGGAGCAGCCGCACAGGCCTGTGCTATGGGAACGTGATAGGGCATCCCCTTGAAGGGTCAGGGAGAGTCACTGCTGAACCGAACGGTGCAATGTGATGGGGGATTTGGTCATCTTCTGCTGTGGGCTCTGAGCCTGGATTGTGCCGAGACTTTGCAGGGGACACTCTAAGTACCTGCTGAACTGGAGTGGGGCGCCCAAGCAGCTCCCTGCAAGTGCAGACCCTGCGCTGGCCTGGAGGTGGGATGGGTCCTGCGACAGGCTCCGGGCTCTCTAACAACACAGCAAGCTTCTTGTAGAGCAGCCAGTTCAGAAGCACTTTGGGCATCTCAGTGGAAGATAAAGCTGCCCGAGAGCAAACACGGAGCTTGGATGATTTAGCTGTCATGGTTGGAGTCTTGAGCGATGTTCTGCTGGAGCTGAGATTTGCAATATGAAAGATAAAAAGCGGGGAATTTGGCTTCAAACAGAAAACACTGTGCCATTTGCTAACACTTTGATACTGATGGTGCTTAGACTAGCATGGTTTTATACTGAATTCTCTTAAGACTACCCCAAGTAATTCCTCGTTTTTATGTTAAGAAATGGTTAACAGGGTACAGAGAGTTTATTTTGTTAATATTTGTTTACAGAAAAAGAGAAGTGTGTCTTAAACTGGGGATCCTGAGCAGAGTCAGTGTTTTTCCCCATGGGAATCCAGCTTTAATCTAAATTTGAGTTTTGAAGGAGATCCCACAGCCTAACCAGTGCTCTGCCAATTCTCCCTGTTGCAGATCTGGCCTTAAGTCTTGGAAGTAGCATTGAGATCTCCTATAAACCAGTTCTAAATCACTCGCTCTGGGTTTAACCTGGTGGTGTTGAATACTGATTCTAGCCCAAAATCCTAAAATTGTCATAGTGGATATTAACTTATGGAGAGACTGTATTGTCGTAAAGGAAGATGAACCTCTTGCCACGAAGAAATACTTTTGGATAATGCTAATGAATGTTGTATAATCTATTTAAGAAGAATGTAACCAGTATATTTATATATAAATATATATTGCATATGCTGTTTCCAGTTTATCATTTGATTAAGAATTCTTCAGTATACTTCTCTATGGCTATTTTTTGTTCATAAAGTAGATTCATTCCTTTTACCTGCCAAAACTGTAATAAATCTGCCATTGGACTGCTTACTGTTTTTTCCCTCTGAAATTATTTTTTTTAATAAATATGTGAAACAACAGCTTGAATTTTGGTGAATACCACAAAGCAGATAGAATTGACAAATAGAATTGGTTAAAAATAGAGATTGAATTCATGCGTACCTTAGCTGCATGGGAACAGAAGCACCCAGTGCATCTGGGATTTCACTTCAGATTCATGGGTTTTTCTTGTGTCCATCTTTGAGCCAGTCACCTGTATGCACTACAGCCTTATTCGTCAGGGAAGAAACTTTCTCCAAACTGCAGCTGGTCTCTTTGCTGTGTGAGCCCTTCAGGGCTCTCTTTGCCTTTTGTGTGTCCATGTTATTTAACCAACAGCTCATGGGATGCTACCTGCACCCGTTTTTGTCAGCCATTTCTTGCCCTCTCCCAGCAGAGGTTCTGCAAAATTACTGATATGGCTGCTTTTTTATTTTAAAAAGCAGACAGCATCAGTTGTGCTGCTTATGAGCTAATATTTCAAATTTGGGATTATTACCAATTTGTGTTATGTTCTGTAAATGATATTAAAAATACTTCTGAAAGTGAAACTAGGCTAGAGTTATTAAATCATCAGTAAGGTCTTAAAAGAGAGTTATGACTAGTTAAGAACAGCGTGAACATGTCCTAAACTAGTAAATTACTTATTGGGGAGCAGATCTTTCTGTTTGAAAGAAATCTGGCATCCAGTTATTAACTTCTATTAAACTGTCCACCAAGAAATACTGTCTTTTATTTCATTAAAATGTCTTCCATAGTTTAGGCATGTCCAATGTTTGTTTGAAATGCAGTGACTACTCCATTTCCTCCTGGCGTTAGTGGCACTACTGCGCAGTGGATCTCTGGGGCTCTCAGTGGTCAGTCTTGAAAGCTAAAGATGTTGTTACACTTCCTGGGAAGCAACATAAGAATAGCTGTTGTCCTCTCTTCTTATGAAAGAAAAGCAGTGTTTCACTGCAGCATAAAAATAAACATGTGAAAACTCTCACCTGAAAACCAAGGAGTGCTTGCATCTTACTGGTGTGTGGTTATCGTGCTCTAACAGATGCAGCGTCTAACATCTTGTTCATTGCATTGCCTCAAGCCCGCAGTGAAGAAATGTGGACTTGTAAAATTAAAAAATGCTTTAAAGTAAACACAGAAACACAACAACTGAAGTGTACAAAGCTCCTATGTGTGATTGTGTTGTAAGAGTTTAATTCCTACCTCATCCCGGAAAAGGTGGGATGTAGGGAAAAGACATGAAGAAGATAAGTTACTGATGCAAGGAAGCATGGTGTTGATTGCAAGGTTGTGCAAGTTTTTTCCAAGAGGCACTGCACTTTGTTTCATCTGCTGCTTCTATTGTGAATCCTGCAATGCCCAGTGATGTGACATGCTGAAAACAGTCTTTATGACAGCTGCAGATCCAAAAATGTCTGTCAGAGTAGTGATCTTGGAGAATCTTTGCACTGACTCATACCTGCTACTACAGCCACGTGGAACTGAGTGAATTGAACTGTCAGAAGTGAGACAATGATGTTATTTATTTACTTACTTGCCATGAAGTATAGTAGCTGAGAGATAACCTACAGCTCTAAAGGACAGAGTTGCTATAATTCAACAGCAAGCATAAAATCTCACTCACAGTGACTATTTAGAAATCAATATTTGTCCTAATATATTTGCTTTGAAACTTATAATTTATAACATGAAGCCAGTTTATAAAGTGCACCTGCACATGCATTTAGAATTTTATTGGAAAAATGTAAACTACTGTGCCTAATGCAATATTTCTTACCATAAAAGCCCTGAGATCAGAAATGCAGAATGGGTTCTTGCAAGAATTCTGTGATGAGATATGCAAATTTAGTTATTGGTGGTAAGAGCCATAAAATTTGAATCGCTTGTGAAGTACATTTGTGAATGGAAGCTCCATAATATTGTTAACTGAATTTTCATTCTGTTATGCTTGTTTATAATATCCATTATTCATATGCTGGAAGTAATGCACTGTACAGCAGAGATAGTATTTACAGTATGGGGTCAGTTTCCAAAGCAGAAAGAGTGGTTCTGAACCATTAATTGAAATATGTTTCTATGTGATTTCCCAAGCATGGTTTCCTGATAAGTTTTTTAACTCAAATAATAACTTCTAAGAGTCCAGGGAAACTTTAATGTCTTTTAGATTAGTGGCAAAGACTGTACAGTCACTGCTTTCTTAGATTGCCTCTGAAATAGGCTGAGCCATCAAACCATATTATAAATCTTTCCAGTTGAAGCACATCATATTTTCCATACGTAGAATATTTTACAGGTAAAACATTTAATGAATCTTGATGTCTTTCCTTCTGCATTATGTCCTCTTCTGTGAACAAAACTTCCAAATTTTCCTGGAAGTAGGCTGCAAAATGTATTGTTTTCTAAATTATAAGCAGGTTGCTTGGCCTTGAGGTAGGTTTCCAGTGTTTTTGGTAAGTGTATAGGATAGTGGTATTAATGTGGCACCAAAACACAGCCATCTCTGGGGTGAAAATGGCAGCTATTTTGCAATTAAAGAAAAAAAAAAGCGAGAGAGGAAGGAAGCAAAGCAATTTGTAGGAAAGAAATTAAAAAATGACACCTGTGGTCAAAATAAAGTTTGCAGGGACTGTACTTGCTCCAGCCAGGATCTAGCCAGGATGATGAAGTTAATGAATCTGTTAATATAAAAAATGACCCAGAGAGTTTTATGGCAGAGGGCCACACAGCTGGAGTGCCAAAGTGACTGCTCTCTTGCAGGGAGCAGTTTCTGGCTGCAGATGCCACTGTCGCATGAGCAGAGGGAAATGGCCGAGGGCACTTCAAGTCCTGCCTTGCCCCGAGCTTACAGCTTCCACACTGAGCTACAACATCCTGGAAGATTTTCTCAACTTTCAAAAACAATTCCATGGCTTACCAATTTAAGACTTATTTAGAGGAAATACTAAATGAAAAGATTTTTGCATTTAAACAGAAGTTGTAAATAGTAAAATACAATAAAAAGTGCATGCATGATCATGAAGAACAAGCATCAAATAAATACTAAAGAAAACTACAGAAAACCATAGTGCATTTGTGAAAATATTAGATGCACAATTGTATTGGTTGTTAATATGAAAGTTTGGTAAGATTTGTTTTTTTTTTTTTAATGAGTGTTAAGACAAATGCAATAGGAATGAGCATTTCCCTTTCTCGTGCTTTTGAAATACTACAACACACTGTCACCCAATTTGAACACAAGCTTATATTTTTTCTGTGCACTTCCATGCATCTAGGTATGACTCTTACCCTGTCTCAGGAACAGTCATTGCTTTCCCCCCTGTGCTCCCTGATTTTTCTGGTGCCTCTGTCTTTGCCCAGGAGCCGCCTGACGGATGGGTGACGGACGGGGTTTGGCGCCAGGGCGGAGGAGGTGGCTGCCAGAGGATGAAGCGAGGCCCGAGGCATCTTATTGCAGCATCCCGGCACCCCGCCGCGCCGCCAGGTCTGGCTGGGGCCAGCAATTTCCTCTGAGCTTCTCTGGCAAGAGGAAGTGAGTTGAAAAATGAGTTTCAGGAGCTCCAGGGCAAGCACAGTACTGCATGGATTTGTGCTTTAAGTTGGACCTGTGCTGTGTTAGGGCTCGCAGTGGCTTTCGGCGGTTCAGTGCTGAGGCTAGCAAGTCTGCTGGAATTGGAGATATGCCTCAGCAACTCAGAAGAGCTTGATGGGATCAAAGTGGGGATTTAACTTCTTCAAGGACATTTGGGGACTTTTAGTAATTCATAGCTAGATTTCAAGAAAATATTTCCCCTCTTTCACTCCACTGGTGATTTAGTTGTAAATGAAATTAACTGGCTTTTATCAAACACTGCTCAAGGACAGTTTGGGTTTGGCAGTGTCCTCAGAGCACTCAGGCCAGCTCCCTGAAGCAGTGTTGGGTAGGAAGGCGACGCAGGCGCTTGGCACACAGCTGCCGAGGGCCAGAGTGGCTGGCTGATGGGCTTCACCTGGGCAGGGGTGGTGCCACTCCTAGCCATGAGCTTACATATCCCTGGGGAAAGGCTGCTGTTCCCCAGCTGAGTGTAGAGGGTGCCTGGGAGAGGTGCTGTGCTGTGCAAAATGACTCTAAGGGAACAGCAGCCAAGAGTGGGACAGCCCAGCTGTGGGAGAAATGCTGCTCAGGTAGGGGGAATGATCCCGATTTGGTGCTGCCATGGTGCTGCTTCCCATCCTGAGGGGGTGGGTGGCACCTGGGGATGTCCGTGAGCTGGTGTGGGAGCATGGGTGGCTGGAGACAGCAGGTGCTGTTGCAGCATAGGAGCTGTATCCCCCTGCATTGCTCCTGCTGTGACAGGAGGCTGGTTATGGAGAAATGCTCCAAGTGCCTCCTTGTGTGGGGGTTGGTGGTGGTGCTGGTCTGGGCTGAGTGGGAGGTGTGATGCATGTCCCCAGTGCTGCGTAGTGCTGCCCTCACCTCATGGGAGTGTCCGTGCTGTGTCCTGACATTACAGTGGGAAGCTTTATTGTGGTCTCAGGATGTGGCCTGGGATGGGTGTGCTGTCTCTGGTGGTGCCCATGGTTGTGGTTGACAGCCTGGCTGCAGGAGGGGATGGGGAGAGGTGGCGTCTGGCTCCCCAAGTGTGTCTGCAGTGGGATTGTCTGACCAACATGCTCCCTTTCTAGGTAAATGCTTGAACCTGCTATCTTGTGCTGCCCAGTTCTTTTTGATTAAAAAAATCAAAGTGTGTCTTGGAAAAACAGCTGTCTTCTGTAGGAAACAGAACAGGTCCATTCCAATAGCAAATGTTTTTCCTTGTCCTGTTGGTAGCAATGCACAAATTAAGGCTACAGTGGAGACTCCCTTCATTGGCAAAATCTGTCTCTGTTGCTCTCCCGTGGCAGCAATATACCACCGATGCCCCATTTAAAACCCCCAGGAAAATGTGGCCTCAGGAGAGCTGGTATGTTCCACTTTATGCTAATGGTCTTTCCTTCCTTAAATTTGGCCTTGCTATTTATTTTTAATTTCTATTTTTTGTGGCAGTCCTAACACTTCTAGTGAAGGATTGCAGTAGAGACATCAGATATTTAAGAACAAAATGTAACATACGGAATAAAATCTCCTTTCTTGCATAGCAAAACGAACCATGGACGTAACCCACAGCTTCTTTCTAAATCTTTTCTCACACAGTATATTGCCTGTGTGCTTATTCTTGTGATCTGTGTTCAAGCTTCTTCTAACAATAAAGGTTTTTTTTTCTTTTTTTTTCTCTCCACATCTCCTTGTGGAGAACAGGGATCTTGTTCCTACTTTTAGGCATGGATTTGAATAAATTGATTAATCCAGGGATCAATCTGACTGGTAGTTTTGGCTGAGCTGGGAACTGGGCGTTAGATGCTGTTAGTGGCAGGGAGCCCAGCTGCTGTCGCTGCTCTTCTTGCCGTGCCGTGCTGTGCACGCGTGCAGGCTCAGATCCTGGCACTGCTGTACCTTGGCCGTGTGAGAAGCAGAATAAATATTTAGGTGATGAGCCAGGTTAAACCCATCTTGGGTTGCTCATTAGCAAAGCTGTGTGTCAAACATTGGCAGAGCCAGAAGCAGCCCATCACTACAAACCTTGAGGCCAGTTTCTTCCATATTTTTGTCCTGTGATATCCTAGACCAGAAGCTAACCTCTCCCTTAACTTCTCCATTTCCTGCTTCCCCTGTCTTCCAAAGACCTGAGAAGGATCATTCGTACGAGTCCTGGTCAGTGGTCTCTTGCCTCCAGGTGAACATTGAAATAGAGGAACAGACAGGTGAAAGAAAAAGCTGCACATTATACTGAAGCCCTCTGTATTTTCCAGAACAGATCCTATTTATACTGTTCTCTTCATTGTATAGAAATGCACACATGCAAGCACCGTCTTTTCCAGGAAGAAACCAATGACAGTCATAAATTACAAAATATTGACTATATAAAGTTTGGGGTTCTTGCGGGGAGGGGAGTGGGGGGGGTTGGGAGGGTGGGTTTGTCTGAGTGTGTTTCAGAGGAAATGGAAAATGCAGCAGGTGCTGCTAGTATTTTTCTGCCCTTGAGAACACTTGTCACAGTTACCTGCTTATCTTTTTTGACACTTTACCGCCTTAAACAGCTCTGTAATGTAAAAACACGTGCAGGGCAGTTAGAGGTGAGGTGTTACAGTTTCACTTATACTTCAGCAATTGAATATCAATATGCTGCATGCAAAAAAAGTCTTTTTTGTGCACGTGGAGAAGAGCTGGTCTTATGTTTACTGAGGAGCCATCATGTAATGAAATTGGGGAGCGCAGGGTTTACACTTTGCAGGTTAGTGACTGGAGAGTGTAAAATGAGCTTTGTGTTAGCTGCCATATAGGTGCTTTTCCTTTGCGTTTTCAGAGATGGAACCATCTATTTTTGGTATGTTCTTAGGACTGCACAGAAAAAGAATTCAGGGTGTTGGCAGTACAGGCAAGTGAAGGTTTCCTGTTCTCAGTGTGTTTAGAAAGTGAAGCTTGTATGAGCATGGAAAGCAAGGCAAGTCCTGCTGGCAGCTCCATGGAAGTCCAGCTCTGCAGCTGAGATGGGCATCTTCACAAGCCCTGCTCAGGAGAGCCTGAAAACGGGGGTGCTTCTCCCTTGCTGATCCTCACTGTAAACTGGAGAGATTCTGGCAGGCTTTATTCCAAGAAGAAAGTAAGAAGTTTATTTGTGACCGTGGGTACTCAGGCTGACAGCCAATGTCTCTCCAAATGCTGGACTTCTGCCTGCCCTGTTCTCTGTTGCTAAAATTTTGGAAAGCAAAGAACTGTTCTTGCAGTCCTGTTCTGGGAGGCACCTTGCGAATGCTGATAATGAGTTGATTGCCTTGGAGCATGTCAGCGGTACTGTGTCGTTTGAAGCATTGCTGTTATGTACAAGTGACCTCTTTTAGGAGACGCAGAGCTGGACTAGAATAGCATAGTCGGTGATAATGGCCAGGATGGTAATTACACAATCTCTCAGCCTTCATGCTTCAGGGAGTATGGTAATCAGCCTTTTGAGTAAGAAATAAATTTCACCTTGGAAACTGTGCTGTAATCTGGGAGTGCTGTATCCAACACTTGTTATAGGCTGGCACGGACATGGGATGGCCTTTTTATAGCAATTTCTAAAGGTGTTTCAATCTGAAAATGTATCAATGACTCAGTCATAATTCTGACTTCCTTACTATGTAGTTACATCTGAAGTTCACCATTGTTTAAGCATTTCGGGTCAAATGAATCCCAAGCACAACTGTCTGAGTTCACAGGGCTTTCAGCTGAGAGAGGTTTGACTCTGTTAAACAGTGAAATAAATATTAGCCATTAAACCCTTCAGCTGCTAATTAAATGGACTATTTCTATGTTATGCATAAATCCATCCATATTTTCACATCACTGCCAGATGGAATTTCATTAAGACACTTAAGTAACTATAAAGGGGGTAGCAGCAGATAGCGTTTCTGAGTATTTTGGGGTTTAGCGCGTTATATCACTATCTTGTTCTGATCACTAAATACTTTAATGATATGTCTAGTAGATTTTACTTTTGGCTTCACAGGAACATTAGGTTGATAAATAAACAAAGTAAATTAAAGCTGAGCTCAAAGATGCTGTTTGAATCTTTAAGTCCATATTTGCTGTAATCATTACAAAGTTATCCAGCTCTTCTTGCCTATCCTTATGTACAAGTCTGTTTGTCAAACTTATTACATATCAAACACACTGCTTTAAACTGTGCTTCCTTTATATGGTTGATGCTGAAAGTCTGCCTTTTTTAGCCTCTGTTCTCAGTGCTTTTTTAGCTAGTAGTTGACACTGATTTTGGTCTTCTGTGTTTTCTGGCAGCTTGAAGAGTGGATACTGTCTAGTAGTTAGAGCATGGGACCAGAGAAGAGGTATCAAGTCAGGAGATCTTGCTTTTGTTCTTGTCTTTCTCATTTGTTTTATGATCTTGAAACAGGGTGTGCTGCGTTTTTTTTTTCTCTTTTGGTGAAGAGGTGCAATTAAATAAACATTAGTTGTTCTATCCTCAGTATTCTGCAATATAATTAAGGGAATTACACAGCTGATTATGCCTTTAATCTGCTATAATTTTTTTCTCTTCATTAACCCTGCTGCAGTAGGACCTTTGAAGTGAAAATACAAAGGTGAACACTTTCCCTCAAGTGTAGAGGATTGAATGAGCCAACTGAAATAAGACTTTGCAGAGTCCTTTGTATTAATGGCATGGGACAAAACCAGAACTGGATACTGGGAAACAGAGCTTAATGCACTACTCTGATCATCTGGTTTTTCAACTGATGTGCTTCTACACTGGGGAGCAGAAACACAAAATCCCATGCGGCAGAAAACCACTGACAGCAAAGAAAGAGGGTCACCTGAGTTTTGAGACCTGGTCATCTTGCTCATGACTTCCCCTGAACTTAGTGTGTGGAATGGTGGATGGTGTGCAGTATGGTATCAGTACTTCATATGTAGATTGGATATGGGTTCACTTGGGAGGAGAATAACTTGTTCTTTTGTCACCAGCAGGGACTAGTTATCCTAGAAGGACATTTTGATGCCAACTACCACAGTCAGAAACATCCCCAGCACCCAAATGGGGCCTGTGTTCTGCTCAGCCCCCAAAGGAATAGGATCACTTCGCCCAATAACATAACAAATGTTAAGAGATCAATGAAAAGTTGGGGAAGTAGACAGACTAGCTCTGTGTGCCGTACTTAAGTGTGTAATTATCAGTAGTGTACTGGAGTCCAAACTAGCTCATAATTTCCTGCATGATATTTGCTGAGTTTTTTGTGCACTCACAGGAATGATTTTATTCTGGCTTATTTGGTGTTCATAATGTGTACTGTCTACTTCTGGTGTATGCAGTCTTCTTGATATCTTAAATGAGCCTAACTTCTCAGTGAAAATGGTTAGCAGTAATGAAAGATGATGGAATTCCCTGTGATACTGTTTGGCTACACTGAATAAGTCTCCTTCAGGAGCTTGGGTCATGCATAAGTATTTGTGTGTTAAACTCCTACTTAAAGTGTAATAGGCAGAAAACAGTAGAGCTGTGGGGGTTTTTTTGTTCTTTTTCTCCTTCCCCCCCAGCTGGGTGAGCAAGATTAATTTCAGTGAAAGATGTGGTTACACTAATGTAAAACTAGTGTAGGAGGAGAACTGGGCCCCATCCCAGTATGATTTTTATCAGCTAGAAATTAGGCTGTTACAGTCTTTCCAAGTTATATTAATGACCACAAAAGTGGGAGAAGTGATTTAATGACACAAGGATAATTAGATTAAAAACAAAAGATCTGATTGCTATATATTGCTTTATATGAAAATCCATTTCTGTACACTACAAAACTACATTGTTTCTCAATTGGATATCTAAAAGCTAATGGATGACTGTATTTAGAGAAAGAAATTGGAACTGCATTAATTTATACATACCTATGTAATATTGTAGTTACTGCTAAAGTCTTTGAATTTGAAGAGTTAGACCAGGATTGTGTGTGAACTAGTGAGTGAAACATTTGCGTAGAAACTATATATTTTAAGGTAGAGTGAGAACCTTTTGAAACTGAAGCATAATAACTTGTGTTCAGGAAGAATATTTTATCACTTGTCACAATTACAGTTGCAGAATGTAATCCACTGCTTCAGTTCATCAGCTAAACCAAGTGTCTACTCCTTGTAACTCACTTTGGATGGATTTTGTGTAGATGAGACAGGCCCCATCAGGGGTAAATGTTTTACAGCCAGGATCACAGCTACTGTGAAATGAAATATGTAATTACACTATTTGCTGTATTTCATTATTCAGAAAGATACCTAGAGCATCTGTAGCCATCCTTTCTTAAAAATTTTAAATGCTTTTTAGGACCATAGTCAGCTGTCTGAAATGCCATGTAAATCCCTTTGTCTGGTGTTTCTTAGAGCCTGGTTTAGGCAAACATGTTGTTCGGTGATTTCCCTGGATCTCTGCAGTGTGCCTTTGACACCAGCCTCTCTCCACTGCCCTGTCACTGGGACATGGGGGACTTCAGTGCTCAGAATATGGTCCTAAAAGGATATATTCCCAAGGGGTTAGGCAGGAGTCCTGAGAAACATGGGAGTTAAGAGGCCTGTGTCCCACCTCAGCACTATGCTAGGCTGGGTATGGGGCTCTTCAGTTAGTGCATTGCCTTTGGGCCAGACAGGCATTGCCTTTGGTTCTAGCTGAGATGTCAGAATATCGTTATTATCAGTAAAGAATAATAGTTAATGTGGAGCTATCTTTTTTCCTGGGAATGGAAGCGTTTTTTATTCAACTTGCTTCTGATAGCTGGATTTAACTAGCTTGCTGTTAAACGAAATGAAATAAAAGTATTCTATTTTATACCTGCTAGTCTATTAACAGTGGAGGAAAGTAGTTGACAGGGAAAAAGTTGCACCAATTAACTCTGCAAAGCTGAAGATGAACAGCTATTGCTCTGAAGACTCCCTGGTCATGGAATCTGTGGTCAGCCAGTCACTTGTGTCAGGAGCACTATCAAATCCACTTGGCCGTTTCTGCAACTGTGTCCCTGGCAGCATACAGAGCACTGCTTGGGAAAGTCTGCAGAAGAGATTCTGGTAGCTAGCCAAACCCAGGGCAGTGCTCATCTGGTGTTTATTTTTAGGTCTGTTCTTGTCAGGAAAAATAGGCCTGGGAGTCTAGCGGTAGGGAACTGGGATTCAGGAATCTGGAGGAAAAAAATATGAAACACACTAAGATTCCTGCCCACAGTCTTCCCTTGTGTCCCCTTCCCACCCATGGACTATATTTGGCCAGTTTTAAATTGGATGGGCAGGGGGGGTTGGGGAGGGAGTAAGTAGAACCTAAATCATTCATTGTGGGGTCTCTAGCAAAGCCAAGTGCAAGAAAGCTTAAGAAAAGCTGAGCAAGGTATTTGCACTGAGGAGAGGAAAAACTGCATTTGATTATTTTTTTAGGATGAATCAGTCTCGGAACAAATAAACAAAACCCCCAAAGGCCCTTTTCCTTATTATAACTTCTTTAAGGCTTAGCTTGGGCGAACTGCCATTATAACAATTATTGTACTTTGGCTTTCTTAAGGCTACCTATTAGACAGTGTTAAAAGACAAAACCATTTATTTCCTCTGCTGGCCAAATAATATAAGTGTTATGTCCTGTAACATTCAATAAGATTAGATTCTTCAAAGAAATCAAGAGCTTAATTATTCATGCTGTATATTAACATAAATATTTCATGGTGAAGAAGCAGCATTTATGTGAGCCTGGTGAAATTTTTAAGGCTACTTTATTTTGTCTTGATTTGGGGAGAGACTTAACTCTGGCAACAGACCTGTACACTGATAGTGTGGACTTGATTCACAAGAAGCTGTCCTGCACAGTTAGGAGAGCTAAAAGAGTTGATGGGACTATGTTGTCCTTGACCTTCATTGTAGTCAGTGGAAATTCCTCTTGTTATATATGTGATGTGCTAGCATGGGACCTAGAGCTCCTGAAACATGATGCTCCCTGGCAGTGGGAAGTTTTGTTGTTGACTTGGCAGGAAGCTGGAGCGGATGCCCCTTCTGTGTGGCTAAGCCCTGCACCTCAGCTCTGAGGCACTTCACCCCCACCTACAAATGATGTAGGTGCCCAGAGGGGAGCTTTGTTGAAATACAGGTCCAGGAGTGTGGAATTTGGAAGTCTTGTCTTGTTAACCCTGGGGTCTAACCTTGGAAGGTGATACGATCCCATTTGATAGAGGAGATAGATAGTGGTGGCTGCTATGACTGTGCCCCCATGTTATCTCCAATTTGTTCAAACTTATAAGTCTATATTTGAATTCAAGCAGTTTATTCCACCTCTGGAAAGGACAGATTTAAATCCTTGGAGCAGCCTGAATTCCTCTGTTGGTGAGCACCACATTCAAATCTAGATAAAGGGAAAGAGCATTTCACTGAAGGCAGGAGGCATAAACCTTGGTTTATGAGAATCCATCCCGGTAGGCAGAATGCTTTCACTGATAGGATCGTTCTTCAGCCTCCCCACTGGGCCCGCAATGTCATGAGTACAGGTTCCCTGGCATGACCTCATCCTAACAGAGCTTGGATTTTGAGGGGAGAGGCTGTGGTAGAGGAGGAAGATGCACCAAAACACTTTCTCTTCTGCTGAAACATTCCAGCCTTGTTATCAACCCAAATGCTTCTGTGTTTTTTTTTTTTTTTTTTTTTTTTTTGAGGGAGTTACCTTCCTTGTCTGTGCTCTTTCCTTCTCTTGTGTATTAAGGAAAACACACGGAAAACACACCTTTCAGTTTCTTGGCCAATATGATTTTAGTGAGGCCACAGCTATTCAAAAAACCAAACACAAAATAAACCTTCCTTTTAAAATCTCCCCTTCATGCTATGGTTCAGCTTAGATTTTGGTGATTTATTAGAGCTGTGGTGTTCACAGCACTGTAATCATGGGCTAGTTGGCACTTCCATTGTAAACCTTGATTCCCATGAGTCTCTTAACTTGCCTGTAAATCAAGTAAATAACACTGCTTGAATAAATTCCTGATAAACTGATGAATTATCTTTAAAAATATTCACACTTTCTCCTCCTACTCCCCCCCCCCAAAAAAAAAAAACAAGAAAAACCCTCCTCTGTCCTAACTTCATGCATATGGCAAACAAGGAAGCAATTGATGTTAGCAGGGAGGAACCTGATGCTACAAGGGACACTCTGGGTGTGGAGAATCCTACCTGTGTCTCCCCACCACCCCAGTCACAGACAGTCACATCACATAATCTCTTTCCTGAGCAGAACAAACTCCATTTTAAGACCATAAAGGATTTTTTTCCCCTTTTCAGCTCTTAGAAAGCTGTTCTAGTGCCTCTGTTAGTTTTTGGTCTAAATGGAAACTTATATCAAAGTTATTGTTTTGAAATTGCTGCTTATACCAAAGTTTTTGTTCCAGCAGTGTTGTTCATCTTAAATAGCTTTTCCCTCCTCCAATATGTTTAGCTCCCTGCTGTATTTCAAGAAAGCTGCTATGTATATCCCTATTTCTGCCCTGATTAATGCTGCCAGGTGCTGTTTCCAAGCCAGGTAATGCCAGAGGGATCAAATAAGTGAAAATGAAGCCTTTGTGGAATGCATGGCTCTACCTCTCTGCAGTTGTGGGAAGCCTTGCTTGGAGCAGCATCTCTTCCTGCTTTTGGGCATGGGTGAGGGAGCAAGGGACAATACATGCTACATGATACATGGATGTGGCCAGTTTTTTGTTGTACAGAGCTGTCCTGTGTGCATTTCATCCAGTGTAGAAGTGCAAGTGCCATTTAAACTATGGTCAGTGAAAAATAATCCAAACCCAACTTCAGTCTTGAATATTGCTCTAGCAGTGAAGGTGGGCCCTACCTTTTGGGCTTTTTTCTGCTAAGAACTGAGAGCTTTCTCACAAGGGTTTGAGAAGTCCTGTGAAGAGCCTGAGTGTGCCTCAAAAGCTCAAACTTCAAGCAATGCTCCTTGAGCTGTACAAATTATGCTTATAATGGTGCTATGTGATGTTAGAGGTGATGTTAGCAGCTCAGAAGTGCTGGATACCATGTATGCTAATGCATGTTGTTGTTCTCTAAACACTAACAAAATCACCTTTGCATTTGCATATGCATTGCCCTGGCTGCAGACTTCTGCTGTAAGTCTGGCCAGTTAGTTAGATGAATTAAAAAAGAGAAAAAGAAAAGAGCACTATTTGCTTTAGAGTCAATGGAAATGAGGTGTCTAGTAACTCCTTTTCAAAAAAAACAAAAAAGAGATGTTTATACCTTTCCATTGGTGTCCTTGGAGGAGGTATATCAGTACGTAATACTGATTGACTACACCAGGAGTTAGGAACCAAATGTGCTCTGGAGAATCTGTGCTTTTGTGTCAGTTTTCCATTTATTAACTGATAATAATAATGCTTGCTTTCTTCACATCTTTATCTTGAGTCTCTGTTTTAACTATTTGAAGGAGGGATTTATTCTCTATTATTTTGCAACAATATCTAGTGTTATTAGGCTTGAACTTAGCTGCAGGTCTTGGGCTCTGTTCCATTGCTAATGATAATTGATGCCACTTTTCATATGTGGATCCCGTACTGTTTGCATGTGTTTATATATATATAAAAATGTACAGAATGCCTGTCTAAAACATGTCATCGGTGTCTGTGGGAAGCTCTGTGATCTCCTGTGAAGCTATCTTAATTAGCTTTGCATTTCATGTTGACATTCTGTACTCTAGGTTTGAGTTATACAGTATAGGTTTTTCCCCGTTGTTTGTCAAAACAGAACAACTTCTTCAGAGCAGAGCATAATGTGAATGCTAATTAAAACTGACAAGTCAAACTGTCACTTGTTGCAATTGGAGGAAAAAACCCTGACTAGTTAAAAAAAATAAAAATAAAAATCTGCCCCTGTTGAAGTTGACTGAAACAGAATGAAGACCCTGTTCTCCTTTTGCTGTTTTTTCAGGCCGGAGGCAGCTCTCCTGTGACTTCAGAGAGCAGAGCTGTTCCCTGTGGTGGAATGACAGTAATCAAAGGCACATCCTGCTGTCTTGAGGCAGGTGCTCAGTTCCAGCTAGGCAGGGCAAGATATTTTCATGCCCAGCTCAAGCAGAAATGTATTTAAAATGAAACCTCAAATCTGAGGGACTCCTTTCATCTCCATGCCATCAGCCTGTGTTTTCATGCTGCCCCTGTGAAAGTGGCAGAGCTGTGAGATGCTGAGACCTGCAGGGACTGCACAAGGAGTGTTGTGTGCAGAGCTACAAAAGAGCAGCTCAGCGCACAGTGGCTAGATGCTGGCAGAAGAAATGATGGAAGAATGGCAAAGATGGTGCAGTGAAGCACTTGGGGCTCTGAAGTGGCTTTTCCATTTACGCTGCTGGCTGTAGCCCCTTGTAGCTTGGTTTCAAAGCTGCCATGCTGCACTTGGGAAGAGATGAACTGGAGGTGTTTGTTTGCAGATTGACATTGGCCAGACCTGATCCCACAAGTTGATCGGTCCAGATTGCACATGAAGGAGTTGAGACTTGTAAGCATCAGCTCTCTTCCAAAAAACAACAGGGATCGCTCCAAAGTAGCTCCCTGATGGGGACCTTATTTTGTAATCCAAACGTTACATAAGCAGTGCCCTGTCAGTAGAGGAAGACCGGTGAAACCAGAGAGTCTTGGTTCCTGTTTAGCAAGGGAATAAAACAAGTGCTGCTCTTGGGATATTAGAGTCATAGCTGACAGCAGTGTGGGAGTCCTCTTTGTATAACAGGGAGTTCAGCTGGCTAATAATTACTTCTTTCTCCCTCTCTGAGAGGCAGAAGATGATGCAGACATCTAATTATTACATAAACTTGAAGAGTTTTTCAGTTTGTTTCTAGTCTTCTGTTGCAGAACTGCATCATTTCCAGTGCATCCTGGTGTTGTGCTGATGGTGTACTGCTGAGGAGTGGGCCACTGAGTAGTGAACACTTCCTTGGTGAGGTGTATGCGTGTACATCCAACTTGCTGGATAGATTTACTTGATGGTAAAGCATGCAGATGTTAAAATTATTTCCTATTTGAATAGACTGGTTATATGCATTCAAAGTAACCATAGCATATGTCTGCCTTATTTAATGTATCCTCATATTTATAATCTTCTTTTAAGACATGATCAGAATATATGCGGTATGATTATTTCCACCTTCTTTTCCCTTTGATTGCATACAGACATATGCACTGCTGTAATGCAACTACCACTAATGATTGCTGCTATTTGTATTTCTTCTTTCCCATCCCTTGGAAAGACTCTTCCATTTGCCTCTGAACACCTCGTTCTTTCTCATGACCATCACCCTTTAAGCCACCTTTGGGACCCATTGCCATGTCAGCTTTGGTGCCTGGGAGAGCTGCTGAGCGATGGAACAGTCCCTGGAGAGAGTGTGTTTTCTTACTCTTTCCAGTACCATTAGCTTGGGAAGAAAGCAACTGGGAAATGATGGCTGCTAGGAAAGAAAGCCATTGCCTCCTACTTCCTTCAAATCAAATCCCTGTTGTCATATTGGCATAACGGAGGAGTATTTAGGAAAAGCTCATTGCTTTTTTGAGTTTTCTTTTTGTCTTTTTATGGCTTAAAAGATAACTCCCCCCAAACCCTCAGTTTATTACAAAAAATTTTATAGTGGTGGCTAAGATG
This sequence comes from Apteryx mantelli, assembly GCF_036417845.1. Lineage (NCBI taxonomy): Eukaryota > Metazoa > Chordata > Aves > Apterygiformes > Apterygidae > Apteryx > Apteryx mantelli. Next base: position 16,971,765 of record NC_089990.1, read on the forward strand.
GGTTGACTCTCTGTAGCTTGAAGACTGAGCTTCAGATACCTAACTCTTCAAACAATGCTTAACTTTTTTTTAAACAGAACTTATGGTTCTTGGTTAAGAGTAAAGCGCTTGTAAACAAGTATTTCAGAGCACATAATACTTTAATGAGAGAAGCTTCATGACACTCCAGGGAAGCAGGCTGGTATGATCCCATTTGGATGAGACTTGGAGGGCATTATTGTGGCAATCTACCAAAGGTATTTAATGGCTCCCAATTTTTTTGGTGTCTGAGCTTCTCAGATATGCACAGAATATCTGCATTTTACAAACAAGGGACTGAAAGACAGATGCGGAGTTGGACTAGGCTGGTGCCAGTTGCAATGCTGAAAATTTAGGTCTGGAACTGAGTGAGATGTGAAAGCACAGGGAAAGTTAGGTGTCTCAAAATGGCAACCTCAGAAGACCAAGTTGTGATCAGGAAGCTGCCTATACTGAGCCATGGGAGACTCTGGGGACAGTGAGATCTGAAGTCCTGTCTCTGTCAAAATCAACTCCCCTTTTCAGAGTCACACAGAGGAATCCCTCTGCCTGGGATAAAGGCCTGTCTGGTTGTGTTGCTCAAATCGAGAGGGCCAGAGAGAAGTCTGGGGGTGCCTGTCACATGTGCATGGCTGAGGGTTGAAAGATGAGATGAGATGAGACGAGACCGACTTCTGTCAGGAAAAACTTAGATGTTGCTGGCCTGGGGGATGGACTAGATGTCTACGGGCTTCCTTCAGCCTGGAGGACTGTGCCAGACTCCCAGCTTTCAGTGAGCTCAGTCACAGAATCACAGAATGGTTGAGGTTGGAAGGGACCTTTGGAGATCAACTAGTTCAACCCCCCTGCTCAAGCAGGGTCACCTAGAGCACATTGCACAGGATTGCATCCAGGTGGGTTTTGAATATCTCCAGAGAAGGAGACTCCACAACCTCTCTGGGCAACCTGTTCCAGTGCTCTGTCACCCTCACAGTGAAGAAGTTTTTCCTCATGTTCAGATGGAACTTGCAGTGTTTCATTTTGTGCCCGTTGCCTCACGTCCTGTCGCTGGGCACCACTGAGAAGAGTCTGGCTCCATCCTCTCGACACCCTCCCTTCAGATACTTGTACACGTTGATAAGATCTCCTCTCAGCCTTCTCTTCTCCAGGCTAAACAGGCCCAGCTCTCTCAGCCTTTCCTCATAAGAGAGATGCTCCAGTCCCCTAATCATCTTTGTGGCCCTTCGCTGGACTTGCTCCAGTAGCTCCATGTCCCTCTTGTACTGGGGAGCCCAGAACTGGACGCAGTACTCCAGATGTGGCCTCAGCAGGGCTGAGTAGAGGGGGAGGATCACCTCCCTCGACCTGCTGGCAACACTCTTCCTGATGCAGCCCAGGATACCATTGGCCTTCTTGGCCACAAGGGCACATTGCTGCCTCATGCTTAACTTGGTGTCCACCAGCACTCCCAGGTCCTTCTCCGCAGAGCTGCTTTCCAGCAGGTCAGCCCCCAACCTGTACTGGTGCAGGGGGTTATTCCTCCCCAGGTGCAGGACCCTGCACTTGCCTTTGTTGAACTTCATGAGGTTCCTCTCTGCCCACCTCTCCAGCCTGTCCAGGTCCCTCTGACTGGCAGCACAGCCCTCTGGTGTATCGGCCACTCCTCCCAGTTTTGTATCGGCAGCAGCAAACTTGCTGAGGGTGCACTGTGTCCCTTCATCCAGGTCATTGATGAAGAAGTTGAACAAGACTGGACCCAGGACTGACCCCTGGGGGACACCGCTAGCTATAGGCCTCCAACTAGACTCTGCGCCGCTGATCACAACCCTCTGAGCTCTGCGATTCAGCCAGTTCTCAATCCACCTCACTGTCCACTCATCTAGCCTGCACTTCCTGAGCTTATCTATGAGGATGTTATGGGAGACAGTGTCAAAAGCCTTGCTGAAGTCTAGGTAGACAACATCCACTGCTCTCCCCTCATCTACCCAGCCAGTCATTCCATCATAGAAGGCTATCAGATTGGTTAAGCATGATTTCCCCTTGGTGAAGCCATGCTGACTACTCCTGATCACCTTCTTTTCCTCCACATGCTTGGAGATGGCCTCCAGGATGAGCTGCTCCATCACCTTTCCAGGGATGGAGGTGAGGCTGACTGGCCTGTAGTTCCCTGGGTCCTCCTTCTTGCCCTTTTTGAAGACTGGAGTGACATTGGCTTTCTTCCAGTCCTCAGGCACCTCTCCTGTTCTCCATGACCTTTCAAAGATGATGGAGAGCGGCCTAGCAATAATATCCATCAATCACTTCTTATTCTCCATCATGGGCTAAATCCATTGAACGAGATTGCCTCTCTGAAGATACAGTGCTACAGATCTTACCGAAGTAGGGTCAGGGCCAGATATGCTCATCTTCAGACATCAAATGTAGGTGTTATGAGCATAATTCAGCTGAAGTCAACTTTATAGTCAGCTGAAGAAATGCTCACTTCCAGTGAGCACAAAAAAAAAAAAGACAGAACTTAGGTGAGGCACTTTCCTTTAAGGTATCTAAAGTTGGCTGGCATGAATCCACATCTTAGCTCTTGATGTAGCAGTGGACTTCAGAAAGAAATGGCTAGGTGCTTAATAAGACATCCCTTAGAGCATAACCATAAGGCTACAACTGAGCCTCATGGGACAAGATGCCTCTGTAAGAGGCACTAGGCAGCAGGAGGAAAGGCAAATGACTCTGAACTCTAGAACATACATTAACATATCAATAGCTCTGTAAGTACCTTCCACATGGTCTATATTCATACCAGACAAACTGCTACTGCAGCAACAGGAGATTAGACTGGTAAATACAGAACTGAGAAGCAATCGGAAAATCATTTTAAAATGGTAGCTGCTTTTAACCATTAAGAAGCTGGCTTAGTCCCAAGTGAATGCCACTTGCAATTTGGACCAATTTTTAGGGGATCATGGCAGTATAACAAACGTATTGAGAATCTGTAGTTGAAGCCGCTCTGGGCTGATCCTGCTTCTTTCTGGCCAGGACCTTTCTGTCCTTGTAAGATTGGTGAGTTGTGGGGAGATAGCTCCAACCTGATTTGTCTTTGACTTCACATTGTGAAATAGCTCAGAACAGCATTCTGTGGGAGACTGGGGCTGCAAGAAGCTCTTGAGAGGTCTGGTGTGGGTGTTTGCGTTGAAGTTGGAGGCAGCACTTTGGGGCCAAGGAATGGTCTTTTTCCTGTACATGAAGGGAGGGTGAGAGTAGAGATAGAGGATGATGCTCCTGATGAGTGATAGGAACTTTTTTTCCTGAAGCAATGCTTTGGAGACAGGTAACAGACAGGTGATCAGTCTCTCTGTGGATCTGAAATGCAGGCAAAGCTCACAAGAAATGCAATAGGATGGAGTGGGTGAGAAAGCCAGCAACTTTCTGATGGGGAGGAAAAGGCAGGAGAACCAGGCAGCCCTTCTTGCCCCTTTCCATGATCTAGCAGGAGAGGTCAGTAGAGGCTGGCAGAGCTGTTGGTCTGGTGACAGCCATGGTATGGTGATGGCTGATGTTTACCAGCAGCAAATCCTGCCTGTTCCTGCAGCCTGTCTGCATGTGTGACAGTTCAGCTGGTGGCAGTGGCATGTGATAAGGCTGTTCAGTGCATGAGTGCTTGAGTAGCTGTATGACACCAAACGATGCTGGGCAGATGTATGTACTCCAGTACAAAGCACGGTTGAATCTCTGCAGTAAGAGAAGCAGAAAAACTTCTAGTCCTGCTCAGGTAAATGAATTGCAGCTGCTCTTTTGCTTTTGGGCAAAGTGCCTTCTTCCAAGTGCTAGTTTCTGTGCAGTTGCAGGTTAGCCCTGAACCACCAGGCTCTTTCTTAGTTTTGCATCACGTGGCAGGGAAGGATTTCTGCTTGTCTGCAGTCCAACACATTTGACTACATTTCTCCCCATGTGAGACTTGAAATGTTTGCTCTAGTCAAACTGTCATTAGCCTTGATGGACATCTTGTCTGACAAATGAGTAAGAACGCTTCTGGTTTGGGACCAAAACCACTGTTGTCATGAGAATATATATTGATATATAGAACGGAAGCAAAAATAATGGTATGTTACATGTTTCTATGGTTTGTGTAGAGGGTGGTAACTTTTATTAAGAAATAGGATCTGAAAACATCTGTCCTCCAGATATACCAGATAGTCTAACACCACAAATTACTTCTCCCTGAAAACTGTGATTTGTTTATAGCCTGACTGCAACAACAGCTGTTGCTGTGTAGTGTCTTATGGCTATAGAAAATTCATATAAGGAGCAGCAACTATCTAAGCACCTGCAGGCAGTGTATACACTTATATTTCTATGATAACCAGTACAATGAAGTCTACATGCTCTTCTGTCCTGTTTTTGCTGCTTAGGGGGTTTTCTTAATTTTTGCCATTTGAAATCTGCTCTGAAGCAGATAGTCTTGAGGGCTGGAACAAAACACGTTCTGCAGTTCAGCAATGCAAGAAGCTTGTGGCTGGTGGGGAAACTGGATGCTCTATTTCTACTATAGGGCTAGATTTAAAAGATATCTAGAGAGGTCAAATCTGACAGAGAAAAGCACTGGAAAAATGGACTTTCTCAAGCCTGTGAAGTGGGCAGCAGTGCCTTGGTGCCTGAATAACATAGTTTTCCAGTGCAAGAGACTAACATCAGGTCTCTCACATACAGTTTCCCTCAATGTTAATGAAAGAATCTCTAGAATATACATATATATGTATATATGTGTGTGTATGGAGATATATCTCCATCTGTGATCACTAGTTCTCATTTAATGGAAAACAACTTTCTGGTGACTTCAAAACTGAGTGAAGTGGCAAGGTTTTGTTATGTATGAACGCATGTGGACTGAGCTGAAGAAATTCTCTGAACACTTCCAGATTTCCTTTTGAATTTTTTTGAGTTACAGCAAAGGAGTGTGAGATCAACATTTTAATTTTTTTGGCAACAATCCACTTGTAACAGCAATTAAAATCGCATTAAAACCAACTGGCAAGAAATCTGTTTTGAGTAAAAGCGAAATCTCAGGTAAAAATTACCCTTATCAAGATATTCTGCTCTTTCAGTATCATCTGGCTTGAAGCTGGAGTAAGGGACAAGGGATTCTGTAGGACTTGGCTTTCCACATGCAACACAGGTTGGGATTTGTCTTGCCCAGGCAAGCACATGATTAGTGGAGCCATGGGCAGGGAGGTCAGCAGGGCTTGAAGGAGGCAGATGCTGCCTCCTAACCCAAGCAAGGTAGAGCAATGTCAGAGGCAGAAAAAGCAGCTGGAGGCAGACTGTTGCCGGGCCTTTCCAAGTCCGGCTGTTATTCCAACAGCCTGCTTGCCCCAGCTAAACTGAGCCTCCAGCCCAGCTTGGGATGTGGAGGTGGCTAAATGCTTCTGCAACAAAAACATAGCACTCTTAAAAACTAGATGTCAATCACAGTAATGGCTTGTCAGCTGGAGATGGCTAAATTGGGGCAAATGTGCAGCTTTTTCTGGGGTTGTGGTCTACTCCTAAATAAATGAATAATAGCACTCAGCAGTGAGAGGGAGCTTTAACGCAAAGAGGGCTTTGTAGTTGAGGGCATCATAGGTTGCCAAGAGGCCTACATTCCTCTGAGCTGCCTTGAGTGCTGCAGCCAGTGGCTAAGCTCAGTGAAAACACTGCTCTGTCCTGAAAGACAGAAACAATTTTTCTTCTGGTATCTTAAGCCCATTGTAGTAGTGCAGTCCAGTTGAAAAACCATGTTAAGATGCAGGCAGACATGCCTGAAGCTGCATTTGCTGACTGTCTGGTGAATGAATACTGGCAAACATCCCATGGGCTGTAATGTGGCCAGTTAACAGAGCTTTCAGTATCTTAGTTTAGGAAGCCTCACTAAGGTAACAAGCTAACATAACCGAAAGATGCTCCTCAGACAGACCATAGGGGAAACCGTCCCTTGTTTTTTGTGGACTTCTGGATGAGATCATTTTTCTTTAGGGCTTAGTTTCCTAATCCATGAAAACCTTGAATTATAGTTGTCCATGAAAACTCCATACATATCCCAAAGTTCTCCCTTCTGCTGAGAAGAGCTTAGCACAACTACTGTCATGCCTCTTTTTAGCCAAAGGTACTGGCACATTGGTTCATGTTCAGGCGAAGCAGGGAATTCGCCTACTAGAAGTAGAAGAGGTCTTATCTAATATCTGGCCAGCATTACCTGCCAGTAACACAAAACTGATGGGAATCACAGTAGCTTATTTAACAGTTGCATCAAGAAAGATACAACTAAACTGGCCACATACATGCCCACATTTCCACTTCTTGCAATTTTCAAGGTTAATATTTCTGCTGGTGTTGCATTCAATTACTAAAGGTAGCGAAGCAAAAAATGGCAGATTAAGACAGAAAATGTTTTTGCAGGTTTCAATGGTTTGCAAGCAATTCTAGAGATTCAGAGACTGCTGAAATGCTTCTGTTGTGAATCATCATTTTAGAAACGGCTTTGCACATGTAAACCTGCTAATAACTAATATAATCAAAATTTGGTAAAGTGATATCTTCTGGATGGGGGTGGAAGTATAGCTATAATGTGGGATGGATGCCATTATTTTCTAATTACTATTCAATTACAAAATTTCTGAGTCAGTCTTAGCAAGAAAAGCAGTAAGCTGATGTTCTCTAGTGTTTCTCCCAGTAGATAACTGTTATGGAATGAAAGCTTCAGTTAAAATAACAACATTCTACTTTGAATGTGAATGTTAATAGTGGAGATCTGTCTTTCTGAAGGTAGATATTGAAAGCTCAAAACAAGAGGACACAAACAGACACCAGCAGTATTTGAACCTAAAACCTGGCATCAGTTTAGATTACAGCTTTAGAGTGCTGATCAGCTCTCAAAAATCAAATTGGTGATTTTTTTTTTTAATTCTTTTTCTTAAAGGAGAGGACAATTATCTGGAAATGGAGAGTTTAAACCTTTAAGGTCAATTCATACTGAAGTGCAAAGAGGTGGATTTAAGATCCTATTTTTTGCTCATCTCTACAAATGTTACACAAGAGAAATTCAAATTCACTGTATTAGTTAGGGAAACCTTGTTTAGCTATTGGTTTTGGCAGCTGATGAGGTCTTACAGTACTGTAATAGAACCATTTGTGGTCTAAGAAATAGAGCATTTCTCTTCCTGAGCTATTCGGCACACTGGATATTCCTGCAGTGTGGTCCTATGGCTAGTCAAGCAACCCTGACAACTTGACCTCAGTTTAGGTTTTAAAGACTTCTGGACCAAGATCAAGGGTGGGTTTTGTTTTGTCCTCTGAATGCTTGAATTACGTCAATGACTTGGATTTAGTTGGAAACTTAGGAAGGAAATGGGGCAGTAACAAGGGAGAAAGCAGTTGAAAAATAGAGATATGGCTGAGGGTCAGCAAGAAGTGGAAATAGTCAACATAATATTTTTGAGAAATACTATTAATGTAAGCTTGAAAACTGTGTCTAAATGAAGGCCACATTGACCCAGTATACTTAACCCCTGAATCACTCAGTAAAGCAGTATACTTCATGTTTACTTGCATGCTGCACAGCTGGTTCATGGATATCTGATTTAGAAATGATGGTGATTCAAAAATGAGGTTAGTGTAAATCAGAAGTGACACATTCTGATGCTGTGTGGTTATTTTTTCCCTTGATTCTTCTAAAAGGAGTTTAAACATCAAGAAAGTGGTGGGTTTTTTTGGCTTTTTGATAGAAACTCTCAGCACAAACAGACACTTCCACTGGTTGGGGGTGGGGGGTGAATGTTACTCCAGCCAGCTCCACTTGAATGTTATAAACATGCAATACCTTTTTCTCTCTTGCCTGGAGTTTTGAAGGTCTCTTTCTGTGGAATACTCTCCCTTTTAGGAGCAATGAGCTGTGTGCGAGAGTGTAGACTAAAGAACTCTCTCAAAAGGAGAATAGCAGGAGCAGAGCTTGCAATGTAAATGCCTTATAGGGCATGCCCATTGCATATTTGGAACCATGTCAGACAGACTCAAGTTATCTGAAGAGAGGAGTGTAAAAATTCTTTCCTCTGGGACCACAGAGGAGACAGCCAAACAAGTTGTACAAGGTCGGGCACAGTTCGAGGGCTCTGCCCTGACCCAGACTCCTGAGCCAACACCCAACCTTCCTCTGAGCTCCTGGGGGCAGGTTTGAGAGCGCATTCCCACTCTTCCCCAGCATCCTTGGAAGAGCCCTGGGCCTGGCTGTGTGAATGGTCACAGTGCAGAGATGTGTGGGTTGCATCTGAATGAGCAAGCTCCACCAGCAGAAGCGGCCCAACACATGAACATGATACCACATATTTATATTTCATGTGTCTGAGCTAATTAAGTCCAGATCAGGAAATTTGCATAAGACTCTTCCCAGCTACTTCTAAACAAGGCATAGGCATTCTGGCTGTAGGTGTCTCTCTGTAGTTTTTGGTGCTATCAGGAACATGATTTGCTACATGAGCGAATGAGAAAGCTTTGATTCTTCCCCCCTCCCCCCACCCCCTTCAGTGATAATTATGCTTTTGATTTAAAAGGTTTAACTCTTGGGAAAGCTCTGAGGAGACTCTTTTCTGGGTTTTCTGAGGCTGACAAATGCCTTCACCCCTGTAGTGGACCTGGCTTCATAGTGGTGGAGGAATCAAGTTGAGAAAGGGGGGAAAGAAGTCTCCTGGCTGTGTATTTGGAGGGAAGAGAGGGACCATGCTAGTTCTCTTCTTAGCCAGTTCTTTGGGATTTGCCCTGATCTCAGACCTAAACAGTCAGGAACAAGTATAGGAGCTGTTATGGACAGCTCCTGTGGACAGCTAATGACAGGTTTTACCTGCTCATAGTAAGTAATGGCACTGGTACAGCTTTGCCTATTGCTCACCAGCAGCATTCATAACCCTGGCAAATCTTGCCTTGGTCTTGGATAAGGATCCCGGTGGTGTTTTCAAGACCTGAAATCTGAAACCTGCCTTGTTAACAGACAAACTTGAGCATGGGAACCAAGAAAAACATGGATGGAAGAGTGCAAGGGAAATTGTGGGCCTGAGGCCTTTGGAAACATGTAAGAGTTGTTTTCTGAAATGTGCAGGCAGTTTTGTTTTGAGACTGAGTAAAGATAGATCCCTGTTCTGCTGAAATGCAATTATGGATAAGGTTTGGTAGAAATTGGTTGGCTGGATTAATGAGGTTATCAGCATCTTGTTTCTATCATGGTTCAAAATTTTGGACAAACTTTCTGCAAATTAATTCTCTGCAGCTTTTCCACCAGAAGGAATTGGATGCTCAGTCTCCCACTCAGTTGCTTGAAAAGTTTCAAGGAAACACAATCAAAGCTTGATTCAATTTTCTCCCATTTGGCTCTAACAGGTCTTTCCCAGGGCTCAATCAGAGGCCAGCACTGATGGAGCTAAATATTACTTCATGTTGATCAATCTAATTTAGTGATTGGTACACCTCCAGTGAACACAAATGGACTCTAATCTAGTTTTCAACCATGTTTGTGGTGTGAATGCAAGTTAAAATTTGCTTTATGCCCTGCTTACCAGATGGCCTTGTAGCTAAAAGCCCTGGAGTGAGAGGAAGGAGATCTGGCACTAGTTTGTAGCTCTGCCGCAGCTTCCCTATGTGATCCTGGGTTGGCTTTGTGAGGAAGCCAGCACAACACAAATCAAAAGATTTCCCTTAAACCTCTCCTGACATTTGTCCTTGGCTAAGAGGAACACATATATGTGGTTACCACAGCTCAGCTTATGTGGGGTAACTCGATTTGTGTCTGGCCCAAAGCCAGGCATAGAACTAATATAGCATAACCACAGAGGAAAGTGGCTGGTGGGCCATCCTCAAAACACAGGGCTTCCTCACTTAAATTGTACTTAGCAATAAGCAAGAGCAAGGAACGTATGTCTGTATACCCAGCCACATGGACGCAGTTGTGGCTGTTGCACTGTGCTCCCTTTGCCATAACCTAGAGAAGTGTCCCCGTAAGTAAGTACAGTACGGGGAGGTTTCCAACATTACATGCCTATAGCACAATACATGGGTTTGTGGGATGAAGAAACGAAGTTCTTGAATTAGAAGCACTGTTTCACTGTGGAAAGCTGTTCTAGGAGCGCAGGGAGACGAGCATATCTCTCTCTGCTTTCCTAGAAGAAGGGAGTGTTTCTCAGACCTTTTAGGTGCAGTCACCTTAGAATAGGGTGTGTCTGAGCACTGACTCAGTAGATTTTGTAAGTTTGGTAATGTTGGTTCTCCGCGTCACTTTCAAGGCCTCTTGAAGTTGGAGTCTTCCATCTATGTACCCCACAGTAATTTTGGGAGCTGTGTATTGTGACTGGTCAATTGATGTTTCTGTTTTCACTGCTTTTTTTATGCCACTACAAACAATAAATGATAGAGCTCAATATCTAAACCTATCAAAGGAAAATGAAGAAAACTTTAACACTGAACAGTTCAGTAATCTTTTCTCTGTCATGTCTGGTTTCCTATAGAGTTCTGCATTTGGTGTTGCTAGAGTTCACGTGTATGGAAACTCCCCAAGTCAAGCCAAGGACTGCAGAGTTTCCCCCAGGCAGCTCTGTCAGTGCCCTCTGTCACCAGGACCCCCCCTAACTTGTCTGAAACTCTCCCCTTCAGCAAAATCAATTTTCTAAAATATTTGCATCACCGATTACAAATAAAGCTGTCATTGCTCTCAAAAGGTGACATCTGGGACTATCACAATTGTTTTAACTGCTCATAGGTTCAACCATCCTGCAACCAACCGGTTGGAATCCAAGAGTCCTGGATGCATGCTGACACTAATGTCTCCTGAAGCACTGGGTCGGGGTAGTGCTCCTTGCCAGCCCCAGCTGGCTTGGAGACCACATCTTGGCATACAGGGCTTGGCTTTGCTCTTCACACAGTTGTCAACACCCTGCAAGGCCACAGAAGTAAGCCTTCATATAATGTTAGTTTTTTTCTGGAGCATAGACTATTACAAGTACAGCCTGCTCCCTCCGCTAGCTTTCCCTGAAACAGCAAGATATAGCCAAGGACTCTGTCTCTGAGCACTCTGGGCCTGTCTTACCCTTCTGTTATGAGACCCCATTTGGTGAGTGCTCAGGTGACTCAGAAAAGCTGGAAAAGCTCAGCTGTGGTAAGGTCTGGAGCAGAGAAGGTGGTTTTGGAGGAGGTTGGACAGAAAAGCAACAACTCTGTTTCTTTGCAAGTTTTCAGGTTTGAGCTAAGAAACAGCGCCCTGATGGGAGGCTTGGAAACAGCCTTGGCTGTAGGACTGGACTTCTTCTAGTGGTGAGGGAACTTACTAGGGTCCACAGCCTTTGTTTTCAAGTCACTTGGCCTGATCCCAGTGTACTAAAAAGACTATATAAAGCTCAAAGCATGGATGGCAGTGACAGCTATGTACCTCTGCCACAGAAAAACTGTCCTGGAGAAAAACTTTATCTTCTCAGAAATGTGACTTTCATAGGGGCTAAGACTGTTCAGTGAAATTTCCCCAGGAAATAAGAATTATTGCAGACTTCAACTACAACTGTAAAATGTGGTTCTTAGCCCTCTTCATTGTGAGCACATTCAGATTGGAGGACTGAACTTCCTTCCATCTTCCATGTCAACATCGGTGGGAATAGGTGCAGGGAGAAGGGTAAAGCCCCAGTGTGTTTGTGACATTGTGCCCCTGTGTGCAGCCTGGGTGGTTCTGCTTCCCCACCCCTGAGTGAGGGGATACTGGGGGAGAGATGTACTGCTTGCAGGGGCCAGGGCCGGCAGAACTGAGTCATGCAGCTAACATGCAGGGAAACCAAATGTATGATGTACAGAGACTGTAAAACAGCAGTAAGCAAAGGAAGCCCTTGGGGGTGTTTGTCCATGGCAACCGTATCAGTGTTTTGCGGCCTTTGATGCATAAGGTAAAGTAAGGAAGAAACATCATCTCTGTTTTGCAGAAGGGAAACTGAGGTGCAGAAAGAGCAAGGGTAACCTATATAGTCTGTAACAGAGTAAATAACTAATGCCCAAACTCTGGAGTTTGTGGCACCCTAAACGCTGGACCACATGACATAGGAGCAGAGAACTGGAAAGCAGGCTGGGAGGTTTGACAACACAGGGTGACTTGCGATGTGCATGTCTCTTTAGGAAGAAATGCCTATTAAGGACATGGAATAAGATGTATGGAAGTGCGGTGTGTGCAGGGTACAGGGTGTCCCTCTAGCTGGGAGGTATTTCTTTGTTCTCTTGTGCATGATTCTGCATCAAATACAGAAAATCTCTAGGTTTTACTGGGGTGCTAGCAAGTGCTGGAAAAAAAAGATTCACCTATGTTCTCAGATAAACACTGGGTTACTGTCTCTGACAGTCAGGACATTATGTAGTTCTCTGCCTCATTGGTCATGCAATTAACCATGCAAAATTAATTAAAATGCAAATGGCAATGAAAATTGCAGAGGTTAGGAAATGCTGATGTCTTCAACTAACAGAGTGGGCATATGATAATTTTCTTGCCTTTTTCCCCCTCTTCTTTTCTCTTCTTTGCTTTCTGTGTTTCCAGGGGCAATCAACCAGAAATAAGGTATTGAAAAGATGCTTCACTCTGACTTTTGCATGCACATCCCCTGGAATTGGTTCATAGCACTGTGGGTGACAGATTAAGTCTCTAGAAAGTACAAACTGCATTTATAAAAATTATCCTTCCTGAGAAAATGGGACTAATTCAGATTCTCAGAGTTTTAAGACTCAATTGAATGCACAAACCCAGGTGTATTAATTATTTTTAAAACACTTTTAATCTTCAGCATGTTTAGTAATTGCTTTTTTGGTGATCTGCTGCTCAATAAAAAAAAAAAAAAATCCTATTTCTCTCTCATTAGAACTCACCTTAGCCACTTGCCAAACCCAGTGCTGTAAACCCAGCCTCCCCTTGAACGTGTTACTTGTGGGATAAACCAAAAGGCAGAAGGAAAGCGATACAGGCAGCACCTCTTGCCTTGGTGGATCACAGGGCCGCAGGCATGGGGAGGGCGAAGATGGCAACGGGGGGACCTGAAGGCAAAGCAGGCAGGGGCCTGCGTCAGGTCAAGGAGCTGGTGGCTGAAATCCAGGGGCCGGCGAGCAGGAGGGTGTGCAGTGAGTGTGCCGCTGAAATTGCGCGCACTAAATTGGAGTCGAAGGGTTACGGCTTCTCATTCCTGCAGTAGCTAGGTCTGCCCACAGTTGCACTAGTTGACCTGAGCAAGCCAGAGGAAGGCGAAGTGGCAACAGGTTGCCTAATACACAGGCATCAGTCAGCTGTGCAGGGGGTTGATGGAGGGGCAGGGTGCCACCCGACCTGTCTGAAGTACTGAAAGGATTTCTGCTGTTAAACCACTCTGCAATAGCGGTGAGGGCCTAGAGGGAACAGGTGGACTCGGGGAATGGCACAAATAAGGAAGAGCAGGAAAATGAATACAGTAAGCTGAAATTAGACAAAAATACAGACAGGCATCTGTTATGGATGTTCAGTGGTTTGGGCTGGAAATACTTCCCCCTTGTAAACACTGGGATTCTTTCTTGGTGAGTTAGCTCAGTTCAGGGAAGGCTAAAGAACAGGACAGGGAGCTGGGAGACCTCTGCTAAGGTCAGCTATGAAGCTGGCTCTTTCTGGGGCCTTGCAAAACTTGGTCTTGCTGTCTGTCTTTCAATAGCTGTAATATGATAACTGAGGTACTTCAAGAGTGAGGTTGTGCTCCCCTCATTGGCAAGTGCCTATCGAGTTCTTGGATGAGTAAATCAATCCTGTATATTTTATAAAGCTGTTGAAACAGAGCAGGGCTTGCCTCCTTTCAGGCTTAGGGCCTGCCTGTCCTGTGTTCAAGTACTGCAGAAAAAGCAATGCTGAAAATGAGTTCATTGCAACAAACAGTTCTGGCATGAAGGTAATAGCCCCTTCACTGCAGCTTCAGTCTCATTGCTCTACTACATGACTGAAGAAATAAGCCATGGGAGCTTCCAGTGTAGCTTAACCAAGAGAGCCTATATGACAACTGCTGGGGGGTGTGTGTGTGTGTGTTCGCCCCCTCTGGTTTTCAGCAGGCAAAATGAAGGGTCTGTTTTGACATGGGGAAGATCTGGCAGGCGCAGGCAGAGGTCTTGTTTGCCCTCTAACATTCTCACCGCATAACAAATGAAGCCTTTTCCTGGGAGATGGTTCATGCCATCTGGTTTTCATAAGAATCACTCAAGCTACATAGGAGAATTGCCTTGAGCAGTTTCCATTTGGAAGGAAGCTTGATTAGACAGCAGAAACATGGGTTTCTGAACTTCTTTGGAGTGTAATTATATTCAGGACCAACTGTGCTTAGGCCAGTAGCACGTCATGAATTTTCAATGTCCAAAGTCAGTTGAAACCCTTATTCTGTCATAAGGCAATGCATGTCAACCATAAATAACAAAAGACTTGATCCTTAATGCACGTGGTTTCTCATTTTTTCTGGATGAATGCTTGCAAAAAAACTACTGATGCCAGAGTGTAGTGCCAAACTGCTGTAGTTCTTTTATATTTTTAGTCTAGTGCAATTTATGGTAGACCCAGTGTGAAGGCTCTTGGTGTAAAGCAGACCTGTTTTGCTTTAGCTCACACAGATTAAGTTTAAAGTAAACTGCAGCAAGTCACTTTTCAAGGCTTTCCTGCCCCACCTTTCAAGGGAGGGTGCTGCCAGCAGCCAGGCAGAAGGCTCCGGAGAGGGATGTGCTTGTGGAAGAGCTGTCTGTGCAGAGGCATGTGAAAATGCCTTGCCTGCCCTTTCCTTCTGGTTTGCAATGCTCTGTAAGCAAGATGCGGGCCATGGGCAACAGGTCTGGGAAGAGCAGAAGGAGATATCAAAGGAACAGGAGGCAATGTGCAGTGATTTAGAAAGCAATGTTGTTTTCTGAGTTTTGGGGTGAGTTGCGTCTTGTTTCTTGGCTGTCTCCCATCTTTACTGTAGAGGCTGCCAGGAACAGCACCGTGTCTGGCTACTGTGCCTGCGTGGGATGGGCAACTGTGCTTGGGGTCTGGGTCAAATCTTTTCCTGGGATTGCACTTGAATGGAGTCTGAACTGATATGAATTCCAGCAGAGGATCTGAGCTGGAAGCAGTGCATTTGCAGAAAATCAGCCACTTTTCCTCCAGACTCCCATGAGATCAGGCAGGAGGACTGCAGCACTACAGGCTAGGCCATGGTTCTAGTTCAAAAACATCCACTTGTGTCATCTAGATGAAGTCATAAATACTGCCTGTTCTGTTTCTGAGAAGATTTATCATTTTCTTAAAGAAAGAGTTAAAACAGTTAGTGTGACATGGTCTGCATGTGGATTTCTTTCTCAAACCCTTTTAGATGACAGTTTGCTTTAGGATGTTTTAAACATACTCATTTGTTCTTTATATATTCACCTTATGTAATCCAGGAGTTATGAAGAAATATATAATACAGTAATTATTCTGACATTAGGGTCATCAGAGCAAAGAAAGGAAAAAACTGAGAATCATGGCTATTGTAAATTCTGTTAATCTGTAATCAGTATTATTTTAAATATTCAGGAATAAAAATCTACCATATTACTCATATTAACTGTATCCTATAGATCATGGTTTTGTGCTCATGTATCTTCCTTCTCATCGGCAAGTCACTACACTTTATCCTTTAGGGTAAAAGGAAATATTAAAATAGCCTTTTTCCTAAATATCAGGATTATATCATAAGGCTACCAGTAGTGACTTGTTTTATGGCTAACCTTACAGAAAGTCACTGTTTCAAATGGTGATATGAATTACAGCAGCACAGGAACAAAGTGTTGAGGATGGAAAAAATTCACAGCGCATAAAATGTTTCTTGGAACTAATTTATTGACATTGTCTCATTTCTCAATGAAATAAAAGTTAGATGCTTAAATCAAAAATAATTGAGAAAGTCATGCAAGTGATTGTGAAGTCTTAATCTTGTGTAGTGATACTCATTTGTTATACAGCTAAAAGGGTTTAGAAAGTTTAACAAAGATAGTTTATAGTGATGAACTTTAATAAAGTGTCAGCCTTTGACTACTGCTGTAATTCCAAGATTTCCTTTGTGAATAATATCTGAATGAGGATTTACCAGCTGAAATCCATTTACCACCTGAAACATCATTTGCAAGTAACATTTAGGGGTTCTCTACACTGGCAAAGCTTTTCCCAGGCCTGTGTTTTTGCATATAAGCTTTTTGAATAGCTGGTTCACAGCAAATCTATCAGTAAATCCAACTTCAGTCATCTTCCCTTTGAATCATTTCTCTTGTATTTAGTACCTGATGTACTGGGCAGGGTTTGTCTCCCTGAATGGGCTGTATGCCTTCTGAGGCTTTTCCTGCGCTCGCAGTGAAAACTAGACTTGGAACTAGTCAAAACTAAACTGAGAAATTCCCATGATTCCCCTTTGAGCATCCTATTATTTGTCCATGTTTTGTCAGCTAGTACATTCAGGGTCTGTCAGCCAGGATGGACAGGGCAGGGGCTGTGTTCTGCAAGTTGTGCCAACAGCCTGCGTTTGGTCATGGATGACTTGGGTAGAGGAAGAGGGCATGCACAGCATGGAAACTGGTGGTTTTCCTGGAGCAACTTCCCTTGGCACAAAGCTACTACAGTCACAGGAAGATCCAACTAGCTCCTCAAGGAAGGATAATGCTGCTGAGATGAAATGTCAAGCAGCTAGGGTTGGATTTGAGAAAGACAAACCTGCTTTTCTGCTCTGAAGCTGCACAACCAAGTGTTGATCCCTGCTTTTTCCATGGTCTAGCTTGTCTGTAAAAGGAAGAGATGAGCCCTTTCCAAAGAGGAAAGGGCAGAGAGCAGGGGCTTCTGGGCTGGGAAGTGTGCATTCCCCAAGAAATAGCCCTTGCTTTGTGTTGGCACTGTAGTTAGTTAATAAACTGTGTCTGGAAAAAAAAGACTAAAAATCTGAGCATGACTCTGATGTCTTCCCAAAGATTTAATGTCTCCTGCCCTTGAGTCAGAATTGACTGTTCTGATAAGGAGTTTTCTACGACACTGACCCTAGCTGCAATGAAGGCAAGAGTTTGCTGGTGACTTCCGCAGGGTCAATATGTCACCCCTGAATACTGAATGAAGACTTACAGTTGGCTTCAACACCTATTTGGGAGATGAATGCCAATGACTTTGCTCTATTGGCCTGATGTAGTTCAGCAGTGTGGTTTGAAGGCCCCACATCCCATTAGGCAGCCTGCATTGGTAAAGTAGTAGCCTGTGCTTCTGGATGGGCGCTGTATCCAATTTAGTCATCTGTTCTTCCTGGGTAAGACTTGCCATCTTGAGCATCGTGTAACACTGAGGTGGTTGAGGCCTAGGGTAGTTCTTGAGCAGGAATTGTGGAAGGCTGAATGTTGTACCGCCCTGCACACAACCTCCTTAGCTTCATAGCCTTTTGCACCCCATTTTCATGGGATCTGCCAGTAGGCACCCAACTCTAAAAGGTATAGAGCATCCTCAACTCCTGTTGCTGCTTGGCACTTAATTGAATTGTACATGCCTAACCCTAAGTGGTGTGATCTCTTCTAATTAATGAATATGAACTCTTGAGGCTAATGGTGAATGTTTTGCATTAAGTAAGTTGTTTTCAGTATGTGCATGTCCTTGGGGTTTGTAAATTACCTTTCTCTGATGCATTCCAAGATGTTGTAGCACATCCAGGCTGGCATTTTGATTATGTATTATTCACATTGTTGAAGGAATTAACATCTGAAATAGTTGAAGCTTTTCAGGATACTTTTTCCCCAAATAACAACTTTGTCTTTTCAGCTTCTGCCAGATTCTCCATATGGCTAAAATGTACTAGAACAGAAAGACAATTAGCATGGCTTAATAAACTTCATGCATGGTTTGCTATTGCAATATCAGAAAGAAAACAAATATAGCCACTAGTTCTCCTTGGAATAACTCTGTTAAATTACCGTTGTTTGAAATGAGCTTATTTTTATGGCTTACAGCTGATATAATTTGCATTGTTATAGGTAAAGTGCCCTCCTGTATGTTTAATACCTTTGGATTTGACACAGGCCTGTTTGAGTCTTGCATAAATCTTTTTCCTCTGAAAGGGGAGAGGCAATAAATTGAGTTTTGGTGGGGAGAAAAAGGGAGAGGGAGAGGATCTGGGGAATGCTGGTTGCCTATCTGAGACTGCAGCATAGGGTTTGCTGATGGGTGTTGATCTATTTACTTTTCTTGGTTATATACCATATCTTGAAAGCCAGACCTAGCTGGGCACACAGAGCAATCTTTCATTGGATGTATTTCTCTTAGTCATCCAGTATCCACAGGCATGTGGATTTAATGTGCTTAGCAGTATCCTCTACCAATAGGCTATTAACTTCTTCTGGTTCTCACTTAGTATCTGAGTTTGTGTGTAGTACTGAGAAATAAACAATTCATATTTGTCTGAACTGTGTGATTTCAATTGATTTTTTTGCATAGTGAAGTCTGGCACTTCTCTGAAAGCTTCTGTTTCATTTTTGGGCATGCATGGTTCAGAAATGGACAACTACGTGTCTGTGTGCAGGGTTCAGGGTATCATGCTCCCTGGATATGTTTGTAGGCTTTCTTCCTAGCTGTCAGACAGATTTGACTGACTTTGTTCTTAGCTGAAATCTTGTCTGTATTAAATCTTCAGAGAAAAGTTTCAAGAAAGGCTTGGGAATAAGGGAGGGGACAGTATGTGTTATGTGTGTCTCTAGGAGATTTGTAAAGAGTTGAAGAAAATTTACTTTCATGTTGATAGTGACAGTCTAGTCATTCTTCATACAGAAATGTTCCTTATCTTTGATCATCTGGGATGCCTGTCTCTTAGGGCAACCTCTTCTCCTTCTACTGTATCCTCCTGTGATGGGATGACCATGGACTGCCCATGGTATTCAAGCTGTAGAAGCTCTGTTGGCCCCCACAGGGATGTTATTTGTTGGTATTGTGTTCACAGCACTGCACTGTATGCTGTGACCTGGTTTGTTTATCACAGAACATCACAGAAACCCTTCCTCTTAGCTCATCAAAATCCTGCCTTCGCTTTCAGAAGTGAAAATGCTCAGCTCTACCTGTTCTCAGATCTGCATCCCGTGCAGTACAGCTGACTGCACAGATCTAGCAATACACCCTTTGGAATATGCTGCTCTCTCCTCTTGCTGTTGGATGGAGCTGAGCATTTCAGTCTTGCATTTTTTTTTCTAGGGCAAATGCATCATTGCCCTAGGGCAAATTGTGTGTGTTATTTGCCTCTTAAGTTCACCTCAGAGTGCAAAGATCCATTTTATCTTGTAACAAAACTTCTCCAGACAGTGCTTCATTACTTCCTCCAACACAGACATGGATTCATGGCACTGACAATAGATGTGTAGATAGTGGAAGAATTTCATTGCAGCTGCTGCTGTTCGTGTAATGAGTTCATTATTTTGGCTAGTTGCTGTCTGTCAGAGGTGAGCAGCTTAGTTCATTTTTTTGGTATTATGAAGACAAAAGTGTACAGGAAGAAAGAAAAGGAGGAAATGAGGTCCTGGACCATTCAGCCAGATAGCTCCTCCAACAGCCAGTCCCCGAGTAGAGAATAACAAAGCACTTTAAACCCTGTCCATGTGAAAATAGTGACACTGAGCACTGACATTGAACTTGATCCAAAAGAGGTGCAGAGGAGGACTATCAATAAGAGGAGGAAGAGAGCTGGAATCCGGTGAAGAGTGTGACTTGGTTAAACTGCCAAAACATGAGATAGATAACAAAGGATTTGACCACAATAGTACCTGCCAGTAAGCTTCCTTAGCAAAAGGCCAATGATGAAATAAGAACAAATGAGGAGGAAAAACTACCTGTGAGTATATTAAAGCTGGAAATTAGTTTGAGTGATCTAATCATATGAATAACCAGGGTCTGCAAGTGGAGCAACAGCTTGCCTGCTTTTAGAAGATGGGGTGCTGATGGAGGGAATTTAGAGTATTGTGTCGGCAATAGCAAGAGCCTGAACAGGCCTTCAGCCTGCTGTTCCTGAATTTCTCTTTAATCCTGCAAGAGGAATATTTCTTTGCTTGTATGCTATTCTAAAGGAAATTTTTCTGAATGCAGCAGTTTGCTGTTTGTTTTTAAATTTAACTAGACGTGTGCAAATTTGTTTTTCATGGAGTGAAAAAAAGTAATAACAGTAATGAGTGACTTACCTTGGGGTGGCTTTTTTGACATGTTTCTTTTGTACCTGATTTAACCTTTCTTCCAGGAGCCTGTTGCCTTTCCAGTCTTGCTTTTTATCTAACAAGCACACTGCTCTTTTCTTAACACTCATGCTGCAGTTCCACATTGCCCTGTTCTTGCTGCAGTGTGTCAGGCAGTCTGTTTTCTGGTCTCCACTCTGGGGCATGATCTCTGACTGAGAGCTGCCCTGCCCTCATGCAGTAGACAAGATCTCCACTGAAGTTAAAAATGAAGTTAAGAGTTGCCTTAGCCCATGCAACCCTATCTGAAGCTACTGAGTCTCCCAAAGTGTATAAATGTTCCCTGTTTTACTTCTGTGTTAAACGTGTGAAATGTCTGTGAGCTGTTCTTACTGTGTATGCTTTTGGCATTACATAACTTATTCTTTGCCCCAGTGCAAGGAGCCCTTCTGAGGACCCTGTCAGGGAGCTTTTGGTGGATCACAGATTAACCCCCCCAAAACTGCAGCTTAACACAGCAGTTGAGTACCAGCAGGCTGCACAAACTGAAGTGGGGTGGGAGGTTAGAGAGGTGGCTCCGGCTTGTTCACGTGCAGCTGATCTTAAGTGGGTGAGCTGCCATGTGTCTGCCAAACAATCTGTCTGGTGAAGGAAATGGTCCAGTGTGAGTTTGTTCAGTGGCTCTGATACTTTCACAGCAATAGCAGGCAATGATTAGTTAGGCTGAGCCTGTGTCAGCACACCTAGCCTTTCAGGCTGCTTATTGGACATTGTGCAGACATAATAAGCAGCCTCCACGGGTAAAGCTGTGAAGCCCATTCAGCACACCTTGCTGACTATAGCAGGCTTTGGTCTGTCTGCCACGACTTGCACCCTGCTTCAGCAAGACAGGGTGTGAATATGTTTGGGGGTTTTCTTGTAAACATCCAGCACTGGATATTTAGTGCTGTAAATTGATTGTGAGTAGAAATCAGCAAAAATGGATCACAGCTACCCTGGTCTCTAACTTTCAGCCAGGCAAGCTGACATAAGAGCTCCCCTGGCGTAAAGATAAACCCTCTGCTGTCTTCAGTGGGGTCATGGTAGAGCAGAGATGTTTTGCTGTGACTTGAAAGGAACCCTTCCCCAGCAACTAGTTCAGCCTTTGGGTATAGCACTTGGTTGACAGAGCACAGCTGATCTGAGGCAATGTTGGTACTCAAAGGCCTGCTGAAACTCCTCCCTGTGTCATGGGCTTGGAGAGGAGCTGGAGGAGGGTTCTGCAGTATGCAGTGTCCTGGGGTTTGTGGTACCTGCATGTGGCTTTTGCTACCCACAATGCAAATCCCAGAGCATGGTGCTCCGTGTACTGCCCTCTGGGTCCATCTGCAAATTATTTCACTCTTCAGAAAAGAAATAATCCACTGTGCATGCCACCACTCCCTGCTTACTCAGTTAAACACAGCTTAACATCCTTTACAGTGGTGGGACCATTCACATGCTGCTAGCTCTACACCCCTGCCACAAGCCACATGTTGCCCGAGAAGCCTGTGCCTCGGTGTCATTCCCCGAGCCATGACAGCCTTAAGGCCAGGGAAGGGATGCTGGCAAAAATGCTACTTGGCCCCTCGGGGGATTGTCAGGGCAGGGTCACAGGGGCCAGGATATAATTGGGAGAGGACTGCAGTGGGTGAAGTGTCTGCACTCATAACACGGCACCCATGACTGAGGCAGTCCCTGGCTGCTGTGGAGGAGCTGTGGTTGTCATGCACCACATGTGGCAGTGGGCTGTGTGCCATGGGCAATGCTGCTGGGCTGGTGCGTTGACCCTCCTGCTTCTGCTGGAGCGTGGCCAGGACTGTGTGTTGCTCCTGGCCCTTCTTGGGGCCAGCGTAGGAAGGCTGGTCCTGGATGTGGCTTCCTGGCCCCTGGCTGGAGTGTTGCAACAGAAGCTGGTTCTCGCTGGCTGCTGCTCTTCCCCTCCATCCTAAATCAGCCTGTTTAGAGACTGCAAGAAAAGAGAAGCTGTTCCTTTCCTTCCTTTCCTAATATAGCTCAGACCCTCCTTGCCTCTTGGCATGATGAGAGATTTGATCTCTGTTGAAATGTGCATGGAAAATGCTTGCTGGATGGTGGCTATAGTTTAAAAAAAAAAGTTTAAATTGCTAGCAACTAGCATGTAAGATGTTCACTACTTTACAGTTCTCCTCCTCCTCTTCCTTTCTAAATCTTTCTTTGAAAAGTTGAAGAGCTGAGGTGAAATTAGAGCTGGGCCATAGCCTTTCTGCATGATTTGAAGCAAATGTTTCATCTGTGTGTGTGAGAAATTGCCTATTAGCTTTTAATGGCTAACTAACCTTCATCAGAAGCAGGAAAGTGAATGCTTTAGCTCTGCAGAACATCGTAAGTGCCTCTCAAGGAAATCCTGCAAAGCTCATTTCCAGAACTGGGCTGCTTTGTTGTATTGTTTTAGTTGGAGAAAAGAAAGAATTACAAAATGCAATAGAACACCAATAAGAGGTGGCATCTACGTTATTAATGCTGTTTGGTACAAATAGATTAGAAATGTCAGCCAAAAGTATTCTAATACCTACTTTCCTTTGTATTGCTGAAACAGGTAGAGGAATTCTGAAATCTTATTGAAAGAAATTACCATCATCTTTCTACACTTCTGGTGCAGTCTGTGTGTTAGCTTGCATATACAAAGATCTTGCCTTCAGATCTGCATTCATACCAGTGCCTTGATCTCTCTAGTGTAATCATGATAAAAAAAGGTGCATTACCATTGGAGCAGAGTAACAATATCTCCACCCATCTGAGACTCTTGAGAATCCTAGCCTCCACAGTTAGCCCCACTTGATCCTGATTTCCCTTTCCTCAGGGACTGACAAATCAGCTATAGAATGTATCTGATACTGTACAGAATTGAGTGTCAATATGTAAAACATCTGTGTGCAGGTTCTCTTCAGACCCTCTCAAGCCCTGCTAAAAAGAGTGAGAGCAGCTGGTCTCTAAAGCAGTGTTGGTGGTTCTGCATCACTGGTTCTGCAGGCTGTGTTTCTCCCAGGTGTGTTTGCTCCTTTCCCTGCTGATGCTTAGTATCACTGTATCCTAGTATCAGGCTTCTCTAGGAAGTAAAATTGGAACAGTGCCAGCATGGATCCCTGGTGTTGCAAGTTTTAAGCCTGGTTTTGCAACAGATACAGCCATGCTCATATCAGCCAGCAGCACAGGCCACAGGGCAGTGTGCATCTCTGGTCTCACCCCCTTGTGCTGTATTCTAATGGACAGGAGGAGAAAAGAGGAAGGGAGAGGTCATCAGCTCTTTTTTTCTCTATATGTGAGGTTTTTTCTTCTTGATGGAAAAGAGAAGCACACTGCTTGTCTGAGGCACAGGTCTGGGCATGGATGCCTGGAGAGCCAGTCCTCCTCCGTGTATGGCCACAGCAGTGCCTGCACATCTGGCCTGCCCTGCACAGGATGCATAAAGTTTGGGCAGTGTCTTGGCCTCCGGTGCCTGAAGAGCAGGTCAAGATCCCCCAAAAGCCAGCATCTCCCCAATTCCATTCTCTAGTAGGAAAAACAGCCCTGTCCTCTAGAGCTGGGTGATAGGGCGATGCTGAGTGTGCCAAGTCACATAGAAGAAACTTGTAAGTGGCAAGGCCAATTGCAGAGCTGATTGTGCAGGGTCCAGCACACCCAAGCAGTGGTCAAGCATTTAGCACTAAACAAAGCTGAGCCTGTGATTGTTTAGTTCTTTGCCTCAAGGAATGGCAAATTGGCCAAATTTCCTAAGCTTCACATTTGGATTAGCCAAAAGCTAGAGAGGGAAAGAAGATGGGATTGTCCAGAAATTCTCATTTGAAATCCCCCAATCAAATGAAGGTTATAACCTTGCCTTATTTAGCATATTGCACTGCATAGATGTCTTCATGTTGCTGATGCAGTCTGTTTTTTCAAGTTTTTGTGAATAAGAGTGCTTTTGAAAAATGTGGGGTTTTCTTTTGTGTTTTTAGGGGCACTGATTTGGAAGCACTTGATGTTTTAATTAACTTTTAGTGGTTATGATCTAAACTGTTTGCACGACTATTTTGTACTCTGGTCTGAACCTCTCTGGTTTCAGAGGACACCTAATACCTCCAAAGCATGTGAGTGAATTCGGATTTCTGATGTGCATAGGATGAATATTTCTATTACCCCATCATTATCATCATCATTTTACTCATGGCTAGTGGAGTGACAGGGTGGATATAATTAGTATTGATTGTGCAAGACTGTAGGCATAATTGGGAAGGTGTGATGCTTCTGTTATATGGTGGGGCAGGCTGTGAATTCCCTATCTAAGTCTTTTAAGCTATTGCTGCTGGCAGTCTGAGTACAGCACTAGCCATGTGCACAGACTTCATCAAGCATCAAAACCCACATAAATAACATCAAATCTCAGAGCTACCTGGGAATCTAGATTTGTCTGCTGGGAGTGTTCTCAAGTATTTTGGTAGTAAAATACAAAACAAAAGAACCACATGTTTCACCTTAGAACAAAAAGCCAAAAATAAAGTTAACTTTCTTTTTTTTATTTCTCACTGGTAAGTAATGGTTCAGGAGATCTGTTTTTGCACAGCTTGTACATTCCTATTTGAATTTATGTACTGTTTGTATTCTGAAGTCTTACAGTTATTTATTTTTATTTTTATTTTTTTTTTACTGCCTGTTGCCTTCTACTTCTTAGAAGCTTAGGAAAAGAGGGGAGCAAGATAAACATCACTGATAGCTCAGGGAGCTGTAGCTGGTTGTTGAACCTATCAAAGTCAGAAGAAGTTGAGTGAGGAAAAAGGAGAGAGCTGAGTCTGAACTAAGATCACAGCCGCTATGGAAGACTTGTGCCTGATCCCAAAGAGCAAAACTGAGCAAACTAGCACAGCCATGCCTGGAATTCTTTCTCTGGGCCTGCACATCATTTGTGTTGATATAAGAAAAAGGTAAATGATGTTAGAAAGCAGTCTTCCCTAGGAGAACTTTTTGCCAGCACTCTGGACTCCTGAGCTCATGGCTCAACTCTGGAAGGGCAGATCTTTCCTCATTCACATGGAGGATGTGTTATGCTGTAGCACATGTAGGCATAGCATTAAACAAACTGCTAAGTGTTGACATGAATTCCCCAGTGCCCTGGGACTGTATTGTCACTGTAAAGAGTGCTGATCTAATTTGGATGCGTCTACATGAACTGTAGCTTTGCCTTCATCTGCAGTGGGGTGGCACTAGTAAAATGCACAGAGAGCAGTCCAGAGCATATTAACCAGAGAGTCTGTCCTGCACATGAATGGTTGGAAGGAATATTTTTCTGCTGCTCTGTAAAGAAAAATAATTCAGTTAATGGAAAACTCAGTAATACCATAAACAAAACAGTAAGATTTCTTACCTCACTGAGTGATGCCTCTCCCAAACTGGTTTTCTTGGGTAGGAGGTCTGCATGTTTCCCATGTTGTGCCTGCTCACATCTCTTACCCTGTGAGATACCTGGTTCTTTTTTCCTTGAAACACTTGTGTTCCACACTAGTTGCATGCAGGATTTTTTTTGGCTCTGTTCCTTTGCCAGTGCTGATTAAGAAAGATTCCTGTAAGTAACAACAGCAAAATATTTTATCTTCCTGTGGCATGTTGTAGCAGCTGGGAACAAGAGATCTGACAGCTGAAGAAAAGCTGTGTCTTACCTGCTTGTCCCTCTGCTGACATGTGCTCTGCAGGCCTGGGTTGCTACAAGACATCATCCATAAGGTAGTGCACTTGTGACACTGTCTTGGGCTTGGAAGTCCTGCTTTGGTACCAGAATAGCCTGTTCGTACCATGTATATAAAAACCCTCTAGAAAACACTCTGGTCTTGCTTTTGGCTTCGGGATTTGTCCAGCAGCCTGTATTGCCAAGCCTGTGCCCACTGAAGTGCATGTGCCAGGCCATGAGTTCTGGGAGCGGAGCTCAAACTTGGGGGCCTTGGCTGAGTCATTTTGGGATGTCAGCAGGATGAATAAAACCACTGGCTCACACAGAGTTGAAGGGGGGGGGACGGGACAGAGCTGTGGGTACTAGAGATCTGGCCAGTAAAGCCTGGGGTGAGGGCAGCATACCTTTACCACCCTTGCAGTAACAGTGGGATGAAATCTGCTGCTGCTGCCTTGGCATAGTTCTGGAGAAACTGCAGCGTGTGGGAGCTATGCTGAATCAGTACCAGTATAAAACTGAGGGCAAAGTGTGGTCTGGTGTTTGACTGCCTCCATGAGCCACAAAACTACCCAAATAAAAGCATCCAAGATAAACTACATGTCCAAACACAGTACATAATTATATGGGAAGCTTAGTGGTCCCATGTCAGTGTGTATAAATATTCATATTATTCCATGAATCTGTCATTATGTGCAAGTGCTTCATCGTTCAAACTTTACTCCTGCCAAAAGTCCTCACTCATGAAAACATTCTCATTGAAGGCAATCAGATGATTGACACAACCAAAGGGCTGTGGGAGCTCTTGTAACAGCCTGACTTATGGCAGTATTTTATTCATAATTTCTGCATGCAGAAAAAGTCACAACTTGCTTCAGCCGTTTTTGAGATTCTACTCATTCACTTCCCACTGTAGGATCTTTACTTTGCAAGGACTGAATGAAATTCCAGAGCTCTTTCATGGCTGCTGTCTGTGTCTGCTTATTATTAGCATCATTAGTGATGTAAGTATCTCTATCTGGATAAAGTCCCTGTTTCCTGAGCTAGTGCTTTCTGGAGCTTGTAGTATAGTCTCAGCCTCAGGCTTCTGACACTGATCTTTGCCCATGGGAATGGCTCTCCAGTTACATATTACAGCTATTAATGCAGGGTGAAGTAGCTGGAAAGGTAGCAAGATAGCAAAGCGTGCTCCAAACCCAAATATCTTTGGAGTGTTTACACTCAAGGAGATTAAATCCTTTTACCCTGACTTTTAAAGTGGTTGTACAGGCCCCAGCCAGTCCCTTGGAGTCAGACAGTTCTGAGCACTTGCTGGGGGGGGAGGGGGAGGAAACAAGTGTTTTGGCAAGAAGCAGTTTTCTTGCTCTACTCTGTATGGGAGCGCTGCCTGTCAGCACCTCCCTGCCCCTCAGCTTTCCCCTGGGGTGATCGCCGCTCAAAGCATACAGCACATGGTGGTGACCATGCTTCTGTTAAAGCTTAGTCCAGAGGACAAGGAATTGGGGGATTTGGTGATTTAGGATTAAAGTTGGCTGTGAAGATGCTGACGAAAGATTCTTTCACAGAAAATACTGTTTGTCCAAACTAAAACCTTTTGCAAGAGAGGGTTATTTTTGACTGATTTTTTTTTTAATCCTACTTTCCCCTCCTAAAACTTTTGTGCAACCAGTAAGTTTTGATTTGAAACAATTTGAATGAGCACATCCCTATTAGCACTGAAAAGTTAAATCTGAATCTCAGTAGATTATTGCCTATGCCAAATTTGTTTCCCCTATTTTTGGTTCATAACGTGAAAATTTTCATTATCCCCATTTCCCTCTTCTTGAGGTTTCTCTAGAAAGGCCTGTTGCCTTCTGTGCTTGGCCCAAGTAAGCTGTACTGGCTCAGGAGCGGGCTTAGAAGAGGTTCTTTAGGGACAGTCAGTCTGCCCCATGTCAGCGGGAAGTCTGTCCCGTGCTGCTGGTGCATGTTGGCCTGCCTCGGCAGCGGGCCTCGCACTGTCCTGCTGCTTGGAAGCTGAGCAGTGGGTCTCCTGGCGTGGAGTTGCTGCATTTTTCTTCGTGCTGTGTTGATCCAGCTGCGGTTGGGCTGTGTGTAGCTGTGCTAGAGGCAGCAGGGTTTCCTTCTTATGTGCTTTTGTAAGTGGAGAAGCCCTGATGTGGTATCAATCTTGCAGTAAAGCTGCCGAATTAGATTCCAGTCTTGCAGAATAGGTTAACAAGATTAACTGTATGGGGATAGGTGGAGTGTAATTGTCTCCCATGCTGGGATGAAAAGGAGAGCTGGGTGCTGTACAAGCTGTGCTGCTCGCATGCTGGTGTGACCCTGCTGCCACAGGTGACTCTGCACCCTGCACAGCAGCAGCTGGAGCAAGCCCTCCTGGCCTCCAGAGAGGTACCCCGCGTAGCCTGCGCCCGCCGCTCTGCTGGGGGAGGCTTAGGAGAGCTGTGTTAGCTATCTCAGGATAAACAACTTGCTCTTTGAGGAAAGCAAATCCTGGCCAAGTCTCTGTTGGTAAGTAGAATAGATCTTGCTGTACTTTCATCTTGAACCCCTAAGTATCTACTTTGAACTTTTTCCGCAATAAATTATCTTTGCGACTAAACAGAATTAATTTGGTGGAAGCCTGTATTCAGGCCTAACTCAGGGTCTATGCTGGCTGGCAGAGGTGCAGACAGCCTCTTTTCAGTGGGCAGCACCATCTGTCTTACCATCTTTGTCTCCCAGTGCCTTCAGCAATTGCCAGCTCAGTAATTGCCCTTGGGTCTGTCCAGTCTCACACCCGTTGCATGAGAGTGCTTCAAGGCGCTGCAGACTTGTGTATAATACTCCCTGGTGTAGTCCGGTAGCCAGAGGATGGAGCAGGTTGGCATGCTGGTAGCTCATGGCCTCTGCTGCAGTCCTGCGAATTAATGGGTTAATGCAAAGTGCTGAAATGCGTTCAGCTCCCATTCCCTCAGGAGACAGCCAAGAGTGTATGGTGGTGTTGGGGAACTGCTTGGGACCTGGCAGCCCTGGCTCCTTTCTTATCTCCCTGACGTAAATAGGTCTGTCTAGGAGCTCTTATTTCGGAGGAAACACTCCGCTTGCTTTGGCAAGGCTATTGCTTAGGACAGCTTGCAGTCTTGGAGCAGCTACAGCCTGCCTTGGCCCATATGGGGCACCTGGTGGGATTTTGGCT
This sequence comes from Apteryx mantelli, assembly GCF_036417845.1. Classification (NCBI taxonomy): domain Eukaryota; kingdom Metazoa; phylum Chordata; class Aves; order Apterygiformes; family Apterygidae; genus Apteryx; species Apteryx mantelli. Next base: position 17,000,852 of record NC_089990.1, read on the forward strand.
ATACAGAGCCTTTATCTGGCTCAGCAGTGCTGAGTCACGGCAGGCTATCTGTACTTCTGTATTTTGTGTTGGTGCCTTGCTGTTAGCACTCAAGTTATATGGCTAGCCAGTTTTCTCTTCTTTCAACCCTGCTAGTTATAAATACAGGTGACTTCGAGCACCTTCAGCATCTAGCTTTGAACAAGCATCTTAAACCGGGCAGTATTACTTACTGTGGCATGTGAAAAGAGTCCTAATGCTCAGAGCAAGCTATTTGGAGGGGAACTTAATTAATGAAAAACACAAACATCCTTTCCAAACAAATGATCATCTCCATAATAATTTTTAAACAGAAGGATCAATATCATTGAGTTTATTTTTGCCCTTTTGGAGTCCTGATTCCTGCTTTAATTGATCAAGTATGGACAGTGACTAATGAGATGGGCTTAAGTTCCATTTTTTACAAAAGGAAAAGGGGTTAACCGTGACAAACCAAGTTTCCCTGAGACATCAGTCACATTCCAGGCTTACAAAAACTTTTTTTTTAATATGTCCCACAGATCACTTACTAGAATGTGTCCCCTGGGTTATACAGCACAGGTGGTTATTAATGGTGCTGAAGCATGGCAAGTTGTCATGTCTACTCTGGAAACAAAAGTAGAAATTTATGTTTCTGGGGAACACGTCAGAAACTATGCAATCTTTCCATTTGTATATGGCTTTACAGATGAACTCTTCTCAAGGAAGGCATTTTACTTGGACAGAATGAAGCGTTAGGAAAATTGTCAGCCTACCAACACCCACCTCCTCATGTAGGAATAAGCCATGTTTGATGCTGGGATGGAGCATGCAGAAACTTGCACAGATGAAAGAAAAGTTCACAAGCAGTGCAGGACTCAGGTCAGCCCCTGCATGAGCTATAAGAGGCCTCAGACTTTGGGGAGACTCTTGAAGGAGAGAAGCAGCTCCTCTGGAAGAGGTTTGGAAGGAGGTGAACCTCCTGCCTTTGGGCCTAGAGGAAAGCTGAGACCTTTTCAGAACTATAGGGGACAGGAAGTTCCTGGGGCAGCTGCTTGTGCTGGTGGTGGGATTGATGTGCCTCCTCCCTGTGACCAGGCAGTCGTGTTTTCTGTTCTGTGGGACTGCCGTGGGTGCTACAGGGGGCCTCGGAAGGTTTGGCTGATCTTGATCCTTTTCTGGGTGTTTTTTAGTGGGATCCTTCCATCTGGAGTCCTGAGGGGACCTTGACATAGATAGGCTTCCCTCCTGGCCAGGTTCAGGGTGTCCTGTGAGCTAGCCCAAAGCTGATAATGCTCAGGAAAGTCCTGCTTTGTTTTTCTGAGATGTAGAGGAGAAACTATTCAATGCCTTTAGCCACTGGACTTCTCTTTGTAGGGCCTGAACCCAGTTAGTGTGTGTCTTTGGGGGAACACTCTATAGCTGGGACTCCCAGGCCGGGCGCTCTGCACCGAGTTGTGCAGTGACCCCACTGGGGTTCACAGGCTAGGTGTGCCTGGCCAGGGCCCCCAAGCTGGCAGCCATTCTCACAGGACATGTGACATGGCTGGGAGAGGACAGGGAGGACGGGAAATGCAGCCTAGAGAAAGGATGTCCAAGCTTACAGAGCAGGTGAGGAGAAGCAGCTCTGCGGTGTCCTGTCCTAGCATCCAGCCTATTGGAGCATGGGGGAATGCAGAGGTACAGCCCAGGCACATTTCACAGAAAAATAGTTTTATATATTCAACAGATTGCAATACTTGTAATCCTTAAATATGCATTTAATCAAGCCACATGTGAAATTTCATCTTTATTGTTTACTGGGTAAGCAGGACAGACAGCTCTTAAACTGCAGCTTTACGTTTCAGTGCATTTTGTTCTTTTGGAAAATGGTAAAACTCACTGGACTGCAAAATGGGCTATTTGCTTGCAAAATGTCTTTTTGCTATCAAAACTGATTCCAAGACTTATGAATACAATCACCCATCAGTATTAACAAACTTGTTTTGTTTGGTGTTTGGATTATTTTTATTTATTTATTTTTTATTTTTTACACAATCTCTTCTTTAGGACAAAACAGCTCACTAAAATCTTAAAATAGCGCAGATTCATGGTGCCTGCATCTTCAGCTTTGTCAAAGAATTATGGAGAAAGGGCACTATGTTCCAGGAAACAAGCTTTTACTGCTGTGGCAGACTGACCCTAATGCTGTGGGCAGACATCGTCTCCCGGATCCAGCTGTGCTCAGGGAGGGGACAAAGGCCAGGTTTTCTGGTCTCCTGCAAAGGACTACTGTCTCCTGGTGGCATGATTGCTTGAACAGACATCTGCCTCTGGCCCCAGGTTTGGCACTTGGAGCAGGACTTTATCTAGCCGTGGTCTAAAGTACTGTGTCAGAGTGTAAGCGGATGCGGAGACTTAGCAACTGACCATTTGTGTGCTCCTAGCTGACTGCAAATACCTGCTTTGCTGAGTTTGTATAAACCATGAGCTGTGAACAGAGACACTGCAATAAATACAGGCTAATATTAAAGAAAGAAGGAACCAGCACTTTCCCATATGGGTTTCACATAGTCACATGCCTCTTCTGTACTGTTTGTATGCCCTCTTGCACTTAAATACTGGCATTAAGTATAAAAGAGCATGGATCAGTATGAGCACAAATACTGGTGCCAATTAAAACCTTTCTTGGAGAGAAAGGGTGTTGGCAGTTTTCCTGAAAGTACCCTTGTCTCTATTTCCATGGTGGTGTACGGCTGCTAATTTCCTCATGATGAATCATTAAAAGCAGTTATAAAAATAAAGTAGGGACATCATGCCCTAAATATAGCATCATGTCAGCCCACATGGAGCAACTATGCAAGCTGGTTGCTGAACTGGTAAATACAATTCAGAACCTGGTCCTAGCTCCTAACTGACAAGATATGATGAGGGGGAAAGAGTGAGTTATAGTAGTAAAAGAACTGGCACATGTAGCCTGGAATCACAAGGCCTGGGATCCAAATGTGGTAAGGAAAATCACAAAGTGCAGATATATGTGGGCTGAATGAAAGCATAGTAACTGTGGGAAGAAATGGACAGAGAATAGTAGTGTTTTCAAAACCCTCTTTCTGTAAATCAAGACTAGGCTGCAATGTACTCCTTGGTCTGAAGTCCAGCTCCTATCTCCTGAAGCCAAGAAGTAGGAACAATCTCCATGTACAAACAGCAGCCAGTAGCAATCCTGTCTGTGGACAGTGAAGAGTGATATGAGCTGTGGTTCAGGGAAGGAGGATGAACATCTGCCAGCACAGCAACTTACTGCAGCAAATGGAGCAGGAAGCCAAAGTTAAGGTGAGTGTGTGTGAATGCTGGGAAGGGGCTGTACAGGTGGTGTTCAGCCCAGTCTCGGTGAGGCCAGTGGATCAGCTCTGCTGACCTTACTGGGATGTTTTAAGTACTCTTATGATTACTCTTGTGACTACTAAACCACTTGATTCAACTTTGAAGCTATAGTGTAGTGTAGTAGCTGTTCCTCCACCACCTCCTCCACCTGTACTGTGAACCCAAGGACATCCACTAGGTGTGGCTTGGGAATTGCTAAGTCTGTCTGTGGTCCTTTATAGGCTCACCTTGCAGAGTCTGCATGGACTGCAGGGCCTGGAGGTGCTCTGGTGTGCCTACAATATTTCTGCTCCACATGTAAGACCAGGCACCCAGGGGACTTCTTACAGAGCTAACCACAAATCCTTCTGTTCTGCAGCCAAATTTCTGTTCTCTGAAACTGGGGTGAAGGTGAAGGCTGTGTTTGATCTGGGCTTCGTGCTGCTCAGATGGGTGCTGGGCTCCCCCCAGTAGACATCTAGAAAAGTTCTAGAGCAAGTTCTAGGTCACCCGAAAGGTCTAGACCGGGTTCTAGATCACATTCTAGCTTGCCAGAAAGTTCTAGATCAGGTTCCGGAGCGGGTCCTAGGTTGCTTGAAAGGTTCTAGATTGGGCTCTAGGTTGCCGGGGGGGGCTAGATTGGAATTCTGGGGTAGTAGGGGGTGACAAAGGTACTAAGTTGTGATAGTCCCCAGTAAATATATAGGCAGAGACAGAGTTCTACACCAGCTTCTAAATTGCTGGAAAGGTCTAGATCACGTTCTAGGTAGTCAGAAAGTTCTAGATCAGGTTCTAGATCGTGTTCTAGGTAACTGGAAAGTTCTAGGTTGGGTTCTAACTTGAGATCAAGCCTGAAGTAACTGTTGGGAAGTGGCTTTTTAAATATAAATGTGAATCTGAGATGCTTTTTGCATGGCAGCTGAACAAGTGACAATTTCTCCTTGACTTGATATGCAAATTCAGCTTGGCTTTCTCAGTTGTCTGCAAAGAGTCCATGTATAACATATACAAGACAGAATGTTTCTGCCCTGAGAACATAATAGCTCTGAATATCCACGAATTCCACTAACTAGTAAGGAGGAATGAACCACCACATTCTATTTTTATTTGAACTAAAGTACTCTACAAGCCCTTTGGGTCTTCAGAAAACCCTTAGTTTTCCTTTAATCCAGAATGTTTAATGATTTTTTTTCAGTACCAGCTTGAAGTGGCCTGTAATGCTTAAAAGAGATGATATGGGTACGTGTAGTGGGTGCCCTAGACACTGTGGCTTTCCAAAGCATAGAAGTTGCAGAATTTCCTCTTTTTCTATCAGGCTTGCAGGTCCATTTTATTGAAGCATGTTAGAAAATGGATGTTTGGGTAGGAATAAACAAAGTTTACTTAACATTTACTTAAACTTGTGATCTTAAGTTCTGGTGTGCAAAGTGTGTAACTGATGCTGAAAAGAAAGAAAAGAGCAAGCATGCTCATTTAAAAATGGACTCAGCCTGTTTGGGCTACAGATCTGGAAAATTTGGATGTTTGAATCAACATGGTTGGTTACATTTATATTTGAAGTTAAAACCCAGAAGCTGGAGGGAGTGATATCAGCTGGTCTGTAACTACAGTGAGTGCTGTAAAGTTAATGACTGTTAGGCTTGAGACAGCAAATTTTGGAGCACCTACAACTGCATTAGGACTAGCAGTTACTCTGTAACTCAATGACGAAGTCTTTGGCCAGTAGGAAGCTGTATCTACATCTGTTGAAGTCAGTAGGGAAATACTCAATGTGGTTAATCAGAGGGTAAATCCAATCCAGACAACAAATGGACTGGCTAATAAGGAAATGAAGATTTTGAGAACACCCTGAGGATCATGTTTATTTTTTGAAAATCAGAGGTACTTGAGAAAGAGGGGACTACTTGAATGCCCAAACTTTAGGTTTCTGCTCTGCTGCTAGGTAATCTGCTGCCCAGCGCCTTGGAATACTACGTTTATTCCATGGAAGCGAGCCTGGCAAGGTTTTTGCCTTGATTAGGGGATATGATAAAGGGAAGATTGATACTTTAGGTGAATTACATAATCCGAAATAGCCTCAACTGTCTTTCCTTCTGTCTTTCTTGACTCTTATTAATTCCTACTCAAAGTAGATTTCTACCACTTAGGATGAAGCAAAATTCTGGAGGTGAAGTCTCTGATGGTGGACATCATCTTGACTGATAGCATTCTCACCTTTGTCCAGTAGTAAAAGGATGACTTTGAATGCTTTGAACTCTGTTTCAGACTCCAGTAAAATGTAGGGAAGAACTCAAGTGCAGAGGAAGGCTCTGTTTTATATGCTGCGCAGCCAGGACCTCTGTTTATAAGATGTGAGGAAGTAATGCAGATGGCTGTGTGAGTTGGCTGTGGAACAGGAGGTTGAATGCTGCTTTGTTAAAGAAAAACTTAGTTTTATATGATTATAAAACACTGCACTGCTGGTAAAATGCACTGTATTTTTGGAGGAGAGCTTTAACAGCCTGTGTAGTGTAGCGAAGCTGTTAATTTAATGTGCTTCTGAAGAGGCTTGGGACACTTAAACACTGTAAAAGTGGGACTTATCAGCTGGCTTGAGGAATGGTCTTGAATTAACTGAGAAGTCTGTTTTGTGAAATAAAATTGGGCCAGCAGGTCCCCTTGCAACGCACAGTTCTGAATGACTGAAACAGAAGGGATGTCTGAAATGCTGAGCAGCTTTGAAGATTGTATCCTTACGTTTGAATAGCATGAAGTGTCCTCCTAGGCCATCTGCTTCCCCACCATGGTCTACCTTCACTGATTCTAAGTGGGGAGTCTTTAAATACTTTCCCTCACAGATTCTAGGTGGGGAGTCTGTCCCTTTTGATTTGAGGTTGGAAACATGACCAAGTCTCAGATGTGTAGGACATGGGAACCAATGCAAGACCCTAGATAACAGGGGAGGAAAGTCTTCTGGGATTTAATATGCAGCATGTGTAATGCTTGGTGTTAACAGAAGGAGAGAAGCAGGCTTGTGTGATATAGGAACTGGATCTGAAATGAGTAGCATCAGCTATCCAGTTTTCTTTAAAAAGGAGAAAAAACTCAAACTGTACAGAAAACAAGCCAACAGCAGTCTTCTGACTGTTAATGGAAAATTGTTTCTTATCACTTACAAGTGCATGGTCTACCAATAAATCCCAGAGGAAAGAGCAAAATGGAAGAAACTAGGAAAAAAGATACTAGTTCAGTCAAATCAGTCATTGTCATGAAACACAAGAACAAGCTCTATCCTGATGGAGTGAACTGTTCCACAATTTTATCAGAATTACAAGGCTTGGAGAGGGCTTGGTGTCTCCTAAGGAGGATTGCCCAGGTGCAGGTGATAATGCAAAAGATTTCTGCAGGATTCAAATGAGCAACTGTCCTGTGGGTGTCCTTGGTGACCATTAACAGGTAGTTTTACCTGGTCTGCCACTTCCTTAGTGAATCAGTAATTGCCTTTCAAAAAGAGGATTTTTCCCAAGATCATACCAGTTCTCTCTCTCTCTTTTTTTTTTTTTTTTCTTGATGCAAGGTGATGCTCTTTTCTATTTTCTGCTAGTGCCCAGACTGTGTACTGGGGGGGAAGGTGTCTTTGGGAACAGCTTTGATGTGACTGGAGCAGTCTGACACCTGCACAAAGTTTGCTGCAGGATTTGGGGTCAAGCTCAGGCTGTGATGATTCCTTGTAATGTCCTACACCTCAATAAGCTTAGAAGAAATTTGCAGCATCCTTGCGTTGCTTGTAGCCGTATCTTTCTTTAGCAGGGCCTCTAGGGCTTTGTCAAAGGCCCTCATGTTAAAGTTCCAGTTACTGTTTAGCTTGTAGGAGCCCTGGGGGGTCTCGATCACAAACTGTGGGAACCAGTGTTCCTCCGTAGTCTGTCTCCCCTAGAGCTTCAGCCCGCTGAGTAATGAACCACAAGAAGCACTTCAGAAAAACTTGTGATTAATTGCAAGCGCTGAAGTTGTCTGTGACTTCAAACGATATCTTTAGGATTGAGAGCTTACTGTTTAGCACAAGTGTAAATGGCTTTCTGGACTATATCCTAAATGAGCATAGCTTACTTAACAAAAAATGCTTGGCTTTATTACATCCGAGACTGCTGTAACTGATTGTCATGTGGGATTGTGTGAGAAGGAATTTAAAAAGTCCCTTCAGTTCACCATCAGTGATCTGTATTTGTAAGTGGGCTGCTACACTGTAAGGCAAGAGCAGCTTGATCTGAAAGCATTTTGCATCTGAGTGGGATCAGTTGGGCTGCAATGTGTAAGGTCTGGGTAAAAAGCTGAATGTATGTTTCTACTTTGTGTAGTACTTGCATGGCATCTGCCTCTTCTGTTTGCTGTGGAAATTGTAACTCTCTACATGCCACAAAGTCACATTCAGTAAGTAACCGCTATTGTTTTATTGACTGCTTGGGGCAGTGGAACCAGTGAAACCTGTTTTCATGTAGATTTGAGTCCTGAGGATGAATATGGTTCTGGATTCTCTGATGTTTAATAGGATTTATAGAGCAAACAGAAGATTATAAACAGGCTGAACTACACTCTGCAGTTCGGAATAGGACATTTCTTTAATGTTTGCATACTCTTTGTCTTTACTTTCCAACAAATTAATTGCTTTGTTTTGAACAACAGACAGTCAGGGCTGTACAGAAAATTGCTTCAATGAATGGCCAGAGGGTACCAGGGCATTTGGATGAGCCAGAACTTTTGATAAGGTCAGTGAAAAGCTCTTCTAGTGTTAGCAGAGTTAAATAAAAGTGTAGGAATGAAGGCAGGAGGTCAGCCAAGCCTGTATAGCAAAGTTATTGCTGTGACTTCCATAGCCCTGCTAAAATCTGCAGCTGTTTTGGAAGCAGCCGACAGTGGCCAGGCTATTTGCTTTGAACAGCTCAGTTGTACTTGTCTGCCTGTGACTGCAACGTGCAGAGCTAATAACCACCCTGATGTGTGTGGCTGAGGTTTGTGGCTGCTTTCCTCCTCCTGGGACTTGTGCTGGTGACAGTAATCAGATCAGTGTTTCTGTCTGAGTGTGGATGCAAAGCAGGAACTTGCTTCCAGCCCCACAGCCGTGTGTGCAGATGAGGCCTGGACTCAGGCTGAGGAGGCTGCAGCCTTGGCTGGAACTTCAGTCTCTCTAAATCTACTAGATAATTGTCCTGTCTAAGTGAGGACAGAACTGTCCCACACTCACAGGCAGTGCCATCCCTTGGTGCCACAGGACTATATTTTTGGCATTATTCCTTGAACATGAGTGGCTTGTGGTCCTGTTCAGTTTCCACATTTCTGATGCACAATGCTACCAAAATATCATGCCTGACCACCCAGTGGAGGTTTACAGCTGTATGTGCAAGCTTATCCTCATTATGGCTGACCACAGCCTCAGTGACCCCACCATGATTCAGAGCACTGTAGTGGATGCTGGGCTTCCTCTAGAACGTCTAGCTTGGGGTCCTCCATAAACTTGTCAGCAAGCCACCTTGTAATTACAAAAACCACATAGTGACTTGGGACTATTTTCAACCTTATTTTGCATGGAAGGACCTGATCAGATATCTCAATGCTTTTTGCTCTGCTTGGGTACAACTACTATGAGGAGAAATTGTGTTGACATTTAGATTAGACTTGTTTTCAACTTTTGCTTCTTTAGCTCTAGCTCTGTGTGAATCAGCTCACTTGGAGGCAGTGTATCTATACCTGCACCCCAGTAATCTATCCACTCTTTGGAGTGATGATAGACCAGGAGTCTCAAAGCTCAGACCCACTTGACATTAGGTAGCTCATACATGCTTGAATTTTCATGGGAAGTCTCAGCACCAGATGTTTGACACCCCACATCCAGCAACTGGAGATTCTGACCTCTTCCTGCCCTGTTATATTTACATCTTCTGCAGGATCTGACTTCTTAGCTGTAACTTGCAATCAGCCCTGATGGACTCGGATATTCCACTAATGAGAAAAGCAGAGGAAATCTTTCAGAGGGTATGCAAATATAACAGGGCAGGAAGAGGTCAGAATCTTCAGCACCAGGGGCGTGTGCTGAAACTGGGACTCTATGAACAGTAACAATACATGGTCTCCTAGAACATGGCTCTCAAGCCTCAGATTTAGCAAAATGCATAAACACGCCCTATATTGTAAGCAAGCTGGTAATCTCACCTCAGAAAAGTGTTTATGCAAACACTGTGTTGTCTTGGGCTCTGTGAGACTCTGTGTGAGAAGTTAAGCATATTCATAAATACTTAGGGATATTTATCACAAATTATGCTTTAGCTATGACTTGTTTTAAGGACGGTTTAAAAAATATGGAGTAATGGCATACTGTCAACTGATTTGTTAGTTTTCCATACTATCATGGCCAGACTTCTGAGATCTAACACTCAAACTTCATATGAAGAATTTTTTGCTGATTTTTCTCAAAATTATGAAGGATTAGAGTGAGAAACTCTTGGAAACAGCAAGAAAACTTTCCTTTATTACTTAGTGACAGGCTATTGCTTATCTTGATTATTTCAATGACTTCTACATCTGTTTAGGCAAAATAAAAACAGATACAACTGCTCTCCTAACTTTTTGAACCAGAATTAGGATTTAGAAATGCAAAAACAACACAGGCTCTGGGAAAGCAGAGGATGCTTAAAAAAATAGCAAACACTTAAGTTTAGCGCCCCCCCCCCCCCAAAAAAAATAATAATTTGATAGTGTATTTGTTAGAGTGAGCCCTTCACATTAAATAAACTGGCAGCAGCCCGGAAATTTAGAGTCAAGAAAGGCGGACTCTAAGACAGGGAATCAGGCAATGATTAATAAGTAAAAAGCAGGTTATGTGAAAACAAGCGAGTTCGAGCCGCATTTTAAGTTGCATGTTCTCTTGCATTCTTATGATCTGAAATTAGTTATACACATCTACATAAGGCTGTGATTTTGATGAAGAGAAAGAGGTGGGGTTAATGGGCACTCTTAACTTCTGGCTTTTAGAGTATACCTTGGGGCCAATTCACGGAGCAACACTTGCACTCCAGGGACTAGACCTGCTTCTGTAACCAATCCTTGTGGCAAAGCGCATGCCACCGGCCAGCACTACCGTGTTACGTAAAGGATCAGTGGTCCCTGGTCACTCAACAGATGACAGAACAATATTAATAATAGGCAGAGCTTTAAGACTGGATTTGGGCACCTTAGTGCCTTTTTAGATTTGCAGTTGCAATGACAAATTGAATCCACTATCAGACCAAATGCAAAAGAAGAAACATGTCTAAGCAATCCACTTCCCCCCTTTTTTTTAAATTGCTTTAAAGTTATTCTGTGACAGGCATATCTTGTTTCTCTGCCAGATTTACTGACAGAAGTGGGGAGCCATGTCTAGATGGGGTTAGAGTGTTGGAGTGCTGCAGTGGGTCTGGGTGTGATAAATGCTCTGAATTGCCGTGACGGTTGCTGTGAAATAGATGCCAAATAACATGCAGTTAGCCTAAACCCAGAGCTTCTAAATTAGTGGGTTGAGTGGCTGGCACAGCTAAGGCCTAAGCTGACACTGCATCTGGAAAACTGAGTCATACAGCAAGACTGTGGAATGAAGGTATGTGACACATAGAGAAAAATTACCTTATTAAAGCTCAACTTGCAGCTTGGCTCAACTAGGTAAAATACTGAAAAGAATTTTAACTATCCTGTTTGGAACTATGTGAATAAAATACTTGGATTGAAATGAATCAAATTTAATTTGGATTTTCAGTTAAAAAAAGTTGTCAGTGTTTATGATATTCTTGCTCTTCTTTCCAAACTAAGAAAAAATTAAAATCTCACAGGATGGGAAAATCCATTACTTCTAAAGGATTGGTATATTGTTAACCAGCCTATTGCATGACAATAAGTAGTCAATGTAGTCAGATGCCACTGTCTGCCTTCCAGCAGTTAGAATTAACTTTTAGTAATTTCTGCTGTAGTTATTACTTTTTTAATAAATAACATGAAATGGGAAACTGCTTTATGTTCATCTTTTGCTTTGTGTTTTGGAAATGCGATGCCAGTGCAATTGTAGGAAATCACCTGCTTATTTGTCTTCTGACCTACATGGATTTCCCCTGACTGCCAGGAATCTTCTACATGGCTCAAAACTGTCATCTAAGTTCATACTAAAACCATAGCACTAACCCGTGTTTACAAGACTATGGACAACCTGAACATTTTTATTTTATTAGCTTTAATCTACTTTTCAAAGTTACCTTGAATTTAGTGGAGTAAAAATTTGCCTGCTTGTTTTGAACTACCTGAAATCTATATGATGACTCTAACCAGTTCTGAAATTGTTTAAGCAGAACTGGCTGTAAAACAAGCTAGAAATGTTTCTGAGTCTAGACAAACCCTAAAAGTCAATTTTATAGGTACATTTGTCAAAGTAGAAATGATCTATTTAGAAACAAACAAAAGTACAACAAAAGACAAATTCTACATTAAACCAGTACTTTACTCTTCATCACTTCTGCTGCTTTTTGATCCTTTCCCTTGTGGCTGTATCTCCCAGATGGGTGCCTGGGCCGAGCCAGCCTCTTTCACTTTGTCTTTGTAGCCGAGTTCACTTTCCAGCTCTTGGGTGTCACTGTGGGATCATGTGCAGTCGCATTTCTGATGTGAAGTCTGGGAGGAAAAAGTAGATATTTATATAGGTATTTGCACATATCATCTCCCTGTCCATTATTTTTGCTATGCAGAAACTGAAGGAGTATGTCTTAAGCTACTTAGTAAAGTGTTGGACTTGGGGAACAAAGCTAAATATCTCCTGCTTTTTATGCTTTTCCCGTACCGTGTTGCTCTTTGAGGCATTTGAGTTATCTTTGTTACTTTTTATTTTGGTTTTCTTAATCAATTTGCTTTCCTTCGGACTAATTAACTCTGTCTGCTTCAGTGTTATTCCAAAGAGATTATTTTCAAACTGCTGCAGTTTGTGTGCTGCTACAAGGTCTCTGGGCTCTTATATCGTGACAACTGTGTGATGATTTATCCTTATCCACTGTGGGAGTAGGATGTGCTATCGGCACACTTCTGTTGGGGCATTACCACACCAGCACAAGTACATCTGCTGGCAGCGTGTCCCTGGAGGGTGGTTCTCTGCTGATAACATTGATGTCTATCAAAATAACATGAATTAAAAGGTTTTCTGTGAGGTTTTATTAAAGCTCCTTGGTGAAATTGTTGGCCAAGGCTAGCACATTATTTTCTTTTCTCCAAGAATACAGATAAGACCCTTGTGATGTTGAAAGGCCCTGAACCGGTTGAGTTTAGGTAAGAATAACATATGGCTCTTGCTGATATGGTCAAGCTGCCAGTTTCCCATGCTGCTGGCTTGCCTCAGCTTCGAAGCTTGGGCTTGCTCTCTGCTTGCAGGGCTCTGGTCATCAGAGGTTTGTAAAAAAAAAAAAAAAAGGCAAATGAAAGATTCATGAATCTATTACTCAGATGAAGTAAGGTGGCTTGGATGGGAGAACCCAGCAAGTAATGGACACAGGGGGACTCTAGGGATGCTCCATCTCCTGTAGCTTATTATGCTGGTTCCCTGCTTCACTCAAATTAGTGCTACATGACAAACTGTGTTAAACCCACATCCTGGTGCGCTTCAAGCATTTTGAACTTGCCATATCTCAGCTGAATCTGCTGTGCTTGATTTTTTCAGCCTAATGTTTGTGCTGTTTTAATTATCATTTTAGGTTGGGGAAAACATCTGTATGTGATTTCTTAGTTGTACAAGAGTTAAAAAGGTGGTCTTTGGGGAATCTCCTGCCTTTTCTGAGATTTAGAAATATACAGGTCTGTTCCATTTTCTGCAAATACAAGTTTGCCTTGCCTGCAACCTAAACTGGCCACACACCAACCCAAAAGCTGTAGTGAGCCTGACGCTGTGCTAAACAGTACTTGGTATGGATTTGTGACTAGCTTTTGTCCATTAGAGTCCATACTGCTGTCTAAAGCTGTGGTTTGCCCTTGCCTCATTGCATCTGCTTTATACTAACCATTTTGTTCATCAGTCTAGTTTTTAGCCAGGCTAGTGCCAGTGCAAAGAGTGACAGGGATGCGGACTGGGACCTTGGGGCAAAATGCAAAGATACCTCTTTTAGCAGTGGGGGTAGCCTAGGTCTACTAAAACCAATCTCAAAACCTCTACAGGGATGCTGCAGAGCTGATCTGCCATCGATCCCTCATGTTGCTCATTCCTGCCCTGTGCCTCTGTCTCCCTCTGTGCTGGTGGCTCTCCAGGTGCACGTAACCAGGAAAGGGAAGCCATAGGGCAGCATGCTGCCTGGTTAAGCAGCACCTGGAGGTGCTGGGATGCTGTGGTCAAACTTGCTGTTTCTTCTCCTTTGCTCCTGAGACAGGGCAGGAAATGGGGAAGGTGCTATTCCATGTATTCATCCTGAACACTCAAGTAAAGCCCTTAGCCAGGGCTGTCAGCTCGGGTTTGGGTTTGGACTCTGAATAAGTTTTTCAGACACCCGCCTTCCTGGGTGCATGCATACTTACTGACTTGCTTCTCCTTTCTCTCTGGGAGCAGCTGCTGTTCCCAAGTGCGGATGTCCCTGCCCTGTAGGTTAACAGATTCCTTGGAAAACTACATTAGGTTTCAAGATGCAGTTTTGTTTTTTGTTTCCATATCAAGCAGAGTTTGGACATAAGGCTGTGGTCTGAGGCTACGGCTAGGAAAGGCCTTTTGCTTTTCTTCGTTCCCCCTCTTTTCCTCCCTGCCACTCTCTCTTCTGCTGCTGTTGTTGCTTTCCCTCCTCCTCTTCTGTTTTCATTTAGTACCAATCCCCTGCAATATTTCACTGGCAGAGATGAGTGTGTTTGGCTGGATGCTCTCATAAGTAGTTGGACCCTCAACTTTTGTTGCAAATCAACATGGGGGCATTGGTGCTACACAGGTAACTTAGTTATTTAACAAAATAATTGTAAATACTGTAAGTAATTTCTAACTTTCCCTTTCAAGTTTTCCACCCAATTTTATATTTGAGTCCTGAATGAAATCCAATTGCTTGGACTGTGTCCAAGCAGTCCTTTTATGGTGTTATGTTACTTTTTCTTAAATTATTTAATAGAAAACTTGCTCAAATAGTGCCCTGTTGGCTGAACCCAACTCTCTTGAAGTTACTTGGGAAGAATTTTTTTTTTTTGCATTTGACAGCAATACTTCCCGTAGATAATATTTTCTTTTCTCTAAGTAGAGCCACTTCCATGGCTCAAACAAAATGTCTGTAGCAAAAATACAAAACAAATAGTCTGTAGTCCCATGCATGATTAACAAAAATTATTCAGGTGGGTGGCTGGAATATTTTTTGCTGATCACTGTGGGTTTTTTATTACTCTCATTGTGTTCAGAAAACTGAAGCAGTGAGTTATCAGTATCAAACTGGGAGGAAAAATGGGTTGTAGAAATGGCAATACAATTCCAGCCTCACTGAGGCTTGGACATGCCCCCTGCAGCCAGTTGCATGGTCTCTGAGCCACTGGCTGGAAGGCAAAGTGGGTTCAATAGCTCCCAAGGGGCTCCCAGTGTCAGCTGGAGGTCTGTGTCCATCAAGATGAGATGGGAAGTGTGAAAACTTCTGGTCAAGTGCTTTTAGAAGTGATCCCCACAGGATCTGATGAACAATCCAGTATAGTTTACCTTGCTGTTCCTTGATCTCTTCTTTGCAGACCAATAAAGACAAATAAAGCTGAGAGCAGATAGGCTAGCATACAGCAAATACAAATGGATGAGGAGGGCTGCGACAGCTGCAAAGCAGTGCAAAGTGCTCTAGCACCTGCATGCAAGGCACCCAGGGCATCTGTGCCCAGTGTTGGTTTTCAAAGGCTGTTGACTGTTGATCACAGCCCCTGCTCAGTGAGATCATGATGCCTAAAGGAGACTATTTATCAGCTGTGGCAATTTTGCTATTTACAGAACGTGCATAAGGGAGAGTTTCCCCTAGGAACCTCTCAGGTGCTGTGCCCGTAGGTGATGGATGCACTAATCCCTGCTCCAGAGCTCTGTGAAGAGACAGGGATAGTCCCAGTGCTGCCAGCAGTATGGCCAGTCTCGTGTTGTTTGCCTGGGTGTGCCCTAGCTCCACTACGTCACTTCAGGAGAGTCTCTGCATCCTCTGCATGCCTGAATGAGCCCCTGCTCACTGCTGGATGACTGGGGTGTACCTCCATGCCAGGGGGGCCAGCAGCAGATCTCATGCTCTCAGCCTGTTTTGGGGGACTGGTTCTTTGCATTTTGGCCCCTTTGGAGCTGACAATGCTCCAAACAAAGGCACAGATGTGGAAGCACCCTGAGGCTGGCACCAGCACTGGGATGAGGCCATAGACATCTCCGTGCTTGCTGAGCTGCAGCTTTAGGACTCCTGCTTTGGGCTGGATGGCGTGGGGAGGAAAGGATGTTGGCATCTCCCATGCTGGCAGCGTGACAGCCCCGGGATGCTGCACTCAGATCCTCTCTCCTGACACACCACCACTAGTCAGCCCAGCCTGGGACCTGGTTACCTGTTGCTCGTGCCCAGAGGGATGGGGGAGCACTGCCTGGTAGTGGGGGCCTCTCCCTGCTACCGGCCTAATGCTGCCATAGGCCCTCTCCATCCTCTGGTTGGGAAGAGTCTCTTCCCATGTGCACGAAGGGCTGGGTAGGAGCACCCGTGTGCTCAGCACTCCCAGAGTGGCACTCATTTTTCCCATCACAGCTCCCTAAAGGAACTGTGGACTGGGAGAGGAAAAAAGAACAAAAAAAAACCTCATCAGAAATGGAAGCAAAGACTCTGCTTTCCCAACATTAGAATATATTTAGGAACAAATCACTTCAATTATTTTTGCCCTCTAGTTCCTTGATAAATATATCACTGTGTTTTTTGGATTTATTTCTCCTCTTTGGGTGAGACATGGTATTTAGCAGCAGATTTCTATTTTAATGCAGGAGAGTCAATTTGGCTTAGAAGAATTCCCTTACACCAAATGAGATTGTGATGCCTGTTGTCTCCTGAGAAATTTGCTCAAGTAATTTCATTAGTAAAAGATTTCAGGGATAGAGCTCGGGAAAATTAAAAAAAGAGGAAAAACAGGAGGAGGAAGTGCTGCTGTCTTAGTTTAGCACAGTTTGTCTATTTTCTCAGTGATGATTTCATTTTTGAGGACAGTTCTCGAATGTGTGGACTGAGTTTCAGGGAGGTGCCAAGCTGACACATCCAGTTGCCAAACAAATGTTGGCCTCAGGCAGGCCAAGCCCAGCACCCCAAAATGGCACCTATGTCCTTTTGAGCACCAGAGCAATATCTCACTAATTAGACAGGCTTCCTTCATTCCTGGCAGTGGCTTGGAGGAGGAGGAGGAATCTCTCCATTTCCCTGGGCTGGAAGCAGCCGGAGCCTTTTCAGCGGTGGCACTTTGTTACCTGTTTAGGTATGTTGTGGGGTTAGGACCTGACTCCCCTGGATCATACGACCACCTGTGTGCAAGTAGTTGGTCATCATGTGACAGCGGACAGCACTTAAGGCAGCAGTATTCCTGGGGTTTGAAGGGTTGTGGGTTAGGGTGGAAGGACCCCTCCCTAGTGCTAGTAACAACGGGATGCCTACAGCAGATCCCAGCCAGGGAGGAGGGAACTGCGTAAGGAGTGTGGAATAGGGCTTATGAACTATTGGCTGTCATTATTCATTGCAGAGTTAATTAAAAATGTGGAGGAGCGGTTTCTTCATCTTCCCTGCTGTAAGAAAAGTTTTGTAGCCTCTCTTTAATTTACCATATTTGGTGCTGAATTAAAAATGGAAATGGAAAGAATTTGCCAAGGCTATTTCCAGAAGATAAATGATTTGCTTCATGTACTCCTCTCTCCATCGTGCTCTTTTCATTACTGTTACATGCTGCTCAAGTGAGCCAGGTTAGGAAATCCTTCTGCATGAAGATTGAACTTCCCTAGCTCTGGGTTCAGGCATGATGCTGAGGAGTGCTGACACCAGTCAGATGGCAAAAACTTTGGGCTTTCAAATATGGAAACCTGCTTCCCTTCCTCTTTAATTTGGGTAACTTTCACAGCTCTTTGTTCGCTGTACAAAGATATCTTTGGAATTAAGCTCATGAAATGCTTTTTCCTCTGTGATTGATAGATAAATATCAGAAGCATCTGAGCAAATAAATTCACCTCTCCTGCTTTCCCTGCTCTGCATTCAGTCAGAGGATTCATGCTGTTGCATTAATCTGTATGCAAGCAATCCGTTTGGTAATTTGTGCCAATAAAGGGATTTATCGTTTCACGGTGCATGGAGGGTATGTTCAATTTTGCTGTCAGCGCTTGGGTGTGCCCCATTTAGATGCTGGAAGGCAGCATATATACGTGTATATATATTAACTGATTTCTCTGACCTAACGGACATCAGTGAGTGGAACTAAGGTCTCCTGAAGCCGATCTGCACAGCATCTTTTTAGATTGAATAAGAGATCTCTAATGCCTGTAGAAAACTAATAAGAACAAAAACCTGACAGTGCCCCATCCCCCCCAAGCTAATCCTAAAATACAATAGACAGCTGCACTTGCTGTGCCCTCCTGGAAGCTGTAGGAGTGCAGGGCTGAGTTTGGGGTTGACGTGGCATGTGAACTGCTTGGGAGCAGGCCAGAGCAGGAGGCATCCAGTGACCCAAACGAAGCTGCCGCATCTGAAGGCGATGCCGTCAGGGGAGGTCCCGTGGCTGCTGTGAGGCTGCGGGCAATGGTGGGGGGGGCTCTAGTGTGTATTTCAGTATTGGTAGCAGGAATTTTCATGCCAATTTTTAACAGTCTGACTTGCGCTCGCCCTGTGAAGAGAGCTGTTACTGAGGCCAGGCTGGGACTGTTGCAGGGGGGGTGTGGGAAGGGACTCGCGCTGTCCCCGCAGCAAGACTGACCTGGCAGATAGAGGGCACAGTCCTGACTTCAGCTCTTCCAGTTTCATCAGCATTAGCACCCCTAACGCTGTGGTTTCCCCTCCTCTCCCCTGCCCTGCCTGTCGCTGGCTACTGTTTCCTGCAGCATGCTCTGCCTCTGAGCCCTGAACCCCGCAGAGGGCTGGGAACTGCTCTTGTCATGTTAACTGAAGGCAGCTTGAAAGACTTCAGCAGCCTCCTTTTGCAGCAACACTTATCACCTGTGGCCAGTAGCCACCATTTCCAGCAGCCATCCCTTCCACAGCACAAGCCTCCTGCAGCCCAGAGGAGGTCTGCAGAAGGGAAAGTCAGGCTGTGTCCCAAGCTCTTGCTGTGGGATATGGCTCAGGCTTTGCTAGCTTTGAAGACTTGAAACTGCCATGCATAGACACCACAGGGGAAATAGAAGTGTTTTAATTCCTTTGATTTGTATATTTTGCCAGAAGAGACACATCAACTGGTTGTGTGATAGCCCACAATCTTTGCTTTGTGGGTTTTCTCTGCCCTAGAGATAGGGCCATCAGTGCTGTCATTGTATTTTTTGTGAGGCACCGCATGTCTCGGAGGGAAAGCTGAAGGTGGATGCTGATTATCCTTGGTCCTTAAGAGCTCAGTAGCAGTTACTCTCTCCTAGTCAAGAATGACAGACTGCGTGTTGAAATCACTCCTCTGAATTTGCAATGGTTTCTCGCTGGGAATAGCAAGTAAGGAGACTTTGGTTACTATTCTGGCTTTGCAATATCACTGAAATGTCCATTTTCTGTATGAGACATGAACTATAACTTAAAAGCAAACTCTGCATAAGGCTGTGATGCGGCAATGTTTTTCATTCAGTAAAGCCTGTAATAGAAGCATGGGGAGTCTTATATAGAGCAAGTCCCACAGACCATGATGTTTGGCTGTAGTATTCACCTTGTCTGTACCATGTTTCTTTGCCCTTTCAGGCAGACTGATAGCTGGCAAGAAACAAGACCAGGAATAGCTGTGAATGATTAAGTGTGGTTCTCTTCTCAAACATGACCAAACCAGCAGTAAGCCTTTTTTAGCTTTTTTTTTTTTTTTTTTTTAAACAGTATTGGATATTTCTCACTCTTTTATGGTAGAAAAGTTCTAGCTATAAGTGCAAAGACCTGTCCCTCCACCCTTTTTACCATCCTTTTGGCAGCCAGTTTTGCAGGCTCTGTTGTGCATCCAGGATGCCAAGGCTTGGTTATTCCTTCTGCATGATGACGGTATGGGTGAGTCTTGCAGGCCAGAGTCCTGCTCTCCTTACTTTTGTCAGCTATTATCTGAGCAGAATTGCCAGTGGGGTGTGTGAGAGCTGCACCATACAGGGCCTCAGAAGCATCTGTGGTCAGCACAGGCTATGTACAAGCCTCAGGCAGACCCCAGAGAAATGTGGCTGTTAAAACAGCTGAATGAAAGTTTTATCTTTCTGTCTACCAGTAGAATCCTGTGGCCTTTTGTATGTCTGCCAGGATCCTGAAGAGTTTATCTTTCACAGCTGCTTTGAGACATAAGGATATGATTATTAGAAACTCTTTTCTTCACTAGGTAAAATGAGGTGCAGAGGAAGCAGTAAAGACAGTCAGTGGACTGGTGCTGGGACTGAAACCTCAGTGCTCTGAGCTGTGTGCCGATGGACAGGAAACGTCTCCTATGACATCTGCTGTGTTTGTATAAGCAGGGAGAGGTGTAGCAAAGAGTGGGGCAAGGGAAGCTGGTAAGGTGCTGACTGCAGGCAACATGTCCTTTCTCTTTGGTTGCTCTGAGCAGTAGGTTGAGTTTTATCTTAATTTTTTTCCCTGCTACATGACTCTGATTTTCTTGTTTCCTTTCTGTCAGTGATGTATCAGCTGACCTGGAAGTTGATATGTTTATATCCATTATGTTGGTATGGTTATATTCTTTTATATCCATTATGTTTCTGGGTTTTGCCTTAGATTTCTTGCTGGGTTGCACTGATCTTTCCTTTTTCTCTTACTCTCCCAAGCACCACTTCTCTCAGCTTGGCTGTTCTTATGCTACTCATTAGTGCAGTTGCAGGATGAATAGTTACCTTTTTGCAGCATTAGTCGTGTGCTTCAGTGCATATTTTAATTATGTCCTTTTCCTTGTTAGTGCATTAGCAATTGTACTGCATCAGAGGCCAAAGGTCTCAGTTACAGACACTGTGCTAAGATCTGTCTGGAACTACAAGAAAAAAATTTTTGCCATAAGGTAGTTCATTATTTGAATACACACAGCAAATGGAAGCATAGAGAAGTAAAACAGCGTGCTTCTAGTTACAGAGCAGGTACAGGGGAAAGCTGGTAAGAGAATCGGGTCTTCCAATGCTCAGTGTGGAGTCCCTCTGCACACTCTTCTCTCTTGATTTCCTCAGTCTGTTATACCTTGCTATCACATGTCTGTATCATTCCTAAACCAAACTCTCCATGAGCAGTCCCCAGCCTGGTTTCAGAATCATTCCCTTCAGCCTTCTTGTGTTTCTTGTTGCTCTTGTCTGAACCACCTTCTTTCACTCTTTGATGACCAGAGTAGGACTTCTGGCTCTGGTCATCTCAGGAGTGAAGCTGGATGCCTTTCAGTAGTGCTTTTTCAAATATATGGTCTTGGGTTTGCATACACTGCCATGGAAATACGGCCTGTGCTGCAGATGCATAAAACCTTTGGAGATGCTATTGCCTATAGATTTATAAGTGCCATTCTTGGCAAGCAAACTGTACAGTCTTGAGAATATGCCATGTTGTTGATTCTCTGATGTGGGCTGGTTTTGGAGAAGATACTGAAAGTATCAGGAGTTTCTTTTGTCTAAAAAGAACCTGTGCTTAGAGCAAAGTTGCCTCCTAAGACCCACACACTGCTGGGCTGTCTGAGACCCTGAAGGAAGAAGATTTTCTGTTTCCTATCTGGTCAGGGATTGGACAACACAGGGGAAATAGCCAGTTTTGAAAGCAAAATGCCCAAATTTCTCCTCCAAGAGAACTGATCACCAAGTGCTTCTCCAAGTTTATCTGTTCTCTCTTATGCATCAGTTACTATTTGCCTTTATTAGAAGCTATAACCATGTATATCACCCATGGCCCCTCGTAAAGTTTCTTTTAACTATACTTTACACCCTTGCAACATCACATAAGTTGTCTGCTGTGCTGTTCTATCAGCTGCTGAAGCAAAAGCTGAATGTAGCTGGTACAATTCCCAATGTAAGGATCCATGACAGGCTTTGGCAGATAAGTCTAACGTTTAGATAGGCACCCCAGTGTCGTTCTTTTGGGAAAGCCTCTCACTGCCCCTATTACAGAGTCCTTTCGTCTCATGCCAAAACCCCACAATAAGGCAAAACAAAATATCCAAAATGTCCTTTACTTTTCTTTTATGATAAGAGAAAGTGAGAAAAACTCCATTGCCTCATGGGGATGACTGGGGACAAACTCCAGGCTCTACTTTTTGCTCTGATTCACTTTGAGTTTTATATTTAGAAAGCACTGTTACCGTGGGAGGTGAGGGATCAAATTGTTAGCCATAGAAGAGAAATGAATGCAAGTCTAGGTGGTGCTTTTATTACTGAGCTATCGAATAGTAAAAGGGTGTCGGTTCTTCTGCCAGTAGCATTTTGCAATAGCTTGCTCTGAAGCTGGACATTGGAAGACAGAGGTCTGTGAATCCTGTGTGGAAAGAGGCATTTCTCCTGCTGGCTGTGGTAAAGCTTAGACCATGGTGTGCAACCTGTGAGGCATAGATCCGCCAGGAGCCATGGACTGTTTCTAAAGGGTCTGTGGAAGATAACTAAGAAAAGCAAGCCTCAGGTTGTCTTAACCTTACTGTCTAGAAGGGTCTGCACTGTTATGGCAAAATGTGGCTGGGAAATTCTGAAGGGGAGCAGGATTGGAGACTGGATCTTCTCAGTGTTTCCTTCTGCCACTTTGGTGGCTCCTTGTTCAGCTTTTGGCTTTTACGGGTGTCATTTTGTGGGGCTTCGTTATTGCCTGTACTTTGCAGAGGGAACTCAACTGCTCGAGCTGAATGCTAAGGGGTTCCTTTAGGCCCTGCAATGTTTGCTGCTGAATTGATTCACCAAGGGCCCAAAAAATGCTTACATACAAGATAAGGGTAAGAGACCTCTCATCTTAACACCATTACAAAAGCTGAGATTTCTGCTTTTTTGGCTGCCTTAGAAATGGAATTTTATCTGCAGTGCAAGCGTAAGCCCAGACTATTTGGTTTCCCCATGTTTGTCAAACTGGTATTAAGCTGCTGCAGCTTTGCCTATAGCTATTCCAGGGTGTTAAATAGTTTTGGGGTGTAACTCACAGCTACCTTAAAGCAGCATTGATCTGCTCTTGCTGTTAGGCCAAGGCCAATTTACACTAGCTTACTGTTTGTAAGAAGTTGGAAAAGCCTCTTTACACCTGACAGATCCCAGAAGTAGATTACAAGGGTGCTGAGACACTCCAAGCTGGTGTGGCCAGGAGGACGATCTACCTGCCATCTGTGCTGCTAGGGGAGCAGCTTCTATCTGCAGTGGTCATAGTATGGTGTGGAGTGATATCTGAGTCTTGATAAAATAAGTTGAATCCAGATGACATTTAAGTGGAAACATTTCTGTGTTTTTAAGAGATTGAAGGGATCAGGGTATTCTTAGAGTGACGAAACTGGCTAGAAAAGGCAAGATCTGTGTCTGAGTAGTACAACTCAAAGTAGAGAGGGAGGACAGCAATTTTTAAAAGCCATTTTCCTTCCAGCAGTTGCGATTTCGAAGTCCAGCCTTATAGGAGATTTTTGCAGAGATCTCTGTTCCATTTAATTTCACCTGTAACCATTTTTATCTAACCCATAAATCCAAACACTTGATTACTGGAGTATCTGCTTCACAGATTCTTTCTTGTTAAAGCATGATCAGACTCAGACACTGGACCAAAATTCCTAGAACTTCCTTTGCAACCTCTGTCATTGTTGTAGCCCATGAAGAAGCAGCGTTGCTGTTGTGAGCTTGACTGTCTGCTTCAATGCACAATCACTCCTCTCAGCTTGACCTTTTTATTAAAATTACAAGGATGCCCTAAGGCTCCAGTTAGGATTGAGCCCTCCTGTGTATATAAACAATTTAAGAAAAATGAAATATAAAGGTTAAAAAAAAAAAAAGGTTGCAGAGACTTTGCTAAACAGGTGGTCATGTCATGGTTTCTTATTTAATAAAGAGAGCTAGTCTGGAAATCATCCAGGAGACAGAGGTGTTGACATTCTCATTTTCCTTGTTGCATTTAAAGGTTTTAACTGTTTCTTAGCACTGTAAAATAAGATCATGAGTTTTTTGAACATCACTGACAGTGCAGAATTATTAAACAGCCTTTTTTTCCAAGCTCCTTTCAGGTGTAATTGCTCCTTCTGGCCTGCCAGGGTGCAGGTGCAGCCAGTAGCTTCAGCCTAGATAGATGGGTTTGGGAGTAGTAGAGAGCGGAGCACCCACCACCAAACTTCTGTTGTGAGCCGGGAACTGCTGGACGAGCTGGCGGCTGCTGGCCCCGTGCTGCTGCGGCTGCGCTAGCAGCACCTCGGTAGGGAAGCTGCAAGGCTGCTCTGCAGACCAGGCAGAAGCTGGGACTGCAGCGCAGTGCAAATACTGACTAATTCAGGGGTATTCATTCCACCAAGGGAATGGATTTCCACTTGCGTGAGCCAGAGCTGAATTCCAGGCCTCACCTAGGGGGCCTTGGCTCTCTGAGGCCAGGTAGAGGGAAAGTTTCTCTGCAGGATCTCGGGCTTTCCTCATCACCTCGTGTTCTCTCGCTCTCTGTATAGATGCATTCTGTCACTTTCATTTTTTTTTCAAGTGTGAAGTGGCTAAGCTCCAACTTCCAGGCGCTGCCATGCTCTCGGCACCTTTGCTGCTCTCAGTAAGGCTCAGCAGGGACTGCGGCCATGCAGAGCGATGCTTGGCTTGCCAGCTGCGCCAGTCTGGCTGCCAAAGGTGCGGCAGCCTCTGATTAAACCATGTGGCTCCCTGACGTTTAACCGTGGCCAGGGCTAACTCCCTCAGAACTGGTAGTTTCCAGGGAAAAATGGTGAAAAACCTACACTCATTTTTTCCTCTTCAGGGTTGATTGTCTTCATTGCAGGTAGTGCTACAATAAGCTTGTTTGGGGGGGAGTTACACAGTGGAAAGCCTGCACTTCTGCTAGCTGTTCACATCTATAAACAAGCTCCGAAGGCCCTACCTTTACATGGAAAAAGGGATGTGAGCAAACCACTGCTGGAAGACTTGTTTTCCAAAGCAGCTGGTATGAAATTCTCTTCTTTATGTTGCATCTTACAAAGTAATGAGTCCTTAGTCAACACAAGTTAATCTTTGTCACAGTGAAGTTGTACCCTAAATCATGGACAATAATTATGCAAACAAAACCTTTTCCATTTCAGTAGTGTATTAATAATATTTTTGTATCAATCTAAAATTAAGCTTTTGGGAATATTTTAAGTGAGTTATTAGAGAAAAACTCACATTGAAGGCAGAATTTCATTTCATCCTGTACAAATTTAAATTTAGTTTTGCACAATGTTAATTTTGTTGTTGTTGTTCAGATAAATCCTGAATATGTTTAAGATCATCCAGTGGAATGCCTGTGAGAACTAAAAAGTACCGTTACTAATTGCCTTAGAGAAGTAAGTGAGCAGGAGGTACCAGAAATCACGTAGCTGTGAAGCATAACCAGTGTATTTTAAAACAAGCTGATGGTCTCCTGTGAAGTTTTTCTTCTGTTGATCAAGGAACTAAGCACAAGTGTTTATTAGTAAGGGAGAGGAAACATTTGTTTTAAAATATTTTTTTAGATGTAAAACTTTCCAAGTTTAATAGATGCTGTGGGGTGAGGGATTGTGCAATGGAAACAGGACAGTTTGCTCCATCTGGAATGCCACTAAGATGTCAGCTGCAGAAACGTTCAGCTTGATGTGAATGGAACACACGTGTGCACAAGCAAGCACACAAATTAATGTAGCTTCTTCTCATTGATATGGCTTCAGTGGTTTCAGCTTCCTCCTTTCATCTGGAATGATACTTCATCTGTCAGCTGATGGCTTGGAAGCTGACAACCTCCACATTTTCCTTTCCTTTTTAACTTTATTGGACACATACTGAAAAAAATCATCTTAGATTACCAAAAATACTGTATCTCTCAGTTTCTTTGATTATACCTTGTTAATTGGAGTGAGACACCTGTATGTCTTGCAAGGCTTTAAAAATCTCATGTTGCTGGGAGAGTGATTGTATTAGTATGCTTTTTGTACAGTATTTGAGTGCTGTCATGTTCTTGGGTGGAAGCCCTAGGCTCTACTATAATTTAAACCTACAAAAATGTATCGAATGATCTTAATTTTCATTTACAGTGGTGATACACTTTAGACATAGTCATCCTAGTCCTGATAGGAACCACAGCTGCACAAATTTAAGAACATTTTGGCTAATTTTTCAACAGCTCGAAGTTCACTGAAGATGATAAGATCATGGTTGCCAGAAACTTTACTTTTAACACATGACCTGTTGAATTTCAATTGCTCTGTCTCAACGCTGAAGTCATGTTTGCACTTAAATGTTTATAAGTGTAAGAGAAACTACTGGGGAAAAATAAGGGCATGTCTCAAAAATCTCCTCCAGCACTTAGTAGAGTAATTCCTGAAGAACTCATTAGCAATGCTCATTTTCCTTTTACCACTATTGCCTCAATAACATGGCCCATGAAGATGTTTTTAGAATTTTTCTTAATGAATGATGAAAGCATGTGCTTATGGATGTGCAGGACAAGACCTGGCAAAAGTATGGCGATAAAGCTGGCTTCGTAAGAACAATTTTGCTACAAAGCTAAACACTTCAGGAGTGGGTGTGAAAATATTGCTGATGTTGTCTGTTTTCTGCAACTCACAAACTGCAAACCATGCAGAGGCAACCTGGGGCAGTGGGGAGGGGAGCATTTGCGCAGAGCAAGAGGAGCTACTTGACTAATTCTACAGAAAGATTGAGAAAACACCTTCAATAACTGAAGTAAAGAGACTCAAATACTTCTGGAATAGGAAGGATTAAATCACTTACAGATATCCATGACAGGGCAGTGCTGACCTGTCTGATCCAGTCCCTTTCACCTGTCAGTCAAGTGTCTTTTTTGTGTTCTCTTTGCATTCACTCTTTTCGGCCTGACCAAGGCATGGGTAAGCCATCCAGCCCAGCTCTTCCAGGTTATATCTCCCTGCAAAGCCTCCTTCTCATACCCCTCAGCTATCACAGCTTTGACGATGCTGCCTCTATCGTCTGCTTCCTGCTGCTCCATATCATTAGAGCGTCAATAGAAATCAGTAAATGGGGTAGGGCTGTGTAATTTATTATGAGGGTTTTCACTGTGAGTGGCTTCCTGTCAGCACTTTCTCATATGAAAGGAGTGGGGTAAGAAGGCACATGAATTCTGGGGTGGAAACTAGATCATAGCTTCTCCAGCTGCTGGCTTGAACTTGCTGGCCAGTGTCCTCTTTTTGTCCTGGACACAACCTTCCTGAGACAGATGTTTAGTCCACTGCAGGCAGCCAGACAGGGGCTCAGCCTGGAGTAGTGGCAGGTGAAGGCTGGGGTTTGGGATTCAGACCTCAAGGGTGATGTGGGAAGAGTTTAGCTATAGTCAAACCCCATCTGGAGAATAAGTGCCTCCTGGGCTTGAGTCCAGCCAAGCCTGTGGGGAGGCGCTCCAGCCGTAGGGTTTCCAGGTAAGGTTTACCAGCATCCCAGGTTTCAAGAAGATCATGGTTCCCTAGAGCAGAATTTGCTTCGGCCTATGAAAGCTGGCTAATTTCTCCGTGGTATAATGGCTTCTCCTTCTTTCACACACTATAGAATGACCTTCCTTTTCCCTCTGAGCTAAGGTGGTGTTACATTACTGTTCCCAGGCATCTGACTCTTCCTTCTGAATGTGGGTTATACAGCAAGAATATAGCAAGAATAGGCAAAGCCATCATGTTCCCATGCACACTGATGAATACAATTTGCTTTCAAGAAGAGTTGCCTGAGTATATAAAAAAGATCAATGCATTCTAGCCACTTTTTTATAGAAAGAAGTCATCACTAGGGCATGTGGTGAGGGAGGAGGTTTGTCAGGCAGTATTAATTCAAATAGAATTGAAAGATCAGGGTCCTGAAGATGACTGGCAAAGCCTGTTCAAGAGCTCAAACCAGTTAGCTAAACAGAGATTTAAAAGGGGGCTTATTTACACCTTTTTGGGACTTGCTAATACAGGCAGCCTATAAATCCAGCACACACAAACTGTACCCCAAACAGCTTCTTTGCAACTACAGTGGGAAGAAGCATATACTGAAATGGAAATATGTAACTCTGTAGAGGCAGAGGTATTGCAAATGGTCCAAAAAAAAAAAGGCTATTTATACATCACTCATTTTATTTGCATTGTATTTTATTCTATTTTTTATAGCTATTTGTGGGGGAAAAAATCTTCTGGGGTCAGAATGCAGTGCAGATTTTCAGTAACATGCTCAGCAGAACAGATACGTAAATCCCATTAACAGTAATTGAAACTGGCTGTGTAACCCACT
Source organism: Apteryx mantelli (assembly GCF_036417845.1). Taxonomy (NCBI): domain Eukaryota; kingdom Metazoa; phylum Chordata; class Aves; order Apterygiformes; family Apterygidae; genus Apteryx; species Apteryx mantelli. Next base: position 17,028,720 of record NC_089990.1, read on the forward strand.
GCACACACTGTTGAAATTATGCACTGAATTTGCTCTCTTCCGCAACAGTAACTCTGAATCCTGCCTCTTTACTTGCTGTTGATGAATAAAGTTTCCACCAGGACTGTGTCGAAAGAAAGTGTATCCTTCAAAACCTGAAGGCAGCACAGCCCTGCAGCTGCAGAGCTGGCAGGTTTACCCTGACATCTCTTGCAAAAGCCCAGGAATGTAAAGAAAAAAGAGACAGAGGGACATTGTCATGAAGGAGATGTCCAGGTTGCATCTAGACAGCTGCCTGTGGAGCATTGGTTGGTGCTTAAGGGATTGCATTTACATAGCTTGTCTTCTTTCCCTGCTGGTGCAGGTTTACTTAAGTTCAGTGTGTTTTCAAAAAACCTTCTTTTGCCTTGTCCTGTTATGAGTAACGATGTAAGCAGCCAGCCTGGGGAACAGAATTGCTTCTCTTTTTCTTCAACTAACTAGTGGCGGGTTTTTTTGTTTGTTTGTTTGTTTGTTTGTTTTTTGGTAAAATTGGTTCTTCCTTGGGGACTACTTGAATTTACTCTCAGCTTCCACTGATTTTAATGTGGAAAAGTTTGGTTGTCCTAGGAAAGGAGGATCTTTGAGGACATCAGGGAGATACCATCAGGGTCTTTACTGGCCCTGAATTTTTTCCCCTCTATAAAACTGTATTTTTAAAGCTGAATCTGTTCTTGACAGGCCTGATACTGTAATCTGAGTCATGGCTCTACTTAAGGATATCAGAGCAGACTCTGCAGACAGCCACCTTGCCTCATCCTGCCCATTGCCCTCCATGTGCTGATATGCTTGCATGTGAGCAGCAAGTCTGACCTGCGCTCTGAAACGTGCAGTTCCCAGACAGTCTAGCTCTTATGTTGTGTAAAGTCTAAAAACTGGAATTGTTCCGATTTGGTTCTATACAAGGTAGCCATAGAGAGAATTTAAAACAGCATTTCACTGATTAGCAGAGGAATCTGCCAGCAGGTGATGGGCCTAATAAGCACAGTGGAGACATGCTTTGCTCACTAGTTCGTATCCACGTGTCCCATTTAGCTCTATAGGGAGGAAGAGATCCAGTTGCTTCAGGTGGGATGAATGAAAGTCAAGAAAACATTGCTTTTGATGCTGCGGGGAAGATGTACTCTGGCACTAGATAATTCTTATCTCTCATGACTTCCACTGGAGGAATAAACCCTTTAAAAGGTATTTACTGAAAGCTGGAAGGGTGGCATGTATTGCAGCTCCGGCAGTCATGAGGCATGTTCGGTTCTGTCCATCAGCAAATGAGAAGCAATAGTGTCGGTTAGGACAGGCTCATTTTTCCTGCTATGTTGACGCTCATGTAAGTAACAATTAAATTATTAGTGGGTCAAGAAATTACTGTGAAAGCTCTAGTTCAGCCATCTGGGTATGGCTGGGAAATTACCTATCAGTTTCTTCCCTGTTTATAGTCTGAAAATGAGACTCTAGAGTAGGAGTATGTGTAGCACTCAGCATCCTTAGTCATGGTCTGGGACCTTACTGTGCCTAGTGCAGTAATGCATAGGTAAGAGGTAGCCTTCACCCCCCGAAACTTTCCTGTCCAAGTGGAAAAGAAGTGAACTTAGGACAGGAAGAAAAGGAAATAAGAGAGGAGGAGGTGGTATGGTGAAGGTCGTGGTCTGTATGCACTGGCAAGGAGGCAGCTGCTATGCTCGGTGGTCCTGCAGAAAAGGTTTTTTTCAAGGAAGGGTCTGAAGGAGGGTAACATGTTCGTCCTGTGGAAGTGTAGGAACAGCTTCTCCTGAACACAGGGGATAATATGGCAGAAAGGACGATTTTAATCACTGTATCAGATCATTTTCATGTGGTCATATCTGCAGATCATGTTTTCAAAACCAGAAGGAAAGTCAATGCCAGTGTCAGTGATTGAGGTGAGGCACCTGCCTGGATGAGGATTTCCGTTAGGTGGAAAGAGAGGAGAGTCTATGTATTAAGAGACATTATTCTGAAAGTGTTTGCAGGATTCAGGTACAGTTTGGCTATGAGAACCCAGGAAGAGGTTAAAATGGCAGATTATGACTGGGTTATGAGGTTGACATTACCAGGCTACTAGGTGTCTGTTGGCCAGTAGTAGCCATCTCTGTGTATTGTCCATATCTCTGTGGGAAATCAGGAGTAATTTATCTGAACTTCACTTGCAGTATGAGAGGGTTTATGATGGATGATGTTATGATTGCTTCTTGTGATTTATCAGTTAACTGGCTTTTAATCAACTTTGATCTATATTGATTTTTCTATAGTGTTGACTTTTGGTTGTAAAGTCTTGCAACGCCAGGAATTGTAAGGTCACTCACGTAAGTGAAACACCTTACTGAAGTGTGTTGTAGCAACATGGTTATCTTTGTCAGACAGAACTGATAATCTCACAACAAATACGGAGTTATCTTGATTTGGCATTTAGTTATGCTATCTTCTTTTAATTCTTTCATGTTTGCTTCCCATATTAGCCTTTCTGTGATTTTGCTTGGGGTTCATATGAGACTGTGGTTTCTTGGCCATCTGTTTATTCTGGAATAGGGTATTTCTTTCCAGTCCTCTGAAACATCTCAAGTGTTCCAAGTTTTGTCAGAAGTCAATGTTAATGGATATTAATGGATCTCAGGGGAAATAGAGTAATAACTGATACCTGTGGATATCTCTTCTCAGCCAAACTATTCTGCTGTGAGACTCAGAAATAATCAGGCAGAGTAAGGAGCTTTGCTAGTAGAGCCTTATTCTATGAACTCTTGCACAAAAGAAATCCTCTGTGACTTATGAAATTCACAGGTGCTGTCCCCCTTGATTTGGGGCTTCAGAGTGATCAATGCCAATATCAGCTTTTTTAGGTAGTTTTTTAAAGTACATTTCTAAACTTCTCTTTTTTTGGGCTGCTGTAGCTTTGACAGCTTCGTAAGGGTGCTTGCATTCCAAGTTTGACACTTTCTGTGAAAGTCTCCCTGAAGATTAGCATTGTCTCTTCCCAGCAGCCAGTAGCTGAGTTTGGGAAATTTGCAGACCCTTAATATCGGGGAAGACCTCAGCTCAGCTCATGGTTGAGGAGACGAACACTGCCAGTTGGTTGTCCACAACTTTACTTTGGCTGAGATACTGGCATAAGATTTGTCCCTAATGAGGGGCACCTCTATGGTGTAAAGAGCCATTGACATAGTGGAAGCGGTACCAGGAGCAAACTACCTCCACCCTGTAGTTCTCTGGCAAGTAGCTCCTTCTGCCTTGCTGGTCAAGTTTTTCAAAAACTGCAAGCTAGCCTTGCGTATATAGCTATAAAGATCACAAAACGTGGAAACTGGGTGTGCCTAGGAAACAAATAAGTTATAGCTGGGCTCACCCCAAGTTGCCAAGACCTTCTGTGCCCTTAGTGCTCGTGTTGTTTCAATATAGCAGCATCAAGGGTAGAGAATGTGCAGTGTTTGAGAATGGCTGAACCCAAAGGACCCTGTGTACCTTACTAAAAATAGTGTCATTAATAAGAGAATAACTTTTGCAGTTCTGCTAGGAGAATGGTAGGACAACTTGCCCAAATACATTCAAAATACAAGCTTTAGGATGGCGCTGGAGGGATTCAAGAGATGTTGCTTCCAGCTACAATAGATCCGGTATCAAAATGAATGCTTAGCATAAGTAACATGAGAGGCCTCCGCACCTTGTGTGCACGTTCAACCTTCGGAATAATTAATGCTGATTGTTGGTTTTCTTATAATAGCACTTAGCTGGTGTGCTCTAAGAAGTGCATGAAATCTGGCAGTGGTGCTGAGAAATTTATAGGACAATGGAGAAAAAGCTGCAAGACCCCAAAGCCTTGGGAAATATTCCCACCGAAGATACCTGGATGGCTTTGGCTCCAGTTTACCACGTAAATCAGCAGATATTTTAACTGGATATTTTCAGCTGAATTGCTTTGTGTCCTCTGGAAAAGCACATTTTCTTCACAAAACAGAGTTTGATAAGATTCAAATGGTTGTAAGAAACTGAAGGTGATGGAACAAAAATAAGACCCTTTTCAGATGGACAGATTATTTGGATATTTTGTTGGGGAGCGGGAGGATATGTGGAAACACTAATCAACTGAGATTAAAAATAAAGCCAGAAACTAGTTCTCAGCTAAAGGAATGCAGGGGAAAACAACTTGTGCAATTCCTTATCTTAAGGAGGCACAGAATTGGATAGTGAGTATGATATATAAATGCAAAATGTCCAGTATTATTTCAGTATTAAAGTTAAATCAAGCACCAAAATACAGAGCTAAGCTCAAATTTAATTCTTCTTTTCAATGCTTGGTGTGTCTTGGAAAGGCTTATCTCCATTTATATATTCATTTAATAATTTGCATAGCACAGCATAAACTGAAAGTGTTTATGGAGCCCCTGAGTATAGTAAATTATAAGATAGCGTCAGTTTGACTTGATTAAATCCAGATGAAGTCTAGGTAAACAAGACGGAAGGGAACCAGTTGACTACTACCAGTGTTATTCTGTAATGCCCTGATTAGAGCTTAAACATGTTATTTGGCTGAAACAGCCCTGAATTGTTCACAGGTCTGTAAGAGGGTAGTGTGCTTCCAGTCCCCCCTCTGCCCGAGCAGAGACGTGCCACCAGCCTGCTCCTCTGCCGCGTATGGGAGCTTTCCCAATTTTAGCTCCATTAAATAGACAGCTCTTGGCCCAAATTACAATCTGAGGAGCACATGCCGCAGCACTTTAAAATAGAAACATTACAGTAAGGTGATACCACGTGACAGAATACTGAACAAAGCAAATTTTAACCATCCAACTTAAGGTAGAGTTCTAGTACATGATAATAAATACATGTAATATCTCTGCACAACCAGGGAAATTGCCTATATAAATTTTTGTGCATTAGGAGGAAGCTAATTGCATTTCCAGTTGCTTCATTTTTCCTAAAGGATAAATGCACTTCATTGAGGTTCATGCTCCAGACTAAATCAGAATTTTTATGAATCTTGAAGAGCTATGTTCTTCTCCATCACCTAAAAGGGGAGATTAGTATCTTTCAAACTGATTGAAGAGTGTGGACGTTTTCAAAGCTCAAAATACACAAGTCACTATTAAAATATCATCCTATGTGTCATTTTTTAATTTTTTTTGTCCCCCTTCCTCAGCTATAAAAACAAGCAGAAAATAAAATAAGAGTGGTTCTTCTCCCACAGTGAACCCTTGAACACTAATGTATGCATGACTTCATGCTTATTCTTCTCCAGCTTAATTCTTCAAACTTTTGGCATGTACATGGTATGAAGTCTGCCCGGATTTTAAGTTCTTTTTCATTTACGAAAGGGCAAGTGGTTTATATGTTCTGTGATAACTAGCAGAGTTGCACTCAGGGAAAGGGAGGGTTAAGGTAAGGATACATTCTCAGCAAATAGCTGTTGCTTGAAGGTGAGGTTGCTTGTCCGAGTAAGAAGTGGGGGATCCAAAGCTGCCTGGTGCTCTAAGTATAGTGGAAAATTTTGATGTCTTACTGAGATGGCTGTGGCAAATACTAAGAGACATTCAGGAGTTCTGTTTTGTCTTTTAGGCAGTGTCCTAGGTAGCTGTACATATGAATTATTTTGACTGTACTTCTCCACAGTCCTGCCTACGTGCTTAATTTGATGTATTACAAGTGGATGCTAACGGTACTGTGTGAAAAGACTTTGAAGAAATGACTCCTGAACACTGCAGCTTAATGAACTGCCCAAAATTTATTTCATTACTATTTTTCTGCAAAGAAGAGAAGCATTGCAATAAGCAAGGTTTTACAGATAATCTCCAGCTTCCCGCAGACACAGAGTTACTTCTGGAGGATTCCCATTATTAAAAAAAATAGTGGAGTAGTTCTGTAATAAAATTTGCTTTCTATGTAGAGAAAATTTTTCATTTATTTTTATTTGAATGTGCAATTATGAAAAAAATCTGAGTGTTTTATTGTTAAGGATAAACTTTTTGAAAGTGCCTAAATTGAGGTGCTATGGATCCTCTTTACAAAGGTATTTAGGTGGTTAAAATATGGAGGGATGTTTACTGAGAGTTACAGAAATGCTAAGGCACCTAATTCCCCTTGCAGTCATACTCACTAGAGTTTTTGCCTTTTCCTCTCATTCTGACTAAGTGCTGTTCTGAACCTTTAGATAATTAAATGCATTTGCAGAACCAGCCCTGAAACCTGCAGGCATGGTTGCAGACCTAGCCGTATAGGCCTGCCTCTCCTAACAGCACTCTTGCCTCAATGGCACTATTCTCTGAGAGACGTCTTAGTGGCGTTCACAGGCTTAGTTGTACACCTCAAGTAGCTGAACCTCACCGAGATTTAAATTTTTGACCAATTGTTTCTTTGGAGGTATATTTTTCTCTCACTCTATGGACAACCCCAACTGCCTTGAGAAATCTTTACTGCATAAAAACTACTGCAAATCAAAGCACAATAGTCCCTACAAGTGTTTCTCAGTTGAATAATACTTTCAAGACCATTAAAAGCTTTGATGTTTCAAGTAAAAACTCTATATAGTTGTTTTGTATCATCTGATGACAGTTAATTTCACCCACTAGCTTGTACTTTATATTTAAGTCATAATCTATAGAATGTTGCTTATTAAACAAGTGAGCTAAGGTGGAGAACAGCTTGAAATAGCAAGGTATATCCATGCCATCTACAGGTAGAAGAATGAAGCTGGTAATGCGTAACTTTCTGTCTCCAGTGCTGTCCAGGGTTGCTCTCTTGAATCCTGATATGGTAGCTGGCTCCAGTGTGGGCAGCAGAGACCAGCAGGAAGGTGTACAGGGCAGCGCTCTGCCTCTGGGTATGGTATGGACCCTATCTGCCTGTTTCTGGCAAGAGGAGTGTAGGCAATAGGAAGCCAGCGAGCTTGTCTGCAACTGTGAGAGTGACTGCAAAGTTTGTGTTCCTCTGTCACCCACCAAGGAGATGTGCAGGGGTGCCCACATGCAGGCTGGCACCCTGGGCCTGTGGTTGGGGTTAGGTGCCTGCTGTGGGAGCCCCTGGCACCTCACTTCCCATGGGCACCCCAGGGTCTCTGCAGCTCTGCTGCAGCTGCCTGGAGGGATGGAGACCTGCAAAAGCCTAATGAGAGGGGTGTGCTTCCTGGCAGGTTTTGCCCAGGGTGCCTTGCACGTACTATCTTTCCCTTCTGAAAGAGCTTCTCTGAATTTCATTTAGTCCATTGTTTTGGGGAAAGAAGCCCCTTTCCATGTTGCAGAGGAACGAAGGCTGCTATAACAAGGTGGTAATAAAATCCCTGTGATCTAGGAGAGAAAGCCAAGGTGTTTTATGAAATGGGAGAGGGCAAAAATTCGGTAAAAACCAACAGTTTGTCAGGGAAGCGAGAACTTTTTAATTGACTGTCAAACCATAACCTTGGAAACTTAAGGTAAGAAGCATCAGCATATCTGTCAACACAGATATCCGTCAATCTTTCCTCACTAGACAGAAACGTGATTGCTTCTGCGATAATGTCAACAACTTTGAAATACAGAAAGCTGATCTGGCCTGTTACAAAGGAATGGAGGAAGTATATCCTACTAACGGTTGTACTGTCAAGCTGCATTTTGTTTAAACAGACTGTTTACGGCTATTTTATAATTAGGAGGGATTAAATCCTGTATCTCTATTTTGAATGATGTACTTCCACTCTGTCACAACCTTTTCCAAAATAAGGTTAAACTAGGGAAAAAAATGCCATCTTTAACTTTCTTTCCATATTTCTGACAGGGTTTTGTGATTTCCTTTGTCTTAGTCTAATTTTAACTTACCCTGGGAAAACAGTTATGGAGAGGTTGATGTGAAACTCTTCTAGGCAGCTTCTAGGCAGCTTTAAATTTAGCAGAAGAAATACTTAAATTATCAGAAAGGTTTCACTTGAGAACAACTTGTAATCAGCTAAAAGATTTGGGACCTGATCTGACTAGGCAAGAACTTTCCATCTCTTCTTCCTTTTAAAAGCTTGCTCTTAACCATTTCGTGGTGTTTGGGACCAACCAGCTGTCCTGCGCATCCCATGGAGGGAACTTGTCCCTGACAGTACTGCGAGTTCATCCCCAGCCAACATCCAGCATTACTGATGGAGCTTTGGAGGTGGTCACCTGCCTAGCTTTTGATGAAGGTGATGTGTCATGGGAGCCTTCCTACATGTCTGGTAACAGCTAACTTCATTAGAGTGTGTTAGATGATGCTTTCAGCACTAAGACATGAGACTAGACACTCTTCCTGCTATGCTTTCCAGCTCCACAGAGTCATGGCACTTTGGCCAGGATTTCTTGTTCATGGAAAAGCATGTCCAGAACTGACTGTTTCTTCTTGAAGATAGCATTAAGCATCCTTCTTTACATCCCTCTTTGGTCAGCTGCATCTCTTCATGATGGCTCTAGTAAACCCGACATGACTAGCGTCTCCTGCTGTGCTTTGAAAGGCACTTCCACAGGAATATAGGAAGATAGAGATATCTTCCTCAGATAAAATGTTACCACCCTATTGAGAGATGATATTGAAAGGTGTATGGTGAGAGAGATGACTGCTGATAGGTGTCATCCCAATGCTGAACATGGCTAAGTCACTGGTGACTGAACTCTGGGGCTCTTACGTTATTTCTGAAGAGCTCATTGCTAGCATAAGCAAAGAAAGAGGTTGCCCAAAGCTGAGAACTTGAAACCTCTTCCTATGTGTTCTTCAATGCCACAGTTCCAGCTGTGAACTTGAATGCTCTGCTGGGCTGAACAAGCTGCAGTTCAGGGGCACTCTGCCTTCCTTCCTCCTATGGCAAAGGTTATGAGCAGAGTTGTCTAAATAATTGGTTGTTGTTTTTCTGATGGGTGGCTGAACTGCAGGGATGCTGATACTTTTTTGTGTTCTTGCTGAAATGAAAACCCTCAAAAATTAATTTTGCAGCAAATGAAGTGCTTTTAAGCTCCAAACAGAAAGGCTTTTTTTCATTGCAAAGTAAAAAGCCACCCTGAAATTGAAGCTTCCAAATCAAGATGACTTATTTTCCTCTCCGTTTTTGTCTGAAACCATGTGTTTCTTTTAGTTAAATTTGCCAGTATTTTTTTGATCAAAACTGTTGTGTTTTGCTTTAGTTCTTGTCAGCCTACTTATTTGGCTCCAGTTAAGCTAGAGCATTTTTTAAAAGGGAAAATATACTGAATTGTTTGGAAATTTTTGGACGGACTGGATTTTAGACGTAATGTATAGTGACTGTGTGATGTGATCAGATTTCTGCTGTCATTCTGTCTAGAAAAAGCACAGAGGACTGTTTCCTACCATTGGGAAGCAATTATTGGTGAACATGGTCTCTGCTATGTTTGCTTTGGTTCTGCATTCTGTCCTGGGATTTTGGAGCAACTTAGAACATCCCTAATTTTTTCTGTGTGATGGAAAGGGCCATGAGAATGGGAGGTGCATGTTGTAAATGAGGTTGTTATGTCAAGACACTGTGATTTATGACTAATATTTCAGTCTTGTCTCAACTTCTTTGCACAACTTATCCTAATGTCATCTACTGTTATCTGGGAGAAGAAGGAGGGCCTTAACTTGCAGCTCAAGTTATATTAATTGTATTTCCTTTTTACACGCCTGGACCAAACTTTTGCTAGTTGTTTTGCAGAAATTCAGGGGAGGTAATCAACAATACCATGCCACATTGTGCAGCACATTTCAAACAATTCATATGACATTTTGTGAATTAGAAATAATTAGTAGCTTAAATTATCAAAGTGGTTTATCAAAGGGCAAACATCTGTGCTGACTGAAAAGCTTTGAAGGCACCAGCCCATTAACACCCATTAAATCGATGATAGATGGGGCTGGGCTAAGCAGGGAGCAGGTCTTGTGAGTGTTTTCCAAACTATCTGAGGTACATTAGCTTTCTGCCTGAAGCACTGACAATCAATTTAAAAGCCCTTCAGTGTATCTGACCTCCTTTATTCACACGTTCTGGGTGCTTTTGGAAGCATGGCACCTTGGCTGGAAGCTCTTACATGCAAGGCTACAGTATCTGAAGGAGAACTTCAGTGCATAAAGGGGTGTGTGAATGCCAGCTGCATGGAATGAGCCTGAGACTCTGCCCCACAGGATCTAACAGGTTTCCTCTGATTCCTCAAGCATGATTCTCAGTTGCCTTCTCTGCCCCCACCAGACAAAATTGGGAGAATGGACTGTGTTTCTACTTCAGCTGCTCCAGTTAACTTTCCAGCATTTTCCCTCAAATGATGAGGATAGCAAGTAGGACAGCTGAAGGAGAGGGATGTGTTTGACTGCCAGTTCTGCAAGGGAGACCAGCCATGATGGAAAGACAAGGTGAGTGGTTGGAGATGGCAACCACTTCATCAGCTGCAGAGGGATTTATCAGAGAATCTCAGGCAGATCTCTGGGTCCTGGCCCTGTTTGCTGTTGTTGGTTAATTCACCAAACGTGAATTTTGTTTGCTGTTGGCTTACAGACAAAATGTGAATTAATGCAGACTCAAAAGCTTACACCCAGCCAGTGTGTGTGTAGATGGGTACTTTTAAGATGACATATGGTGAATATGGTACAAGACTGCTTTAAGAGAATGATTTTGGAAATGACTCCAAGCTTGTAAAAAAAAAAAAAAAAAAAAAAAAACCAGCCTGGAACGAGGAGTGTGTACACATTTGGTCTTGTCTGTCTTGTCCCTTTGTACCCCTGGAGAAATGGATTGCAGGGAGCCTGCAGGACTTATCTACAAGCATGCAGAACTTCTACAGCAGAGGGGAGATGCAAGTCTTGGTGTTTGAAACCCAAGGCTAGTCTGTTAACCCTTTACCAATCTTCCTGCCTTTAAGTTGCTTTACATGTAGTAGTTTACTTTTTTATTGTGGTTTATATACCACAATTTATGCAGATTCATTCTGCATTAACAGCATTAACAATACATGAATAATATATTAGTGATTACAATTCAGGTTTAAATGCATGCTGCTGCCAAACAAGGCTCTTTGCATTGATGCAGATAATTATTTTCACATCATATGATGATGTCCATTTAAAACCCCCCTCTAATTTAAAATGTAGAACTCTTTTCACTATCCATGGTAAAGGATACCATATCCAGTCTCTTTTGGGCAACTGTGCTTTGTAGCCTGTGGGGCTAAAGGATCTAATTATAAAAGGAGAGTCCTTATAGTCAAAATGGGAAGCCTGTTTTATCACAGTAAATTCAGTGAAGCAGGCTAACCTAACAACTAGGATGCTTTGGCTTAAAGTTAGAAGCCGAACATACAGTCTGCCACTGAAGCCCAGTGTGCTTATGTCCACAGCAGTTAATCCTGCTCACTCAAATGATGAAAGTGAATTATTCTTGATTTACACCTCAGCTAGTAATAGATCAGAGAGTGACTGTCTGATGCAGAAACCAGTAGGAAAACAGCATAATCCTGAATGCTCTGGGTTTATAATGCCATCATGACATTTTTATTTTATCTACTCAGCTCCTTCTCCACCTTGCATAAAAATTGCTACCAGCCCTTTAAATTTAAGCAAATTAAGGGCATGCACTGAACTACTTGTTATTAATATCTCAGCATTATTTTCTAATTCCCAATTCATGCTCAAAATGGATTAAAACTGCTAATCCTTGACAAGGCAGCAAAAATTGATGCTAATTTATTGATGTGCTCTTTTAAGAAACTTTGGTTTCTTGTCTATAAATTAAATTTAAACAGAGCATTCAAGGTCCTTCCCAATGTAGAGAATAGAGAGCAGACATCTGCACGTTGAAACTTCCCATGCCCTTGAGCTCGTTGTACAGTATGGCTGAGAAGGGACTGCCTTGTTTTCCTCGAGGGACGTGTGACGCGTGTGTGGTTAAGCCAAGCATGCTGGGATCTTTTTAAAGATTTTAATGGGAGTCCATCAGTTTTTTTAGGCTTATGACAGAGCTAGATTACTAGCACCATCGTGGCAGGGATGGTTTTCGCTTGGTGATGAACAGACTGCATCTGCTTTGTCTCTGGGACTGGGGGAAAGAGCACAGAGGTCCATCGCCTCCCCTCTCCCTCCGCAGTGCCGCAACCCCTCGGCTTGTGTTTGACCTGCATGGCAGAGCTGTGCCTCTGCGCAGCCTCCTCCGAGGCTGGGGGCTGCATGGGTGCACAGGGAACCTGCTGACTCCTCATGCACCTCGTTGACCGTCCGATCAGGTTGTCTGAGCCTGGCTAACAGACCCTCGGGACAGGCCCAGAGCAGGCTGGCTACTCCGTCTCAGGCCCCTTGGTCTTAGTTCACCTTAAGGAGAGTTTCAGCATCTTCTCTTCACTGAGCTTTGTGCTTCTGTCCCAAGCTCATGTTGTTCGGTACCATAGGTGGTTTTTAATGAGCTACCCCAGGATGCGGGATGTCAAGGCTGAGCTTGGGAGGAGTCTCTTATTATTCTGTAGAGAATTATTTTAGAGTCCTTGCACATCTTTCGTTACCTTGAAGCCTTATTTCAATGTTAGTCCTGTAGGCTTACATTAGTAACATGCTCCTTTACCCAAGGACCTTTATTATACTCAGAATATTGTGATTAGCTGGCAGTTGGTATTTTTCTTTGTTATTTTTTGCTGTCTGGGAAGGAATAAACACTGGGGAAGCTTAGAGAAAATCTACAGTAAGAAAACACATTATGTGCCTTTCTCATAGTGAATGGTCACATTTGCTTGTGAAGTAGAGCTGTTCTTTTTTTTAACAAGCTGCATTTCCAACCATACAGCCGCCTTTACAGCTCTGGATAAGACAACAAGAATGGTCTGTGCGCCCAGTCCATGTTACTGATGCGTGTTACTTACTGGTGTGGGCTGCCCATTAACGAGAGAAGGCAGCTCTTCTAAACTTGGGCAGATATCCAAATCGTTTGAAATCCAGGAAAAGTAGGTGGCTAATGTTATAGAGAACCCTGTGTGGGGACTGAGGCACAGTTCTTCTGGGTGGTTTCGGTAGACGAGAGAGAGCCTGCTTGATAGAGATTCTGCAAACACAGAATACGTCTGAGTTGCATCTCTGCAGTCCTGACCCTTCATATAACCTCACTCATCTGGAGCGACCACCTCAGAGAGGGAAACCGCTGGGTCCGGGAGGCTGGGTTCTCTCTGAAGAACATTTAGTCTTTTTTTGTCCCAGTATTTCTGAGGTATTGAAAATTTCTGTCTTGCACTAGGTCAAAACTTGGAATTCTTTAAGTCATTTCAACCAGATGCTCCCTCCTCCCATTCCTATCTGTGATCCCAGATATTTTTGCTTTGGAAATGCCTGAACAAAATGTTTTGTCAGTTTAAAAAAAGCCCACCTCATAATTGGAGAAATCAATTGAAATAAAACTTTTCCTGAAGAATATTCGATAAATTGGCAATTATCACCACAGACATTTCTGGGAAAAAGTTGATAGTAAATTCTATCACAATCTAAATGACTTTGCAGTAAAAAAGGCAATTGCTATTTAACCCCAACAAAACTTTCTGACAGTGTTCTTGCTAACTCTGAAAAATGTCCTTTATTTAAGGTAACCTGTGATTCTAGACATCACAAAAGGAAGAAACCATCCTTTTGTAGATGTATTTTTAAGAACTATTGAGATGATCGCCTGAAAAGGGACTGGCCCCAGGGTTTTGGAAACGGATGCAGCAGATGCTGCCTCTTGCCAGCCAGTCAAGTGGGTCCGAGGGCAACACCAGGTTGCTGTACCAGTAGATCTCCATTCTCACCTGGCCCCGTTCTCCCCTGAAGGGGCAGCTCCGGAGCTCTGCCCTCCTCCGGGCTAGCCAGTGGGGCACCTTCGTTGCTACCTGGGAAGGAGCTTCCCTTGCCTCCACTGATGCTGCCCCCTGAAATGCTTTCTCCTTCTTGAGCCAGAAGCCTTATGAACCTCCAAGCTAGGAGCCGGGCTCCTGCTGGGGTGGTTTCAATTACTTGGACCTATTCATGAATTAATTAATATAACTAGGCAACAGGACAGCTCTCTTCTGTGTCTTTAAAGATCCCAAGTGCCCTCTGTAGGTAGTTTGCCTAGTTTTTCATTAGGTATTTACGGGGAAGCATAGACTTTCACATAGCGCTGGGCCAGAGGTGTGATCCGCAGCCACCATGCACCGTTCCCCATGTCCTGTTGCCTCCCTGGGCTCCTTCCCAACGCCCTGCTGTCCCACTGCATGGCAGAGTGAGTCTGGCTGTCGCACCCTGGCACTGTTCGGTCCTGCTCTGGCTGCTGCCGCCTGGACTCATCCCTGGGATTGTTGCGGCAGGTATTTGCTAACATTTTTGCACAAAAAGTGGTGTTTGCCCTGCTGGAGCCTCCCCCTCTTCTGGCTGCACAGCTGATCTGAACTGTCAAGATATCTTGTGTGCGTTGAGCCGGAAGTGCCATTGAGAAGCTGCATTTTTAGCTGAAGTCAGGCCTCTGAATGTTTTCTTGCTAGGCATTTCTCGCTGGGTTGAGGTTCTTGGTGTGCTTTGGGGGAAGCATGCTGAAGCTTATCTGTCCCTCTGTCTGTCTAATAACACAGCTACCCACAGAGTAATGAGAACACACATACATGCTTGGGAACAAATACTCAGTAGCTCATGTTTCTCTCTCATTCTTGCCATTTCTCAGGCATTGCTGTGAAAAACATCAGTGGCTGGCTGTCCATAAAGGGCTATAAATTAGCCCTTTAAAATTTTGGAAATTCAGGGGAATGTGAAAATTGAAATTCTCAAATACTGACACTGTGTTGATGGGATCTTGGTAACCGATGAAAGTAATGCTTGTCTAGGATTCATTTCATTGCACATCTCTTGGCTTTTATGGATTTCCTGGCTGAGATTTTACATCTTCAGACCAAAGCCATTCCTTTGTTGCCCATGTATGTCGCATGTAGTGTTAGCTCGGCTGAGTTTCCTGAGATGCTTTGCCCTCTTACCAGGCACCAGCTTTTAAATGGAAAAAGCAAATGGTGTTTCTGAGCATGGATATCACAGCAGTGGGAGCAAGTATTAATAAAGGTGATCTGGCTCTGCAGAGCAGGGTCTTTAGCCTGGAAAGTTAAACGCATGCTGAATTTTCTTAACATAGTGTTTGCTTCACTGCATGCCAGAAAGAGGACCAGACCAGATCAGCCTGGTTTTCAGAGCAGGCTGGGCAAGCCCGCTTTTAGCACTGCTGAAAATTTCCTGAGAAAAAGCCAGTGGCGAAGAAGTGTAATGTTAATTACAGATAATGCTGATTGAAATACCTGGAGGAGACAAGCAGTTGCTGCACTCTGTAGAACCCAGAGGGACTTGTCTGTGTGGCATTAGTTTTTAACACTTCAATCAGAATAAAATCCCCCCACAAAGTCTTAAGGGACGTGGGGAGTCTGTTTAATTTTTGGAATATAACCTAAAGCAGAAAATGAATAATTTCACCAGTCTCTAGTGAAGACAAAATTCTTAATTGGGCAACAGGAAAAACACATCCCTAATTTTTACCCAAATTGTTTAAAATTCAGCTGAAGCCAGAGAGAGCAGCAATTACATTATCTTTACAAACCATTCTGTAGGATTTAAATCTCTCACTGCTATATTTTTTTAAGTGAGACTTCATGCTGCTCTGCTAGACATTTCACTGCTAAAGCTGAAGGGTTTTTGCCCGGGAAGATGCATGTTTCTTCCTTTCCCTGCTGTTACCATTTGCTTGGCAGGCCGCATTTGCGAGCAGAGAGGACGTGTGCGGTGCAGGGGCGAGAGCAGCAGCTGAGGACCTGCTGCAGTCCTCTACATTCCTCTGCATTCCCCAAGAGCTCTTCATGCCTGCTCTTAAAAAAAAAAAAAAAAAAAAAAAAAAAAAGTCCTTTCTTGACAGAATATAATAGTGTGCTAATAACCTTTCAAAACCTGGAGCTGTATTCTACAGGTGTGAGAGACATATGGCTTCTTCCCTATTAGCAATGCAAATTTAATCAACCAGAATAATATTCAAATGGTTGGCTCAGCACGAGCCAACAACCGACAAGCGGTTGTCACTTTTCCCGCTTTTGACAAACATAAGAAAGAACTTTGATTAAAACTTCAAGTCTCCTTAAAATATTTCTCCTTTGAATGAAAGGAAGCAATGTCTTCGAGAAGATCTATTGCATTTCTGCTGTCACTTCCTGAGAAAACTGCTTCTTATGTCCAGGTCTCAGCAATATCAGACAGAAAAGTCTTTCTTTTACTTTCTGGTTAAAAAATAAACCCAGTAACTAAACATGCTGTAATTCAGTTAGCAAAGTGACAAAGTTCAGGTTGATCTGCATATCTGTTTTGGATTTTATTGTATTTCAATTTAATTTCATAGCATGATGCTGTTTGTTCCTTGACTCTTGCTAAAAGCCTCAATATGCTGTATGTTTATTATTCTGTCTTTTAAACAGCACGAGATCGTGGGGTTTATAGACTTCACTGCAGCACAGAAGTGTGGAGTGTTTTAATACAAGACTCTTCACTGCAGCAATATAACCTTGATAACCATCATAGCACTCCTGGAAGAGGTAAACATGATCACATTTAATGTCAAGGGAAACTGAGGCAGGGACTCACCAAGGGAGGACTGGACTCCAGGCTGCTGTGCCCAGTTTGCTAGTTGGAATAAGTACTTCTGTATGGTGATTACCAGAAGATGAGGGTGTTTGGAGTTTCAATTGAATCTTATGGAAATGCTGAGAGTAGAACAACAAGAGAATACAGAAATGAAGTTCTAGGTGCAGGTTACTCTCTGAAAAGCCACAGGTTAAACTCTGTAGGGAACTGTTTATGGATGGTGTGTAAATCTGTGTGATAACCTACTGGCTAAAATAAAATAAAGTCATTTTTTTCTGGGCAGTATTTTCTCAGATTGGGCCCTACAGGGAGACATTGCCATCGAGGCAGCTCCCGTTGAAGGAAAGCTCTGTTCCAGAGCTTGCCAGAGCCTGGGACCAGGATCTCATCGTTGAAAACATTTGTTGTACAGAGGTTAGCACCTACACTGGGTCAAGTTACGGGTATCACAGCTGGAAGGGAGACTCGCTCCACCGCCCTTGTCCTAGCCTGGTGGTGGTGTGCCCCCCCTGGAAGGGGATGGGGCGCTGTTCCTCCACCCGGGTCAGCAGCGTTGTGCTGTTCCCGGACCAGAGTGGGGACAGGCCCTCCAGGCTTCCAGGGAGAGACATGGGCCGCATGTTATTGATGAAGCTGGTCTTTCAGCTGGAGCTTAACACTGGTTTCGATCTGGCTGACCCCGCGTTTGACCCTGTTGGCACTTCACTGGAGTTCATTGAAGCTGGTGAAATACAATCTGGTCCCATAGCCTGCCCCCAGATTAACAGTATCGCTT
Organism: Apteryx mantelli; assembly: GCF_036417845.1. Classification (NCBI taxonomy): domain Eukaryota; kingdom Metazoa; phylum Chordata; class Aves; order Apterygiformes; family Apterygidae; genus Apteryx; species Apteryx mantelli. The sequence continues at coordinate 17,046,073 of NC_089990.1, forward strand.
CCCCGGTCACAGGTGAAACAGCCCCTCCTTTGTGTTTCCCTATAAAATGCATGTGTTTGAGCTCACTGGGGCCTCCTTCTGTAATATCATCTAGGCAGTTAGATGACACTATGGTGTCATCTAGTCTAGTAATTGTGGGAGGGCTGCAAGACTTCACTTACATTGACCACAATTATCTGAGGTATTTATTTTTCATGCACTTTAGTAAAAAAAAAAAAAAAATGTGAAATTGTCATAGCAGATGATTGTGGTAATAGTTTTCTTGTCTTCTTGTTCATTAAATGCTGATTGAGAATGCTTCGCTAATGACTTTGCTGAGTTACTTCAAATAATATTATCTTTTACAGGACTAGAGACAGTCTTTTTATTGAAAGCCCCTTTATCTAAAAAACCTTTCATGACACATCCTTTTAAGAAATGATCCAATCACAAAAGTCAAAGTATATATGAGCGTAGCAAAACAAGGTTTTCTGGTCCATGATAAGGCAGGGCTAAGCTTATTTTGTAGCCTTTTTTGCTGCAGCACTGATACAATAGCATCCATCTGCCTTTTTTCACAGAACTAGCAGGAATTCAGTGTCTTTTAGATGTCAGCCATGGTTGAGTTTTGCAAACAGGATCCAGAGTTATTAGGGACATGGAGATACTGTGTGGAGACAGGACAAACTCAGAATCCGTGCTCCCTTAAGGCAAATAAGATTACCAGCATAAGGAAAATACAAAGCTAAAACGTGAATGCTGGACTTCAGAAACAAGAGTCCTCCATAAATTCCAGCTGTGACTATCCCAAGGGTCTGTGGATCCAGCTGGTGGATGAAGACCAGTCATGCAGCCTGCAGCCTGGTAGTTCTCCATCTTGTTCCAGCAGGTGAGCTCAGCTGCAGCTATTTATTGACCTAAGAGCAGATGCTCCGTGGGTTTTAAACTACCCAAACTTTCCTGAAGTCCATGCGGCAGTAGCCACCTGACTGAAGCCGCGCACGCTTTGCCCATTTTTCCTCTTGTTCACCTAGAACAGCCCCAAAATGAAAACATCTTGGGCAAGCTCAGCAGTGTGGTGTAAGTCCACCACCAAGCTGTAGTACCACATGTCCATCAGTCTTGTTCTGCTCCTGCCCATGGACGTGGCTGAGGCCTGTTGCAAGACAGCTACTGGTTTTTATCAGACCTGGGGGAACTGTTTATTCTTGCAGTGCAGTAGTTGGGAACTCTCACAGGAAACCACCTTTTTCTTTTCTTTCTTCTAGCAGCCTGCAGCTATGCAAGGTCCCCCTTGATATTTTGGCGCTCAGCAAAGAGGAAGCCCACCTTCCTCCGGGGAGCTGTGGGACAACCAGGCAGGGTCTCCAAAGTGCCCTTGCAGCCTGGGAAGGCACCTGGCATACTCCTCTGGGAGTCAGACAGAAAGAGCATGGCTACTTTTATGTGGCTGTTTCATACTCTGCTGAGTATTGCTCTTCTCCCTATCGCTGCCTTTCTTAGGAAATGACATCTCCTCACCACCATAAAATTTGTGGATGGGTTTTTCACCCTGTGTGAGGCTCTTTTCTGTGGCCTTAGGTTTACATAGGAGCTTGTTTGCAAACCGATTACAAAGTTGTCTGCTGCTGATATATTAGTGTCTTAGTCACTGTGTTTCTGGCCTCTGGCCAGGTACGTGCAGTGTTTCCTGAAATACCGTCTGCTCCTTGCTTTCCTGTTTGAATGCTGGCCGTTGGCCTTCACACGCTGTCACCCTGGGATTTCACCCGCGTGGCCTCCAGTTTAACGCGTAATTGTTTTATGGGAGCCTTGCGGAGCGTCGTCAATACAAACACAGCTCTTCTGCTGCAGGGCTGCCGGGGCTTGGAGGCCAGCAGCTTTTCCGCGCCCCCAGGCAGGATGGGATCTGTGCCCTCCTGTGATGTGCTGCGTGCTTGCAGCCCCCCGGCTGGGCGGTGTGGGCGCTGGGCTGGCGGGCTCAGGGGGAATTCGGGATCCAGCTGCCCTCCCTGGGGAAGCGGCAGCTAGGGCAGCGCTCATCCATTTCAGCAGGCAGTTTTTGAGGGAGTTGCCATATTGCTGCTTGCCAATCGCTGTGCATCGGGTGGCCAGAGGTGACTGTGGTTAGCCCAGCAGTAACACAGGGCACCCTGGCCGGGGGGAGGAGACCAGTGTTCCCGCTGTGCTCTGTGGGTGCAGGGTCCCACTCTTCTCTCACCAAGTGCCTGTAAGCTGTTGGGAAAGGTCTCAGGAAAAGTACACTTCATCATCTGTTGTTGCTGCCGTCTCTTCTTCCTCTTGCAGCCTGATAAGGCAGCATGAGTGCCTGAATATCTGTTGTGATCTGGGGGTTGTGGTTTGGTGTGTTTTTCTTGTGTTGAATATAATTTCTTCAGTACTGACAAGCAGCGAGCAAAGAGTCTTTGGGCATTCTGATTCCCTCGCTCACTAATTTTTGTTTACTCCAACCCCTTAAAAGGCAAAGCAGTTCTTATCTCTGAGCGGGAGATTGAAGCTATCTCTTTATCTGCAGCATACTTAAGAATAAGACGGTTTTTTCTAGTGCTGTGTTTTTATCTGAGAAAACATGAAACACAATGGAGAGAGTTTAAGCGAAAAGCCAAAGTCCTTGGACTCCAAAGGCATCAAAGCCTAGATACTCTCCTTTGAAAATGTTCTTTGGATTGGCTATCGTTATTCTTAGGCATTTATAATGCATCCATCAGACAGGTTTTATCTTAGCTAATTTTGTCTTCCTTTTCTTGACGCCTTCGTCTGTTTTTACTTTGATGCACTGAACTGAACAACCTCAAAGTATACATGCAGGAGAAAATCCAGTTCTGGGAGGTGGTGCTGCATGGGGGGCAGGCCGTGCTGGCAGCCTTCCCGAGGAGCTCTGCTCTCCCCTGAGCCTGGCAGGGTGATTTCCACATTGGTTGCGTGTGTCGGCAGATCCAAGCATTCCCTGAGCACCATCACGCCACACATCCCCTCCGCTCTGTGTTGTAAATCCAGCCCTGAAGGAACTCTTACAACAAACTTTGTGCCTGAGCTTGAATGTCTGTAAAAACAAGCAAATCGGATAATTCCCATCAGGTTCCCATTAAATTAGATCATCACAATGAGGTAGTTAGTTATTTTATCTTGTTGTTTGTTTGTTTGTTTTTAAAGGAAGCAAACAGAGTATTATGAATGAAATATCCAAACAGTAATTGCATTGGCATATGCTGGATTCATTTTGATCCAGGAAGGAGACCTCTCAGATGGAGCCTACTACAGAAGAGTGTGCAAGGAAGAAATAAAAGATCAGCAGGATCCCTCAGTTCTGCAGGTGGCTGATTAGCCTGCTGTCAGTCTGTTTGGTGGGAGTGATCTGTGCATGGCTTGGAAGGAGCTACAACCTTAACTGAATCTGTGTCCTGTTGGGGTCTGAGCTTGACAAACCCAGCAGCTTACCGAGTGAACATGACATACAGGGATGATATTGCCTAAAAAGACTCAACACTAGTGTCTGAGGGAGCCAGAATGCTTCTAGGGGGATTAATGATGCGAGGGTACTTACAGAATTGGGTGCCTTTAATGAAATTCAAACATCATTGGTCTCTCTGTGTAAAGAGGGAAAACAGGCAGCATGTCAATCTTTGTGCTGAACTTTGTTCAGCCCGTCCCCGTGGCCAGCTTTGGGCAGGAGCAGGCCTGGGACAAGCATCAGACACTCTCTCTCCAGCCATGCTGAGAGGCCACAGCGAGGCATGGTGCCCTGGGGAGGGTGCGTGACAAGGACTGTCTGGGTGCTTTTCCATGTGGTGCCCAGGGCAGCCTCGCTTCTCTGACTGCTCAGCCTCTGGTAGCTTAGAATGGCATGCAATGCTTAAGATTTACTGTGGAAATAATGTTCACAATGATTCATGAAGTGTATATTTCTTAAGGACCTCATATGTGCTAGGAGTTAGGTCCTCAAATGTCTCAAAATCTGTTCTGTTCAGCTGGCCTCTAAATATTTACCAAGTAAAGTGTCTTTCATTGTCCTAAGTAAGTTACCAAGCTATCTTTTTCTCTTAGGTGTGTTTTCTTTCTTATCAATTTCTGATACCTGTGGAAGCTGCTTGTTTGCATGTAGTTCCTTAATTACACTTTTTCTTCTGTTCAAATTTCCTCAGAGGTTGTTAGTTTTGAGGTTTTTCATTTGCACTTCATTTTTAATCATGTAAATTGCCTGTAGTCAGGCTAGCTGTAAGCCAAGAGAAAATCATATGTTTCAGCAGAGAAGTAATGAGATCAGAAGTGAAAAAGATCCTAGCAAGTGGAATAGTGGCAAAAAAAAAGAGGAATAGATTTTGTCTCTCTAGCTCATGTCAAGTAGAAATTTATTCGGCAGAAAATGATGTCGATGGGGTTAGTATGGCAAGTGCAACCTGACTGACAGAAGAACGTGCTTGGAGTTTGTCATTTTGAGTTCCTTGCCTCCTAATTGCTTTTCTGAATCATGCCGATACCCTCTATCAGCTTTGCTCGACAAAGTTAGAGACCTCCAGAAATACCTTCCGACCAACACTTATGTGATTCTGTGCCACACACACTCCTGCCCAGGAAAGTGAGATCTCTGTCTGTATAGATCAGGTGTTTTTCATTCCTCTGCAAATGGTAGGACACTCTTGTGGGGTCGCAGTCTGTGCTACTTTGACAGCAATGAATTTTGGATTTGTTCAAATCCCTTTCACCACTTCTTTGCAGAGAAAAAAAGCTGTTGTTGTTCCTTGGTTGGTTTTTGGTTGTGTTTGAGATGTGAAATTCCCAAGAAGCCTAAAAAGTACAAAGTGCAAAGCAAAACAAAACCTCTGGGGAAAGAGGAAGAATCGGCTCGTAACAAAGGAGATGGGCTGCATAATGTGTCAGGTGTTTTTTCCCTGTCACAATAGGGAAAAGTTGTTGTACACTGCTGCGGACTGTGTCATTTGTGTCTCATGTCTGTTTTGCCCTGAGATACACAAGTGCTTGTGTTGGGTGTCCCATGCAATCCATCTTCTGCCATCTTTGTTCCTGAGAAAACACAAGCATCAAAATAGTTCAAATGTGTTACTCTCCAAAGCAGGCTGCAAAACCTGTGCAAGTGCATTAGAAGGAGAGCTGAAGCTGGGATCACCGTGGGGAGAAAGAAAAAGGAGCCATGCTGTGTTTAATACTTTTTCCATTGCATCTTACTGTGGGAAAAACCTGCATTCACTATGCTCTGTGTGTGTATGCCTCTCTGGAGAATTTGCGGAAGACATAAGCCCGAGAATTAAAAGTAAGTGGTATCCCTTAACAAGGGGCAAGTCCAATCTGTATGGGACTTGAAACACAATATTTTCCTCTCTTAATAGGCAAGTATGGTTAGTGTTCCGGCATCTGAGAATAGAGGGATGGGCTCTGAGGAAGCTTGTTTGAGGAAGAAGTGCGATCTGGATTCTTCTTTGTGATCATGAAGCTAAGTGGTGGAGAGATATGGTCCCACCAGGTCCAAGTAAAATCAAATTGGATTGTGAAGGGCCTATCACTTGGCTCAAATACTCTCTGATAGGATAAAGCAGCAGCACAGTTTTGCTGGTCAACTTTGGAGTATGATGTAGTGAGGGTATTAGTAAAAGTTGATACGGAGAAGGAAGTTTTTAAGGAAAGTTTAAGCTATGGATGGGAGTGCCAGGGGGCTTTGAGCTCCAAACACAGAGAGTTTCTGAGGACTGAAACAATGAAGGATGCAAAACCATCACCTAGGAAGTAAACCATGACTTTTTGACAACCAACCATCTGTGCCAAAGTGAAGAGAAAAAACAGGCAAATTAAAAAAAGCGTCACGCTGTCATTGCTGGCTAGTAACACAGATGTTAAATTTATTTAAAGCCTGGGACTAATAGCTACACTGAATTAAATGCAGCTGATTTTGGTATGAATACAACCAAAGCTGGAAGATTTCACAAGACACTTTTAAAGAAGGAAATTGTTAAGATGTGCCCTTTACACATCACTAGCTAAGTGGTGTATATTTGCTTCTCTGAACTACTGTGCCAGTTGGATGTCTGCCAGGCTTATAATGTTGCTTTAAAAGGGATCACTTGCCATGTGGAGTTTTTGCATTTTCTGTTATCCAAACAGGCTCACTTGAATGTAACTTATTCCAGGCTGCCAAGGACCCAGTTCTATGAGGAGCCAAATGAGCTCAAGCCCCCTGCCTGCTAGCGGAAGCTGCTCAGATCCCACCACAGAAGAAATAGTGCTGAAGGCATATGCCACCAAGCACCTACTGTGGAGTCTCAGCAGCCTGCTGCATGGCAGTCAGGGAGCAATGTATCATTGGGTTATAAAATGTCTAGCCACAGAAGCATTTTAGTCCTTCCAAGTGCAATGCTGTGGACTTGTCAAAAAAGAACAGCAGCTCTTCTCTCACATGGGAGATGACAGCTAGAGGTGGTTTGGGGGAATATTAGGAAAGGAAAAAGCTGCTTGGGTTTTTGGAACTGGGCTATCACCCACCCCAGTCCTTGGATGAGGCCTTTCTAGGGATAACCGAGTGGCACTGTGAATGTGGGCAGCTCTGTGTTTGTGATCCAGCCCTTGTGGGATCAAAGCTAAAGTCATCAGGAGCTTTTCTGTGCAGCTGGCTTGCTGCTCAGAAAGCACATAGTCTGCAAGCTTCAGTGTCCCTGCCACATAATACACCAAAGCTGTTGGACTATTGCTCGTTCCTCCAGACCTTCCTGGCTCGTTTGCACCGTGGCTCCCCCAGACTGAGGGCTAGGGTCTGTGGGCAAAGCTTCATGAGGAGCCCTCTGGGTGAAGACAACCCCGTCATACAGTGGCCTCCTACAAAGAGGGACCCTCTCAGATCTTCTTGCCACCCCTCTGAGTTCAGTGCTTTCTTTCTATTCCTTGAGGCCTTTCAGCATCTCCTTTAACAGCTTTAAGGCTGTGTCACCTCTCTCTTATGTGGTGAGGTCATGTTTCCGAGGAGATCTTTAAGGGAAGAAGCATAAAAATAAAACCAAGGCCAAACTTTCTCCTCTTGAAATAAGCACTAATTTTCTTCCAGCAGGAGCCTGTCTAATTTCAAAATCTCAGTCTCTTTTAGAGAGGGGGACTGTGGTTTTACACAGCCTAGCAGCACTGGCAACGGAAGGGCCCAACAGTGGAAAACTGAGCTTGGAGCTGGGAAGGTTACTTGGCAATCAGGTGGTCTTTCACTGAAATCACAGAGAGAAGACCTCTCCGTATCGAGCCCACAGCACTGCACCTTCATTCTTCATTTGCTGTTGAGGAACTTTTCCCTACTCCCAGGGAAACAGCTTTTGGCTCAGTGGCCACAGGGCCGAACCTGACGGCCGAAGCTACCAGGCACTGATTAATGTATTGAATTCTTGCTTTTCTTCCCTGCTTCCCTGCCCCTCTTGGTTTTGTTTATTGAAACAGGGGAAGAAGCACAGTATAAGAAGACCTACAACTGGATCCTTTAAAGCTGTCAGAGTTTATAGCAGTAATGCTTGCTCTGAAAAACCCTGATTAAACAGGATTCTTTGGGGAGCTGAACTAATTTCCACATTCACCTTTAAACTTTTGGCATGCAGTCATCACTATGAAAGTTCAATTCAGCAGGCTCGTGCTGACTTCCTGTTGCATGAGGCATCTCTCTTCTGGAAGAAAGAAGCAAAGAGCCAGTTCCAAAACACTACAGAAACCGTGTCGCTAAGGGCCTGGTCGTGCCTCCTGGCCGGGCAGCAGCAGCTCGCCAAGGGAGGGCTTGCAGAGGCACCGTCCCTCCCAGCGTGCCACGCTGCGTTCGCCGAGACAAGCCACGAGTGAGGGTTAAGCAGTTCTTTGCTGCTTTGTAGGGTCAGGGACAGCCGCAACCCAGCCTCTGCTAAGTCACTCGTGAGCAATCAAACTCAGAGTGCTTTTGGCCATGTCTTGTGATCCTTCACTGCTGCGGCCTGTGCTGAAATAGAAAGCCCCCAGCCCTATCCCTCCCAGGGGTCTGGCTGAGCATCAAAACTTCTTTTTTTTTTTTTTTTCCACCAGCAGAAATCTGGAGTAACTCCACTGCCTGCAGTCAAGTCTCGGCCTGTTCATGTGCGAGGAAGAGTGACACACAGATACAGTGAGGGGGATATTTTAAAGGGCAGGCTCTGTGTCTTTATATGAACACAACATTCAAATCCTGCAATACAGAAACAGACATCAAAATGTTCATTGTATCTCATTCTGCCCTTGCTTGCAGCCAAGTTTGTCACAGCTGATTTTTGCTGATGGAAGAGAGAAGGAGCCAGCCCCACAACAGCAGTTTCCTGCCACCAGCCACCTTTCCCGTGAGGAGTTAATACGAAGAAACAGCTGGGGAGGAGCATGCTTTCAAAGCCATGTAGTGGCTGATTCGGGGGAGCTGAGGCTGCTAGCATGGCAGTCAGGGCAGCAAAATGCCAGGTGGGACCAGAGCTCGCTCGGGGCTTCCCAGAGCTGCTGAATTTTGCCAGCAACGGACAGAGGTCTGGAGCTGGCCTGTTTTGGTCATGAGCAGGAAGAAATCCGAATGGGGTACAAGGCCCTTGGGAGCAGGGGTTAGTGCTGCCGTGGGCACTGGACTACGGCAGGACCTGGGTGACAGCTGCGCTTCCTCGCTCAGCAGCAGCCGCTGCCCCTTTCCCCAGTGGCGATAGCAGCAGATGGCTGGCTGTGGGGCAGCACTGGCAGGGAGGGGGTGGCAGAGGGTCCTCTGCAGGCAGCGCCCGCTTTGCCCGGAGCTGGGCCTGGCTGGAAGCAGTAACTGCTGCTGCTGGCTTGAAGCCAGCGATAGAGAGCTGCACCCCCAAAGAGAGGATCCAGCTTCGGAAACGACTCTTGGCTGCCCAGACGGATGGACCCGGCCAGGTTGCTGCGTCTGGTGTGGGAGGCCCGGGCTGGGGCTGTAGAAAGCCCCGCTTGCTCCTCTCTGATGGCCTTGTTACCAAAGGACTCTCAGTCAGAAAGTGATTTAAGTGAGAAATGTCTTTTGGCACTCAGATGCCTTTTTCAAGGAGATGAACTTGGCCTGGATCCAAACACGACTGTTTATTATCTCACTTCTAGTTCATTTTGGTGTTCTTAACATCTTTTGAGGGAAATGTGCACGTTTTTCCACTTGCATGTGGGCAGAAGGGAAGCCACCTCGCTCAGCGGTGGCTGCGCTGTTTGCAGCAAGGCATATCCCGAGGAGCTTGTTCTGGGGTAAGCGGGGGTGGCCCCTGAGAAGACATGGGGATGCTTAAGAACCGCAAAGGGGCTGGAGATGAGGAGGGCATGAAACATAGGCAGAAGAGTAAAGCCAGAGGGGAAGGGCAGCAACGTGGAAGCCCCGTGTCAGGCCGAAGCGCTGCGAGAAGCTGGGAGCGCGAGCCATCAGGTGTGACAGGAGGCGAACGGCCGCTGCCGAGCACAGCAAACGCACGCGCTGCGGCACGCGGTGCGTCGGCACGTCCCGTCGCCCGCTGCATGCTAGTGCCTGTACTGAAACGCTCCTTCAGAAACCCTCCCTCCTGGAGGGCAACTGGTTCCTCAGGGCCGGGGCGGCGAGCTGGCGAGGGGCTGTGGCTGGCGCCGGCTCGGGGCAGCGATACCACGCTGGAGCTTGGGCCCAGGCGCTGTGGGAGCGTTGAGGATATATTGAAAAGACCCCAGTTGTCCACACATAGGTGCATAAGGCACTGTAAGGTCAAAAGGCACCGGCAAATCTCATCGTTTGGCACCACGTGTTATACAAGGCACTGGGGTTTGCCTGGTTCTCTTGCACTGAAACTGGACGGTTTGACTAAAAGGCATTCAAAGGCCTGAACTTCAGAGAGGTTCAAATTTAACTAAATTTTCTGTCTCCTTTGTTTTCTGCAACAAGGTTTTTGGATGCTTAAAGAAAAGTACAATTTTTTGTGTCTGTTTGTAGCCAAGGAAAAAAATGGAAAATCATTCAAAATTCAATTAAATATTTAAATCACAGTTTCTATTTAGAAACCGCTGCTTTATCAAGTTAAACAATCCATTAAGTTCATAATCGCACTCCATCTTATGGGGCACAGTGCCTTCTGAATCTTTTGAAATGAGTATTCATGTCAGCATACTCTGAGGTGAAATTAATCTTCCGTTATATTGTTTCATTTTGCTGCTGACTGAAATAATTTTCTCAATACCTTTTTCATTGTTTATTTGCTTTTCTTTTTGATACATGACTTATAAAGGAAATTTGAAAACAACTCAAAAAGCTGAGATTCCTGGTAAGTTTTTAAAAACTCTTTAAATATTCAGCTATCTTCTGCCATCAGTGTGCTTTTAGCAATTGCCTTTTTATCTGTAGCAGGTGCAGCAAATGTCCCTGCAAGAATTACTGTGGTCTTGAAGGTCTCGTGGTGTCAGATGATCACATACTTAAAGAAAGGGATTTTGCAGAACAGTGGTAGTCAATTCTGGGGGATGGAGTCCACCGGAAGGAATCAAACAGAAGAAGGAATCAAACCATGTACTTTGATAGGGACCAGGGATGTCCAAGCACTTCCACATTAGTCAACACATGGGACATCACTGGCAGACAAGACACATTTTACAATAATGGCATCACAGACGTGACAACTAAGTCAGAGTATACTTTTGCTAGAAATGTAGTTGTCATTCATTAGCTTTACTGCACACATAATAACATTTATTTGAACATTATTATGTTGAAAGTGTTGAATAATTTTTCCACCGCAGATCTTATATCAAGGAAAGTTTTCCTTATTTAGTTAACTCTAAAAATAAATGAGGTGAAGACTGCTGTTTATTTTTACTGGTGTGTCTGATTTCTAGAACTAGGATGACTTAGAAATACATTGGATTTGTAGACTATGAGATATGGCATTGTTTTAAAGTTCTGCATCTTTTTGAAAACATAATCTTTTCCACTAAGTGACTACAATATGTGGGTTATTAATGTTATGAGACTTGCAATGAATGCTTGGAGGTTAATCTTATGTCATATTAATACCACTAGCAACGAATGCTTGGAGGTTACTCTTATGCTGTCTTAATATCGCTATAAAGGATAGCGACTGCAGCAGGAAAGCCATCACTGCTCTTTAATGTGTTGGAAGTGACTAGGTTATATCAGTAGAGCCAGCAACTGAGCAAAATCTATTCTTGTTTTTGTGTTGCAAGGTAGTTTGATATCTAGACATAAAAGAAATGTCTCTAACCTTAGATTGTCTCTAACCTTCTTTGTTCTGTACCTCATATTTAGAATGACTGCCCAGCTCTTCAAAGATGTTTCCTGCCGTTGTTGTTAGTTGTTGTTGACTGTCTCACTTGGAGTCCAAACACTTCCTGATAGTATATATCAGATCTCTTTTAATATCCCAAAAATCTTTGAGTGCCCTGTTTTATCAAAAGGAACTTGTCAGAACTGAGACTTTCTCTGCCAGACATTTTCCATGGTGATTTCCTTACCTTGCTTCAGCCAAGGGGAATAACAACAGCAGAGCTGCATCAGCCCAGGCTTAGGTACCTGGTCTTCTGCAGTACTTCGGCCACCTGGAGTTCTGCTGTTCAAAGGTGGCTTTACATTTGTTATTACTTCATGTTTTCTTTTTGGATTTTTCTTCTCCTATGTAGTTTGCTTGAGAGATTTGATCAGCTTTTTCTTGCTTGTTGGTGCAAGATAGGCAATTGTGCGCTTAAAATCAGTTAGAGTCAACGTCTCTGAGCACTACTGAAACTGCTAGCATCGCTTATAAATTTTGTTCTACCTGTTAGTGTTAATCAAATGAGCTTCCTGCTTTTCCTCTGATGTCCCAGCTGACTATTTCCATGTTCTCATATTGGCTTTTTCTGAACATTTTTGTTACTGATTGAGATAATAATCTTCCCAAAAATCATTAAAGTGAGGAATGTGTAAGAGAAAGTGTACTTTATAGAGAGAGGAATGGTTCTCCTTTTTACTAGTAAGAGAATTTGACAACAAGAACAGTCTTGAGTAAGAGCTGTCTCTGCAGTTTCTAGTATGATGAATTTTGTCTATTTCTGTTTTTCTTTCCATGGGATTCTTCAGTGCCTCCAGAGAACTGCTCAATGATGCCAAAATTGTATAACATCTGAACTTTCCCTGGTAATGCCATGCTTGGACACTAGAAAAAACAGTATAACAACCTGATTTTATATTAGTCAGCCTCGTAATTGTTTCTCATAGATTCAAAAAAAACCCAGCGAAGAGTATAAACAGAGCCTCTTACATACCTGTTACATTTGGTTTCCTTCTAAAATGAAGCAGTTCCATCTAACTCCCAGTTTACTGAGTAGGAAGAATATTCACAGGCTTCACTATAATGTGTTTGCTCTCGGAGACCTGAAATGTTGTTTTATTCTCATAACGTGGGGACAGCAAAATATGACTTTATACTAAGAGCAAGCAATGAATCAGCGGAGTATTCTTTTTTTTTTCTTCCAGAAATGAATAGTGTTTATTATATGACATAATTCTTCATTCCAAATTTCCAAGGCCCAGTTGTTTCCTTGCTGAATATGAGTAACTCACATGAATTCAGCTAAATTTTCTGACTGTTTCAAAGGGGAATAGTTATATCATCCAACCTACAGAGTTTGGTCCCAAATGGAAGGTTGACATGACTTAATAAATAAAGTACCAAAGGACTGAGGACAAATCTAATATGATAAGGAGCATATAAATACAGCTGTTGCTATTGTGAAAAATGTCACCACTCCTAATCTTTCACTAGTGAAGGATAATGTAACATTGAGAATGATACGGGTGAGGTGAATTATTAGCAGCGCGTTTGCATAGGTAAAAAAACCAAAAGAACATTGTTAAAATGGAAGCCAAAACCATGGATATAAAGCAGATTCAAATAGGATGCAATAAAAGAGAAAGCTCATAGATACGTATATATTTTAAAACTCAGTTATAGGTTCATTTAACATATAGGCTATTATATTGTGAACTGACCTTGCAGTAAGCATAAGAGAACAGACTTCGGGCCATCATTTTTACTAAGCATATAATCACACATCAAATGTTTGCAATATACTCTTCTCCCAGAAACCAGCTTACAGGGAAGAATATTCTGTTCCTCTGGAAAGTACTTCCGTAAGTGAGAAGTCAGTTCAGGAAATGCTTCTTTACCCTCTCTGAAAAGGTTGCAGTGCTTTCCACGGGGGAGGGGGCTGTAGAAAGCAGTCAGCTATGACCCACAGTGTCCACTGTGCACATAAATAGAGGCCTGGCACTTCTTCCCAACACTGAAATGTTCTGTGAATTGGATAATAAAGCAAAAGATCTGTGTGTCCATAAAATTAACTCAGCTACCAAGAGAAGTGTTAGCAGAGATGTTGTGCTTGCAACCATGATCCATCTGTACACAGAATTTTGTGATGCCTCCCCCACACTCTTACCCTGCTACCTGTGATCGTCTTCCAAGTAGTTTCACCCCCTACATAAAAAAAAAACTGGACAATAACTAAATTTTTGTAATAAAGTAATTTATCCATTCCTGCTATGTTTTACTATAGACCCTGGATAAAAAATAAATGTACGTTTGGAAGGCCTGGTTGCCTCCTAAATCATGAGAATGAGAAATTCTATTGGATAATAAACACTGCAAATTAACACAGCATTTTTTATAATTGTTCAACAATTTCAAACTGGTCATCACTTTCTTTTATTGTCACTGGCACCAAAGTAGGGCACTTCTGTAACAACATAACCTCAGTGCTTGCCTAGTCAGGGTTGGAAAGCACCTGGAGACTTTCCTTAGGTGTTCTGTTTGATGTTGTAAATCTAGATTGGAACCATTCTAATGCAGCGGATGCAACTTTTTATTACTCTGTTGGAGGAAGAGACTACATCAGACAGATCTTCCTGATCCAACAATGTGATTCAAGGACACATAACGCTGCCTCTGGATACGGTGTAAGACTTGATCCATTCAGCGAGCCCTGAGTTTCACTCCAGCCAGCTAGCAGGATGTCTGCTTACGAGGGAAAATTTGCAATGAGGGTACATAACTGATAGTTTCCTAGTCTACCCCAACGGTAGGCTGTGTAAAGGTATGTTACTATTTTAAACTGTTGTCACAGCAATAATGTTGTGTTATAATCACCTACTCTTCTTTTCGTGTATCTGTCACCAGATGGCTGTTGTTGATGATTTATAGCATTATATTTCAGACCTCATTAACCAACATAAGAGCATCTATGTGCTAATTTCATCCCGTCAAATATTATTTGTAATAAACATCCAGATAGTTTCACCCAGAGGGGTTTATTGACTAACACAGTAATGAGTCAGTGCTCACACGCTGCTCCTGTGGGTCTGTCGTTAGCGAGCAGGTTGGGTGTATGCACCCCCTCTCAGCAGCCGTGTGTTGTACAACCTTTCTTGCTGGTGTCATTAACATGAAAGCGAGCCGTTCAGCAGTTTCTTCTAAAATCAATGAAATGATCCCATTTAAAGCTTTCCCTTTCCCTGGTAATCTGCAGCATCTCTAAAAACATACTTGTAACACAGCCCCCTCAGAGAGTATTTTCTTCTTATCTGAAGAGCTTATGGCAGAGTTCTCAGTTTAGGCAACAAAGTGTTTTTTTATTTCAAGAGCTTGATGTACCATCTGTTAGCAAAGCAAGGAAAATAGCCAGCCCTCAGCAGTGTCTGAGGGCACAGCTGGCCCAGCAGGTCCTGGCTTTAGGTGCTGAGACCCAAATCATCTTCCTGTGGTGCTCCTCATTTGCCCCAACTGATGTCAGTCGTGGCAGACCCTCAGCCTACCTTGATATTGTCCGTGGCACCACATCCCAACTCAAATAAGTGGCTTCTAGACAACCTTCAGGAGAAAAGGTTTATCAAGGTTGTCAGTCCCACATCCCTGTCTAGGGCAGACTGTCGTTGACAGGAGAAAGGTCCCTTTAAAATAGCTCTTGACCTATAGTCAACTCCAAAGTCCAAACTCAGCATAAATCCCGGGGCATGGCAAGGGCCCAGGAGAGCCTTTGTGCTCTGCTTGTTGGATGGCCAGTGAGGCTGAATGCAGCCTGCAATGCCTGCCAGTTTAGGGATATGTCTTTATTTTTTTCCACTTGAAAATAGCTACAGTTATGTATAGCATTTGATGACATTTCCAAAACAGTCTAACTGGACTGTAACATGAGTGTTGGCCTGAGCTCCACTGGGGCCAAAGTTCGAGGCGGATGCTGGAGAAGGATGGACAGTCAGGGCTGCCTGAAGCAAGTGAAGATATGCAAGGTGTGTGTGAGAGACCCAAACTGCTGGTAAACCCACAGACTGGGGAAAGCTGCTGGAGGGGACTTCCTCCCTCCCGGCTGCTGCTGCTGGTGCTCATTGCGGGGGCATCTCTGCCACATCTCAAACTGCTACTTGCCCTGAGTCAGAGGTGGGCACAGGGCAGAGCAAGGAGCAGGAAGCAGAGCACTAAGGGTTTGTTATGGGACTGGTTTAACACTGCTGTGCAAACTGTTTTATCAGCCTATGATGCTCATTACCAAGGGTAGGCTATTGGGGCAACACAAATAACAGTTCTGCTGGAATAGCAATTCTGTGGTCGGTATTAAGGGTACTTAGGATCACTCCCAATATCTAGAAAAAATGAGTAGTATGAATTCATTAAAAGCTACAACTGCTGTGGTGTGGCCAGTACCAGCCTAGGTGAACAGACGGTGCTTCTCCTGTGTTTTGTTACTGCTGTCACAGATAGGGAGAGATGCTGTTTAAGGGGAAACGTACGAGTGTTTTGTGGCAGATGTTATCCGCTGGGTCTTGGAATAAGAAAAACAGCCTGGATTTCATGTCCCTGTGATCTCTATTTCAAGGACCTGTAACTAGTGGCATGTGATGGATCCTCTGAAAGTTGTGTTTTGTCAGTAGACGGGGCAAAGCTTAGAAAAGGATTTAACAGCAAGCTTTCTGCACAAGTATTTTAGCCTCCTCTAGTGTTTCACTACAGCCTGGGCAGATGAGGGAGGGAGGTTTCTTAAAAGGCTGCAGCCTGTGCATTGCCTTCTGCCACATGGTACCTGCTCCATGTCAACAGACCGAGGACGTGGCACTGCTCCTGTTTGCCACCGTCGGAGCCAAGTGAGGCCTGGGCCAAGCCCAACAGGCTTGCTGCTGCTGCTCCAGGAAGGACAGCCTTGCATTGCCCCAGCCAGTCTGCAGCCTCCTGCAACCCAGCAAGGTAAGACAGAGCTCAGTATCCTCCCCCGAGACTCGCCTGGAGCTCTTCTTGTTGTTTGCCTTTGTTTTAACGCTTAGGCAAATCCACCCTGAAGAAGAACCTGGGCCTGGACCCTTGTCTTGCAAAGCCAGGTAAGCCAAGCTTTCGTACTGCGAAGCCATGCACGACTTTTGTTAGAGTAGTTCACTTCAAGGCAGAGTTGCTGTGAAGTGGGTCAGGCAGGAAGATTTTTGGAGTCTGTTCCAGAGTCCTTTTCTTCCTTGCTACCTTGGGCCACTCCAGGAGCTATGTCTTGGTAGACTGTAAGAGACTTTGGCTGGTGGGCAGCCAGATGAGCAAACAGTTGTCCTAGTTCCCTTGCCTCCCTCTGCTGACTTCTAGCTGAAGTTCCTCTGTGGTCCGTGTGCATGGCCTGACGCTCATGGAAGTTTTTGTGTTGCCAGACAAATGTTTCGGCAGCCGCAGTCTGACTCCAACTGCTCTTAAAATCCCATTTGCAGGATTTCCTCTCTGATTTGTGTGGAGGCAGTTGTAAGCAATTGGCTAGATTTCCCACACGCTCTTCTGGCAGCTTCTGCAGGAAATTGGCACAACGGTCTGTGATCCCGAAATGTTCTTGTTGCTCCATGAGCGGTGCTATTGTGCACCTAGGCCCTGTCTAAAAATAGTCAGGGATGTTTCCTGCTCTGAAAAGCTTATTAAGAGAAACGTAACCTAAAAGAACATCTTCCATTTTTTTATCATAGAAAAACAGTTCTGGATGTGACCACTACTATCTGTACTTTTCCACAGATCACAAGCCTAAAATTATTCAGAATGCATTTTTCTTTATACTTTTTACATAATTCAAATGCACAAATCAAACCTTCTTCACATACAAAATTCAAATGGTAAAAATGAAAATCAAATGTGAAAGAATTGATGCAAACATGTTTTCCTTCCACAGAAGTCTGTTAATGAGGAGAGCATTGATACTTGCTGTTAAAACATTGAACTTTACAAGTGAGCCTCTTAAACTTGGAAGCCTTGATAACAGGATTTCTTTTTAACTCTCCTGCCTTAAAGCTTAATTTACCTCTGCAGAGCCTCTAGTTTTTAGATGAGCTTACAGATGAGCCAGCAACAAAGCGCTCTTTTGTTGGGAAATTCTTCAGACTATTTGCATGTGCTGGCTCAGAGAAACGCAGGTTCTCCGAGCAAATGCTTTGGAGTATCCAAGCTAGTATCTAAATAGGCGAGTGTCCTGCTCTGACCTGGGTATTAAGGTGTTCAGCTGGATGAGTTAGAGACTTGTTGCCTGACAGGTCAGTACTCAAAAAATCATGTTTGATAAAGCTGATTGGAAGATTCATTTTATTCATGAAAAAAATATATTTTTGAAAATACTAACCAGCACTCCCCTGTGCAGCTCGCTGCCTTGCCTGCTCCTTGGTGGCGGTGGCACTGCAAGCTCTCCTGGAGCGCTCTGGCAAAATTAGTGACTCACTGGCAAGATGGTTTTAAAGGGTTTTGTTGGGGCACAAAAATTTTGTTTGGCAGCGTGTGATGCCTTCCTGCTTCTGCCATGGTGAGGAGCCGGCGGGGGCGGCAGTCCCTTGCTGCAGCCGCTATCGAATGAAGGCAGGCAGCCCCGGCTCTTGCCTACTCATGTTTTCCAAATGTCCCTGTCACTTAAATATGGCAATTTAAGGAATAAAAGTCAGATGTTTCTTAATAACATCTGTATAAACATTGCTTTTGCTAGGAAGTCAATTAAGCTCTAGTTTTTCTTCACAGAGAATGATAGCTGCGCTCTGATGAGAAATGTACTTGATAATTTAATAGGTATTTTGTCTTTTTTTCTAACAAGCTGTGTTGATTTCTGAGCTGTATACTATTCACTAAGTGAGGAAAATGAATGAATTGCAGTAAAACATTAGAGGATCCATTAACGTGAAGGATGTTTAATCTTTGCAAACTGAAAACGAAGCTTGTGAGCCATCCAGATTATTAACATCTGAATGATAAAGAATTTTAGAAAAGAATTTGAGCGTTAGGAAGTGCCAAGTTTGTCAAAATCATGACTGTGTGCAGGTAAAAATGGTAGTTTCTGAAATTAAAGAAGTGTTTTGAAAATAATTGTGTCATGAAAATAATTGTATTTTGACATTTTGAGTAAGAAATGTGTTTTACTGTCAGTATTTCTGGGTAGTAGAATACTTTCAAAGTAAAAATGAAAATGTTCAATAATTTTTCAGGGCTTCGTTTTAAATGAATCACCCCTAGGCTGGGAGAGGCTTTTTGACATTTTGAGTTTATAAAACTTTTCAGCTGTCTTCTGTTTTAGAATATGGAAAGTCTTCAAAATATCAAATTTAATATGACTGACAAACCTTTCCCACTCAATCCTAGTGGTTAAATGACCGTATCTGGCAGAATTGTGGGGCATATTACAACATCCAGGTGGTGCTTTAGCTAAGGGTGGTAAATTGTCAATGTGTGATAATAATCTTGAAGATTGTTTGTGCTGATTTTTTTCTATTATCGGCCCCTACCACAGGTTAGATTTTCTGGAAAAACAGTAACCAGTTTTGACAATGAGCTAGTTTGGCAGTTAGAAAACAAATCAGATTTTAATTTTGTTTCAGAATGGCATTACTGGAGAAGCAAGATGTATTGGTAGGAGGTAAGTTTTATATTAATAACTGCCCCCATGAGGGTCTTTTGGGATGTGGGAGAGTAGAAAAGAGCCACTTTGTGGCCACCTTTTTATGCTCGTGGGGTAGCTTCCACCTTGAACAGACCTGAGGCCAGGACCTGCTCAGAGATTTGCTGTACCCCAAGGTAAAGAGCTAACATGTATTTTGGGGGAGACTGTAACAAAATGCTGTCCCAGGGTCAGGGCAGAAGGGAGCATGGAGCGGACGCAGGCTATTTCTGGATAACTCTGGGCTGCTGGATGCGTGCTCCCCCTGCCACCCAGGCAGCGCGTCCGGCTCAGCTCCGCGTGGCACTCTGCTCCCGGGCTTTGCTTCCACTTGCCAAAATGACCCTTGGGCTGGCTAAGGAACTGGGAACAAGGCGGTCTGGCTCCAGCTCATACCCTTAGAGCCTGGTCTGGGATGCACAGCTACAGTTTGTCCCCATTTGTTCTGCAGCGCCTGCAGCCCTGGCCTCGGTAGCTGCAGGCAGCAGCGTAAGCCACCTCTGACCAACTGGCGGAGCCGGTGAAGCATCCGTATCTCTGAGAAATACAGAGGCAAGCTGGAGTCACAGGGACCTGGGAAATGCGGGGAAGGCGGAGCTGCTCCCTCGAGTCACACGAAGCGCAGCGCAAACATGGAATAGCTGAGATTTTTTCCTGTGCCCTCATAATGAGCAGCAGATGCACTGATTAAAGTTTCCTGAGCAGGGGGTGCATGAGAAGGCTCCTTGACAGAACAGAAATGAGCTCAGCTAAAACAGGGTGGCCATGCTTTTTCTATTAGAAAAAGCTTTTTCATCAAAGCCTAACAGTGGGGGCAGGAGGAGGATAGGAGACACAGTAACACTGTCCCACACTAGCTGGTAGCCTTGTGCTGCCTCTGGGATGCAGAAGAGCTGAGTTTAAGCCTTTCTCTGGTTTGGATTTGCTCCATGCGAACATAAGCAGCTCCTGAAAGCCGCTGCATTTCCCTGAGAGAGCCGCCACTTCCCAGGCCCTCTTAGTTCAGCCAACACAGGAAGATTCCTGTGGGAAGTTGACTTTATTAATGATTTAAGCATAGTGCGATGCAGACTGACATCAGGTGAGTGATGAGGAGGATGAGAATGAACTGTTGGGGAAGAAGAGGCTGTGAGCAAACAGTCACTAAAAAGTCTGCAGTTAAGGTAAGTGTTGTGGCCACAGTAGGAACTGATGGAGGCAGGGACAGGACAAGGCACCAAAGAATGAACCAGCGATAAGGCAAGTCACAGGTTTGCATTTCACGAGCTCCTATTTTGTCTCCTAGACTTTTCATAATAACTGGTAAGTGTGGCAAGTAGCAACAATCATCCATATGGGTCCACATTTTTATATTTACAGTAAAGCAAACATGCAGATGGGAGTGTCTCCCAGGATGGCTGGAGTGCTGGAGCCACCTCATTTTGAAGTCTGATACTTTCCAGAAGTGAACAGAAATTCTGCAAAAAACAAGATGTCTATCATTCCTCTAGCACAGTCCCCTCTTACCCACTAATGTGTGTGTCCATAGGTTTGCCACTGATAGTGTGTTTTTATAAGCATTCCCATCTCAGCTGATCATATAGCAGCTGCAATGTGTTGGTGAAATAATTGTCTGTTGCATTGCAATGAGAGGTTAAACATATCCAACAAATCCCATGAAAATGAACCTCCACCACCACAGGAGGTGACATAACCTGCCCCCTTCTGGGGCACTGGCTTGTATTGGGTCTGGGATCACCTTGCATGTGGGCACCCCACTGGCCGGATGCATGTTCCCGGGATGTGCAGCGCTGAGCGGGAGCATGTCTGTGGGCAGGGGGCAGAGCTCTTCCTGCCACTCTGGGAGCCCCTTCGCACCAGCCTCCCAGGATGGTGCATCCCAGCCTCCCGTGGCAATCTGCTCCCTGCTTTGCTACCCCTCCCTGCCTTAGAAAGTTGTTTTCCTGATGGCTACTTGAATCTTTCTTGTTACACTTTAAGCCCTGTTCTGTCTGCATTAAAAATAGAAAAGGCAATGAGCTAGAAATCTGTTTATAGATCCTAAAGCAAGAAATATCTTGTGCGCAGAATTGCTAAATAGTAAACCATTTCTCTTGAACCAAGTGCATGCAAAGAAAATCGAGATATAAAACATTCACAACTGCCTTAGGAGTTCTATGGAAACGAGCTTACTTTTGCACTTTTTTGTGAAAATGGCTTGAAGGAATCTGACATTTTATACACTTGTCTATAGATTACTCCTTAATGTGTGAATTTGCTTTCCCATAGCTTGAGGGATGCGTTTGGAAAGGTCAGTCCCACCTCACAGCTGCTGTGAGGTTGAGGGCTGCAGTTCGGGTGCAGTTTCAATGGGAGCCTGCTGCTCCAAGACTCTCCCTTGTCTCTCCCCCTGTGCTGCCAAACATCCCGCTTGCTTTGCTTTCTCATTGCCAGCAGGACTGCCCAGGGAGAGGACTGGAAGAGGCCTGATAATCCAACTGATTGATTCACAGTCAGAAGATGATGGAGCAAACTTTGGAAATAAAACTGAAACAGTGCAAATGGTATGGCAGTGAGTACCTGAGCCCTGAATCACAGCAGAAAGCCTCCAGGTGCTCTCTGAGCTGGTCATGCTGCGGGCATGGAGAAGGGGGACCCAAAATGTGCCCTCCCCACCATGCCCTACAGCCCCTTTTTGAGCAGCTGATACCTATGTCTTGGTGCTGGACCTCTCTGTTAGGAGCAGTTTGCAGCTCCCAGCCCTGCTTTCATTTGTGATATAGGATATTAGGAGAGATCCTCAGGATAACTTAGGATCCCCCTAGCTAGAGAAGAGAATAAAAAACAGAAAAAACAACCCAAAAACTGAAAAGTCCTGGGTTTTGGAGCTGCTGCCCCTCTGAAACTGGGGTGACCTCTGCAAAAGGAGTTTGCAGGCAGGGAAGAGTCGAGATCCTTCCTCGGCCCCAGCCCCGACCCTGGTGGGGCTCCTGTGCGGTGGCACATCTCTCCACAAGGCTGAAGCTATCAGGAGGCTGCTGCTCAGTCTAGGCTTCGGCGTGAGATTGTCCCCCACATGTTCCCGGTGGTGCTGCAGGTAACAGCCGCAGAAGCTGGGCTCACGCGGTGTCTCCCGCCAGGTGACTGCTCCTGGGAGGCAAGCACAGGGTAAGGTGTCACCACGACTGGAGCGTGGGGAGCGCAATTGCATGACAGGACCTAACCCTGACTGCTCTATATCTTGGGACATTTGGGAAATTGTAATTCTGCTCTGTTCCACTGGTGCAAATAGGGACATCAAGCTTTTAGATGCCTTCAGTTAACTTGAGAGCAATCTGAGTTTTATGTAGCAATTAATAACATGGTATATGTTCCTTACAGATTTATTGGTCTCTATATTCCTGAAGTTATGGTTGTTTTTACTGAATTGAAAGCTCTGAAGAATGTAATATAATATCTTAAGACTAAACTCTGGCTGTTGCTTTTGAAAGTGAGTATATCTGAATACCAGAGAGAGGAACAGAGATTAAAGCATGCTTTTCAAAACTCTTTTCAGGCACAATTTTTACGTGACTGCAAGAAAGTGATAGGACCTGAAGCGCTCTTTGGTAAACCTCAAGTAGTGAATCAAAGCAGAAGAAATTCTTAGCATTGCTCAGATTATGCTTGATGCAAAAGAAGACACCGTGTGATACAGACTGATTTCATATTTAGGGCCCTGAAGAAGCATGATACGGCTAGCTGTCAAAGATTCCTGTTAACTCAAACAACAGTACCGTAAGGTAACCAGAGAACAAGTAATACTGCTTTCTGATCAATGTCGAGATGTTCAAGCAAGAGCCGGCTGAATGTCCTAGACCATTTCTCACTCCAATCTGTACCTTGCAGCCTTCTTTTTAGGAGAGTGTTAAGTCGGAGAGTTGTCTAATGTTACCATTATAACCAGACTTTGAATGAACAGTGTCTCTCCCTCGTGCTCTATTTCTGTGAGGAACGTAAGGGTCCTCCTCATGCTCTGAGTCTTCCCTGTGACTCCCGTGGTGACTGCATTGCCCAGCGTTGCGTGGCCCATGCCATGCTCCATGCAGTGGGCCTGCCTGCTCCTGGCAGTTGCACACAGGCTGGAAATACTTGCACAGCGTCTTGCAGGGGTGCTCTGGGTATCCTGCTGGCAGGACTCTTCAAGAAAGGGCTGTTCCTGGCATCCAGAGCAGCTGCCAGACTGCTGTGCTCTGGAGCTTGAAGGATCCTTGTAATTCTGGGGCAGGCAGAGACTGTTTTGCTAATATTCACCTCCTTAGCACCAGTTGAAAGCCTCTGGAACAGCCCCAAATGTCCTTTAATTGAAGCTTACTTTAAAAAAGTCACTTATGAAATTACTGTAGTAGTTAAGAAAGGGACTAAATGACATGGAGATGCTATATTTGCTATACAAAAGTTGTAATTTAATTTTGGAAAGGTTCTGATTTTTGTAGACTCTCTAGCAGAAAGGACAAAAGTTTGCTTAAGTGCCTTTGCTGGAGTGTCCCATTGGGCATCATGGGACTTGTTGCTTAGTTTACTTGCATCATAGGGTTTTATCTGTATTTAAATGGCAAAACCCCTCCCCTCTCACCGCCCCCCGCCCCTTCTAGCTAGAAAACATCATCTTTAAGTTTAGGTAGGGTTGGTAATTCACATACATCATTCAAACACTTCTTTTAACTATCCTGCTTCCCAGGGTGGAGCCAGGGCTCAAAGCCAAATTAATGTTATTGTAATTTGGAGTGGTGAAAATTTATAGAGACTAATCTGTTGGAAAGCGTATGTTAAAGCAGTGTTCAGCTGATCAGTACATTATCTGATAACCGCTAATAACTTCTGCTGTAATGATCCATAGCCTAATTTTGATGGGAACATATTTAACCTGGGATAGCTTATGAGACTAGAAAGAAAAAGATGAAATCGAAGTTATTGAAAAGTAGCTGGTGGAAAGGCTGAAGAATCACAGTAATAACAGTAATCAACAACCCTGATAAAGCAGCCAAACTGATGGACTGCATGACCTTCATTGGGAGGCAGATGTGGTATTGTATAGTCTGACTCATGGGTTAGCAGAAATTGAAGCGTAAGAGCTGATAAAATGACAGACTATCAAAACTCATCCTGTTCAAAGGATACCAGAAGGGATTTCCAAGCCAGAGATTTGCAGAATTAGTAATGTTCGTTGAAATTGCTAGAAAGCAACAAGTTGCTTAGCAGGATTGCTGAATTTAGGTGTTAGTGAAGGCTGAAAGAATGGGTCCTCTTTGCTGGGCCAGGCAGTTTGAGTCTCCCTGCAGCTCTGGAGCAGCTCTTGCCCTCTGGGCTAACCTGGAGCCCTGCGTGCCAGAGCTCCCATGTCCCTTGGGCGGCTGTGGGCATCCGTGCTGAGTTTGAGTGGCAGGTTCCCTGCAGCCCTGGACCAGGGTGAGCCAGCAGGAGATTGCACAGGTCTCGCATAGAAATCAAGCTCGCAAATCCTGGCTGGGATTCCCTGATCCTCTAGACAATTCATTGTGGAAAATACGTTTTGCTTTCAACAAATTGGCACTTTCCAGTGGAAATGTGCTTGGCTGGGTATGAATTTGGAAAGTCTGAGGATTGCCGTGGGTATCCCAGGCATGAAGGTGTTGTGTGAGGAAGAGGCTTGGGATCAGCAGCCATCCTTGAGATGGAGTTATGTGTGGGTGCTAAGGAAACACTGTGCTTCCCACCCCTGCTGAGCAACCGGAGGAGGTTGCTTTGACTCATTTCAAAAACTTCAGAGATGACATCAGCAAACCAGGCTGCCCACAGCCTAGCTGTAGAGAAGTATCAAGTAGGAAGGGCAGTTTCCCAGTTTTTGCAGTCTTCCTCTGGCCTGCTGCTATTTTATTAAAGTTTTCATTGCTGCTGTTTGTGACTATGGTGCAGTCTGAAGGGACTGGGGCTCAGCAACGCTCCGACCTAGCGTCACATGCAGTGGGGACAGGACTTGGTGGCCTTCCCATCCTTTCTGCTACCTACTTGCTCGCACCATACTGATGCTGTGCTCCCTTGATCAGGAATTTTCTAGGTCAGACTGCAATTTATTCAGAGATTTATTCAGTTAACTTCCCATACATACTAAACTGAGTATGACAAACTGATTTCCTGCTTTTATGCAGTCAGTGAAATGACCCTTTGCCATCCCAGTTCACCATGTCCTATTGAAGAGTGCTGGGATAGCTTTGCTTTTGAAAGAGGAAATATGCTGATGAATCAGGAAGAGTGGCAGCCTCCCAAAAAGACTTGTCCCTTCTTTTTAATAAGGTGCTTTACATTGTAACCTTCCCTTCATTTTTAATAAGCTCTTGTGCTGTCAAAGCTGCACTTGGCTATTTTTCTCATTTTCCATCTGCTTATGAAAAGGGCTTATGAAAGATGGATGATAAGAGGGGATTCTGTTGAAGATGGCTGCTCTGTGCAAGCAGTCAGAATTCTCATTTAGTTCATGCAGGAGTGTTGTGGGGTGTTGTTGTTTTTTTTTTTTTGGGGGGGGGGTGTCTAGTTTTCCAAAATATGCTACTGACATAGGGAACAGATGTATGACCCAGACTCCTTTCCAAAGGATGCTTGAGGTGAGGGTGGGGGTGTTGTCTGGGTGAGAACTGAGGAAGCAAAGCGTGATTTACCCTATATATTTATTTTTCTGTCTTTTCTTGCCTCTACTGGAGTTGTACTGGTCTTTTGAGAACATGGTCCTGGTGGCTTGGTGTGATTATATCAGTCAATCTTTTTAGCAGGCAACTTTCTTGGAAGTACTTAAGCGTGATATAAAAATGATACATGTTTAAACTGAATCTGTACACATACTGAACTGGAAACTCTTGGTCAAAACTGTCCCAAATATTTTTGTGGAAGAGAGAAATTATCCAGTAGATATTCCTTACCCTGCCGACCTTGAAGTGATTTGTTACAGCAAAATGAAACTGTCCAACAGTAATAATTACAAAAAGGAAATCCCTTTCGTTAGTGTGATGAGAACGTAGTCTTTGTAATTTATTATGGCAGCTTCAAAGAAATCTATTGCATACACCCAACTCTTGGAGCAGAGAGAGATTTCCCACAGTTTTTGAATTCTTCCTTCTTGCAGGAAATCAGCTTGGCCTGGAGCCATGAGCAGCACTCCTCCAGACCAAGCTCCCACAGTGATCAACAGGAGCTGTGTTATTGATTTGGAGACAAAAAGCAGTTTATAGGATGTTTTTGCCCATATTTAGGTCAGCTGGCTCTAGCAGTGTCCATAAGTGCTCACCAGTAAGGGTGAATCCCAATAGGGGATTTCAAAACTGGCCTCCAGAGAGCCTCTGGAGAGTCTCTTTCTGCCTAAAGTAGCTTGCCAAGGCATAAATCTTTTCGTGCATAGGCTAGTGTGACACTTGCAGTTTGTTTGCTGCAGAATAGTTCATATCATAGTTCATAGTGATATTTTTGTTTGCCCTTAGAGATGAGTGTGTTGTTGCAATCCTTTAACTTGTACAGTGTGTTCAAAACAGAAAGGGCTTTCATGTATTCCTAATTCATTGCTGTCAGCAAATTATTGGAGTCATCTGATTTAATTAAAGGGTAACTCAGCTAAACTTAATAAGCACATTAGTCAATGATATTTCTTAAAACTTTGCTCAGGTAAATTTATGTGTCTTCAATTACAAGAATGACTCAAATTAAAAAATGAAGCTGCTTTAGCAGCTCTTTTTAATTCCAAGCAATCCAAAACAATTCCTGGTAGCCTTTTCATCGCGCTAATGCTCCTTCTCCTTGTGATGCACCAGTCCCAGATCTTTTGCTTGTTTTCAGGCTGCCTTTATTTCCCTGGTAAGGAGAGTTGTTGTGTTCTCCATGAGCACGCCAGGGAAAGGTGCTCTGTGCCCTAAACAAGCCCACTCTTGTATTTCCCACCTTGGCCCTAAGTATTCAGAAATATTCAAAGACAGACCTGCGAGAGCGAGGTTGGGGTGCTGGGCGTGAGGACCTGGCGCTAGTCCCTGGGTGACACGAGCTGAAGAGAAGCCAGCCCTGCTCTCCCCGGCGCTTCCTGAACGTTAGCGCCCATGAGGCGGGGGGAAGCACCCAGCTCCGTCGCGGGAAGGGCGATGCTCTGCCCGGCGGCGCGGCGTGGGTGCGACCCCCTCGCCACGCAGGTGTCTGAAGGACGGGGGAAGCGCTGCTCGCACGCCTCCCTGGGCTCTGCCGCGGGAGCTCGGCTCTGGAAAACGGAGTCCTCCATGCCCGGAAAGCAGGGTCCGTGCGTGCCCGAGTTGCTGTGGCCTCGCGCTCTGGCCGGGCGCGCTGGCCTTGCTGGGCAGCCCGAGGTCTCTGCTGCCTGCCCGTGCATGGAGATTGTTGTATTGGTAAATGCTTAGGAGCCGCGTAGAGATATAATGTGGTCACACAGCTGGAAGAAAGACATGTAAGTGCTGAAATCAAAGTAGCCATAATCCCACCTCCAACCATAAGAAGTTCTTGAGGTAATTGGGTTGTTACACTGTGATGAAATAGGCTTTATACTTTTTGATGTGTTTATTAAGTTGACAGTATATGATTCATTATGTTCTTAATTATTAATTTTCTTGCTCGTAAGCACCTGGCTTTTTGTAAATGGTGAGATAGGTAAGTACAGTGCCGTCACATACGAACCTTAACGGCAATGAAGGGTTTCGCTTCTTAATGCAATTTATATTTATGAGAAATTTGAACTAATATAAGATCATCAAAATAATTTAGGTCAGATAACTGGTGTGAGCAAAAACTGAACAGCTGTAGGATTTAGGTCCTAATTTTGCAAAACACTTAAGTTCTAACTTAGTTTCAGGGGCAGGGCAGGCAGTGGTTCCTCCCTAAATCTCACTGTAGAATGTTATTGCATGTTGCCCCAGGCTATCTAATCTGGTGTATTCTGTAAAACAGGGCTTGATCTAGGGCAGAATTGAACGCAGGCTAGATTCAAGCACAAGCTGTGATGGTATTCATTCCCTTGAAGCTTTACCAGCTGAGTATTTGCAGAAGACACCTGTGAGAAGGCTGTATTAAACTGGGTTTGAACTGGAGTTCATAGTTTCTGGGTTTTTTCTACCACTGTGGATGAAAATAAAGTTTGAGTAGCATGTCTAGCTGTAACAGTCACAAACTATCCTGAATATCAGCAAGTGTCATCCAGTCAAGGAAGATAACCAATATTATATTTCATCATTAACTTACAAGCACAGGACACAGTCAAAACTTGAATACATTTGAGAAATTTTGAATCTTCTTGTAAGAGTATGGAAGTTATTCATCCAACATCAGTGCTCCTTACTCAGTGCTGTATCTGACTGAAGTTTCATAATGAAATCATTCAAAATTAGGTAGCTGTTGCAAATGAAGAAAATCAATCACTTTGCTTTAAATGTTCTTTAATTCATAGCAAATTCATTTTGTTATTACTACATGCACTATATGAGATAGTAATGCTTTTATGCTTTACTTCCAGTTCAAAAGAAAAACAAACAAACAGAGAACAACATCTGAATCCCCATTTCAAAAAATTCTCTGGCAAGGAGAAACACTCTGATCAAAGAAATTTTTCCCACTATAAATCAAGGTATTGTCAGAATTCACTTTTCTCAAATGTCAAGGTCAACTGGAGGTTTGTAAATTAGTTCATGCCAAGAGAAACTAATGAACCAGTTAAAAGACTGATATGCAGGTGTGGCTCTGTGAACATGTTGGTTAATCATCATCTGAGAGTCCATTAAATATGCTTTTGATTACTTTTCTGAATTTATTTCTGTGTTTAGTTTGAATAAATCTTACTCCCAAGCTCATTTTGCAGTGTGAATCACACATCTCCACTGGGTCTTCCTGGAACATTTTTTAGATTTATATTAAACAATTGACAGAGTAAATGTTCTATAACCAACATACATAATAATCACGGAAGTTAGTACACAGATATTTTAGATGCTGCCACAACTATTAAAACTTCCCTTCTACACGTCAGAGGTGGGAAGAATAAAGATTCAGTCACCTGCATCCATTGGAATTTCATTATCTCAGAGCTTTGTAGATCCCCAGAGTCACTATTCGAGCAAGGCTCAAGCAGTGGAGTAAGAGAGCAGGGTCCTGTTCAGAACCTGGCACTGGGGAATCTGAGGTCTCCTTCCCCAGCTTGCTCAGTCTTTCATATTTCTTTTTAATTCTGTGTTATCACCTTGCAGTCTTTTCACGGGTCATCTGAACCTCAATGACTCTCACTGGAGATTTGCAGAGGCTATATAATGTTTGCCGGAGGTTTTCCCAATGAAAACTTTCACGACTGGGCTATTTCCTGTCCTGCTTTACTGCACTTCATTCTTCTCAATTTTCATCAGTGCAGGTTTTTTGGAATCACAGGTGCTGGTTCCAACTCCCACCTCCAAACTCCGTCTGCCAGTTCTTAATAATACAGATTTCTTACTGCTTTTCCAAAGCCAGATTTATTCCTTTATTCTTATGAAGGGGAATTGAGGGTTTAAGTCAATAGCTTGACTACATCTAAGGTGAATTGATGTTAGAGGCAAGCAGCTTAATACTGTGTTTCAGTGCCTTCATTTCTGTTGGGAACTCAAATACATTCCTCTTCAAAATGACTCTGCCCCAGACATGCATTATCTAGACACAACTTCCCTGAAGCAGTAAAAGATGCAGCTGATCGACTTTGCTGTGAAATGTGGAAGCCACCCGTTCAATCAGGAGGTGATGACCCAGGATGAGGATAACAGAAGGACTGAGAACAGCAGAGGTGGGTGCAAAACGTAATATCCTCCTTCCCAATGCCTTGGGGTTAGATTAATGGAAGAGGTGGAGGTAACCAGTCAGGAGTATTGCAGTGATGATGTTCAAGACGCTTGATGTGTCAGGTTAGCACTCTTTCCCTCCCATGGGAGCCCATAGGAAAGGCTGAGAGAAGGGCTGTCCTAAAGCCTTCCCTCTTGCCAGGCCCTCGTGCCCCTAACTTAGGGCTAAGGCTCCTCTGGGAGCTTTCCAAAAAAGAGAGCTAGAGGATGAGAAGGTAAAAGAAAGCTTCCCCTTCCCCAGCCCTTGCCAAAGTGCCTGAACTGAGCAGCTGAGTGGCTGGATGGCTTCCCCGGCAGACCTGGGCCCTGCTCTCCAGGTGCTCCCCCAGCCGGGACTTCGTACCAGCAAGGCTAAGGTGGATGGGCTCAAGGGGATCAGCAGCCATGGAGGTATCCCCCCCTCCCAAGGGCTCTGGCCCCTTTGGCTGTGCCAAACACCAAATGAACTATTTATGCAGGCAGGAATTTCCAACACGGCTGGTGTGGGTAGGTGGGAGCGGGAGCACCTTAAAAAGCTAATAAAATGGCAAAGCTGGTTAGCATCTGGGAAAATGAAAACAGGCAAATCAGTTATCCTTGAGCAACTCATTATAAAGGGCTTCTTCCCCCACCAGGGAAGTCCCCAAAATAAGCCCCATGCTTCTTCACGGTAAGGTCCCTCAAAACACGGCTCCTGGCAGGCTCCCAGGGAGGCCAGTGTTCAGACCCTCAACACCTTCTGGGGTGATGCCTTCCATGCCAGCTGGGCTGTTCATCTGTTACCAGGGAAAAGCACAGAAATGAGCAAATCTCTCCCCCAAAACCCCCTCACAGAAAGACAGCCAGCAAACACAAGGCTTTCCGGACCGAATTACCAGTGTGGTTTGACTCTGAACTCATTTGCAGTGGGAGGCAGCTCTGAGTGCTCCTGCCTTCTCCCTCCATCCCTCACTTCTGCTGGCAGCAAAAAGCAGTGACTTCAGATAAAAGAGAATGACTGTAAAGAGCCCCCAAGCTGGCTGAATGCTCAGACACAGAAAAAGCCCTTTCTGTCTGGTATATGTAAGTTTTTAAGTGACACTTTACAAGGTTCATTCATGCCTTGGCCCAAAGACTCCTGCTATCTTTAATTCAGGGATCATCTGTCTTCAGCTCTCACTCTTTTCTTAATCAAAATTTCCACTAACCTCAGTAGCCCAGATTGCCAGTCCATTTAAAGCGTTGTGAAATAAATGATTTAAACAAACAGGCTATCTGACATCCCAAAGGAGGGCAGATAATTAAGTGTTAATTTGAGCAACATTTTAAAAGCCATTATGGATTTTATTTGCAGATCGGCAACTACTAAATGGATGGCTGTAGGGCAGGGGAGTCATGCTCATCCTTATTAGATCTTTAAGGTGCTCTCTATGGGCAGCTGTGTTTGGAAGCTTTTTGGTTGCATTTTTGAAAGCAAAAGGAGTGACTGGTTCAGTGCTAGCCTGGTTTTGCAACACAGACGTATTTTGCTGACAATGTAATGGAATGTGACAATTTTGCATCCATTTCACTTGTCAGCAATGTAACTGGTGAAATTAAAAGAGAATAATTAAAACTGATAATAAAACAAAATACAGTAGAACAAGATAAAACAAGATACAGTAGATATTAGAGGAGAAAGTGGAGCCCATTTCTCATTTACATTGAGGTCCCTCAATCCCACTGTGACATTGAAAGTTATAGTCTCTTTCACATTCTTCATTAGTTAAGGACAGCCAGCAAGTCCCAGGGAGAGATCTGCTGCTATCTCAAAGTACCTATTAATCTGACCTATCCTATTTGGGTTTACCCTACAGGAAATTTCTCCATGACCTCAAAGTTCAAAGGATGATGATTATTTAACTGATCAATAAAGCCATTTCCCTCATTTAAACAATTAAGTTTTTAAGGAGATGGAAGAAAAGGGAAAATTTGGTACAACAACAAAAAAAATTTGAGCTAAAGGGATGCAAAGAAAAGCTGGGTATAGTTCTGTTTATCTGTATATGGCCTGCAGGTAAATACTCATTATCTTACTGCAAAACATGGCAGAACACGTAAATAAGTAGTGTGTTTCTGCCCACTAGCTGCACCACAAAGGCTCTGGAGCCTTTTTGTCCACTACAGCCTGTCCCTGCCCAAACCCCGCACTGAAGTGAGAAAGATTCTCCTTTTGACCTCTTCAGCTCCAGAAATTAGAAGCAGATATTTCTTTTACAACATAAGGTTTACAGCTCTTAAAACAACTCCAGAACCCAAATCAATGTGTTGTTCCTGTTAGTCAGAGAAATATTTCGTCTTTTTTTGATATCCTAAGTCAGCTCTCGGTCTCAAACAGATCTTATGGTGGTGACCGCCATGGGTTAGCTGTGTTCGTTTTCAATAGTTCACCGTCTAGTTACACGTTCAGCAGTAAACTGGGATGCCTCATTTCTTTGCTGTATCCCCATCCCAATATTGCCTTAAAAACATCAAAAAACACAAGACCAAAAACATGTTGGTAAGTCCCTGGGAGTCCTGAGAACCATTACCGGAAGAGTGATTAACTGCCCAATTTGTGCAGTACTAGCAAGAACACTCAAGGAAGAATTAGCGTCCTAAGGAGAACACAATAGCATTTTAAATCTTGGCCTTGGTTAAGTGGCAGCCTACATTAATACATAATAGTATGAACTAAATCAAGGAACATAAATATAGAGGATTAAGACTGGCTTTTGCACAGATCCAGAACTGAAATAGCATGTTTTCTGATTGGAAAAACCCTAAACTGAGACCAGCTCTGTCTTAAAAGTCATACCATACCTGCTTTTATTAATGAGAATAAGGATTGCTTGCTCTTACTGAGTATAAAATATGCCTGGATTATTTTCAAATTACTGTATAATTATGATGGAAAAAAATGAAGAGACGTGTGTGTCTGTATTAAAGCAATTACACTGAACATCTGTGAACTCTGAGTCAGGCGAGGTTACAGCTGATGCTTGATTGCATTTTGAGGCTAAGAGTGCAGATTTGGGGGCTGATTAGTTGTTATTTCCACTAGTTGGTTGTCATCTGCCATTTCAGCATGTTTTGGTGGAGGTCGTAACAGGCTGAGACTCTTTGACGCTGTTAGATGCATGCTTATATATTAAGCAGGAAGGCAGGAGTCTGGGCATGGTCATGTACATGATGTGTGGGCAGTCAACTGGATCCAGAGCTTGTGATAACCTGTGCAAAGGCTATGGACCGTGCTTTTCTCCTGAAGGAGTACACACAGGCTGGGTTGCACATTTCAAAAGCATATGCTAGAGCATGTAATGTCTGACTGATAAAAGGATGATTAAACAAACAGTCCTCAGTGACGATCCACTACAGAAACCACAAGGAAGAGGGATTACTTGACTGAAAATGACCATAAGCTCAGATAAGCAAGCATTGCTAAAAATGTGGCATGGTAAGAGGTGTTATGCTGTCTCTGCACAGGAAGGGTTGGGTTTACCAGGCAGCTCAAAGGTCTGTGGGAAAGCCGGAAAGCTTGTGAGACACCCAGATTTTCAGCAAGTGTTCAAGCACAGCATTGGCATTAACCTCTGTCAGGTTCCCACATGAATCTAATTTGCTAGCCTCTCCCTCTTCCTTGCTAGTGCTGCATGACTCACACCATTACCCAATTTAGCCTATTTGGGACCCGGCCAATTCCCTGCTTCTTGTTGCTAAATTAGCTCTGCTCAGGCAGTGGTAGCTGGAGGACTGTGGCTCACATGGCCTTTGAGCTCTGCTAACTCTGTGTAGGGCTGCAGTTGCTCTCTTCAGGATCTGCTGCTTCTGCCAACTGCTCTGTCCTACTATTTTCTATTGGCACTTTAGGGGCTTCTGGCTCTCCAGACACCTCAGTGTCTCTTTAGCCTTGTGTACTGTCACACTTCTAGCAGCAGCACGGCTCCTCTGGACCAGCTCAGCCAGCAGTGTCTGCCATCTGGACCTAAGGGATGGGGAGAGGGCAAGGTTTGCCCCTGCAAATTCAGGTAGCTTGGGGCAGGGGGGGTGACTGTCATGCTCGGAGTGTACAAGCCCACATCTATCCAGCAGTTTTTTAGGGGAACCATACTCAGAGAGCTGTTATTTTTTGGCTTTGCTTTTCACGCTCCTTCCTAGGACAGCTATACTGATTGCTGCAGATGGGCTGCCACAGCTCCAGGGAGAGGTTATAGCTACTCCGTTGCACATCCAGGCTGTGTGGACTTTTACATTCTCTCTACCCAATCAGGAGGGAAGAATTATTTGGCTCTTTCCCTCCATGAGGGTAGTGGCACAACTCCCATGAAACCTTTCTGGTTATCTTCCTTTGTGTGTTTCTGGAGTGTTTCCAGTTGCAAAGAGATAGACCATGGAGATTTTGTTATTTAATTCAAAACTGTCATCCAGAAGTAATGAGATGACTATCTTTCTAAATCTCTGTGTTTTGACAATATAAAAACAATTTAGAATCAAATGGGGGTCATTGCTGTGCTTTATTCTTGCTCTAGAATGACAAAATATAGAATGA
The DNA here is from genome assembly GCF_036417845.1 of Apteryx mantelli. NCBI lineage: Eukaryota > Metazoa > Chordata > Aves > Apterygiformes > Apterygidae > Apteryx > Apteryx mantelli. Next base: position 17,080,327 of record NC_089990.1, read on the forward strand.
TTACACTGATGATGTGTCAACATTGTCAAAAACCATGGAAGCACGGCATGTCCCTGTCCTGCTGGCATGAAGGCTTCACCCTTGTGTGCTTTGGTTTCACTATGTTAAAATACAGTAGGGAGAAGAAAAGGAAATAAGAAAGCAGCTCTGTCTCTAGGCATGCCCTAGCCACCCGAAGAGAAATGAATGAATGAAAACCAAAATCCATGCTAGAGAACACTTGACCTAGTCTAGCACGTGAAGAAAGCTGGTCCCTCTTTGAAAGGACAACAGAGGATGTGAGTGAGCAGGGAGGCCTGAACTGTGCCGCTGATTGACCTGGTCATGGAAAGTGCTTTTGCAAGGCTAATCTTTGTAATTGGCATGATCAAATCCAACTGTTATTTTGTGTACAGTCTGGCTGTTGCCTGCTATATACTACCCGTCTTGCTTACCATCCAAGAGCTAGCAGCAGTTTGTGCCAGGAATATGGGATGAGTCCCATATAGTCATCTGAGCCTTCCTGTTTGAAGAGATCGGGTCCCTGATTGCACTGGTTATTCTCAATCCTTTCTATCTCATAGTGAGAAGTACAGAGTAAGCCCAGAAGCCATGTGGCATTTTTTCCCACATGTAAATAACATCCTTCACTGAGAAGGATACTCACTTATTAATAGTTGAAGCAGGAGCTGAGGGTGCTCTTCATCTTCCCTCAAAATGAAAGGTAGCACAATACATCTGCACCAGAAGAGAGGTTGTTCCTAGGTTGAGTGTGCCTGAACTGATTTAGAATCGCAGATTTGCTGGGCTTGGAAGGACTCTCTGGGCATCGTCCTGTCCAAGCCCTGCTTGAGCAGGATCAGCTACAGCAGGTTGCTCAGGGCCATGTCCAGTCATGTTTTGAATATCTTCAAGGGTGGAAACTCCACAACCTCTCTGGCAACCTGCTCCCGTGTTTGAGCACCCTCACAGTGAAAAAGTTTATTCTTATATATATATGGAATTTTCTGTATTTCAATTTGTGCCTGTTGTCTCTTGTTCTGTCACTAGGCACCACTGAGAAGAGTCTGGCTCTGTCCTCTTTACAGTCCCATTGGGTATTTATACACAGTAGTAAGTTGCTCCCTGAGCCGCCTTCTCCAGGCTGAGCAGTCCCAGCTTGCGCAACCTTTGCTCGTATGTCAGATCCTCCAATCCCTTTATCTCTGTAGCTCTTCAGACATGGTTTTGCTCTGAAGATAAGCAAAGAATACACAAGAGGCTTCTTTTATTTAAAGAAACACTCATAAAAATTAATGGTATTTTAATCTTTTCCAGAATGACTGGTCCAATTGTCAAACTTTTGAAACAGATTGCAGAGAAAACTTTCCCCTCTCTTTCCCCAACACCGTATTTTCATTGAACTGTTCTTGCCAGTTGTTGCTTCATTTGTCATGATTATTGATTTATTTGATTTACTCATGATTTGTCATGATTATTTTCTGGCCTAAAGTTTTTGCTGGACTTGTCAGCCTTTTTAACCATAGTCCTTTACACGCTGTTTGGAAAACACGAGGCATGGAACTCTAGCCCACGCTGCCTGCTGTGGTCCTTTCCAGTTTCACCCCTTCTGACTTTTAAAACGCAACTCTGCTTCTCAAGTGCCTTCATGCCCACTTTCCTGTTGCACCTTTGTGATAAAGGTGTCTCCCAGGTTGAAGGATGGTAGGGCTGCTCACAGCAGAGGGATTGTGTCTTTTTTGCACACCTCAGGCCAGCTGAGCTGGCCTGGATTCTGTGAACGTCTGGATTCCCTCCCCAATGTCCTCAAGCTGAGGATAGTTTCCACTCCTATTACTGTCTTTGACCAATAAAGCTGTGCAGATGAAAAGAAACATGAAGCTGGTATTTGGTTTTATATTAACAGGAGGTGGATTCTACGCAAATGGCATCTGTAGAGGCTACCCGCTTTCCAGGAGCACCAAGGCTAAGGTGGCACTTGTAAAGCCTCCCTCCAAAGGGCCTGCCAGCAGCCTGAAAGTCTTTGGGGTAAGGTCCATGCTCTGGTGGTTTGGTGGCCTGGGAGTCTGTCCCAAGTTAGGTACCCTCACAGTGGCTGTATCTTGGGTCAGGAACTGAGTCTTGCTTCTAAAGTTGTCTCCTCTTTTTTTCCATAGTTGTCCCTGCAAAAGGAGATAAAGTTGACTTTATCTAATGCATATGCTCAGTAAAACTGCAGCTACAGAGTGGCCAAGAGGAACCTGAGAGAAAACTGAAGTGTGCTTTATTCTTTTATTTATTTACTTATCCTGCTTTCTAATAGATGGAGGCATTCTTCATCTAGCACAATAAACTGCAAAGATTCTATGTCATAAACAAAAGAAACAGTTTCATAAAATGCTCGTGGCTGCAGTGCTAGGAGAGATGTACATGTCTGCATCTGGAACCGGCACAGGCTCAGCAGCAGCCCTTTTCTATCAAACTTCTCCATTAAGCCTCCTTTTGAGTCTCCCTGCAGTGCACAGGTAGCAAATTTATACTGATGGTAGCATAATAAGCTCAGCCAGGAAAAACAAATTCCTACCATTGCTGTTGTGGAACAAATCAATTAACATAGCTGACCTGGAATGGAGAAAAGCAAGCAATACAGTCCTGAAATGTAGCTCCTCGAGACCAGAACGTGATCTGAGTAGCAATGGGAGAGGGGCATGCTCAATGTGCTAATCAGAAATTCGGGAGCTGCCAGCCTCCCTTGAATTAACTATGCAAAAAAATCCCTAGCAGCCTGCAACAGGAGTTGAGAAAGGATGTTCTGATTTGGCTTCTGTCAGGAGGGGAAAATCTAAAAAACCAAGTGGGGACGTATTACTGGCACCCTTAATTTCACAGGGTCTTTATCCCTGGAAGCAAGCAGAAGAGATAATATTCCTTCAGGAATGCTGAAGTTTTTTAGCCCTTGCTTGGGGAAGGGGGGGAACACACCTGTGCTACTTGCTGCAGGAGCTGCAGCGAGCCCATCTCCTCCAGGCCCTGGAGAAGAGTCTTTCCCTGTCCTCCATGAGCTCTGCCCTTTTCCACTCTTCCCCAGTGGCCTGGCACCAGCCTTCACCTTTCCAGGGGAAAAAAATTGCTACATCCCTTGGTGAAACCCAGCTCGGGCCTGTGGACCAGGGCACACCTTTGGTCGTGTGGAGGGTCGGGTAGGATTGGGATGAGAGCTGAAGTAGAGAGCTAAGCCATTTGCAGCTGTTCACATGCTGTAATAGCTGGCTGGTGCTTTTGCCAAAAGTGAATTTTCTCTTCCAAAAGCATCCAGTGTATCCTCAGCTACTCTGCAACTCTGTGGCCCTGCCTGAACAAACACAGGGCATCAAGTATGGTTTTTCCAAAGATACCATTTCTTGATATGGCTTATATAAAGCCAAAGTTTCCCTGAAAAAATAAAAATAATTAACCTCTGCAGGTCAGCACAACTGCCCAAATATTTTTGATTATCCATGCAGTCTTAGGTTTAAAAAATAATAAACCAAGAAATAAAGCTAGTTACTTCCCATTTGGTTGTTTTCTGCCCTTATTTGTTCATCAAGCATCTTCTCCTCGGTTCTTGAAGGCATTATAGGAGCATCCATTTTGATCCCATGGAGCATCCAGTGGCATCTGTTTGATTTGCAGGATGTGCCAAAGAGTGAGTTAATCTTCAAAGTCTCATATTAAATAGAGTTGAGAAGACCAGCAGGGTCTCTTGACCACACATTGGTCCTGATACCTCTGCCTTCCTCGTTATCTCCTCTCCAGTAGGCATTTGCCCAGCCTTAATAGGCTTCAGTGACAGAAATCCTGCAGATAACCTGGACAGTTTTTTTTCTAGTGCCAACTATCCTTGCCGTGAGTTTGTCCTAGTGTCCACCACAAACCTCTGTGGTTGCACATGAATATTTCACATCTCCATTTCCCTGTGGGGTAGGGCAGCTCCCTGCCTCTTCACAGCAGCCTTTCCGCTTGCATTCCCTCAGTCTCCTTATTTCTACAGTAATTATTCTGGGTTTGTTTTTTCTCCTAATCTTTCTTATCATTCTTGCTCTCTTCTGTCCTTCTCTCCAGCTGGTTCAAAGCTTTTGTGAAATGAAGTCTCCGACACTGGACCTGGTACTCTGGCCGTTGCCATACCAGCGCTGAGCAGACTTTGCTGTCTGCTGAGATCTAGTAAGGTAAGAGGTATGGAGAAGGGATGGGGCTTGGGAGAGAAGTTAGCAACAGAGCTGGACACGTAGAGAAAGGGGGAAGGCTGTATGAGGAAAACAAGGTTATACATTGGTGTCTATAAAGCAAGACACAGTTGGCTTTGAAGCAGCCAGAGCCAGCAACCAGCAGAGGATTTGAAGGAATGCACGGGTCTCTCAGCAGCCCAATGTCTTCCTCTAGAGATGCACGTTTTCCTCGGGGCCTTGGTAGAGGATACAGGGATGTGGGTCTATTGTGTTCAGGACACGTTTGGAAGGCAGTAATTCGATTTCCTTTTATGAGCAGAGGACACTGTAACACATCAGCGTTGATGATGAAGTATTTCTTTCTCTATTCTCCAAGAAAAATGTGTGTAGAATCACTTACCTTGCTGAGGAAATGCTGACTTTCCTCATGGTGCCCACTTTTTTGGGAGGTTATACAGGTGGATGTGAGGAGTTTCTTTCCTCATGCTTGTCTAGGCAAGGCCTGTGAATGCACTTTGAAATGTTCTTCATACGTAGTTGATTGGAAAGTCATTTCTCTGAGGAGCTTCAGGGTAGGACTCATAGGGAAGAAAACATACAAAATAAAACATACATAATATACAAAAGAAAACATTATGCAAAATTATCTTTTGTCTACAGACAAAAGTTTTAGTACATCCTGGAAATCTTTTAAAATCTGGTGTTCCAAGTATTTCTTCCATTTGTTGCGGGTTTGCTATGAGCTGTGACCTGTGGAAAGTTCAAAAGGGAAGTTAGCCTATCTCCAAGTCTGATTTCCCTGACAAACGTAGCAAGTGTCCCTCTATTTTTAAGAGAAGGCAATTCAAGCTCTGCCTCGCTTGTGCCTCTTCATGCTTTTCTGCGGGACTGACCTGCGGGTTGCACATCGCACACTGCAGCTGGAGCCCACGAGGGAAGCACCAAAGCACACGTGGCCATAACTAACAGCTTAAACAGTCAATATTGGCATTTTTAATTAGATATGACCACAGTGAAATAGAGGATAAACAGCTCAGTATCCTGGTGAGGGTATCACAGTGGCCATTTCTGACGAGTGGCCCATTGCTGCTCCGGGAGGTGCTGCAGGACAGCTGCTGCTTCGGCAGGTGGCCCAGGCCAGCACGGCGCTCTGGGTGTTGTTTCGCGGCGGGGAATGGAGTCCCTCAGGATGGACGCAACCGCGGTGCCGGCTGTGTGCGTTTGGGGGTGTCACCCTCCTCACGTGCAGCGCAGCACAGGCCGTGCTGAGCAGCGGGATGGGGGCACGGCTTCTTTAGCCCCTTCGCTAAGGCTGTGCCTTGTTGAACCTGTGTCTGAGATTTTCAGGTGATGTTCATATCTCTGCACTGCCTCCTTCCTTTGTCCCTGCTCTGGCATTCACCAGATCCATACAGTGACTTTAAATGTGCTGTCTCTACCATTTTATTTCTAAATGCATCTTTCCACCATCCAGGTTGTAGCACTACCAGCAGATGCACTGAACTATTGAGCTGTCAGATTCATGCAACATGAGAGTGGAAAGAAGAGCAGGAGCGTTCAGAAAGATAGAAATGCTATCGCATTTTGTACCGAGCTGTTGCTCTTGTTTTAAAAGAAATTGTCCACCTGATAACTAGAGCCTTTCCTTTACCTTTGACCAGGTTGCTCAGTGTGCAGAGAGATAACAGCTCTGGTGAATGCTGTATTGTTTCCTTTGGGTTGAACTACCAGAATGCATAATAGCCTGTACTAGCAAGCAAACATTTAAGCAGCATTTGAACCTCCAGCTACAGCTGTGCAGACCTGCCACCAAATGGCACACCAAAAGGGCCCCGCGACGCGGCAGTCCCTGCTGCGGCACTGCGGGTTCGGCCTTGCAGAAGCGAGATCTAGTCCTTGCCATGAGGGGACTCCCAGCGCTACCCCGTGGTTTTCATCCATTCACCCTTTCTGTCCACCCCAAAATCCTCTGACTTGAGCTGAGCAGTTTTAGCCTGGGGTCACCTGCCAGGCCGAGGGGGTGCGGGAGCCTCTTACTCAGGCTGAAACAGTCCTGTGTTGCTGCAAGGGTGCAAGCAAAGTCACTTGAGTGCTGACAGTCCTCTGATGCCTTCACACAGTTCGTTCCTCCTAAAGGGCAAATAATTTTCCTGCAGCCGTGCGGGAAAGCGGCCCAGAGCCTCTCGGCCAAGAGAGCTGTGGGGCAGTGTGCCCAGCCCCACAGGGAAAGGACCCGGGATGCTGTGGTGGGACGTGCACTCAGCAAGGGGCCCTGCTCCCCTGGCTGGGGCTAACGCCAGTGCTCAAACCCAGGTTCCCACCCTTGGCATGCAAGTAAGCTATTCCTTATTTCTGTGGGCAATGCCAGGCCTGGTCTGACTATCACAGGCTGGTCTTTATTTACTCCAAAAGGAGGAGTGAACTGTGCCTGCCTTCTCTTTTTTTGTGTAATGCAGCTCCCCTCAGCTGTGCTCGTGCAAGCAGGGGGTGTGCTCTGCCCACGGCTCGTGCCGGAGCGGGAGCAGCCCCGGGCGGGCTGCATCTGTACCCTGCCACTGTACTGCTCCCAGCTGCCCGGGCATGGTGGCGGCTTCTGCCTTTTTTATGCAAAACTGATGGCAGCAATAACCTTAAGGCCAAATTCCTTGAAGAGCGTGTTTTTAAGCCCCAAGAGCATCACTCCAGCATGTCCTAAAAAAGCAGCCTGTTCATGGTAAAGCCCACTCTCTGTGCCGCCTTGCCTCTCTGAATGATGCAATGGCATTCCCAAGCTGGCGCCGGGACAAGCTGGGAAGTGGTGCTGAGAACAGAGCAGCTATCTTGGAGAGCGCGTGGGAAGCCGTTCAATCTGGTGGAAGAGCTGCAGCGACAAACGAGCAGCTCTTCTCGCCGGCGCCGAGAGCGGCGTGCGCAGACAACAGCGGGAATGCTGCAGAAACAGGAGGGAAGGCAGCACTTTGCAGCGTGTCTCCTGATTACGTTTAAAACCAAGTTGGCATGGGGCTTGGGGAGGTGAGGAACAAAGAGGGCGAGCGCTAAGCTAGGCAGAGAGCCGGCGTCGCAGCCGTGTTTCCCCAGGCTGCTTGGTGCGCATGACTCGCAGTGCTCCGTTATTCCCATTAGGGGGTTTTGAGGACTAAGCAAGGTGTCAAAGCTCATGTTGGCTCTTAGAAAGAGCAGAGAAAAAGAAGGCAGCAGGCGCTTTAAATGGCATCAGTGGCCCAGCTACTGAATCAAAGTTTCCCTCTAAATATTCTCCTTATGCTTTTTTGGTGGAAATACCTGCAAATTAAAACAGTTGCATTTGTATCATGGCCCGTTTCAGGCTTGAAGCAGTTGCCAGCTCTGTCTGCGACCCGGACCAGAGAAGTGGCCCGGGGCAGGCGGCTGTCCCAGCCCTCACGCGGCGCGGCGGGGCCGTGGCTCGCGCGGCGCGGCCCTCCCGGCCGGCGGGGCGAGGGAGCGGGGATGCCAAGGGGCTGCGCCTGCCTCAGCTGGGGCTGGCTTCGGCCACTTGGAGACCGCGTTTCTTCAGAGCCAGAGGGCAAGCGGCTGAACCGAACGTAACTGCGGCGCCTTTACGCTTGCGTGGGCAGAGTCCCTATTCGCAGCTTCACGCCAGCGTCACCCACATCTGCTTTTCATGCTGGGATCAGAAGGACAAGGTGGGCGAGGGTTCAGGGCTTAAACCCAGCTTTCCTTGGAGATCCGGAGTCTCTTACTTAGACAAGGACCTTGGAACCAGAACACCAAAATAAACAGGTTTTATCCCTTCATATCGTTGCAGCTCTGACTTTTCCTCCAAAACAAACATTCTTCTTACAAATAAACACTGACATTTCTTTCAATAAACTTCCAGCAGAGGTCTGAAATAGCTGTGTCTTTCCAGAAAGCCACAGTATTTGAATAATTCTTGCTTTTGACAGGCATTTGGGAAACAGAAAGTTGTCTGTGAATAGAGTATCCCTGTTTTTGCAGTGAATAAAGCATTTCTTTGAATTCTCATGAGATTTCTATTCTCTGTGCTTTTTATTGCTGGATTTATGCTCCAGTTCATATTCCTACTGTAAATGACAATTTTGTGTTTAATGAATTGGCAGATTGTATTTGTGTGGATTGAAGCAATGACATTGCAAAGTTGTGGAGTGCAAGTAGGAAATGAATTTCTAAGCCCCAGGGAAGTTGGCAAAGTTTGAATTTATGTCCTGGAGGGGGGATAAATGTTAAAAATCATGATTGCTTTGCAAATCAAAACATCCAGAAAGGTTTCCACTTAAAAACAGATCAGCTTTTTGATTGTGACATCAGCCAAAACCATCCACTTTTACCTGACTATAGCTAAATAGTTCAATAAGAGTTTCACAAAGACGTTGCAGCAGGGATAGACCCAGCAAACCGGTTCTGCTGTGGTGATCTGGGATGTCCCTGACACGCATTTCCGGCTGCGAGGCCATCGGTCCTCTCCAGCACGCACCGTGCGTGCAGCCATTTGAATCTGCCTGGTTTGAGCCCTCCCAGACCCTAGCAGTAATCCTGTTTTTTTCCGCTTGGGGAATTCTGTAACGCCTTCAAACGTTTCTCTCTACGATCATGTGTTGTGAAGCATGCTGATCTTCTTTTTGTTTTATACACTTAAAATATCCTTTAGGTCTGTTTTCACATCTGCTGCGAGTCGAGTTGGTATCTGAAAGCTTCTCCTTCCCTCTTTGTGGCTGCCGTCACCAAAAAAGATTAAACTTTGCCCATCTAACAGCCGTGGCTTTTTCAGTCTCAAGTGCTTGATCAGGACTTCATTGGGACAGGCGACCTGCCTGCGCTCGCACCCTGGCCTGGAGGAAGGAGATTCCCTGCAGCCGGGGCCGCGCCGGGGCGAGGAGACAGAGGAGGCTGCGCGCCGTGTTTGGCAGGGGAAGGAAAGGCAGCGGAGACATGCCCTCCGTCCTGAGCAGGCCGTGACGCTGCCTGCCTACGTTTCTGTGGTTTTGTAGCCTCGCACAGAAAAAAAGGCTGCAGTTATGGCAAGAAGTGTGCCATATGTTGTTGCATATGGCTGAAACATCTGTATATGTACCCAGGGATCTGCTATATGTGGTGAGCTTCTGTTACAAATCTAACAGCAAAGGAATTATCTTTTGGTTTATTTTATTGTATTTTTTATTTATAAGGTCTTAATTATGGAGCAAATGAAGCTCTTTGAGGGAAATCAGTCTCCTGGCTTTGTCTTCATGAAACCTGTGGTGGCTGGTGCATGTAGAGGGTACTGAGAGTTGTTTGTCTAGGAGCTACCAGGCTCCAGCCTTTCTCTAGGGAGCTTTGAAGGCTGAATGAGTTGTTAAAGGCTATTCCATAAACCACCACTACCAAGCAAGCAGCAGAGGTGAGCATTAGGTAGGACACTCGAACTAAAATTATTCAGATCATCTAAACAGATATTTTTCCAACCTTCATCATCTTTTTTGGCCCTGGCTGAATCCTATGACTCAGAAATATAGTACAATATAAAGAAGTCACCATACACTGTGCACCCAACAGTGATACTGTTAAGGTAGAGGATTTAGTAGGATTACAGAAAAAGAGATAGACAGAAAAACAGCTGTAGTCACAATACTTCTGATAAAATGGGATAAAGAACACTGGTCCTCATGCTTCAAGGTGTTCACTGACAGCGCAGCTGCCTCGGTAACGCAAGGCATCCAGAAGCAGTGGCCACAGCAGATCTGTAGATCGTATGCGGAAATCCTTGCATTTTCCCCAAAGTTACAGTGGCTTCATGAAGAAGGAAGTTACAAAGGACGCGAGATACTGATTCTTTGTTGTGTTCATACAGTATCTAGCACAGGGAACTCTTCTATCCCGGCTACGGTTTTGGGCACAAGGGTAAGGGTAAATGCTACAAATCATTGAACAAGGTGATGTTTATCTAGTTCCCACCTGAGCAAGGATGACGGTGCTCCTGAGGAGCCCTGTCACGGGGATCTGAAGCATGAAATGTTTTTCCTAGGCACATGTGAATGAGAAAAGAACCACCTTGTTCAGTTGTATTTGTGGTGCAAAATTCTCAATCACATGTAAATTCCCCCAAACTTTTAAACAGATGGTAACTTTAGGCAGATGGTGAGGGTGGATAGGGGGTGAAGAGAAAATTATCTGACAAAACAAACTGAAGAACTAACTGAACGAGTCCATAAATACAAATATATTCCAGACAGCATTCTGTTCACCTCTTTTCATCATCCTACGGAGGGTGGACTACTGATGGGTGAAAGCATATGGAAGGTGGGGGACGGCAAGTCATCTGAGTTTTGTTCATGACTTCTATTGCTCACTCTCTGATGGGAGAAGAGAATTTTCCACCTATATCCTCCTGATCCCTGTATGGAAAAAAAGGGGTTAATAATACACATTAGTCTAAAGCTTGGTGTTTGCAGTGTGCTTTCAGGCTGAAGGTGCAGAAGACTTGCTATGTGTCAGCATTAAGACTAGTGAATCAGAGCAGGAAATGTTCTTGTGTTGTGACCATGAAGGAGTTTTTTTCTCCCTCTATTTGTATAGCTTGTGTAAAGGCTTTACTGGAATATATTATTTGTATTACCATTGCAAATGGGAAGCTGTCACGTAAAGGAGGATCTCCTTGTATTTTGCATTTAGAGTTAGATCATTTTGTTTGCATTTCAGTTGTCCTTAGACTACAGCCCAGACATACCCACAGCGGTACAGCTCGTGAGCCCTGTCGCCTGCTGCATTACAGCTTCCAGGCATCACAGGAGAGCCTAAGGTTGTGCGGTGTTAACTGGAGGGGAGAAGGGAGCGAAGAGAAAAGGCTTGGTCTGAACAACCCTTTGCTGATTTTCTGTAACATCAGTGAGCTGAGAATTGCAACATGAGGCCTTTTACCTAAACTGTGAAAGAGCTCCTGCAAGCCATCACCCCCATGGTTTGTAAGACTGTTAGAGCTCTGTGTTTTAAGGCAGCCAAGGATGTGCAGAGCAAAGAACAGGAAAGAAATATTAACTAAGAGGGATTAAAGAGGAAGCACAAGGAGATGAGTTCATCCTGGAGGAGAGGCTCTATCAGCTTCACACGATCCTTACTGTTAACAGCAACCTTAATCTTCTCCTTCATTTTAGCTCTTAGTAACTATTGTTGCAAGCTGCTTTAAAATATTCTTTTTAAAGCTTATCAAGCAATAATGCTGGCTCTGAGCTATCCAGGGGTACACAAAATATCCATTGCCTACGACTGCAGGCCTCTTCGGTACCACAGGGCTGCGGCAGAGCCTGGGGACGCGCCGGGACCAGGTGTCGGCAGGCACCCATGGGCAGTGGGGAGCCAGGCTGTGCTCTCCTGAGAGCTCACTCAGGCAGGAGCTGGTGAACAGCGAGCGCCAGATCTGCAGCACGTGACCCAGCGTTGGGACTGGAGGTAACCTGGGCCCTCAGATGGTGCTCCTACAAGTACGCGCAGCTGGAAGAGATGCCACACTGCAGGCACTCGTGGTGAGGGGTGACAAGGCGATTGGAGGCTTTACCAGATGCTCCTGAAAATAGCCTGTGTGACCCTGACAAAACCTCCCCTCACCCCTAGAGCAAGCTCGTATCCAGAAGGAAGCAGAGGTGGGAATATGGGATTATTTCCTCACGCCTAGAAGTGGCCATCTACTAAAGAGCCGGAGGCACGCGTGAGGGCAAAGCAGTATTTGTGGGTTTTGCTCCATACCTGCTCCCAGCCCTCCTCGAGGCAGGCTGTTGAGCCCACATCCTTAACAGCAGTTTTGCATTAAGTGTTTAAAGCATATGTTTCATGTACCATCCTGCTTTAAACACTTGCCTTTTTAATGCTCTAGCCAAATTACTCAGCATTATGCTTGACAGGGAAATGATTGAACGTACTCCAGCGTATCAAAGGGTTGACTGCCCGTACAGACATCACACATAAACCTCTCCAACTAACTGGATTGTTTCAAGACAGCTATAATTAGGTGTAATAACAGCAATCATAATTAAAGCTCCTTATAATGGGGATATTTGCTTCTTAATTCAGTATTAAACTGCTCTATTTCAATAGTGAATAAACACCTCAGAGAAATCAATGAAAAATACATTGTAAAAATATCAGAACTGTGGATGGTCATGGGTGAAACCTATTGAAAAAGTAAGAGAAAAGAGCCTGGGCTGTTTTACTCAAAGACAGAATTGCAATGTTTTCTCCTGTTTTTCAAAATAACACAAGTTAACAAATAATGTATCATCAGTTATTCAGTATTGCTTGCAACTGCTAGAATATGCTGCTGCAAGAGAACATATGACTCCTACAGAAGGTTTCCTGGACAGTAGAAATTCCTAGATACTATTTTAATTATCATGTGCCAATAACTTGTCATTTGTGGGAGGTGTCATCTAATTCAACTAGAATTTTTAAGTACCAGGTAGTATGAAGACCAGTAATAAGAGACCAAGATCTGTCTGTGTTGTAGCTGGAATGTGGAACTCTAGTATGGCTTTAGGCAATATTTAATTGAGTAGTTAAATTATCTTTTCCAGATGAGAAAATGAATTATTGCTCATCTTTCCAATTTATTTTAGCTTCTCCATATTCTGTTTCCTGAGGGAGTGACGAGGGAGTGTAGGACATCCCCAGATATGCCAGGGATGATTTGTTTTCCCTGCGCACTATAACTGCCCCCTTCAAGGAGACTGGCTTATAAGCATGTGGAAGCTGGAATGTGTATAACAACAGCTGTCCGCTCCTTTTTTTTTCTTTTCTTCTTTTAAAGGATATGCTGCTAATCAGTGCGGTGAGATCACAGAGATCCAGATATACATTTATGTATGTCTGTACATTCTTCAGCCTCCATGCATGACCTTGAGTTGAAGATTGCTGAGCCATTTCTGGATGTGAACTCAGGAGAAGCACAGAGCGCTGAAGGACCAAAGAGCTGGCGGAGTCTCTCATTTAGTAACTATCCTGAAGGCTCTTTCAGGGTGATCAGAGGCTTGTGTGCTCCTGGAAGGGCCCCTTTATGGCTATGACCTAAACAAACACTAAAGTACCCAGGACTTGTTCTCAAGACGAGGGTGCAGAAGAGATTGGTATTGCTGCCCAGTTAACCTGTGGACCTCGCTGTTCTGGGATTCTCAGATGCCAAAAGTTTATAGAAAGTGATTACAGAAGTCATAAAAAAGAAACATATTCAGATCAATTAAATGCAAAGATACCCACCTTAGGGGAGGTTTACTGGACTGACAGAGAGGGCATCACGGTACATTTGCCTTGGTGCTTGAGTCCCTGCCATTGCTCCTTGTAGGGACTGGACCCGGGGCCAGCTGCGGCTCATATGATCCCGCACAGCTGGCCCGATGGGGTCCTGCTGGGGGACACACAGGTGAGGAGGAACCTTTCATTCTGGGCAGCTCTTCATACTGGAGGTGTCCCATCCTGAGGCCTCCAAGGCAAGTCTAGGTGTAAAAGACCTGATTCAAAGCCCACTGATAGGAATGGAGAGACTCCCTTAACTTCCCTACAGATCAAGAGGTAAGGAAAGCTTTACTTCATGAAATTAAGGCTGATTCTAGATAGGAGGAGGTGAGAATGACATGCAAAGGCTATTGCACAGGTGCAAGGGTTTTCATTGTGTTATTATTAATTAAAATGCTGAATAGGAATAAAACTTAGGTCAGAATTCTTCCAGTCCTGCTATGCCTTATTGTGGGCAAATGTACATACAAAATGCAGGAAAGACATTGCTGGTTCAGAATTCTGCAACCAAATTCAGACCCTGTGTCCAGCTGGGACTGTGCAATTGGGTGGAGAAGCTTTTCGAAGCTCTGGGGAGCCTGAAATCTTCACTTTGACTTGCAGCTTTTTGTAGCAAGTGATTATTCAGGGAGACTGTGTCAGCTTCCAGATTGTTATTCCCCAGTCTGCCCAAAGTCAGCCAAATAACCATGCAGAAATATGCAGTATTCTGTCCAGTGTGTGGGAGCAGAGCGTACAGTGTTAGTGAAAAACTGCAGTTCATGGCTCCCCATACAGTAACATTGGATCGACATGATATCAGATCTCCAGGCCACATAAATTTTTTCCACGATCAAGTGTCCACACACGATCCCATTTGCCAAAGTAGCCAGATTCAGCCATGCAATAATGTATTAGCTTTTGTGCTTCACGGTGTCTGCAGAAGCACAGCTGATATTTGATCTGGGGCGAAGTCTTCTGGGACAAAGTCACCCCTCTGAAATTCTTGAACAGGTTTGAATCAGTTGGATGGGATGATACCGGGCTGGTGCTTTGTGTCATGTGGCTGTGACATTTTTGACTGAGTGCTCTGAACCTTGAAACTGAATTTACACTCCTGTAGAATCACAGCCTGCCTGAATTCCCAGTGGCTGTTGAATATTTGTGAACTTAATAACAGTCCTCTGTGTGTGGCGGAAAATGGAATTCAGCCTCCCCACTTCCAAATAAATTCACGACCTATTTTCTGTCTGGCCAGTTCTCCTGCCTGGGTCTCTCAGCTGTGGGCCTGTTCAGTAATTGTATTTGCCCCAGTCAGCTTCTCTAGAGATGCCTAAATCCTGATGGGAAGAGGACAGTGAAGTAATTCTGTGTGTATATATAGCTTTTAAAGTACTTTAGGAGGAAAGGCGCTGTACTAGTGTAAGATGATCTTCTTGTTATTGGAGTATTATTACATCTGAGAATAACTTAAGGGAGTAGAGAAAATGGCTTTTAAAATTATAGGTGGTCTATTTTTTCCCTTGGTAAAAGTACTTTGTTAAAAAGCTAATAAAAGATTGCTTTTAATGAATATGAATGCTTTTATTGTATTTCCCTGAAATTCCATGGGTTGTATAAGAATATGGTTTCAGGGGAAAAAGCTAACTGGTAAAGCACACCTTGCAAAGCTGACATCTCTGAAATGTTTCTCTCCAGACTCATTAGCTAGAGAGTGCTTCCACACTGTAGAAATGTATCAAGGTTGGTCTGATGTGGTAAAAACTCCTCCTCTGCCTGATTTGAGTTTTAGCTTTGCTGATGCCTTTAGTGATCACAGATGCAAGCTCAGTGACAGCTGAAATGCTTCGCATGAGCCCAGAGGTCCATTGCGCAGAGACAGATCCTTTTCAAGGGGCAAGGAAAATCTGCTTATCCTCTGAAAGGCCAGATCCTTGTGTTTGACTAAAGTCCCAGTGGACACTTTAACACTGTAAATCTGCTTGTTGAGCCAGGAGTATCTCTGAATAGTCTCTCTCGCTCTGGAAACTGCTCATCTGCTTTGACCTTGACCATGCTTTCTTTTATTGGCTTCAAAAACTTGGTGGTTTCTCCTGCGAGGAAGAGGTCTGCTTTTCTTTGCACGGTTCCTCTTTCAAAGCCCTGCAAGCACTTGCCTGGGATTGAGCAGACTGTACCTTCCAGGCGCTGATGGCAGGGACTCCTGGCCATGGTCATGGTCACAGTCTCCAAGTAGGAAGGGGTGAGAAAAGTCCATCTGTGATGGCACAGCTCCATGGGAAAGGATGGGGTCATCCGCTACAGGGAATTTCCCTCTGCCAGCACCAGCGCATGTGGAGCTGGAACTCAGCCCTTCCACATTCCTAAACCCTAAATTCAGCTGTGGTGAAAAGGATGCATGTTCCTACAATGGCAGTTTTATTTTGGAAATGAGTGAGCGTAGATGCTTTCTAAGCTGCCTGGAACATGAGTTTAATATGTGCAGTTTCTGAAAGGACTTTACAGCCACCTCTCTTTCAATAAGCTTGTTTCTCTTATCCCAATTTAAGTTTAAGCCTTATAATGAGCCAGCCCTGAGGTACTGTTCCGTGGCAGGATCAGTGCTTTCAGGAGAGGCTGCACAGTAAGGATGCAAGGCTTGTTCTGCACACAAGACTGTAAATCAGTAGTAAATTCAACCTCCAAATGTATTTTACTGTAAGTCCCTACACATCCTTAAATGATGTTCCATATTGGCATTTCAGAAACACTAAATAGTCTTTATTTCTGTATTTTCTTTAACTAAAATGTATTTAAAGTATGAGTCCAGATCAAAATTTGGATTCTAATGATTTGTTCTTAGCAGTGGTCAGCACTCATTCCCTTTCAGCACTTGTATACGCTCTCTAACTGCAACATCAGAGTTATTTTATCTTCCTGGTTTTGAATCTGACGGCAGAAATGTTTACAAAAGAAAAATTTACTAACTAAACCTTGACTTCAAGGGTGCTTTTTGCTGCCTCTCAGATTCCTCCTCTAGGACAGGATGAAAGGCTGGGAGCCCATGGGATGCTTCTCTCTGCTGTGTGACTAAGAGCTCCATGTTCCCTACTGCTGCTGTGAATTTTTTTCCACATGAGGAAGCGCAAGTTGTCTTTACAAACTTGAATCTGTGCTCTTGAAGTTGGGGCTGGTGTCCAACCCAACTTGCCATGCTGTGTTTGCTGTTTGCTCCTCAGCCATTGACAGCCCATGGAATTGGGGGTTTGCCCTACCTCTGAGTTCACTGTTATCTTGAAATCTTGGCTCATGGCCTGGAGTTCCTCAAGTAAAAATTGGGAGTAGACATCATCAAGCCAGTAGGAGTGGTGTGCCTGCTTAATAGCTCTACACGCAGGGTGTTGCTTCCATATGCCCTGCTTGTCAGCCCTCCGGTTTGGTTCTTGCACTGTAACTTTATCTCTTGTTACTGTGCCATCTCCCGCTGCCTCCAGATGAGCGTGCTGCTTGAGTGCACTCCTCTCCCCACAACAGGGCGCTTCAGAGAAGTCCGTGTAGTGACACAAGTTATTTTATTATGTCGCAGGAATGTATTTTCTGCTATGAAAGAACACTTACTTCACATAAAGGTTTTGACGTTTTTATAGAAATGGCTGTAACTGTGTTATTTCATACGAGGAAGGATTTATTAAGCCTGGGTCTGGCTCTCATTCTTATGCTATGCAAATTCTTCATTACTGGCCTAGTGCTTGGGCCAGTGCTATTAAATCCTGTCCCCTCCCCTTCAGTTGGCTTCTATCAGACTGCCGCATTAGGCCACAACCTAATTGGAGTTCGTAAAACCAGCCCAGACTTGTACTGGAATACGAGACTGCAAAATTAAATCTGAGTTGCAGAATATGATGTTTCTTTAGGTATCAAGAGAGGAGCAAGCCAAGGTATTTTCGGAGCATGGTGTGTTGAATGAGGCACCATACCACCTTGTTTACTTGTGATTATGAAAAATTTCACAATAATCATACAATGAAAAAAAAGAAAAAGGCTCATTTATCTCACTGCTCTGATCTACTTACCCATCAGGCAGTAACATCCTGCTTTTTGTAGTTCCTGGCGTGGCTTCCACTGGATGCCATCCAGCCGTGCAGCATCCGCCTTGAACACTGCTACTATTTGCTCTGCTTTTACACCAAAGGTAGCTGCAGAAAAGAGCTGACGTGCTTCTGGTGTCCAACAAGATTCCCTGGGAAATGTCTGGAGGGCTCTCACTGCATTCCCTGTGATGTTTAGGCCTTCATCCTTAGAAGATAAATCTTGTTTTTTTAAAAAAGTTTTCATCTAGTTAAAATTTTGTTTGATGGTTATGTGATATACTAGAAATTGAAAAGTAACATAGCATTTACCAGCAATAATGATCTTTCTTTACATAAAAGGAACTGAGTAGGGAAATGTCATCTCCTTCTGGCACATGGGTACCTTTCTGCCAGGAGAGCCTTCCTCAGTCTAGGGTATGCCCCCCTGAATCTGTTCCAAAACATCTTCTCTCCCAGACAAACTACATCCCTCCTTGTAGGGGCACCTTGCCCAGTGAGTCAGTGATTAGAGCCGAATCTCAGAGCGCCCAAACCCTGTGCTCGTTTTCCGCTGCCCAAAGGCTTCAGATCCCAGTTGGGAGAATGCTTCCACTCTCTCCTCTTGAAGCTGTCCTCCTTTTGGGGGGGGTAACAAAGTATTCAGTAAAGCAATGAAAGAAAATGGTCCCATGACCTTCAGTTGCAGGTATTAAGCCATTTATTTGGAAGATAGAACATGACAGAATATGGATTTTATACTACACAGACACAGACACTAGATCCTTTCTCTCCCCGGGTTATTTTAATCCCCAGAGACTCACTCTCTCTGTCCCAATTAATTTGAATTGTTCCATACATGAATGAGCAGTCCTCCCGGACTCACCTATTCATGGCTGTTTAGGTGCAGAGGGAGGTGTGGATTTGAACTTTCATCATGTACTCCAGAAACAGAACCTACTTCTCCCCTGTCTGGGATGACCACTCTAACCAGCAAAACTGGGTAAATGGGGTGGGGAGAATAGCTGCTTCTCCAGCTTCTGTGTGCTCTGAAAATATCAACCGAATCAAGTCCTGTAGGTAAGAAAAGCAGAGGGACATTTTATCTGTGGATCTGGATGAGATCTGTGTGTGGGCTAAGCACCAATGGTTCAGCTCAGTAAAGCCTGAAACACTTCTGGCTTGGTGGCTGTATCTTGTCCTGGCAGAGATGTTTGGCAGTTTAGGTGGTCAGATGAGCCTGGAGATGCACTTGTAAAAGACTTCAGAGATCATCATTTTGGACCCAGAAATCTTGGGCTCTGCATTCTTCTGTGGATCCAGCCTGATCTGATGTGCAAAGTGAAGAAATACATATTTGGGGGAGTTTCTAAATGTAATTTGGTAAGAAAAAGGCATTCTTGAGAGTTTTGTTTTCTTCACAGGGGAAAGCTAACAGTGCTCCCTTCCTGGAGCAATTCCAGGAACTGTAATTATCTTTTTGTGTATCAAAGGAGCAGCATGTTCCTACCTGGCCTTGTCTCTAGGGAGATGAGATCTTTCTTGGGAAATTGTCACCTTCAGGCTGGCTGCCCTCCCACAGCTACGGCAGCGCACAGGTTTCCCCCGTGGTGTGCTTATAGTAACCTGCCAATATTCATCTAAGGCACTGGCAGCTTTTTCACTGCCTTCATGTCCTTTGGGTTGGACTCTGGCCATGTCAATAGTTCTTTATAATGGGACAGAGTCTCCAACTCTCAATCTAAAATTTCTAAAATATGACACTAACTTCTTTTTTAAAGAGTATTTGTATCCAAGCAAAACACATGGATAATTCAGATAGAAGGTAAATTACCTGTACTAAAGTCTCTGTTAGATATTGGCATGCATAACTCATGCTCTTCCCAAGCCAACATGCAGCCTTTCGCTAACACCCATGGGCATGATGTGGGGTGGCACTGCGTGTCCTGCCGCAGAACTGGCTGTGCAAAGTCTCGGCGATCCTGGGCGCAGGAAAGAGCCTGTGCACTGAACACTTGCAGTTCTTCCCATAACGGGGTCTTCACAAGTGCTAGTATGACTTGTGACTGCGTTTGGGTATCTGACAAATCACTACTGAGCAAAGCAGATATGGACTATAAAACTATAGACTTTGTAAATGAAAAGTGGATTGTGGATTGTAAGATATTCTGTGACTAAGCTAACTCTTTTTTTTTCCTCCTTTAACAGCCAGAAATAAACTTCTTTATCATAGGACCTAGCTATATTTCCCACTCTCATGAAATAAATTCATTTCTGGAAGTTTGGAGCTTGCTTCTGGAAGGGGCCTTAAAAATGCTGTCAATGAAACGCAATTAAATAAAAGAACAAAACCAGACATTCTTCCTTGCCTGAAGGCTGCCTGAATGAATTGACCTTTAAAGCACCCCAAACTTGATTTTGGGGGGCTGTAAAGTGAAGTTGAATACAAGGGCTTCATAGTCCTGCTATGGCACCAGCCGGAGCAGGGGCTGGTTGCAACGCCAAGCTGTGGAGAGGGCAGGCACATGCCCTGCGGCTCCCGGCCTCCTCTGAGACAGCTGAGAGGAGAAGGGAAGGAGATGAGTGGGTTTCCAGCAGCTGCTGCTCATTCCCTGCTGAGCAGCACCATCTAGAGGAACTTGCCTGCCCAGAGGAGCTCAGAAACCAGCCTGCAGCAGAGCTGGAGAGGAGAGAAGCAACTTGCCCTGCTCTCTTCTGGGGACCCATAGTTTCTCCCAGACAAGTGGTGAGGTCTGGGCTCTGCCCTTTGGCTGGGTCCCGAGGAGGAGCCTTTCACAAGGGGAGGCCGTGGCAGTAGGAGCACAGGGATGTGCCCGTGCAGGGACTAGGGCTGCCTAGAGCCCTGGTTGGTGGCAGATGGAGTTAAAGAATTTGTTTCTTTAACTTATTGCAACCCGGGCATCAGAATTAATCAGGCCTGGGAAGCAGAAATGGGAGGTAGTGTTTTGGCCAGGCATGGATGATTTTTGTGTTTGTTTTGTTCTCTACACAGCTGGAAGTTGGAAAAGACCCCCAGATCTGAACAGATCATCTCAGGCTCTTTGAAGTACCCCCTCTTTTTACCAGGGTTTCTCCCTCACTTGAGTTAAGCATCGTTCTGATGCAATTCACCCCCATCCCCTGCTCCCAAGGCTCTAGGAAATCCAGGAGCTGGTAAGCAGAATCAAGACTGTTTTCACAGCCTGTTCATTGCCTGTTCAGCTCCCTCAGCAGAGTTATCAATTAAAGGGAGATACAGGACAGGCACAGACAAGCTCTGGAAGCAAAGCAACCAGCCACCCACCGCACATTTCTGAGTTTCAAAATGAAGCTTTGCTGTCTTTCAGGGCCTCTTCTCTTGCACACAGTCTTGATCTGCAGTTTGATCAAGAGAAGCTCTAGGATGATGGAAAGTAGCAGAGGAAATCTGTGGTACCATTTTCTTGATTGGACAACTTGGAAAGGGTTAAGAGGGCAGCGACATTACCCGGACAATTAAGTGCTTTTAAAGTCATGAGTAAGACCTCTCTTGTGAAGGATGTATTGACACTCCTTGTTGGAGACCGCATTTAGGACTTCTTATCTGAAGGGTGCTCCAAAGAGAGATGATGGGTATGTAGGGAAGACCTTACAGAGGCAATAGAGAGGGAATCCTCTAAAGAGCAGTTAGAGCAGGTACCTAATTTGCATCCTCTCTAGGGATCCTCTGTAGGTAATGTGCTCACCTGTCATCTCCAAAACAGGCAGCCTGTTTGCAGCAATACTTTGCTGGGTACCTGGGCTGAGGTCCTGCAAGGGGGATCTTGTTCCATAGCTGCTTGTGAAGCTTCATGTTCCTCATATCCCATGAGGCCACGTTGGTTGGAGGAGAACAGATGGTTCTCTGAAGCAATGCTGGATTCTGGGACATGGTGGGCTGAAGAAAAAGTCCCCTGTGGCATCATGCCTATGCCTTTATAGAACACACTTTATTGTACACTAAAAGCATACAAGGTCTGAATGTTTAATGTAGGGGAAGGGCTGGGTAAGTCAAAATGCAAGCCAAGTCCTTCTGCTCAGCAGCAGTTGCCTTCAAATAAGTGGAAAACCAGCTTCAGTTCAGGTGCAGCTGACAGGATATCTGCTGGCTGTATCTTACGCATATTCAGAAACAAATCAACAGCAGTCGGAGTCCAAGTGTAAAAAGCTAAGGCTCAGAGTTAACCTTCACCTCAAATAGGCAGTCTCTCACTGAGCCATCAGTCATTGTAGTTTTGTATGTTGTACAAACACCATAGTTTTATATATAAAAACATGGGATTTTATTTGTAGTCACAGAGGGTTTCATATGTCTCAACTTCAGTGCCAAATCTGGGAGTTAACCCAATCACAGAATTGTAGAAATACTTGTTGGAAGGGACCTCTGAAGGTGCCTAGCCTACCCTCCAGCTCAAAGCAGGAATCTAGTCAGCACTACATAAGGTCAGCCATGGCTTTATCTAGCCAAATCTTGAAAATTTCCAGGAATAGAAATTTCACCATCTCTCTGGGGGCAACCTGTTCCTTGTGAAGGTAGCTGCGCAACCTTCCTAGTGAAGAATAATAAATCTAGGGGTTGCCTCAGTCCCCAGGGTTGTTTAACAGCAGTTTCAGTTTCGTAGCTAGTCAGTAGATTTGGGAGCACACATCAGTGTAATATTAGCTATTTCTCTAGCCCATTTCTCCTCTGTGACCCTCCCCCTTTTCCTGCCCTGCTTTTTAGACAGTAAGTACTTTCTCCTTGGACCACTGTCAGCCGTGTTTGTGTGTTTCCGATGGCTGGAACACTTCCCTTGAAATGCAACAGCATGTTTGCTAGTTAATGCTCCCATGGGAAAGATCATAGTTTTTTCATAGCAGTGAAAGGAACACCCTAATCCTTAACAGAGCTTACTGATAACCACAGTTACATCATACTTGTTGTATCCATTCTTCTATTTATCAGATTAGCTTTGAATGGGACCTTCTAAACCAAAGGAAAATTGGCCAGAAGAGCTCTTTCTTCCTCTGTAAGAGTAGGTTACCATGCCTTAACGCAACATTTCATGAAATGCCCATCAAAGGTAAAATTCCTACTAACCTCAGCAGAAACAGTAACAAGCAAGGCAAAGAACTGTGTCTGCAAGAAAGAGGCATAAGATTCAATGAAATGAGAATATTGTTTATTTAGAAAGCTATTGCTGTATCATTAATGGAAATCAGTGAAACAGAAGCATCCGTCATCTAGCCTTGGGCTACTATTGAGCTAACGCTCAGATTTCCATGTTCTGTACACAGCATACTCAGACATGTACCATTCACTGTGTCCTTTGCCTCAAAACATAACTGACATGTAGGGATTCTTCTTGGAAGTGTTTTATATTTTCTAATATTTTTATTTCCTAACTTTAATTATTGTCTCTAATTTTTACCATGAGGGGATTCTAGAGCACAGATGTTTCACACAGCACCAAGTGGATAATGACTCTGAGGCTACTTCTACTACTTAAGAAGCCAGTTAAGTCATGGATGGGGGAGGAGATAGGGTAGTATTCTTTTGGCATCCTGGAGAAATACTTGATGGAGGGAAAGGGGTGTTTTCTCAGTTTCTCATGGGTTATGGGAGTGCATGCCTGTGTGGGGAGGGAGGTTGCAGGGCAGAGCCATGAGACCTGAGGTAGTGGAAAAAGTTACAATAGTGGAAAACAAAGAAAATCTTGCCCAGACTTCCACAGCTCAAGGTCCTTCAAGGCTCCCTGTTCTCTGTCAGCTTTTCAAAACACACAAGTCCCTACATGCAGACCAGTCACAGAGGGCAGTGTTGATGCATTTGTCTTTATGCTGATATTGAGAGGACTAGAGGTGATGAGAAGTCTTCACTTGGAAGGAGGGGGTCACCATACTGAAAGGAAAGGTTGATAAATACTGGACTATTCAACAGGCAGGGTATTTTTCCCCTTCACATCTCCTTGTGCCTGCACCCCATCCAGCCCAGGAGTCTGTGGACGAGGGTCCTCCACTGCCTGCTAGAGAGCTGCTCAGAGGATCTCCCCTCTATCCTTTGGGGCTACTGAGGAGTCCATAGTAGCCAGCTTAGAGCTTTTTGTCCGTTCTTTGTTAGTCTTTGAAGAAAATCAGAAGATCTGTATGGTTTCAATGCTGAACTCCTCTGAGAGCATCAGTCATTTTCCCATGTGAGAGTTAAAGGCTGTGACTGATTTTCTGGGAGCTCCCTGAGGAGTAGCAGGCTGGTCTTCCACGTGTCCTGGAAAAGCATTTTTGAACCTGGTGCCCAGGGAAGACAGCGACTCTCTCCCATCTTTCTGGCTTGCCTGCTCCACCTGTGCCTCCTCCAGGTTCAACAGCACAGGCTCTGTGGTGCCGGGCACTCCAGTAAGGCTCCTCAAAGCACCGCTGAAGGGCAGCTGGCAACCCACGATGTGGGAAGAGATCTGAAATGAGCTGGCAGGTGCTGATGGCAGGCATGTGGTCTACTGAAGTGTCTAGAGCTAGCTCTGAAAACACCCTCTCTGAAGCCTTTACTGACCTTTTTGAATCCTGCCTCAGAGTACCTTTCATTTTCCAGAATTTCATACTCCAGATCCTTTCTGCAGTTAAAAACCAAGCTGATGTATATTTGGTCCTCCATGCCATGTCATCATAAATTTGCCATTGTTTGGAATTAGGGAACATTATAAATCTTTGAAAGCGTAGAGTCAAACCTTCCCATAGATATTTGGCTACAGTTGTACAGTTGCTACTGCTGAATGACACCTGCTATGTTTGCCTTTTCCCAGGAACAAGATGATAGTCTGTGCTTTGCACAAAACAAAGCGTTTAGCCTAAGAGCCCTGGGAAGTGAGCAACAACAAGCCGTTGATTCACTCTGCAGCATCTGCCTGGTGACTTGCTCCTCCTTTTGCCTAGTAGGAAAGCTGGGAAGAAAGAGAAGTTGGACTTGCAACTATCCATCCTTATTTGTGGAGAAACTATGAACTGTGTTACTCAGCAAGTTAAGTACAGGCTATTGTGGCCTTCTTTGAGCAGTGTTTGTTCATCTGAAAGCCAAACTGAGGCTCTGACTGGATTCAAATATTTTTAGGGTAAACTGGATCAGAACAAATAAATCCTGTCAATGTAGCTGACCTTGGAGATTTTTATTAATTAAGCTGCCACATGCAAAGGACAGAATTGAAAACACAGTCTCAGTTAAAATTTAGCTACTTTATTAATTAAGTTGAGCAGGTTTGGCTTACATCCTAAGCTGCTGGCATCCTGTATTGCTATAAAAATATTACCATTTGTTTTACTGGAGAATGCAAATAATATCAGTCATATTGATGAATGCCTTAGCATGTAACAGGATGGGGAAAAAAGAAGGTAATTTTATAAAATTTTATAAATTTTGTGGTAGGCTTGGCCTAGGCTGCTGGATCTCTGCAATGCTTTTCAGGACACAGGATGAACAGGGCTCATTTGCTATATAAGTTGCAATGAAAATAAAATGGAGATCCTCAGGAGCAGGGAGAGGGGAAAGCAATTTTCATGCAGTTGATGTTGTGAAGCTCATTGGAAATCCTTTTTTGGTAGGACTACTTCAACAAAGAAAGGACAGAGTCTAAAACCCTCCAACATAAAGCAATCACGTGCTGGTGTCATTAATTGTCATGATATGATATTATTTCCTCCCAAATGCTGTCTTTCTTATCTCTAGTTTAAAGTACATCTGTATGTATATGTTTGTATCTATATTTTTGTCTTTAGAAACAACCTTTTTCTGCTTAGCTTGTGAATCTTGGGGTATACCCGAAGACAATCTGTGCTGCAGGACCAAGGGGAATGTTGAGCAACAATTGCACAGCTACAGCTCATTTGAAGGTGCTATTTCCCTTCCTTTGGGGATAGGTACTTCCATCATAAAGCCATCTATTTTAGGAAATGGAGAAATGAAATTCTGAGGTGTCTAGGAGAAGCTGATATCTGTATTTCTGACATTTTTTTCTGGAGCATGGGAGCCAGTACAAATTCTGTCTTGTATATGGCGATCCACACAGCATGCTTTTATGGACAGTGTTTATTTACCTGGTCAGACAGACAGAACATATTGCCTGATTTATCTTTATTTCTCAGTTTGGCTATCAATACAGCTTGGACATAGCTGGCCTATAGATCTCCTCTGGTATTATCATTTGATTGAACTCTGGTTCAAATGCACTGACGACTTTATTCCACAGCAGCTTTTCTTTCCATCTTCTAAGGTTTGCACCTTCAGACAAACATGCAAAGCCCCCTAACTTTATCTCACCTTTTCACAATGATCTTCCACAGCAGTAAAAAAAGTGGGGGCAAACAATAATTAAATATATGCATTTCTTCCAGTTGCTTTATTTTGACATCTCTATTATCAAAATAGTAGCTTTAAGTGAAAAAAACTCAGAAGATTTCTTCTTATTAAAGGAGAAAGATCTGTTTGGTGCACACAACTGTGATTTGAGAAATGCAAGTTCCAGTCCCTCCTCTGCCACCACCTGGCCCACTTTTTATGATTTGGACAAATTCTTTAGCTTCTCCATTCTTACTCACTCGTTGCCATACTTCACACACAGAGGGTATGACCCTGTGCACTCAGATGCAGGAACGGGAGTCCTAGAAGTACTTTAGCTGAATTCTGTTGGGGTTTGGCTCCTCCATGAAGACTTCCACAAAGGTCACTAGTCTTGGGAGCAATATCGCCAGTTGCTCACAGTGCCTGGACAAAGATATCTCTAGCTCTGCTCATAAATAGGTGGCAAGAGGTATGCCAGGACCTGGTTGGAGCCAGAAATCTGTGATTTCTAAATCATTTTGAAGGAGTTTGGAACTTCATTTAGAGATTTTCCTGACTAAAACGAGGGCTATATTTCATAAAATGGATTATATTCAGAACTGAGAATTTGCATTCATGTCTCTGAATGGACTTTGGAAGTACTTTTACCCCTGTACTGTCCTTTTAAGGACTTAACATTAGTGGTAGAAAACATAATTGTATTATTATAGGTCTGCCATAATTGTATTATTACAGGTCTACCATTACAGTAGCCTTTGAGAGAGAGGTTCATTGATCCGCAGAGGGGAAGAGTTTACAGCTAATGTGCGGTAATTATAAGAGCTCTAAAATGACTGGTAGCCAAGCTGGAAAGCCCATCATCAGCCTGCTATAAATTGGCTTATAACAGTGGTGGAGTATATGTCACTAGAGCTACTACCATGTTCGGGGGTATGTTCATGTGTATGAATAATGGTAACAATTATATTTTCACTCGCATTGTCAACCATTTCTGATGGATCACAATCACAGCATTGAGATGTAATTTTTGGTTCACCAGTGGGAACTACAAAACATTCTGCTGTTAGTGTGCAAAATTTGGTAAAGCAACATAATAAGTCTCTCCCCATCTGAGAGGGTGAGTAACACCAGTCTCCTTGGAGGTTAACTGGAGCGGGGAGCACTCATTACTACGAAAGACTGAAATCTTGTTCTAGAGACACACAGCAGGGAAGTCATGTCACTTCCATAATCATCAAGCTTTTCAGGTATGTTGAATTTTTTTTGAGGGTAAAATGTGGGCAAAGTAATGGGACTAGATCCCTAGGCCCAGGCCCGGAGCGGCCAGGGAGCCGTGACTCTCTACCCATTGGTGGGGGGACCATGGGGGACAGAACACAAATGGCATCCTGCTGTTGTTGTCTGACCCCGCGTGCTGGGGTAAGAAGTCTGTAACATAAGGACCTGGCTGACCTGACTGCATGCCAGCTGAAAAGCCTTCGACAACAGAAGGAAAGCCATGTGGGTATGGCTGCAATGAAGGACTTTCCTTTTTATTCTTCACTAATAATATTAATCTCAAAGCCAAAGGAGAATAGTTCATACTAGCTGCTTCTGAAGAACTTACTGGGGATATGGACTCTTCCTACTTCTTCTGCACTCCCCTGTAAACAAGGCATGACTGTAATGCTGCTGCTGAGGATATCCTTTGAAGCAACAGGGGCCATCATCCCAGAGCAGTGCTCTACGGGCAGAGTTAATGAACATAAAATCTTACAGTTCCCATTCCATAAAATAACATCCTTTTTATGTGCAGACATTGCTCAAGCCATAAAACCCACCCACATTCTGTACTCTATAAAATGTGTCCCTAGAACTGTCTGGGAAACTGCTGCTTTTTCCAGTTTGTTTGTATCTTTTAATCCAGGTTTTTCAATTTGGTAAGAGCGATGACAGATAGCTTCTATTGATGAAGACGTATGTGGGTACTGAGGGAGAAAGGACTGAGTCCCTGTTCTCCACCCTTAGGGATGCAGCAGCTCTTACATTCTGGCCAAAAACACCCCCTGTCAGTGTAGCCAGCTGATCTCCTTCCACTTGGGCACAAGCAAGTGAGGGTTACCCCCATTCAGCGAACTCTGTCTTAGGCCTATAGTAATTCAGTAATACCATAACGCTACAGGCTGTAGTGCAGTGGAGGACCACGTTCAACGTTTGTCATGCAATCCACTGCTATTCAGATGAATGGGCCCCCCTCCCCCCATCCCACTCCCAGGCACGCCAGCCCTGACCACATCCTTCCCTGGCTAGAAATGGACAGGCCAGTCTAGAAACCTGCTCAGCTGATACAAGGTACTGCCTGGCTGTATTTGTTCAAGCCAACGTCTTGCTTCCAGCAGCACTTGTGAACGCTGCAAGAAAATGTGGCTCTTTCCATATTGCCTGGTGGGAGCAGTCCTGGGCCAGTGCTGCCCAGACCGTGCCTGCTCATTGCCTGGCAGAGCATCAGCTGGCACAGGCCAAGTCTCCTCTGGGGGTGGGCAAGCTGACAAATAAATAAAACGTGGATGATTGCAGAGAGAGTTCATGCCTGTGCCTCAGGCCTGGCTGGTTTTCTAGTATAGGGGCAGGTAAATCCCTAAGAGAATCAGACAGTGAAGATAAACACATAACAGGGTAAACACAGGAGGCTCCAAGTAACTGCAGATGGCTGGCCTATTTGTTTAGTGCCTCTGTGTCCAATTTTTGTTGCTTTTCCTGGTCACTTAGAGCAGCCCAATTGTAATGCCTTTGCTGAAAATGTTTGTTTGTTTTTTTTTCTTGGAAATCAGATGTATTAACTAGAAAAATAATCTCCCTTTGTGACAGACGGAGCCCTTTTGGCAAGGGTGGAAAGTGGTTTGTGGTCTGTCTCAGCTAAACAATACTGTGAATTTTTATCTAATGATCTAGTGTGAAATTAGATAGATGTGAAATTTTTTTTGCACACATGATCAAGTTACAGTCAATGAACAAATTTTCAGCTGGCCACCATGACTGCCCAGAGGTGTACTCTGGATGCACTTATGCTGTGAGGTAAAACACAGTCTATAAGCTTCTATTTTTTGAAGAGTACCCCTCAAGCCTGCAAGACAAATCCACAGCATCCACTGTATGATCAGTGCTGCTTGTCTGGGCAGAAGTATGAAATGTTACATACGGGTTTAATTCCTGGGGAATGTACGTAACATGTAAGATTCTGATTACAGAAAAAGAGGATTTATCCCTTTTTCACTCAGTTTCAATACCTAGAGTTTAACTTGTAAATTGGTAAGTATGGGTTGATTTATACCTGCTGTGGGAATGAAGCCGTTCCCACTCTTCCCATGTGGATGCCTCGGGTAGTTCGCAATGCATGTGGAAAGCAGCCACCTCCATCAGTAGCCCTATGTTTTCTTTGCAAAATGACAGCAATAATAGTGGGAGGTGGCAATTAGACTGGGAGACTTCTAAGCTCCATTAGCTAGTAGGGGTGTCTTAGCTCTTTGCCCTAACTTATTCTGGGACCTGCAATGGCAACAGGATTGTACAGGGCTGTATACCCCTGCAAAGCCCACATAAATGACTTTTTAATAATCCAAAGCATTAACATTACTTTGATTCTACTTCCACAGGTGCTCATGGGCAACTGTGCAACATGCTGTGAATTTTGTTCTGAAAAGTTGTGCTCTTGGACTAGAGCATCACGAAGAATTAGCCAATTCATTTATTTCATTTTTCATTTTTGAAAAATGTCTTTCTTCCTGGAGAGTTCATAAAATAGATATGAGTATTTCTAGTGTTGCTGGAGTCATGATCCCTTAAAGAAAATGAAAGAGGAACGGTTTGGTAGGAAGAAGTTAACATCTTTTACTAGATCAGCCGACATCATTGGAAACAATGGGCAATGTTCCAACACAAAAGTCTTTATTATTCTGCAAAAGAGCCTGAGAGCCCCTAAAAGTGTCTGTTTGTTTGTTCAGCTCTGTAAGTTGGTGTAATGAAAGATGTTATCTCTCCCCACAAGCGCCTGCTCTCTTACACAGGAATTGTCCCTCTGCACTGTGAATCCAGTCACAAACATACATCTTTCCCCCTGACCGTGTCAAGCCATGACTTGAAATAAAGGCCCCATCTCACAGCTGCTCTCTCAGCTATACCATCTCCTCTGGGACTCAGCCCTAACCATGTAAAAACACTTACAAATTCTAATTCTAAGACAGTGGTTAACAGTTTCAAGCCTGATGATGCAAAGCACTGCTTGTTTGTTGCTGGGAAACCTCATTTTGAAAGTCAGATCATTGGGGTCATTTGGCAGTTCTGCAAAATCAGGCCTTGTAATCTGAGTCTATTCCTGGCACCTGTAACCATGGTCCTTTCTCCGCTCCAGCTCCTTTTCTGATCTTCTGTTTTGTAGCTTCCTTTTTTGATACATTACCATGGAAACAAACCTTGACTATATATACATATATATAAGTGTATGTGCATATATATATATATATATATATAAAACTTCACATATATCCTTGAAAAAATATATATATATTCACAAGCTGGTGGTTTTGTTTTTAAATATTCTCTTTTCAGTGTTCACCTTTCCAGCAGTGCTCCTGTTGTGGGGAATCCTTTTCTCCAGCTGCCACTAGATGGCATCGCTTCAGCAGGCACCTTCACACCTGCTCTGCACCTTTTCCGAAACGAAGACCCCCCAGAAAAGCAGCAGCCTCAGCCCCCCACAACATAGCACAGCGCTCCATTCTCACATGATACATTCTCAATCTGAAGTTCAAAATTATCTCCGTACTCCAAAAGGGCCCAAATGGACTGAATTCAGCAGTTAAACAAGGGGATGCATTAACACGTTACTGTTAATCTTTTACAGGCAGACTGCCAGGCAATTCACAGAGACCAGCTGCAGCGTGAATGAAGCAGGGGAGACAGCAAAAAACCTCCCAGCCCTGGAGATGTGTGGCCAGAGTGACCAGACCAAACAGGCATTTTCATTGCATTTGCCATTTGCTGGGACAAACAGGAATTCCTGCACCAGTAGGCAGTACTGTCTGTGCGCGCATTGCTGGCAGCTGGGACAACGTCCCAGGGAAGGAGTTGCTCTATACATGCCTGATTTCTTATATTCTTCAAGCATCCACTGGTGACTGTTGTTGAGGACAATGTATTAGGATAAATGGACCTCTGGTCTCAGCCAAATTAGCAGTTATGTTGTGGCACAGTTTCTGCTTAAGGGCAAATTTATATTAGCTCTGTAATCCACAAGATAAGACTGTGGTCTGCCTGAAATTTCAGAGTACTTGAAGCATAAAAGCTGAAACAAACTGACAAGACTTTTTGAGTTCCAGTTCTTTTAAAATAACTAAAACAAAAATGAGAACAAAGAACTATTTTTTCACAGATGAAAATCTTGTAATAGGGTCTTGCGTTTCCCTTAAGTGCTCGTGACAGAAAATCAGTTAAACACGCAGGAAATTATTCAGCACAACGGTTACTAGTCTAGTGGCTGAAAGAATCAGTGTAATGAAATATGAAGTACTTTTGCATTAAAAAGGAATGATTTGCACTGGTAAGCCTTGAGCGATTTGCTACCTTTTAACACTTGATATACATCTTTATGGTAAGTTTATATGATGTGAGACTATTCCACTTCTGTTTCTTTGTTTTGTTATTCAACTATCTTATGTCATTGCTATTCAACTGTCTGAGGTCATTGCTACCTGTGATGGATCTTAACAAACAAATGGGAGTTGTCTTCTGAGCTCCACCGCGCCAGCTCGCAGGAATCCCCAGCATCTGCGAGCTGCCGGGAAAAAAGACCCTGGTGTGGAGGTAGCCATTCACACGTTTGGGTTTTGGCATGGCTGAGGGGTATGAGGGCAACGTGGTTTTGCCATAAAAGGGCCAAACGCCTTCCTGCCGTGGTATATCCAACTCAATGAAATAGCAAGCAGGGACGCAGTCGTCTGGCAGCTTGCAGCCTTCCCGCTAGGGCCGCGCTGCCGGGCACGAGTAACTGATGTCCCCGCGAGCCCAGCCGGGCCGTGGCGCGCCAGGCCGCCATGGGTGAGGACAGCAATATCTTCCCTAGGAGTGTGAACCACCAGCCTGGGCAGAGCCTCGCCCCCGAAACGCTCAGCGCTCTGCCAGGCCAGGGGGCAGGGGGGTCGGTTCAAGCCCCCCGTCTGTATTTCTTACTTTGGGCACTGTGTCATCGCTGATTTTGCCCAGAAATTCCATCTCAGCCCGGGGAAGGCCGTTTTAGTTAAAGCGATCAGCACATGGCGGTGTAAATCCGTATTTCTTGGGCAGGGAGGGAACAGAACATCCCTCTGAAAAACGTCGCGGTAGCTGCGGTGCTGGGAGGGCAGGAGCCCTGCAGGTGCACAAGCCTCCCGCCCCAGCGGGCCGGCCCAGGCCCCGGCCGAGGCCCAGGCCCAGGCCCCCGGCAGGCTCCCGCAGCCATGCCCAGGGCTGCATTTTTCCATTCGCGGTATTTGGCACTGGCGAGTTGATCAGTGTCTCGACTATTTTGACGATTTCTATGTTGCACTGCAACCCTGCGGTGTTCTGGGAACCCGTTGTAAAATGTGGGTAGACTTTGCAAATTCAAGCTCGGCTGAGGCTCGCAGTGCCTCGCTGGCCCCGCGCTGATGCCTCCACCGCGGCACGGGAGGCGCCGCCGCTCCGCGCCCGCGGGGCCGCGCGGGGCCAGGCCGCGGCAGCGCCGCCGCCGTCGCCATGGAGACCGCGGAGGCGCCGCGGCGCACGCCGGAACCGCCCCCCCAGGAGGTCACATGACGCGCGGGCGGGCAGTCAGCTGACCGGAAGCGGCGGGAGAGGGTCGCGGCGGCGATGGAGCGATACGATAAGGCGGCGCTGAACGCGGCCCCTGCGCTCGACCTCAGGTGGGGGGGGGCCGGGAGGGACTGGGGAGCCGGGGGAAGCGGCGCGGGCAGGGCCGCCCGCCCGCAGCCCGCTCCCCTCCCCTCCCCTCCGCGCCGCGCCGTGCCGCGCCGCTCCGCGGGGAAAGGCCCCGCGGCGCGCCAAGGCAGTGCGCGGCTGGGCCGCGGCGGGAGCCGGCTGCCTCCCGGGGCCGTGTGGGCGCGGGGGGTAACCTCGGTAACTAGCCGGGAGCCATCTTGTTCTTGTCGTACCCGTGCGGGTGGGGGCTGCCAGCGCGGGGCTGGGGTGACACTCCCCGCCCCTCCCCCCGGCAGAGCTTGAAGCAAATCTTCGTAAAGAAAAAAGTTCTGAACGTCTCCTACTGTGCTGCTTAAATGCGTGCGAACATAATGTAGCCTGATTAGCAAAAAGTGCTGTTGGCTTTAGTGTAAAAGCTATGTGCAGCTGCACATCAGTGTCTTTTAGTAACTCTCAGAGGATGAGAATCAATTTTTGTTTAAATTTCCACTTACCTTTCCAAAGAAACATCAGGGATGAAATGTGATTTCAAGCAGTATGCTGTGGCACAAATATGTATGAATACAACCTTCTGAGGCTGCTTATACAAAAAGTACTGTGCAACCACCTGTGAGCTTTAAGAATTATGTACCTCCACTTGGATTGCTTTTGGTGGATATTTGTGCTTCAAAGTCTTAAGGACACAGATCACTGACTCTGGTAATCTTTGAAAGTCAGAAGGGTATTGCTTGGCTTACATGTTTACTTCAGCATAAAATAATTAAGGCAGCCAAGCAGAGCGAGTAAAACTTAGTAGAAGCATGTAAATGCAAGCTGTATGTGGTGTTGTGCAGAAATAAAATCTGTTCTAGTGGGTAAAGTCCAGGGAAAACCTTACCAAGTACATAATCTTTTGTCGTGACTGTCTTGTTCAACATCTTCTAGGTTTGCACCTGTAAAGGGGGCAAAAAGACTACTAATGTTTTGATGTATTGGCCTCATATTCTAAGAATTGCTGCAGTTATTCCAACTTTCTCTGTGGAAATTGAAAAAATATTTTAAATAGAGGGACAATACACAATAAAAAGGAACTCCATTTCCAGCAGTTAAACTGTTAAGTCATTCTGAGTACTTCTCTCTCTATCCTAGCCTGTGGTATTTGTCATTTTCCTGGAACTGTAGTTCTTTTTCCAGAAAGAAAAATAGGGAACTCGGAAAGATTTGATGCAAAATGCTGTCATTCACACATGTCTAATATTAGATATTTAATAAGTATGTAATAATATACTGACAAACATTAATATAAAACCCATGTTTTTAATGCTAACAAAATAACGGAGAGAAAAATCTAAATACCATTATTAATCTTGTCAGGGAACTTTAACTAGTGGAACTGTTGCATCATTTTGAATTTGTCATTTTCAGTTCCACCTAGCAAATGCATACTTGAAGTCTTCATTCCTTCCAAGTGACAAATGCACCTAATTCTTAAATTAACTGGCTTATTTTTCCTGTTCAGGACAAGTTGATGTCCTGTGTCAGGGATATATGTTGTGACTTCTTTCTATGTATAACTTTTCTTGTTTATTTCAGAAATGAGGGTTCATTAACATCAACTTTGAGAACACTTCTGTTCTTCACAGCTTTAATGATCACATTACCTATTGGGCTGTATTTTTCATCAAAGGCTTATATATTTGAAGGTAATTCTGTTTCTGTTGATTAGCAATACTATTTAAAAAAGAGGAAAAACAGCCTCTAATAGTGTCTCTGTCCTTCCTGTTTGTTTCTGTTTTGAATATCTGTTTCCTTTTGCAGGCTAAAGGCCCTGTAATGTGTAATTGGAACTGGAAAGTGATATAAATGGCCAATACATCTTTCCCTGCATTGTGGTCTGCAATCTAATATTCACTGTTGTTTGTTATAGAATGATTTGTATGGTATACAGAAGCAGCATTCCCATTACTTATAGAGTACGTAACACCTCCCTTCAGCAGACCTTTATCAGAATCATCAGGGTATGTTTTTTGCAGGCGTTTTGAACTAATGATGTATTCAAGATGGAACAATTGTATATATCCAGTTTGTTTTTTGCTTTTTTAAAACATACCTGCATTTATAGCATAAACCATTAAGCCATAAGCCTGGTTCCAGACCTTGAATGTGATTGCTTGTAGAGTTTTCCCCTAAAACAAAAGGGAAAAAACAAATGATTTTAACTGCTCATATGGAATGGTTCTGTTAAATTGCTAACAACCAAGTTTTAGCCTTGATTCTGCAAGGCTATAATAAATTCCTAATACAGCAGAAGAAAAGCATCTCTTTCAGGAAGAGGGAGGAGAGAGGAAGAAAGCAAGCAGCTGCTCTTAAAAACAGTTTATGAGTCTATAACTAAGTTCAAAGGTCTTTCAAGATGATTCTCCATTGGTGTGTACTGTTATATGTAGTTCTGAAGGTTGAAGCTGAAAACTTGCTAAATAACTTTCAAGATACTTTTTATTGTTTTGGCTCTTTTACCTGAGGCATAGCATAATTTGGCAAGCTAAGCCTTAACTTTGCTTTGTCAGTCAATGACAAGAACTGCCAGCAATTATAGGATTGGTTTTGTTTTTTGGAGTTTTTTGGAACGAATGAATGAAGATAACTGATATTTTGAAATGCTTCTGGTATCTGAAGTCTTAATATTTTAGTAACTGATGAGGAATCATTGTGTTATGGTCTAAGCATGCAAGTTAGGAGGTCTCTAAATTTAACTGTAGTTCTACTGTTGTATCCTTTTATAATGGCAAACAAACTGCATAATCATTTTCCCCCTCTGTTTTCCTACCTTACAAAGAGAATCACAGTTACGGAAAGAGGATGTTGACGTTTATTTGGTGCCAAAAGGTAATAGAAGAAAAAAATGAATATTTAGAACTGGAAACTGTTAACTTCAAAAGCAGGGCATTTATCTTAAATGTTGAATATTTGCAGTGTTGCTTTATTCTAGAAATAGTTCCAAGGTGTGTAATTATCATGGTGAATTCTTTCCTGTGTATCTTTCTCAGCTCAGTCTTTTGATACAAGAGTAACTACAGCTTTGGTCTGAAACAATTGTGATTTGGTATTTCACAGTTCCTAATAACTAATATTCTTTACTCTTTGTTTTATTTTCTCAGGTACCTTAGGAATGTCCAACAAAGACAGCTACTTTTATGCTGCCATAGTTGCTGTAGTTACTGTTCATGTGGTACTTGCTCTGTTTGTGTATGTGGCATGGAATGAAGGTACTCGACAGTGGCGGGAAGGCAAACAGGACTAAAATGAAAATCATCATCCTCCGATACCTACAGACTGTAAATAGAATTTTTGTGAATTGAGTTAAAAGCATTCTTCAATGTAGTATACATGCGTATAAAGATGAGGCTAATGCCTCAACTGTGTTTTGGTTAGAACAAGACTTATGCTCATCTCAGATGTGTGCCAGTATTTTCTCTAATGCTGGTGAAAGTTGTACATTAGTCAGGTGGAGCTGAAGAGGTCTTCACCTGAAATTAGAATGAAATAATTGCATATTTCAGAGGGGGGAAAAAAATCATGTAGCTATTTTTGGCATTCTTAGTATTTTTCTGGTCATCTTTGGAAATAGTATTGACATGATGCAAAAATTATGTTTTTCAGTAACTCAATTACTAGTTACAAAAGCTACATAACTTACTATCTAACTCATATGGGAAAGATGTGATTTCTCTTTGCTGTGGATAGCTTCCCCATTTTCAGAACATACGGTCCAACTGAGCATTGTTTTGTGCTAATCGATATGCTAATAGGTATACAGTCTAATTTTGTTTTTGTTGTTGGAAGTGGAATAAAGGCAATGGCTGAACAGGCAGCTCTTTACAGTGGTACGTTGCGCAGAGGCTTTGTAACTATAGAAACCAAAAAATGACAAAACAAGTTGAGGAATTCTTCTGAAAAACTTTCTAAGGAACAACTACTGAAGTTTGTTAAAGCTTGGTCATTATTTTTCTATCAAAACTTAAAAAATGTTGCTTTCTGACTTCTGTAATTCATTTGCAGGAAAAGTCTCAAGTTACAGAGAATCATGTAAGATGAATAGGTTGTTTAAATAGTAATGCACGGTAGATGTGTTTAGTGACCCTATAGTGCATTTGTAGTAGTGTACTTGTTTGAGTCAAAAACACTAGATGAGTTTTGTCTCCTATGAGGTGGAATTAGTCTTCTAAAAAATGCATTTCCACTTTTAAAAGTCATTGCAAAATTAGAACTTGTTAGAAACTCAGGTGGTGTCTTTTTAATGTGAAACGTCAGCTCTGTTTTTTCATTTTCAAATGTAATTTTTGATTATGGCATAAAATTCAACCTTTAATTTCCTTTTGCAGTGTTTGGAATGGAATGGAATGTCTTGCTCATCTTTCTGCTCTTCTGCAGTTAATCTTGCTGATGCAAAGGAAATGGTATAGCATTTTTTTTTTTAGTGAATATTTTAAATTGTGGTTGCTCCTGAATTTCTGTGCAAGTTCTTACTTTTATAAAAATTGCATTGCTGGTGGTGAAATTCTAGACGAAGTAACAGCCATAACCCATTCTAATGGGTAGTAGAGGAATGAGTGAGAGAAGACAAGCTGCAGCCGTCTGCAAATGTCCTTTATGAAGCAGAACACAGGAGTTACCACATTATGGAAAACCTAATATTTATGAAGAAAAGCAAGTTATATACTGTGGCATGATACAACATGTTGATCACTTTTTTTTTTTTCCTTGGTTGTGTATGGGGGCTTTCTGTAGTAAAACCATGGTGAGATTTTTATCTCCCAGGATAATAACCTGAAATTCATTTGACCGTTGTGTTGCTGTTAGCAAACTTAATCTGTAGAGAAAATATTTTTTTCCCCAAGGTTCTGGCACTGCACAGAATTTCCCTTATGCAGATGACTGCTTTTACGCTATTGTGCTTTAAGTCTTTCTGTTCCTTTGAGTTTTCCAGGTTGTTATATTAGTTAAGCATTTTCTAGAAGGTTTTTTGTTTAATATAGGACTTGGAATGTTTTTGCTACTACATTTGTCTGTTGTAAAACTTATCCATAAATATGACAAAAATCAGCTAACCATGCACAGTAGCTACTGGAATGTGTTCCCAGGGCTCATTCTCCTCTTTTCCACCCCATCCTAGGGGTGCGCAAACATCCACAGGGTGTGCTAGAATGCAGTTGAAGCACTAGCAGTGAAGCTTATTGCTACTTGGTAGCTTTGCACTAATACAAATCAATCTTTACATTTTGTTTCTGAAACATTAACTTTTCTCATCTAGAAGTCCAGTGTTAGATTGCTGCTGGCACACTGGAGAACGGTCTCGTAGTAACTTGAAACTCAAATTTAGTTTGTACAATGCTGTATTGAGATTTTTCTGCTCTCCAGTATATGAACTGTACATTGTATAATAAATACTGCCTTTTAATAAAGGATTACCCTGCAATACAAGTTCCGCTGCTGAGATCCAGTAAACAAATACTTGTGCTGAACAATTTTTGAATTATGTCTTTAATACTGCTCATGTGTGGCACAGCTTATAACAAATAGGTCAGCTTTAACATGGTTTTCTAGCATTTTTACTCTATTTATAATGGAGTATAAATGGGAAAACTGCTGTTGTGCTTCATTAGCTGGGTATTGTGCTATATCTATGTTATTTGTTTCACATACCAGAATCCCTAGACACTAAAATTGCATTTCCTAGGAATGGTAAGGAAATAATTGCTCGTTATAATTGTTTAGTTACAAACGTCTGAAATGTTTGATCACTATAATGCCTCAGCAATTGGGAGTAACAAGAGCTGAGTATTAATCAATCCATAGGAAGATCTTTTCTTTCAAGGTGATACTTTGGTCCACAGTGTTCTACCTGAGAAAATAAGGTTACTCAGGAGTCTCTGGGCAGCCACGAGGGTGTATGTTGCCTATTCTTGGAAGTTGGAACAACCGCTCAGGTAAGTGATGCAATTAAAACAGTCAAGCAATGGAATTGCACCATTACTAGAGAACTCATAGAACAGAAACTGCAACCCTATGATGTAGAGTGTACATGGAATTAGATACTCTACTGGGATTCCTGTTGTGCCTTATCAATACTAAAATTAATTATACTTCTAGCACTTCATTGCAATCTCTTCAAGTGTTTACTTTCATGTATCTGATATCCCTGTTCATGTCAAAGCTAATTCTCAGTCACTTTTTTTTTTATTGTGTAATGGCCACTGTGATTGTTTTAGAGTTTGTATAATATTGTATAGAGTTGTAGAATGATCAATATTCTGGTTATTTTGGTTTTTGTATAAAATGGTAATGTAAACTTTATAATGCTATACTTTAAAGTCATATTGTAAGTGCGTGTTCATTTTATTACTATGAATGAAGTTGGGACAATTGTTATTAACAAGAAAAATGTCGGGAAAACTTTGCCTGCACAAGCTGTTCAATACTTGAAAATTATCTGTCATTTAGAAATAGACTGTCATCTGTTTGTATAGATTGACAATTTCGCAGTTTAGCTTAAGGAAAGTATTGTATCTAGCAGTGAGTGAATATTTTGAGACTGAGATTGTTGTGGGAAATCCCTGGATATTTCCCAAGTTTAAAAATAGTAAAGGTAATTGGAGGCATTAAGAACTGGAAAATCAGTAGCTTTTCAAAATTACTTTAATTTTATTCTGTACTTCTTGTGATCTCTCTGTCTGGCCTTTAAATGCCTGCAGAAAACTGTAGTAGGTACCCAGCCTGTGAAAGTGTGTAGGTGAGCAGCTTTGGTTTGTGGTTAAGGATGCCTGATTTAATTCATCTATTAACTGCTAACACTGAGTAGGAAATCTCCAGAGGAAATAGTAGTGTTGACAACTGTGTGTTGTTAACTGGAACTGTATGTCAGACCTAACACTGGTTAATGTATGCAAACTTTAAGTATTCTTTAAAACATATTTAAAACAAAGTAAAATACTACCCACATTTTATTGCTAGGCAAGAGAGGGCCTAGGAATAACTATCATGTAAAAATTTTTTTTTTTTTTTAAGAAAACTGAACTCCTGTGTAATCTTCACAATGATGATGATTGTTCGGTACTGTGAAATTGGTGTAGAGTTTGATTTTTGTCATGCTGCGCTAGCTGATTGACAAACTAGACGGCAGGCTTTTCTGTTGGATCCCTGTGATGGCAGAGGGAAAGTTGATGCAGTGCTGGTTGAAAAATTATATTCTCATGTAGTGCATTGGTGAACAGTAACATGTTCAAGGTTATTGCACTTTTGACAGCTTTTAAACAACTGCCCAGTTACTCTAGCCAGATAAGCTCTGCTTAGGTGTCTGATGGCCCACACAATTGGAGAGGGTGCTCCAAGCCTTCAGGCAGGGGGGTCGTTGCAAATACCTCAGTGGGTAAGAGATGGAAAAGGAGATGGCCTTTAAAGAAAACCAAGTTATGTGTTATTACAAATAATGTAATATGGGTATGATTAAAATTTAGGTAGGCTGCAGCCCATGGGAAGGGAGGGGAGGAAGGGTTTTACGAAAGCAAAGGAGTGCCTTGCGGGGAGATAGGGTAGGGTGAGAACTGGAATGTGCTGGCACGGCTCAGTGTTTGATGACTTAGGCACCATGTGTTTCTGTTCAGAAGTGTTTATCCTGCTGTTCTCGGGGGGATTATGCAGAGTCATTGATCTGAAATATTAAATGTAAATCATACAGAATAGCAAGCCAATTCCGTTTTTAACTTTAATTGAAAGTTGTTCATAGGTAGACAGCTTTGCATCTCCTTTTGTGGATGATCTGGGACACATTTGTTCTGCTTTCAGATGTACAAACTGTCATTGTTACTAGCTCTGGTGAGTCATCTCTTAGAGCAGGGTCAAGTCCTTGGAGTGTAAATATTTTTTTAAAATACCAAAGAGCAACTGCCACTCTAAGGTCTCATTAGCTCTAATCAACTATTGCTTTAAGCGAGATACACAAGCTTCTTGTTTCAAGTTCACACAAAACAGGGCTTTCTGTTTAATTGCTTGCAAGGGGAGGCTCTCTTGTGCTTGAATGGGGCTTGCAACACGGAAATACTGTATAGTTTGGGGCCTTGCAGTCATTCTCGTATCTGAAGATACATGCTAATATGCTGCGAGTTTCTGAGATGGAGGGATGCAGTTTGACTTCCTTTGCTAGGAGGACTGGATCACAGTGCTGTGTAACAAAGCTGAGGTAGGGTTTAAGACAGAAGTAAACTCTTGAGACTTACATTTTATATTCAAATGGCATTTAAGAGTTTGGCAGAAGTGAGATTTTAGTAGAAAGCAACTTTTTTTTTTTTTTTTTTTTTTTTTAAGATGCTGGTGTCCCAGTTTGCATTCAGAAAACAGATAGAAGCAATGGTGTTGTCATTTCTGGAAGGCAGGGGTCTGACTGGGAAGCTTTGTGGTAAAGGATGACAGGGGAGAAAAGCTTGGAAAGTCACACAGTTAACTTGTTAGCTCCCCTGATTTCTGGCTGGGGCTGTGCTTCAGCCCTGTCTGGATCCTGCTGCGAGTGCTGAGCGTTGCAGCTGCAGCTCTGGTGGCTTGGCTGTTGGGTACAGCGCTCCTTCAGTGGCTGCCTTGGCGTGGTCTCTTCTAGGCATGGAATTTCATCTCTTAAAAACCCAGAGTCAGGTTCTTACTACATCATTATTTATGGGAACCTTCTCACTGAGCCCCCCCTAAAGTTGAATGTCTGGAGCTGACTTTTAATGCTGTTTTGTCCTCATGTTGCTGGAACCTCCTTTGGCCTGTGGGCTGTTAGCTGGTTCCTTCTTGTCTGCGATGAATCCACGTGGCTGTCCTGTATTTCTAGGAGTGATCAGGTGCTTGGTTTCAAATGTGCTTTTACAATAGAACAAACTAATCGCAGACCTGGAGAAAAGCTTTTGATGCTTCTAGCTGGCATATGACAAAGTGTGGTTTAATAGTTTTAATGTAAATGGCCCAGGGCAGAAGGTGTGTGTTATTAATTAAAACTGTTTTTAACTGAAGGATGATTTATGAGTGAGAGTTACAGCAAAGTTGAGCAAAAACTGCTGTGGGTGTGGGCCCATGCTGCAGGCACCACTGAGGAGCTATTTAATAACTTCGCTGTTTTTCATCTGCAAGATGCAGAGTTTCTCTAAAGTTGTATGACCTGTCCTTATTAACATGGCTCTCCTGATGTTGCAGATAGAGTGGAAGTACCAAAGTGTAGCTCTGCATCTGGAACGGTTCAGACAGCTCAGTTAAAGGGAACCAATCTTTCTGTAGGTGGTCTTCTGTTTAGTGGAGGGAGGGAATGGAAGGACCCACTTTCTTCTCAAACCTTGTGCCAGTCTGAGCCCTTTCCTAGAACAACTGTTATAGCAATTGACTTAATTTGAAGCATCATTATAGAGCAGTTTTCTTTACAAGGCTGTGTTACTTTTTCGATATAGTATTTTTTTCTCATACTGTAATGTACACCCTTGACAAAAAAAAACAAAAACAAAGGCTACTCTGAAAACGTGGGTGTTTGAACTGTTTTGGTGGCTGTGTGCATTAGGTAAAGTTGTATTTAAATGTGGAGTGACTGTAGCTCACAGTCTGCAGAATCAGCCCAATGTCCCTGAGATTTACTCTGTGGGTATCATACTGACTGTGCCAACTTGTGCGTTTAATAGCAGAGTTCTCTGCTTGCCTTCATATTTAGTGGCTCTATTATTAGAAATTAGAAATATTCTTGAATAGCTGCTGTTTCATACAAAGTTTTACTTAGTAAAATCTGAATCCTTTCTTTGTTTTTATATTTGAAATGAAATTATAATAACACCTCTCACAATAATAATCGACCAGTTGCATATTAAACCAGCTTATTTGTTTATACTTTACCAGCATTTATTTCTGACCAATTATATGTTTGCAGGAAGCAGCAAGTTCCTCATTCTTTCTTATCACTTCTCCCTCTTCATCTCTCCTAGTAATTTGTGAAGTGGTTTTGAATGCAAGCAAACATTTTGTAACATCTATTGTGATCCCTACTTGAGATTACATTGATCTTTATAGGGAGAGCTGAGGTTTATATACCACTTGGTGGGGATGGTGCTTTGCTGCCCATGTGTTTTCAGAATTGTTAGTGCTTTCAGCTCTGAAATTTGAAGCATAAAAAAAGTAATGCTGTAAAATTTTCCATTTTATAAAAATTTTTAGTCGGCTGTGTTTGTCATTGGCCTTGGGAGGGGTAATTAACAGCTCTAAAATAATAGAATGTTGCTGTGTTGTCATGCTCATTGGATGCAAAACAGTTCAACACTGCTTTCAAATGTAGTTTTATTTTAGCATGTTACAAGATTTAACATTTAAATCCACTGAGTAGAATCATCAGTGTGATCCAGTCTGTCTTCACTTCTCCAACTCTTAAAGAAAACTACCCTGAACCTTTTGGTAAGGACATTTTACACAGCACCTGGGGAATGTGTGATGCAGCTCTTCAAGAAGCCTGCCGATGCCAAAAAGCTGTGTTTGCATTAAATCAAGCTTATGCAAGGGATTAGCTTGGAAGTGGAGCTGAGTGGCTTGTGAACTTC
This sequence comes from Apteryx mantelli, assembly GCF_036417845.1. Classification (NCBI taxonomy): domain Eukaryota; kingdom Metazoa; phylum Chordata; class Aves; order Apterygiformes; family Apterygidae; genus Apteryx; species Apteryx mantelli. The sequence continues at coordinate 17,123,603 of NC_089990.1, forward strand.
CTATCTCAGGTCAGCTGTTCTCTAAGTGCATGGCCTGAATTGCAATTTGATGGGATAAACAAGTTCTATGTTTGCTTTTTATGGACTTCATTCAAAAGGTAAACAGGTAATTCTATACAGTGCCAGAACTAATTTGCTAGAATTTTAGTCAATTAAAGACAGAGCAATGCAATAACCTGACTGATTACAAAACAGGTTTAGTTACTATATCTTAAATGGATATAAAACGTTAACTGTTTGACCAGTGAGGCAGACGCAGTAATTTATTCCGTGTTTGTCTTGTCTTCTTGAATTCTGCCAAGGCAGTTGTCTTTCAGTTTAAAACCCAGCACTTTGCTCTACCTCAAAGATTACTGTACAGATTGATGAACCAGTAAGATGAATTGCCATGTTTGTGGAAGCCGGTGTGCTCCAGTCTCCTATGATGAAGTGCTGAGGCTTTGTATCGTTAGGGAAGTTCCTTGCCTGTGATCCTGGCTTTTGCAGAATTAACAAGGTTGATCCCAAGTCCAATGACAATGCAAAATATAGAAAACAAGATATTGGCAGTATCTATACCAAGAATACTGAGATATGGATGGACAGTAAGAGCTATACATCAATAATGGAGATTTGGATGACTCTTCCTTTTCTCATGTGCATTCCTAGCACTGGAAAACCAGTAGTATAAAGCCATCACTTATTGTAATGATCTTTGAAAAACACAAGCTGTTCTTAATACTTCCTCAGGAAAAAGTTCTAGTTAAACTAGGGGTTTGAGGCTTGGTACAATTTAAGCTACTTAGTTTTTATCCAAAAGAATTGCTTTCAGGAACTGGTGTGGGTGTTGATGATTTTTTTCCTCCTCAGAATACCCTGCTTATTCCTTTTGTGCAAAAAAATTAACATCATGGAATGCTACTTGCATGGCAGTATCCACAAGGTTCATTGTGTTACAGCAGAACATTTAACCTTCCCAGGGACTGCACCACTAAGGTTCCAGTTATGACTGGAAATCACAGTAGTAAGGGCAGGTAGTGCTTGCCCGTAAGCGCTGCTATTCATTGCAGCAATATCCAAAGATTTGAGTAGGATTCCTCTGCACTAGATCTTTATGAATGCACAGTGAGAGTTGATCACTCCCCCAAAGAGGCCACTGTATAACTAGACAGGTTGGGCTAGAGGGATATTGGGAAACAAACACAGCAAGTGTGTCTTAAGTGAAAGGAAAGAGGTATTTAGGATAGTGCAGTTAGTAGATGGTAAATTCCTGGGGTCACTGGGGCTTTGAATCAGTGGATGTGTGGGATGCCATCTAGTTTTGTGTGGCTTTACATGTTCTTTAAAGTCTGTGCAGCTCGCACTGTAATGCATGCTTTCCTTCTCTGCCAATTCTTCTGAGTATTCTGTTAAATCCCTGTCTGGCTAGATCTTTTTTGTTGTTCAGCTGGCTGTAGACCTCTCTGAGTCTCTTTCAAGCTTACCTTTTCTTCTCTGATACTTTCCTCCCAGTTCCTTCTAACATCAAAAAAAAAAAAAAAAAAAAAAAAGGCTAGTTGAAATTTGCACACCACCAGAGGATGATACTGCACTTTGACTGTGTGAGATTCCATTATTTTTTCAATAGCATTAGCATTGTGCTTTTGTCCTGCTTCACACTTTAAAGCCACCATCCCTTCATTTGCACGCAAAATAGAGCTGGGAATGAATTCTGTGGTCAGGGTCCAGAATATATATACATGGTGGTACCTGCAGAAAGTGTTGACATGAGACTGATGGAAAAATAAAGAAGGGAATAAATGGTAATGAAATTAAACTAATCTATATATGCCCTTATTTTTCATGTATGCCTTTGTGTATGTACGTTTCTCAGTCTTAGCTCTAAGTTAAGTAGTTTAGTTATGCTTGAATGTATTTCCTCAAACAATACTCTGCATTCGTCTCCCTCTTCCTCCTCTCCCAAAACATCATTTTGAAATTTTTCTGTATTTAAAGAATATTCTTTCATGATCCAAATGCTACCTTTCACTTTCATTTTTTTCTAGAACAATTGGTGGAACTGTTTTTATTAATCTTTTTATTATTAAAGTGCCTCTATCTGCAATACACAATGGAAGCAAATGAATTGATTTTTTTGAGGCAAGCTTGTTTTTTATCCTACAGAAGTGATGACTCATGAAATTCAGCCAAGCCTCATCTGTATTCCTCCCCCAGCTAATAAGTTAAATGTGAGTTTTGTGTTTATATTAAAAGGCAGCCTATGCTTACCTCACCAGGGAACTTGTTTGAACATTGAGTTCACAAGAGGAAAAATTCCCTGCCACAGTAAAACTGCATCTCTGGTCATTAAGGAGTTTTGTAAAGTTCTTTCCCTGAGTGAGGAAAACAGCATTAGGCTTAACTCATTGCTCACATTTACAGTGATCCTTGCCTGGTGTGCTTGTAACTCTTCATGGTGATACCAGAAGGTTTGTGGCTCTGTTGCATAAATAAATAGCAGAAGACAGACTTACAGCATTTTGTCTTTGGGCATGTTAATCCTGCAGCCGATAGAGCGTACCAGGATGTACAAGATGCTATACTGATCTAGGATAAAACCACCCTTTAGTATTCAGACTGAAACAGTCCTGCAAATGGTTGTGCTGGTGTTAATAAGAGGGGAGAATGGAGGATAGAAATTAACAGAATTTACAGGACTTCAAGACAGCATTGCTGCTGAAGCACTCCTGCCATGAAAATGCACCCATAGTTGGAGCTGACTTCCGTGTTACTGCAGCCAAGCTTGTTTAAAGCTTAAACCAAGTATGGCCATGCTACTCTTCAGTGTGGAGGTACCTTAAGTTACAGGTGAGAGGGAAGGAGAGCTAGATCAGTGCAAGTCACTGTATAAAAGGTGTCTGAGTCTTCTGTCAACTTATGGGCTTTTGCATTGGGCATTTTTGTTACTGAGCAAAGGTCTTCTGAGTGTTCCTTGTGGCAAATTCTGATCTAGAGCCTCTCGTGGTTGGATTTCTAGGCACAGAAGGCCATTCTTCTATTCTTGTTGTGGAAGAAAAGATTCACTTTGGTAGAACTTGGCTCTGTTACTTGTTGTGTAGTAGGAAATAGTATTGTGGAGATCAGTCCATGGCAGGTGACTTGACTTTACTGGTGGTCACTGGTCTGAGAGCTCAAGTGGGGAGGGAAGGCAAGGCAGAAAACTCATCAGGATATGGATTTATCTGGTTTTGCTATTACCTGGGAGATGGAGATACTCCATCTCTGTAGACAGAGATCAGTCTCTGTCAAGATGTCTCTCTGAACTTGATCTGTACCCAAGCTGTTGTTTTGACTGAGGATGGATGTTTTTCTACATTTCTTTTAAGTATACTTTGTCAAGGAGAAGATGAACAGTAGGTGGTGACTGCATTGGGCCTTCTAAGTGTATCTGCTTCCAATTATAGCCAGTAACTGCCTTCACACTACCGACTGGTTTTGCTGCAATCTCAGCTCTTCTATGAGTACATTGGAATAGGAATTGTGTTTAGCTGTTACAGCGAGGATAACACCACCTTGCTTAGACTGTGAAAACATCAGATGCTCTGGCTCCACCTGCAGCCCATTTGAGGATGAACTTCGTTCAGGATGTCGACAAGATCTACCTACTGTAGTGCCTCTGTGTACATACATAGTTATAACATTATTTTAACATCATCTTTTTGTCTCTTGTGATGGATCAGCTTTGAGGCTGCCCACTGACTTGGTGCTGTGCACTGAGTGTGCAGGAGGGCTCGAGAAGCCAAGCTTGGCTTCTGTAGGCAGAGGAGGACTCTGTTTCAACTTGCATTATTTTTATAGCCTTAAGGGAGTCACCTGAAAGAATGGGAAAAGCAGTGTCTTTTTAGATGCAGAATTTCAGGTGCTCCACTAATCAACCCTTCACTAGGATACAGGACCCTTAGTGTGAATTAAAATCCCGTTAACTGTGCAGAAAGGACTTCTTTACAGCCTCAGTACCAGCCTTCCCTTCTTAGCCGACCTTGAAGGAAGACAGAGAACACTATGTAGGTTATTGAACAAAAAGAAACAGGAACAGACTTTCTCAGTGCTGGTTTATGCAGCTTTTTCTCCTTTAGTAATGACCTTGGTATGGGTAGAAGAGAAAAGATGTGGGACCAATTTGGGTTTCTCTAACTCTGAGAACAATATTTTTGCAGCCCAGATAGGGCTATTCCTCTTAAACTCTTTGTGGCTGCTGTGTATCACTTGCCTCTCTCTATATTAGCCTGTCACCTCCAGTATCTCTGACACCTGGTTTCAGTCACAGGAATCAAGCCAGTGCACCTATAGCTGCCTCTAGGCCATGTTTTAGGCATAGCTCCAGGAGCCAGAATGCTGCCCTTGGAGATGGAGGGCCTAAAACCTATGAGTTGATATGCAGCTTCTTGGCAGTATGAAAGAGTTAAATCATCTCTGTAGTACCTGACGGCATGAGGCATGTGGAGGGGTTCTTCTCTGTTCTGTTGCATTGCCTAGTTTAATGTATTAATTTATTAATTCTTTAGATCACCAGAGCTAGGAAAAAATCAGTTTCCTCACTTGTGTTTCTAAGGATTTCCCCGCAACACACACCCTTTTCTGCTTCTGGGAGTTCTAGCATTTAATGAAACCTATAATCATTAGCAAGTCCTTTTCCAGTGCTTTACACTTTCAAAGTGTTTGCCAACACTAATTAGTTATGTTAGTGTGAGCTGGAGGTCTCTTTTGTATGAAAGCACAAAGAAAACTTTTGCTGTGCACTCTTTCTTATGTGGAGGAAGTAGTGAATGTGCTGTGGCCCCATGTGTCCACACAAAACTCCATTCCGAGTGCAGTAAAGGGAGCAATCTCTTCTTTTAGAAGGCACTTAGTGCTAGGCAAATGAAAAATTCCTGATAGGGGTGTGCAGGAGTTGGAGGTTTTCTCAGAGTCTCTCAGCCCACCTTGATGTGGGGTGGTTCTGGCAGAACAGACAGAGAAGTCGGATCCTATGTATGAATCTAACTTGCTCTCTCCAAAAAAGCTGTTTATAAGCAGCTCAAACCAGGAGCAGTACTGGAGCAGTACTGAGGCTGCTGTCATTCAGGATTAGGGAGAGTCTGAGGAACCAGTTGCATTACAAATTGATTACTTTGGAGAACTGGCCTTTAAAGCTGGCTTGCAGATGGATGTTAGGGCTGTCCATTTAACCTCAAACACCTGGGCAAACAGGTATTTGACTTCTGTTAAATAGCTGAGTAGGATGCCAGTTATATTCATTTGTAAACTTTTGATCCTTTTATGATGCAAATATTATGTAACCTGGAACAGAGCTAAACTGAATTAGTCTTGTCTACGTGTTGATCATCCTTTGGCTGTAGATAGTGTGTGAGGCCAAAGTAGTGACATGCGTGTGAATTCTCAGTCTGGGACAAATGTTTTGCCCTTTCTTTCCTGCTTAATTATTCAGGACTTTTACAGGAGCAAGCCCTGTTTTTCCAAGCACTCCTTTTGAGTGAAATCTGGAGAGGTAAAGCAAAAGAAGCAGCTTTGCAAAAAGAAATCCACACTCTGAAGATGATGATTTTTTTTTCCCTCCTATTCAATCACTGCACCCTATCTTGTCTTGCTAATACTGTTTTGTAGATATTGAGATGACTGGTACGTAACTAAGTAAAGAAGGTCGAAATTGATTTTCCAGGAACAATAAAAACTCTGCACATAACTATTCTCTCCCTTCACTGTTCACTGGGGTGGGAGGGACTAGCTGTAATTACAGAGGCTGCTGCATAGACTTGTTTGTACTCTCCCTTGGGCAGAGCTACAAGCGTCTTTCTGCATGACTCCAGCTGTGGCCAGGCTGTCTGCAGTCTCCTGTTAAAAGGTCTTTGTGGAGATTTTGCAGCACCTTTATTTTCCAGGAGCTCTCCACAGCAAGTATATTGCTATCAATGTAGTTCTCAATATAAGAACCTACGGAGGTTTAACTGCTTTATTGGTCATATAGGGCACAGGGTTAAGCTTTACATCCCATAGAATGCTAAACAGTACACAAAATTCATTGTGTCCTTCTGCCTTATGAAATACCATCTGTAACAATAAAAGGTGAAAGCAGCGCTTAGAGTCTTAGCTTTGTGTTTTCCAATGGGGAAAAACACTTCAGGCAGGGCAGCATATGGAGGAGGAGATTCCACCGTGGCAGAACATGAAGTTGAACTACATATTGAGATTCAAAGACTGCAGGGTCTGGTGGGATTTCATGCTCCTGGCTTCCTACCTCAGTTAGGATTTTGGTTGGAAGTAAGGCAAACCAAGCCAAAAGCTTAGGTGAGACACTTCTGCTGAAAAGTGTTAGGTGGCTGTATGAATAGCTGAGGAATGTCTTTATAGTTTGACAGATTTTTTTTTTCCTTATTTTCTTTGAAGACAACTGCAAGTGAAAAAACTTCATGACTGTTTTATGGCCAGTGGGCCAAGAGAGGTCTTAACCTTCTCCCATTCCTGAGAGATAGAGACATCAAGGCTTTCAGCTGGTTTCAGTGAGCATGGGCATTTCAGCATTCCCAATACAGAAGACCATCCCTGTAATTTCCAAACCTTCCCCATTCAAAAAGTAATTTTAAAGTATACTATTAGGAAGATGTGTCTGTGTGTATAAAAATGTCTTATTTAGTGGAAGAGTAACTTACACAGTCCCTATCTTCCAGTTTGATGGTGTTCCATATCGCATGTTATTAGTTACCTCATTCATTTGTAAATGCGTGCTTGTTGAGAGATCTTCTTTACAAAGTGCAGGGGCTGTTTAAATGCTTGTAAAGGATGAGCATATTTTATTGTGAGCTGAATGAAAATCCTCGTAACTTGTTACAGCCTTAAAATATAAATGGATTATAATATAGTCTGATGAGAAGCACGAAAGTGATTACTAAACTGCAGAAATAAATGCACTAGAACCCTAAATAGTATTATAATCTTCTAAGGGGAAATTGCTCCCTCATTCATTTATAATGGTATTGTGGCTGACTTTGTTTTAGTCCAACTTTGAGTCAATGCATCCATGAAAATCTCATGACTCGCCTTCTAAAATGACATCAAAGGCGAAGGGAGAAAAACAGACTTGACAAAACCAGGTCACTACATCAGCAAGAGCAGAGTGGGCTGAGCGGCTCTGCTTCCTAAATCAAAGCTTCACTTCAGGAGCATTGCTCTACTCCCATTAATGTGTCACTAGTGCTACTCTCAGCAGTGAGGAACAAAATGTGTCACAGCAGCAAACAAAGGGCTGAAGTCCTTGACTAGAGCCTGGTGCCTCCCCTTCCATAAACACTGCTGTCCTGCGATGAGGGTATGGAGATGCACGAGGCAACCCTTGTGGTAGTATCCTTGTCCCAGCTAGGCTTCATAGCCAGCCCCTATAGAAGTTAGCGATGAGGAGGATTAGCCAGTCCTTCATGCCTAATCAATACCAGCAGAGGAACTAAAATGTTCTGCTAGCTCTGTGCTTCCAAAAAAAGCGAGGGTCCTTCAGTAGTCCTGACTAGGAGCTTCTAGGAAAGGGGGAGACTAAGGATCTTCTAAAGCATAAACATACCTGACTTCTGTGAATCATGAGAAAATCTACTGGCCTGGTGCCCATCTCAGGCTTCCTTCAGAGGGGAGGGAACTGTCGAGAAAGCATTGTGTTCCTGTTCTCCCATGCTTCCACCCTGTGTATCACTAGAAGAGCTGTCCAGCAAGGAACGCAGGGAGGGATTTGGATTATTATTATTATTATTATTCTTTAACTGAATGTCTTCCCTTTTCCTTTCATATATCTGGATTTGGATTGAAATGAGTAGGGAAGGCATGGATGAAAGGTGTTTAAAATATTGCTAGAGAGTCACAAGGGACTGTTTTATTTCATTGAAATGCTCTAGTCTGTGTATAGACCAAGCTGTGCCTGGGAGGATGTCTCATTGCACTTCAGGCCTCTATTCAATCCTGCACGAGAGAGAGTGTAATTCTACTTTTGTAGGGTGAAAGGCTTTCAGGGGACGAGGGAGGCTGCACATGGGCAATAGGGAATTGCCCTATAGGCACTATAACTCCTTTGTACAACATGTAGAACTCTGATGGTGAGAGAAGGATGGTAGGATGGGAGTTAGCGGACGTTTGCTAGCAGGACTCTCTGCTCCTGGATCCCAAGCCACAGTGTGCTCCAGCTCTTTTGGTAAATGACAGGTTTAGTATATAGCCAAAGCTTAACAAGATAAGTATGCATCTGGCATGACAGGGGAATTGGTATCTTATATGATGTACTATAACATACTGTTTCTTTCACTTGTGTTTCATGCAAAGATGGGGTGCTGAGATGTGTTAGCTTTGATAGCTTGCCATTGTCTGAAGAGGGTGAAAAACTACAGGAGGGAAGAAGTGCTTTTTGTAGGTTTTGGGGATTTTTAGATAATCAGCAATGGCAGCAATGGCAAAGCACCAGGGCTTCCCCCGGGATATGCTCATCGAGCAAGCAGTTCAAAAAGGAGAGTAGGAGGTAGGAAGCTCATAAGGTGTCCATATGTCCAAGAACAGCATCTGTTCTTGTCAACGAGCCTCCCCTTTTGTGTTCCTTATTTCCATTACTTATTGTAGATGAGGCCTTCACCTGCATCTTTGACCATACAGGTGCAAAGCCAGACTCGTGGTGTTACTATGTGAATAATAGAAGTAGGGCATTAAGTCTGTTACCAATTTCACTAAATCCATCCAACAGCACACGTAACAGATGCTAAACGGAAGCTACACTGCGCTAGTGTTGCTGTTTGTATGGGACACCTCAGGCAAGATTTACAGAAAACAAAGAGCTAGTCTCTTGCGTGAAATGTCACACGGAGCAGTCTGCCTCCTAAAGGAGCAGCTACCGAGTGCTCTAAATCTGGAATCTGCCTCTGTGCTCCCAATCCAGCCTTGCCCTCGCCTGCAGCCTGGGTGCGTTTTGTCAGCTAGAAGACCCCATCAGCCCTATTCCATGTCTTTGAATGTCTATTTTAGAATCAACTAACCTAGGAGTTAGGGTTGGCTGCCTCCCCTCACAACGTCTTCTGAAAGCACTGAAAACACTGCGGGAGCACAGAGACAAGGGGACACCTGGGGGTCCGGAGGGTCCATGTCAGAGGTGAGGTGATGACTCTACCGAGTGCATGTGAGTGCTTGTGTGCAGAGCCCATGCAAGCTGGCATCTTCCCTGCCCTGACCCAACAGGTCATCTGGAGGGGTAAACTCAAGCAGGGTAAAGAGAAACTTTCTTTAAATATTAGGAAGACCTGCCTTGGTTTCAGCTGAGTTAATACCAGTACAGACTAAATGACTTCTACTTTCTCGAGCTTTTCTGGGTAGGGTTTTAAGCAGAGCATGTCAATAATGATTTGCGCTCTTTGGGATTTTAAATGGCATTCTTGCTTCTTGGTGTAAACAGAAGGTGATAGTGTAGCATGTGGGAGGTCTTTAATCTTCGTGTCCTAAATTTATATTTTGTAGGATTGTAATTTTTTTTAAGCTTTTTGTTTCATCTTGAGCACTGGCAGAAGCAAGCAGGTAAATAAAGGTACTCACAAAGCATTTTAATGTGGCTTTTTTCCTGAAATCTTCTGAGCCGCCAAGCCCCCCCCCCATCTTCTCCAACCACAGCCCCACCCTCCCATCTGCATTTCATAAGGGTATTAACGCAGTAATTAATAGGAGTTGTATAACAGTACCTAATTAAACTCTGATCATTATAGTGTAAATTTAACTTGATTATCGTTAGCCTCAGTGAACTCTGCAGGAGATTAATCCTAGTGATTCAATCAGCACAGGAAGCAACAGCACCAGTTCTGCAGAGGACTGAAATATTATCCTACAGAAATGCTGCGCACTTCGAAAACCTGTGGGATTGTGGCATATACCCAGTGATAACTGAAGGTGTCAGCAAGGGGATTACCGTGCAACTGGGATCTCACAATTTCCAAACTGGTCAAAACCCATTAGAATGCCAGCAGGCTCCTATGGCACGGATCTTAAAAATCACTGAATAAGGAGTCTGTGAGAGGATTATGGCTTACGTAAGAGTTTTATATCTGCACTAAAGCTACAGGCCTTTTATGTTTGTGGGGCTGTATACTGTGCCCACCGATAATTCATGGATACGAGTACCTACTGAACAGCTAAAAGCTGCATTTTGTTTTAGATGAGATTTCAAGTATAGGACCCGATCCCTGTCTTGTGGAAGCTGATGGGGTTTTGTCTGTGGGAACAGAGCTAAAGCAATAGAAGTTATTTATTTATTTTGATTTCTCCAGATTAAAATGCTGAGTTCTTCGCTTTTGCATATCGTGCTAAAGAATGTTTCTGTTTTCCTCTGCTAAAATACCAAATGAGTCTTTGGTAAAATAATCTTTTTTTCCTGTATCTAGTCCAGAAGTGCAGAGCATAGTTTTTGTCCTGTCTTTCACTGAGCACATCTGTTTGTTTGCTGCTAATAATAGTTTAATCAATGGGGCTGATTCCTGCATATTCTCAGTGAGACAGTAGCCCAGAAGATTCAGATGACAGCAGTAAAAGGTCTTTTGTATTTGTTGCTTTTTCCAAGTGTTCTGTGCTTAATTAAAAGCAAAGAGAAAGTTTTACTCTTGTTTGCATGAATGGTCACATCAAACAGTACAGGAGAATCTAGGCCAAGCTGCTTTCAGCAGGCTAAGGAACATTATACTATTGCACTGTGTCCTTTCATAGTAGCAATATCTCTTAATAAATGTCAGGGACCTTTTGAACTTTCTTTGATATGGTTAGTTTTTCTTTTCATTAGTATCCCCAAGCCCACCTTGCCACTCCCCGAGTCACCATGGAGTGCCTGTTGTTCCAAGATGCGTCTGTGTGGGATGGGAAATGAGAATTATCTCTGAGTGGAAGTGCAATTGGTACATACTCATTGCCTACAGAAATGGTGCCAGTTATATAACTGTCTCTGAGTAATAAGGCAAAACTCTGTCAACTCTTCTGCAGGAGATTTCAGAGGGTTTGGTGCTTCTGACTGATTCAAAGGTAAGTCAGGAATATGTTTCTTGTTGTGGTGGTGCTGCATGTGTGCGTATTAGCATTTGTGTTACTGAAAAGGTGCTCAAAATTACAGGCTTAAGTGTATTTGCAGCCAGTGGTACTGCTTCGTGCAAGCACAGTCATTCTGCGTAGTTAGCATGTTGCCTGAAACCCCATTTGTTACAAGATTGTTTTAGGATATTGATGCTTTGTGAACTAGCTCTATAACCTGTTTGTAGCATTTTTTTTCTCCTTTGGTTTCCTGTAAGATGAGTGTATATGTCTGAAATGCATAATTAAGAATATATTGTACTTGAGCTTAAATGGCTTTCCCTTAAATTTTATAGTGGTAATGCTTCGTGAGAGAAGACTATGCTAGGGCAGTGAAATGCTTTACAGATAACGATCAGATGATGTTGAAGGTACTTAGAATAAAACTTGCTGGTGTTTTGCTGTTGCTGTTTGCACTCACAAAGTTCTGCCTAATTGCAGCTCAGCTGGAATGTTTCTGTGTTTGTCCAAGAGAAAAACGTTTGTGTTGACTAGTAAGCTCAGCGTGTACATCCGAGGGCTGGATACCCGTGTCTGTTGTGATTAAGATTGCAGCTATAGGTCTAGATGCATTTGCCAGTGTGACAAAGTAGCTGACTTGTGTCTGTGATGTACTCTTGCGGAGCTACTGTGTCAAACGTGCCTTTCCGAGAGCACAAAGTGGTCTCAGTTTGCAGCAAGATGCACAAGGAAGAGACTGCCTGAGCTTTTGAGGGGTTATGCTGTGGAATAGCTTGCTCTGTGTGTGCCCAAAGTGTGTGCGAGTCACTGATGAAACTGAGTCTCTTACCAAAACAGAAAGGCTGCGGAGGAGGTCTGCCTATCCAGAGTTATGAATCCGGTTAGCTGTAAGTTCGGGGGATGCAAACGCAGAGAAGAGACACAGAAGTGAAATGAACTTAAATAAGCAAGGGGTTTTGTATTATTCACAAACAGAAATGTTTGTTCCTGAACAGTCAGGTGCCTAAATTCAGAGCAGCCCCAGGCTACTGGACTGGCATTGCAAGGGTAAACGTTGTCCTAAAATGAACTGTGTAGCAGAAAAATCACTGGTTATTAGATACAGGCTCACACGCTACTAGGACTGTGAATCTCTTGTGTTCAGCTTTTAGACTCTTTTTTTTTTTTTTTTTTTTTTTTGTTATCATCTAAAAGCTATTTGCTGTCACAATTCCTGTCACTTTGGCTTTTGCATTTGTTCCTTGCAGTATTCAGATGGAATAACAATATGTGGGCCCACTTCTTCTTTCATCTTTTCTCCTCCTTTTTCTTAACTCCGGTCTAGTGGTCCCGTAGATCAGGCCAGGTCCTGTCTGATTAAGCAACTTGTATGTGAGGAGGTGGGTGTAAGCAGCAGGGATGTAACCTGAGGGCCGGGTCTCACTCCAGACTCATTTAACTCCATGAGGACTTGTGGCCAAACAGTTTTTATGCTGAACCTCCTGGGTGGTGGGTAGTTGAATGTGTTCTGGTCATTCCATTCCTGGCATTTAGCGTAGCCAGCACACTTCTGTTACAAGCTAGGTTGCTTAGCAAGAATCATTCTAAGAGGTTATGAATGGGGCCTACAAGCATTCACCTGTCAGAGGTATGTGCTTGCTTTAGGCTACATCATTCCCTGCCCCAGGGAGGACACTAGATGAGTGGTAATTACAGTACCAGCTGGCAAAGTGTCATTCATCCTTCTATGACTCCAAACACGTTCATGAGCTCATAGGTGTAGTTTCAATGGCGTACCAAGAAGTACCAGCAGCGCAGAATGACAAGGATGTACACAGTGCAATGATCATATTAAAACCTAGGTTTAGATTCTCTTCTGGATCCAGCTGGGTTCATTTCCTAAGTCAGAAATGGATCACAGAGTTGAATATGTGATTAGTATTTAGATACAGATCATCTGTCTCTTGATCGCCAGTTCCTGGCTAATCCCTGCCAGAAGCAAAGAGCAAATGGTTCCATCTGCAGGTTGAGGTCTAACTGAAAGAGGTTTAATGGAGCAAGTCTGCATCCCAGTAACAGTTGCCTGCTGACAAAAATGGAAACAGAGCAATTCAGATGACCAGACCACTGAGCAGGCACACACTGGTGAGAGCTTATGTCAAGGTATTGAACTGCAAGTTAGTTCAGATTGTTGCTTTTTTTCCTTGGACAAGAATTGGGCCTGGTTTGGGGTTGGGTTTTTTGTTCTGGTTGTGTGGGCTTTTTTTTTTGCTTTTGTTTTGATCTTTGAATCCAAACCAGAACCAAAATAAAACATGGTCTGGTTGCTGGTCCAGGATAGTGGTCCAGCTGAAAAATGGTATCTTTTTAGACCTGTTCCTCACAAGGACTCTTGGAGCTGAAGCGCGATGCCAGTTGCTCTCTCCTGTCCATCCTCTCCCTACCTCTCCTTTGCCAGAGGGTGCAGGATGCATTTTGGCTCTACACTGAGCTGTGCTGCCTGACGAATTCTCATTCAGGTCAGGGTCTTTCACAGTGCATAAGGTGAGCTCAAGCTGAACTCATCCTAATGGGAGAAGACCAGGTATATTTCTGATTCCTCTTCTCCAGAAATGGAGACACACGTGATGCTTCACCACTGTTTTCCTTTGTACGCTCACCAGGTCCTGTTGATCTCATCTTTTTCCCAGCAGTCCCTCTAGGGTACTTCACTGTAGGGACATGTGTGCTCAGACATGGATTTTCTGGAGAACCCCCTCCTTGCCCTCTGTTGCCTGTTCCCTGCCATAGTGCTGGTTCTGTTCGAGCTGTCACCCATAATTTATGCCAGATTTGGGAATGAGAAGTCATGACACAGTGTTGAGAATCTGAGTGGTGCTATATTCTGGCAAGGGGCCAGGAGGTATCTGGGGAAGGGCTTTAACTCTTCCAACTGTTTCATCCACTTTTGTTTTCTCCATATGAGCTAGTTTCAGCTAGTTGCAAGCCAATGAATCAGTTTGATCCTGAACTTGGAAATGAACCAGAACAACTTCAGTCACAGCTGAAATGAAAAATGCACCAGTTCAACCCACCTCCCTAGTTCTCCCTACTTCAAGGGTAGGGTGTAATTGAATAGAAGCAACACAGAAGTGGCCAGGAAACAAAGACTGGTAAAAGCACATAATTAGTCATAAAAATCATTATAACAATTGGAAGTGATGGGTAATCCTGCTGGGAACTTAAACATAAATCCTAAGAGCTAACCACACCTTGAAGGCTATGCTGCACTCTCCTCAAGCAGCAAGATAGGCAGCTAGACAGGCAGCAACCTCTAATTTCTGTCTCTGGGACTGAGACCAGTTTGTGCTGCAGGTATCAGCAATCCAACAGATCTCTCTAGAATTGCAAACATGCGAAAGAAAGCAATGGAGTGAGGCCTTCAGATACTGAAAACTCTCCAAGCAGTGTGCATAGTTGGGCCTGCATGCCACTGGTAGAAGGCCAGAACTGACCACAGGCATAGAAAAATCGCATAGCTGCCTAGTCTTTCATACACTGTCACTGTGGTATTACTGGCTTGGTAGCTTTTACAGCCCCACAGCTGAGCCCAAAGTGTCCCAGTTGATTCCAGGGTGCGAGTCCTGCGCGTAGCCAGGAAGGCAGTCTGCTCTGGTGGGCTCTGAGGGCTGGTGACCCAAGCAAGTCTGGCAAAGAGTGAAAGTCTTGCCCTATATAGAGAGAGGATTTCTCTCTATGTGCATGCCTATGTTTAATTGCCATTATGAAATGGTAATAAAAAATTTAAAATATCATTATAACATTCTGTGGAGCTGGGATTTGCAATTCAATTATAAGTCTCTGTTGTTGACTAAACTGCTCTAAGTTTGTCTGCACTCTGCCATTAAACTGTTGTTCTTTTTGTGAACTGCTTTCTGAGCAGACTGATGTTGCTACTGTTGTTTGTCACTGACTTTTCTGGATATGACTGTGTTAACAGCTTTCCTGCGTCTTTCTTATGGAGGAGATTTAGCCTCATTAAACATCTTAGTGACCAGATGCCAGAGCAAGAACTTTCCCCAAGGAGTAACTAACTTCTTGAAGGAGAGTTCTTTTGATGTAGGCAAGGGTAATCAGGACTGTTTTGTCTTCCTGACCTAGGTACCGATTCTAGGAAAATCCCTGTGGAGATAATTTTTAATATCACTGAACTCCTCTCTCCCTGATGCAGCCAAAAGAATAGTACCTCCTCTGAGAGACAGCAGAGGTGCAGTGTTGCGTTACAGTGCAGTACCTAATGCTGAACAGCTTTGCGTCTGTTGTTGTGATGCTTTATTACTTGACAGCTATCCTACCAAAGGTACCAGCAGATAGTTTCCCTGGGGTTTCTTTTGCTTCCTTTGAAACAGCACAAGGAGAGATGCCTGTTGGACTGAAGCTTTGGCATTTGGCTTCCTGTCTCTTGGGGTTTATAGGGTTGGAGTTTAGCTGGATAAACCAGCACAACACAGGAGGTGGTGCCAACATATGCTGGTGGATGATTTGGCCCTCAGCACACACCTCCCACCAGCTGTCAGTCACCAGAATGAGTAGTTAGCCCTTTATTTTGGGTCAGGGCATGATTCCAAAGGAAGCTGATATGAAGTTCAGCTATAGTTAGGGCACTTATAAGAGCCCTTCTCCCATGTGCAGTAAATATATTTCCTTGGCCACACACTGTTGTCAAATGCCTGGTTTCATAAAATTGTAGGAGCCTAGTTCTCTTTGAAACCTCTGTCAAAGTTGATCTGAAAGTGGCAAACAAACTGAAAGTAACTGAGGAGATGGGAACAGGGCACAAGATTGCGTAAGCCTATCACCTTAGGAAACCAGATGAAACAACTTGAGAGTTTTGCCAGCTTTTCTAAAAGGTAGGTTTGTTCCCAAACACTTATAAACTTTTAAATTAAGTGAATGTTTGAAGCAACTTTGCTGCATTACAGAATATGTTCAGTGCTCTGTCTCTCATCCATGCTGGAGACAACTGTCTACTACGTGTTTGGACATCAGGCTATACACCATTAAAAGCCAGCAGAGAGTCTCCTTTAGCTCATTTATTGGGGTTTGTGTCAGGGGCAGGGATATGTGTTAAAACAACAAAAACAAAGTGGAAGCAAATAGATCCACATGGGTAATCATCAGATGGTAACAGTGTTTGGTCAGTTCTGGGATGAATTGGACCAGAACTGGAAGTGAACATTTGTATTTCTCTTACCAACAACCAGATAAAGCTATGATGATGCTGACCAAAAAAAGGGAACACATCTTTCAGGGATCATGTGAAAGCAACAGGAGTGTGATTTTTGGAATATCACCACCTGCCTGAAATTACTCCAGCAACTCTGTTGTGGAGGAGAGTTTGTGGACTTGTATGTTTCTAGGATAAATCAAAGCAGTATCTAGCATCCAGATGAGGAGAACTTGTATGTTTCTAGGATAAATCAAAGCAGTATCTAGCATCCAGATGAGGAGAACATTAAAATGTAAGTGGTAGACACTCAAATAACCTTAAGAACTTTGTCTGTGTTAACCCAGTTCCAAGGTTATAAATAACCATAAAGCCTTGAATGAAGGCATCAGTGATAAAAGTCAAGGGTTTTTTATACTTAGCCACAGTATTTGACTGTACAGAGAAGAGTGTTTCAGATAATAGGAGGTATTTATGTTTCCTGTTGAAACTTTAACATTTTTAATTGTGTGCTCTTCATGCTGCCCTCTTAAATCTTGTTGTCTCTTTGTTGAACTTGAGAACTGTAAATGTTTGCACATGTTTGTTGCTGCAAGGGTAAATGAAGAAAAGTCCTTGAAAAGTTTGGGGGACAAGCAGTGTAATGGTATGTTGTATGAGGGAGGGAATGGGAATCTCTTGGTTCAGAGAAAAACTCTGGGAAAAGCAAGTTAAATTGTTGGGAGCTGAAACATAAGTGCCATGGGCCAATGCAGAGGAGCCCCAGCAGCGCTGGAGCTTTGGGAAGGTCCATGTGACCTGTGCCGGCGTCTGTGCCCCACAAGACAGCACTCTGTCACGTCCAGCTCGACCCCAAAAGTCCCTTCTCTGCCTCACCTTCCTCATTCATACCCCAACTCTGTCTCTGCTGTTTCGCCCCTGGCCCTGCGTGTTTACCCATCCACTGTGGCCCTGTCGACCTCCTGAGCTCCCTTGCGGGGTGCCAGGCGCACCAGGGTTGTTCTCCTGCCCGCCCAGGGCAGGAGGCTTCCTGGTGACTGCTCTGTGTCTGCTTTCCCGGTCGCATCGCACCTCGGTGGGCAGGCCTGGGGCTTGGGCTCATCTGGGGACACACTGGGAGCATGAGAGGGCAGGGTGTTACAGACCCGGCTGGCTCCCTCAAGAGGGGGTCTGTCAAAGCTAAGAACATATCAAAAACACTCGTGTTTTGCCTGTCAATCAGATAGACTACTACTCTGCAGAGGTGGCGGGTGTGTGGGGGCAAGGCAATTCCCAGCCAGGTGAAAGCCTGTCACTCCCTCTTGCAGACAGGGCCTGTGAGAGGGAAGGGGCTGGCAATCTGGGGGACCTCCATGCTTTGCCCTGCATCAGCCTTTGAAGGACATGGAATCACCTCCGTGTTGTGCCGGCAGCCCAGCAGGACACATGGACTTGCTGCAGAGCAAGCCCTCGAGAAGATGCTGGTAAACTAGACACTACTGAGCTCCTGAAGGGCTCCGAGCTGAGCTGCCTAGCAAGTGGCCTCTCTGTGTCTGTCTGCCCCGGCGTGGTTTTTGTGTCAGATATCACATGCATCCTGCATTTCTTCCCTTTTGTTAATAGCCTTGGAGCAGGGCTCTGGGCTCTAGCAAGAGCACAGCAAGGGATGGCAGGGTGGCAAGGCTTGGCTGCCGTGGGCTGACATGGCTTTGTGAGCCCAAGTAAGAGGCGTTTAGGCCAGAAACGTATCCTTTACCACAGGCAAGTGGTGTCAGAACCTTTCTCATGGCAGGGCAGCAGGGGGATCCCCGTCTAACTGCTTCACAGTTGCTTTGGTGTCCAGGGATGGAAGCAGTACCTCACTTCTCCCGTGTTCCCATCCGCAGTCCTCTTGTTGCTTTTAAAACATTGCCCATTGCATGGTCAACCCCTCTCTCCTGCAGGTTGCAAGAGGAGCAAGGTCAGAGGTGTGAGTGCCAAAGCAGTGATACAGTGTGAAGCAGGAGTTGGTTGTGCAAATTTGGAGGATGAGGTGTGCTGGAAAGGAGCCTGCTGTGAGTTGGGTGCGTGGGCTGGACTGCATGTGGCAGCAGAGACCTGGGACATCCCTGGGCAGATCAGGAAGCGCTGCAGGGTGCTGCTGGCGCTGGTAGGAGCTGCCACATGTCTCTGAGGTGTCCTCTCATTGCTTTCCAGAAGCAGCCAGACTTGATGCTGCTTCAGGCAAGGACAAGGTATTTCTCTGGCAGAGAGCTGAGTATGCGCCTACATTAAAAGGAATATAACGCTAGAGTAGACAGCCTGAGTGGCATAACCGATTCCTGGCTTTGTGAGCAGCAGGCAGGGGTCCCCTAATCTCCATAGGATATATAAACAACTGCCCATTTTCTCTCCTATTCACAGGCCTCCCTTGTCACATCAGCAAAGTGCCACCTCGTGGTAGCTGCCAGAGCTTTGAGCACCAATATTTATTCCCCCGCCAACAATCTCGCCAAGATAAAGCTGTTTGATTCACTTAGCAATAAAATGACTCTCTGGTGCTTACAAATCTTTCAGGGTATTAAAATGGGCTTAAAACCTCCAGTGTTTTCTTTCTTGAGCTTGGAAGTGGCTCAGAGCTGGGTTTGACTGACAGTCCAGCCTTCTTGCAATTTAAGTTCTTTGTGATGAGATTATGCTAAATCCATTTCTTCCTTGGCCACTGTTCACCCCCTGCACCCTTCAGGGTGCAAGAGTTTTGCTCCAAGCATCAGCAAGTGAAGCTCTCAGTATTCAAGTCTCTGGACATGCTCTGAGTAGAGGGGAGTAGAGTCGGAGCAAGCATCCTTAGAACTGCCCCAGCCTCAGAAAATAAAGTTTTTCTTTTGTGGGGGAGGAGGGGAGAGAGGGAGAATGATTTCAAACATGCTAATAAAAAAAAACTGAAGTAAATAACAGAGCATTCTTCCATTTCAGTGTAGCTCTTGGAACATTTCCCAGGATGTTTTAAACAAGAAAGAGCTCATTGTTAGATAGTGGGATGTTCTTTCCCCACAGGTGTACGTTAAAATAAAAACGCTTCATTTTCTTCACTTGAAGAAATTATTGCAGAATTGCTAGATCTTGGAATTACCATGAAGACCTTTGTGAAATCATTCTCTTGGGCTGCATTAACTGAGAAGTGCTATGTCCGCTCAGGTGTGCAGTTTCAGTTGTACAGTAGTGGAAGGGAACAGTGCCACATGCAGTCTTGCTGCCTTGCTGTGTGTAAAGGGGAACCATAGGTCTGATGGGCTATTTTTTTGACCTTTGTCATCAGTAGTGAAATTGAAACTTTAATTTAAGCTGTGTTGAATGCCTTTTAAAACAGAAAAATGTCTTTAGTAAGCATGGTGTATTTGCCTAAATCTGATTTACCCAGCCAATTTTTTTCTACTTTAAGTATTTTGCTGCAGGAATTAACATATATCTAATTACTACTGAACTTGTTTTAACATTACAACACAAACATGTTTACATAGGAGGTGGTGATCTTCCCCTGTGTGCGTCCTCTTTTATTTGCCTAGAAAAGTAGTCAAGTTCTTCCTGCTGACACTGAGCACCTTAAGGAAGGTGCAGAGCCCTGTTGACCAGGGAAGGAGTATTGATGCTATTCGATACCTTGGGGAGTTGAGCCTAAGGAAGACCAATAAATTGTAATGTTTTCATTGACCTCAGTAGGCTTTTGATTAGACTGCTGTTCCCTGTAGACTCCATGATTTGGCTATATAAAAGGATGAGCAGAAGAGATAAATACAGGGCTTGCATCCATGCTTAGCCATCCCAGTCCCTCAGACATGCTAGTCTTCCAAACTTATTTGCTTTTCTGATCTCATCTTGGCTAGAATTTGATTTTGAGTTTCCATAGGTAGGTGGATCAGGCAGCCCTCTGCCCAAAGTACTGCTTCAGCTTGTGGAAAACAATTTACCAGCTGTATGTTTGTTAATAAGCTGATTTTGTAAGGAGATGGAGCACCGTGTCTGAGCTTCTGTGGCATGGCTACCTAATGATATTGGACAGCGAGCAACTGTCACTTTTGCTAAATCTGTCATATTGCGGGTAAGCTGATTACAGCATGCAGTTGAGGTGGACAAAATGACAGCCTAATCCACCTTAGGGCCCTACCCAAAGTCAAATTTGGAGTCTACTTTTCTTGAGATCACAGTTGTCCCTTGGAAACCATTGTCTCAGAGGCACAAACAAAGCTAAGGAGCAGGATTTGGGAAGAACAGAAGCAACATGGAATTTGTTTAAAAAAAAATTCTTGTACATTGCTTGACAACACAGCACAGTGGTTTTCAGACAACCTGAGGAGCTGGAACAGAGCCTTACGTAGAAAAAGCAAATGCTTTGGGGCCCAGCTGGTAGAACAGGGCTTTTATGAAAGCGCTCATCCTGTAGGAGCTGTGGCAAGTGGCGCACAAAGAGGATCTTGGCCATATCTTTCTATTTCCTGTGTAGTAAGATGCCAATCCATAGCTGAAAGACCTTGCTCTAACTTCACCTGTACCAGAGCTAATACAGCCCCTGCGCTTCCATATAGCTTTGTTACAGGTTTGGGAGAGTGAGAAAGGTGTGGGCACTGCTTATATTTTCCTTCATCTCTTGCTGGTGTTCAACTATAGGTCCTTCCTCCCTCTTGTTACTTCTGGTATGACTGTCCCTTCATACTTATGGAGTAGGAAAATGGACATGATCCAGTCTTTCTCTCTCTCTCCTCTTAAAGCTGACACTTCGCCCATTGATTACAAGACACAACCCACTTTCAGAAATGATCCTCTTGGTTTTGGCCCTCATTTGGCCGAAGCCCTTAGGAGATACTTAAATGTGAATAGATAATTCCATTGACGGAGATGCTGCTTAATGTTAAGCTGCTTACATCCATTTCTGCATCACATCCTTAATCTTTGGGAACCTTTATGCTACAGAAATGTTTATAAATGTAAACATTAAATCATAGATGCGGTTTCCTCAGATAATGCTGAAGCATATGGGCATAGTGCCTGAGCTTTATGGAACAATAAAACTCGGTGTTGAATGCTGTGAATAGTTTCCTCTCTGCAGATCTTCATATCTGCTCTTAACAACCTTTCCTCTGTGGCATTTAATAGAGTTTAAGAATATCTTCATTGTGTTCTCTGTAAATTGTCCTGTTGTTTGTGCAGTGTCCCACATGTAGAGGATGTTTGCTAATAATATTGTCTTTATTGTGGTTTTATGAAAAGCTCCAAATGAGGTTGGAGGGTTGTATTAAGCTGGGACAATAGATAGTGCTTAGCGTTTGAAAGCTATTGATCACAATGTGCATTTAGAAATCAGGAGATCATAGAAAACATATCTGGAAGGAGCTTCAGGAGGCAGTTTCCTCTGTTCCCCACAAGGAGACCCACAACAGTCAAAGGAAGATATGTGCCTAAGTGACTGCCAGAGTTAAAGCATAAGAAAACAGGACAGGAAAATGGTTTTAAATGATAGTAAAAAAAGGGCATGGGAGATGGTTTAAATGCCTTATTAAAATCACTTAGTGATGGGCTACAGGTTCAGCGTGGAGTTCCTGGCTATCAGCCTGCCAAAACCAACAGCAATCATATGCTTCTGAGAAGTAAAACCGAGATCTTGACTATTTCCTGCAGATATTGGGGAGTTTGTGAGACTCCTTAATGGCTGTTGTAAATGATGCGTAGTGTGACCGAGGATATGGTTTCATGAGTAATGATCTAAGACCAAAAAAGGCAGTCCTGTCATCTTCTGCTTCCTGCCATCTCCTTGCATCAGCACAGGCATTTTTGTGGCAAAGTAGTTAAATTTTTTAAAAGTTCGACTTTCTCTTCCACCTTTAGCTTTCAACTGTGATTGCCCATGCAAGGAAAGCAGGGAACGGAGAAAGCGCCTCCTCAATAGCGAGATGAGCTTGAGCTGGTCATGGAACTGCACCCTGAGGGCTGCTGAATCAGGCCGTTTGTAAAAGTCAAGAGCATTTTAATGTATGAGATGTTTATATCCTTTCTTGAAGTGTTATAATGAGGATAAAGTGATAGCATCAGGAGAATGGAGTCAGAGCTGAACCCTAGAGAAACACATCCCAGGCTCCTCTGGTGTTTGCCTCTGGATGTGTTTGGGTTACTGACTGCTAAACATAGAAGAGCTGAAGGTGCATTATCACTGTTCTGAATTTCAAATAGTTTGTTGTGTCTTACTAGAGAGCTCATCATTGGTAGCTTTAACCAGCTGTAATATAGAGACTGTTGAAGAATACAGGTCTATTACCGTAGTAGCTTCTTTTTTTTTTTTTTTTGATCTGCAGAAGGAAAAATTTATTGAAATAATTTTTAGCCCCCAAAAGGTGAAGACATTTCTAATTGGAGTAGTGTCCATGAGTCCATGTAACTGTATTTTTAAGGTGGGGAAAAATGTTTACTGATATGTTTATATATTTGGTTTGTGTGTTCTCTGCAGTTTTCAGCCACTGGGTTTTTATGGAGGGTTTCAACAATTTGCAGGAGGTAATGGACAGTCTAGGATTTCAAATACTTTTTAGATGGCTCTTTACATATGAAGTCTACAAGGATCAGCATGCTGCATTGACACTAGAGAGATCCAGTGAGGGGTTTATGCCTGAAAAGCACTCCCAAACTTAGCCCACCTTCCAGATGGGAGGCCTACCTACTAAGGGCTTGAGGGGCTTGCTGAGAAACCAATGGACAGTGCTGGGAAACAACCAAGAAGAGGACTTCCTTAGAGGAGTTTAGGCTTTGATGCGTGCTTACCATGATGGTTAAACCTTCATTGTCCAATTGATGTGGAGACTACTGCTTGGGTTTAAAGTTAAGCATCAATATACCTGTTTGTGGGACTGATATACCTGTTTGTGGGACCTGTAAACAGAGTTCAAAAGAGACAGAGATGCAGTCACTAAAATCCCTTCATGATCTGTTCTCAGAGAAGTTTGGTACCTATTTGCTCCCCTGTTTCTAAAACTCATGTTCAAAGAAAGCCAATGGCCAGGAATACTATGAGTTAAAAGGATTTGGTGGGAGAGATCTGAGAATAAATTCCACAAAGCAATGTAGAAACAGAGCTCTTTTGGGTAAAAAGGTTTGTTTTTTAATTCAAGTTGTGGATTTTTTTAATTTAAATTATGCATACAAATTGTGACCAGCTATAGAAAATACTTTAAAAACCTGCAGATTTAAATAGAGTGAATTCTTTTCCATAAAGGAAAAAAAAGCATACAGTAAAATTCATAAAGATGTCATTCTGCCCCTGTCTGCGGAATGGCTCAAAAATCAATGCAGAAATCATCTTTTTCTCTGTGAAGCTTTACACACATACAAAAAAAGAAAAAAAGCTTTTTAGTCTTCCTTTTCTCAAACCCTTACTGTGTAGGTATTTGAAAATTATTTCTAAATACTGCTGTTCTGCTGAAGTCTTAAAGGAGCCTGATCCATATGTTTTACTGTGCAAGTAATCATTTTCCCAGTAATCTAGGACTCTGTGCTGCACTCCAGAATGAAAAATAGCAAGGTGCAGACATCAAAGAACATTAGTAAATTAAATTACCAGGGTTGGAAAGCTGGCATTATATCCCTAAAAATAGCTTATCTCACAGGAAGGTGGCACAATTTAAAATTAGTGGCACAGAAAAGCAAAGATGCCCTAGTGATCATCTTGGGCTGGAGTGAGTCTGGGTTTGTATGGGTCCATTTATTTTGAACACTGAACATTCAACATTTCTTTGGAAAATGGCCCTTTTTAGGCATTTCAGTTTGGGCAAAGTCACTTTCCAGGAGTTTAGCACTATTCCTTGTGAGTGCAAGTGAGATCCAGCCATGGGCTTTACTTCCAGGTGCCCCATACAGCGTGTTCTGCAAATCCAGCTGTTCGTTGCTTAGCTTGCTCTATCCTGGACCAAGGGTTTTGTTAGAGGAATGTATTTTTAAATAACATTTTCACTGTCTAGATCTTTGTCGTTGTTAGAAAAAAACTTATTCTAAAGTGACCACTGGTTGCGTGTGAGCTGCCACTGGCGTTTGCAAGCCCGGCTGTGTTTACGCAGGCTAGAATTTGTTGTTGCAGACAGGAAAGGTAGGCACCCCGCTTCTGCTTGCACTCTGAATTTTGCTTTGGGGTGTTTTCTGTTTGTTTGTTTAAGAGAGGGTGTTTATTTAGATCTTTTTAAGTTGGATGCAATTGGTAAGGCTTTTTGGTAATGGAAATTGAGCCTTAGCAAGTTGAAGCTAGGAAGCTGAGACTGAGGAAGTTGGGCCTTAGAAATAACACAGATGATAATTACAACTTTGCCTAATGAATGAAAACTATTAAAACACAAAAGTCGTGAAAAGCTAAACTGAACTTTCCACTTGCCTAATGAGCACTTCATTGAATAGGGATGAACCTAAGCACCAGCTCAAGTTTCACTGAGGCATTTGCTGAATAAGGGTCTAAATTAATAACATTAAGCCGGTAGAAGAACTGGCTTCAGCTGTGTAGGAAATTCAGGTCTGTATTTTTTTTTTTTTTTTTTAACAGACAAGCCTATTGCACTGCAACACAAAAATGAGAAATTCATGTTGCGTTCACCAACACTGAAATTTGGTGGACTGCAAAGGATTTGCATTGTGAGTGGCTCAGTAACAATATCCTGGGTAACACTGCTGTTGAAACAGAAAATAGTATTGGTGTCTGGAAACAGTTCTTATAAGGGAGAAAAAAAGCCCAATTAGACATTCTGTCGTGAAATAGCTCCAGACAAAGCACTTTGCGCACAGCAGTGTGTAGGAGAAGAAAGAAGTGCATTAAGGCTTCTATATCTGTGTTGAATGAGTCATCAAAACTTATGTAAATAGCTGTCTTTTAAGCTGTATTTATCTTATTCTTATGTAGAAATCAATAGTAATGCTTCTCTTTCCTGAGCAGCGGTGATATATCAAGTATACTATTTTCATAAGCAATCACTGTTAGGTTTGTCCTTTATCTCTGTGGATCACAAAAGACCAACTAAAAGCACTTCCCCAAGACCATTACTTGGAAACTTAAACAAAAAGCTAAAACCCTTAAGCCAGGATGATAATGTTATGTAATCTATTTCTGCAAAGAAAGGCATGAGAGTCTGAGTAACGTGGCAGTTTAAAATAATCTTAATTTTTTTTTGGATGTGCTTTGTCAGGTTGTCCACATGAAGTTTAAGGTGCTGTGTTAGCATAGTTGCAGTTTCCTTCAAATTTGTCAGAACCCAGTTGTAGCTGACCAGGGAGTTACTGGCAAGTGTCAAAAGCTGATGTGACAGTAAGAAGAGGATCTCAGCTTGTGTAGATTGAAAGCCAGAAAAGTGCCATGCTGATCTGCTGGGCTGACTTACGTATTTTGGGAATGTTTGTTTTGTACCCTGTTCCAAAGATAAAGACGCTGCTCTTTCAGATGTCTTTAAGCCTTGCACAATCATTCCATTCACTTTAAAAGTAAATAAAGTAAATATGTGTATGTATTAATAATGAGAGGGAAACTAACATGACTGAAATTTTGTGGGGTTTTAGGTATGCACCTGTGTTTGCTGAAGTCAGAGGTAGCTTTGCCATTAACAAGGTAGTTAAGTCACTGTGTAGTCTAACACTTAGCTTGTAATTGCCTTAATAGAATAGAGTTATCCAGAAAAGTGTTCTGTAAATGTCAAAAACGGTTTGACTATGGTTCCTTACGGTGTTTTTTGGGGAATAACTAGATTTTTGACAAGAAAAGATATTTTTTAGAAATTTACCCGTATCTAGAGTTTCTGTACTTAGGAAATTCGGTTAAGGGTGAATTAGCAACAGACCACAACATACCTACTTTTCTAATGCTTGGATTTTGAGAGCTCCAGCAACCTTTAAGAGGACTGGCTTCTCTAAAGGACGGGGGACTTATTAATGTTACATACATTGAGCTTTGGAGACAATTCTGGATTTGGACCATCCTTCCAACTGCTGACATACCACCTATGCTATAAACTTCAAACCACCCAGAGAAAATCCTTAGGTCTCTCTGATCTTGTACCAAGATCATCTCGTGCCACACAGCTGTGACTGGCCACCATAACAGTGAGCCTAGACTCGGGCCTGTGGTATGAATTTTATCCTAGTTTTCTCCTTTCTAATGTTTTTGCCTGATGCTTGAGGTCTGTGTAATTCAAATCTATGGATCCCAGCTTTTCAGCCCTGAAATCCGTGTGGGCAAAGGGAAGGCTGCTGGCTCCAATGCCCGAACCTGGACACAGCGAAGTATTTTCTTCCAAGCAAATATTTACTAAGTGCATAGAGGGAGAGTTCATATATGCTTTGTTGACATTATGTCAATGCAGATTTATTCTGCTGTGTGTTTTAAAAGTTTAATTAGCGTGAGCCTTGCAATATGTGCTGGAAAGTAAATAACAGACACGTCTTTATTTACTTAGCAGAAGAGTAACACTTCTTTAGAAAATATGAAAGCTTTTCCTAGTGTGTGTGACTGTAATCACCAGTGTGCTTTGGGCCGACCCACAGCACACACGCTTCTAAAATCCCCTGTAAGCCCAAATATCAGGCTTAGGGGAGGTTTAAGTGCTGCACAGATCTTGTGGTGATCCTTTGCACAGGGGGCGAGTTTCATCCTAACATCTGAACACAGTGCAAACAAGCAGACAGACACAGGGCCAAATTAGATGATCGACTCCATCAGTTTGACTGTTATGCAGAACCACTTATGGAAAACACTTCAGATGCAGAGGCTGAAGCTGTTTTGCATATTTTGTCATGTTAGTAATCAAAAATATCCAACATGAGCAGAATACCCACATTTGAACTGTTTTGATTTGGAGGGACTTCTTGGCTGAGAACTTGACTGTCCACTGAATTATAAATCTCAGCTGGCAGTATTTTATAATGGGAGTCCTGATGTAACCTTTCGCAGAGACTCACAGATGGCAACCATGTGAGAAGGCTACTGTGCTTTTGATACCATCTGCATTCTAATCACCCTGGTAAAAATGAGCCTTATCCTATCAGTGATACGTCATCCTCTGACATCGCATCCATAAGGTCTGGTTCTGGGACATTGAGGATTATTTACGTATGAGGCTTCTGTTTTAGAAGCCCCAGATTCAGCCTGATCAATAGTGAAAAGTCAGTGCCATTGGTGAGAGTTCTAGATGGACAGAAGAAATCTAGCCTTGCTGGAGCTATCAAGCCTGCAAATGCTTCATGTGTTTAACTTTTAACTTTCTGAGTAATTAGCCCTTATTAGCTTCCCTGGAATTGCCCAGGTGCTCAGAGCCGGTTATAGGTGTGTGTGTCTTTGGAGTTTGGGGTCAGATCTAAAAAAAAGAAAAACATTTATTTGAGTTTAGAGATCCTTTCAATGTGATGGTATCATGGCTCAAATGCAAGGCTTGTCTTTCCTAGACTGCATCCCCATTTCACCAGAGAAATTTTTGCCACTGCCTTTGGTCCTTTCGTTACAGCCTATAACGATCTGGGATAAAAATGTTGTATTCCTTGTTTTCCAAGAAAAGCTTTCATTGTTTCATAAGCAGCTAAAATATGCATAGCCACTAACTTTACTATCAAGCACTTAACATTTAGAACATATCTAACAAGAAGCAGGTTTCTTGCTGGTGATGAGCCCCATTGGAGTGGCTAGGCCAAGCTGAATGCAACAGTCAAACTTCTCTTACTTTTCTCAATATTTCTACTATTTACACATAACTGACCTTTCCCTATCCTTCATTTTGGTTCCTTTTTTGTTCTTCAAATATAATTTAAATGATATTTCATGTGAGTTAAATGCTATAGAAATACTACTGATTGCTGTTCAGTTCAAATTGGACAAGTCTTTTGTTATTCTAAGGCATCAAATTGCCAAATTGTCTTCTAAAACCCTGATGTAATGAATATTTTTCCAGGTCCTAATTATAGAGAGGTAGCATAGACGTATATTTTTCCAAGGTTATGCAAGAATATGCATATTATTTGCTAATTTTTCCTTATCTCCACATAAATGTTTGCTGCTTTCCTACTGTGAATAGGTTGTTACTGGTTGGTTTGTTTGTAGTCATCACCCACACTTTGATATAGAAATTGCAGTGGGTGATGTTTTTTCTCTGGACCTCTTAATAACTCTTCTTTCATCTGCCTCCTGATTTTTCTCTGCCTATTGAAATTTCACGCATTCTGGGGGGCTGGTATCCCAGATGTTTTCATGACAATGGTGTCTTTATCATCAGGATTTCATAATTAGGCAATTATTTTTTTTACAATACAGTCATTCCAAGATTTTTGTGTAATAAGCAGTTAGATATTATAATCTGCTAGAAATGCATTTTTGTGTAAGTATGGATTAGAATAGATTTTAATTTTACAATTTCAGAGATCTAAATTAGACATTGTAGTAAAGAAAAATGACTTTTTATGTCTATTAGAACACTTACTTTTGTGTTGTGCTTATGCCAGCTAGTGTGAAATACTTCCATATGTTTTTACTCTTAAGTTAAAACTGCTGGTAAAAGAGATGGTGGGAAAAGACTTGTGATGGCACAAGAAAATATAACTAGAATTTTTAAGATATCCTAATGCCCTCTCCCCTCCTGCCCCCACAATAGGAAAGTCAAAATGTCAACAGAAATAAAATCTTAGTCAATTTGAGCCAGCTGGAAGGTTGAATAACTTGAAGACATTTTGTTCTGATTCTTTAACCACTTATTTTTAAACGCATGTAGCTAGAATGTCTGACCAAGTTATTTAATTTCCACCTCTCCCCATTCTATATGTCTGTGTGCTCAGCTGAGAGATGCAATGAAAGTAACTGCATGCAAAAATGGGCATTTTCCAATAAAAAATCATTTCTCTAAAGAAATCCCTCTGTAACTTCTCTCAGTCTGTCTTAATACCCTATTTGGTTTCCTGATATTTTTTGCAGTAAAATATTAAGCTTTTCAAAAATTGTCTGTTTATAAGTTGTATATTTATACAATTATAAATATAAGTTGTATATTTAGTCTTTTAGGTTTATCTTTTACTACTTAATCATTACTATTAAACATTGATTTCTCAGGATATTCAGGAAGGCAGATAGTTTCAAGCACCACTGGGTTGGTGCCTTTCTCTGTTTCTTTGCTTCTTTTTATTTCTAATACAAAACTATCTGAAAACTTTACTCAAGTGCCTAGTCCATCTCCATGTGGGTTTTGATGGAAAAGCTTCCATGGGCTTCAGTCAAACAAAATGCTTTAAAGATGTTCACAGTGTTTTCTGCACTGGGGCCCCGTTAAGTTCTCTCTTGTCCTGAAATGCCAGTGGCTGTGCTGAGACATGCTTGTGACTACTTGTTACTACTTGTGAAGTCTTGTGACTACTGTCGCTTTTTGCCAGGCTGCTGAATAGCTCCCCTCTACCGTACTCTGCAAGGGCTGCTTGAGTATCTCTCCGCTAACTCAAGTGAAATGTAGGCTGCTGAAATACTATTCAAGTCTTTTTGCTCCTTTTTGCTTTAGCATTGATCCAGTGATCCAACTCTCATCTCGTATGCTTTGTAAGAAGAGAAGCTGCTGTGATTTGTAATTTTTATTTTTATTTTTTTGGCACTGGAACTCCTAGGAATACAATGTGAAAATATGTGATCCACCCAGCTGTAAGAGGGATACTGACTTTGTGCCTGGTATTTGTTGCCTGACCCATTTGGGACCAGCAAGTGTGAAGTGTGGGACTGTCTTTGGATGATAAGTGCCATAGATTACCTGCTTTTCTCGTCTGCAAACTACTGACACTGTCCAGGCACACTTCAACTAGGGATGGTGCTTTTGTCATAATAAAATGAAGAAAGACCTTAAATAAGATGTGGGTTCAAATTCCCAGCACTCCAGGAGTTGTCCCAGAGGAAGGACAATCCTTACAGGACTGTTGGATACAATCCTCTGTATCCTTAAGAATACCTTTCCCCCCCCCTTATTTAGCACTTCCCCAAGATCCTTCACTAACCTGGATGGAGGTGGCAAAGTTATTAGCAAAGGATCAGCTTGACTGCTTCTCAGATTGGAGAAAGCTGAGATAGGTTAGAAATCTGGGGGGAAGCAAGAGGGAAAAGGAAGATGGATGTCGTACTAAGGACTGGTGGTGTTGATGGCTCTTGCCTTTGTCCTGTTGAGGGGAGAACAGGAGAGAAGGGCTAGCAACAGAGCAGTTTTTGCTCTTCAGGGGTCCAGGTCTTCCTCAAGGTTCTCAAGTCTTCAGTACCTTTAAAGACTAAGCTGTGTGATCTCTGAATATCACGTCAGGTGAGGGTGAGAGAGCTGGAGTATAAATAGCTAAAACAGAGCTGTGGAGAGAAAAACAGTCCTACCTTGTGCACTGTTCCCTTGGACAATTTCTTTACACATGGTTGTGATGCTGAAAGTGGCACCGGTGCTATAGGAAAAACTTCAGGTTCCTCTGGGTGTCTGTGTGGTGGACTCCAAAGTCCAAACTCTGTCGCATGGAACATGCATGTTTGAATGACTTGAGGTTAGAAACCACCCTTCCTATTTCTGTTTAGGCTAAAATGATTTTTGTGGCCAGAATGAAGTAAATGATGACCACATGTCATCTAGCTCTTCCCAGCCAGACCCACTATTTGCCTCTAAGAAGTTAAGTAAGAGGTGACGTCGGAGTCTGAGCTGGGGGTGGCTTTCATGTTATGTGGTGCTCAAAAAGTAGGTTACTGGGTCAGGAACAGCAAGTTCTGACTGTTTGCCAGCTCGGCCTTTTTTTCCCCCCCACAATGTTTATACTGCTGTGACCTGCCATGCTAAAATGAGTCTAAAATGAATGCAAGTAGTGCTTTAAAACAGTAAGATGTATTTGATTGAACTTGTCCTTCTGTACTTGCATCAGATTATTGGTTTGCAGCATGCTTGCTTTATGGTGGCTTCCTTTTTGGAAAGAAGAAGTAAAGCTAATTGGAATCCAGTTGCTAGAAAAAAAAGACTGTCCTTCTTTTTAAACTATTAGCTTGAAGTCAAACACTTTCCTTTAGCTTTCCAAACTCACCAGAGAGTGCAGAGACGTGGCATCAGTCAGAATTCAGTACTGGGAGAATACGGTCATTTGCTCAGGATCCAGGGATGGGTTAGAGAATGTCCTTTGGGATATGTTTGAATCTAGCTCAGGATATTGAGTTTTGGAATAAAGGAGGCTTGATTTGGGGTCTGTTCTGTTTGAATCAACCCCCAGCC
Source organism: Apteryx mantelli (assembly GCF_036417845.1). Classification (NCBI taxonomy): domain Eukaryota; kingdom Metazoa; phylum Chordata; class Aves; order Apterygiformes; family Apterygidae; genus Apteryx; species Apteryx mantelli. Next base: position 17,155,037 of record NC_089990.1, read on the forward strand.
ATCTACACTGCTTTGTCCAAAACTGATTCCTCCCTCCAGAGAAGTCCTGTCCTTTTAAGCATCTGTAAAGGCCGAGTTTGTCTCCGTGTGCAGTCAGGCATGCAGGGTGAGGGCAGCTCCCAACAGGATTGGAGCTCCTGAGGAGAGCAAAGTGCCAAGCCGAGTGTGGGAAATCTGATGGGGAACACAAAGGAAAGCAATTACGGCAGCCTTCTCGACAGGCGAGCGTGCTCGCTGTGGCACAGGGGCAGGTGGGTTGTAAAGGCAAAGCTGACTCACGCCACAGGTGGGTTGGTACCAGCCCCATGCATCAGGCCACACGGTCCCTTATGTGCTGTGCAAGGCTGTCCCTTGTCGGCACTGAAGAGGGTGGGTGTTGCAGCAGACCGTGCGGTGCCGCGGGAGCCAGCACTGCGTGATAGGAGCCGAAGCAGCTGCAGCGACCGCTTTGGCCACGGCCTCGTGCGAGGCCTGGCCACAGAGAGGAGCCAAACTGCTCGCCTGCAAGTGCAGAGGGTGAATTCAGTCACTTCATAGAGGTCAGATCCAGCAGCTGTTAACACCAGTGGGATATAGCTTGACTTTGCCAGATTTGCAGTTGGACATAACATATTCAAAGAGAAGTTTCCTAGATCTTGGAGGAAAGTTTTTCTGTTGATCAGTGTCCGTGTCCAAATTTTTAAAGCCTCATCCTACCTCCCTCCTCCCCCTTGTTTTTAAGTGCAAAGAGTGGGATACACACGGGATGGATGGCCTGGCTTCAAATGTTTGAATAATCTTCCCAATAAAAATATTACTAGAAGCAAAACCTCAGAATATGTTCAGTGGCTTGCTGCCAAAGCTGACTTAAGAGGAAACTATGTGGGCCATTCAGCCGAATGATTCATTGAATTTTCAGTGCTTCTGAAAACTCATCTAAAAAAAATTAAAGAGGAAAAAGGAAAGTAGGATTTGAGGGAAGATTGTACCTTGCAAAATCTCTTGCTTAAATCAGATGTTCACAGGAAGCTTTTTGCTGCCAGACCAGATGTACTAGGATGGAGAACGAACAGCATCATTTAATGCTCTTTGCGGCACTAAAACGGCAACTAATCACAACACATCAGCAGCACACCCAGTAAATGTTTTGTGCAGCCTGCAAAGTCCACCCTCGGCATTATGGTTTTCACATGCCTCTTCATGTTTCTTGCCCGGGACTTGAAAATATCTGACTTTCTGCAACTTGGGGAAAAATATGTTGCTCAGAGGAGGGTGGGGTGGCTAATCCATCTGATAAACCTACAAGTCTCCATCTTTCAAAGTACAGTTCCAGCTCATTTTCTGACCATTTAATGAAACACAAGTCAAACTGCATCATCTCTTGGGAGGCATGTCATTTGTAAGAGACTGTCAACCTCTCGGAGCTGCAAAGGTTCCCCACTGGCTGTGGCTCAGCAGGGTCCCGGTTATCACTGCTGGCTTACAGTTACCTCTCTGCTGGCAATCAGTTCAGTGACTGCCAGAGAATATATGTTAAGTCTCACCCTGAAGACCCCAGTTCGGTGAGGTGCTGAGTGTTTTGTGCAGGAAACGGCATTACAGCAGGCATCAAGGAAGCGAACAGATCACCTCCCGTGTCCCCCGTTCTTTGTTAAAATGCTGGATCAGATTCTTGGCTGACAGAAGCGGACGCGGCTCTGCTGCCTTCAGAGGCACTGCGCTGATTTGCGCAGGCTGAGAGTCTGGCCCGACATCTGCTCAGAACCAAGAGCTCCAGAGCTCTCAGGAGAGGTGCCCGTACAACATAACCAGCATTAATTCTTGCCAGCTTTGTTTTTATGGGATTGTATTGATGATGACTTGGCCTGGAAGTTGATCTAGATGAAAATCTGTATCTGTGTCTCAGTTTGGGCACCGAGTCATTTGCACATTTTGCAGTCATAACCCAGTTCAGTTCCATCTTCCCCCTTAGTGTGAAGTGTTGCTGGGTTAGTGAGGGGAAGTAACGGTCTGTTGGTTAGGAGAGCTGTCGCATCACATGTGCTCAGCGCTGGTTCTGCCCTTGTGCTGCTTAGTTTTATGATCTTATGCAAAGCCCATAGCTGTGTTTGGCCTTGATTCCTCTATCTGCAAAACAATGATGACAGCGCTATATAACTGCTTTTCCAAGACTTCTTTAGGTGGAAAGCAACATAAAAAAGCATAAATCTGTCTCTGTGCTTCATCTCTGCTACAGAAATAAGCTCTCCAGCCCAGTATTCTCACTTCAACAGCTGTAGCATGAAAGTAAAGATATCAAAGGATGGTATAAGAGTTCTGCCTAGGAACTTGCAAACCATTATTATGGCAATGGAATGTCCTAATAATACCCTGTTTCCAGTCAAAGAAAATACATATCCTCTCCATGGATGGGATTCTGACCCATGAATCTACGCTTAATAGTTACACTTAATAAGATGTAACAGTTGCTCCAGGGGCTGATAATAGGATATAGAATCCTTTATCTCTGTGTCACGCGTTGAAATCCAGACCAGGTCATTAGCAATTAAAACTTCTTACCATCTGATGTCTGTTCAGTGGGCCTATGCAAAGTGAGTCTCAGCTCAGTAACCAGTGCATAAACTTTTGGGGATTGAGGTTGGGGTTGTTTTTTGGGGGTGTGGACGGTGGGAGGTGCAGAGAGGTTCTTTGGAAATCTCATTCCTACCATTTGCCTTCATTAGCACCATGGTCAGCTATCTATAGACAGGCAAGCAGCCAGAGAGACATGGAGCTGTGTCATTTTCCTTCCCTAAAGATGGTTTTAGAAATCAAAGCTGAAATATGTTAGAGCAAGGCCCAAGGGAGAGCAGCCAGCACTGGCTCTACTCATACCAAATTTGTTTCAGGACTAAATACACAGTTGCGTTCTCTTGGCTTGTTAATACAGTGGCTATTTATGAATATAAAAATAATAGCTTGCAAAGAATGATGCATGTGTTTCTTCTCTGTTTCACCCATAAAAAAAAAAATATTTTCAAGAATTATTTGAAAAATGGGAGAGGGTGAAGAAAAGCTGTACTTATGGCTACAAATTCATTCAGACACAGACATGTTTTTATTCCATTAATTATGCTGAGGCTTTATATTGTATATATTTTTCCTATTTGTTTATACCTGGTAGGATTTTTTTTTTTTCATCTGAGAACACCCTGTAAATGTGAAAGGCTCCGCAGTTACTGTCCACCCTCATAAGGGCTGTGTGAAAGGAGGTATTTCTTTTTCTGTCATCAAGACAAGGCTATGGTAAAGTTTGCACCCAGATATTTGTATTTGAGAGAATTTTACAACAGTAAAGACCATTTTTATCAACGGTTGGTAAAGCACAGAATTTAAATTTCCTCAGAGTTGAACCCAAATCTCTGACTTTTACCTGTGCTTTTACTTACCCCGGCTTGAGAGGAGGGGAATCAGTGCTTCTCAGAAGATGGGAAGCCCCATCTTTGTGTTCAAGTGCCATCAAGTGAACCTGGCTGGTTTCCCAGCTCTGTGACCTACAACCACCCAGCTGGAAGCATCAAGGATAACGCATGGCACTTGGCTGGCAGGTGGTGGCCCTTCCTTGCAGCCTGGGATCCTGACCCTGACCTCCGAAGGCCAGGCTGCCTGAGAGCCACCTCCCATGGCCCTTCTCATGGAGCTCTTCAGGATGCCTCTCACTCCTCTGGGCTCTTATGAAGTGTTTAATTGAGGGAAGTGAGGTCATTGTTTTTGGAGGAAAGTGGCAACAGGAGTGAGAGAGGGGCAATTTGCACACCAGTTGCCTGAAATATGTTAGCAAAAATTGCTGCTCTTTCAAGCAACTCTCTAGTCCTCTCCCAGTGGATTTAGATTCTGGGCAGCTCCGAAATTCTGATCTCTTGAGTTCTAAATACCAGGTTTCCTCCAGATGAAAAAACTGCAAGAGAGAGAGATTGCTCCTCTTTCCTCTGTTTTGGATAATGCATGTACTCCCAGCAGTGGCTCCTATGTTGCCAGATGGCACACTGGAGTAGCAGGGTTGGGAATCACCCAGTTCCCTTTTCTCAGCATCTTTGGGAGCTTTGAGTTGTTTCGCATCAGAGTTTACATCCCCTCTCAGATGAATAAGAGCATTTCCATCCGTGCAGCCTTTATCTGGTGAGAAGGAAATGCAAAGTAGAATCAGTGGGCCAGATAGCTGGCTGATGTATACCACTGCTCGTGGTGGTTCACACCAATTAAGAGTATGGTTCAGCAGTGCCTGCAGTGCTTTGGTAAACTCCATTATTACTTAGATGTTACTTTTTTGTCATCTCTGGTTGTACAGTTTTGGTCCAGAACCTTTGACTTTGCAAGAGCCAGGCAGGATGTGAGCTGGGGATTTGTCCCTTTCCCAGGAGTATATAATACAATGTGACATCCCCAAAATTGGCAAGTGGTTTCTTTCTGTGTTTCTGAGGAGGACCTGTGAAAACATAGGAAGGTAAAGGGTAATTCAGCTTCCCTGAGTTTGTAGAGAGCAGTTTATAGTAAATTAATTAGGGTCATCCCTAAACATCATCCGGATGCTCTGAGCTCCCAGGTTCAGGAAGATGTATGAGTTCATGTGCAGTGTGGCGTGCTCACACGAAGAAACTCTGGCCTACCTTCATCTCCCAAAAAGGCTTACAGAGTTGCTCAGGAGATTTTACAGGTATCAACTTGGGTGCAGCCTTGCTTGGTAGCTCAGTGCTGGTCATGCCAAATCTGTATTGCTTCTACACCAAGCCCCTTATTAGCTTTGTATTAATTACTAGCTCTGTATTAATTAGTTAGCTTTGTATTGTGTCTCTTATTAGTCCTGTTCCAGGTGTGTGGTGCTGAGACGCCTCTGCAAACTCTGCTCAGCCAGGCTGTGCACTCAAAGTAGTTAAACTATTTCAAGAAACCAAGTTGAGTCTGATCTAAAGATCCCAGACAGACCTCAGCTCTGTTGCCTCTACCACCATGACATGGCCCAGACCAACTGCCCCTGTGGGCACCTGAAACAGCACTGCTGAGCTGTGCTCCTGGGGAAGGCAACAAAACTTGCCTTTGCTGTTCCTCAGAACCCAGAGGTGTCACTGGTCCCCCTAAACCCATGTCCTCTCTTGTTTGAAGTCAGAGTGAACTGATGAATGGATTGGCTGCTTGTGGTGTGGGAAGTGTTTTGCAGAGTTTAGATGAGAATAAAACTAATATGTCCACGGGGAGAATTCTTCACTGAATGTTTTCATTTCAAATTTTGAAAAGTGCCAGAAGAGAAGAGATTGGGAATCTCCACTTTGAATGAACTGCAGAACTGAACTGTCTGTCTTTCTGGGCTCACTATGTACCCATTCACACAGACACTTCCAAGACTGTTCCACTGATGTTTTTCCATTTTTGTCTTTAATAGATAGTCTGAGCTAGTGATGGGCAGAGATGCCATTAAGATAAGCACCTGTACTGTACACAGAAGGATCACAAGCATCCACTTGGATACCCTTAATAAAATGTTCAGCACTTATTAAAGATAGAAGAGGACTGCTTACACAGATCAAATGATAAGATTCTCATCAGCTCTTGGACTGCTTGTCTCTCCACAGCTCCCCAAGTACTCTAACGTGCTAAGATGTCTCCAGATAAATTAAAAGGACAAAGGCAAACTTGAACATTAGCCACATTCTCTTAATTGTACCAAAATATAATTGTTTTGCAGAGTGATCAAGGCAAATGAATTCCAGATTAGGCTTTTTTGGCCACCATGGGAAATGGTTAACCTTCTAAATACCAGACTGAGAGCAGTCTTGAGAGCCCGCAGAAGACTATATTTCTATGCCTGTAGCTTAAGACTATCTAATTTTCCACTGTGAAGCACCAAGTTAAGAAAGTTTGCTGAAAATTGGGCAAATCAGCCTGTCTCAGGGAGAACATGACTGGGCCTCCTACTAGTGTGTGCATTTGTGGGAGCTCCTTTTGGGGCTTATGGTCAGGGGACAGAATCATAGAGTAATTTCTGTTGGAAGGGATCTTTGGAGGCCCTGAGCCTCCTACTCAAAACAGGGCCGTCTTCAGAGAGGTGGATGTTCAGGCCCTTGTCCTGTTGAGTTTTGAGACTCTCCAAGGAGTATCTACCACCTCTTTTCCTTACTTGCAGTTGGAATTTCTCTTGCTTCAACTTGTTTCCATTGCCACTTGCCCTTTTGCTGGGTATTGCGAAGTTTGGCTGCATCTTCCCAGTAGTCCTCCATAGCCAGCGCTTCCAAACCTCAGGCCTTGCAGAGAACTGGCTGGGCTGTGGCATAAAACTTGTTAAATAGCATACATACCTCAGCCTCGGCAGGGGGTGCAGCGGGGTCTCTTGGAAGCAGGAGCAAGAGAAGCCCAGCTCTTCCCCGAATGGGACGGTGAGGACAGCTAATGCTGTTCAGTGTCAGAGCAGGGGAAAGCACAGTGATTCATTCTCAGAGCATGAAACATGCAAGAAAAGAGAAACATTTCACTATCATTACTGTTAGTGAAAAGATCTATTCTGTTCTAGAGGGCTGGTTTTGAGTCTTTCTGACTATTATTCCTAATCACCTGCTAAAGGACTCTGAAGGGAGTGTGTCACCTCCTACCTCTGAGAAAAATTGCAGTGGAAGAGAGACTTGCTTCTCACAGATCCGGGGAGCTGGGAGAGCTGCACTTTGCCAGCACAGAGACGTTTGTGCCTTTCCAAGCCCAGGCCCGCAATGCTAGAACTTAGTTATTGGCGTTTAGTCACCTCGACCCAAGATGTGCCCAAGTTTGTGATGAGTGAGTGGTGAACCCAGTTCTGTCTGCAGATGAGTGGGGAACAGCATGCTCTGAACAGTCTCTTCCCTTGATGGTACTAAGATGAAAACTGCTTTCATCTATATTTTGTATGAAAGTAATCCTTTTCTGTTCCTGTCTCTCACCCCTTTCAGTTTTGTAATGCGAGATAAAGAGCTTAGAAATGGGGTCGGCATTCGGATGGGAGACTTTCTAGGGAGACCACACGGCTTTGGGAAGATGGAGGTGGAGCCATTGAACCCAGCTCCATTTTTGGAGCCTTCGCAGAGCCATGGACATGACGTGCCGTGGCTCAGGGCGGCTGGAGCCATGCTTTTCCCTGGCTGGGGAGCACTGACTGCTTGCAGTACTTGCTGCCTGAGCAAAGGGCAGCAACTCCAGCTTTGTGGCCAAATCCTAGTGTGAATAATTACACATTGCCTACCTGAACTGCAATTTTAACGGGAAAGCTGCTGTTCTTCCCTTGCTGTCCTAAATCATTGAGCAGTGCTGTTCTTTGCTGTTTAATAACTGCTGCTTTTGCCCTGGCTTCAAGGCTGGGCTTCACATAGCAATGAAGCCATCCCTGTGTGGCTACCTGTCTTTCAGGATTTTACGTTATGCTCTGGGTTTCCCTAGGCAGAAAGGCTCTGTTTCAGTATTATAGGATATTATTTCATTCTTCTCTCCTTTGCGGCTTGGGGTTTTCTGTAAGCAGGACACTTGCCACTGCTTCCCTGACACAAGCAGCCGGGGGTTACTTAACTACCCGCATCTCGCTAAAAATGGAAATCCATGGCTCCAAAGTATTTGGACACGTTTTCATTAGTATATACAGCGTGCTTTCTCCCAGCTATCCCAGCCTATTAATAACAGCTCCCGAAGCTTTTGGGTTGCCGAAGCATTTAGGAAAAATCACTTTTTCCAGGCGGGCTGTTGATATTTCTGTAGTCTGAGATCAGAGCTGCAATCCTGCTCAGGCAGTAGGTATTGAGCACAGAGATGGGGGGATGCAGCTCGCGCACCCGTTTCTTTCTGTGGAAACTTGTGGCCTGCCCTGCCCCGGGGAGGGCAGAAACACCGAGGTGCCATGTCTTGTGCTTGATCGCTGAGAAGTGACCGCAGGGAGGGGAAGGGGGGAGAATCAGAAAATGTGGAGATACATTAAATTGTAGGAAATGGTAGGGAGAGAGAAAAAACAACTGAGAGAAAAAAAGCAGGGAAAGATGACATCTTTTTGTTTCAAAGGGATTAGCTGAGGGTTAGCTTTCAGATGTTTTTTGAAGTATTCTCCTGGAAAATACAGATCCCGATCAATTACAAAACCCTCAGGGATTTTTGAGGTCAGAGCTCCTCCAGGAAAGGGGAAAACTGGGACGGAGCAGTGGTGCTGTTTGCAGATTGCTTTGTTACTTTTCTGTGAGAAATGCAACCAAAAGATTTTGCGGAGTTTTGTTTTTGGTTTCAAGTAAAAATGTTCTTTTGTTATTTCTACATGTGACCTGTTAAAAATGTGTTCTTTAAGACTACATAATGGGGTCAGTTTGGGATGATTAATACAAATAACTATATATAATATAGAAAGGACTGGGTCCGCAGCAGGTGTGTTTCACTCAGATCCACTAGCTTCACGCTGGCAAGGATCTGTCCTGGAGGGTCTTTCTGCCTCGCAGTGCATGGATGAACCTGTGGGTCGTTTTCCCCTTCCCCTTTCCCTTTCCAAAGGTTCAAGGCCTGGGCAATGGAAGTTTCCCTTCATGGCTTGCATTTTCTTCTGCGCCCTTCTTAGCTTTTGCAGTGACCTAGCCCCTAGGTATTAGTAGCCGGCAAGGTGCAACTCCTCTCTGTAGAGCAGTGCTCTCTCCCTCTCTTTCCTTCTCTAATTCTCTGCTCACCAATGAAATGGTTGAGTTGATGCAAAGGTTGATTCCTAACAAACTATGGAAAAGCTGCTGTATCCATTTGTCTCAACATTACAATTCAGCCCTTGCTCGGGCTCTGCAGTCCTGTTGCTTATTTGCATTTTTCTGTGTATGGTTCTTTCCATTTCCACACATTAATCTTTCTTTGTTAAGATTCTAACCCACGCTGAACAGACAGGAGGCACAGATGGCTTGATGCAAGGTTGTTGTTTTTTTCTTTTCTCTTTAATTTCTACAGTTCATTGAACAGCAGCAATGTTTAAGTTACATAAACCTTAAAAGTCTTTTATTTTCAATGGAACTCGTGCTTGCTTAGCCTAACCCTCTGCTAATCCCTGTGTGCTCCTTCAAGAACATTTCAGCTTTATTTTCCAGGTTAGTGTTTGGTTCTGCTGAGGAAGAGACTGCACTTCTTCCTATAGAAGTAATCTCGGGTTGGTTTGAAAAGGGAAGATTATTTGCTTCCCCTGGGGATTATTTTAGGACATTCTTGTAAATCCTTTTTCCTTGGCACTTATTTAAATGATCTGTATGCCAAACTGAGTGCCTGCTGTGGAGTCTATGTTTCAGCCTCTTAAGCAGGTACCCAACTCTATTTATTTGATATTAATAGTGCAGCAGTAAAGGAACCCAAGAAGAGTTTATTGCCATTAAATTTTGGATCTGAGCTTAGCATGGAGTTAAATAGGATTGAGGTAAGGAATCCTGAAGTTTAAGACACCTTTATTATAAAAAGATACAGGAGGAATCGCAGTTCAGTAGATGATGCTGTCAAGGCTTTCTCTGTGTTTATCATGATTGTCCTCGCTAGAGCATGTCAAGGAGGAAAGGTTTGTAATCACCAAACTCATGCTCAGTTTCTAGCTGGTCCAATATTGTCCCCATTGTCGGTGGGATTACTCCAGTCTGGAGAGTGGGAATGTGCCTCCGATCCACTGTCTCCTGGCCTGCCTGCTGCTGCTCTCTGGCAGGGAGATGGGCCGTCACCATCCTTTCAAATGCTCAACCTTTGCTCAACTAGATGCTGCTCACCATCCAGGCCTGCACATTTCGGATATGAATCCTGTGTTTCAAATAGCGCTCAGATTTCTTTTGAAAAGTTCCAGAATCTTGTAAAAATTTGCCCGCATGCTTTATTGCTTCCCTGATTACAGGTTTCTCCCTGAGCTTCATGGAATCAGTCATTTTAGGGAGTGACTTTTTTTTTTTAACATGGGGAGGGAGGGGGTTTAGTGCTTGGGACTGCTTTTTAAATTGTTCTTTTTTAATATCCGCTTATACCCCCCACTCCCTGCTCGCTGTGCTGCAAGTAGTAATTGGGACTGATCCATTATATTTTAAAAAGCTGGTAAGAGGCCTGATTTATAAAATATAGATCTGTCACACAGACAATGTAGACTTTTAATGTGCTCAGGCTTTAAAATCGTGTGTTTTGACTTTTTCCAAGGTTTCCTTTTTGGCAGTTCAATTGCAGTGCTCCCTACTGGGACTTATTTAAGGGGAAGAAAGGACATAATGTACTTACACATATAAATGATGTATGTTTATTCCCCTGAATTGAAAAAGTGGCGAACCCAGAAGGTGAATAAGATAAGCTTGTCAACTAGATATTCTTAACTTTCTTTCCAGCAATTAAGACAAGGTTTGTACCTCCCTGTCAGTTGTGCCATATAATAATACAGGGTAGTCATGTACTTTTTATACTAATAAAAGATGGTGAGGACACTTGTCCCAGCTCTCAAATACAGAGTCCATTAAAATGGGATTGAAAGTATTTAACATCAGTTGTTATATTTTCTATTTGTATTCAAAAATGGCCAGCAGTTATAGGGGGCAAATTCAAAGTAGTTCTGCTGAAGTCATTAAGTCCAAATTTGCACCATCAGAAACATGAAATCAAACTTTCTCCAAAGTGTTCTCGGAAAGCTGACTTGAGTTTCTTGTTTCTAGATGAGTTTGCTTACGTTATTTTAGAAGAAAACTTTTACATAGACAAAGAGAGAGTGGGAACAAGAGTTCCTCTTTCCTGCCCAGTAAGACCTAGAGGGCTGGCTGAGATGGGGCCCATAGCCTGCGTATCCCTGTTCGATGGGCTACGTCAGGACACAGGGAGAGGAAAGGACTGGACCCTGGCCATGAAGCAGGTCACACTGCACCTTTCTGTAGTCTCCTGCCTCCAAGAACATGATGCATATCCAAATGCAGGCTTGGAAAGAGGGCGCCCACCCGAGAGGTAGGCCAGTGCTCTCACACTGTTTGCCCAGGAAAGCACCGTGTGCTGCCCACTGTTACCCAACAAGCTGCTGGTGGGTTCCCCAGCACCATTGTTATGGGAGCACCCTTGTTCCTGCAGACGATTTACAATCCAGTTCATTGCTGCTCCTGACCAGCATGTTCCTTATGCAGGAGGCACTGATAGAGTAAAAGGTGCTCAGGTACGAGCCAGCCCTACCAAACAGTGAGGTTCTCCTCCATGGAGGTGAGACACCTGGCTTGGATTCATTTGCTCTTGCTGTGTCTCTACAAGTCCATCCATCTCCAGCTCTGCAAAGAGTTTTCACGAGTGACTGTCCCTGTCTTAGCCCTGCCAAGTCCTCTGGGCCACCACAGGACTGCTCAGGCTGGGTTCCTCTTCCATGCAGTCTGGAGCATCTCAGCTGTTATGGTGCAGGGTCTCCATCAGCTTGATAGGCCTCTGAACTCTGCTTGTACCCTCTCCCCTTCTGAGCTTAGAGATTCATGTTTTGGCACATCCTCTTGAACAGCTTCAGCCAAGTGTAAACAGAGGCACAGGGCTGATCTGCAGCGCTGCAGTGCCAAGGGATTCCCTGCAGCAGACATGACCTGGCAGTTTCCCATAGGGCTGGATTTGCATTAAGGTTTAGCTACCCTTTCATTAAGCATTAGGGCCTGTCTGTGGATCAAGGATGCTGATAGCATGTAATCTATTCTTGCCTGTGAACTGATGAACTTCTGTCCTTCTCAACCAGTCCGTAATGGTTGACTGAGGTCTACACTCCTTTCTGCCCTATTCACAGGCAACTGTTTTTTCACATGGTGACCAGTTTACAGGCTCCCTCTGTTTGATTTTGATTTTAATGCTGAAGTTTTCACTTCAGTTCCTGGTTACAAAGAAATGACAGTCATCATGGTTGGGGCTGTATTTTCCTTTCTGCCCTGCCATGAATACAGGAAATCCAGCTGAGGGCACAGAGAAGGGGAAACCTGGACTGCACAAAGTGCCTCTTTCTACCTACTGCCCGTCCTGCACTGACTCATCTGTGCAAGATGGAGATGGGGTTTCCTGGGTGGAGAGGGGCCAGCTGGAGGGGTTGCAGCCTATTGGGCTTCTTCCAAAGCTTGTTGTGTGAGATTTAACGCTGAGCCCAGCAGCACTAATTCCATGTCTTACAGCTCCCCCACTGTTGTAAGAAGACAGTGTCATGATTATTTCTAAAAGGAAGTAGTTCTCTGCGGGTGTCCTAAATTCAAGCCCTTGCGGGACGACACAACCGCGGTTTCCCAGCCTGTGTGTGGAAGGAAACATGGCTGCTGCCAACAGGCTGAGGGCTGGGAGCTAAAGCAGAGTTTAGGGACACTTCTGAGGGCAGCTCTCTGGAGGCTTGCTACCGCCAGCAGTGTGACACCACTAACCCCACTCTCAGCTGGATTAACTTTAAAAAATGATAACAATAAAAAGGGTTTCCACAGCTTCATTAGGCAAATTTCCAAGGGTGCTGGTGGAGGCACAGTGATGCTCAGGAATGGCTTCAGCTCCTTTTTATGGCTCTGTGCATTATCTAGGTTTGCTTTTACCTTTAGCAGCTGAGAAAAAGCTGCTGCTTCTGGCTTTGCACTTCTTCAGTCTTCACGGTATACTCCTTTCCGTGTGTAGCTCATTGAGAATTTGATTAACAGATGACATATTTTGCTGCCAGGCCAGCATAGGGAAAAGAAAATGAAGATGTTACCCGTGTTCTTGTTCGTTGTCTCTACGGCAGTGAAGATATTATCTGGGCGGTCCCAAAGCCCACGTGCTGCTTGCTCTTTTTACCTGCCTGCCTTAGTACCTGCCCCTGCCCTGAAAAGACAGTGGAGGCAAGGGGGAGAAGACAGGAATGTTGCTCTGCCACCAAAGCCCAGGGAAGAGACGCATCCTCCAGTGGGAAAGATTCAAGTGAAATCAAAGGTGCTTCTTGCAACTCCTGTAGTCTGCATGCAAACTCTGTTTAAAGTTGCTGGGCTTATAAAAAGACCAGGAACAAAGAAAATTTTATTTTCTCCTTACTTTGTTATTCCCCTTCATAATTTATGTTAGGTAAACATAGAAAACTGTTATTAAAAACACTCCTTAAACACCAAAATCAAAAGGAATAGATACAACCCAAGAAGGAAAAAGGACAAAGCATGACTGGGGCCAAATCTTGCTGCCTTTTTCTTCCCAGTAACATTTCCACATCCTTACAAAAATATTAGTCTATTCACTAGTTAGTTTGCTTCTCCTTTTCTAGGAAGACGATGCAAGAAAATGAGATGTTGCTTCCTTTTCCAAATTATAGAAGCAAAAAATGCTGTCTTTGTGCAAACTGACTACTAGAGTTTTGCAAGGTTACTACTGCAAATACTTCTTGAAAAGAGACTGCAAAATTTGGCCATTAAATATATTTTTGAAGTTCTTTGCAATTTGGATACGCAGCAGGACAAATGCAAAACACATTTCAAAATAAAATGCATTATCAAAGAGCAATCTACTGCCTGATGTACAAGGGCTGTGAAGATAACGAAGCAAACCCACTAGCAATTGTTCTTTTGCAGAAAGTCCTGGTACATTTTTAAGCTACTCAGAAGCTTTTAAATAACTGGCCATCTTTTAAGCTCAGACACCCTGTAGTGTAGGAGGTGAATAATTCCCGGGGGGGATTTAACACAGTTATGTAAAATAATCTAAAGCCATCCTGGTTGCTCCAGAAAGATTATAATTAAGCAGGTTTTTTAAAAAAACATCTGCTAACATCAATTGATTCTTCTTTGTAACAAAACAAAACACAAGTCTTGTTCTCATTTGCTTGAGAAGCAGTTTCTGTTCCTCTCGCTAAGAGGAAGGGGTTTCTGACATGCCACCGAATGCGCTGCAGAGGGTCTAGATATTTATGACACAGAATATCTTTTGAATAGTAATTTTTAACATCTGATTAATCTTCCATTCTGTTTGACTAGAGAAGCGCCATCGTGCTGGGCTGTGTACAAGAAGTATTTGGTACTGATGAACCTGCAGTTATTTGTGCAAAGGCTTTCCAGTAAAACCCATCATGCAGGTTTCAGCCTTGCAGGTCTCAAGATTGGCACTTGCTTAGCTTAAGGCTGGAAGACCAAAATTCTTATGTAGGAGCCTGTGACAAGTAGGTTTTTCTGGCGTCCTAATGTGTATCGAAGCTACGTGTCCTGTGCGACCCGATCGCCCTGCACGCTTTGCGCTCCCGGGCACCTGCCGGCGCAGCTCTGCCCAGCGTGCGGGCACGCGCTGGGGTGCTCCCGGCCCCATCCGCCCATCCGCCCTCTCTGAGCAGCTGCTGGCCAGGCGCCGGCAGGCCAGCGTGGCACCTGGGGCACCCGCCGGGACGCCAGGCATCGCGGCGCCCCAGGCACGCAGGGACGAAGCTGGGCAGCCTGGCCTTCGCCACCGCCTGGTTCATCCCCTCCGCTCTCTTCTCCCCCCACCCTGGGTCGCCTGCTCCCCTGTTCCCCGCTGAGAGGATAAACATCCTGGTTAATCCCAATGGGGTAAAACAGTTTCCATGTTACCCAGGCTCCGTCACTGGTTAAAGAGAAAATCCACCGTGGTGCCGGGCAGCTGTTGTGTGGGGTTGGGCTGTCCACGAGATTTCGTGAGCTGCCACCCTTGTGCTCCGCGTCTGCCCATGTTGGACCTGGCCCTCAGCTCCTCTCTGACCAGCTCCGGAGAAGGCAGATACAGCACCGGGCAGCCATGGCCTCACCTCACACTGCCCCGCAATTAAACAGGAAGGAGAGGGGAGCGGTTTGCTGTGGAGTACATTGACTGATACCCAATTTTATTACAGAGAGTGGTATTTAGCAGGCCTGAATATAAGCTGTGCTACCATTTCTTTTTATTCCACTATAACTAAAGCAGAACTCCTTGCAAATGACTGTGCTGTGCCAGGATAGGGTAGTTTAAACATCCTTGAATATGTTCACGTATTTTCCACTGCTGAATAAAAAGGAAAAAAAAAATCAGTATGATACTTGCTGTAGGTGCTGTGTTGCTTGCTGATGGTCTATATTTCTGAGTAGCTGCTTCTCTGTAACAGGAGGCTGTTGGGTTTCGCTATTGATTAGAGTGGTCGCTTTTCTAATCAAAAGAATTCCCAAGTCTAGCTATTGACTTGGGCAGTGAATGTGCCAGGTTATTAAAGATAAGAGGCTTTAGTCAGAAAATATGTTATCCTCTCTCTCAAAAGAGGTCAGTGTAACTCGAGTAAAAGTGTGTCCTAAAAATCAGAAAACAAGGCAAGGAAATGAGAAAGTAAGAGCCAAGCAAATGTTGCTTATGTAATTACAGGAAAGCAAGTAGGACAGAAGAGACACCCAGTAGGTTCTGCAACAGGAACCTGCTGCCGTGTTCAGCTTTCTTGTCCCCACTTCTCAGGGGAAAAGACTATAATTGCAGATGTGATTCATATTACTTGTGTATGGAGGGCTTATTTCACTCAGCAGAGGCTATATGGTTAAAAAGAGAGCAAAAGTACTTGCCAGTCATGAAATGACAGTGTGGTAGAAGTGTTCTCCCTTCAGGATGAACTTTCACAGAGCCGCAGTGTACAGCTCTTTATGACTGATCAAAGCAGGGGGTTAAAGGTGCACTTCAACCCTTTCTTTAAAATATTCCTTCTCACCTCTCAAACCTCCCACCCCCAAAAAACTATGCTAACAGCATAACCACCCTTATGGAAAACAGAAGGGCCTGCAATGAGATTTAAGTCACCTGACAGCCACGTGTACTGCATCAAACAAGCTGCTAATGGTGAGAGTTGGGCCCTTCCATGTAATCTTCTGGGCTGGGGACTTTTAGAGAAGAGCCTAAATGATTGGCTTAGAATAAGCACCTGGCTTTTAAATAACTGAAGTCAGGTGAGATGAATCCTGCCCTCAGGAATCTCACTTCCTTAAGGTAACACACAGCTAATTGCCCTTGCTGGCAGTTGTTCACACCTATGCTCATAGGTCTTGTAGGTGGTTCTCAAATGTGCAGCGGTAGTTACAGGATTTGCAGCATTTTACTTGTCACATCTGTCACCTGGGGACGTGAAATATCTGCTGCTTATAAACATCAATAGAAAGGTATGCTTCTGGGCAAACAGGAACGAATGTACATCATTATTGGAAATAACAGCTAGTCTTGGTGCTAATGTTATCGTTCATAGCATTACTTGGTCTCAGAGCACATTTAGGAACTGGGGCCCTTTGGTGCTGTACGGACAGAAAATAGAAAGACAGTCAGAACCCCAAAGAGTTTCTAGTCTAAGGTAGTGTGAGAGTCAATAGGTGTTCATCAATCAGCAGGAGAAATGCAAGATAACAATGAGATTTAAACGGGGTTGTTCTCAGGGGTCACAGTAAACCAGCTGCAGCCCTGCTAGTGAGTCTTCAGCTCCCGTTGCGGTACGGCATCAAGTCAGGCCTGCTTCTGAAGTAAGCTTGTTCCAAATAGACACCAGCATTGCTAACAGTAACATCTTAATAAACATGCACACTGAGAAAACAGGACATGGATGAAGAGAACATCTCTTTGGACATGCTCTCTTCACTTCTTCACTTCAGTATTTGGTCTGTTTTGTGGGTTTTTTTTTCCATTCTCCACCTCAAATTTATCAATTTAGAGCACTTTTCCTTACATCAGAGGCCTTTTTCCACTTCCTTGTATAAATTTTACCCTCATCTCCAGTCCTGAAGTATTTATAGCTCAATGGCACACATAACCATTGGGCATACAGTAATTTCTCTTTGAATACTTTCCATATCTCTCCTGTGTGTTTTTCCACCCACACATGTTCCATTGCCTTATCCCAAAGGATGTCTTTATTCTGCCCTTATACTTTTGGTTTCTCTATTGTTTTTTTTCCTGCCTTTCTTCCTGATGGGTTGGGTGTTTTTGCACGTCACACAGTTTGAAAGAAAATTCCCCTTCAAACTCTTTCTTTGAACCAAATCCTGTTTGTCTGGTATGCACACAGTGAAGTTCAATCCTGAGCAAAAGAGCTACCTACCTGCTGTGGGGAACCTATTCTGAAGGACCAAATGGGACAAAGGCCTCAGACTGGCCCCTATAAAGGCATTAACTTCACCTACAAAACAGTCCTAGTGGCCACAACACACTCATGACCTTTAGGATTGTAATTGTGTCTAGATATTTTTGTTGTTGGCATTTTTTTCTTGCTGTGGTATTTTTGGAGTATACTAGAAAACTGAAATTCTTTAGGGTTTTTTTTCAAATATTGATATAGCATTTTTGATGAAAAAGTAACACTAATAATGTTGATTCAAATTCTGCAGTTATTGTCTTCACGTTTTATCCACTCTTGGTGAGTAACACAAAGGGAATGGCTACCTGGGAGAAGCACATAGTGTATGTTTCAGTATGGGCTAATACAGAATCATGTGTAGAAGGACAAAGCTGGAAAGCTGGACTCGCAGGATTGAAAGCAATGCCTCTCATCAAGAGTCACGGGTAAATAATCACAATGCTCTTGTTAGAAGGAATACAATCAGGGATATTAAGTTCTATTATTTCTGTATTTGGCACTCATGGCAACACTGCTGCAATCCTTCCTTTAATTCAAGAAGGATAATGAAAGGCTGCAGAGGACTAAAAGCAGCAGAGGGACTGGAAAGTGTGTATGATGGTAAAGGACTCCAGGACTTCCATCTAGTTGGCTTAATGAAGAAAAGGTTTAGGGTGGCCTGATTGCAGTCTAGAAGGAGCTAATATTCCCAAGAAGGAAAAGTTATTAATAGGCAGTTCTCCTATTTAGCAGATAAAGGCATAATGAGAGCCAATAGCTAGAAGGCAAAGCTAGCAGAATTCCCAAATTGATTGAAGTTACACAGGTCGCTATGGTTCATCAGGGTTTGTGACAGATTCTTGTGTATGGGGCAGTTTGAAGTCCTGACAGGCTGTCTTGCTAAAATGCCTGTGCTAGCACAAAGATGCTCCCAGCCACGGACACTGGCAAAACCATCTCTTGCACCTCCAAGTAGAGGCAGCGATGTTCGGTTAGTGGCCAGCATTCACATACTACGCTAGGTTGGTTGTGTATTACTGTTTGGGTACTCAAGTACTAGTTCAGCCAGGAGTTAATTCAGACATCTTATGTGCTGCATTAAGGCCAGAGCTTTTGTCAGATGACAAAGGTGGATTTAGAATATAGGAACAATATTAGCCTTTATAAACACTACAAAATATAACACCACACGGTCTGATTTTCAAAGGTTTGGAGCACCAGCAATGAGCTGGAATTTGCTTAGCATTTCTGAAAAATCAAGCTGTAACTAATTAACCCCTGCATGCTGGTGAGTTTAATTATTCTTCTCACTTAATTTAACAGAGGAAAAGAGAAGCTTTAGGCTTCTCTAAACTTAGCAGCAAGTTTGTGGCATGAGCAGAACTCAGAAGATCCTGAATAACCTTCCAGTCACTGCTCTTTCCCCCTTTCAAACTAACTGAGCATTTATATCACAATGCAATCTATTATATAACATAGACCATATAAACTAGAGGAACAAACGCCAAGAATACACCTGACTGCATTCCGTTTCAGAGTCGCTATGAGCCAGCCAGGAGCACATCCTGCCTTTAATTATACTGAAGAGGTCTTGGTGATTTGGTGTCCTACATCAGTATTAGGAAGCTTGGGCACTGAATCGCTATAAATCAAGAGCTTTGCTGCTCTCACAACAAGCCCAGTGGGAGCCTGACTTTCTCAAAGAGCTTAATTAAAGAGTGCTTATTGTTAGCTCACCCCTGTAGCCCATTAGAGCACCGCGGAAATTTCTGTTCTCCAACATCATTGTGAAAAGTGGGACAGCCCTTGCTTCTTAGGAAGGTCTGTGTTCATAATCACTTCCTTACATGTCAATATAGTCCTGGTGATCTTACAGTCATGTTGCAATTAGTTGCTGCTAGGTGTGAACAGGGCATTTCTGAATAACTGTTTAGGGAGATACTGTTGGCTAGACAGTTA
Source organism: Apteryx mantelli (assembly GCF_036417845.1). Lineage (NCBI taxonomy): Eukaryota > Metazoa > Chordata > Aves > Apterygiformes > Apterygidae > Apteryx > Apteryx mantelli. The sequence goes on from NC_089990.1 coordinate 17,173,992, forward strand.
TTCAACACAGTCATAATTTTCCACATAGCTAGTACTGTCTCTGGCTGTATCTCAGTGTGCAGGATTAATGTATGACATTTCCAAAAACACCTGGTTCTATCCTCAAAAGCATGTAGGTCCCTGCCCTCTAGTGAATGCATCCCCTTGTGATTTACAGAAAGTGAGAGGAGCTCAGGTTCTTCCATCATTAAGGCCCTTCAGAAATGTTACTTAATTTTGACTTGCAATCAGTGTCACAATGAGAGCTGTACTGCAGTGTAGTTAAATGAATTATTCAGACCATAATCTCTGTCAGTCCTGGAACCAAGCTTTATTTTTTTTGTGTGTGCATAGGGTCTAGTATAATTGGGCCCTCATCAGTCTTATCCATCTTGAGTGGGGTATTTTTATGTGCTTAAATATTAACAAACAGATTAACAAACTGACCTGAACACTTAGAGGACAGGGTGGGAATAGAACAGTAATATTTTAGGCCTCTACATATGCCTTCCATTTGCTGTATCATTTACACATGTGAAACAGAGGGGGTGATGATGTCATTTGGGTTTAACTTGCTCCCCTTATGGTGCAAGTTCATTGTATTGATTCCCAGACTTGTCCCACATGCACCCCATAATCATCTCTGAGCTGTGTGGAAGCTATCGCACAGAGTCATTTCCAACCAGTGCCTCCTGGAGTGCTGAGAGCAAGCTTTTCAGTTTGATTCTAAGTGGACACTTCTCCACATTGCAAAAGCAGAAGTGGCCACCTCCCTTTGAGCTGCGTTTGGCAAGTATTGCAGCCGTGAAGCATGTTCCATTGCTCTTCCAGGAGATTGCACAATTTCTGGCTCTTCTGGCCAAGCCACATCTCAAAGGCGCTGGGAGGATCCATTGATTCAGGTTTGTCTAAATTACTAAGTGTTATTTCTCAATGCATTTATGAAGCCATCCTACCTCCAAATTCCAACCTGGAGAATTCAGAGATGTTTGGAAGCTTCAAAGGAAATTTTGGACAGAGCAAAAATGAGAGGTGCTCTCATGAATCTTGAAGTTGTCCTTACTTTGCATGTCCTTCTTACACCTTTCTCATCCTTCATCATTGAAACCATGAATCAATCTAGTATTCATTTTACTTAAACTCTGGTTTAAAGCTCTGGTTGACCCTGCTTGAGCAGGGGGGTTGGACCAGATGGTTTCCAGAGGCCCCTTCCAACCCCAACTATTATGTGATTCTGTGATTCTGGTCAACTAAATGCATCAGGAAGACTAAGGAGAGAAGGGTAGGCTGTCATCTTGCCAAAGGCCATACCCAATGCAAAACTAACCCCAGGAGTGTTGTCTGATAGAACAGGAAGCTCTTTGCAGGTATATTGCAAGGAAAAGACTCCTCTAACTTCTGCACTATTACAGTGGTGTTTCATGAACTTCCTATGACTACTCATATACTTCATACCACTGTATGAGAAATGATCCATAGATTGCTTTAACCATATGAATCATCACTGTCTTCCCGACATCTGCGTTCTTTCTCTTTCCTCTCTTTCCCACTTGGGGAAGTGCTTGCAGGATCCTCATGGAAGAGGAGTTTGTCCTGGAGATGAACTGGTCCTGGAAGAGAAGTTTTGCCTGTCAGCAAGTTATATATTCTAATATATAAAGCTGTCAGTGTGTCACTTGATTGTGCCCAATTTCATGGCTCACTTAGTGATTTGTCCAGAGCCGCTTGCCGTGATGTTTCACTATGGTGTTTTTGTCCAGATACAGATACGGGTGAACACAAATTCTTCAGCCGTCTTTTGGCACAGGTTAAGAAACGGTGCAAACCCCTCTATGCCCCCACCCAGTCACTGAATGAAAAATATCCTCTGGATGCAGCCCTGAACATCAAGCAGGCCTGAGGGAGCCAAACCACTGTGCAGAGCACACTGTGTCTTGCACAGCTCAAATGCCTCCAAAATCGTGTGGATTTCTAACATGAAGCAAACTGTTTGCTTTCCCTGTCACTCTGGATACAGCAGATGCTGTGTCACAGTCAATGACAGCTTTGTGTGTCAACCACAGCATATGCTGCGTTTGGGAACCAGTTTAGGGTATGGAGCAAGGGAACTGCTGTCCTCAGCCTGGGACACCTGCCTGTTGCAGAGTAGGTCCCGGGACAGAGCCATCTCGCACCATGGGAGCCCAGGGAGGCAGGATTTCCCAGCAAAGCGTAATCATTTTCCAGCCAGCTTGATTCATCAGGCATGTGGAGATGGAGATCCCCAGAGACCTGACAAAGGCAAAGGAAATGTGGCTCCAGTCACTTCAGTGTGAAAAAGATCTGTTTTTTCAAGATCTGTGGCAGAGGTGGGCTCCTGTTTTTGACGAAGGATATTAAGCGGCAAAGTTGCAGATTTGGCTGAAGTATCCCCTCATACTACTGCCCGATGACTACAGGGATCAGCTTTAGAGCAATGCAGGTAATGAGTGATGAAAATATAATTGTCAGCTCATTTGGATATAATGGTATATTTAGAGAAATGGCTAGGCAGACCAGACCAGCACATTTTATCAGGCCAAACCTCATTCTATTTCAGTGTTGTTACCAGAGGAAAGGCTGTTCCTCTGGGCCCCTCGAGCTGTTAAAAATGCTTCTTCTGTGCCAATGCCTACAGTTGTGCTTTGCTGTAGCACTGTCTCCTTCTTTAGTAGTATATTTGGGCTGTAATGGCCCAAGGAAGGGAGCCAAGACTCTGTGTAGAGTGACCCACACCAGTTATTGTCATGGGAAAATAGGACCTGTGTCTTTACCTAAAAATCTGATTTGTTGTTGGTGCTGAAAATACATTTAATAAGCAAACCAGAGCATTACCAAAGTGGTGTGGAACATAGTGATGAAAGCAAAGAACAAAGTAAGGGACAGTCATGGTTGCTGTGAGGCTGACCCAAACAAGTACAAATCAAAATCCAAACTCTTCTAGCAGCTGAACTTTTCTTATTCACAAACTACATTCTTCCAAGGTTGGAATGCAAAGGCAGCTTTTCTTTGTTCATTGAAATAGCTGTGGTATTGGAGGCAGCATCTGCCTTTATTTTTGTGCCTTTATTGCAAGTGGATGACAATGTTCCATAGCTGCTGAAATCCAGAGGTGATGTAGGTCAGTGCTGTGTGCTTGATTGCCCTCCTGACCAATATATTTTATGAATGTTATTGTTGAATGTGTTAGTCATAGGTACGGCTGTGCCACATCTGGAGTTATTATCAACCGAAGAAAAGCCTACTTGTGTTACTGGGTTATATAAAATGGAAAGAGTTTGAAGCACATAGGGCAATAGCACTGCCATTATCTTTTTTAGCTTTATACGCATGTGAAGTATAGATTCAAGAATGCACTTACATCAAAGGGCTGCAGATACGAATTGAGGATACTGGGTTGAGCTTCAAAATGGAGAATATTGAAGTTACTGAATTTCTACTTAAAAAGAAGCTAATAAAGTAAATGAACGTAACTGTGCACTAACTGTGAAGTGTGAACTGTTTGAACAAAAAGCAGTCATTTAGCTCAGTTTGGTAATTGCACTAATAATGGAAGCCTAAATCCATTTTTTTTCTTTTTAATAAAATTTAACTGTTTTTATCCATCTGTAACTGACACGTTAGCAATAATAATAATAATAATAATGATGATGATAATAGTAATAATATCCTTGTAAAGTGTCATAGAAAATGGCCTGCTGGATTTTGCCACAATTCATCCTGAAAGCCTTTTCTCTGTCCCGCATTCATGGTAGAAGAGATCATGTGATTTCTAATAATTCTGGACTAAAGATTGAAGTTCTTTCCAGTGAGCTCCAAGAAGGGAATTTTACTGAGGCCAGTGCTAACTCTTAGAAAATAGTGACTCCCATCTTTACATTGCTTTATCAGTGTTAATAAAGGCTTCCCCATACAAGAATAACTAAGTAGTTATTATAATATCAATTTTAATGATGGGTTGAATTTTGAATACTTTTGCAGATGAAAACTCTGTTTAGTGTTGTAATTACATTGTGGGGGTATTTTCTACATACTGATTTCAGGAGGAGGTCTATTAGTATTATTCTGGAATGGAGTGGGTCAAATCACTGGAAAATGCATGCTCTTATCTGAATATATGATATTTACTCTTATAGTATCCTTTGTACTTAGTGACTGTTGATCTGTTGCATTTAGGTCTCAACTCCTCCTTTTATTGAAAGATAATGACAGGCTGTTCAAGACTGCCTACATTAGACTTCCCAATCTAGGCTCATTCTTTGTGCCCCAAATTGAAGGATACTGATTAATTTTGACAGTGTCTGAAATACGTTCCTTCATTACCAAAGAATTACATACATTTTGAACTTGTAGTGCTGTAACAAACTCTAGAATTTTGTTCTTTAAGGATAAAGAGTGAGAACAAAACACTGTTTGGCATGTCTGTAGCAATAGATAATAATAGTGTAAATGGTAAACTCTGTAAGATGCTAATGAACAAGCACCAATATCATGGCAGCACTAAAGGCATTGAGCTGAGTCCAGTGTGTCTGATGGTACATCTGGCAGGAGCCTCAGTGGATCTTTCTCCCCTCTCTCCTTCAGATGGGTCTTTTAAAATCTCCAGAACTCTATTGTATTTAATGCCTCACACGCTTGTATAGTTCCATCAAATGAAACAATCAGCCTTGTGAAGTTGCGTGTATCACCTTTCACTGCAAATTGGCAGATTTCCACTTGATAAACTGACTCAACAAGTTTCAAACACGTCAGCTTTACTTCTTCCCTTTCCCTAAACGTGACTGAAGATTGAAAGCTGCTCCTTTTCTACCCTCTAATCTGAAATGGCGAGCTAAGGACCCAACTGCATTAAATGTCATGGTAATACTTTTTATCAATGCAAACCCAAAGCTACTCCTTCCACCACACACATTTTAACTAGATTATCTTCTATACTAAGTAGGATAAGATTTTCCTCATTATTTACTAAAATAATGCTGGCAAGAAAACTATTTTGCACAATCACTTCTCAGTGTAAAACAGTTCCAGGCTAAATATATTCTTCTAAGATATGTGCTTTGGGCATCTGTTTTCATGCTGCGTTCTCTCTGCAAGCTGCATTGAAGATGCCTTTCTTTGACATCAATGTATGCAGCGTGGGTAGATCTTAGAAGAGAATTCTGCCTGAAGATTTCTGTTGTCTTTATGTTCAATCAAAGGATATGGCTCTAATTTTTCCCATTTGTAAATCAGTACGCTACTGCACACAAAATGCAGTCATATTCTTGGCTGAAAATCTTGGTTATACCTTCCAAGCTAGTCTAAAAATAGAACTCAGGCCCTGCAGCCCCAAAAGTTTAAATCCAGTGCTCCAGCATGCAGGGTCGCCTAAAAGAATATGTATTCTTCATAGTACATTGTTATCCCTGCTGCACTCATTAGAGAAGAGAACTGATATTCATGAAGGCTTACTGTCCTTTCAAATTTTGCCCATTTGTTGAGGACACAGGAGCAAAGGTCCTTTCTATTACTGTTTTGAGAAAATCTACATATGTGCTCTCCCCTGTGACTTCATGAAGGGACACCTTTCCACTCTCTCTGGGGAGCATACGCAATATCAGTTTTGTAATCAAAAAGATATGATCTAGTTTTTCAGGGTTATTCTTTTTTAAAGGTGTCAGACTTCTACAAAGTTGAATGTCTCACCTTTAATGGTCAACAATACATATTATTCCAAAAAGTTCTCCAAGGCAACTCTTGTCAGTCTTAGAGGTCATGCTCAAATAAACCATCGGAGTACACAGGGAGCCCCACCCCATCAGTTTGCTTTGTAAACACTTCAGTACTTGTTGCTAGCATGGCCTTTGGGTTCTTGTCTGTTAGATCAATCAAAGTTTTCATTTGTTTACATTCCTCCGAAAGAGGAAGTTTCCTGATACAGAGCCATTAAGTCCCTTTGTAGTTGCGAGCAATGGAAAGCCTACGTAAAGGGCAAAATGCTTCTTCCGAAAGATGGCAAAGAAGCACACAGATGCCTCAGCTCTGCCAGTCAGCCTCGGGATGAGGAATCTGTCCTGTGGACATCCCCATTTGCAGCACTCAGTACATGGGTTGCAAATGTTTTTGCCTCTTATTTTCGTTTATCGCAATCCCTCAACTCCGTGGGCTGTTTGTGAACAGGCAAAGCCATGTACTCAGACCACTGCTGCAGGCTGGTCAGAGCAAAGCTTGCATTGCCCCTTGTGCAGGCACACTTATGAGGGTGGCACCAACATTTCCAGTCCACTCTGGAGATGACTTGGTATAGGAAAGACCCATATTCAAGAAAATGGACTCTGCCTTCTGATCCAGAAAGGCAGCCAAGAAAGAACAACCACCTTTGCTTCTTATTATTATTGACTGGGGAGAAGCCAGTCCACTGAAGTCCCCAGTCTCAACAATAAAAAGCAAATTTTCCTTGTGGAGAACAGAAGTTGTCACAGCACCCTCTTCCCCAGCCTGTCAGCACAACCTTAGACTTATCTGGGTTGGGTCACAGCCAGCTTGTCCTTATTCCAGCCTTGATCCTGGCAAGACACTAAGTAAGCCGATCAACCACTTCAGCCAGCTCCAGCAAGCAAGACCTGAAATAGAAACACACAGCGAATGCTAGCTGCAAACTGGGAGATCTCCAGTGTCCTCTCAGAGGGAGCAGGGGGACACCTTGCTCAAAGATCATTTCCTTGCTTTCTGGCCCCAGTATCCTTTGATTAGTGCTATCAAAGGTAACTGATGATCCTGAAGGATCGACAGGGACGGTGGATTTTGTTCACAGCAAGCAGGAAATTAGTGACTAAGTCAAACAGTTCAGTCCCTCCGTGGTGCAGCCAGTCTTGGAGCAAGATTGACTGTGCTCTGGGACTACCAGGATCTTCCCAAAGCAGGAATCTGTGCAGAGAAAGCTCAACAAATGGTCTCTTGCACTTCCTAAGGATTGCTTCTTAAAAAGCAAGCAGTAGGGACTGGCCTTCTTTGCCCTCTTCCTGGGCTCCCCCCAGAGCCAGAGCAAGTGCTCCAGCTTGTGTGCAAGAGCCTGAAGCTCCTGCTCAAGCAGCCTCATTTGGGATTCAGTCACAGCAGATATTCTCATGGCCTCTTCCTCCCCCTGCAGAAAAATCCTGGTCTGCTCTGTTGGCTTCAAGCTGTAAGTTCTTTCTTTAGAGCAATCCTATTGAACAGTGAAGCTTCCCCAACCCCACCCCAGACTGTGACTCTAAACTTACTTATTGAAGTTTAAAGATTAAACAAAAAACTTAGGAGGTCACTAATCTCTGATGAAAGCTGATTTTCCAAGGAGAAGACCTATCTGAGTTCTGTGAACTTAAGAGAAACTCTCCCTGCTGTCAGGGGCTGTGATCAGTCCCTGGGAAGACATGCTTAGGAGCCCCGTGAGACAATGTGCCGTGTCAGCTGACCAGGAGAGCAGGCAGTGCAGGACCAGTTGAATCAGGCAGTTGGTTGCACCACCCACAGGCATCTGCAGAGGGTCCCAAACACATGTGGGTAGACATCTGAAAGTTTGTGCTGCTTAGTCATGACTAGGCAAAACTCCTTGTTCCATCCTAATATATTGGTCATGTTTTTAAGCCCTCTTCTCCTTTGTCCCCACCACTCTCCTTTGAGGCACCTGCATTGCTGGCGCCATTCACCAGCCATGCTGAAGAGCCGTGGCACCATTGATGCCGCCGCTAACCTGAAATAGTGGGGTGGTGAGACACAGACTGCTGTGTTTGCTGAGGATTTTAAAAAGGACTTTAACAAGAATAGTCTGTTCTTTTCTCATCTGTAATTGGGAGTAGTGATAACTTGGCCTCTAGAATAAAATGCTGGTTTTCAGTGGAGAAATTCGTTGGGACTTTTTATCACTTTAAGTATATGAACCTGCTTGCAGTTTTTGATACTAATTCTCATAACTCAAATATTCCCAAGAGGCTTGTTCAATCTGATAAGACTTTGCTCACAAGAAATTATGTATTTATTTGCTGAAGGGAAGACAGCCAGAAGGGTTTTTTGAGCAGATATAAACGTGTGAACAGTTAAGCGGAGACTATTACAACAGTTTGTGTAACAGCATGATTGAATGACAGGTAGCATTTAGTCAGCCACCTATTTGGGTGGAGGGCTGGAGAGCCCTTCTCCCCGGCATGCATTACTGAACTTCCTGAGACATGTAAATCACGCAAGCTGCTTCTGCCAATGTGGGTTAAAGGGTCCAGAAAATTACATCTCCTTTCATCTTTACTGGAAAACTGATCTGTCCGAGGAATCTAAATCTTTGTCTTTTCTGACTAAGAAAACATGCAGAGACGGTGGGCAGTCATCATGTAAAAGAGCAAAGCATGGAGATGGAAAAAAAATCCCTTTGATTTGAACTAAGTCCTGAAGTCATTATTAGTTCTTTGAAAAATTTACCACCCACAAAAATGTGGTGTGTTAAAGTCACCAATCAGGCAAAACTATTTTTCCGGCCATCAGGGCCACTTATTCAAATGAAATGTCTGCATGCTTTGTATTGTCTGTTACTCAGCTGGGGCAGCACATGAATAGCATTTTGTAAGATTGTGTTAAAGGATATGTTGGCTCCTTGCAGTACGTATTGGATTCTGCATCTTTAGTACAATGTTAAAAAAAAAAAGTAAACTATTGCGTCCATATGCGAATGGAAAATAATTTAATTATGAAATGAAACTGCTATACAGCACTGCCGAGAGGGCAAACAAACGAGAACTTAACCAAAGGAGAAAATTGTCAGTCTTTCAGTGCGTAACTATTTTATTCTGAACAGCAGCAATTATGGAAATGTGCAGAAGACTGTTTCACTGATGATAAATTTGCAATATGTCAAGCAATATTTGAAGATTCATATTTAATTACTGTGACTGCACAAATTAAACCATGGAAAAAAGTTGTCAATATTGTTTTTTTAAAGTGGGGAAAGAGATCCAATGCCAAAAGTAACATCGTTAACGTCAGTAACTAAAAGAGAGAGTTTGCCTCTAGGCTAAACATTGTAATAAAGAAGAGATGTCACTTACTATGCACTTCTGAACATGTTTGGCAAGGTGAAGAGGTAAATAGCCAGAATGATTATAATCTGGGTTGGTAATGGTTTTCTTAGCTAGATATTTAATCTGAGCATATTCTTGGTGTTTTTGGTTACTCATAACTCTTGATCACAATTTGATTTATCTTTTTTTCCCCAGAAATCATTTTAAAGCAGATGTGTGCCCTGAGCACACGGTGGGTTTTCCCAGCAGCCGCTCTGCCCCGGTGGGCAGATTTTGGCTGCGCAGGTCACACGGTCCCCTCCGCCTGTTGCAGTGTGCTAAGCCAAAGAGGACCTTTTATTCCTGCTTGCTGCTGAATTGCTCTGTCAGCCACAAGAGCAACTTGTTTTGGTAAATAGAAGTAAGGTGTGTTCCTGGTGCCCTAACTTACTGGCCCAAGTGACATGGGTTTAAATCCCAACCCCATCACTGCTGCACTGTGGGGACTTATGTAAACTTTTTTGCCTGGATTCCTCATCTGTAAAGTAGGCATAATATTTCTTTGTAATGATTACCTCTGCAAAGTGCTTTGCAATCTAATATTGAAGGGCTATGTGAGAACTGGGTAATAAATAATATTAGACAGCAGGCAATATCACTGTAAAATATAGAAGAATTAATCACTCTGTCTAAAAACACCACACTGAATTGCTCTAAAGGATGCAGAATCTTGTAGGATGTATGAATGGGAGCATTTCCTTAAGAAGATGCACTGTGTGAAGTAGATTGTGTGCCACGCTCTGCCACAGTTGTCATGGCGAGTATTCATATTTCCCATAGCAACAGAGCCAGTAAATAACTGCATAAAAAGCTGCATTAAGTGACCAGGGCACAAGTTAATTCTCTCATCGGCATCCTTAACTTGGGTGCTCTTCTTTAGATGAAACACTCCGCTGAAAAGCAAGCTATTCCTTCTGTTTGTGACATGTTTCCTCTTCATAGTTTCATTATGATTCACCCACTGGTTGCTATGCTAGTGGCACTATCTGTGCCACGTCTGTACTACTGCACGGTGCCTGAATTAACTGAAGGAGCTGATGACAGGGCAGCAAACCCACAGCAAGTGCTGCTTTATAGCACTTTGTGCAGTTGCTGTCTAATGCAGGTCAACTGAAGTTCTGCAAGTGAAAGGACTGAAGCTCTACAGGAAACAATGCACACTTTTCGTTTTTAGAGTCTCTTTCTCTTGTTTTTCCACCCTTGAAATGACTTTTATTCTGTAAACTAGCACCACCATCAGTGTTAAGGGCAGGCAGATGTATTAAATGGACAGGAAGGGGAGGATAAAAAGTGTGGGAAACTAAAAGATGTCACTATAGCACAACAAATCTTGATTAGTGATACTCCAAAGCAATACTGCAGTTTTTAGCTGTAACCAAAAGAAACCTGTTCTAAACAAGCATTTCCCAAGCAGTGGTTTGCAGTGCTCTGAGAAGCCACAGGCTTTGGTCTGCAGAACCATATTGCTTGTATGCTGGTTTAAATGAGAAATTGCATACAAAGCTGGACGGCATCTGTGAGAAACATGGGCACTTGACAGCAGTTGGTAAATGCAAAACAACCAGGAACCATTGTGTGAAAGAGTTCACCTAGCGCTCCTCTACCTTCATCCAGGTATGCTGGGAAGCTGCTTCTGTGCTGGCCACAAAAGGTGAATCCTGCCCCCTTCCCTGGAAGAAGGTGGCAGATGGGGTTTCTTGATGTGAGCACAACTGGAAGGATCTCTCAAGAAGACAGTCAGGGATGGGTGGAAGGTCTAGGGGTCAGATGGGAAGGGTGGCAGTACTTAACCATCCACACCATCACCATCATGGGGCCAAGAAAAGAGTCAAGCTTTTCAAAGAAAAACAAATCCAATCCACGTCCTACAGGTCTTGCTTCTGCAGAATGTGTCCCATGTCTCATTACATCCCTGTGCATCAGACTGCTCTCTTTCCAGTCCCAACCCTTCATTCACAAGCCCTGACCAAAACTGATGATCTTGAAATTCCTGTTTAGATGAGGAAATTCCAACTGTCTTGCATATTCACTTTCCGTAGAAACAAGAGCTATGTTCATGAAAATGTAATCAGTCTCTTATAGCTGCATAATACAAACTGATTTCATCAGGTCAGTGGGAGGGTTGTTTCTACTTATTTGGACTGACTTTTTGCAACACTGCTGCTAGATGAAAGTTGTCACATATTACTAGTTTATAGCATCATTGTCGATTCTCTGATGATGTTCAGCACCTCCTCTATGCCCAGAAAAGTAGTGTGCATTTCTGTGAGCTGAGAATGCAGTAACATCCCACACAGTTCTGTGTATTTGTTGACACATTTCAGTATCATTTAGGTTTTTAAACACAGTGGTAAAATCTCACAGACTTGCATTTTACCTTGCTTTTGTTTAGGTATGACCACAGCAGCACAGCATCAGCAATGCCCGATGCTTTGGGTCCATCCTGCTCCCAGGGTAAAATCTCTATTGAAGATAAGGCGAATTGTTTTATCCATTCATCATTTTATTTAGAAGGTTTCTGTGGTTTTTAAAAGGCAGAAGGAAAACAGTGGAAGTTACCCAAGAACTCTGTTGACTTCAGTGTACTTTGGATCAAGGGTACACATTGTTTTCTTTGGTGTGTATCTTAAAAGATCTTTAAGGAAGGTGTTTGGAGAGGTCTGCCCGGGGCCCTGTGCTCAGGACTCGTGTCCTTTCTAGCTGCTCGGTTATATTGTCAGTGGTCCCTTGGGGCAATCAGGCTGCTGAATTCTTTTAAAGAAGCACTGGTACAGCTTGTGCTCAAGAAGCCACCACTTGACATTAATAAACTGGCAGATTGTCAAACTATGCCTAATCTTTCTTTGGTGGTTAAGTTCATGCAACTGTTTGTGGTGAGTGAGTTTGCATGGTGTCAGATGTATATATAGATATATGCATATGTATTTTTTTTGAAATCTTTGCCAATTGGTGTGTGATAGAGGGATTGTTAACTCCACAGTCCTCTCACAGTGGATTAAAACCGAGTGTCCTGTCTGCTCTCTACTAGGTCTTTCCACAGCCTTCAATATTCTTGAATTTAATGGCTTCTTGTACAAGCTGCAGTGCTGGGAAGGTCACTTTTCTTTGGAGAGGAAAATTTTGCTTTCTGCACAGAATAAAATCAGGCAGTTGCTTCTCTTTTCTTAGCACACTGTTGCATGTGATTTGGCAGGAGGAGGGCTCTCCATCAGCATGGCTTACACGGAGGGTTAGCAAGGCAGTGTGCACTGCAATATTTTGGGGATGCAGATGACAGCCATCTCAATGCCACTCTCATTTCCAATTACCCAGTTTCTGGCTGAGATTAGAATGTAGTTGGGAGCCCTCTGGCTGCAGATCAATCCAGGCAGAGCAAAGGAGACGACCAGCAGTGGTTGGGGGACGGATCGGAAGGTACGGGGACAACTAAAGCTGTTCCCTGGCTGAATATGGCCCCACTGCTCTGCCCCTCCAGCACACATTTCCTTTTTTGCTCACATTTGCAACACAGAAGTCTGGTCAGACACCTGGTTATAGGAGAAAGATCATGTTTCAGGAAGAAACGAGGACAGCTTTCTCTCTATTTTGTTTGGCCAGGAACACATTACTTCTTGTCTTGGATTCAGCCCTTGCAGTTCTCACCCATGTTGTTGAAAACTCCATCAGATGAAAATATTAACATCTCATTTGCTCTGGGTAAGGGATGAGAGAGGAGAAATGGAAACTTTTCCACGTAATGAATAATTAACCTGCAGAATTCCCAACTGCTAGATATTGGATCAAGTAATTAAGAGAGGGCAAGGAACTGAGAGGAACTTTAAAATGTTACCGCCTTAATAAAGCTTAGCATCAGCAGAAGTATTAACAGGAAAAAAAATCCATGTTTATCATTGTGGATTTCAGGTGTTAATTAGTAACAACTATGACTTATTTGGAAATATGCACTCCAGATGATGGATGGTAATTCTGCACTGACTTGCCAGTTCTTCCCCTGTGCTTTCACATGGCTTGGGCCGTGCACGACATGGGTGATCCTCCAGCTGCATATGCAGACTTGCTGCTGTTGCCATTGCGTGGTGCTCCCTCTGCACATTTGTCCTCTGACTGCTGAATTTGGGGGGGTGGGGAGGGGAATTGGTCCTTTAGCATAATTATTATTAATTCTCTATACTATTCTCTATTCAGGAGTCCCGTCGGTAGCTGATTATACTAATCAGAGGTGATTATTGCCTGTGCCCACTTAACCCATATTTAAATGCAGCAGCCTGAATTTGTCTTCAGCACAGTCTCCAAAAGATATGAACCCAGGATCAAAGAAAATTAATGCATAGGTACTTTATCCTATGGGATCAAACTAAAATGCAGTCAAAGAGCTTTAGAGTCAGTGGCTGCTCTCACACAAGGATAAGGAGAGAAAGAGGTAGCTGTGGTTTTGCCTGGGCAGCAATGCAAGTTATTCTCTTCACCTCTGTGAGTTAGGCAGAATAATAGATCACAAGGATTCTTACCAGAAAATATTTTACTCCAGTTAAGACAGAACATTGTTTCCTTTATAAAAATAATAATTATTGTTGAAAATATGATCAGCCACATTAAAAGTGTTCTTTTATTCTTTTTCCTGGCCAGATCTCTAACTTCGGCACCTCTCAGCTTTTCAGATAAGTACTAATGTATTCCACATATCTGCGGATAGGCGCAGAGATCATTTGCTAGCTATGCTGTTGCTCCAGCACAAGAAAATAGAGGGTCTTAGATACTCACAAAACTTGGGTACCAATCTTGCCTCTACAAGAACCATCTTAAACCATTTTCTACAAAATAAGGTGCTGGATGATGGGAATGGAAATGTTCCAGTTGGTTGTGAAAAGTTTACGTGGAATTTTGTCCTAAATGGTGATTAATTCATTCATTTACATTTCTAATCCTTTTAAGCAGTTGCATAAAGATTCAAAGTGGTGCTCAAAGATGCTATGTAGGACAGAAAGTAGTTCTTTCCAGCCCGCAAGGATGCAAGATTTTACACAAATGGGGAAATCCTATTCACACTAGGGTAAATGTGGTTTTGTCTGTGCCTTTAATGGAGTTTCCGTTCCTTTTTCTGCACCTAAATGAGAAAGGGATTTTATTCACCTTCTGGCATGTGATTGTGGTACAAACTTGAATTTTATTTTTTGAGTGTTTCTAAAAGTAGAAAATGAAGACAAAATTAATTAAGACCAGAGAAAAGGCACATGTCCAGAAGGAGAAGGATTCTAATAATTGTAGGGTGCTGCTTGATGAAGACATCTGAGCTCTAAGGGCACAAACCCAGAAGTGTGGCAGAAATGTAAATACTCCCACTCGTGCTGGAGAAGTCACTGAGAAAAATTTCCTGGAGGTTTTCTTACCGGGGGCAGAGTAGTTCCTTGCCACAGTGCACTTCTTCCTTGCCACTGCACATGTGTGTCGGGGAGGGGGATGTGTGGGATGAGGAGAAGGTTGTCATACCACAGAAAGGAAAATGTACCGTTACTTCCAGGAATTTTCAAATGAAGCTTTAGAATTCACAAATGTACTCTATCCATCAGCTGTTAGATAAGGAATTCCAGGGATAAAGTTTCACGTAGGCAAACTCTTGGGCAGTATTTTATGTTAAAAGTAAATGTGACTAAAATACTCCAGAAACGTCAACTATATTCTCTAAATTAAATCCAATAATTATTTATTCATCCTCCAACTTTGATTTTGTTAAATAACTAATAGTATAATTCCGAGGCATGAATTTAATCAGTCCTTGGAGAAGATCAAAGTGAATTCTGTGGTGTTAGGCACCCACCTACAGCACTTGATCCTGAAAAAAAATTAAGTGCATGTTTAAATCATGCTATCCTTTCTTACTCGTTCCTGTGCATTGACTTAAGTCTCTGCCTAAACATTTTCAGGGCCAGGATCAAGGGCCTGTATAAATCTCAACACTTCAAAAGTAGACATCTGAAAGTGTAGCAAGGGGATCTGCTAAAACACCACCCGGCTATGAAACGAATGCTTATTCCTTCCTCTAAATCTACCACCACTATAATGAAAGATGGAAAGTATCTTTAGTGATATAAATATGAACGGTAAGTGTGTCCAATGGAACACAAAGGTAAAATGGCCCTGTTTATCAGGCACAATTAAAAGGAATAGAGGATGACTAATAAAGAGGCAATTTGAAATCTTTACATGACACTGTGTCAAGGCAATAGTGTTGTGCAACAGTGCCAACACAATTAACTCCATGTACCTGCCTTGTACGGCACCAGGAAAGGCGCTTCCCCACCACTTCTCCGGGAGCCGTCGCAGCGGGTATTGCTGAAGGAGCGCAGCCACTTGAACTCTGCTCTAGCTGCCACCTCCCAGCGTTGCAGTGAAAAATAGACAAAAACCAGCCCCTTCAGATCAAGGCAAGAGTATTTTTACGCTTTGTTTTCTATATTCTTTTGGTTTATATTATCCCAAGCCCCACGATTACTGGGGTTTTTTTAAAAATGAGAGCACAATTTTGAGTTTATGTGTGCATGCTTGGGAGCTTGATGGGGCTGAGGTGCCTGATTCCTTGGAGAAGCTGGTTCTAGATTTAGCGCAGCATAATACAAACATTTCCTGGCTATGAGTTTTTAAAGTCTGTAATTTAAAGGCTAGTTTGTACAACCCTTTACTCCAGATGAAGGATTGTGATCTTGCAAAATGTAGCCCAAGCTATCCCTTTATTTCTTAGTTTAGTTATGTTACTACTTAATGGTCCCTGTCAGATTGCAGAATTCACAAATCTACTGGTGACTGGGGCAGAGAGAGGCTGTAAATATGTATACATATTCTTTGCTATTCTTATTTTTGGGCCAAAAATAATCTTCTCTTGGTCTTATTGTTACTGATACTTCTTTGCAACACAGCATTGTTAAAAAATAATAATATAAACAAATCTGAAGATATGTCAAACATTGCAGAGTACAGCAAAAGCTGTCCAACACCCGCAGCTTTTTGAGGAATGTGTGAATTTTTTTCTTGTCAGAAATGTCTACTTCACAATTCTTTTTTAATTTTGGGAAGGATTTTGCTGGAGAGTATGTTCTTTTAAATGAGATAATTGAAGTCATCTACATGAAATCTCTGTTAGCATTAGCACGGGAAGAATGGTCCTCACTTTCACCCAGCCTAACGACAGCTTTGTCTCTACCTATCAGGGTGTAGAGCAGAGTGAGTTGAAACACTTCAAATAAGACGCTTTCTAGTCAGAAAGCAATGGTACTGCAATTAAAGCGGAAAGTGAAATTTCTGAGGACTCTGTATTCGCAGAGACAGGCTGACGTTGTTCCCTGGCGGGCTCCTGCGGGAGCCGCGCTGCCTCCGGGGCAGGACCGCGCCTCCCGTGGGGCTGATGCTCTGGGCAGCCACCTTGTCCTCCTGAAACCCCACGTGCATTTGGGGGAATCGTTTTCACAGGTACGTGTGCCTGGCCGGGGCGAGGGATCAACACATCAATGCACAGCGCAGAAACTGGCTGCCCCGTGCTCAGTGCCCCCGGGGGAAATCTGCAGGAGCCGGCCGTGCCAAAGCTGCCCCAGGGTTTTCAAGTGAAACTCTCTTCTGGGGTCAAATAATGCTTGTCCTGCCCACAGCATTTATCTGCGGACTTTGAATTTTAAGCATCTCAACTAGAGTGAGGTATTCTCTTTTTTTTCTCCTTCCTCAGACTGATCTAGCTCATCAAGTGTGTGAATCACTGATTCTGCCTTGCTGTCAGTTATTCCTTCTGCCACCCCATCACAGTCCCTCGAGCCCACCATAACCGTCAATCACCCCACGCTCCCTCTCCAGCCCCACGACGGGTGAGCAGGCGCCGCCGAGCGCGGGCGGGTGCCGCCGCTAACGCTGCCGTGCCCCTGCGCACGGGCACACAGGCACGCCGGTGTCTGCCGGCCTCGGCGCCCCTCTAACGCCCGTCACGTGGGCGACAGCCGGCTTCTCCCTGGGAAGCCAGCGCACAGGCCCTGCGAACGGCAGAAACGCTAATTAAAGTGAAAAAGGAGATAACCGACCCATTCAATTGCTACCTGGGCATTGCCCGAAAGAAGGCAGGAAGGGTTTTTCCGGGACGAGGAGGGACGCGGTGCCTGTTTTGCCTGACGAGGCCGGCCCCGCTCAGCCCGACAGCCCGGCCTGCCGGAGGCGCGAGCCCGAGGTTCGCCGTTCGGGCGAGCAGGGCAGCTGCGCAGGGCGCTTCGGCTCTGATCACGTTATTGACAACACTTCGGAAGAACTGAGGAACGCACTGCGAAATACTTTCCGGTTCCATCCAAGAGATATTTAGCTGAGTGCAGAGGTTTTCTTTCACTTGTCTTCAGCAATAACAGCTGATATTACTCAGGATTATTATTTTAACAACTTTCCTTTCCTCAGTGGCATCAGACATATTAAAAACCCACTGTAGCAAACTCTGTTGCCAGCTGTCTCCTTTTGGTTCCGATTTTGTGCACTGCGGTCTGCTTTACCGTGGTGGCCCATGGGCACAGGCGCCTGCAGAGGCGCCAATGCGGCCACTCACTGGCTCTTACTTGGGGTGTCACCAGTGATGCCTGGCACCATTGCGTCCCAGAAGATTTGTTTATTTAAACTGTTTCCAAACTTTTGCTCTATCTTTTCTACTCATTGCATCGTCTCATTGTCCTGGTCCATGAGTGACTTTAAAACAAAAACCCCTCCTATTTGTCCCGCATGAGGTACAGTGCTGCCCCAACTTCGCTGAGCCGATTCTGAGCAGCTTCCCAAGAGGAGTTGAAGGGGCAAAAAAAATCTAGCCTGTTTTAAAGATGGAGTGTGGTCAGTTTTGAAAAGGGATTGCATGATGCGGCTGCCCACATTCGCAAGGGTCTGGATTCGGTGACTGAGAGCTCCTTCCCAGCATGATGTTCCTGCAGCCACTCTAATAATGGTTTTAAACAATATTTCCAGCTGCAGCTATGGCTAGAGCTAATCGCCTCCCTGTAACATCCTGCAAAAAGGGCAGGCTACAAAACAGTCTTGATGCCAGAGCTTTTGTGATCCAGTGCTTCCAGAAATAAGAGAAATGTAAATCAGATCTCCGGCAATCAGCATTACCTAATGGAACAAGTGAAAACCAGCCCTGCCAATGGGCTCGAACCGAGTGTGCCCAGGCCTGATGGGGAGTCTCGCTCCCCACCTGCCCCGTGTCACCCAGGGAACACAAAACACCTGAGCAGGGCACTGTGAGTGCTGTGGGGAAAGGGGGGAAGCAGCTATGTCCCTGGAGAGAGGGGAAATAATTATGGGAGAGAAGGGGAAGAAAAAAAGAAGTCGCAGGAGGAAGGAAGCAGCAAATGTTAAATCAGTGACTCATAGTATGAAATGACTAATCACGTCAAAGAACAGCTTGTTTCGGGCATGGAATTGGTGCCGAATGCCTTGTCGAGAAAGCACAGAGGTTACGTGAGCTGGCAGGGGTTCAGCTCGGGCGAGGGGGCCAGCGAGCGCCGCGGCCCCGCGGCCCCGGCCCGCTGCCCCTCGCGAAGCGCCGAGCGGCCGGGGCGGCCGCGACCTGCCGGGCTCTGCGGCCGAGCGCAGCCCTGCGCCCCCTCGCCGCGGCGGCCGTGACCTACTTTCCGCCGGCTCCTCCCGGCGGACGGCACCGCCGCGCCCTGCCCCGGCCCTGCCCGGGCTC
The DNA here is from genome assembly GCF_036417845.1 of Apteryx mantelli. Lineage (NCBI taxonomy): Eukaryota > Metazoa > Chordata > Aves > Apterygiformes > Apterygidae > Apteryx > Apteryx mantelli. Next base: position 17,192,751 of record NC_089990.1, read on the forward strand.
CGGGCGCCGCCGCGCGGGGCGGGCGCGCGTTCTAGGCGCGTTCTGCCAGCGTTTCGCGCGCGTTCTAGGCGCGTTCTAGGCGCGTTCTGCCAGCGTTCCGCGCGCGTTCTAGGCGCGTTCTATCCCCGTTCTGCCAGCGTTCCGCGCGCGTTCTGCCCGTAGCGCGCGCGTTGCGCGGGAGGGGCGATATGCGCGAGGCCGCGCGCATTACCCCTCCCGCGCAACGCGCGCGCCGCGGGTTGCCTGCTGCCTGCGGCTGCCGGTGGCAGCAGGGAGGGGTGGAGGGAGCGCGCCTGTGCAATGCCAGGAGGACGGGCTCAGCCCGCCGCCGCGTTACACAACCGCCCGCCGCAATAGGCGAGTTTCACAAGTGCCGCCGCAGCTCGCCGGCAGCCCGGACCCACCTTGCGCGCCCCGTCCGCTCCGCGGCCGGCCCTGCCCCTGCGCTGCCCGCGCTCATGCCATGTCTCCTCCGGGCAGCGGCATCCCGGGGCGGGCGGTAGCCCCTGGCGCCGGCAGGGCACCGCGCCGGGGCTGGGCATGGCACTGAGGGCGACCGCGGGACACGCATCCTCCCGGACGGTACGTACCCGGCGGCGGGGCGCTGCAGCCCCTCCGGGGCGCGGCGGAGCGGGGCGGCGAGGGGTCCCGCACTCGGAGCCCGCGGGGGCTGCCCAAGCCGCGGCGGTGCGCTCGGCGCCCGGCGGGGTCGGGGCGTCCCGGCCCCGGCGCTGCCCCGGGACGAGCCCCCGCTCCGGGCACGGGGTGGATCGCGGTGGCCCTCGCATTCTTCCCGCACCTTCCTGAAGGTCCCGGTGAAGTTTCGGGGGAGAAAATTTACAGCTGCGACTTAACGCTGAAGTCGCCTTATTTTTTAAGACATAACGTGTGTCTGCAGGATGGAAGCGGGGTTGCAGCGCGGCTGGTTTCTCGCGCCGGGGGTGCCGGGGGGCGGCGGCGAGCGCGGCCCCGGGCCGGGACCGGCATCGCGGCGGGGCATCGCGGGGCTGCGGGGCGCCGGCGCTGAGCGGGGCAGCGCTGGGGCTGCGCGCAGCTCTCGTTCCGTCTTGGATTTTCTGCCCGCCCGTGAACTGGATTGAAACGTGCGACAGAGCAAAAGCTCCAAAGCGAGGTCTCGTTCCTAAATATAGAATCTAACATCCAGGTCGGAAAGTTACTCCTCCCACCAGGGTTATTGTGTCATTTGATTTTACAAACTGTTTACTTTACAAGCAGGGAATTACGAAGGCTTTGAAAGCCCTTCATAACATTTCGGCTGTGGTTTTGTGAATAGTAACTCCAAGCGCTGGTCTTTAATGGCAGAAAATGCCAACTGATTGCTGCGGGAGCTTGCGTTTGAACCACGCTTCTGCACTGAGCCCTGTGTGATTGATAAGTGAGGTGTCGTATGTGCTTGAGAGACACTTGTCCATTGGAAATGTCCCCAAAGTTCCCAAATGTCTCCCAATCCCTGAAGGCTGCCAGGCCCCTGCACCTCCTCCAGGCAGGTCTCCACAAGGGGTTGCCCAAGAAGTCCAGCAGCCCCTTTCTGGGGCAGAACTGACGTGTATTGCCAGCCAGCGCTGGTCCCCGATCAAAGTCGTATTCTTCGGCAAGGGAGTAACCCTGGAGCTTGGGTAGCTGAACTCCAAGCTATTAAAATGTACCATACTTTGCCCGCTTGCGAGGGTGCAGCGTAACCTGGGAGGGCAGGGTTATTTATTAGCCCGAGTTTATTGTCGTGTGCAGTGAAAGCAGAGCTGCTGATTTGCCTAATGAGACAAGACCTTCTGGTTGTATAGATGGGAAAATGTCAGGAGTCGTTTCATTTTTGAACACAACAACGGTGCTCTCCTGTCCTTATTTTGCCGGATTGTTACTCACCGGTCCCTGATGTGCTGAAATGGGAACTTGCCTAAAGAGGCAGCTGTTCACATTTCTGCTACATAGGCTTTACAGTCTTCAGAGGTCCTACAGATGTTATTTAAAATTCCAGGTAATTTGGGGAGTATACAGCATGAACCCCTTGTACTGAATGTACTACGACAAAATGTGCTGTTTTGTTTGGGGATTTGTGCAATTTTTATAGGCTTCCTCGGCTTCAATGCTTTGCCATAGTTATCCAGTCAGAAAAATACATTTGGATTTTTGGTTTTCTAGCAGATGTATTCCAAAAAGATAGATAATTTCTCTGTAATGTGCTAGCCGGAGTAGACTAGTGTGTCACTGATGCATCGCAGAGGAACAGAGCAGCCTGTGCACTGATACACAATAACAGCAGCTCTCAGGACTCTGGGTCAGACACACTTCTAACAAATGTAGCACGTACTAATGAAGAGAATAGGCTCACTGGTTAAGCCAGAAATGGAAGTTTGCGTGGATGGGAGGCATTTATATATTTTGAGCTAAAGCTGTTTACTACTGAATCCTTAGAAGTTTTCTGGAAGATGTGATAGGAAAGATGTAAAATTCAATTAGGAGCAATTACTTATTGCTTGTTTCTGTTATTCATGCAGAGCTATGTGTTAGGATTATTTGATCTAGAGGAAAAAGGAAAACTGGTTTGAAATTTTTAAAATAAACTGCAAATTTCAGTGAAATTTGGCAATAAGGTATGTGACGGTTCCTGGTTTTCAGCCACTCAGTTTATGTCTGTATTAAATTATTTCACTGGTTTAAGACACACATCAAGTACTCACTCAAAAATAGCTCAGGGTTAAAGATTAAAATTAGCAAGTGAGTAGTTCATAATTAAAGTCTCATAGTGTTGGAAGCAACATTAAATTTCAGAGATAGTGATGTCAAGTCCAACTTCTGCTCGTTAGTAGCATCAAGAAATTTGGTAAGATATCTTTACGGTTTGGATCGAGGGCTTGTCTATACACAGAAGCTGCATTGTTTTGCCCTAAATTATGCAACCTCCCAAGATTCACTTGAAATGATATAAAGGTTTTAATGCCAGCATAGCTCATTCTTTCAAGATTAGGGGAATAATGTGTATATCAGAACAACTGAATCCACAGCTTGTACTGAAATAGTTATGTTTTTAGTGGAATAATAGATCTTTAGCCAAAATAATAATACCAATAAAAATCAAAATAGTATGGACCAGACTTTGTTGGTATTATTAAAATGATACACCTCTGTATCACGCTCATTCCAACCTCTCTAAGAAGGAAGTCAGATGGATACAAAGCTATATTTATTTTTTATGACCTGGATAACACCCTTCTTTCATGTGAACCTTTATTCATTAAGGCCACGTTCTGCCCTGTCTGACCTGCGCAGTCCTGCCGCAGCACCAAGCATTGTGCCCATTTGCGCAGCTGCAGCTGGCAGGACCTACCTGGCTCGCAGCCATAGAGCGCCGAGCAAAATTTGACCCTGAGAGCGCAGCCATGCCTTCAAGGTTCAACCCGAGGTTGGCGAGAGCGTCGGGGCTCCCCAGGGGCAGCTGAGGGGTCCCCTGAGGCTCCCCCTCTCCCCAGTGCTTGTTCTCCTTGCCCCACGTTCCTCCAGCCCCTTCCCGTGGTCACGCGTGACCCTGCCCGCGTCTGGCCCCGTCTGCTGCTGGGGCCGTTGCTCTTTTTCCCTCCTCTCCGTTACTTTTGGGTGAGTGCAAGGACGCTGTAGTACCCAGCCGCTGCGTGGGCCACAAGGAGAAGAGACTTTCTTGCCCTGAGGCCAGTGCGCTGAATGAAAAGCGCCCCTGTGCAGAGTCTGTTTATTATTACTGAAGTCCCACTTGAGCCCTGTTTTAAGTGAGATTTAAGTGGTGCATGGGCCCTGACAAGCCTTCTATACAAAGAGGTGTTTGCTTGCTCTACGTCTGCTCAGCCTCTGATCCACGAGATTCAATCAAATTGCGTAGAGGTGTATACAATTAATGAGAGAATTTGACCTACTTAATATTCCATTATTGGCTTTATTTTCCTTGTCCACACAGAGAGATTACACCAATTGAATTTAAGTCCATTTTTAAAGTGATTTGATTAACCCGATGTGAACTCTTGAGAGGACATTCTTATTTGGGTTCGAATAAACTTATTTTGGTTTAACCAAAACCTGCAGTTAGTCAATTTACACAAAACTGAAATTAGCCATGCCTAAACCGAAAGGAGAACTTGCATCTCTAAATAATGACACAACTTGCCCGTGAAAGCAGGACCTTCTGTAGAATCTGGACTACAGTATAATTACTACCAAATCCGTAAGAGACTGAAAGCTATTCATAGCAAAGTGTTTAAAAAAAAAAAAAAAAAGTCAAAACTTAAACATCCTGGTGCGATAAATGAAGGAGCCCAGATGACCTGGTCCTGAAATACTGAAAGCACTGGCTCCTTCTATCGCAAGTCTAGTAGCAAGACTTTTCATGACTTCTCAGCTGTGGAGGTGGGAAGCATTTGTATCTTGTGAGTGAAGTCTCTATACTGTCAGGAAAAAAAAAAAAGTGATGCAGGGAATTATAAGCCTAGTGGTTTGAATGCACTAGTACACAGTGTCTCATGACGTATTTTGAAGGAAAAAGTAATTATACATGGAAATAATGAGGAAGGAGGTTAAATTATGACAAGATTTTATCAAAGATGGATTGTGCTAGACTAATCTAACGTCTTTTTTTATATAACAGATTTCTTAGGTGAGGTAATAGAGGAATGTAATTCACCTAAAGCCATCTAAAGTCAGGCATTTGATACCATGCCCCACAGGACATAATTTCTTAAAATGAAGATGCTGGCCCAATACAGGAGTTGAAAGGTGCAAAAGGAGCAGTCTAAGGAAAAGATACAGCAGTTGTACTCAAAGTAAGTCATCTGGGTGGAGAGATGTTAGTGCTGGTCCTCTGGGACTGGTCTTGCACATGTTTAGTGCAGCCAGTCTGACCAATGGTAAAGAAGTCGGTGTGGACTCATGCGTCGTGTGGGATGGCACAAAGTTTGGAAGTAGTGTCACTGTGGAGGAGGATCAGATTATCATACAAAAAGCATTTAGATGACTGTTGATTGGAGTGATAGCAATAAAATGACATTTAGTAGTGCTGAGTGCAAAGTCATGCAAAGCTTGGAGCTTTGAGACCAGTAACAAGAACTGCTGTAAAACAGGAACCCATCGACTGGCAGTGCTGAAGGGAGCAATGTGGACACGTTGGCTCGTCAGGAGATCCCTCTGAGCTGTTGCGGGGACAGAGCTATGAAAGAGACTATTGCCATTCTTGGCTGCTCTAAGGAAAATACTGTAAAAAATACAGAGAAAAGTGTGATTTTTATCATTGTACAAAGTGCTGGTACACAAGTTTTGTGTCACTCATGGAGCAGCAGACTGGGGTATTGTGCATACCTCCAGACACCCCGATCAAGAAAATGTTAAATTAGAACAGTAGGAGGGCTAGTGAAGTGATTACATGAACGGAGTATCTATTTTATGAAGTGAGATTAAAGAGCTTAATTTGGTTGGCTCTGGCCAATTGAACAAATGAAGGGGCAGGTTACGATGAGTCTTTGTATGCACTGTTGGGGCTAAATAGCAAGAAGGCAGAAAAACTATTTAAGTCAAAGAATAGTATCAGCACAAAATCAAATTATATAAGTTGGTCATGAATAAATTTGGATGGGAAATTAGAAGGAAGCTTCTGACTACCTAAGGATTGAAGTTGTGTAATAGTCTTTCAGTTAGGGTAGTTATTTTGAGATAGATCTTGATAATCTTATGGAAGAGATGAATGAGAGAATTCCTGGAGATAGGAAATTAAGTTTGTAGAGTTAGTCCTTGGGTCTCCAGTATATTAGTATTTTCAAGGCGAGGTTGAAAGGAGAGTGGTTCAGTATTTGTTTGCCCTGTGTGATATTAACCCCATGCATCAAGGCTGCTGCTATTTTCTAGGGAGCAGGGGCAAGAAGGATTTTTCCCCATTGCTGCAGATTCGACTTTCTTTCCCCATTTGCCTTCCTCTCGAACGCAGGACATTGGCCACAGCTAGAGGGGTAACGAAGATGTGCAGCCCAGAATCTCCTTGTAGCATTAGATTGTCACAGTTGCCTGGGCAATGTTTTCTAGCACGCTCTCTGGGTTAGCCTGCTCATCAGATTTGGGATTGGAGAGGAATTTTTCCTTCAGGTGGTGTTGCCAGGAGCTGTAAGATTATTTTTTGCTTTTTGTGGTGTATTTCATGGCGTATTTTCTGGGATCTGTTGCTAGTGTTGTTTAATGAACTTCTTGTCGTTACAAGGACATGCACTATTGGCAATGCTCTTCCGTCTACCCTGCTCTTTTCTGCGTCACAGTACAGTTTTATCTTTTGCGCTTCTAATGCGTATCATAAGTTTGTTATAGGATGTGAGGAAGTGGTCTGGGTCTCCTGATGCATCTTGGCAGGTTGAAGAGCAGTTGTAAAGTAGGCGTTAGCAGCCTTGTTTCCTGAGATTGGGGGGCCGATGTTGATGTCCCCAGTTTTTCCTTTCTGTCTGATATTCCTAGAATATGTTGCAAAGCTGGACTTAAAATTAGCCCTGCTGGGAGGCAGTTCAGAACAAAATTCTGTAAAATGCACAAGATGATAACCTCTAGAAGAATTAAGAGATTCCTGGCCACTACTGATGAATTAGTTTTGTTATATGAAAGTTGAATGTATAATGTGCATTTTCTCTTATTACAAGAAAAAGAGAGAGAGAGGAAAAAGAAAGAGGAAAAGAGGGAGAGAAAGAAGAAAAAGAGAAAGCAAGCAAGCAAGGAGAGGAAAACAGCTTGACTTAGCCTGAAGCAGAGATCACACACCTGATAAGCTGCCTGTTAAGAGAAACTGAAATATGGAAAAATGACAGTGCAGATGGGGACAATATTGAGATTGTAAAAGAGGAAGTGTGTTAACCAGACTCCGCTGAGCTGTTGAAATGCATTGAATCATCTGACTATGACTTACATTCTTAGGCAAACACCATTGTATAATTTACTAATTTGTCGATGTTTCTTTAGTGGGTAGCACTATGGTAACTGAACGGCTTACCAAACACTGTCGTAGCGAGCACTGCAAAATGCATCTTTCCCTAGCAGGGAGGCACAGTGAGGCCACGTATAACTTTGGAGAATACACGTACATATGCACACACGCACACGTTAGCCGTTTGAGATGGCCCCGCTGCTGGTGGCGAGAGATCAGCGCGGGACGGTCTGTGTCACGTACGTGAGCTGCGTTGCGCTGAGTGGGTGCCAGCGGCTGGACGGCGGCCCCGAGCCCTCGTGCCACCGGGTGCTGAGTGCAGAGAGCAGGGCACTGGGGTCCGCTCGGCCTCGCCGGCCGGCCCCATCCGGAGGCGGGTGCCAGAGTGGCCGGGGAGGGCGAGCACTTCTCTTCCCGTCGCTGTGCGTACAGCGCGGAGGAGCCGGCTGAGAGCTGCCACCTGCAGTGTCACCAGCCAGCTTCTCCGTGGCCACCGGCCAGCGGCTTTTTGCATGAAATAGGTATGTTTGAAGTTTTGCACTGAGCACCAACAATCTTGGGCTCAGCCGGTACCAATATTTATACCCCCCATGACCATCGCTGCACTGTGGCTCTGGACAGGGATTTAGGAGAGCTGGTCTGGTCCCCACAGCCGTATCGTGTGTCAGCACATGCTCACCCTGGACCTCTGCTTCCCCAGCTCTTCGTGTCCCCCTCACTTGTAAGCAGTCTATATGGGGCTCTATAAGTGAATGGGAGCTGCTTTGCTGAGTGCCAGATATAGACAGATGGATTAATTGATGGACTAATAGATAAGTGCAAAGATATTTGTAGGTGTGTTTATTCTTGTTTACAAACTGCCTGAGCTCAGGCGAGATTTTCGAGTATGTGGCAATGGAAGGAATCATATCCATAAAAATGCTAATCTCTCTTGCTTCATCTGTTCAGCCCACAAACACATGCATACACACATGCGTAAAAGAAATTAATAAGGTTTGTTTGTTCTCCTCTTCTGGGCCCTACCTACTTTAATCGTATTTTAACTCACAGCACAGTATGGCACATTGTTTCAGGACAACAAAGTTTTTACCGTAAACACCATACTAAGTAAACCGTTTTTTTGGAAAAGTAAATAAACAATAGGTGAACAGATAATAGCTCCCATTGAATTATTTTGCATAGACATGGCAGCGTTATAGGAAGATTTTCAAAGGTGGAGTCTTTATGTGAAAGGGATCCGATGAAACCCTGGCCCTCTTGCCGGCAAAGGCTGAACTGCCATTAATTCCTGTGCTTTCAGGGTCTCTTGCAGCACATGAGCTGAAGGGTGAAGATACGTCCCTGGGAGTCAGCCTTTGGGGTTAGGCTGCTCGCGGCTCTGCTGCACAAACTGCGAGTGGATTTTTATGCATTGAGGAGGATGCTGTGTGTTTGGTCCAGCGCTGGCTTGTTGCAGCAAACACAGCAATTAGAGAGACCGTAATAACTGGGGAGGGTTACACCCCTCGCGCAGGAAGTTTGGCTATAAACCTGTTTGGCCTGTCTCTGAGTGCAGTATACACTGGCATGACTTGCAGTAAGTTAAAAATATTCACTCCGATCAAACTGTTTCTAATCAAATTTTATTAAATGAGGTATTAAGTGTGTGCATTAAGTGAGTCATGTGTGGCGAAAAGGCATGACTTTAGTTCACTCCGCTACTGCTGTATATATTAAAGGTGAATATCAACAGTTTGCTTTTGCGTCCAATTGACTAATTGGAATGGCTTCATTTTGTGGCAGGCTTTTAATGGAAAGGGCACAGTAGGAAGTGTTAATCAAACAAAGTCTTTGTGCTAATCTTAACACCTACCTTTCTATTTAATCTTGCTTATTGCAGAGGGCTGAGCCTTGTCATTAGTGGAGACAATGAGTCAACATAGAAAAAGTGAGTTACTTTATTTTCTTTCAGTCATAAGCTCTGGGGTTGGCCTCCCACGTGGCAGTGGCGATGTCAAGCTGTGTAATTGCAGAGGGAGCGTACGTCAGCCCTTGGGTGCCAGTGCTGGGACAGGCGATCCGCACTCTTATTCCGCTGGAGTGTGGTCTTCTGTACAGCTCAATGACTTTTTGATATGGGGTGTCTTGACATCTCTTGGGACCTGGTTCATCAACTGCAAGACCTCCTGATTATCTTTGTATATGTCTCACTGGGCCTGGAGCAGGAGTCCACTATTTGGGAAAGTTTGCCCAACTCATGAACTCTTGCTAAAAATTCTGTTACATGGGAAAATCGTCTACAACTCCATTTTTCTACTTTCCAAAAATTATTCAAACTTTGGAAAGAGAGGGTCCCAGAAGGGGATATTCAGAGTAGGAGAGTGTGTATGATTCTGTAACAATCTGTCTGTAAAGGGCAAAGATCCCTGGCCTACAATGGGAGAAAAATAAGTGCAATGGACTAGAATTGTCACTAAACCATTTGGAAACAAAAACAGGAAGAATCAGAACTCCATCTATCCAGAGCACGTGTTTCAAATCTGGAGCTGAATTCCTTATCTTGGATGTATTCGTAGTTAAAAATGCAACTGGTAGAACTATGAAGATGGAGTGTTAGACCAATTGGTTTGTTCGTAGTAGTCGTGTGACTAGAGGAGTAGAATTGCAGTGTTCACTTGAGGGATGCAAAAAGGCTAACCCAAAAGAGGACAACCTTTATGGTTTGAGGAGTTTTTTGGAAGGAAAGCATATGAATATTAATAAGTGATCCAGATGGAATAGCATCTTACTTGAAAGTTATCATTAGCGGTAGCGTATTATATTAACATGAATTTGATTGCACAGTAAGTAAAATTTTATAAATATAAAACATCTTCTGATTTCAAATGCTGCAGTGCTGAGGAAGCTATTCTGGAATTTTCTAATATAGTCCAGTTGCAGTTGCTTAAATAAGAAGAAGTATCAGTGAATAAGTCAGATAAAAAGCTGCTTTATACAGAAGACATTATGCCTGTTTATGATGTATGGAAGTCCTGAGAGAGATGAAATGTCAGTTTAATCTCCTTTGGATTGTGTTTGAAATCTACTTTTTGTGAGGCATTCCTGACTGTTCCAGAGATTACTGTTCAGGCACTTATATAGATTTGGTTTATGTTTGACTTACAGCTCTACAAGGTCCTTTGCAGGCAAATGTTCATTTTCTTCGGTTGTTTCTATTTGGTTCCTTGACCTTGAAGTAAAATTTGTAGTGATTATAGGTGTTGCCAAAAGTTTTCTTCTGACCTAGTTGCTATTGTCAGAACTTACAACACTGTTATCACAATGGATGAACAGTACCAGAAAGAGCCGTAATTCAAATCATCTGTTTTGTCTTCGGCATCTTTGGCACACCAGTGAAGAGCTTTGCAGTTGACCTGAGAGGGATGAAGATTTCTCTCCTGCTCTGTGCAGTAATGTGGAGTCTGGAGTCACTGCAATAAATACTTCTTTTTCCTTCTTTTTGTAAGTTCTTGTGATAAATTTACTGTGGCAAAGGGGATTGCTAGATGACTTAAATCAGATTAACTGAACATTAGATTTATTTCTACATTTCTAACAGTACACAAAGATGTGGGATTTACTTTTGTGTCTTTCCAGACATGAATGTCATGTTTTATTAGAGGATCACCTCAGTTAGGTTCACTAGTAGCTGATTTTCTTCCCAGCCTTGCCACACTTCCAATAGCCTCCATCAGAAAAGAGCCTTGATGGGGAAACACTGTTGGAAGGGAGGCGTGCAATGCCAGCGTCTGGCAGAGCAGTATTACTCTTCTGCATAGAAGAAGAAAACATCTGTGAGATATTAAAACCTTTTGACAGCAACAGGAAGATAATTCTCAAGATAATTCCATGTCAAGCTTTGCTTTAACTTATATCTCCTGCCAAGCTTCCTAAGCCCTAGGTCACCAGGTTAGAGAAAATCGTGGGCTGATTGTGTCATACTTTACTTGTAAATACAGAACTTTCCAATCACAGTCAATCGCCACTGGGACCACATGGCCTGTCATCACCCTCCTATTAAGGGTGACTGTTTCTAAAACATTAACATTCATGTCAGAACTAGATAGGGATCAGCACAGACTTAAATAATTGTCAGGAACAGATGTGAGATACCTAATCAGTTATTTCCTAAGGAAAATGAGTTTGATTGCATGAATAGTTACTATACTACAGCAGTGGTAAACAAGCTTCTGGGACTGAACAGGTCCAATTTCTGGAGCTGAACGTGATTTCTTATTCACTTAAACTGTAGTGTAGTAGATGGCAGCTGAGAGGTTCTCTGGGTTACTTTTTGTGACAGAGCTGGTGATAACCAGGGGCTCGCTTTAAAGAAAACTAAACGTGCTTAATCCTCACAAGCGCTGCCAGCTTTGTCCTGTTTTACAATGTGCAGAATTCAGCCACAGGATGAGCACGAAGCTGCAAATGTTGCGCTGGGACATGATCGTGACATGGGCCTTAATTTTTGCTTCCTCAGGAAGATGACAGCCCCGACCCCCCGATATCAAGTGGCCCCAGCTGCGAGGCGCTGGTGGCGATGGGGTACTCGCTGGCTGGCGCCTGAGCCGGGCTGCCCGCTCAGTGCACCTCCTGCGCCTAGCGTACAATTATTCCGTGATAACTCTGCTCTTTCTTTGAAGCATGGGCTATATATAAACAACAATTAAGGACACAGCCTTAATTTCATGTTTGTTTTGCACCTCTCAGTTGCTAAAACTAAATTAAACAGGAGCAAAACTTTCATGTTAACTCAGGAAATGCATAATACTGCTTCCAGTGAAGTTAATAGGAATTTTACTGCTGACCTTTTGTCGAGCGGCTGACAAAAGATAGGCAGAAAAGCAAGGAAGACGTTAGCTTTTCTCTCTGCTTAGTAGCATGTTTTCCCTCCTTGAGTTTTGGCTAAACTACTACGAGGTTTGCTTGTGGTTTGTAGGAGACATGCACAAAACCAGTGCATGAAAGAAAGAGGTTACGAGTACAAATGATATTTACCTCTCCAACATGGTGTGAAAACCTGACGAAACTGGGACTGTTAGCTAAAGATCACGGACATTTTTAACTACTGCTGCTGGCTTCATGCTGCTTTGTAGATGTTCGTCAGGGATCTTGTTGACCCTGATGGTATTACGTAGTCGGATTATCACAGAAACAAATTCCCTTTTAATCATGGGGTTTTTTACGCATATACATTACAATGTGATTCTTTCCATCAGCTGGTTTTAACATGTGTCTTTCCTGCCAGCCTAATTTTGTTGTGTTAAATATAGTAAGGATGCTGTTAATATAAAGGTCTATGGTTTGAGGTGCTTCATTCACAAAACTGCTAAATAATAAATTCATGCCTATCCTAATTAATTCTGGAAAGCACAAATAAATCCCACGGCCTTCACCCAAGAATTACACAGATGGCTAAAAATGAGCCATATACTGATGGGTCTGTAAACTGAGGCCTAAGTTTTTTTTAGGCCCTTTTCACACTGTCTCGGATCAGGTGTGATCTCACCCTGTTGCCTTTTCAGCTGGCCAGGTCTCTTCTTTGAAAACCAGGGCCACCGATGTCTATAGGTGCAGCTCATCTGTCCTTGCCGGACACTTTCGTAGAGCCAGGACTCACCTGCAGGATGGCAATGTCCATTGCTGCTTGCATTAAGTGCCTACTAGAGAGAGATAGAGAGAGATATCACTTTGAGTGAGATAGACCCATGTATTTAACTTATTGGTTGTATGGGAGTCATGATTTTTGACTCTTAGTAGAGGTATTCTTAGTACTAAACCATTGAAGGGATCAAATAAAACATACTTTTGAAATGTTCTACATGTTCACAGAGTTGTTTTAATCATTAGACAGCATTTAGATATCCAAAAAAACCCTGTATGTCCTTAATTTTCCAGACTCCCATCCTTGTGGGATATTGCCGGTTCTCTGCCCTGCATCCTTCCGTGGCTGTCCCTGTGCAATCCCCGGGCATTCGAGCCTCTGCGGCTGCCTGGCGGCGAGAGCAGCAGGTCCCTTCCTCGTTCCCTGTTTCCCCGAGATAGCGGGTGGATCGACCCTCTTGGAGGACACAATAGCAGAAACGTTGCTATTTGATCTGTGCCGTTTCCCCTGAGTCTCTGTGTTTACTCAAATCTTTTTTTACTTGAGCTTTGTCTGGGAGGGACACATCTTTTCCGGTCTTACAAAGTTTAAAAAAAAAAAAAAACAGCTCCAGGAGAATCCCCAAAGAGAAGTGGAAATTCTGCTGTGCTGAGTCATATTTTGTTATTTTGGCTGATTATCCATCCAGCCTTGCAAATAGACTGCCAAAAAAAAAAAAAAAAAGTGTGAATATCTTATCTCATACAGAATGAAGCCTTGGATCCTTGTGCATAATATGTGTAACAATAATGACCCTGTATTAAAGTGCTTCATGATGGACATGTTAGTAGTCTGAAAAAGATAACAAAGTAATAAGAGAGAGAAATGTTGATATTTATCTTCTCTTTTCCTCTTTCTAAAGAAAAGTTTTGCTTTCTCATTATATTTCTAGTGCAGATTTGTGGTACCTTGCGGAATGATGAATGTGATTACAGTTAATCGTTTAAATATTCTTTTATTCCTGAAGCTTTCAAAACAAATAGCCATTTTTTGAGGAGCAAGTTGAGAAATGTTATGGGCAAGATAGTGCAAAAAAGAATATTGAATGAAAAGTTCAAAGTGCATTAGAGAAGAGAAGGAGAAGGTATGTGTGGGGGTTGTTTTAAAGAAGAAAATCAAACCAGGTACAATATTAACAATTCCGATAAGTGGCAGCAATTCTTCTTGAAAAGATTTTGCGAGCTTCAGTGGTTCAAATCCATCCTTGGTGTAACTGAATTGGAATTACATGTGGATCAACATCTTTTCTGGTTCATAAGTCTTCTAGTGTTATTTGATGCAAATACTACAAATGAGCATGACTGCCCAAAATGCATTTGCTGACTATATTTATCATCTCTCTTCTTCATAGTAAACAAGAAGAGACATCTGTGTAGAAGGTTTGGTGGCCACAGAAAGTACTTTGCATCATACTGTCTAACTGGTGCCATTATTAGCTCTTCTCAGCTCAAAGAGCTGTTCTTTAAGGAAGCTGAAACATAAAAGTGTATTTGATCTTTGGGACTCCTTGCCATCATATTATATATTTGTAATGCAGTAGAAGTAAAACACTGTTTCAGAGGCTTTGGATAGAAAATTCAAGACACCTGCAAGTGATTTTGGAAATTCTGAGTAATGAGATGAGGTTTCTCACAATAATGCTCAAGTCCAGTTCTTAATCATACACTTGAAACAAGTGGGCTCAGACTTTATGAAAAGCGTTTACTTAGTCAGCTTTAAGGCACAGGCCAAGAAACAACTTGATCGGATTAGTCGAGTTTGAATAGAACCAGCAACAAATAGAGTCAAATGAGTGTGAAGCATGCTCCCGGTATGCTGTACTAGAGAAACATGGGAGGGCCGCTGTTACGGAGCGTAATCCTGCAGGATGCTGACACCTCCGGTTGCCTTGTCAGAGGGAGCTGGACCCTGGGAACATCAGGCCTGCAGTTCCCATTTCTCACCTCAGCTGAACAACGCTTCCTCTCTGAAATCCTTCTTTTCCTTGTTATATAAAGGCTGATTCTTTTATACCTCCTCCTTCTTGAAAGGATCTTGACACTTAGAGGCAATGGGTGCACTGCTGGCTATTCTCAGCTGCAAGATGACAGAGATGGCAGCAGTAAGGTCAGTGGGGCATGAATGCAGCTCGGCTGGAGAACAGATGTGAGCACATCATTTAAGGAAAGCAGCTGAAAGTCTCAGAGCCAAATGAGGATAAGACAAATTTTGAAATGTAAGTGCTTTGTTTAAATTCCTTTTGACTTACGTGCGCATTATACCTGGAATGCTCCAGAATTGAATGCACCAAGAGGGTAAAGAAGTTTCTTACGCTTGAACTTGGGTGCATGAAGCCAAAGATATAAAATGAGGTCAGTTAGCTCAGCTGCAGTGAATCCTTTGATATTCATTTAATGGATAAGTAGATAAAACTCTAAGTAAGCTTGCATGTGAGACTTTGAATTTTAGCTACTAAAGCTCTTTATAATTCTCTCACATGCCTTTCACATAGGGCAGTTTAACTGTTCAAGCAGCTAGTGCTGTTCCACTTCTGCTACAATATAGCTGCATGTCTCCTGAACCCATTTTCTCATTTCTTCTGTGTATGAAGCAGAGGTGTGAGATGGGCTGGCACTGGGAAATTCCATCGTTTTGGCAGTGTTTGAGTTTGTGATTCAGGCTGAAGTCAAGAAGTTTGACTCTAGGAGCTGAATTCCCCTCTGCTATAGGGAAGGTTTCAATCTGGTTTAAACCTATCTCTAATCCTTTTGTCATAATATTTCCTTTTTTGAATAGCTTCCTTATGTGTTGAGTTCCAGAAATTCCAGGGTGGTGATATACATGAGAAACAGATTGCAACAGAGAGCAGATTAAATTACTCAGATTTAGGATTATTGGGGCAGAACATTTTTTCTTCATGTTGTTTGAAAAAGGGATAAGAATCTTTTGGGTTTTTTGATTTACTGGAAGAAGTTTGGTATCAAATGAAGGTGAATCCTGAAGTGTCTTTCTGTCAGTCACTCAGTGATTGCTTGAGGAAAATAATAACCAACCATTCCTTTTTTTTTTCCCCTCCTTCATTTGAGAATCACTTCTTATCAGTGATACATATTTAAGGAAGTTCTAAGACTGTAGTCTGATACTTCAGGAAGCTTATTTTAGGAGGGAAGACTTGTCTGAATGCCAGTAGACAGAACTAATCATCAGGACATCTGGATTCACTTCTTAACTCTGCTGTGTGACCTTCGGCCAATGGTTTAGATCAAGCTTTTCCAAAATGTTCCTTGCTTATAGGTGCTTATGCTGTGTTTTAGCATTATTGAAAATTAGGCTGTAACTGCTCCCATGCAGGTACCCATAAACAGAAGCAGTTACTGTCTCAAATTCAGCTTCCCAAAACTGGGATGCTCATAAAAAGAGACAGGGGTAAAATGTGTGTCCCTGTTTCCTCCCTTGTACAACAGGGACAACTGTATTTCCATTTCTCCTTGCAGCATTGACAGTAGTTTGTAAGGCTTAACTGGTATTTGTAGTGTGCCGAGACTTCCTGATGCACAAGCATCAGAGGAGAGAAAGGACAGTAGCAGGCCGTTTGCAAAGCATCAGAAAAGTAGACATTGTTCAGTAGAAATCAAAGGAAGCTGAACAAGGATCAGACTTCCAAGACCTCCCACGTTACCAGCCGAAGGGCTCCCCAGTCCAGCATAATGGAGCAAGCAGATCTAAGGAAGCATAGAAAGGACAGGGCCGAGGGTAGCCAGGCTGTCCGCAGACTATCAGTACTTTTTCCAGCCCATCCGGCCACCTTCCACATGTTCCCTAACAGCAGGTGGAGGAGCAGCAGAGTTGCCCGTTTTCACAGGGTGATCCAGGGATTTACCTTTCTTCACACAGGGACAGGGCAGTGCAGGTGCAGCAAGCTGTATGCTTCCAGGATGCTTTAATCCATGTCACATACAGTCAATCTGTACTTGCCAGAAAGGAGTATACCTACTGCACAGATGTGGATCAATTGTGCTAAACATCTGATCATGTGGTGGAGGAGTCCTGATAGCATCTGGCTTTACCCTTTAATTAAATTAACTGCATAGCCTAGCCAGAGAGAGGGGTCAGGCACCACTGACTTATAGTTTGTTCTTAAGGCAGATATCTTGGAACCTCAGGATGCGTTCCTCGGGGAAGCTAATAGACTCTTCTTGCTTTCATGAGTGATAGAAATGTGCGTCACTTCCACAACTGCATCCTGACTCCAGGACTGATTGACTGGAGCTGTCAGGCTTTTAGAGTGAGCTGAGGTGCATTTACAGGGCAATGGCCAGGGGAGCTCTGTACGTAGACAGAAGACAGGCTGGTTTGAAAGAAGATGCTGCAGTCTGCAACCAGCTCCCACCATCTGCAGGTTCTGCAACGTGTGAGCAGATGGACTCTCCTTTGAAGCCAAGTCATGTACAGCATTTTTCTTCTCCCCAGAGCAGAACAGGTTGTAAATGTGTTCTTAAAATCTTCCAGGACCCACTTCTGACCCAGTTTAAAGCCCCTGGTTTTACTGTGCAAAGCAAACAGCTCTCAGACCTTACTTTTATTTTTGCATTATGAGTTCAACCTCCAGCACAACAAAGCAAACGAAGTGCATGTGCTCATCTCTTCAGCTGTGTCATCCTCCAACATCTAAAATGCATTTTATATACAAGATTGAGAAATAAAAAAGAACGTGAAAACACAAAACATATTGTTTGATGGATGTCACATATAAGAAAAAGAGAACAGCTAAGAACATGGATTGCCTCTTTCAATGAAGTAATTAATACTCTAAATCAGATACTCACTGAATATGCTTGCGGTAGTATGTCATGCATCTTCTTCAGGTGAAAAACTTCCCTTCTGTTAGCATAGGTCTGCCTTTAACCTGGATGTCAGAAGATGAAACAAACAACCCATTAAAAATTTTATATGGAATAGGTAATGAAAAGATTTTGAAGACTTGTATCATGATTTGTTTAGAAAAACCTTTTTCTATTTTGTATGGGTAGTTGTTGGAGGTTGTTCTCTGGCTGACAGAGGTAGAGGAGAAGGTATTTAGTTTGAATAGATAGCTCATTTTCTTTATTGTTTAATGATTACATTTGTTTAGTGCACAAGCAGAGCCCAAGGCCTAAAAATAGATAGTTTAATGATGCGTAGACTTTATGTAGTTCTCTGCTTAGGATGAATTTCACCAGTAGTAAATAGAACAGAAGAGGAATTACAAGAGTTATGTCAGGATAACATATCCAAAAGACAGCTTTGACAACAAAATCCAAAACCCCCAAATGACCTCACTTAATGTCATAAGTACAGCTGATACTAGCTATGTGCTCTTGGTGGGAGTCACACACAGCACCTCCCAGCAAGGCGCTCCAGCTGGCGCTCCCTGATGACCGAGCACACAGCGGTGGGGTGCAGAGGGACCCTCTGGGCAGACCCTTGCATGGTACGACGCAGAGTTAGCAGAGAGTGCTGATTTCTTTTAATAGTGTTCCTAGATGATTTGTTCTGAGAGTTTTGAAGATATTCTGAATAAAACCCTGAAATCCATCTAAAACTCCAGCAGTGAATTTTTGACCGGGTGTTGGTCCATATTGCTTAAGCTACAGCACCAATTTTTTTTTTTTTAGTTTGTTGGGCTGCTCCTTTTATTGCTGGATTTTGTTGGGTTAACCCTGCCCCCATGACCATCATCTCTGTGATTTGCCACAGAAGTGAATATGATGGCAAGTGCCTGGAGGGGTGAGAGAGGGAACCCCGCTCACCTTTTTGCATTCATGTAGCAGGAATGGTAATTTACCTGCAAACATCAGGAGGTGAGTAGTGCAGGAGTCACCCTGAATGTCACCACTACTTTCCTTGGTAGAAATTGCAGATTGCTCTGATTTTTTTTTTCTTTTTTTTTGCAAATTTCTCTGAACTAGACTATGCATTTACACCAGCAGGATCAGTCTTAAGCAGAACCACGACTTTGAGGGGTTCATATTTCCTGGAAATTTTTTGAGAACGTTTTGTTCAAAAGACTTCTGATTGTTAGATTTCTGTATTCCCTCTCTCTGTCTCAATCTGCCTCTCCTGCAAATAGTTGCATGAAAACACACATCTCAATTTCCACTAAAGGGTGTATTGTGAACAACTGCCTTCACTCCCGTTCCATGTGGGAAAACTGTATGTGTGCTATTTTTCTGAGGATTATTTGGCTCTAGATATTAGTCTGAGCATTCAGTTCTGGAAAGACTGTGTCACGAGTCAAGTGTGTTGAAGAATTGTGTATTGATTATATGTATTATCATCATTTCATGGCTAGAGATGAACACAGGTATTCATCCAAGACTGCAGAAGTATCATTTGCATATTCGTTTTTATCCTAGCCTGCCTGTGCCAGTAGAACTGCAGTTTTGTACTATTTAGAGTTGTGAATCAGCAGTTCTGCCTTTTGCCATGTTTTGAGGATTTTAAGAGGCTATTAGACAAATTGATAGAATTAATTAAATACATGCCCTTCTTGTTACAGAAACCCTGGAGACATTTTAAATAATCTTCTCCAGTGTTGCATCTTCACCCTGCGAGGCTTAGTAAATCACTGGAACAGAACAAAGTTGGCCAGCTATTTTCTCCTGGATCTTACAAAAATCCTAGAGAACAAAATGTTCCAGTAATCATCTTTTCTTTTCAAATGTCTCTTAGGTATTTTAATCTTTTTCTCCTTTCTTTTGTCAGACAACAGCATATCCTGGTTTAAAAAAAACCAAAAACCATTGTTCATCCCTGTATCTTTCATTTCATTTCTGTGCTGAATCACAGTGTTCTGATATGGCCTTTTTTATGGTGTAATTGTTTGTATAATCCATTTTCTTTGGGCACCTCTTAGCTTCTGTCTGGAGCTGTTACTGCTGTAATGAATGTAGTCATAAATCTGTCACAGGTAACAAGCTGAATTTAGGGCTCAATAAAGCAGGGAAGGGTACGCTGTGGCTAAGGGAGCGCATCGAGATGCAGTAGTTACAGCGGCGGCAGAAAAAGCCCTCTTCTGACAGATCCCCAGGCGAGACAACGGAATAGTTGGTTCCCTCATCAGTTCACCACCATTAGCCCCGTTCCAGGTGCTACGAAGGTGCTGTGTGAAAATACAGCAGGGGCCAGCAGCAGGTTTTGGTGCTCCAATACGTAAACCGAGGGGCGATTGCGTCTGGTGCCCAACAACCATCGCGATTCTGGGGTGCCGTTTGCTTGGCAAATGTCACTTGCATTAGCATGTTATAATTGAATCAGTAACACTTTACTGAAAAGGTTAAATTCTGCCTTTTAAAAATTATATTAGCTGTTTAGCTGTCAACTACAGGCATGCCCTCCTGTTGCCTCAGGAAGAATGAAACATTGGCATATTGACATATAAATCGTATTGCTGGAGAATGCATTAACTCTCTTATTTATGGCTACGTTGTGCTACAAAGTGCTTTATCTTGTAATCGAGGGCTCTCTGCTGAATTCACTGCATGTAAAATCTGTGGAGATTGTTAGCACAGCACATTTCTATAATTAAAAGATTTCCTACAGTATAGATTTGAAGAATCCCCAACTGCCACACGTTACTCAAGTCCAAAATTTTATGAACAGTTAAACAGAGGCACAGCAGAGTTTTTAGGCAGAGAAAATATTTCTAATTAGACCAATTGATGTAATTGGAAAAATAGTGAAATTAGTTAGGGCCCTTTTTTTAGGTGAATGATAAAAGCTTTATCTTGCCACTGATCATGAAGAAATCTCTCCAGCACTGGATTTTTAAGTGATCTTTACCTTGCCTTCAATGACATAATCACATAATTTAAATTAAGGATGTAATGAAGCATTTATAGGAACTGTTGGGTTTGGGGGAATAATTCTTGCTAATGTAGTGTTCCATTAACAGGAGTTATTCTCAAGTTAATGTTAATATTTTGATGATTTTCAGTCATCCAATAAATAAACATTTTCTGTTGTCAGAAGATTGCAGTTTTAGATGCCTCCTGAAGTCAGACAATTCTGCAAAACAGAGGTTTTTTTAAAAAAATCTCTCACTTTCTCTCTCATTCTCTCCTCAGGAGTAATTGTACCAGAATATTGCAGGTAGCATGAAATAGCACTTTAACTATTATGTGTGTTTCTGAGAAGTCCATTTGTCTTGTTAAGGCTGTCGTACTCCATTACCCTTTCTGTAACCCTAGAAACGATTTTAAATACTATGATATTTGAAAAGTCTAAAATATAACTTGCCCTGGAAATGCTGTGAGTGTTTTTTGAGGCTCTCCCTGTACAAGGGCAGAAAGAATCTTTTCCCTTCACATTAAGGAAATTAAGCAGTGATGCATATGCATTTCTCTGTGGGAAAACTGATCATCACCTAATGTAGGTGGGGTGAAAAAAGGGATGCTGGCAGCATTGGCAGGCATACTCTCTCCTTACCTGCTAACAGAGTTCAGGAGTCCTTCTCTCCAAGTGCTGCAGGAGAGGATTTTCAGTAGGCAATAAATAAATTTTGATCCCTCTGGTTAATACAGTTAAGGTCAAAGAGATTCTGTCTGTAGCTATTTAAAATACTCTTAACATGCAGACATACTGCTGTCAATAGTGCTAAGTGCCTTATCTTGCTGAGGAGTGTATACAACCCTTATGAAACTATTCTTAAGTATTCTGGTTACTATATTTAACTCCAGCTCATAACAAGACAAAAAGCACTTAGCTAAATGTAGTCCTGAAGTGCTTAATCCAGTTAAGAATATTTTGTCCTTAGATGTCTTCTGCTAAGACTTTTTATAGCTCACCAGCCTGCTGCATCATGTAAAAAGCTTCTTGGTGAGTTTGGGCCTGCAAATTGTTTTATGGCCGTTTATTCTGTTTGAGCACCCAAGCCTGTTGTTGAGTTAGGATGTCTCGTGGTCATTGGAGGTGTCCCACTGGGACAGACCTGGGAAGCCTCATCCCTCTGCCCCTTGCAGCTCCCACCATCCACGCTGCGGTGGGCAGCGATAGCTGCTCTCAGAGGCTGGAGAATCAGGGCTCCGCTTGCTGGTTTCGCCTTGGTAAGCATTAACAGGACTGTTGTCTCACTCAGTGACAAAAAAGCCTTTCTCAACATACTGCTTCACAGTCAGACTGTTTGGGAGGACAGTCATGTGTACAAGGCAGGGAACCTGTCGGGCTTTCTGAGGGTTTCAGGTGGGAGATGCTCTTCAGTCAATCGGACTGTACAATACGGGACAAGATGAAGATTTCTGCATAAAGCTTTGCACTCAAAACTCAGGAAGAATCCTTTTTTTTGGCTGAATTTTTGTATAATTAAGCCTGAATAAAAAAATGTTCTCTGAAAATTGCGATGGATCCATTTGTCTTATTTTCATGTTAACTCATTGCTTTGAAAAAAAGCATTTTCTTTATGCATATATCTGTGAAGTTATTAAGACTGAGCAAAATTCTGGGTTGCTTGTCCTTCGAGAAGAGAAACAACTATATAATTTTGAAAAAATAGGACTAACTGATGAGCAATTGTGACTAAGATAAGAATTTCAGTTCTATTTTAGGTCAATTGGATAACAAATAAGATCTTATCTCCTTTTGAACGAGGTAGATGCTTGTAATTTGACCAGCATAAGACTACTGTGAAAACAGAAGCATAGCGGGTCCACCATATTTAAACTTGTTATGTAGGTGTTGTTTTCAGTTGTTGTTTCACTGGGGATAACAGTAGTTGCGTAAGTTTTTCCCTGGAAGTTCATGTTCCAAACTGAAAATGATCACTTAATCTCAACTGCACTTTTTACTGAACCACTTACTACTGAAACACATTAAGTATTTTATGCTCTTGTACTTCTATCGTTTCAGTGCTTTCAAGCCTCTTACATCTAACTTCCATATTACAGTTTATAACCACCATATTACAGTTTATCTGAGACAAATTTTTGAGCAAATGGACTGACAATTGCATTTAGCTGTAATGAACAGGAATTTGGCCTGCTGTCTCATCTAACTCACATAAACCGCCCCTACAAAGCACTCTCTTGGTACCATTGGATGGCATCTGTGTTACTCATGGTGTTTAGCAGTGGTCCTACATTGGCAATTCCTACATCTTTCCTATCTGCCCTTTCCAGTATGCCTACTTGATCTGTATATCTTCCAGCAGTTCTTCAGCTGGCTTGTTGTTTTCTTCCACTTGTGACGTTTTCACTCATCTGAGAAATGGAAAAACTATTGCTAGTCCTATAGAATATTAGAAATGTAGATATGTTTATTTGTCCCCCATATTTACAAACATTTTGTTATTGGTAGTGTCACAAGTTTTTTGCAATATCTTGAGGTGATTCTGAAAGCTAATGATAACAAGAAAAGCAGGTAGTGAACCTGGAGCTCAAAGCCATCAGGTCACTCAAACCGCATTGAAAGTTTGTTAAATTTGGAAACCCAGCACTTGGTTGTTGTTGAAGATATTACTCTCAATCATGGACAGCTTGGTTGTATCTGTATCTTTCCAGAGAATTAGGGTTGTTTGAATCAAAACAAGTTTCGATGGCTGCGGTTCCAGAGGTGAACACTGTGGGGTGGGTATAGTCAAAGAGATCAGAGAAAGAAGAGAGAATGTGACAAAGATGAATAATTGAGAAACAATAAGCATTAGATATAGAAAAAGAAATAATACAACCAAAATTAAGTGTTTGGGATAATTAAAATCATTAAAAGCTTCAAATTCATGTGGCATTCAGAACGTTCATTAGTAGCTGTTCAAATAGTAATCAAAAAGGAGACGCTCGTGTTATGTCCGTAGCAAACCTTAGCGAGGTCCTAAATCCATCCTTAGGTGCTTATATGTGGTTTGCACTGGCTCTAGGTGATCATGTTCATCTTGGAGATTTTTCATCACAAGATTGGATAGCTCAAGTATGGAATATACTCGCTGCTTTTCATAACATACATGCCAGGTCATATTTTGTCGTATTTTGGAAAGGACTTGTATTGATTCTTAGTGACCCCAAGCTAGTAGGGCCATTCTTCCTCACTACCGGGCCATGTTATTGTTTGGAAACAGGAGCTCATTTTGGCATTGCCTGGCTTCTTCTGCAAGTCCAATGGAGTAAATGGTGCACACAGATCAAGAATCCCAGAATACTGTCCCAGCTCTTCAGGTCCTGGAGGCTTTGCTGAGCTTTGACCTGTTATACTTGAGTCTGTTTCTAATTTACCGTGGTAGACTTTTTCAGCCTGAAGTGATTGCGGCTCTCTAAGCTAAGTCTTGTCTGCAATTGTGTTTTAACTGGATTTGCTTTTCCTTCCAGGATTAATTTTTCTCCGTCTCTATTTACATGGTGATAAGAAGTGCTAATCCCACTCAGTCAGTCTGGACTGATGAATCTGAGGAGTAGAACAGGTAATTTCTAATTTGGCTCTTTGCTTTCAATGACTCAGGCAGTGAGAACCACTCCCTCTCTGTGGTGTATATTCACCTTTTGAGACAAAGAAATCGTTTCATTCAGTTTTCCTCTGCCCAGGTCTTCTGCAGGGAGGGAGATCCCCACCCTGGAGCAGAGAAGTGAGGGTAAATTTTTGTTGCTTTATTACGAGCAGTATCTTTAACTTCTATCAGTTGTGGGTACTTCTATTTCATGTTACTTTTATAGCCATCTAGTTGTTTGGGCTTGGAGTAGTCTCAAAGCAGGGAAAAATACTTGCATCTACCCCACGAAGAGTGTTCCTCGGGCACTGAGTCTGGTGGGAAGGTTTTGCCAGTGAAAGTACTCACTAGCATGAAGACTGATGGGTGCTGAAGCTGGGAACGGATGTGATCTCCAGCCGCTTTGGAGCTGTCTGAGGCGGGCTGCAGCCCAGCACAGCGGGCTCTGGGCAGTGCAGGCTGTGGAGTGGTGGTGGCCGGCTTGCCTGTGTCTGCCTGGCTGACACATCTGGAATGTGACTCCCCGTCCCGCTGACTTAGCCAATCTGAGTCACAGAAAGCAAACTACCAGTTAAGAAATTACCCTCATCATGTCTAATTTTCCATCGTTTCATGGGGCTTGAGAGCACCGCATCCCTCTTGAGAACTGTTGTTGCAAACTGTTCTCCTTACCTGTGCTGCATGAACAGTTAGCATAAAATAAAGACAGCAGCCCAGAATGACTTTTTTTTTTGGTGTAGGGACATACAGGCCACAGGGAAGCCAAGTCACATTCCCTTCCTTTCCCTGGATAATGCCAGGTGAGGAACAGTTTTAGCTTGAAGTCTTGGGTATGAATCCCAGTGGCAGGATGCAGTTTGGATGGTGTGTTTAAAGGCCAGTGGGATAAGCAGCAGTCATTGCCTACAGTGGGCTTTGGATGAATCTATCTATCATATGGTCTCTCAGATCTTCTGATGGTACCCTGTTGTTGCTTATTACTAATCCTTCTTGGAATCAGCACAGTTTCCTATGTCCTCCTGTGCTCTTCCACTGGGAAAGAAATCTCAGATACTGTTTAACCACTGCAGTGAAATCCAGCAGCCTGGTTGGTTTCCCAAAACAGGATCAAGCACAGTAGTATCTGGCACAGACTGGAGAATGAAATCACAGTTGCAGAGTAGCTGCTATTTCCTGCACAGAATTTGCAGATTTTGCCTGTCTGTGGTGCTCCCCTGGCTGCATCAGGCAGCAGCTGGGCTTGCATGTGGCTGTGTCGGAAGCACAGAAGGGAGTGCAAAGGCAGCGCAGCAGTTACCGGCTCTGATCTCTTTCCCTGTAAAATCACACCTGTTGAAGCTGTATTTTTTGGCTTTTAGCAAAGGTTTCACTTCTCAAGCCTCAGTATCTGGTGCAGAAAGAAAAAACAAGAAACTGCATAAGGGATTGTAGGTTAGGGAAAGGGAAGATAAGAACATCTGGGATGTCATGATGTACAAAGCAGTAAGCTCCATAGGGTCGAATTCTGACATCCTCAACAAAATCAGAGAATATGCCTCAGTAAGTACTGCTGTCTTTTCCTTCCAGAGCCCTGTGTTGTGTAGACGAACTGATGGATGAAGATGAGAAGGACAGGGCAAAGAGGTAGGAATGGGTCCACAGGGCACAGAGGATGGAAGCCCTGCCAGGGTGCAATTGCAAATGCTGTGTTGTCTGATGCATAAAAACTAGTTGGGGCCACAGATGTCAGAGTCAAAACTCCCATTTAGTTTACAGACTTTGTATAGCAGACCAAAAATAACATATCTCTGTCACCTTTTCAGCTTCTCATAGTGTATTTGACCGCCCCATGACAGGTTAATCAGCACGGGGGTTGCCAGATTACATTGTCTGGCCCTCAGAATCCCTAATTATCCGGTGCCTGTTTATTATCCTGATGCAGTATTCCTAATGCGTCATTTTATTGACATCATGCAGCACTGCTCACCTGGGGTAGAGTTCCCCATGAAACTTAGAGGACAGCCCTGCTTTAGCAAGGGTATGAGTTCGTCTCCCTTCAGAGAAGCATTTGGTTCAGTTCTAATTAGTCTTTCTACATTAGTGCCAAGACGGGAATGGGTATGAATATAAGAGCCGGAGCTGAGAACCTCCAAATGCCAATCTGAATATGAATGGAAATGGTTTCTGCATACCACACTTGATCTAGATCACAGGAAGCATGTATCATCATGAATATGCTTGTAAAAAATTAATTACTACTGGAAGAGTTTGTGTGAAAATAAGGTTACCTCTGATATGAGCACTGGAAAGAACATTTTGGAAGAAACTGAATAGATTGGCTTTTTCCTTTATTGTTTTTAATGGAGGGGAAAACCCTAATAAAACATTATTAAAATGTATTAATGCAAGCTGGAAGTCAGTCTGTGGTTTCTACTGCCGGACTCTTAACATTCCCAGTTTCATATATGACACTACTACCACTCCAGATTTTCAAAACCAGATATAAGAGTACTTGGCTCTATTCCACAGTTGTCTCCACACAGCATCCTGTGTGTATAAGCTACTTTTGCAAGTAGAAGTCAGGAAATAAGGCATCATTCTTTTTTTGCCCCTTACATCTGTGTGCACTAACTGCAAAAACAAACAAAAAAAAAAAGCAAAAAAACCCCCCAAAACTTATAAAAATGGCGTGGGCAAACTGTGAGCATATAGAAGCCAGGGCTTCACTTATTGGAGGAATTTGGCCCATAACACCTTCATCTAGTTACCACCACTTTTGAAATGTGCAAACAAATGAGAACTGCTACTGAAATGTATGTGAAGATATGGTCTTGCTTAAATAAATATGTCATGTTTGTTACCTCCAGATATCCTTGCTGTTTGTGAGTTCAGTCCTGCTGCAAGGCTGTAAGCATCAGCAAAGCACTTAAGTCCAAACCTAATTTTGAACAAATGAACATCCAAGCAGACTTTGGATTCTTACATTTGAAGTCTTTTGCTGGAACAGGGTCCCTTAGCCCTCACTGGTTCAAGCTCTAGGTCCTTCATTTTACTTAGTGGCATTTGTGTTTCCGTTACCCAGGGCATCACGCAACAAATCTGAGAAGAAAAGGAGAGACCAGTTCAATGTCCTCATTAAAGAGCTTTGCACAATGCTGCAAGGCCATGGGCACCCTCTCAAAATGGACAAGTCCACAATCCTGCAGAGGACCATCGACTTCTTACAGAAACAGAAAGGTACTGGAGAGTGCTGGGCCTGTTCCCGAACCTCCCTGTGTCAAAGGCATTGGCTCTGCATCTGGCCAGCAGCTGAGTTCTGCTCAGATGATGAGTGCTGTTTTTCCCAAGCATCCAAAACCTCCATAGATGACACGAACACTAAGCAGGGGGCAGAATAAGGCATAGCAATTGGCCTCAGGAAATTTGCTAGGTTTGAATAGATTGCTGATTGGTTAAACAAGGATATACTTGAAAAGATTCAGTACTGTATGTTTTCTAATGTAATGACATCACTCCATTTCCCTCACTGACCTCTGCATCCCCTGCTATGTTTTGTTCTCCTTTTCCTGTGTGCCCTGCTCTGTTTTCTATTCCTGGACGCTTTGATATTATCTTGTCACTGTCTGCTCTGCTCTGTAGCTTGCTTTTTCCCAGCTCTCTCTTCCCCATGTTCCCTTGCCCAGTCCTCTGTCACCATCCTACTGCCCCTGGGCCTGTTAGATCTCTGTCTATAATCTCTCCCTCTGTCCATTCCCGTTTTTCAGGGCATTTTGCCTTTCACATCTTCCCTCCCCTTCCTCCTCGCTTATTGTCCTCTCCCTTGGCTGTGGAAGAGGTAGGTTCACAAGCCGTGCTGACCTGAAATTGTTTGTCCATGGTCTCTTCATCTCTGCCAGCCACACCAGTCCCCAAATGCCACTTCCCTGTTTCCCTAGAGGACTAGTAGAGAGGAGCACCGGGTGCCACCTGGGTCTTCCTGCCATGTGCTGTGCACGCTCAAACAGGGCACGAGAGAGGAAGAGCAGAGGAACACCATGCATCACAAACGCATAGAGAAAGGTGTTTCTCTACTCTGTTCCCAGGGTATCCTGAGCTAGGAGATGGCAGAAGGCAGCCTGTCCTGCTGCCTGTGGACCCACGTGGGTCCTCCTGAAGTGGCAGAGTTGAGAACCCTTCCCGCTGTCAGTGGTGCCGGCTGGGAGCCTGTAATACCCTCAGTGGATCTGCTGAGTTTACTCTGAAATTAGCCCATTAATCTTCACTTTTGAATGATTTCTTCAGACCACTCAAAATCTGCCCTTTTTCTTTTCTTGATTTCTAATGGCATTTGTATCATGATGGCGTGGAAAATGACTGTTGCGTATGGGAAGGCTTTGTACAGAGAATGATCTCAGGATGATTCTTCTGAAAGCCTCTTAAAAGAAGTCTTATGTTACTTGAAAATGAAAAAAAATTTCTCCAACTAACATGAGTCATGTTGCTTTTTTGATGTTTTCTCTTTAAGAAATCACAGCACAGACAGAAGCCTGTGAGATTAGACAAGACTGGAAGCCTTCATTTCTTAGCAACGAGGAGTTCACCCAGTTGATGTTAGAGGTAAGAAGAAATTAAAGCTGCATAGATTAGTGAGAACTAATCAGTTTGGTGGAGTAGTTCAGAGATATAGTTCCTTTCACCTGTAGGTCCCAATGTTAATGATTTCTACTGTGCTGGCACATATAATCCAAAGCTGACTGAGAGCACTGTTGTGCTGAATGTTTTGCAGACATAGAGTTAAGATGGTTGCTTCCCCTTAAAGATAAATAGCTTTTCATTTAAGAATGAAGACCAATTTGGCCCAGATTTGGCCTGCTGAGAGGAAAAACAGAACTGCCCTTCTCAGAACAGCCAGTAAAACTGGTAGTATTAGCAAAAACTTGAAAGGACCTGAAAAAAACAGAGCAGCTCTCTTCCTCCCACATCCCATTAACATCTTTTACTTGCATTGCTTTCACATGCATTCAGCAGAACAGCTCTGCTACTCTCACCTATAAAAACATTTGGCTGATCTAAAAACATCCCTGTGCTTTGTTGAAGAACCTGCATTTTCCCAAGCCATTCTTAAAGACGCAGCTTGGGTTTTGTGCTGTCTGCTCCTCTGCCTAGGAGCTCTCCTGTCCTGTGTAGGCAGCTGTCGCTCTTTGCCCCACCAGAATAAGGGTGGATGCTGGGCTGAGCTGGGAGGTGCTGCAGTGTCTTAGTTGTTCCTTTTCATCAGGATGTCATGACTCACCTCCCTGGAAAAGTCTATTCAGTCTTTCTGCGAATTTCTCTCACCAAACAAGCTGCTTTGTTCCAGCTGAATCAAAACAAACCCCCCCCGAGAAGTTGCTGGGGGAGACAACCCTTTAATAACTGTCAGTTTGCTGGACTATATTAGGCCATTGACCAGTTTACTTAAAGTCAAAAGCTCATCTGTTCTGAGAGAATTTATTTTCAGCTAAGGCAGAGCACAACGCTGAGGTGGGGAATAACTGGCTGTTAGGGAAGTTGGTGAGCGTACCTCTGCTCAGCATCCTCGGCTCCCTGTAGACTAAGCTGCAGCGCACCCTCATGGTGTCTCCAGAAGAGCTGGCTTTGTGTGCTGTGCCGACCAGAGATTAAACATCCTAGATTTTGATAATTGTTACAGAAGAGTAGGAATAGAGACTGGATCAGTGGTGCAAGAAGCTGTTGCAAAGAACAGGAAAAACACTCGAAGAAAATATATTCAGTGACTTAAAAAGGGATAGAGAACTTCAAATCCAGGCCAGAAACATTGAGAATAAGAAAGGAAAAACAAAACAAAATTTAAAATTGTCATGTCACTAGCCTAGTAAACGAATGCTTTAAACAAAATAAATAGTGCTTTAAATCTCACCCATGATAACCACAAGTTGCTAAAAATACAGCATTGTGTAACTTGTCTGTTTCTACTTTTTCATCCATCCATCCATCCGTCCATCCGTCATGCTAGGTTTGCCATGATGATATCTAGCATCTCTATACACACTGAATTAGTTAACTATTGTGTAATTCAGAACACATAATGAAGTGATTGAAGTCACCAGGATTATGTGGGTGTAGAAAATTTAGCAACCAGTATCTTGCTTCATGTTAAATAAATACTCACTGGATGCAAAGTGCAAGTCAATTTAATATTAATGAGAAAATAAGAATATAAAAAGAATGCTGAATTAGACATCATGTGTCATTTTTATTTTTCCATGTTGAACCATCATTACCATAATTGATTTATGTGGGTTTTAGGCTGTTAGAGGCATCGCCTTTGAAATAATTAGCCTACTGTATTGTATTCTAAGTTGTTCCCTAACATAATTCTTTTTTTTTTTCTTTTGGCCTGCCTTTTATCATTAGGCATTAGATGGCTTTCTCATTGCTCTTACCACTGATGGGATTATTATTTATGTATCTGACAGTGTCTCATCTCTGCTTGGACACTTACCGGTAAGTTCTGACAATGCAATACATTGAAGAATCTTTCTCCTGCCGTAACGCAGCCCTGTTATTGCAAAGATGGGGCTTGGTTTTGTCCAACCAAAGAGGCAACCACCCAAGTGGAAAGATTTAGTACTGTGTAATGTCTGCTCTCCAGTGATGTGTTGGGGCCCAAGCTGTGGACCTCTGGAAGCGAACTTTGGGGCTATGACAGCATGAGAATTAGAAAGCCAGTTCTCTCTCCCTGAGCCTTAGTTCCTGTCCCGTACAGTCTGGCGTCGAGAGGGACCTGTGTCACATGCTCAGCAGTGGGCTGCAGCCATCCAGGGCAAGCGCTTTGGAGCCAGTTCAAGCTGCTGCTCTTTCTTAAAATAGCAAGTGCGGGTGATTCAGCTGGGGTAGATGTGTTTCACATCTTCCCCCTCCCAGGCACATCTGGCCTCAAGCCTGCCAAAAATTCCATTGCTTTCCATGGGCTGAGAATTGGGCTTTGCAAAAGAAACACGTTTCTGCCAAACCTGCAGGATTCGAGTGCACTGGCCGGCTTAATCTA
Source organism: Apteryx mantelli (assembly GCF_036417845.1). Lineage (NCBI taxonomy): Eukaryota > Metazoa > Chordata > Aves > Apterygiformes > Apterygidae > Apteryx > Apteryx mantelli. Next base: position 17,223,778 of record NC_089990.1, read on the forward strand.
TGTGCATGAACAGGAAATGCAGTCTAACTGGTGCTTGCACCAGTCTGTTACCCTTTAAGTCATATTTTACATTTGGATCGATAACACTAGATCCTTGGTTAATACATATTGCAACACAATTGTAGCACAAGGCTTTACCATTATTCTCTGTGGACTTTCTGGCTGTGCAATGCTTCAGCAAGGGACCCGCAGGATGATGTCACTCTATGCAAAGGGCTGCCACAAATGGCGGTCCCCTCACACGACTGTTTCCACTCTGTTGTGTTTGACATCAGCCATGGTATGAATGTCATGGCAGAGACAACTGACTGTGGGTGGGGAATACACCGACAAACCCTTAGGGAGTAGCTCAAGCTCCTGTGAGTAACAGATTCTCTCTTAGAGTCTGCGAGTTAGCTAAAAAAATCTATGCAAAATCACTGTAGTCATAGCTCTCCGCTTGACTGCACATCTGAAGAAGGTTCTGGGTGGTGTTTATCCCATCAAGTACATGGAAAATCTCATGCTTATGAAATCTGTTCTTGCTGAAGCTCTTCTCAGATAATTTAAAGGTGATTTCAGGACTAAATCTATGCCCTTTCAATCACGTTAGGTTTTGCTGCTCTGAGCCCACAGTTGTTAGTAACAAATACGGGGCATAAGATTTTCCTGGGAGAATTTCTAGAAGTCACTTAGTTGTTGGGTACAGAAGTTTCTGCTAGCCCCTCAAGAACACTTTTGCTTTCATCTGGTGCCAAGCATGAGACATAGATGATGGTGTGTGAGGACGAATTTGAACATGCAGTTAACCTGACTGGATGTTCTAGGCTGCAAAGTAACAGATATGTGCTGATCTTTCGGTAGAACCATCTTGGTCAGGATGTGTGGGTTTATCAGCACTGAGCTGCTTGGCAAGTCAAGTTGATTTAGCCAGAAGTTCATCTAGAACAGAAATGGAGGATGCAGAAAGAGCTCTCCCACTTCTGTCTCATGTTTTCGAAAGGAAATGTTATAAGTTTTCATTCTGAAATGATATTTCGTATCCTGTTCTATTCCTATGAAGTCAGGGTTTCTTCTCTAGCTTGTTTCTGTCTGTAACTGCAAGGCAACCTCTGGAACCCATTCGGCCTTTTGGAAATAGGTAATAATCCAAGGGTAAAATAACCTCTGGGTTATGTCCTGCCCTAGATCCATTTGCAGATAGAGTGCGACTTTTCAAGTTCCTTCTTAAGTATAGGGGCACTGTATGTCACCTCGAAGAGAGTCCTGTTTCTAAAGCAACACTTTCTAGTGTAGCTTTCTTGTGTGAAGCATCTGTGCTAGACAGGCAACATTTGTGTTCTGCTGTGGGATGAAAACACATGTGACTGTGGAAAGCTGTACTGTTGAACATGACAAAGCATTCTTTTGTATCAGTCAGATTTGGTGGACCAAAATATATTAAACTTTCTGCCTGAGCGGGAGCAGAGTGAGGTGTACAAGCTCCTTTCTCCACACATGCTCATGACAGATCCTGTTGCAGCTGATTTTCTAAACGGTAAGCTCTTCCCTTGTCTGTCTATCAGGGAAATTTGCCAAAGGCAAACAGCTCCCAAGGGGAGTCTACAAAGTGCTCTCCAGCTCTTTAATTCTCCTGCCTGCCATTTCTGTTTTGTTAAATTCTCCTTTAATATGTCTGTTTTTTAATGCAGCGCATCACCTAATGTTCCTATATGCTCCCAATACTTGACCTTTGATTTGGACAGCCTTTATTTGACTGTTTGCTTTGCGTTGTGGGGCAGAGCAAAGTTGCCCCCCATGAGAGATTTCTCCCTGGGTGGGATGCTGGACCGAGCCTGTGAGAGGAGTGGAGAGCTTGGGGGAAGAAAAGGGGTAGGAGGAAACCTGGAGAGTTCTGGCAGACCCTTCCTTCCTCAGGACACTTGCGTATCTCAGGATAGTGTAATTTAAACACCGGCCTTCCTGGCTGAAATCTGGGTCCAGGTCTCCACTGCTGGCTGCTGCCCCGCTCCTAAAATGTCCCTTCCTCCACTGTTCTCCCCAGAGCACATCCCCGCACCAGAGCTTGAAACCCCATCTTCACCAGCCTCTGCTGGGAGAACGCCCTGCTGCCCTCTCGCCCTCTCCTTCCCCGGGCCACCGGGGCCTGGCCGCGCTTGCTCCTTCGCGCCCTCGTGGGAAGTGCGCGCAGCACGCAGCGCTGGCTCCCTCTGCGGGGGGCGGTTTCCCTCTGGCTGCAGATTGCCCGGGCTAATCCGGGGAGCTCATACTTCAGGCGTAAAACGCAGTGAGGGCTTGGCACGCCGCCCGCTGTTGCTGCTGGAAGGGCTTAGGGTGACTTTGGTGCCCTTTGACTCGGGGTCCTACTGAGCAGTGCCAGAGGAGAGCATTTCAATGTCACTTCGCGGCTTTGCATGAAATCCTGCTCACGCTGGAGGCAGGGGCAAATGCCGCCGACTTCAGCACAGCCAGGGCTTCAGGCCAGTGCAGCAGGATAACTATAAAGCCGCAGAGAAGGGATGAGAATACATTTCCTTAAGCAAAACCAGGTGATCACTTCTTCTAGTAGATGCGTATTTACTTATGGCTGTCAAGAACATCCCAGCAGAATTTGCTCGGATACCACAGTGGCAGGGTTGGTATAAAAACCTCTAGAGATTAGATAAGTTGAGTGTGCTAAAGTGCAGACTTCTAGTAACATTGTGTTTGTCTCCCTCTCTTTCTCTCATTTCAGCGGAAAAACAAATAGAGTTTTGCTGCCATTTAGCAAGAGGCAGCTTAGATCCAAATGAACCCCTGACATATGAATATGTGAAATTTGTAGTGGATTTTAAATATTTTACTCATGGTAAGTTGCTGCTCCAGTCTACTTTACCTCTGCCTCTCTCCTTTAAATTGTGTCTTCATCTGTAGCCACGTAAAGGCCTTGTTTCAACTGAAAATGGCCCCTAATCAGCAGGAATGGAATGTGCTGCAGATATGTTAGAGATGTTTTTCATATAGAAGTGCTGGGGAGGCTGCTGGTCAGAAGAGTGCAATCTTCACAGTGCCTTGCTTAGAGAGGTGATGCAGGATCAACCCTACATTTGACCCACTGCCAACTTTAAAGCAGCCTATTTATTCAAATAGCCAGTGAAATTAAATATTCTGTTTCACTTGTGGCAATGAAATGGCACTTCTTAAAAATGATATAGTTTGAGAAACCTGCAAAATCTTGGATTTTGCAAATGTTGGGTTGCAAAAAGGTGCTATTTCCTTGCTCTGACCTCTTCATCACACCCTCTAACATCCAATGTAAGCTGTTTTACTTTCTGTTGAGAAGAATGTTCCTGGCAGAAAAATGGTATCAGGAGCTCTTCCTATGTCATCTTGGTCCTCAATCTGTGATTTTAATGGGACACTTGCAAAACATACACAGGAAAATAGTAAAAATAATGCAAAGCCCTCCACCCTAAAAGTCAGCTGAATATCAGTGTCTTTGCATCACAGTCTTCCAGCCTTCTTACAGACATCCCAGCAAGGATGCTGTAGGTGCATGTTCCCAGCTGATGAGAGCTGTCTCATAAAGCTTTTCCGCAAGCCAGGGGGAGGTAGTTACAAGTGTGCAACTTGGAGTCTAAAGGGTCGAGCTTTGATTAAGATCAATGTGGTACCAGCGTGGCATCACGCTGTGGGTCGAAGGAATTCATTGTTTGGGTTTCGTCAGTCATTGTACCTGTCTTAACATGAATAGAAATGTCGTCGTCTTCTTTTTAAATAAATGTATCCGGTTGTGTCTAGTGCCTACACCCTCCTGTAATGGCTTTGAGTCAGCTATTGCACGAGCTTTCAGGTCAGCCACAGAGGAGCAGATTTGCCTCGTAGCAACTGTTCGTCTCGTCACACCACAGTTCTTAAAGGTGAGGGCTCTCAGTTTGCATTTTCCCTTTCATTCTGGAAATCGGCACTCAGTTGAAGAGCCTGGTACTTTTACCACAAGTGATGTTCACAGCTGTTGCAAGAGGAGCCATGTTGCAGGAGCCTCTCAAAGAGTATACTTGACAGTGTAAATTGTGCTGAGGATTTGTAAATGATTTAGAACATTGCTATGTTTGAACATACTTGGGAATGAGGAAAAATAGGAGTTGCATTTGAGAAGAGGTGGTTGCATGATGGGACGTTTCAGAGCAGCAAGCTCAGGAAGTACCAATAAAGGTGACCAGCTAAACCACCTGAAAAGTTGTAGCCACTAAAGAAATGCATTGCATTGCTCCCTTGTGTAAGAAAGCCACTCGTATCTTTAAACCCCGAACATCATATTTCATGGAGCCTTTTTTTCTGCTCTTTAAGTGTCCTGTGGCACAGTGCAATAACAACAGTGATAACAACTGTAGATGTTTCTTGCTTGACAGAGCATTAGCAAGCTTGGTTTGAAGCTGGAACCTGCTGCTGGCATCCATCTTCAGTTACCAATATTCAGAAAAAAAGTCAGGGGGAATTTTGCCTGCAGACTGCAAGATGAGGCCCTTAGGCTATTTATCCTAGCTCTGAAAGTGACTCAGCCCAGGGTAAATTATTCAGGCACTTTTCATCAGTTCATGCATGTATAAAACAAGGCTTGCACATTCCTCAGAGGAAAAAAATCAGGTATTTTTAAATCTCTTTATTTTGCTGGCGTTTACTATACTGAGATGGTGTATTCTTACTCTTGAGAGAGGGCTCCTTTTGTCATTTCACATAATTAAATATCTGCCAACTGTTTGCAGGAGCTCTGCAATGTTGAAGAGCCATGTGAAGAATTTACATCAAGGCATAGTTTGGAATGGAAGTTTTTATTCTTGGACCACAGGTAAGAGATTTGGTTTTGGTCAATGAAGAATAAACAAACTGTAGTTTAAAAATAGAAAACTCTGTGTAGCTATTGCCTGACATCCCATGTGGAATAGCTCTAATTAAATTAGACTACTTAACCAATAACACTCTGAACTTACTTATCAGGCCTCTTGAAAGACTTTGCCCTCTTTCTTGTTTTAGGCAACTAAAAACCATGTAAAGTGAAGGGAAAATGTCTAGAAAAATGTCCAACTTCACTGAGATATTAAGTTATTGAAACTGAGCAGTGTATGTCCTGTTCCCTCTATTGGTTTAGCTCCTCTGTTTTCCATCTACATGTTCCAAGAATTTTTCTAAATTTTTCACTGTATCAATAAGCTTTAGATTTTCACCTTGATAAATGCTGGAATTCATAAAAAATGAAAATGCAGAGGAATAGACAGTTTAATTACAGATTTATTTCTGACTAAATAGAGTATGATGGTCTAGGATAGGACTTGGGGAATGAAACAGACTGGAATCAGTTTATTGAGTTGATTAGTGTAGGCTTCATGTTCTTCAGAAAAAGCTGGAGAGTTTTGCTCGCTCTGCCTTCTGTATATTTGGCATGTATGCATGAACACAACGCAAAATCCTATCCTTTCCATTATCCCGCAGAGCGCAGCAGCAATTGTCTTTGCAGAGTACAAGCCCTGCAAAGGTAATCATCACTAGAAAAAGAAGAGTACAAAATAAGTCTTATTGTGGGGAAAAATAACCTAAATATCATCTGCACATTTAGTACAAGAAAGAGAGAGAGAGAGAATATAAATAGAATTTGCATTCATGTATTAGGCAAGATGTGTTTTCCATGTATCAGACCTTGAAATGTAGAATCGTCCATGCAAAAGCCTTATAGTTAATGCTGTGTGGTTTGGGATAGTCTGTATGTTATTCATGTCATCTAGATCTCGTTGGAGGAACTTTGCTTTCCTTTATTTGGTCTATCCAATAACCCACATTTTGAGAGGCAGGTGATTAATGTTAGATTCCTAAATCCCTTATTTCTCTATCTAAATAAGTGAGCTGGTTTTCCAAAGGGCTGTGCCCCAGCAGCTCCTGTGAATCAGGCAAGTAAGAGCTTTGCTAAAACGTATCAAAGAATCTTTTGATGAATCTGGGTTATGACTCAGAGAGGAGTTTCTCTGCTGCTGGGTGCTTGCAGCCGCTCCGGTCCCTCTGATATCCCCAGTGAGGAAACCACTGTTACTGAGAGTAAATTAAGTTACTGTAGATGCTGAGCCAGAGTTTGTGACAGCGCTGGATGTAAGCGGTGAGCACAGACCCAAGAATGAGAGGGGAATCATGTGGTTTGTCTCATTTAATCGTTCATTCAAACCTCTATCCAGTACAAGCCTCAGGATCTCTAGCACACTGTGAAATGTTGTTGAATATTTAGCTGTTTCTTGTTTATTTATGTCAACTCGCGTGGCGTGGTGCTGAGAGGGGTGCAGTTGTAGGAGCAGTGGGTACACAGCATTGCTTGGAACCCGACCTTCAGCCGTTAAACTAATATATATGACAATGATACAAAGTGGAGTGATGATAAATGGTGCAGAAAGCACTCCACATATCTGGATAAACATTAGAAAACTAGGAAAATCTGCATTCTGAATCTGCATATAGGCATGTGTAAAGGAAGAAAACCTGTGAACTTTGATAATGAACTATTTCTGTTCGGTCCTGTGGTCCTCTCCTCATTTTCCCTTCATGTAATTAAAGATTGCAAAGCCGCATCCTGCAGTTTTTGCACTGGGAGGTTGTTGGTTTAAAGTCCCGTTCTTCAGGCTTTTGACTCGGTCACCAATCTCGCGCTTGAGAAGCTCTGAGAAGACTGTGCAGTCCCATTTGCACAGCCAGTTGAAGGCTGGAAGTCGAACTACCAAGACACTTTCAGACTGTTACACAAGCAAGCCAGCTCCTTGTCAAATGACAGATTAGAAGCATTTTGTGGTTACATTCTAATTTAAAGAGTCTTGCTGAAAATCATGAAAGCATAGTACTTTTCTGATCAGCTTAAAATGTTTATCTGATGTACATCTGAAAGACATTATTGTCATGAAGATAAGCACGTCATTAAGGACCCAAGAGGCATTGGTGCATTTGGCTAAAGAGACAGAAGGAAAGACACTTTAATAAACACACATATTATCATCATTAACAGAAATCTGGGTCACATGAAGAAAAGGAACACAGTGCTCTATACAAAGCTATTTGAATATATAAGACTGTATTGTGATAGAGACCACTGTGTATTAAGTGCTCTCTGTTTCAAGAGATTTGAGAATATGGAAGACTGGTTCTTCCCGATAAGTCATTATGCTGGGCAAGTTTTAGGAGATTATCAGACTCCAAGAGTATAGATTTAGAGCTGGGTTGCTTGGCCAAGACAGTAGGACCCCCAGAGGTCTCTGGGTCAATGCATCCAAACCCAAATGTACTTACACTTAAATAATTTTTGCTCACATTCTTGGCCACGTTATGGCATTCACCTTCCTTAAGAGGGTCATTTGACACACCAAGAGAAAGGCAGTGTAAGAGGCATGTTTAATAGGCAATGACACCTTCAGACTGTCCCAGTTTTGAAACATTAACTGTTTCGGTAATACACTGCCATCTTTATTCCCAAGGTACACACTGAACTTGGCAGGTGATCCTCATGCTATCAGCACATCCAGCAGCCAAAACAAATAGACAGAGCAAAATGCCGAATTAGCACAGCATGGTCAAATCCTGCCTCACAGAGTACACGCGGTGCTTTAATTGATGCAAACAGGAGTACGCTTGTGTGCTAGAGGACAGAAGGTAGCTTGCTGGAATAGGAAGTAGATGTAAACATCATATTTTTGGCCTCACCTTTCAGTGCTGTTTCATAAGCGAGCAGGCTCCAGTGCAGGCTGTGTACAGCTCAGTGTTGTTAGGACAACCATTTAAAAAAAAATCTTAAATTTTGCCTAGATCTAGACTTAATAGCAGAATAGTCAGAGAAGTCATTTCCCCCTGCACATCTCCACACTTCCTAGATTCCTTCTCTACCTACCAGAGAAATAACAGTCCTTAAAATTAGCCCCATACCTATTCTCCTCTTTACTGCCAGCCTAGAAACATTTTTGCTGGTTTGAGTTTCCCAAGTTTTTCCATGGGAACAATTACTTTCTCTTTTACCTAAGCAGGTCCTGACACACATTGTGGCTTCCCACTTATTCTTTCTTCTTCATTTAATACCCAGATGGCATTTACTTCCAACTTACTGGATAATTTTACTCAAGCTCCATTTTAATATGCACACGAACATCCATAGTGTTTCTCAAGCTACATGTCTAACAAGCATGCTTAATGAATTGAGTCACTTGCATGCGTACATGCTTTTCTTTACGCCCACATAATGAATAGGCTATGAAACAATAAACAGACACCTTTTCATTTGCTCAATTTTTACATCTCCTGTGTTGGTTTTTGCTTGTATACGAAAAGGTCAATATCCACTCCCAGTTTCTATGCTAAGTGACTGCAGGAGATCGTTTTGATTGTTAGTATTGCAAAGTGTCTACCATGAAGTCACAGTATCAGGTCTTGTGTTTACTACCTGCTCTTTGCTTTCCTTCTAGGGCTCCACCTATCATAGGGTACCTACCCTTTGAGGTCCTGGGAACGTCAGGGTATGACTACTACCACGCAGATGACCTTGAGCTTCTTGCTAGGTGCCATGAACACTGTAAGTTCCTCTCCTTCTGCAGCGTGCCTGACTTCAGTCTCATTTTTCACTTGTGCAAAACCTTTTACAGTCATCACAAAAGGCATCCTTTTTGGGGGAGAAAGGGAATTCTCTCTCTCCATAAAAGATTATCTTAGCTGATGCTTCACTGGGAAGTTGAATCCCTGTAGAATTCACGCAGATCAGGAACTGTCTGCGCAGGTTTCCCAAATTGGCAGGTATCCTGTTTGAACACAGGTGTCTGAAAGTGAGATTAGATTTATGAATGGACAGTCAGAACTTTCCACCCTCTGCCCCAGCTTAAGAGAGCAGCCCTGATCCCTCAGATTTTGTTGATTGCCACAGTTTCTGGGACTCTCTGTTCCCACTGGCTCTGGCGTGAACCAGCAGGCTCGGCTCACTGAAATGCACTCTGAAAGAAGCATCTGGATTGCCTATCTGTGCAATTAGGTGTTGTAAACTTCAATTACTGTTAGTAAAATGGTTCTGGAAATTCAGATCTTTTATACAGAAGTACCAATTACAGATTCCCTGTGGGCTACAATAGCTTATTCTCTATCGATCTCAAAGTAGTTTTGCCTGAAGAGTAAAAACACTGCAGCCAGCTCCCCATTGCCTGAAGCAGGGGGCTTGGGGGCATCCCTGGAGAGCGCAGGCACCCTGGACACCTGGGAATGCTCAGTCCAAGGCACTCCACACAGGATCAGCTTGGGTCCAGCCAGGACCACACTGGCTTGATTGCTGGGAATGGGGACTTCTCCTTCCACTGGGAACATCTGTGGGGGAAGAAAAGTCTGTGAGCTTTCAGCCCAAATTTTTCTTGGTGTTGCATCTTTGTGAAGATAGTTTTGTCCAATTCTGGAGGTTCCTGAGCTGATGTGTGAACACCAGAGACTCTACATGAAATACTGTGTCCTACAAGAACCTGTGTGGAGCCAGATCCAAAGGAGCGCTTAGCCTGACTACTGCTGCAGTGTAGCATGCTGCCGAAACACCATGTCCCACTGAAGGCTGGAGCTGACGTAAGGAAGGGCAAGAGGTGACAGGAAACATGGTCTAATAACCAGTGCGGTTTTCCTACCAGATGAGCGTGTGAGATGCTTTAGCCTTAAGACTGTATTTTTCCATTTTGCTACATGCACTTCAGAATAAGATATTGAACCAGAATTACATCTGTCCTCCAGCTGGTTTGCATTGCCGAGGGGTGTAGTGAAAAGTAGCTATGCACTTTGTAAAATGTATCTAGGTAATCAGATATTTTGCCAAGAAGTATTGCTTATAGGTTTCCTGTTGGGCAAACTCTCCATTGGTCTATCTACTCTCTGCTTGAGAGGAGAGTGTTTTGTCAAAAGGAAACAAGGATACCCGGAGAGTGGGGAAAATGGGATACTATAATTGCTCTGAGATGCAGAGCAGCATGATGCAGGGACACCAAGAAACTCTACAGACTCCCCAGCACACGAGCCAAGAGGCCTGTGCGACTTTGTCTCTGACTGTGAATTGCAAACCGCCCCCATCTCTGCCACTTACCCACCATGCATATCAAATACTATAGGATCTAACAGAGAGTGGAAAAGATGACTTTGACTCTGAAAGTGCCCAGTTTCCCCACTCCTCCTTCCCCTCGCCTTTTCTGCACTGATCAAGACAAAACGCTGTGTATAAAACAAACAGCAGGGGAAGCGGTTCGCCTGGCTGATTACACAGAAGAAGCTGTGAAAGTGGCTAGACACAAGTTATGTAAAGTGCAGCAAGCACAGAGATGGGAATATTAAAGGAATATTTTTAATTGCTCTCAACTGTAGTACTTTTTTACTGCTACTTGCTTAAAAAGGCCGTGCAGACAAAAGTGAGATACTTAAGCAGATAATGTCCTTTTGTTATTACGTGCTCGCAATTCAATGTATATACTAACTGCATTATGTGAGAGTAGAGTCTGATCATTCCACAGAGACCTCCTCTGTTTAGCGGTCTGCATCCCACCTCTCTGTTAGCAACTGATCACCTCTTAGACATTAAAAATATATTTGCACAGCACACCTGCAGGAAAGGATCTTTAATCTTGCTATGAAAGTGGGAAAAGTGAGGTGCTGGCAAGATGGCTTATATGAGATGGCTCAGGAAATCGCTGACAGGGCTAGGAACTGAATGGTTCCCAGCATGGCATGTTAACCAGAAGACCTTCTCTAAATGTTTCGTCTAAAGCCTGTCACTGTTAATGGGAATTGCTAAAGAAATTAGTCCTGATACTTAAAAATGTGGAGATGTGCAGGCGAGTAAAAATACTTGTGGCTCAACAAGTTCTCATTTGCCAGGCTTACCACCATGGGCAGGCACCTTGCCTAGTGTGAAGTGGAATGGGTTTGCTTAAACCACGCTTATAGTTCACTTTGCATTAATTATGAGTATTTTATTTGCATTAATTATGGGTATTTTAAATGAGCATGTTTTATTTTGTACTCCCAGCAGTCTGGGAGCAATTAATGTGGTCAGTTAATGTAGTTCCCTCATTATGGTCCTGTTATACTGCATCACCTGTCATTTTTCTGAACATACCCTGATATACATACCAGGTCTGTTGTACTTAGGTCATCTTACAGAAGAAAACCTGACCCCAACAGCTTAAGTCTAAGCAGTTAAACTGCTAGACTCCACTATCGTATTGTTTTGTGCCATAATTAGGATCCTGTCTTCGAGCCCACCATCTCTGAAGGGCATTCTCATGTACTTGTGAAAGGCCAATACCCTGTTTAATCGAGGTTGTTTATTCTTTTCAGAGAGGCTCAGTGCCTGCTTTTGCCAGTAACTGGCTATAAGAACAATCTCAAAATACAAAAAAAAAGAACCCAAATAATTCAGTACGTGGTTGTGTGTGTGTATCATGTTTATAAAGCAGTAAAAGCAGTTTCAGTGCAGTATCAGCCTGCAAGAGGAGAAAGGGTATTTTATGAATCACTGTTACATTAAGAAATCTCCATAACTCTTTTTTTGCTATTAATTCCTTTCTTTTTATTTAACAGTGATGCAGTTTGGAAAAGGCAAGTCTTGCTACTACAGGTTCCTGACCAAAGGGCAGCAGTGGATCTGGCTGCAGACGCACTACTACATCACCTACCACCAGTGGAACTCCAAGCCTGAGTTCATCGTGTGCACCCACCTCGTGGTTAGGTAGGAATAACCATCCCACCCTCTCTGCGTGTCCACCGTGCTCTGCGGTATTGTTTCCAGCCCTGTTTTGTCTTAGCCAAATATATGCTGTGTGTCTTGACACACTAAGATGATGCATAATTATAGAAAGCTATTATGATAGGAAACTTGGAAAAAAACGTAATGTGTTTTCATTGCTCTTTTTTGGCAACTGGACCAAAAGCCTAGAAGCCGCAGCTGGCCATGTCTCTCAGTATGGTGCATTCCACTTTTGTCCCTAACAATGACATGGTCACATGAGGGATTAAAGCTATTAAGAATCAGACAGCTTTATGAGTGTAAATGGGATCATACATCTCCCACAAAACCTTTTGATCAGAGCTTTAAATATTTATGACTGGATGTTAGCTGCTGTCCTGGTATCCATATTCGTAATGTAAAATTTAGCCCATGATCCCCCCCTAGTGGGAAGCTGTTTGGTACTCAGAGAACACCACTGCCCGGCTAAGCTGGGGGGGAAGGTTTGCACCTTCTGGGGTGGAATCTGGCTGATTACCCCTGGCAGCTCAGTGTGTTAACGGTGAGAATATAACTACTGGAAGGCTTGAAAAGGTAGCAACATACTGGTTTGATCCATGAACTTGAGTAAATGCGTTCTTCAATATCTCTTTCTTCACTGGCAGGAGTCATTCTGTGAATTTTTTTCTGCTCCCCCTCCTTTATTTCAAACATCTGAAAGAAAAAACACTAGTAGACCAGGATTATTTTTGATATTCTCGAATGCAAACTGAGAACATCTTACACCAATAAACAGGTCTAAGTGGTTAGAATTGTGTGTACTGATATAAACTACATGACATGCTATTTTAAGCAAATGTTTTATAGAGAGATTGCTTTTGAACCGTGTTGTTTCTGCCTCCCTTCAGGGAATTCGGCTGCACTTTAAGTTCTGAATTTACTGTACGTGAACTTGTTTCTTCTTTCTGCTTCCAGTACCTCTTAGATATACCACTATATCTAGTGGTATAGTCGTAAATAGACTTTGAAATATAACTCTGTCTCCGAAGGTTTAGATGTATTATTGAAACGGACAAGGTAATAGAACTTTAGTCTTAAAAAGTGAATTGAGGAAAACTCAGTGCCTACAGTGGTTTAAGTGAGTTCATCTCAGCAACTCCCATTGCCCCCCACAAAGGCTATGGTCCATTAATATTTCAGCAAACTTAATTCTGGCTTAATTCTGCACCCCCCCAGAAACAGGGTCCTCCGCCTGAGCAAGGGGGTCGGTCTCTGGCAAATCTGGGCATCACGCGCAGCTGTGTTGGCCTTCCTTGGCACTGCCGTGGGTCTTGCTGAGCTCCAGTACAACATGCAAAAAATTGATCTTGATCATTGGCAGGCTAGAAAATGAATGTACATTTGCTATGGCAGTTTACCTGCAAAGAAGCTGTAGGATCATTTTTCTGCCTGATTGTAGAAAATGGGAAGCCCCTTTATTAAGAAAATGGTAGTGAGGATGAAGACACCTATTTTGTCTTCAAAGACCAAGTGCTCTTTGCTTTTAGGTTAGTCTTGCCTTAAAGCATGCAGGGCCAAAATGTGTGAAGGAATGCCTACATTTGTGCTTGGAATTACTAGTGCAATTACTCGCATAGACCCTATGTGAGTACGGAGTGGGACTGTGACACTGCGCTGCTGTTTCTAATCTACGGATGTTCAGCACTTGCATTTATTCACAGATCATAAGGCTGTAAAACAATGTTCCTCTAAGCACCTTGTGTGTGAGTGTGTGTGTGTGTGTGCTGTGCAAAGTCAGTGACTCCAACTGAAAACTCTTCAGGGACCTGTTTGTCAGGATGGTTACCATAAAGTAAATATCCTGTGCATATGTTTGCATGGACAACTTAGACCTGCCACTGAACAATTGGATTAAAAAAAAATTTTTTTTTTTTAGTTATGCAGAAGTTCGAGCTGAAAGAAGGCGAGATCTTGGCCTTGAAGAGTCATCAATTGAACTGGCATCCTCCTCTTTAAAGGTACTGTGTGCCTTCTCAGTTAAATGAATAGGCTTTTAACTCACACAGAGCCATTGCTTATTAATCTTAGGAAAATATCTGTTCTTCTTCCTTCTTCTCCTTTACTCCCCTCTCCCTCCAAGATATCTGTTGAATTATGACTCCAACAGACCCTGAGAATTTTTAATGCTGCATGGCTCTAAACTGCCCCATCTTTGTTCGGGCATAAAATTGCAAATTCAGAAGTTGCATTGCTACTGTTCTGCTTTTCCAGATCTTCCTGAGACCTTTACTCAAATGATAACTGAAACAAACTCAGTTCAGAAGGAGAATAATAAAGCTGGAGCTGGAGCATACGTTAATGTCCTTATCACCATTCCTCAGCCACAGCAAATCTGAGTGCAGGGCAGCACCCCAGGGAGCACGGCCCTCCTTTGCTAATGCTGGCTCATGGGTAGCGATCGGACAGTGGCTGGCAGGGAAGGGGAAACGATGCATTGATTCTTATGCCAGACTCCAGTTCTATTTCCACCGCTGGGCAGGATCCCATCCAGCGTAGGATTGTGATCAGAGCAATAACTGCCGTGGCTTGAATCAGTCTGGCATCCCAAAATGCCTGCTCAGTTAACAGGGTCATTTCAATTACATTAAGTTCTTCTTCTCTATAGTTTACAAATAAGACCTGTAATCAAAATGATTTTAAGTGGATTGTTGTGTAATTATCATTCCATTAGCCTCATTGCTCTTCAGATATTATTTTACAGAAACCGTTCAGGGGGAAGAGCAGGGGAAGCTGTCCCAAAGACCTTTCTGCACTTGAGCAAAAACCATTTTGCAAACAGCTTCTGTCTCACCACAGCACAGTTCCTTCGTGTCTTCTTTCCCTCCCCTCTCAATAGCTGAGATATTTTTCTATGGGCATTAAGCTGCATCTGTTGGTGTAAGGTGTTGGTATCTGGAGAAGAGGCAGAGGGAGCAATTGCTTCATCTTCTGAGGGAAACGGGAAGCTGGGGAGCTCCCAGGGAGGCGTGTGGCGGGTGATGCCGTGGACAGTATGGTCACCCACGTCTGGGAGGTGGAAAGTCTCCTACTAGCCATCCAGTTAGGGGCTGTTTGCCATAAACCACCTGCCAGGTGGCATCTGTTATTTTGGTGTGAGACCTCCATAGCCATTAATAATTACTAGATTAGGCTATCCGCCTCCACAGATAAGCTGCCAGACTCCTGCCCACAACAGCCTGCTCGGAGTGACTACTCCCAAGGGAGAGGCGAGCAGGGTTATGGCTTTTAGCATCACCTGTTACCTGTCCCCTGGCAGGAGCCGTTGGCTGTATTTCCTCATAGGGCTGCAGCTGCTATCCCCATGCCACCGGTCCACATTTCCTCCCAACCATGTCTTGTGTCTGCAATGAATTACACCATTCCCCAGCCAGCTCCTCCTGCTGTATTCATTCATTACGTCTGCCACCACGCCCCAGTGTGTTAGAGCCAACGAACTGTGACATTCCCGAAGAAATTGGGCAGAAGGCAGCTAATTATAAAAGTGTATTTCCATCTGCACGCAGCTCCGCTGGCAGCCAGCGGGGAGGAGCGGGCAGCGTGGCAGCGCGGGGCGAGGGGTGCAGTCCCCAGGGCATCGGCCCGTCGTGCGGTCAGGGAAGCCTCTCGCCCCATCTCACGGGCTGACAAGTGTGTGCTTGGGGAGACACGGGGTGCTGTTACTGCTGCTGGTGACTGCCATGCAGCGAGTCCCCGCGGCTCGGATGCCAAGCAGGGCTCTTTCGTGCCAGACTCGGGGGCACCCAGGGCTGCAGGTCCCTGTCCTGTGTGCTTGCAACAGAAATGCGTGTCAGCATCCCAGGGCCAAGGCGTACCTGGGGGCGATCCTGAGGATCCCGTCTGCAGCTGGATACACTGTGCTTCAGCGTGAATACCGAGGGCAGACTGAGTAATTCACCACTGAACGGCCTGAGTGGCTGCTGCAGCGTTTGGTGCTATTACACTGCAGTGCTGGCCCTCTAAGAACCCAATCTCAGCTTTTTTCCCTGAAAACGAGCAGTCAGAGAGAGGAATGATGCAGGAGGTCCCCTTCGATGGTTCCTTGTCCTACTAATAGCGTTGCTGCTTGTGCTTTGCCCTCACAGAGCCACAGCAGCTACCTGGACATGACACAGTGCGGAAACAGCCAGGAGACGAGCCGAGAAGGAGTGTCGCTCTCGTCCCACAGCTCCCGGCGCTCCTCGCATACGGCACTCTCCGACTCTGCGTGTAGGTGTCAGCATGGCCCGGGGGCCGCTCAGGAGGAGGGCGAGGAGCGGCGCTCAGGGGCAGAGCAACCTGCAAGCCCTCAGGAGTTGGGCTGGGAGTTTTCCGGTGGCTCCTTGTAGCTCTTTGCTGTGACTCAGCTGATAGGAAGTACTTTACAAAGCTGGAGTAATCTGACTGTTTATCGGAGCCCCTGGCTCACTGACAAAACTTTTATTGTAGGAGAGTTAATCCCTGCTTCTAAATCATTGTAGTTTTCTGCAAGACACTCAAGATGGAGCATAAAAGGCTGCCTTGCCTAGCGACTTCGTACTAACTGCTATGAACGTTCTCGCTGCACTGAGATGCTGCAGCAAGGCAACCGCAATGCCCTTGCTGGACCATGGCATAGGAAGTAACTCAGTGGGCTTCCTCTTGAAATATTTGACAGAGGGAGAGTGGAAAAGCTCTCTCTGAAGAAACAGAGAGAAGCACTTAGAGAAAGCTGAAACAGGGAGTTGTCATCAGAAAGGCACCATGCTAGTTAGACTGGGAGCGAGAGAGACAACGGTCACAAGCAGTTTAGGGATCCAGCTCAGCTCGAGCTGACTCCTGCATAATTCCCATGTTTAGGAAATTGTTATTGCAGATGTGTTGGTAAGGACCAACAACAGCCTTTGGCTGTAAGCAGCAGTAGCTGCTGCTCATCTGTGTATGCAGAGTTCAGGCTTAGCCGGGGTAGCCAGGCATGGACTAGGTCCTCTGATTGCTGCCATATCACAATAAACCTTCTTTTTTCCAGCCACATCGTCAATGCGACACACAGACACCAGCACTCCCACCAGGCCATCAGTGCCAATGGGTCAATCGGAGAAGGCAGCCTTGCGACTGGCATCAAGTGGAAGCACTCAGGTAGGTGGCCCTATGAGCCTTTCTGACAGATGCCACAAAGAAATGAGCTGTGAAAAGCCTCTCTGCAGCGACGAGCTTTACGGGCCTACATCTCCCACTCAGCTGGGTGTGCAGAGCCCTCAGAGAGGTCTGATCCCATCTCTGTCTATGCTGGGCCTCGGGGTAGTTGGAATTTCCCAGTGCTGTGAAGGAACTGCCTGCTCTCAGCACTGGTGGAGCAGCTGGACAGAGGTTGCATGGCTGCCTCTTGTCTTTTGGGAGTCAGTTTGCTCCTCCAGGCCACATGCATTCTCCTACCACAAGCCCAGTTTTCTCAGAGTTTGTACATGTGAAATGAATTTCATCCAGGATGTTTAAACAATGTTCAAACTGAGGATTTACAATTAGCAAGCAGGCATGTCGGAGGTTAAATTCTCCCTTTAGACACATCCTCAAACCTCCATGTGGAATTTTCTAATTGCACTGGTTCATCAGTGAAGTTTGCATGGCTTGTAGGAGTTGATACAACACCAATGAGCAGGTCTTCTGGCACTGTACAGTAGAGGTGCTGTGGACCTAAAATAAGGCAAAGTTTTCATTTCTAGGCCATAGCAACTCCTCAAGCCCCTGTTGACCACCTCAGTCAGCATCCTGTGGTTCAGCCAGCAGTTCCCTCTCAGCAAGCTGTGATGGTACGTGTTTTATTTGTGTTAAATGCACTCATACGTCCAGTCCGCTGGGCAGATTTAGCGGCTCCAGTGGGCTGCACTCCACCTCGTTGCTGGATGGGGGTTGAAGAGGTTTGGGCTGGCTGTGCAGGGCTATTCTGGCCATGCAGGTAGTGCAGAACATCCACTGGAGCAGGTCACTCAGGTGTCCCTTTGGGTGAGGGCCATTAAACACACACAGGAGTGACAGGTACAAGGTTAGCGAAAATTGAGGTGAGAAGCATGTCTCTAGAAAGCTCCCATGGAAGACATTAGAGCTCTCTGTCTTTGTATCCCCTTAGGACTAGATCTTGGTGTTACCCCCAGCTCTAGGCAGGAGCTGACGCATTCGCGCTGCTCCAGGAGCAGTGCAGGGGTCGTGCTGGGACTCCAGGCAATCACGGCATGGACCTCGTTTCCTTTCCTGTTCTTGGGAGGAGCAGCCTACCCTCATGCTGATAATTTCATCCTCTCCATGCTGGTGTCTCTATGCTGGTTGGCACACCTTGGGGAGAACGAGCTCTCCATCCTTCGCACCTATCCACGTGCCAGGGTCTGTGGCTGCCCTTGCCAATCCAACTCACCGCATGAGGCCAAAGTGGCTCCCAGGGGCAAGTGGAAAAGCTGAAGTGTTCGATGCCCTTTTTATTTCTCTCTCTGCCATGGAGATTTTCTTACAATAAGACTCTTACCACCACTTATTCATCAAGGAGACAGAGCAGGTAGAACAACAAATGACCAGTCTAAAAGAATATTTAGATATTTCCAGGCTGTTAGGGCCTGCTGAAGATTCACCTCTGAATTATTAGCGACTGACTCTAAGAACTGGTAGAGGAAAGTGGTATCACGGAGGGTTTGAGATAGGCAAGGGGAAAAAAAGGAAGAAAGTGGGAGCCAGTAAATCATAACTAGTCAGTGAAGTCCCGTCCTCACAGGTCACGTAGTAAACATCCAGTATCTGAGTGCCCAGAACATAACCGAGGGATTGAAGACATGGGATGTTAAGGATGGGTCCCAGGGCGGGATTACACTCCAGTTTAAGCCTGGCTGTTGGGAAATACAGTGAACAGCAGAACTGGACCTCCAGGCCGGAGATGTTGTGGGAGTTTTAGAATTCAAAATGTCTGCTGCAAAATATAGGAGGTCCAAAATCAGCACAGTATCACGCTTAAGAAGGAGGGGAATCACATGCACAGATGCTACATCTAAGCAGAAGTGTAGCAGAAGGAGATCTGGAGCGAACCACAGCCACTGAACCAGCATTGTGCTGCCATTCTGGTAATATGGTAGCACTTTGGGTTAAATAAGCAATTCACATTTTTTGTCAGCATCATCTTTTCTATGTCAAAAGCTGTTTCTTAGATAATAATGTTTCGAGAAGCCACCTGCCCTGCACAGGCACCGTCATTTTTCTGAAGCCAGCACCACTGTGAATGTGAGCAGCAGCGCTGGTCCCACCTGTGACCTGTTCTCTGTTCTCCGCAGCCAGTGTACCACTTCCCTGCACAGCTGGGGATGATGCATCAGCTGAAAGAGCAGCTGGAAGAGAGGACTCGCATACTGCAAGCTGACATCAAGACGCAGCAAGAGGAGCTGCATGTCATCAAGGAGCAGCTCCAGCTAGTGCAGGACTCCAACCTGCAGGTGCGCAGCCACCCGTGGGTGCTTGGTGCTCACCTCTCTGCTCTCCGGGGACCCACAGACCCTTTGCTTTGCCTTTGAGCACTTGGATCAGTAACAAAATTGTCTGCAGCAGAAGTATTTAGAAATGAGCTCTGGTTAGATTGGTAGTACAGTCTCAGATGTGTGTGTGGCTGGAAAGGTATCTCCTGAGAGAGAGGAGGCATCAGAATCCATTAAGTGTTGAATCAGAAATTTTCCTGGTTTGGAGAAAGAAAAAAAAGTCCTAAAGAAGTGATCAAACTGATCAAAAGCACCCTCTGCAGGAATTGCTCCGAGGTTTAATGGCTGATTAACCCTGCTGCACCCCTAGTCCCATTCCCACATCCCTCACACCACTCCTATGAATGGGATGGGCATAATGGGGCTGGAGCAGTCATGGCTCTGCATAAATATTTGGGCACAAGCTAATATTCGATTTGCTGTTATTCGCGGTTCACTTTGCTGCCGGATTCAGCGTGGCTGCTGCTGTGCTGTAAAGCCTCGTACATCTGCAGCTGCCCGTGCAAGCCGCGGGGACGGGCTGTCGGGGGTGGCCTCTTGGATGCACCAGCAGCAGCAGCAGTGGGTGTGAAGGAAAGGAGGCGATAAACAGTAGCACGCACATGACCAGCCGTGTCCGGGGGCAGTAAGAGACTGCCTGACAGCACTGGATTCTCAGTACCACTTGCTTGATACCACAGTGTCAGAAGCCGCAGAAAACCCAAATTTTGGTAGCAAAACGGAAGCACCATCTAGTGGTAATTGTGCAATAGCTGCTGGGTCAGCTGGGAGGTTTCCTCTCGTTGCAGGAGGGCTGCAACCCCGAGGGCCAGCGTTGCCCGGAGGACCGGCCAGAGGAGAGGCTCTGCCAGAGCCAGTGCCGGCACCGCCGGGCTGGTCACGGCAGAGGAGGAAGGACAGGGACAGCGTGGCTTCGCTCTGTCCGGGGCCAGCCGAGGCAATGGGAGCAGTCCCTTCGCCCTGCTGGCAAATCCGTGCCTGGCCGCAGCTGCTTTTCTGATTTTCAGTGCACCCTCTGAGCTCCCCCGGAATTGCCCAGGCTGACTGACTCCCCAGCTCCCAGGGGGGCGGTAGTTTGGTGGGCTCCAAAGGGTGGTTGCGCTGTTAAGATGATGTGCTTTGTTGTTTGGGAAAATAAGTGTTTTTCCCGCCATGTAAAAGATGCACAAGGGGCAGGAACACCCTTTTGTGCAGTGCCAGTCTGCAGCAGTGCAGGCGAAGGAATTCGCTCCCCGGTGTCGGCGGCGTCAGCAGGCCACCAGCTCCTAGTGGTGCTAGCTTTCCCCGACCTCAGCCACCCCAAAGCTAGGCAGGCAGAGCTGAAATGTTCTCCACTTCATCACCCTGAAAAGCTTCTTTATCAGATGAGGGAAATGCAGACCACAGGGACAGTTTCGTTTTGTGCCAACAATATTAGTCATTGAGCAGAGCTTGCTGTTACTCAGTCGAGCAGGTCATTAAAACAAGAAAACAGTGTATAAACCACGACAACTCCTGTATCTCTTTTTTTCTTAAAGATGTTGATGCAGCAACCGATACCCTTAGTCTTTAACAACGTGCCGCACCAGAGTCCAAGAAGGCCGTCGCAGCAGCAGCCTGGGACAACCAGGCAAAGCACAGCCAAGAAGTCGCAGCAGCAAGGCCTTACTGGGACAAAACGCTACTGTGGCCCTCACTTACCGTCCCCACGCCAATTCCTCAGGGAACCTGGTGGCCCTTCCTCCCAGGTTGCTAGCTTCCTCTTTATCTTCATGCTTCTTTCCTGGCTTTTTAAATAATTGCCTGTCAGCTCCTCAGGATAAAGTTGATGTGTAGGACAATGCCACCTTGTTCATTCGGTGTTAGACCTAGGATGAAGGTAGCCCTTGGTACCTGCACCTCCCTTTGTGGTCCCTCTTCTCTCCCATGTGCATGTTTTAGTCTCTAATTGGCATTAAGAAATGTCAAGAGGAATTTCAAGAGGAAATTGCAAGTGATGTCATTCCATTGTAAAAAAAACCAAACGCTCAGTAGCCTAAAAGCGTTAAATCACTGCAGACCATTGAAAGCATTTCTCCTAACTTCGGTAGAATTGTGTAGGAGAACGGTTTGGCCTTCTGACTCATTTCCGTTGTCAGTTACACCAGACTGCATCTTTCGTAATCAGTGAGAGTTACAACCTAATAACTTAGAGAACTAGGCATAATTTTAAAAGAGTGGGTTTTTTTTCTGTCTGGGAATGCCTAGGAGTTAGCTTTGAAAAACAAGTTTATCTTCACTAGACCTAAGTCCAATACATAGATGGCCACATCTCCTTGGGAAAAAATTTAGGTGTCCAAAATTGAAAAAGACTGAAAACTACTGCTTTTAAGGAAGCATTAGAAGCTTTTCTTGGGGGGTTGGATTTGCAGCTCTTCTCCCTTCTTAAGCTGTTCCCCTCTCCCTCGCTCCTCAGCTGTCCTTGCCCTTCTGCTCTGATTTAGCAAGAGACCGTCTGCTTCCGCAGCTGGGGATCCCGGTGCCTGCCCTGCGCGGGCGATAGTGCAAACGGGTTGTTTGTCCTCCGCAGATGCACCGTCGTTGTCGCTTTGTTCAGGGAGGGCATTCTCCTATTAATTGTCCTTTTGCCAACTGCATATTTAAAGGAGTTATTTTAGCCTTCTAGTAGGGAGCTTTAAAAAAAATGATGTGTGTGCCTGTGTCTGCATTCAGGTGCAGCAGCAGCAGCAGCAGCAGCACCTAATGAGAGGAAGCCAAGGCCAGCAAACGTGTCTGCCGGGACAGACGAGCATTTCAATGCCCCTCTACAACAACCCCATGGTGTTTTCGCAAGCACATCCCGTTACCGCGTCTGCACAGATGCCGACCGAAGTCAGTGACAGGCAGCAGCAGGCTGACTACAGCCAGGACAGGAGTCTGAGGTACGCGTCCAGCCCTGGCCCGGCCATCCTGACGTCGCTGATAGGAAGATGGCAACACCCGGGCCGCGAGGGGGGCAGGCGCCCGCAGGGGTGACCGGCGGCCTCTGGGTGCCGCGGCAGGGGCGCGAGGACGGTCCCGCCGCAGAGACGGGGCCGGTCGGTGAGCGCGGTGTGCGTGCAGGCCACGTGCCGTACGCTCCGGGGCCTGGCCCCCCCTCCTCTCCGTCTTCCCAGCGGTTGTCCACGTAGCTTCATCACCTGTGGTCATCGGCTGCTGTCAGAGGGGCTGGACAGGCAAACCAGCCCGGGCAGCGCTGCCCAGACCTGCGCCTGGCCTGCTCTGAAGCTCCAGGGCACCTTTTCTCTGGCTGAGAGAATGCTGTGGCAAAACCACTTCTTTATACAAATCTGGAAACTACCCACAAATTATTCAGCTGCCTTTCAGGGAGGTAGCTGCAGACATGTTCTACCACGCTGTCTGACAGGATCCGGCCATTTCAAAATATCCTTTAAAAAAAAAAACAAAATAGTCGCCTAGCGGTCTCTCCATCTATAAAAGCCTTCAGGTTATTTATATCCCAGTGCCAGCTGTAATGGCATTTAGCGCCTGGTTGCGCGCCCGGTCCCCTGTCTGCCCGGGCTCTGCACGTCCACGCTGCGGATGCTGGCGGCGCCCGTGCCAGCGCCGAGGGACTGAGCACCAGGCAAAGTGGTGCCGCGGGCGCACAGAGCTCAGCGTGGGCTGCTTGGCACAGCGTTCCCGTGCCGTCACAGCAGCGCTAGCTGTCTCCGCCGGCGTCTGAGGCTGCAGAAGTTGCAGTCATAGCAGTAGGTGAATTGTAGCCATACCTAGAAGAGCGCACAAACGTCTCCGGTGTCCAGGGCCCAGTCTGAGATGCTGGGGACGCCTCTTTGGATGCCTGGGAGCTTAATGTGTCCTTCTCTCCAAAGCCTATGCAGGTATCTATAAGAGGAGCCTTTTGTTTGTAATAAAGCAAAACAATCTGTGCTGTTAATAACATCAGCTGATTATTTCTTACAGGAAAGATTTAGCAAGTTTCAGCTCACCTCTGTGGGTGCATCAGGCAAGGTGATTAAAAAAAAGTTCTACTTCATTAGCTTTTTTCAGGGTGGTAGTGATGGTTTGCGTGCTTGCATGGAGTTTTTTCAGGGATTTGTTTCTAGAAACTGGCAATCAAGAATTTGAACATCTGCCTTCCCTGTCTGGCCTCTGTTTTTACTGCACCACAGGTTGCTGGATCAGTCTGTCCACGCCAGCATGCCTGCTGCTACTGGCAGGATCCATCCACCCCGAGCAGTGCTAGCAGGCAGCAAGGAAGGAAGCCTTTGCTGATGCTTGCTTTCATACATTATTTTAGCAGGGCACTTTATGGCTATGAAAATTGCTTTGAAAAACTTGTGCACAGTCACACAAACACAAACAGTTCTAGACTTAGAAAGAAAAAAAGCCAAGCTGGTTAGGAGGAAAAAGTGACTAGAGCATTTTTTTTTTTAATTAGAATGAACTTTATGGTAACTAAAATTCCTTAAAAATATTTTAAACTGTTTTCTAGCTTTTGTAAAGCCTAAAGTGTTCGGCGAAGTCACAGAGGAGACGTACAACCTTAAAACCCTTCATTTTCTCCAGGTCCAGTCTGGAATGCATAATGGAGAGGGGGAAATCTGGAGCCCGTTTTTTGGCAGACTCTGTGTGGTTTAACAAATTTTTTTCCAGTCTAGTTCTCTGAGCGCCTGCTTTCTCCAGTGTCTGTTCCCGGGGTGGTTTTGGATTTGTGTTCTTATGCTTTATTTTCCTTCTCTTGGCAGATTCGTCCCAGAGCAGCAGCTCTTGCCTCCTCCAATACAGATGCAGCCGATTACCTGTAGCACAGTCCGACCTCCAGCCCCGTCGCCTGTTTTCTCTCCATCGCTGATGATCCCACACACCAGTTTCCCTTCCCACCAGACAAGCACCCCAGTTCATCTCCACCAGTGGCCACAGCAACAGGTTCAGCAACATCGTCTCTACCTTCAGGTAATGGACTGGGAACAGGTTTATAAGTATGCACAAGGCTGGTTTTTTGAGAAATGGAGCTTACCTGACCTTAATCAAATCTCACGTGCCTGCTCTTCCCATTGTGTCTAAACATACCCAAGGCCTCAGCATTTTTCAGGCTTGCTCAGTACCCAGGTCCAAGGCCATATTTTCCAAAGAACTCAGCTACCACTTAGTGTCCAAAAGAAATGCCCAGGTTTTCAACTACAACTCCTCATCGAGAGGAGCTCCCCTGGGAATCTGTTTGTAAGAGTTAAACATGGTAAGGGATTAGGGCTCTTTTGAAAATATGCCTCCTGCTGTTACCTCTCAGCACAGCAAGGCTCTTGCATCAACTGCTGTCTTTTCTTTCTTTTAAATCATTGTTTCACAACAAAAATTTCTGGAGTTCAAACCCAAAAATCTGGGTTTGATTTTGCAAAGCACAGCTTCATCGGTGCATGCCGAATCAATAACGCTGCCAAGGAGAGGGATTGTTTATTAGAAATTATTATTTAGTAGTATACTCTCCAGGACTTGCTGGGCTGGCAGAGGTAAGTCTATGGTCCTTTTGGCAAAGATATTAAAAAACAAAGCAAGACGGGTAGATGAAGCTGAAAGCGGTTCTGCTGCAGGACTGCGCTGAGCAAGCA
This sequence comes from Apteryx mantelli, assembly GCF_036417845.1. Classification (NCBI taxonomy): domain Eukaryota; kingdom Metazoa; phylum Chordata; class Aves; order Apterygiformes; family Apterygidae; genus Apteryx; species Apteryx mantelli. The sequence continues at coordinate 17,248,599 of NC_089990.1, forward strand.
CTGACTCACTGCTGTCGGCCGATGCAGAATGGGACCCGGAAAGCTGATGGACTCCTCAGTCGGCCCCTAGCATGTGGCACGAGGGCAGCTGGTGTGATGGCCCTCTGCCAAGTGTGACCTCTGAGCGTGCACACAGGGCTCAGCAGTGCTGGGGAGTGTAGGCAGCCCGAGCAGGAGCTGGGTGTATTTGCTTCCATTGCTCGGGAGGCAAAACCGAGTGGCTTATCCAGAGTTGCACATGGGACAAGAACGCTCAGCGCTGCAGGTACACGTGCTCACAGATGGCCTGGAGGTCCCATGGGCTAACACTATGCACAGCAGAGTGATGGTGTTGGGGAGGAGATAATAGATAACTTCAGTGCAACAGAAAGTCAGGCTTTGGTGCTTCAGTGGCCTTTGTTGAGGGAGGAACCAGCAGGTCTAACTCTTTGGGGTGGTACAGGGCCTCGGGTGGTACAGGGACAAAGCTGCTCTGCAGCCTCTTGAGCTGTTGCCCGAAGATCCTTCCCGCGGACAATGGAGGTTTGCATGGCCGGCAGATTTTGCTGCACTTCCAAGAACCATTTTTTAGCTCTCCGTCCCTGCTGGAGTCTTCTGCTGGGTTCCACAGAGATCTGTCAGCATGGGTGGGTCTTGCTTCACCTTTGTGCTCTCCAGGCACCATTTGTCACGCTGATAACACCAGTGACCCAACTGCATGCCTGCAACCTATAACCTTGACGGGTAGCGATGGCCTTGGGGATGTGGCTCATGTTCCTTGCTGAGATCCTCAGCATTGGCCTCCACAGCAAGAGGGGACTGTCTGACCCGTGTCTCCTGCCCCCCTGCAGATGCAAGGGCCCGAGTCGGTGCCAGGGGCACCAAACCAGCGCGTTTTCCAGCCATCTCACGCCCCGCAGCAGAGTCCCATGGGCTACTTTGTGCACCCGCAGCAGCCGAGCCGCCACACGCAGGGCCAGCCCTGCAGCCTGCCCGACCTGCCGGAGATGCAGCTGCCGTGAGCGCCGGGACGGGATGGTGGCAGGACATCGGCCGCAGCAGCTGGGCACCCGGACAGGGGCCAGGACAGGGACGGTGCCGCCCAAGGAGGAGAGGACCCGCGGGAAGGGGTGGCCAGAGGGAAGGTCCCGCAGGAGGGCTCGGGGGGGCCGTGTCCATCAGCATTTCCATGCGGCCAGCCCTTGGCATTGCAGCGGCCGCCGAGCCGAGCCGGGACTCCTCGGACGGCGGGACCACGGCGCGCGGGAGGCTTCGGCCGTGAGTAGCTCCAGCTCCCGTCTGTGTCTGTCCTGGAGGGAGGGCAGCGTAAGTGGAAGTGCTAAAAGGCTACGGAGGCGAGCGGTGACTGGTGGGTGGCCCACCGCCCGCCGGGGCCGTCTCCAGACGCGGTTGCGAGGTGGGTGAGCGGGAGCTGCCTAGGGAGGGAAGCGCCGCGGGCGCCTGGGCGCCGCTCTGGGCTCCCAAGCCCTGCGTGCCCCCACGCGCGCGGCCGGCTGCAGGGAGGGCGTTTGTCAGGGCTCCCGGGCGCTCGCTTTGCGACGGAGAAAAATGTTTCCCGTGCAGGACCTCGGCGCTGAGAGTCGCTGTGAATTTACGGCCGGCGTTTGGGAGGGGCGCGCACGACCCCGGGCAGCAGGATGCCATGCGATTAATGTGTACGTAGCTCGTGTTGGTGTAGTAGCTCCATCGTGGATTTTTTTCCTTTTTTCTATACCTCAAGCCCACAATTTTTTGTTTTCCAGAAGATTGGATAATGCTGCTAACTCACATAACACCACTTTTGCCTGAATTTCTTACTCTTGTTATACCAGTTCATGGCACAACTAGTAAGATATTTGTCACGCTTCACTTTTTGGTTAACAAGTGCAGATAAATTTATATGTTTTTACTCCCTGTAGCCTTTTTTTTTTTCAGGTTACAGACAAAGATTCCTTGCTCTTACTTTGTTGCTATTTTGTTTCAAGTGGGGGTTGCTGCACATGTTTCTTTACACCTAAAAAACAAAAAAAAATATGACAGCAAACTTCTTTGTGGTTTTGCTAGGTCGTGTTTCAATTTGACAAACCTAAAACTCATACTCACCATGACGCAAGTGATGCTACAAGCCCATAGGGTCAGCAATAAATTGTATTTTTGTAAATTGTCACTTTTTAGCTATATATGTTTATATTTATGAATTGAAAAAAAAAAAGTTTATTCCTCAGTGGGTGTATAGTAACATGTCCCTACTGTTTGTATCTTTCCAAAGGAAAAAAGAAAATGTACATTTTTGAGGTGAGGTTGGTAACCGAGTGCTAACTTTGGGCATTGGTCAAGCCCAAATGTAGAAGCTGGTTTATGCCATTACTATGAGCTTTCCAAGATAAGGGTTAGTGAGGAACAAATTCATCTAGAAGCAAGGTTCCAGCTGACAGTCAGAGCAAAGTTGAGGGATGGGTTAGTTTTTAACCTCTGTCTAGTCTAAGCAAAGCTTTTTATGTATTTTTCTCTTTCTTTTTGCATTTGTTTGCTTTTCGCCCCGTGCAAGCTTCTTTTTTGGCTCCCTGCTCCACCACAACAGCCCAGCGCTGACGCCCGCTGCCCGCGCAGCCTTGGGCACTAGCCATGCCGCGCAGCCCTGCCTTTCACGCAGGGGGCGAGGGGGGAACGGCAGCATGCAAAAATAAAAGAAAACAAAAGAAAGGTAGAGCCAGAGCAGTGTGCGGCTAGCGCTAGAGCTGCACTGCGGTGTTTGTAGCTGTAGCTAGCTCGAGCAAGGCAGGGATGAGGCTGAGGCGCTATTTCCCCGCGGCGGGGCGCGAACGGGGTTGGGGGCTGCACCCCAACGCTGCAGGGTCGGGGCTGGGGCCGGCTGGCGTCTCGCCTGCATGGTTGTCTTGGGGCAGGGAGGGGACAGGGCGACAATATGTGCCCTGCGGCCCATCCCGGCAGGAGGACCAGCTGCGCGCTGTGCACGCCTGGCTGCTCGGGTTGGGGGCTGGACGTTAATGGGACATGGGTGGGGGGGCAGACGAGGGTGGTGAGACCCCCAGCTTTCTGCAGGAGCCCTTCCCGTGTTGGCACACACCTCCCAGTGATGCCGGCGGGACGGCTTTTGGTTGCAGATCGAGTGGAGGGGAGGGGGCGGCCCCAAGCCCCCCCCCCCCCCCCGGCTGCTCTGGCTGGGCGCCGCATGCCGGGGCACCGCAGCAGGCGCAGGCGAGCCGCATTTCGGGCCGCGTGGGGTGGGGTGAGGGGGTGCCCAGCAGCCCCGAGGCCGGGAGGCCGTGCTGGTGTCGCCGAGCGGGCGCGTGCGGCTGGGGCAGGCTCCCACAGCGCAAACCACTGCAAACAACGGCAGTGGCTGCGGCGGTGTCAGGGCCGGGGCCCAGCCTGCGGCAGGACGTGGCGCACCACCTTCAAACAGCGACTGGAGCTGAAATGCTAACCGTTTGCACCCTTAGTCCTTAGAGCCCGGCTCTAGCCCAGGCCCTGGGGAAGCGCAGTGGCCTTTCCTGCCAGGCAGCTTGTGCTCAGGAGCATCGTGTGGGCTGGGGGCGCCGGGGCCGCAGCAAGCGCCCGCAGCCAGCGCTGCGCCGGCCCCACGCCTGCGCTGCCTGCGACCAGCACTTGCCTCAGCCTTTGCAGTAACATCTAGGAATATAAATATATAGTTTTTTATATATTTTTAAATATATATAGTGTTTTTATATATATATTTCATATAGAGAGAGTTTGCATCTTTTTTGTGTGTGAGTGTGTGTGTGTGTGTGTGTGTACACACACACACACACACACACACACACACACCCTATATATATATATATATATATACATACATACACACACACACACATATATATACATATATATACATATATATATATATATATATACACACACACACATATAGGTTGGTTGCTGGATTTTTTTTTGTAAAGAAGGTCCTCATTCCCAAGTTACGAAGACGGTTCTGATGTTTGGCGGGGGGGGGATGTTATTTTTGGCTGTTTTCTAAACTTGGCACATAATGTTAGTGGGCAGGAAAAGACGCACACGCACACACGCACACACACGCACGCACCTGCACACGCCCAAAGGAAAGCAAATTCGGGTATGCCATGTCTGTGCCCCCGTGCTGATGAGGGCAGCCGCTGGGGGGGGGGGGGGGTGCTGTGCGTTTGCACGGCTCCTGCCTGCTTAACCTGTATCATGCCAGTGCAATGCAGTGGCCATTTTGCAGCATCACATTGCTGTAAATGAGCCCAGACCATGGCAGGTGTCAAGCAAACGTATGCCAGAGGCTGCGGTGGGGAAGGGGCTGCTTTGGGGAGGGCTGGGCTGTTTTTTTAAACAGGGCCAGGCAGGGAGGTAGCCAAGGCAGAGGAGCATTGCTATAGCTTTCAAAGCCTGTCTGCAAAGGGGTTTGGGGTTTTCCTTTGGCAGGGGGGTGCTTGCGCCAGTCCTGCAGGCGGCGGGTGCCCCGCACGGGCTGTGCCACGCACATGGCCCCTCTGACGGCAGCATGGGGCTGCACAGCGCCGGCCACGGCTGGGGCGGCCCAGCTGAGCCGGCACACGGCTGCTCTGCAAGGGGCATAGGAGGTTTGTAGGGATGTTTACATGTTAGATTGGCCTTGCTAAAAACGAGAGATTATAAACCATGCACTTTATAAAATGTGCCCCCCCCCCCCAGTGTATTCCCACTGTCTCCCCTGGCCAGCAGCAGCACTGCTCCCGGGCACGGGGCGGCTGCGCAGCCTGGCCAGCGCCGCCACGCACCAGCAGCCCACGCTGTCCGGACGTGCTCTGGAGGGAAAAATCCCGCAGCCCTTTTTCAGGGCCTGCTCAGTCCGTCTCTGGGCTGGGGGAAGACTGAATCAGGGCCATGGGATTTTTGCCTTAAGCTCTCTCTCTCGCTCACTCTCTCTCCAAAATAAAGCAAGCTCTTTATTCAGGTTGATTTGTATTTGTTTACCTCGGTGTTAGCTCTGACCTGTGTTTCTGGGAGCTATTTGGAATTGGGAGTTGCTGGAGGGTTTGGTTCACCCTGGGTGAACCAGGTGCTTTTACAAGAAAACACAAGTTTGTCCCGTTGGTCACAAGCAGATGGGAGCAGTGTGGCCGCTGCCTCCCGAGTCAGGGATTTGGCTCCAGTGTCAGCGTAGAGCTATTAGTCATTGATGTCCTGAGGCTTTCTAGTACACAAACACCTATATTCTCTATACATACATATACGTGTGTTTTTAATATAGATATGTGTGTGTGTATATATATATATATATATATATATATATCCACACATATGTACAGGCCACACAATTCCAGACCTCTGAAAACACAGGCAGCTTTAATTAATAAAGTCTTGCACTTTTAGCATATTTGTACATATAAGCTAAAGCCTGGTGGGTATAATCAGGCTGGTTTGACAAACACAGTGAAAACTTACTGTACATATTGTAACATAATCTATGTAAAAAACAAAACAAAACAAGAAATACCTTAGAATTGTCTATGAATCTTGATTTATTTTATATGAAGTCAAATATAGATACATTTATAAATGTTACTATTCTTAAAAGTATTTTGTAATGGGAAAAAGGAAGTGTCTTATGAAGATGAACAGTTAAGATTTTATTGTCTTGAATCTATGTTCCCGTACAGCTCCATTGGATGGGAGCCTGTGCATTTTGACAAGCTTTAAACAGATTGTATATAGTATTTTCCAATAAAATAAAATAAAATAAATAAAAAATAAAAGCACACTTATAAGACCTCTAACATGCTCTGTGCTGTTTTTTTGCTAGGCCGTGTGAGTCAGTCTGGGGATCGGAAGCTGCTCCTGGCTCTCCAGGAGGTACAAAAGCAGCAGTCATCTCATATAAATGTGTAGGAAGAAACAGGCGACAGGATGGGGGGGCTCACAATCGAGACTGGGATTTCCATGACCAGCACCAGAAACAATAGGGGGGGACGCACAAATTAGGAAGAACAAGGCATCAGAGGTAATGCAGATATGTCTGCGCACGATAAATGTTTTAACTTGGTTACAAAAACCAGGTTGAGTTATGCTATTTTTCCTGGAGTCAGGTTGTATGCAAGGCTAAGTTAGTCCCAGGCATCCAAATCTGGGTCTCCTCTTCTATTTCACTTCCTCTCCATGTTTGGAGAGATTGAAGTCCTAGAATGTTTTTAAATGACTTGGACCTTGCTTTGGAAAGGACTGACTAAAACATGAGCAATGCTTTTGAAAGGGTTTTTGAAAAATCCCATCATAAGAAAGAACAGTGCCTCAAATTTGAATTTTTTTTCTTAAAAAAGTGAAACAAATTTTTATTTAACACCCCATTCGTCTTAAAGTATTTCAACTGCATACAATACATACTGTATTATTTGAAAGCCAACCTGCCAATACAAATGTGTTGTCTTTTTGGTAAAGTGACAAAACTAGCAAAAAAAGACAAAATATCTGATTTTTCTGGAAACAAATTGGAGTATTTCATTTTAATCCAGATAACAATTGCAATCACATACAAGAATTTTGTATAGTACAACTGGATGAGAAACTTTTAATTGAATCAACACATAGCAAACTCCTCTAAAAAATTTTGTACATTCTTATGCAGCCATTAGAGCGATGAGCAAGTGGCTTGTCTTCGGAACGGATTGGAACAGAGTGCTTTTGCTGAAGCACACGGCAGAGATCATCCACAAGGCCCAGGAAATGCTTCTGATTGATTGATTGATTGATTGAATCACAAACAGTGTCCTCTCCATGGTGGAAAGGGCTTGTATTTTCATTATTATTAGTTATTCCCTCACGTCGTGTGTTCAAGCCGATGGGAACGACTCCTCAGAGACACCACTGAACAGGACGTCCCGGACAAAGGGAGTCAGCAGCCAGCTCCTGCTGGCAGTCAGTGCTGCCACCATCCAGCGGGGCTCAGGGAACAGTGACAGTCCCTTTGAGCAGAACTGTCTGGATTGCAAGCACAACGGAAAACCACAGCTCTGCTGGCCATTCTCATGGGCTAATCAAATGCTCTCCCAAAGCTGCTTTCAGCTGGTGATGGAGCCAGCCCAGCAGCGTGGCACCCAGGGGTCAGTGGTAAGGGCTGCGGAGACCCCCGTGCGGCTTGCCAGGCCCCGGCGGTGGAGGCAGCAAGCAGCTGGGGCTTGTCGGGGGCTGCCAGCTGGTGGACACTGGCATCAGCCAGCACAGCCGCAGCAAACCCCTTGGCGCAGAGCTGGGCAGCGGGATGGCCCCATCGTGTCCCCGAGTGCTCCTGGCCTCGGGCTCCTGGGCAGGCAGCAGCCCGGCAGCAGCCCCACCGGGGCCAGGTAGTCGTGCCCATGGCCCAGCTCTGGCCCCGCTGCAGCCCGGGGGCCTGGCATGCGAGACAGCAAAGGCAGTGGCGGACGTTTGCATGGGGCTGCTGCTCCCGGAGGGCAGGCCCTTTCCCACCCGGAGACACACATCTCATTAGCAACACACTCACAAATGACTCCCCGCACGCACTCCCTGGCAGCGACCCTGTTTTTTTCCGGCACCAGCTCGCTGCCACTGCCCCTCGGGTGCTCAGGGCCACGGTGCCAGTCGTCCACATGAAGAAAGGAGGGCGATTGCGGGAGTTGTCAGCGTCCTCCGCTCTTCTCCAGAGGCAGAGCAATGCTGGTGACGGGGTTTCTTCCTCTGGTGGGAGCAGTCCCACATTGATGCTGATGGTTGCCTCCTCCAGAGGCTGGGGTCCACTTGGCGCTATTTTTAGACCTTTGCAAGCATGCGTTAATGCCTTGCTCTTTCTTCACCGCTCTGCAACTCCCCTTACAACCCAATTTACTCTAGAAGGTGTGCTTTACACGGTCGAGACGTGTTCTTTGGTAGCCCAGCTACCCCAAGCGCCTGTTTTGCCCAGCTGCCAGGTCTGCATCCCTTCAGCAGACCACTTGTGAGTTGTTGGTGGCCTGCGAGCCTCTGGTGTCCTGCTGGGCTCCTTCTCTTCTCATGCCGGGCACCTTGCAGGCGCCATGTCCCGCGGCTGAGCCCAGCCTTCTCACGGCTCCTGCGCTACTGCCCATCACACGGGTTCCCTTGGCCTGCTCCGCCTGGAGAGGGCAGAAGGGGCACGTGGCCGCCCTGACCAGCGGAGACCTGAAGCTGTCGCAGAGCCGCTGAGCAAAGGCCTCAGCCCAGCGAGGCTCGCGGGCTGGCAGGGGGAGCCCGCAGCCACCCTGGGTATAAGACGGTGGTTCCTTGCCTGGCAGCTCAGCCCCCTGCAGCCTCCGTGGGGCCTACGCCAGGGCTTGCAAAGGCACAAGGCCCCCCACGGCCATTGCCCAGCCTGGCATTTCTGGAGGCCGCTCGGCAGCGTCCTCCCTCTGCTGCCCGGCAGGAGACGCAAGTCTCTGCACGGCCTTTGCTCCGCAGCTCGGCAGCGCCGTGCGCGGGACCGTCGGCAGGGTTTGCAGGGGCTGCTCAGCCTGGGGAAAGGGGCTGCGAGCAGTGCCACGGCCACAGCCCAGCGCCAGCGTGGGCCAGCTGCAGGCAGTGGGGGAGCTCGTGCATTTGAGCAGCGCACCTGCCCTCCCCAAGCCCCGACGCGCTCGCGGCTCCGCCACAGCCGAAACAGAGCGGCCTCGACAAAGCTGGCAACCAGACACAGGGGTGGGTTCCCTGCCCGGCGTGCGTGCTGCGCAGCAGCTCTGGCTCCCCGTGGCCACCTCAGCCCCCTCCCCTAGGAGCTCCTCCACCTGCGCTGGCCGAGGAGAGGAGAGGAGAGGAGAGGAGAGGAGAGGAGAGGAGAGGAGAGGAGAGGAGAGGAGAGGAGAGGAGGCGGTGAAACACCACAGCAGCGTTGCAGCTCCCGGGCCACTGGCAGTGGAGAGGGTGCCAAGCGCACGTGGGTCCGCCTATGTGTCTCTGCGTGCGTGCGTGCACGTGTGTGTGAGTGTGTGTGTGTGTGTGTGTGTGCAGGAGGCTTGTGGGGGCTCTGTGTGCATGCTTGGGGGTTCCTGTGCGTGTGAGAAGAGGCTCCTGGGGCAGCGGGCAAGGAGAGGTGATGGGTGAGCATGTGCGACAGGTGGGACATCCTGCCCTGTCCTGGGAGGTGCCCAAAGGGAGCCCCATGGGCCGCAGGCTGCGCCTGTGCCCCTGCCCGGGCTGAGGAGGAAGTCGCGAGACCCTTCAGAGCTGCGCAGCTCATCGCAGCCTGCGCGCGGGCCGAGCGGGGAGGCTGTCCGCAGCCCAGGTGTGGCGGTCTGGCAGAGACATTTCTGCTGCCTGGCCCCTTGGTGAGATGGAAAAGTCCTGCCGGCCCTGGGGAGGTATCTTGCCTGGAGGAAACTCAGGCTGCCGGCCCTGGCTAGCAGCTCCTCTTCCTGCCTGCAATGCCCCCAGCTGCCTTGCCCCAACAGCCCTCAGGACAGGGGCTGCCCCTTCGCACCTGCCAGCTCCTCTCACCCAGCGTTTGCATGCAGCGGTCAGCTCGTCCCTTCCTCGAGCTCTTTGGGAGAGGAAATCCGAGGCGGCTCAGCACAGAGCCGTGGGCTGGAGAGCCAGCCAGACCCCCTGGCAGCCGGGAGGCAGGAGGAGGAGAAAGCAGGATGCTGCAAGGGACGGGAAAGCCTGGTCGCAGCCCTGGGACATGAGTGCCACACAACTGAGGCAGACAAAATGGGCCCCAGCACATGAACTCCCACACCCGCCAAGGAATGGGGACGACCTCCCTTGGTCGCTTGGTTCCAGTCCCCGGTGACTGCATAGGGACAGAGCAGCTGCCATCATGGTCTCCAGCACGGGCGCGATTCCTGGCAGCAGGCGATTTCTTCACGAGGACCCTCCTGGGAAACTGTACCCCCCCGCCCCCCATAAGGCCTTTCCTGACGGTTTCCAAGCCCATGCCGAGCCATGTATTCACCACGAGTCTCTGAGAGCTCGCCTTTGCCTTTCAAGGCCGTACATCCTTTGGGCCCTACAGCTTCCCTTGGACTTTGGCATGTGGACTGTGGGTAAATGTTCTCGCAGCCATCCTGAAAGCTTCAGAGGTACGCCGGGCGATAGGGCTTGTCGATCTTTCCCCCTCAGGCATCCCCAGACCCACATTTCAAGGGGAGTCCTACAGATACCTTTCTTCGGGACCTCACCTGCACATGATAGCTGAAATCACGCAGCTATTTAGCAAAGCTCAACAAACATACCTACAGTCTGCATGCTTTTTGTGACTGGAGCTCACTTAAAAACAACACACAACACTTAAAGAACTACACATCAATATATATTTAAAAAACACAAAAACACAAAAACACAACATTCTCTTCACTAAAAATCTACATAATTGAGGAAAGAGCTATTGACAGAGGTCTGAGGAAGCGCGGCGCTTCCTAGCAGCAGCCAGGGTGAAGGACATTTTAGCCTGCAACAGAAAAGGAGGCATTTTTAGGGGAAAGGAATGTGTTGGGGGCATCCCAGCATTAACAGAGCCTCTTTCCTGGCTTCCCAGACTCTTTCCGAGGAGAGCTGCTGCCAGTCGCGCACTGCCAGAGGCTTCCCGTGCAGACCTGAGGCCACAGCCAGGGAGAGGGCTCAGGCAGCCAGCCCCCGAGGGCTTTGCCGCTGCTGCACGTTGGGCAGCTCTGCCCCAGCGCCCATGCCTGCGAGACCTCCCTGACACCCCTGCCAGGATCCCCACTGGCTGCTCTTGGAAGCCACCCCAAGGCTCTTGGAAGCCACCCCAGGAGCAACGGGAAGGGCTGAGCCCCCACCTCTCCCCATCCAGCCAGCAGCAGGGGGAATACCTGGCCACTGGAGCCGTAACTCTCCCACTCCATTGGCTCAGGCTGGCTGCAGCCTGCCAGGCTGTCGGTGCCCAGAGCCTGAAAGAGAAAAGGAGGCTTTGGCAGGGGAAGCCACAACGCCAGATCACTGTGGTGAAAAAATGCATTTTATGTGCACAGCATCGATAGTAATGGCCCAGCCACAAGAAAGGACTGTGTAGTTTACACCAACAGCCACTGAGAATGTTTCGGGATGAAATAGCCATGGCATAGCTGCCCAGTCACATTGGCAACACTGCAGCAGGTAGTTCAATTTAAAAACTGTATAAACAGCATCACTAGTGTCAGCAATCTACACCCTAGCTTTAACTGTCAGTTTTGTACTGATGATATACATTTATTTATTTCCTCTGACTGAACCCCTCTGCAAAAAGCCAGACAACTTTATGAAAACTTTGTCCCCTACTTTTTGGTTTGCAGAAGAAATTCTTTTCATCAAAAGATTCCTCTCAGCTTCCTCACTCCATTCAGCATGCCCTCCTGCACTTCAAACCAGCATGTTTTCTTGTTACAGAAAGAAGTAACATAGATACGTAGAATGATACATCAATACTCATTTAACCACACCGCTTCCTACTGGAGAATGAGCCCTCCCAAATGCCAAAAACACTTCTAAAATCTTCAAGTTACAATTTCAGCGGAAAGTCCCTCCTTAGGAAGGAGCTGAGTAACTCTGGGTCAGACATCCTGCAGCTGCCCGAACCCTGGCTGGCACTTCTGCTTAATTCCAAGCTACATGCAGTAGCTGACCTCCTGCAGCAGACATGCGCCCACCCACAGCGTCCTCATGCAATAGGATGTGAATCTGGGTTCATCTTTGCATCACCGAGCACTTCAGATGATAGCCATAAGGCATGGAGCTCACTGCCCCTGACCCTGCAGGGCTTGAAAGAAGAGTGATAAAGTCGAGGTATCCCCCTTTGGGACTGAAGACAGGGAAAGAGCTTCTATTGCTTTAGCCTCCTCCTTCCCAACTGAGACTGCGTGCATTTGTTAGCCAGGCTATCTGCACCACAGGAAGGGTAGGAAAGTGAGCTAGACACTAGTTCTGGAGTTATTCTGCTCCATGCAAAGTAAGAGCGTCCCTCAACTTCAGTACATTATGACAAACCAGGGTAGAAGCCCAGCAAACACACCTGCGGGTCACAGTCCTTGGCTCCGGCCAGGATTTACTACATCAAGATCTCCCCAGGGGATCAGACCACGATCCATGGGCTCGAAGAAGCAAGAACTTGCCATTTAGGCAGTCGCTCAAGTCCTGCCAGCCTGCTGAAAGCAACCTTCCTCCAACCTCTGCCCTGCTGGGGCTGGACACGTGGCCGCTCTGACTAATCTTGGTGGATCAGCCTGCAGACATATTACAGGAAGGATTTAAATATTACATTTTGGGGGCAAAAGATATAAAGAAGTTGAATAGAAAATCCATGCAGCTAATTAATAAACTTTAGTGTTCCCCTAAACATCCAAGCTTTTCACCTTAAATGTATTTTTTAAAAAGTATATATATGCTGGTATTTCTCTGCTTACAAATAGATATAACTGTATTATGGACAAGAACTACTATATAATCAGTAATGGCTCTACAATCTCTCAGATTGACATTAATGAAAATTGATATTTTAAAAAGGTACTCAGTTTTGCATAACTAAACCATGTAATAGCACAAGGCTATTGTATTTTGCAGGTTCCTTCAGTACAGCTTTTGTATTTATATTTTAACCTGCATATAACTATGTTTTTCCAAACATCTTGGTTCTCCACCAAAAAAAATGTCACTTTTATGAATTTCATGTCTCTGTGATGCATTGCTTAGCAAATACCACATATCTTTGAGTATGTCTTGAAATTAACAATATCCACAATGATCCTACAAAAGCCTTTTGTATGAGTAGCTGCATCTATTTTCAAGGGACTACATTAATTTCAGCATGATTGCTTTGCATAAGAATTACTCACTGAGCAAACCTTATCTGATTAAGTCCTGGACTACAACATCAGTATCATCTGCTTTGTATTGTTAAAACAATATTGTAACTGTATTTACTCAGTGTTTTCATAATCTACCACAGTAGTGCCCTACTTGCCTCAGAAACATGCATATGAATGGATCATTTAGTTTGTATCTGTTATGCATAAATACACAAAGCAGACTTATGTTGCATCAAGCATGATTACTTTATGAAGGCTTCTGAAGAAAGCTGCCTCATTTCTCAAATATATGGTACAGTTTCTGAAATTACTCTTTGTTCAATAAAACCTTGTTTTATATTAATTCCTGAGAGCATGGGGCAGGAGAAAGGAAAATAATTCATACATTCATTGCTCTTGATCAAAACCCTTCTTTAGAAGCAGCATTGGAACTTTAATACCCATTGCAATGATGGCATTTCAACAACTGCTTGTAACACAAGTGAGATTTTCATTATATTCCTCATTCATTTCAGTATTGCAAAAAAGGCACCCAACACTAAGTAATCCCGTTCTCATTCCACTTCTTTAAAAAAAATACACCTTATAAAAATAATGCTGTTTTGCAGAGAAAGATTGTCATACAGCCTTTAGAAATACCCATTTTTAACCCATTTTAAGGTCAGCAGAGAGATGCCAGTTTACTTTTTTTTTTTTTAATTAATACAAGTGCTTCCCTGTTTCTCAAAAAAAACCATTCTAGCACAAGCTACCTAAGGCTCAAGGTCAACCTTCATCAGCATTAACACTGCTCGAGCTTGCCTCCACAGGTTGTTTACCATATCATTTTAAATATATTAAAAATCCCAATTCAGATTCCAGATTTTGTTGTCATTAATCCTGGCAGATACAAAATATAACAGCAGCAATGATCCAGAGAGCTACAGAAAACAAGGAATGATTACAAGATTGAGGTGTGGACTCAGGGTAGACAAAGAAGCAACCACAATCTGTCCACAGCAGCTTCCTAGTCAGTGTTCAGCTAATTAGGAAGCAGCTAAAGACTATTCTGTTCTTCTGTTATGCAAACACTAGCAAAACCATACAGCAAAACCATACATTTTACCAACATGCTCCCAAGGAGTCAACAATGGCTCCTCTTGCAAGATGTGTAACAATCACTGTGCAGTGAGACAGCGAGAAAGATTTAGCCACTGCTTTCCCTTGATTTCAAGCATCTACACCAGCCTTTGCATACACATGCAGCCTGGATGACCCAGCGACTTGCACCCCTTTCACCTGTGTTTTAAGAGGATGGGTATGTAAATGGGAAAGAGTAACTCATACCTAGCTAGAAAAGTAGGAAACTAGCTGTAAGGGCACTAGCTAAGGGCCACATTGCAAAAAAACTGAGATGTGGGCTGGGAGAATGCAGTCCACGAACTGCTGGTAAAGAAAGACTGCTGGAATCTGCAACAGTCCAGGCCCATCGGTAACACCGGAGCAAGGGAATCGAGAGCCTGGCAACTTTCTTCTCTAATCACATGCTCTTGTGGCCAACATATAGCTACCATTTCAAAGCCTTTATTTTTAGTCTTCGCCCTGCTTTCACCCCAGTCCACATGCAGGTTTAGAAATAACTATTTAAACTAACCTGGAAATCAATCTGTTAGCTGTCACTATTCATTTTAAGTGAAAATGGCTGGAAGTCATTATACTCATCGCAATAATAGAAATGAACTTGGAGGGCATACAGTGTAACAGCTCATTCAGAAAGGTTTTTTCATAGTGCCATTCATAGATCACACCTAGTATTTCCTAGCAAGGTTGCATATTTTAGTAACATGGTAAAAACAGTTTATTCTTCAGTCTTTTTTGGACTGAAACTTATGAACACTGCAAGAAAGTGATTGTGCTTGAAACTATTTTTATTTACATAAAAGCATACTGGTATCTGATATTTAAAGCTGACTCTTCAAATCCCATTCCCCATGTAAACTCCCCACTCAATTCCCATAGTAGAAACCTTCATTTGTAAGTGCTTTATGCTGTTAATGCAGAGTGCAAAGGTGAAGAAAATTATACTCTGGTTCTTGCTTTTAGTTGTAACATTTTAGCACTCTCTATTTTAGTTTTTATCTCATGCGGTTTCTCAAAAAATCTCACAAAGGCTGGCTCATTTAATAAGGATGCCAGAATCTGTTCAAAGGCAAAAGACCACTCGTGGTCCCCTCTCGAACTCTGTGCTCTACTGCCTTCAGCCTGCTCAGAGCTGCTTTCCTCCTGCCCTTTGTTTGGGACTTCAGCAGGCAACTCCGTAACGGCAGCTGAACATTTGACTGGTGTCACTGGACTCTGCAGTCTTCTGCCAACTTCTTCCATTTTCAATAGGAGGCTGGTAACCACTGCTATAGCCCGATATAACAGCTCCTCCTCAGGGTCTCCGTGGAATAGATTGTACAGGGTTTTTGAGAACTGGATGAACTGTGACTACAGAGAGATACAGAGGAAACTATTCAGAGAAGAGCAACACAACTCTCCTGCTTCACTGCTTTCAACCCTGGACTGCTGTCACTAGGTGCCTAGTACAACAACAGCTCTGATGACAACAGGGACGTGGACTAGCCTTGATAAACCGAGGTATGTCTGAAAGTTCCTTTCTACGTGAACTTACAGTTACACTAGTTTAAAAAAAAACAAGCTAATGATTAATTTGAAGGCCTGAAATTTAAGGGATCCTATGAATCTTTTGGAAAACTACTAATAAGACTTAAAGGATAAACAGCAAACAAAAACTGACTCGTGAAAGACTCAGACATAGGCAGTTTTACCTGATTCATCCTTGGCAGATCCTTAATATTTTCTTCTTTTTTAAGAAGTTCATCTTGCCACTGCTTCAGATATGCCTGAATATCAACCTTCCCCTTCCCTACTTGACCAAAAAAAAAAAAGAGCAAACATGAACTAAGACCTCCCCCGAGGGATGATGAGCAAAAGAACTGGTGTCCTCAGTGCCATTCCTTCTTAACAGAGTTGTGGGGCCTAGAACTAAACAGGACCAGAGTTTACATTACCTCCTCCTCCCAAGCACTACATTTATAAAAGTGGGTATAAAAGTGGGTATAACATTAGCACTATGCTTAAGATCACTCAAGACAGCATGATATTAATTACTATACTTCCTCAACATACACTTTCCCAGCTCCTCTCCCCCAAAAACACATGGTTACCAACTGTGTCTTCAGGATTCTCTACCTTTTTCTGGGCTGCTCTTCAAAGCATCACTTTCAAGACTATCTGCAGTAGATGAAACTACAGTTTATGAGGAGAAAAACAATTTGTTATTTCTTTGAGAAAGGAAGAGCAAATGCTTCATTTATTTTTATCAGAAATTCCTTGATTAAGAAGCAAGACCCTCATGGATCCCTGTGTAGTCAACACAGATTAGGCCAAGAAGAAACTGCATGGTCAGATTTGTACAATTTCAAACATTAACATCAAATGTACATCAATACAAACAAACATCAAATGTACAACAATAGCAACAAACACCACGAGCCACAGCAAGGCTGGAGATCAGAAAAGAAACTGCAATCACATATACCATCAAGCAGATAATCCTGATAATGCTTGTGGCCATGTGTTGAACTGTGAGTGAGAACAGTACCCATATTACAGATATGCTACTTTTGGATAATTTATAAAAACTGAAAAGGATCTGCCCTCCAAGCAAGTAAAAAGGCACAGCTTTCCAAAGAGAATGCTTTATTGACTCCATAAATGTATACCTCACAAAATTTTTTCAGCACATATGTTTTAAAATGGAAGCAAAGGATTTTGAAACCCTGGCATACGTGCATCAAATAATTATGGACTTGGATATCAAAATCCTTGAGGCAGGAAATATGCCTTTATGCCTTGAATGCGAAAAGGAAATAGCCAGCACTTCAACAAATAAAGCAAGGCAACAGAAAGGTTGCCAACTACGATGAAAAATACTGACCAGATATTCCGCCCTATTTCCATGTAAATGCTTGTGGCTTTTGAACTCTATCATCAGACATAAGCAGTTCAATTCAGGACAAGGATCTCTGTTCTTTGTACAGTGACTATTGAAATGACCTGTTACTGAGGCCTGCTACCACAAACAGTTTGTATGTTCATAAATAGTAATTAAAACACATATTCCTAAAGAAGAACTGCTTTAAAGAAGAATGCCTACCCACAAAGAAATTCTACCCTATTAGGTATGAAAATACAACTATCTAGAGAAGATCTTCACATAGGATTCATGTCAACAGTGACATGATTTGCTGGAAGAGATGATTTCAAAACAGCAGTTGAAGGCTTTCTGAAGAGAGCTCCCCGTCTTTCAGCACACAATAATTAATAGAACCCTTCTGATACTTTATGTGCAAAATCAAACATAACACAAAGCTTACCACTGAGCTGGCTGAAGTGGATCAGTTCTTCTTTTGAAAGATCATCACCTTTGGAAGGGCTTAGAGATTCTACTTCAGTAAAAGCTGCAATAAAAAAATTAATAAATTGTTTTCAGGGCTCCCAAGAATTACCAAAACAGTAAAAGAAAACAAAAGCTTTGTACAGACATATTGTCCCTAAGAACAAAGCAGAAATAGTGTTTGAGCAGATTAAGTCCTTCCCAAAGGATACATTACTCTGGAAGAACTATACATCTGTATTACAGCTTTGGGATAGTACTGTAGCCAGTGACAGTGACAACAGGAAGAAAGGTAAAGCTAAAAAAAAAACCCAAAAAACAAACCAAAAAAACACACAAAGATGATAAAAGACAGGAACAGCCCTCCCCAAATGCCAATGCTTCTCACTTACCTGGAGGGATGTGTAACTTAAAAAGCAGCTTGAGTTTCTCAGTGAAACTTCCATTATACATGATATCTGTTAGAGGAGAGAGGCAAGAGAGTCTGTTCAACTGGACCAAACTTTAAAACACCCTGTTAACCTAAACAATTGCAAAAGGGAGGTTGGAACTGGACATACGTCCTATCTTACTCTGCATATACTTAGAGATGAAGGTTAAGGGTGGCAACACCCCTGCAGCTGAACCTGGGGTTTGTCTACACTGAGGAAAGAACACTGCTTTATGACATTTCATCATACTATCCTATTCTTAAGTATGTCTGAACATCTAGAGAAACACAAAAGCATCTCTCTTCAACAGACCGTAACACACCTTCTGTAATGAGCTAAAACTGTGGTTACAGAAGAAAGTACAGCCAGAGCACAGAATAATGTCTATCACTTATTAAAATGAAACCACAGAATCAAATAAATATATCACTAATGTCTTCTCAGCATTTTCCCTTAAATTTTTGCTTCCTGCACAATAGCACTTTGAAAATAAGATGAAAGGAATACCGCAATAAGTCTAGACAACTTTCAGTTCCCCAGAGATATCAGGCATTGGCTATCTTGCATGATCTGTGTATGAGGTGGTTGACTGTGAGGAAGCGCTGATCATCAACCAAACAGGTTGGGCAATACGGTCATGCTATTTCCTAATTTTCTGATATTTTGATGGTAAAGCCATTTTTAAATATAATCTCAGATGGGAAATTATTCTCCATGGGATTAATGTTTCAGAAAAGTTACTGATTTGCGAAGCCTGATGTTAGCCATTTCATGGTCAAATATAGACAAGCAAATCAGGGCACAGTTCTCCAATTAAAAGCTCTTATCATCCACCTAAAGAATGTAGCACCCACTCTCAAACTTATAAATATACTCTGAGCACTTGACTTGCTATTTAATCTTTGCATTTAATATTATGCCATAAAGATAACACTATTTCAACCCTAAGTTAAGAGACTTGTCTCCTTAAGCTTCTTAGATATAGCATGGAAGGAGATACACAGAAGCATTTCCAGGACTCCTCCCAGGACAGCATTCCCTTGTCAATGTGCTATGTACGCGCTGTTCTCATACCAAGAACACAGGCAAATTGTTTGAAGTTTATAAGGCAATCAGAGTTCTCATCCATAAGTCTGAATGTCCACAGTGCAAGTGAGTCTCTGTTTGCACAATGAGACCACGGGCTCAAGAGATGACAGAGAACCCTGAATTGCTGGCAATCAATCCGATACTGGTCAAGATATGGCAGACTGGCATCATGGTGTTGCAGGACAGGACTATTTACATTCCAATAACAGGAAAGAAAGTGCTCCTTCTGCAAAGGAAAGGCAAAATGTTAGATGATATGAAAGGACAATTATCTCTCTGGGTGAGAGACGTGGGATGTTAACTATGCCACTTGGTTTAAAGTTGACATGCAAAACATACATGCTGAATCCAGCTTTCACCTGGAATTGTTAAAATTGTTACACACCCATAGTACAGTCCACCATTAAGATGGATGTTTGATAAATGAAGAAAACAGCACATTACCTTGAATAATTCATAAAGCTCTTCAAGGTCACTAGGACTGAATTTTACATCCTGGGACACAACACGTAGCTGAAGCAAAATTAAGAGAAAATTAACTAAATGATGAGTCTTCCCATCTTTGGAATAGGCCTGTAGAATAAAGTTCTGGAAGACTTAATATTATATTAAAAGATGCAGTTTGAATATTCCAGGTTTTGGCATGTTACAGTTAGGAGTAAGAAGAGAACCTCTATTTTAAAAGCAATCAGAAGATGATGGACTGGAAGAAATAATTTCTCACAGAATGCAAGTCACATTATTTGCATACACTGAGCCTACACTGAGACCAAAGAGACAAAATTTGAGTGCCAAATTATTTACAATGATGCAACATATAGTTTCTTTTATAAAAGACAAATGCACATTCAGTCCTTACCACTGAAGCTGAATCCCCATTTCTTTAACAAAAAAAAAAAAAATCCACAGCTTTTAAAATCAAATTTAGCTGCAAGACCAGGATCCATCTTCATGATAGATATGTTTTATAAAACAATATACAACAGTTAAAATCTTGGTGCAATCAACAGCATTTAGTATCATTTGCTACAAGCCACATTTAGTAAAGAATGAAGCACTGCTTCTTAAGTACACCATTATTATCACCAGTTATTGGAATTGGAATTGAAGAAAACAGGCAAACAAAGGAAGGTCCTTGCAACCCTCGCCTTCATTTAGGAGTCTGAACTTTAAGGATGATGGCAGCTAAAGAGTTGCCACACCACGCATACATTACAGGACACCTACACACACCACAGACACAAAAAACAACCTTTGTTAAATTTCAGTACAATAATCTCTTCAGTGACATTTATGATCACTTCCTAGAGCAAAAATGCAGTGACATTGTTTTATTGTAGCGCTATGGGCATTTCACAGTGCTTTATGTCTCTAAGAAAAACGCATTAATAATTTAACAACAGCTGAAAGAAATATAGGTCAGTCTCTTCCAATTAATGCAGAACATCAAGAGATATGCTAGCCTTTAGAAGCAGTCTGTGATGTCACTTGTAACAAGAGCAGAAGGTCATGCTGTGATTCACAGATTGAAAACATCACAGGCCAAGACCTCAGTTAACAGACACCCTGCAGATGAGAGGGATTTCAACCTATAAATTGATTTACTTGGCCTTAGAAAATGCAGCTCATCTCAGAATTTTCTAAAAGGGGATCAGAGGAAAGGGTTGAGCTCTCTCAAGACACTCACCACATTCTGCTTGGTTGTAGCTTCTAGTGCCTGGATAACATAAAGCCTGTTCCTGCAGCGCATGCTCTCAACATCCTCGTATCGAATATCGCCATATCTCTACAGGAAAAGTATAGTTCTGTGAAATCAACTGCCACTAGACACATCTAAGCAGATATGTTTATCTTTCTTGCATCTAAGCATCATACAAATACAGATATGGAAACAAAGCAAGATCCCAGAAACTCAGCAGAGAGTCATTCGTTACAGCACTAGGATTTCCCCTAAACAGTGCAACTCTTAAAAGGGTAAGTGTTTCAAAGAACGATGGGGAAAGAAAAGAAACTCTGGAGTAGTTCACTGTAGATGGGAAGACAAAGGAAGGGACCTTACACTGTTTTGGCTCTATATCCAACTGCAATTGGTTTTCCTCATTGGCTTTGAAAAGCAAATCAGCTTTATGAGCACCCCAGAGGAGTTATATTGGATATTAGAATATTATACTCCAAGAGAAGTTACACTGGATATTAGGATATTTTCTGACTAAAGGTAGAGAAATACTATAATAGGCTAAAGTTGCTGCAAGTTCTCTTTTTTAGAGAGCTTTAAGAACAAGTTAGCACATTTTTCAATGATGATCTGGGTGTGCTCTGGGCAGGGAGTTGAACTAGATGACCTCTGAAATTCTCTTCCAGAACTGAATTTCTATGTTTCTATGAAGACCACCAGCAGTATACTTCAGTCCTGGAAAAAAAGGGAAGCAGAGCAGAAACTGCACCTCTGAGTCATAACTCTTTCACTGGTCTGGCTCCTGGGCATTGATATTGTGCAACGGCCTCAACAAGAATATAAAAAAGATGTATAATCTAACCCTGAATTAGTACAGTAAATTAAAAGCTACATGTTCTTCCATTCAGTAGTTAAACATGGCTTCTTCATACCAGATTAGATTGTAAAAGAATGAATCTTCCATTTGTGCCTGAGTCATAAAGGCATAAAACGGAACATCATTTTAAAATTCAATTCCATATCTTTTCACTTTATCTCATTTATCTTCCTAATACCCATGTGAAGCAACAGTATCACACAGAACATCTCTGCTCACTTGTTTACGATTAGTAACTAGACCTATCTGCGGGATGACAACTCCTTTACAGCAATCCTCCCATTTTGAAATTTATTTTCATTCCACAGTGATATGAAAAGAAAACCTCTTACTAAAACAGAATTATGGTGAAATGAACCGTCTGGTCAAAATGGGAAGTGAGAAATTGACTCTTACTTTGCATCAACAGTTCTCAAACAAGAGGTTGTGACACTTACGAGCCTTGCAGAAATTCACTTCAACTGAAGATACAAAACTTGCAGCCAGAAGAGGCGTCACGAGATAGAAATGGGGATATAGGCCTAAGAGCAGGGTTGCCAACTCGGGAGCAAGAAATTGAGGTTCAAGGTTCTGCCCAACTCAGTGTTTAAAAACTATACCAAATTACAGGCTACTTTCTTGGGCCAACAACCTGACTGCAAATGCAGAACAAGAAAGGCAGCTTCTTTTGCATTCTCTGGTCTTTCAGTAATGATTTCATCTTTGTGAAAGCTTCAGCTTCCACTTCAAAATGCAACACACAACAGTTCATTACTGACCACCTCTATTCTTTAACCTGCAACCATTCCCCCTCACTACTATGAGATCTCACCATGACAAGAAAGACCCAAAAGAGTGTACAATTCTTCTTACAAGGATCTTAAAGTGTTTTACAAATATGATCGATCAGCACAACATTCTTGTGAAACAATAGTGATAGCAGAAAAACAGACATTTTACATGATTAGCCCAATGCTATAGAGAGGGTTCAAGAGAACTGATTCTTGCCTTTTGCTCTTCCTACTAAAGCAAAGTCCTTTTCTCTGTGAGAATCAAAAGAGAAAATTCGATCCCCCTAAATTACACCAATAACAGCTACTTAATTTTTTCTTAGTTAAGACCAGGACATTTTTCCCAAAGAGATGTATTATGGCTCTTTCGCTGGAAACACACGATTGAGAGTCAGAAAGAAGATATCATAGGGATAAAAGAAACAGGCTAATAGAAAAAAACAAATGAACAAATCTTTTTCTCTCAGCTTGCCTTTCATTTCAGATGGACTGAGCAGAAACTTAAAACACAAACCTATCTAAAAATGGATAAATACCCTGGATCTAAACCATGCCAAGGAAGGAAATGCCTCGTGGATATCTGAGGACAAAAGGAGAAGAAAAAACTGAAGTTATTTCCTCCCCAGTGCAGAGCTGCAAAAGCTAGACACTGCAGAAACCAAAGTTACAAGTTAAAAGGAAGTGGTAAAAGATCGTAATTGCCTTTTCTTACCAAACACATCTCAAAATGTCCATTTCATCGGTACAATGAGCTAATCAAGCACACCCAGTTTCCTGCATTGGCTGCTATGTCAAATGTTACCACTACCTGCAAGATGCAGTAAGCAGTCTCAAATTAGTAACCGCAAGGGCTGCTTCTCCTGTACCTTCAGTTTGTCATTTAGTTGACAGTGTACAGGGACTAAGACAGTGAATGAGGCATGCCAACACAGGAACTATGAAGCACCCAAGAAACTCTACTCTGAAGCAGCCTACCAAGCACACTTCAGGTGGTTAAAAAAAAAATCAAAACAACACAAAAACAAACCTATCCCATAACCCAACCTACAAGGTTTTCAGCGAGGCTCAGCAAATTACAGAGCCCAATCTATGCCAGTCTAGAAGGGTCTTCTACTTCGCTAGTTCGTGCAATGCAGCTGCAGTATTTTTAAGGTAGCCCATGAATTGCAAATACTGCATGTGATGGAAAAACATACCCACAATAAGAACACATACTTCATTTGACTCTCGGATCAAATCAGTAATGTCCACTTTTGGGTGGTCACTCTTTGTATTGCTGAGGTTGGAGCCCTGCTGCACAGTTGGAGGCAAGGGACTATCTTTGTTGGTGACACTGTCAAAAAACCTGCATGAAGCAAACACAGCAAGAAATAGCTAGTCCCAGTTTATCAAAACAAAATGATCACATCAGCAGTGAACAGCAAGCAGGATATGGGAAACAGTCAGCAAGAACCTTAGCAGGAGTGGCATGCATATGCAGTAACAGTACCACAGATACACAACACTGGAATTGGCTACCCAGAGAAGGTTGTGGAGTCTCAAACCTTTGCGGTTTTCAAGACCCAGCTAGACAACAACATGGCTGATGTGATCTAATGCTGGTAATAGTCCTTTTCGAGTAGAAAACTGGATTAGAGACTTCTGGAGGCCCCTTCCAACCAAGCATTCCCTGGTTTTCTGATCCATCTAGGAGATGAGCAATGGTGTACTACATAACCAGGAGAGAGGAATGGAGACTTGTGCTGGACTGTGAACTATGCAATCTCAGTTCCCTCAGGTGCAGAAGCCAAGACATGCCTGATATGCACCTATTCATCACACATACATCAAAAGCCTAAACAGTCCCTTTATGGAGGTCAGCCAATGCCTTTGCCAACGTTGAGGAACAGAAAGAGAGAAACATATCTACTGAGCAACAGCTTCCTTTTTCTTGAGGAGAAGCAGACTATTGTAACGATTTATTTAAATATACTGGAATGCTGCTGGCTGGGTTAACTGTGCAACAGAAGTGCTACAGCCAGATAAAATGTTGAAAGCAAGAGTTCAAAAGGAGTTCACAACAATCATCATAATCTTGGGTTCTAAGAGCATTGTTTGGATCAAGTGAAAATTAAATTTCACTCTACTTTCATATTTTAAATTTTAATGCATTTAAATTGGGTGAAAGTACATTTACTACTGGTGTTTTTTTAAATGGTAAAAATTTTAAATGAACACAGTTAGGTTTTACAATAAATACCAGGCTGCATGGTCTCTTATAAAAAAAATACATTTTACTCATTAATTCAGTAGTTCTTACCCTGTTCAAACATTCAATATTTAAAAGTCTGGTTAAAAGGAAATTCTTACTATTAGTGTATAGTAATTATAACTTGTGACTCATATGGCACAGTTTCAGCATCGTGTTTGCTATTCTAATATTCAATGACACATAATCACAGCAGCAGCAGAAACAACCAAATTTAGGAAGGCAGTGAAGCCAATATTGTGCACGTTTTTCTTGTAAAGCATTGCTTAAGAATGCACTTTATGTTGCATATTTAACTTTCTTCAAATACTAATACAGAATAACCATCTGCTCATGATTGTCCCCAACAATTTTTTTTGTCCCATATGTATCATCAGCTATTAGCAACAGAGGAGCTAGTAGCCTGAACTACAAAAACAGACTTGTGAAACAAGTTGTTACTAAGCTGATGTCGGAAATGTTTGAAAAAGTCTACCATCCTCTAGATTACCTGGTCATTAAGGAAAACCACCTTCAATAAGTGATAACAATTTCAGACAAAAAAACACCTAAGGTTTTACTTTAAAATACATAAAATGGCAATGGTTTTAGACGTTTAACGGAGGATCGGATTTCCAGAGGAACCAGGTGCACTTCCAGCCCCCCTTCCAGAATTTCAACCCCCCTTCCAATTCCTTAGAAGCGTTTGGAAGTCTTGGCCAGATGTCTTCTCAGCTGCCCCCACAATGACATATCTATCTGCTACACTGCCTACATGGATAATAGTTACACTGATACCTGTTGAGAACAGTCACAGCTTCTGCATCATCCTTACAAGTCAGCAACTTTTCAATGTTGTAGTCCAGCACTGTGAGGCCCAGCTGCAAGATTGCCTTTATTCCATCATAGAAGAAACAGTCCACCACATTGACTGCACTTTCAATAGGCAGCACACTGATAAAAAGGGTAAGGAACCAGGAGAGAGAGACCGAGGAGAAAAAAGTCATGTCCGTCATGTGATCTGTCAACTGAGGCAGATGAACCCTGATGAGCTCCTCAAACACTGCCTGATCTACCAAGGCACCTGCAGGGAGAGGACAACAAAACCACCACCCAGACCTTAATACAGAGAAGCATACTTTCCTCAGAGTGCCGGCCGGAAATAGAAACCCTATCCTACTGCAACTTTGTTATAAAAACAAACACAGGCCTGGCTGCATGGCATCATCAACTCCATCCCCTGTGCTGGGAGCCATGCACTCAATGCACTGGTCCAGAGCCTACTGCATGCTGTGAAGTACATTAGTACTTCTGTGGGTGTGCGACTACTGATGATGATTCTCCTGACAGATGATACATCCTCTCTGCAATGAGAGAGAAGTTTCATGTGCAATTTTCTCCTAGCATATACATCTGCAAACACTGAGTACTGGATCAAAGAATAAGTGTGGGACATGGAACAACTACTTTTCCTTTATTTAAGCTGTCTAAGTTTCAAATTAATAGTATGAATTTCAGACAAAATTCCAAGAGAAGAGTGTAATAGTCTAAACAACTGCTTCCTGAGCAGTCACCCCTAGAGCAATGACAATATTTGAAAGTCACATCTACTCATGCTTAAGGAGGGTCTAGGGATGTTGTGTTACTCTCATTTTCTACTTTACAATACTGAATCACACCCAAAAATTTCTCTCCAATGTTCAGGCTTCAGGTCATTCCTTAACACTTGTTCTCAATCAGTGATCATTTATATTCAATTCCAGACAGATAAAAAGACAGAAGGATATTACCAATAATTCGGCGATTGAAATAATCAGGTAGCATTCTTTCACAGACAGCAACCAACAGCCAGAATGCTTCCTCCTCTTTAGCATACAGCAGAAGTACTGATGTCAAAATATTCATTGCCTGTAATGTTTAAACAGGAAAGGAAGCATTTACAAGAGAAGATAGCGAAAACACAACTCATATTTGTCAGGTATTAAAATTCATATTTCTGAAGGCATTTTACAGCATGTATCCTTAGACTGGTAGGATAAATTACAGCTGTATCCACTTTAAGAACCTTACCTCAGTATCATCACATGCAGAGTATTTAAGCTACAGAAAACTGTAAGTGTTAGAAGTCTAGCAGAGATACAGAGACATAAATTCAATAGACATGGCAGCATTTAACAGCAGATTCAAGTACAAAGTGAGAGCTGATGTTATATAGTGGGATGAAATGAGCAATATAAGTGAGTCACGGAGCAAGAAACCATAAATATTTGTGTTATTGGTTTTATGAGGTGCCACTATACTGCTACGATGAACTAATGTTTAGACAACCAACACTAAGGGTCTCAAGACTGCTGTACCTGACAATATCCAATCTGGGGATTCCTGTATGCATAAGCTGTAAGGACTCTCCTGAGTGCAGAAATTCCTGTGTCACTTTGAAAAGCAGGATGCTCAGGTAAGGAACGACGCAAATCTCGTTCAATTTCATCAGTAGCTAAAGTGCATGTTCCTAAGGACTTTTCCACCAACTCAGTGTAATAACCAGGGTTGGATGCCATATCATTTACAGCACCTGCCAATACATTTTATTGCACATCATTAGAGGACAGTGGTAAAGTATCTACATGATTCTCTGCAACTTGTATAAAACCTTTTGGTGACCACCGAAGTTACACACCTCATGAATCTCCAGATATTAATGCAGTCTTATATCAGAGTAATTCTACTGAAATTGATGGGATTACACCATAATAAAAACAGAAAAGCAATATAAAATAAGGCTTAGAGTAAATCTAAGTCACTTTCCATTATAAACTTGATTTTGACTTGTTTCTTTTCCTCTGTTCCACTTTTAAAAAGCTTCTTTTTACCTACAATTTTGCCTAAATTCCTGGCAAACACAATAGCTTACTCTCTGTAAAGCTGGTAAAAGATTACACAAAACTAGGCAAAGGACTGAAATTTATCTATAAGTACTACCCAAAAATTTTTTGCCAACACCATCCAAGACACAGAGATATCAACCTGGTAACAGAAGTATAAATGCCTAGGTAAATGCTCAAAGAACGCTAGCAATGATAAACCCATGTTCCCATGTCCTCCAAAAGAACTACCATATATAGGCCAAGAGAATAGGCTAAAATTTATTTGTTATGATAAACAGCTCCTTCTAGAAGGACAGCAGAAAGCTCCACCCAGGGAAACAGAGAGAGAATAGATAGCAGGGAAGGTGCTGGGTGGCTCCTCAAAATCTGCAGCTGATTTTCTGGGTCGGACACAGCCTTCCTATGAGACTCTGATCAAGTCAGCAGTTGCTGCTTTTGTAAGTGTTGCACTGAATGGGAGTAAAAAGTGAAAAGAGTTGTTGTAAAGAAGTGCCTTAATTCCCTGGACTTCCATTTCCACATGGCAAGTACTCCGACACAGGTATGTTTTACGGAAGAAAGCCACAAAAGCCCTCAGTGCTTCAGCTAGAGATCCCATATATGTGAGTAAGTCCACGGTCCCTGTAAGTCTCAATCTTTGTACCAAGCAATACTGTAGAGCAAAAAGCCGCTAATGCTGGGGCCAAATTCTCTGCCAGAAAAACACTATTCTTCTGGGAATGCTATCCTCTCAGAAAGCTTAAATCAAAGCAAAATTAAAAACAGTCCCAAAAATACGTTTTTCTTTTAAGCAAGTAAAGAGGCTTTGCTGAAACTGATTGTCCCTTTGAACTTTAACAATACAACGCACAGTCTTATCACCATTTTTCACCTGAGTGTGTGGTAAAAACACAGATTCAGGTTTAGTTTGAATCAGTGCAAAACAGTATAATTTTATCTATTATTTTGAAGTGTTCTTCTTTAGAAAGATCCAGATGATTTACTGCAGGTAAAGGCATTTTTTGGACAGAATCCGTCCAGTCAGTATCTAGAACATTCATATAGCAAGAGTCTACAAAATGAATGAATTATACTCGTTATGCAATACCTGAGAAGAGCAGCCAGAGCTCTCCTCTTAAGGTCTCTGGAATCCCCCTTACAACTAGGTCTCGAGTCTTCTTTGTCCGAAACATACTGACACCATGTCCACGTTCAACAAAGAGAATGTTCCAGGACTGTTCTTTCATTTTTTCTTTCAACTGTGAATAGGTAAAACAAAAGACCAGTAAGTATACTGGAAGATTTTCTCATGTTTCAGAGGACAGAGACAAATTTGCTCTATGTAACATTCATATAAACTGGAAACAGCAGCTGTGGTATCAGTATTGGTATCTGAAAACAAAACTGGTGCAAATCAGAGCAAAATCTAATCTGTGTATAGAATAAATTTTGTGTACAGTTGCCCCAGGCCATTCTCTCACATGACCTACTATTCTTTTAAGAACATTATTATGAGAACACCTATACTAGATCAGACAAAAGGTAAATCTATCCAGTATCCTATCGGATAGAAACCAATAGTAACTGCCAAAGAAGAGCAAAGTCAAGCAAACATCAACTAACTACTCCTCCATCCTCTAGCAAATTCAAGCTCAGGAACTTCCTGAGCAGAGGCAATCTGTCTGAATTTAAAAGCCCTCAGCAGTTTTTTCCCTGCAAATTGCTTTCCTAATTCAAATAAACCTACCACCTTCCAATGTCACTTGAGCCCCCTAGTTCTTGCATTGAGGCAGCAAATCTTCATGGACTTTCAGCTTTTTCAAGGCACTCATAAGTTTACAGACCTTTTCCTTGCTCCCTGCTCTAGAATGATACCAATCAGAAAAGAGCAATAACTGTATGCAAGCTGGATTTTCATTTTAAATGACATCATCATCATCATCTATTTGTTTTAGAGTATTTATTATTCTGCTAAACTGATTTTTTAAAAATCAATGGGTAGACAGCTCTGTTTGTTACCTTAGATTGATCCACTTGCAGCTTTGACACCACATCAATAAAAAAATACATAATTATCAAAGGACCATGAAGTGCTAGGGGTTGAAAAGGAGTGAATTAACAGTAGTAAGGCAGTAAGACAGCTAACTAGCAACTGCACAGACAAATTCTGCCCCCAAAGTTCTCCTGTTGCATTCCAAAACACATTACTAGTATAACGGATAAGAAAATTCAACATTTAATATAATTCCTGTGGCAAAAACCTAGATGTACAATATAACTTCCTCTTGTAAGATTCTTTGCCAGATATTTCTGTATATGTGTGTGTAAATACATACACACACATGCAAATATATAAATAAGTATCTATATAAATATATACACACACGTATGGATATGGATGTGTGCATGTATATATATACACACACACACGTGTGTGTGTGTGTGTGTGTGTAAACAACAAAATTTTCTTGATGAAGAGTAAATCAAGTGAAGAAGGAAAAAAGATGAAATTGAGTGAAAGCAGTAGAAAAGAGAACCAGGAAAAATAGGAAGAAGAGAAGGCTGAGATTGCTTATCTGTGGTAGCAATTTTCTCTGTGCTAATTTGAGAGCTTTAACAAAAAAACATGAGAAAAAATATTTGGCCATGATGGTGCAATGTAATTAAACAAGTGACTATTTGTATACAAAGTCAACTCACACTGTCACAGACACCTGCTTAATCATCTGGATAAATTAACATACTTTGCTTTCAACATATCTACGAACTGTTCTTTGGTAACAGCAACAAACATATACTAACTCTGATAGAGATGAAACAAGATCCCACAGACACTCAACAGTCAAAGCAGGCTGCTCTCCTTTTCTCATTCATCATGATTTGGTGCATTATATTAGTTTGACAGATTTGGAACAGAGTGGGTACAAACGGTGGAAAGCAAATACAGGGATAGCATGGCATCACTGTCATTATCCTGCCACAGCTTCTCAATCTTTCCTCAGTTTATTTACATGAGCTCCAAACAGAACTAGGGTAGAATCAATAATCAGGAAAACACGTGGGAGAAGGAAGCCTAATTAGATTGAGGGGAACTACTAGCTGAAAATACTTATGCACATATGGGTTTTGCATTTAATCAAATATTTATCAGTGAGAAAGAACATTTTACAACTTAGCAATTTCTGTCAAAATGCAAGACTATATTGTTTGTAAAACCTGCTTCCCAGAGTGAAAACCGGCAAAAATTCCTTAATTCAAACAAAATTCAAGTTACAAGCATTTTGCCTGAAGAGTAGGAGAGAGTGGAGAGGACAGAAGTAGTGAAACAGATCCTTTGTAAGGTACAAGACTACTAATAAACTATTGATTATGCACCTTAAAAGCAATTAAATTTCTCTGAAGCAGAGGAACTGATGATCAGAGGTCCCAATCCATGAGAGGCTCCAGGTCTGAGACAGGGTGAACAGTACTGCTACATTTTCTATATATGCAGCAGTAAGACTCAACATTGTTTAAGCAGTTAAAGGTAATCTGCGAAAAGGAAAAGTAGATTTTGCTCAATTTTTTTCAACATGCTGTAAAAAGTAGGACTGAAAAATCCAGATTCCTGTCATTCCTGCACAAAAAAAGTGGGTTTATTTTCTGAAATTTCTAATATCAGAAATTCTATATTGATTATACCCAATTTTGCTTAAAGACTAATTTTAAAATAAAACCTTTCTGCCCTCTTGCACACATTATGGAGAAGCAAAAATAATACACCATGCTGCAAACAGAATAAAAAAAAATAAACATTATCCAGAGCATGACTTTGGTAGACAGAAGTGAAGAAGGAAGCAACGAAAAAATTAAGTCAACTGCCTGATAACATCTCCTTGCTCCCGAAGAGTTTGTAGTAACTTTGTATCTTGATAATTCAGACCGATACAAAACACGTTCACTATCACAAAACAAACAGCCACCTCCCCCTGAGGGAGTGGAAGAGCAGGAGGAATTTGCTCCATGAAGATAAGGCATATCATTATTAAACAAGATGAGCAGAAAATCGAATGAAGCTATGAAGAAGCACCCTGTGGACTCAAAATACAGAATATGCAGATGAAAGAAGATTGGCAAAGCTCCAGAGGAAATCAGCAGCCTTGCTGGAATACATTTTGAATATACTTAAGTCCTTTCCAATTAGATTCCAAAAGCTGTTGGTCAGTTTATCCCTTACCATTTTAGAGTCTAGATTCTCAGCATCCTGAGGATGGTAGACTGTCATCAGGGCTTCTGTACTGACAGTTTTGCTGTTATCCCTCTGACCCATCTTTGACCGTCCTTCATCAAAATCCATTGGACTGTCAGAGTCAGAACTAGCTGCAACCTTAAAGAATTAGAAAAAAAAAAAAAGACATTAATAATGGTAGTCATAAATGCCAAGACCCTCAAGAAGAAGAATGGATACCAGATGCTGTTTCACTTCCAGACCATCATTTCTTATGACGCTTTTAAGTTACACATACCACGTACAGCACTGAAGTTTACACTTACATGAAATACATATTTGCATGAACAGACTTCAAACAAATGAAAAAACAGAGTAGTTCGTGACATGCACGGCCAAGTTTTCAGGAGACAGCACTTGAAAAATCCACCTCTACAGCCAAACACGTATTCATATTATGAAAGGACAAATATTCATAAGAATGAGAACTATTATAGATATGGAGGCCTGGTCAATCAGTCACCACTTAAGCTGAAAGAAAATCATTAATTTAAATGGAGCCATATACAGAACTATACAGAAATGCTTTACGGCACTTCAAAACCAGCATAAGAACCTGGATTGCTTTTCAAAACATGATGGAAAATATAGTAAAAGAACCGGAAAAATGACGCATTCACAGTAGCATTATTGGTCACTACATTCCCTTTCATATGGGCATAGTCATTTATTTTTCCACACCTTAAAAACAGAGCTACACACTTAGCAGGGTTTGTCAAAATAATACAGATATCACCCAAGCAAGGGCAGTCTAAAGCTGAATGCCCTTGAGCAGCAGACCTTATCACTCAGCTCTCCCAGGGCTGTGCTGTACCCTTATCAGCTGAGCATTTTCGCTGCTATCAAACTATTTTGCTCTTATTACTCATTTGTGCCTTTTAACCCTTCAGAATCGAAGTTTCAAGGTAGAGATTTTGCTGATACACTGATTAGTTTCTACCCAAAGCATCTGTGTGCTTCTCCACTCTTACAACTGTCATTTTAGAGGCTACGCCAACTGATTCTACTGAATTTTTCTGAGCTCTCCTGACCTCTCCCCAAAAGGAGGGGCTCACCCAGGCTACATCAATCTCCAGCTTATCAGGCACTCAACTTTATACATCTGCCACACATTCAGGTACTAGATTAGCAAGGGACAGCTAATCTTTGGGTTAACTGCAAGTATCTGTTTAATTCTGACCCATGGGCCTCAAACACAGAAATGTGCCTTGTTGGAAAGAGAGAAGTGACATCTCTAGCAATTCTTGGCATCTGCCGTCACAACATAAATATGAATATTCACAGGTATAAACATGCAAATTGTACTTTTTAATAAGTGAGTAAGGATATACAGGGTTCAAACATCGAAAATTTCCACTGTCAGTGGTAGAGCAGATTTACCCAGCATTTTCCAATGCATACTGAGTTAAGCTACCATAGACTGATCCTACAGTAAAGTCCTTTCACTCCAAACTAAGGCATGCCAAGGCAGCTAAAGCCTAGCGGCCTACAATCTACCCTGCATGTGACAGAGCGGGATGTTATAGAGGAAAGGTCTCTGTGAACTCACATGTCAAGGTAAAAGTCCCATTGACTTCAGTAAGGAACATGGTTCCAAATAAGGGGAACTCTTCAGGAGAGATACACAGAAACTGTAACACATAATGGTTGTTGGGGTTGTTTTGTCACCTGCTTTCTTGTCTCATGCATGTACAGATTTCTTCACATCTAGCAACCACCTTACAATCATTCCATCAACTTCCTGAGCCAAATAATCAGCTGGCAAAAACTGACACAGCTACGTATGATTTCACACCAGATTGATGGACTTTGTTTTAAATGTGAAGGATCTGAAGGTAAGAGATGGGAACATGATTTTAAAAAAGACTGTAAAATTCAAATTCAGACAACCTGAAATTTAGAGCTGAAGCAGACATTCTTGCTCATCTTTCACCTAGATTCAAGCTTTAACTATAAATATATAGCATTACATGGTGAAACATTGAAAACAATACATAAACTGTTAGTAAGACTAGACAACCTTCTTCCTATAAATAGGTAATAAGAAATTAGAATTAGCTAGGCAGTTACCTCTGTATTTATGATGCGTTGTGGACTTGAAGTTGCACCACATTTGATCCTGAGCTTTGCCACAAGCTGTTCAAAATCTCTAACCTCAGTGAAACGAAAAGCTGTTTTTCCTTTGGTACTAATGCTGACTCCCCTGTTGGCTGGATCTGCCTTATCCACTCCTACAACCTAGGGAAGCAAGGATACTTAAGTTAGGCAATCCATCTCAACAGATGTTATCCGCTTGCTTCCAAAAGAGAAGAATGGTTAAAAATACATCTGTATATGAAACAGTCCTACACAGCATAACACAAGCAGAATTAATAATGCAGGTGACTTAAACTCACCACTTTCAAGCACCGTGATCTGCAGCTCTTTTAGCATGAAGTAATAAATATTATGGGATAGATTTTCAGCAGATTAGCATTCAGGGTGCCAGCTATCTTTGAAAAGGTGTTGCTAGCTTTAAGTGCTGAGCTTGTTTGAAAATCTTGCCTCCTCCTACCCGCTGAAGCTGTTACTTTTTTTCTTACCATACAAGAACAGACAACACATGGCTCTTGTAGGTAACCAAGTGAAGCAGGTTTCACAGGAATGAATTTCCCTTTCAAAGACAGCTGTCATAACACATGATGGCTGGAACTGATTTCAATTGTCATGATGGAACAGTTACAAATTAGAGTTAATACACTTTATTAATGTAAGTACTTTGGGGGAAATAAACTCATAAGACAGTCATGAATAGCCAGACTGACTGCCTTTGCTGATGCTTTTACATCTCTACAGGCAAAGAGTGAAAGACCACTGAAGTGAAATAAGTCTGCAGTACTGTAGAATAAATAGTGATGGCCTGACAATCCCCAAGGGAGAATTTAGAGTCAATTCATTTAACACAATCTCTTCTTGTTTATCACTGTTTATGGAAGTCACTGTTGCTCGCAGGACTACAAATAGACAATCAAATAAACTGCATTTTCTGGGTTGGGAATGCCAAATGTATTGCTGAAATTAACTGAGTTACATCCGAAATTAATCTGAATAGGTAAACAGTATTTCCAAAAATTCTGCTCAAAGAAATAATTCATTTAAGACAATACAAAGAAGAACAAATTTTGGGCCAGGGTTACCTGCTATAACTACATTGACGTGGAACAATAGATCATACCAAGTGAGAATTCACCCCACTGTGTCAGGTACCTTTTATGTCTACATCAGGCAGTACGCACAGACAGTACATAGAGCAATTACAGAACCTGGTAATTTCTAGGCTACTTTAAAACATGTCTGGGTGCTTCTGAAAAGCCTGTAACATTGAAAGACTGAAATGTGGCAATGTCCACAGATCACATGCAGTGAAGACATGGACAGAAAAGGTTTTCTTTTCTAAAAGTTATTCCACAGTCTAACTATAGTACCCTGTAGAACTACAAATGAATGCTGTGTCATTTACTTTATGGTCCTTGTTCTATCTGTTGAGAATGTCAGCTGTAATGGCATTGATATTTGTCCATTTAAGACTGTCAATGGATTTCCCTATAGACCTTTAAACAGACAGCACTGCTCAACTACTGAAAAGAGAAGACTTGAACCAGTGAGCTAAGGAAGAAAGATGGCAGACCAACTACCAGTCTTCAGGATCCTCTACCTTCTCCAAATCTTTACTTTTTAGCATAAGAATCTCTCATTAACTCAACCTCAAGAATTAAGTATAAGCTTTTATTTTTTATTTTTTTTAAAAGGTACTAAAAATTTGGATTCTGTACCCAGCTATAAAAATCAAAGCAGACAGAAAAGGCAAAGAGGATATAGGGAAAAAAGCTGAAACATGAAAGCAGTTCTATAAGCCACAGGATTCCTACGTGCAGTATCCAGGAAAGGGGAAATGTACGACATCAAGTAAATTAAGCAGATTCTAATGAAAATCTGTACTGAGAAAAATAAATTACTACTCTGGCATTAAACTACACAAGTGCAAAACTCTCAATATAACTAGCTTTGGTTGTAGTTTGCATTACCTCTCTTAATGGAATGATTACACTGCACAAGCTGCCATCCTGGCTAGCAAAGCAGATGTAGTTTTCTGAAATGCACATTTTCCCATGGATGTTGAAATGACTGAAAGGAACCCATAAGAAGCACTCATGAACTTCCTTCAAAGTCTCTTCTTTGGGTAGCCTGAAGAATGCACTAAACTGCTCACTGTGGGCACGGCTCTCCAGGCCTCTAGATTGAAAAAAATAAAAAGTGAGGGAGGAGAGAGAAGAGGAAAACAAAAGAAGTTTAAAATCTCTTTACGCATATGAAAGTCAAAATGCCTTGGGAAAAGTCTAGTTTAAACAAGCACTACATCGCACTCTCCCATAATTTGTGGGGCTGGTCTAGACAGGTGCCACAAGTTCAACCTTTTGCTCTAACAGGCAACAGAGTGCAGGAACAGATCTATGTACACCCACTTAACAAAATAGTTAAATGCTTCACTAAATATTAATGGATTTAAGCATGTTCTTAAGTAGATGTCTCATTTACAATGTGCTTAACCTCATTAACTTAAAGATCATTTTTGAGACATTGAGCTTAAACACAGAGTGAAGCACTTCACTGAATCAGGGTCTAAAGGAGAAAAAAAATACTAATAGCCCAACCTGCTCTGCTTCCCAATCCATCAGAACAATCCACTTAAATCTAAAACAAGTTTTGGCTTGACAGAGGGTTAATTAGCTAGAAATGTAGCACATGTTGGAAACATCTGCCATGGGATAATTCTTCACAGATAACTGCAACCAGAAACAATGTTTTGGCAGTAGAGCAACATCCATCTCCAGCATTGCTACCAGACTGAAATATCAATTACCCAGGAAATATAGCCTAAAACAAGTTTAATTATCAGTGTAATAAACAACTAAAAATATTTTTTTTTAAATTGTGGGTGCAAGGGTCTTTAACTAAGAACTAATAAAATGAAGTTAGCAGAAAAAAAATACTGAAATGTATTAGAAAAATGCTTTATCATCTTTTCTGATTTGCAGATAGATAACATGCTTCTAACACATGTAGCCCCCTTTCTGTGAATTTAACTGTGAATTTAAGTTACCTGACAATAGACTTGCTTCTCTTGGTTACTTTTTACAGTAACTAGCTGTGGTCCATAGACCCACAGATCAAAACCTGAAAATTTAAATGAGAATTTGGACAGCCCCCTGAGGAAAAGGCAACATTTTCCTCAACAGAAAATAGAGTTGAAGAGGAACCATATATTTAGCATAAGGAATAACCACTCATGGACTAAGAAGGGAGGACTCTAAACAATAGGTTTTTTACAAACACATCTTTTACACTGCCCAAAATACTTCCACAACTACAGAATGCCATGCACCAATCTGCAACTCAGTGATTTTATTACTGATCTCCAGTGCTGGAAAAATCACACAGTTATTATCTACACACATGTATTAAATTATTTTTTCTCATCATCAGGTCTCTCTTTGGAGACACTGCAGCACCATTCTTGATTTTCTATACCTAACTGCTGCTAAAACACCTTTTAAAAATACAAGCTACTATACTCCCTAAGCTGAAACCTAGTGCTGAAGGTTTGATCCATTCCTGCTTTCATATAGATTTTTGATACTACAAAGTAACAATAAATTATAATGCCTCATATTGTTTTGATCCCAAATTTTAATAAGACACGTTTAAGAGAACACCAACTTTGTAGGCATTTGCATATGTCCCTGGGACAAGGACTTTCTTCCCCCATCTAAAAAAGTACTGAACACAGAGCAGACACTACAAATAATACACTACCTCTTGGTGATCTGCAGAGGGTCATGAAGGACTAGGTCATTTTCAAACGTCTCTTTGTCAAAAAGCCTCCTAACAGCATAGTTTGCCAGTTGCTCCATGAGAAGGAATGTTTCATTAATGTGCAAAAACATGGAAAAGTAGTGATCTTCCCCATGGGAACACACATGAATGCTTTCTGTCAGGATCACATTGGAAGTCTTCTCAAGTTTTGATATTTCATCCCAGGAGATAATGAGTTTTACTGAAAATATGAATATAAGCAGATGTGAATAACTTCTCTTTAGCTGCTTACCCTCATATTAGGCAAAGAAAAGCAGTAGACAACAGAACTAAATAAAAAGTAATTAAACAGTACAGTTAAATCATAACCAATTTAGAAAGGGCTACAAATCCACAAGCACAAAAAGCAAAGACTTTCTTCACAATTCCTATGAAATAATTCTACTAGCTAGAATTTTATAGAAAGAAATACATTAAAGACACAACATGTATGAAAATAAAACATTACATCATCTATTCTTTGCTCTAATGTGAAACTGCAAATTGCAAACAAACAGCATCATGTAAGCTGTCCTGTTTTAACAGCTTACCAATAGACCTTCTTAAAGTAAATTGATCATTTGTTGCATATTTAGAGGAACCATGCCTCTTAGCCATTATGAATGAGAAGTAGTTGCATGCATCTGCTTAGAAATTATCCTACTTTCTTAATGTTTTCTAGTTTTT
The DNA here is from genome assembly GCF_036417845.1 of Apteryx mantelli. Lineage (NCBI taxonomy): Eukaryota > Metazoa > Chordata > Aves > Apterygiformes > Apterygidae > Apteryx > Apteryx mantelli. The sequence goes on from NC_089990.1 coordinate 17,286,559, forward strand.
AATTATATACATTTGTTTGGGCAGTTCAAACTAATGTCACATAGAAAAAAAAAGGTGCAAATATCACCAGTATGTAGTACACCCATAGAAAAATTAAGTAAGTCTGTGTGTGTGAAGAACTGTAAACTTCACAGTCTGAATTCATCTGCAGCATGAACTAAAGATGAAGACCTTTATTTACAGTCAACTGCAACAGCTCTGCTTTCTCTCTGAAGCTTATATAGAGAAAGAACAGTGTTGTAAGTTTTCCAAATGTATTTATTCCCATAGAGTATTTTTAGTTTGCTTTTATTTTCTGTTCTGTGTTGAAATATGCTCATATGGTGAAATATGACATAGGACATAGAAAGAATTCTGTCAAATCTGAAAGATACATAATAAAATGTTAAGGGATTAGGCTTAGCATCAGGGCTTACTTACTTTCTGCTCCCAACAAAAATGAGTAAAAGCTAAGAAAGTTGGTACTAAGATAAAGCCATCCTTGACAAGGCACTCTGCCCTTCCAGTAACTGCATGAGTAATAGGTAACCAACTTCTCTTGCTCAGGTAATCCAAAACACTTTTCAAATTTCATAAGACCTTCACGAAACTTCTCAGGATCTTCTTCTTTTACAAAAGAACCTTTTCCCTCTTCAGCAATCAAACCCTAAAACAAAAGAACCAGTTACTTTATACGTGTGTCCTTGTGGGTAGGTGTCATATGTGCAGATGCATACATACAATACAGCATTCTCCTAAGAGGGTAAGTTTTCAAACAGGAAGAGTAGTCTGCTGATCAAAACACAGACCAGTCCAAATGAAATGTGCTATTTCTGGGTCTCCCACACAACCACAACCCCTCCCCATTAGGTCTCTCATACGACGTTAAGCAAGACACACATCCTCAGATTTCCTCATCTGAAAATGAGAGTATTTTCCTCACTTTATCACAAGAATTCCTAAATGTTTAGTATATATAAAATGAACAGTTACACCTTCACAAAAACTCGTATATACTTACTAAGCATTATCAACATATATTGTGAAATAATTTATCATCTTCAGTTTTAAATCACTATTCAAAGTCATCTGGACAGTGCTGTCCTTTGATATTCTAAAGAGGACATATTATTAGTGCACATTTAAAAGAAAAACAAATTTAGCCTCTCCCAGTTATGCCGCTTACTTACTCTTATCTTTCCCTGGACAAAGCTCGTAATATCTTCATTTGAATCAAATACAGATAAAGTCTTCATAACATTGTGTTCTAACCAGTCCCAGTGTTCTGTTATTTCTTCTCTGCTGGCTCCTGTTTGAAAGAGCAAGTTAATAGTACTTAAAATTAAAACGGATTTTAGTCACTTAACTAAAAAAAATTGTTAAATAGGACTCAAATTAATCAAGAGAAAACTCAGCGAGTTCTAGGTTCACAAACTAATTTAGATAAACAAGTTCAAATCACAGGTCTCAAATTTATTGTCCAACTCTTGTGTACATTAAAAATGTACACTGCTATGTTTTCATCTTTCAAGCTCTTTAGGCAGCTATATTTCCGCTCTATACATCAGGAAGCATCTCAGCTTTGTCAATACTGTGTGACTTATTGCAGTACTCTGACTTGGACTGACGAATTGGATCTCTCTTGTCTGCCTTCTCCAAGACCTTCAATTGAAGGTGCTCAGAACGGCTACCTTGCTAGAAGGTCAAATTTATAAAGTCCCTGTAAGAGCATCCAAAACTCAGACTGAGAGAACAGTGGACTTCTCCCTATCTGAAGTAACAGTGCAGCTCTCTCAGCACAGCAGTACCTCTCCAACACAGAGAGTAGAGCATCAATAGAACATGCCCAGTCTAATGAGTAGGGCACTACCCTGAAAGGTGGCAAATGTGTGATCAAATTCCTAAGACTAATAAGGAAATTAAATCTGGGCCTCTGATATCCTCAGCTGTAATCACTGGGCCACCAGTTCCTGGAGGAGGATTCCGAGACGCAGATCTATCATGCAAAAAAACATTCTAACAAATGTAATGATGTAAAGCATACATCACTGTAACCAAGAAGGTTGCAAAGATTTCTCTTTGGATACATGAAACAACCATTTATGCTGCCTACAGCAAACAACTTAATCAATTACTACTTACTTATGCTCAACTTAAGTCATGGTTTTATCTCATACACACTTAATTATCTCTCTAATCGTGATAAAGCTTAAGCAACCACAGTTCAGGAAACAATGTCATTCTATCTACAATAACATCCTGCTTACATTGCATTTTCCAACAGTGCAGTGTTTTCATGCAGTCATAAGGTTTCACAAGAGGACTGAAGCATAGCTGCATCCCAAATGGAGAACATACACCCAATCTAATTCCTAATCCCAGAAAAAAAGAATCACTGACTCATACAAGCTGAATGATCCTTGAAATAACTTTTGGCGCCTCCAGAATTAGTACTGTTTTCTTCTGGACCCTCCAGAACACCAACACATGGGAATAAAGAATGTTTTCTTCCACTTCTTTACATACTTGCAAGAGGAGGAATAACTTAGAAATCCTGTTATCAATAACCTTAAGGAATGTATGAACCATAGAGCCAAGATAAATTCAATGTTCCAAAATACAAAAACTGTGTTTCTAAAATCCTAAGAGAGAAATCAAGCTTGTTACTTTATTCACTTTACAGTGTTTTTAATCTTGGTTTCAGAGAGCTATCACCTACTGTATACTGAATGCCATTGCAACTTTATAGCAAAGAAAAACCGAACTTATCTGAGCTTTCCAGAAAGATATTTAGATTAGTATTTTACTTTAAATGCAAAAGAAAACTCTTACCCACTAGCTACTTTTTACAATCAGTGAAATGTGGTAGGCCAACTTCAAAACTGTTATGATAATTCTGCTTATCCTTTTCCTATACTAAGTTACAAACTATGCCAGCAGATAACAGATAATGAAGCAGAGATGATACAAGTGAAACAACAACAATAAAGATCCAGCAAATTCAATACTGAGTCAGTTCTTTAAAGATAGGCAGCTTTCTCCAACCCATCAGATGGTGGTGGAGTGGGAGAAGGAAAGGGAGGGAAAGAGTTTATCTGTGTTTGAATGAAGGGATTCTAAAGTACAAATTAGTTGGTGGTTTCATCCTCCACAGGAATGTTCACAAATAAACCGTCAGTATAATTACATACCATCAGCACCCCTGAAGAAGAACACAACATTAACAATTTCTTCTTTCTCAAATTACTTTGTAAAGACTAATTAAACTGCTTCCACTGGACTTGACAGAATTAAAGTTGCCTTGGGAATGAATAGAAATTGTTCTAAATATGGTTAAATAGTTAGACTATGCTATACATGGTGAATTCGCAATGGCACTTTAAAAATGATATAAAGAGTAATTAACACAGCAAAGAAATTGCAAACTAATTCTCTTTCCCAGACTATACACATAGGACAATTCTTTGAGTCACAGTAAGAATCTGAGGCACAGAAGTGACACTCTAAAGGTGAAATTTTTTTATAAGTATTTAAAAGATTTATGAGCACTGTCATTATTAAAAACATCAACCTAAAAGCCATTTTTATAATAAGGTTTTCATCAAGAACTTGCATCTGGTATTGCTGAAAATAAAACTTATGATAGGAGTAATTACGCTATCAGAAATAGCTTTGAATCCTGCTTCAGAACACCTAGTTCACCTTTTAAATCTATTCTGCTGTACTTACTTACGTGTTCTGTAATGTGCTGCATTGCTTTGGAAGCACACTGTATACAATTTCCAGGGACGAACCGGCTGATGAATAAATCTGTAAATCAAGTATTTTCCTTTTGGGGATCAGCCACCCTCCACTAATTTCTTTGGACATTTGCATAAATTTCAGTAGTCCCTCCAGAACTTCTCCTTCAGACAATCAAGAATTGGTTTTCTGGAGTATGAATCAGTCAACATTTTTCAACCACATGTTTCAGCAGCTGCCCAGAGAACATTGCCAGACAGGTATACTATAATGTTTTGGCTAGGTCAGGATAATAATATTTTCCCCAATTTCCTCTGCTAGATTTGACTTCCTGAAACATAAATTTAACATCATAATACAAAAGAACTACATTCCAGGCTATGGCACTCATAAAAGAAGCTACTTTCCAGGCTATAGCACTGGAAAGATCATGCCTAGGAAGGGAACCAATGCTGCAAGCAATGAATACAACATCCCTCTTAAATTTTGGAACAGCGGTATCTCTGGACACATCCAGTAGGTAAGCAACCTGTATAAAGGAATAAAACTTTATTCTCAGGTGAAGCTGCAAAACTTAAAAATAAATAAATAAATAAATAAATAAATAGAAATGCACACTATCCGAAAGCACACATTAGGAAAAAACAGATACTCTGAAGGTCAATTCTCTTTTCCATTTCCTACTGTTTAATAACACAACATGAGAAAGGGAAAGAACATGTTACACTAGGAAAGAAAAAGATATGAGGAATAATTCAACTCTTGCCATGCCTGGGACCCTGGCTTATTTTAACAAGCAAAGATAAAGTAGTAAAAAAAAATTTGGATAAGCAGCTCCTGTTTATTCCTACCCACAGCATGCTCGGTACTCCTGAGGGTCAACTTTTCCATATCATCCTGAACTCTGCCAAGTTACAGAGGTTATTAACAGGTTACAAAGGAAAAGGTGGTACCACTGTTATTCTAAGAGAGCACCAAGACAGTTCATATCTGAAGTTGTAATATGAAGAGTCCATAGATATATTCTGGGAGACTGGAACCATATATTGCTGTCAATCTCAGGTTTGTAGTCTCAGGAGCATCACTATACCATTACTGAATAACTTTAAACCATTTAGAGGTCATTGGAATGAATAATGATAAGAGAAGATTACCCTAACCCAAATGTTAATTCCTTCCTTTGTACCTTGACTAAAAGAAGGTTTTTCACTTTATAAACTCACTTAACTTCTAAATAATAATACATACCACATGCAATGGACCAGTAAACTTGAGAATCCGGTGTCTGATGCAGGATGCGAAATGGGGCCACTTTTGATGTAGAATCCAACACTGCATCTAGGGTTCCCACGAGAAGACCTGTTGCATTTAAAAAATAAAACAGAAGACCTGCTGCATTTAAAAAATGAAACATGTACAGCATAGTGAAACTAAGGTTTTGAAACATACGCTCACCTTCCAATTCCTTACTTAGTGAATAGGAATGCTACCTGAGTAAAGACTTACTCTCTAATGACCTCTGAGAAACTAGAGAAGCCCAAATGAAGAAAGCAAAAAGTGCTCCCAGAGGGATCTTTTGGGGAGGTGATATCATTTTGATCTGGTGAAAGCCATTAAACACAATCTGAGGGTCAGGAAGGTTTTGAGATGCCCACGGAAGTGATAACAATGCAGATTCCAAGCTGAAAAGTAATGCGATAGCTCTAAGCCTTCAACGAGCTCAAGCTGTATTTCAACTACCTCTTAAGTCATTTATTACTGTTTTCCTTTCCAGCCAAAGGAAACCATAATTCCATTATGCCCGATTTATAAAAATACCATCGACTGTTTTCAAATATGAACAGCATATCATACTTTCTGTACATACAAGTTTTGCTGCTCATTCTCAGTGTATACACACTCCATATTGTCAGTACAGAATTATAAAATGCCTGCCATTCTTTATAAACAGTCTCTCAGATGACTCATATATGCAGTATGGAACACTAATATTTCATCCCACCATCACATGCATAAGAATATTAAATAAAGTGCATTATCCCAATATTTATTATACACCCAAGATATAACGGCTACACCACCTTCTTGCCAATAGATGCTGAATTAACTCCTATTACACAGAGTTCAGATCACAGAACAATTTTATTAATGAGACACACTTCATCTCTCCATAATTAGGAGTGAAAAATTCCTGATAAAATATGTGAGTACGCATTTTATCTTGACTGCAGAAATCTTTCTTTCTGTACAGCAGCAAAAAAGGTTAGCTCAGCTATTTTAAAAGTAGCTTTCAAATCTAAGCAGTAAGGAATTCTAAAAGGGGAAGAAAAACCCACAGAGAAAAAATATAAGCTTTTGGATCCTGATGCACAAGTGAAACTTTTTCTTCTTATTACAATAGTAACAAAAATACAAGCCACAATAATTTCTTGCTTTATGCTTCCTTCCTGTAATTCCTATGCTTTGCATCCTTCTAGCGCAGCCACATAAATGGAAAGCTCAAACAAAGCAAAGCTACCACAGCAATCGCACACAGCTTTTCTTCTACAGGAGAACTGAAAAATAACATCTACAAAAGATGCAGATACCCAAAGAGATGCTGTAAAGTCTGCTTCATAGATCTGCTGAGATCATGGACACAGGACATTCTGAAAAACCGCTATCAGGGGAGACAGCTTGTATGCAAGGATAATACATCCCTTAGGACGCCTCTGTGTATCCTTTTATAGGTAACTGGAAGTTATCTTTTGATTCAGGCTTTTAACATTCTATAGAAGCAATAGACTTAGATGATTTCAACTGGATCCATCCAAAGTTCTTTCAGAACTTTTATGATGGCTTCTGCCACCTTTCATTCCACTTTCCTTCCATTAATCCTCTCTTAAATTCTGAAAAAAGTCAATTGTGAGAGACTTTAATACAATGAAGCATAGTAATACAAAACGGAGAAGTCTAGACAGTGATCTTCAGAACATAATCTTCCTATAGATACACTTCCAGCACAGAGCCTGTGTGACTTATCTTATTGTGGCCATTCAAGTTTCAGAATGATTTTGCTTCACTTCAAAATAATGGAAGTGAATAATAATACAAAACACAAAAAAACCCCAAAACCTAAAGACCAGTAAATCTCATGAATCAAAAATATTATCTCATGTTGTCTGCAACTCATAGATTGTAAGTGACCACAAACATCATCTCCTGTTGCAAAGTAGAATTTTTTTTATAGCTTATAATTGAAATCAGACACTGAATACATAACATTTATGTCTGCTTAAAGCGCTTTGACTTACTGAATGAGTCATAACACTGAGCTCATCTCAAAGTTGGCTTTGCTTTAGCAGATGTTTAATTATCTCTTTCACCATTCCCCTGATATCCTTTTCTGATATGATACATGGTACAAGGACATTAGTCACCATTTATGAGGTTGACACAACTGCTAAGCCTGAAGGGATGATTATGACACTGCATTAGAAAGCAGCACTCCTAAAATGCCAGAACAGTGTCTGTCTGTTTGGAAGGTCATTAGATTTTAGACACAATAAGCTGTAGCAGGTTAATATCAGTCACTTCAACAGTTCTACAGCCAATACTGCTTTGTCCATGAACATGATAAAGACTACAGGTTTGCACTTAAGATGATAGATATTCACTACATTATGAACTATGAATTTCACGGCTTTGGTAACTGGCATAACTGCAAGTAATCAGTAGAGTTACACCTTCTTACCCTGGTGCTAAATGTGCTCTAACTACTAGCTAGAAATCTTTTGAATACTGTATTATCAGTCAGGGTTTCCATAACTACAGGTTCTTCAGTGGATCTCAGCAAGCTCTCCCTTTTATCACTATTTCCCAATGGGAAATCAAGAATCATGTTCACCCAGGGAGTTGCGACCAATGCTGGGAGGTTTATTGGCACTATGCTAATTCCATTCACACAAGTCTATTGAAAAACGATTCATTTCCAGGGTTACCGACAAGCAAAGATTTAAAACCCACCTGTATAATTACAAGGATATTAATTGGATAATACAGGAGTAGGGAACAACAGAATCAGTAACCAACATTATTCAAGAATTATACATCTACTCTTATTAACATCTTGGCAACAAAGCTAATTCAAACCGGCTTTATTAGCCTTACAAATGACAAACTCTATGGTTTGTTGAGCAGCCACTGGTTTTAAAAGTGGAATAAATTCCTTATTCTGTGTTACTCCTTCCTGGCCAAAAAAGCTGGCCAAAAATCAAATAACAGAGCAGCCTACCCTAAAGGATTCCCAGTAGTCTGAAATGCATCCAGCCAATGACTACAGCTGGTAATGTTAACACTTTCCTATGAACAACAAATAATACAGATGAAGGGTGCAGCATTCCCATGTTAAATGAAAAGTTTACAGTCAACCACCATGTAAGTGTTCAGGTAAGAGTGTTCCTAAAAAGGTAAACTCACAAAGAACAGATTCCAACCAAGATTCTGGTTTTTAGTACTAAGAGGTACTGTTTTCAGTGAACAGAGAACACATGCTGGGTACCAGGACTGCTGAGCTGTGCTCCCGTCCCCTACTTTGGCTTGTTGAGATTCTAAGTTTGAGTTACATAACTCTACTAGTCATTTCATCCTGGCACAATATCAGTAATTTCTAGGGAAATGTATATGAGTTACATGTGGTGTCCTTTAAGAACCCTGAACAAGAGATGCCAAGAGTGATTCTATTGCTTTGGTATCTGTGTTTTTGAACCTGTTACCCATATCACAACAATATCCCTGTCATACAGTCCAGTACAGAACAGGGATCCATACCTCATCTTCCAATGAATAAACCCTGAAAACGACCTAAACAGAGGAAGAATGGGAGTTCTCTGTGGCCTCTCGGGATGTAATACTCCTTGATTTTGATGCAGTGTTAAGAAAGCCAAAGCAAGGCTCTCCAATATCCTTAATGGGCACTGGATCAGGATTAAGGACTAAATATAGGTAAATTCACTGCACTGTGTGTTTAGAAAAGGCTTGCTTTTCCAAATAGCTGAAATCTGAAATCAATGAGCAAGGTCACTTGCAGGTCTCTGCCAGATAAGGTCTTAACAGAACCTTTCAAAGGTGCATCAAATTCAAGATATTGATTTGCAGATAGATATTTTATAAGAGGAAGAGAAAGTTGAATTTATACACAGTCTCCATGAGCATAACTTGAATCACAAACTACAACACTAGTCCCAAGCAAATGAATAAAGACAGCTAGATTTATTTATGGGTTTTAATTATCTCTATTAATGCAACATGACAATCATATAGACTATTATTTGAATTCACTTCCTGAATTAGGACCAGATAATACTTAAGCTTACAGGAGTCCAGAAAACCTCCACACAGCTTTCAGAAACCCTCTCTGGCTAGTGCAAGGAACCTACTTAAAAATCCAGCTGAGTGAGGCCTGAAAATTTACAAAGCCAGTAGGCACTGACATAATGCAAAGGCAACAGGAAAAGTTTTCATCCAGGTGACTGGAATTTTCATTCCTCAATAATTCTTTATTGCGAAAACATATCCCTAGTAATAAAAAAGTTGCCTGCCTTGTATCACCACAGTGGCACAAAGCATCCAAATCTTGTACATTTAGTACTGAGTCCTCTTTCCTGAACAGGAGATTGGGTGTAACAGTTCCCACACCAACACATTCTTTGTTATCATTATAAATTTAAGATTAAGATTAAATTTAAGGAAGCATAAATGGAGCTCTATTACATTAGAAAGTCTCATCGCAGTCCCCTAGAGACAACAAAGATGATACAAATTACAGCATTTATGGAAATGGACTGATTTAACCTCTCCATAATGGAGGCAACGGGAAAAAGTGACTTAGGCCATGTCTGCCAGTTCCTCGCTAATGAAATACATTACATGCTGCTCTCAAACAACCAAATTCAGGGACAACCTACAGAAGATCATACACCTTCTACTCTTACCTCTGCTCAAAGTGAGACTCCGCAGTTTCTAGCAAGGATTTCATCCAAATCCTCTAGACTCACACTGGGGCACAACTTCAGCTATGCACATAGACAGCAATGCACATTTACAAGGAAAAAGGATTCTAATTTTATGAAAACATTTTAAGTTTCTCAGTTACTTGAGTAAAATAATTAGGTAACACCCTAAGTACTTAAATAAATAGGGTAAAATACCCTAGAAAATAAAATAAAGGGCAAAGAAACCAGAACAGCTTTGTACTAAGGATATGCTCTTTCCACAAGTCTCTGAAATACATGGTTGACAGAATACCAACATTAACAGACATAATATCAACAAATGGAAACAAACTTTCTCAGCAGCCTAAAACAAACATTCGCAGCCAAGTGCAGATGATTCAGTGGTAACATAAAGCAACGTACCAGAGTAGTGGCTTGGACCATCTCCTTCCTCGTGATCACCTTCCCATTATTTTATTGCAGAGACTTGCATCAAAACGCATTAGCAATGAATTTTGCTCTCAGTTGTACCAAGTTATTGCAATAAAGCCCAATATGTTATATAAAAATAACTGTCTGGCACTCAGCCATTTGGAGACAACACCACAACGTTCTTGTAGATTTATTTCACCAAGTATATTAAGACAGTACTCATATTTGTATTTTATGGTATTTTTCACCCCTTAATCTCAATATGTATTTCTTCCACAGCTGCCAGTTAAATATTTTTTTATTGCTGAGATTCTTCTGTTACCTTTCTCTAGAAGAGAACTATTATTATTCTGAAGCAAAGTTAGCACAAGCCTTCTCTCACCTTTGTTGCATAACAGCACCTTTATGGTCAATAATTAAATGGTATTAAAAATGGATCAGCATCTCCTGATTTACTAGATTGGAAGTATTAGCAGACATAAAATATTTGTAAGACAATAACAGCTCCCTACAAACAGAACTGTTGCATTATCACAACACTGGTCAGACCCATAATGCTAAGGACTTTGAAAGCAGCCACTTCAATGTACAATTTAGTCCTCACTCTTAGTTTATTTACATCATCATAAAAAGGAGCTGTTCAAAGTGTTGTACAAGCTCTGTCTGAGTGACAACAGTGATATTCTGCAGCTACAGCCAGCTTTATTTTGACAGTAACTGCTCATTTCTATGATCTGAAGAATTCAAAGGCTAAACAGAGCAGAACCAAAGGGGAAAAAATTATTGTAAGACAAGTAAGTTTGTAATAGATGGCAAACGTCATTCATTTTGATCAGATGTCTGTTATACTTCAAGACAGTATTATGGAAGAGACGAAACCATTTACAAGCAGCCTCCTAAGCTTTCAGCAGATAATTCTTGAATACCCCACAGCACTCAATAGGATCCTACAGAGAATGCTTCACAGCCAGAAATCCCAGAGAAATCTGAGGAGGGGTTTCGAATAGCTATGCCCTGAAAACTAGAATTTCAAGTTTGAGGAAGTATAAGAACAAGGGATAAAAATAACCTTATAAAAATTTTTTCAGTTATTTTTCTACCACAAAATCAACCTGTTCGTAAATTGTGAATTAAAATGAAAAATGAATCTTGAAGGTAATGCAATGCCTAGATATAACAGCAAGGAGTAAAATCAACAGGAAATATTTTACGTATGTGAAATATAAAGATTTACTATGAAACAGAAATCCTTTGCATGAGCAAGCAGACAATAATTCAAGTAAATCAGCTGGAATTTAAATAGACTATATTTTTCAACAAAGCCTTTTTAAATCAGGAAATGCAGGTCATTTGAAACCAAAGCTATCAACAGAAACATAGCACATTTTATATATTTTCCACAGACAAAGCTTTCTCAGGTTCAGGGTATAATAGCAAGGGAGAAACACATACCAAGTTAAAATTAATCACTGAACTACTGCCAAATTACAACATGGAGACCCCAACTGTAAATCCCTACTACAATAAATATATATGTACAAAGACAGGATAAAGCTTCATTTCATAAGGGCAAATAGTTTTACAGAGCATTTTGGTTGTTTAAAAAAAAAAAGACTAAAGTACCATTTTCACTATGTAAACTAAGATCCAAATACATAATATACACACCACAAAAAGCCACTGTCTCAGTGTATTTGACTTAAAATACATGAATGCCAATTTGTGAATGAGACCCTTTTTCCTATTTCCTCAAATTAAGCACAGAACTCTTTTTTTCACTTTTTTTTTCCCCTCAAATGAACCTGATCTCATGACCAAGAAACCTCAGCTTAATGAACTACATAGCATGGGCTGAGAGGTAGGTGTTCTTAGAGGTGTAAAATAGGTTAGCTTAAGTCTTCAACGAAAAAGATTTCATCTCTATTCACAGTAAATTAAGTACATTATGGTCAGGGGTTCTGGCTCAGGTAAGACACCGGTAACTCACTGAACTAAGCTGTGTATCCAAGCCCTTATGTAAAAGTATCTGTGACAATAAAGATACCCTGGGAAGTAGGAAAATTAGACGTACAACTCTGAAAAATGGTAAATATTAGTCTCCTTGGTGAGTACATACAGAGAAAAGTTTCACAGATATCACAGCTCCTGCTTCTCTTTGCTTCTGTCCAGCTAAAAAGCTGTATAACACAAAGAGATACAGAATTCAGTACAGAATCATAGCTAAATACAGCAGTGACAAGAACTCCTGCAACGTTTAAACACTGCAGTACCACCTCCGAGGGCCAAGCAGAGGAGGCTACTTTAGTCATAGGCCTTTACTCTCTGGCCCAGTGGTGTATCTACACTCTGCAGCCATACCGAGAGCACTGTCTGCTCCTGCCAGAAGGTACAAACACAGATGAAGCTTGCAAGACTGTGAGAGTTTCCAGTGCTTTTAATGACTATTGCTAAAGCAAGCCACGCTGCTTTTTCACAAAAGCATGTGGGACAGCGCTATAGACTGAACTGGTAACTGAAAGCAGTTTTCCTCCTGAGAATTTGGTGGAGCACAAACCTTGCGTCTTCAGCCTCGCATCCAAACCCTCTGCTCTTCCGGTTTCCATTTCTTCAGCAAACCATAACACCTCCCACAACTGTTGGTAGTTTGATTTCACACCTCCAAGGGTGCTGACTCCTACGCACCCAGAATGCACTTGGTGCTGTGATTCAGGAAGTTAAAGATTATATCCTCTAAATTATGCCCTAGTCATTTTCCCACCTTCCATCCCCAGTCGTAAATATGCTTCATAACAGAACGGCATTATTTGTCTCACAAATATATGCACTGCAAAACAATCTTTGCTCCAGCTGAAGAAATATGCAGCATAGATCTTTCCAGACCTTTATTAACATAGCAAGAAGGTTTACCTTTCAATTCCCATCACAGTTGGGAATCTGCTACAGGCAAGTCCCAGAAAAAGCTCAGTCTGCTAAAACAGCTGCAGGTATAAAATGGTCTCTGCTATTTATGCTACTACTGTACATTTAGCAAAGCCACAGCATAGACCTTTATGTTTTGAAAAGTAAGCACCTTTTTGTTTTTGCGTACTGAGCCTAGTTATAGCCTGAGTCTCATCTCCTGTCTTGCTGTTCCTACTAAAATAAACTTCTGTAAGTTTGTACAAAGATTACCAAGTACTTTTGAATGGGTCCAATGGAAAAATCTGTTAGAGACAAGCTCATCACCATCGATATCCACTTCGTGATAACACTTTAACATGACTCCTTGGACAGATATTAGATAAGGAAAATTTTCCCCAGAGCACATGCATTGTCTCCCCTTCCTCCCACCTCCTGTTTGTGAGCTAGCCAGGGATGATGCAGACAACAAGCTATATCTTTTAAAGAGCAGGTGTACCAGCAGGGTCCTTCTGTTGATTCAGGATTGCAACAATTGCCACAAGGAACCCAGAACTGAAGAGTCAAGAGTTTTCCCTGACTTGGGGAATTCCCTCTTTTCCCAAGCATGGAACACACAGCAAGCTGGGAAGACTAGCTGCACCATGTATTTTATCAATAAATTTTTGTCTCTCACAGTTCCATTTTACTTACATTTCTCAAGCAAAAAGAGGCAAATGAAAACAATGGAAGCAGAAAACAATTTGCTTTCTGATGTTTCAGTGAAAGATCAGTATTTTTGACAGCAAACACTCATTTATATAACTACTCCAGGAATATCCATTTTCTAATTAAGCTCCTGTCTAAACTGTAACTAAAGCAACAACTATGTGACCAACAAGCTTCATCTCACTGTAACTTTCTCTTGGTTACAGCGTATGTATTCACAATGCAGGTTTTGAGTCATCGTAACTATGCTTTGGTACACAGGCCAAAGGCCTAACACAGGCCTTTGGTACACAGGCCACATCCTGCCTAACCACATTTTTATCAATACTCTGTGGGAAACTGGAGTAGTTCTCCCATAGCACCTCTGCACAAGACACAATGACCACAGAGGACTTGGTCACAAGATTGCACTACCAGACACACAGCAACTATTTTGGGATAGTCTACTGCACACTGAATTATCAGGAAGTAGAACCAGTCAAACAGGTTAAAGTATCCGTAACCTTAGGTGAGGTCTAAGAAAGAAAAGAAAAGGAAATGTAAAGCTAAGCAGGTGCATACCTGAAGAAAGAGAGTCAAGTCTAAGCAAAAACAGCACAAAATATTTTTATTCACGACACTTACTAGCCAACTCATAACTATGCTACATGTGGGCACAAGCCATAAGAGCTAACTATCACCAAAGGATTACAAACTGGTCCTGCTATAAGTCAGTCCAGAAGGATTACATACACAAATCTAAGCATGGCTTGTTTTTTTAAGCCTGATACAGCACAAGAATTCCCAGCCTTCCTTCACGTAAGTGTCTCTGCTGTCCTCTATCTCTTTAGTCTGTACCTTTCTCCTGCTACTGGCTGCTTCCTCACACCACACCTCTTCTCCCCTCCCTGCACTCTAGGTTACCACGTGGACTTCTGCATTCTTGGGAATCCCTTGCTAGATAGAGCACCTCAGCTAGCCCCCATTACCTCTATCCAAGCCCTGCAGCACTGTTTATCTCCTCTGCCACTCCTGTCCTGAGGCCCAGCCTCTCCCCGCCCTCAGCACATGCCTGCACTGTTGCCTGCCTCTTCCACCCAGCGCTCCGCAGCCCCTCAGTGCTGCCTCTCACCTCACACCTTGTGTCTCACCAGCTGGGAAACGCTGGTCAGGAGAAACAGAGCAACATTTCACTTGGCACATTTGAGGTGATCTCATAACATAATAGCTAGTCATTGTTTTTTCTACAGTAACCTCTAATTTTCTTGAGTGACGTATAGCAATATAAAATTAAAATCAGACAATGGCAAATTATGTTACTTTATAGCTAGGAGGTTTGAATATTTTCATACCTACAAATACAAATTTAACTACATTATTTTGCAATTCTCTTGTTAATCCTTCTTATTCACAATTTTAATTCAGTAGCATTTAGTTCAGTAGCATATTTTAGTTTCTTGAAAAAGATAACTTGTACAGACAAAATCTGTATAAATCTGATACTGTGAGAAAAGTTATAGAAATAAAATGTGCCATGCTACAGATAAGAAGGAATGCTATAGGAATTATCCCGTTTACGCATTTTTCTGCACTATCAAATACCATCAAGGACAGAGGACTAGCAATAGAGGTCTCAGGTGCAAGAAAAATCAGTCAGACAAATCTGTCCAGCTGTAAGTCTACAAGGACATTTTTTAAAAAACCATAACTTTTAAGAGCATGAACACCTAGTTCTAATTCTCATGTTAGTCACAGCTTTTAAGTGAATTTTGTCATACGGGAAGACAACCTTCATACCAGCTTAGCTTGCTTTGGTCTCCAAAGATGTCAAGGCAGAGAATGGCCAACCTAACCTACAACACCTCCGCAGCTGAAAAGTATCACCCCTGGTTCTAAAGCCAAAGCTTCACATTATCTACTTATCTATAATATTATGATATTCCTAGAAGGTAAGACCTGGGATTTTGTAATGATTTCTTTTAACACTTCACTTATTCCCTGCAAGTAGCTCACATACCATTGAAGGATGCCCTACATTGATCTGGGAGGTCTCTACAGCTGAAATCCTTCAGCCAGAAGTCTGGAGGTTGTGTTTTTGCCAGATAGAATGAATGAACGTTTCAATGAGACAGTTAAACCTCATATATAATATAGTTCACTTAAATATAACTCACTCTGCAGTGACGCAATTCAACAGCCTAGAAAACACTGAGAGGTGCAATTCATACAAAACACTCAAGCTTTACTCTTTGCTTCCCCGTGGCATTTCTCCTTGAAAGGGTCAATGAGAGCAGCCACCATACTATGAAGTATTCTAGTTTGAAGAACTACCATCACAACAAAGGTCTTAGTAGTGGCCAGGGTCCCGGCAGTGCATAATGGTACAAACACACAATAAATAAGAATAGAAATTCACTTTCATACCTTGAATTTCTCATGAAACAAAGTTTATTATACTGAGGTCAATGACCTGTCAGTCTCTTGGTACATCACCATCCTCTCCTCCAGGAAAGCTCCATCATATGTTTATTTTTAAAGGGAGAGATCAGAAACACCAGAGCAGGGGCTCATTTTAAGCAGTCTCAGATTCAAGCAGGAATAGGGACTCAGAAATAAGCAAAGCAAGGCAGATCAGTCATTTCTTCAAACCTCTCCCCTTCTGACAAGCTGAAAACCTAGTTCTGCCAGGGTCTCCGCTGGAGCAAAGGGCTGTTAAGCTAGCACAAAGTGTTGGGCTGCTCTGACCTGAGCTTCACCTGAAACCTGCGGGAGGCAGGTGGCCCAGAGCAGTCAACTGCAGCCAGCCCTGCCAGGATGCTCATCCTGCACTTCTGTGCCGGCGTGCCTTGCCACGGCGCACACCAGTAGGCCCCATCCCACGCGAAGAGTCCCAGAAACTTCATGAAACCTCCCTTTTCCCCACGGCAAGCCTTTCTGGACGCCTGTCTCTTCGGGGTGGAGACTCGCACGGGGGGGAAGAGAGGGAAACCCCAGGAAGGTCAAGGGCTCCAAAACTTTGCCAGGCCTCCTCCCCTCTGGAGCGGGGTGTTCCAGGACCAGCCCACTCCCCCCGTCCCGCTCCAGCCCGGCCCTCCCTCCTCCCCGGCGGCCCCTTCCCCGCCCGCGCCCCCCGCCCCGCTGAGGGGGCCCTGCCTCAGGCCGGGGGCCGGTACCTGCGAGCCCGCCTCCGCCCTCCTCGCCGTAGCCCCGCCGCCTCTGCAGCACGAAGTACTGGTTGGAGCGCTCCAGCACCCACAGCTTGAGGGCGTTTTTCAGCAGCACCTCCTCGGGCTTCAGCCACATCTTGGCGGCCCCTCACGCCCCGCCGCCGCCGCCCATGCCCGCCGCGCCGCCCGGCCTCCCGCTCCCACGTACACAGCGAGGCTGCCAAGCGCCGCCGCCGAGGCGGAGGGGGGGGGGGGGGGTGCGGCTGCCGCCCCGAGGCCTGCTGGGAAGCGTAGTCCTCGCCGCCGCGCCTGGCCGTGCCGCGCCGCCGCCTCCGGACTACAGCTCCCGTCGGGCGTTGCGCGGCCGGCCGGCCTCCTCGGCGCGGAGCGAGGAGCGAGGCCAGGCGAGTCCCTGGCCGTTAGGGACAGTTGCTGAAAGGGCGGGGGCGCGTCGCGTTCCTGCCCGGCCGTTACGGCTCCTTCTGCCCTCGGGGTTGGGGGGGGGAGAGGCGACACCCGCCGTGTCCCTGTACTCCTGCCCGGGAGCCGCCTGGCACCAAACCCGCTCCTGTCACGCAGGGATCCCCTCCCCTGAGGTGTGTTCTTCAATCCAATTTTTATTAAGAGGTTTTTTTTGGAGAGCACTCTCAGTGCTAGTCACAGAAGAATTTTAAATTTTGGCCAAGCAGAATTCAGATTTCAGCCCAAATGAGAGACAATTATTCCCCCCAAAATATTTTTTGTTTACCTTTTACATTATTCTCTAATCAGAACAACTTAGACTGCATCTGAGGCGTCAGGAACACTTTTCTGTTCCTACACACAAGCAAACCAAGGCGCAGAAAGAAGCAAGGAATTGAGCTGGGACCATCCGTCACTAGGGAATACCGGCCTGCGGCTATGCCATGCCTCGCGTGACTGCCCTACCTGCTTGCATTGCTGCTGGAAGCGGAGGAACAGGCCTGCCTCAACAGCTGCTAGAGCAGACATATGGTCAGTGTATTTACATTTCATGTTATAAAAAGACAACCTGCTTCATTGGTTGCATTATCCAACAAGAATCAGTACCATCTAAATTACTGTATGCACTTACATTGCCTTAACAACAGTTTGGCTCCTGTGGTCTTGGTACTTTTGTAATTTGTCTGCAAGACCCTCAGGAATTCATCCTCACTGCCTAGCTCTTTGGGTTATGTATAGACTAACTTTAACTACTTGCTCTGGGCTCTGCTTGGAGCTCTTTATAAAAAAGCTGCACGTCATACACTTTGTACAGATTACAGACTTGGCACTTCTGTCACTTCATCCTTTCTTTTCTTCATCCCTTTCCACAGTCCCAAATGCATTTAATTCCCAGGAATGTTTCTGCCAGCCACTGGTATATCTGTGAGCACAGGCAGGGCAAGGTTTTGCCAAGCGCTCACAGCAAGATGTTTGGCAATGCCTGTCCAGCTCCAGCTGCGGAAGGAACCATCTACCCAAAGGCACCAGTGTGAAAGTAGAACCAAGTATGCAATCACACTTAATTCAGTACAAGTCTTCAAAACTGGATGAATTGTACTGGTATGAGACTTAAAAACAGTCATTACATCATAACAAAAGAAGCTCCAATATAAAAATGGTTTACCTTTGTGACTGAGTATAGATTAACAGAGTAGGAAGCAACAAGTTTCTGGTACTTTAGTAGTAAGGAAAAATGAATTAAAAGTCATTAACCAACATGTAGTAACTAACACAGATGAAACATTAATGAGACAAGGCAAACAACTTCAAGATGTATTAGCAGATTGTTCTTCACAAGTGAGTTTCCTCAATCGGCCCACCTGAAGTGACCAAGAGTCTAACACACATTAACAGTTCCCGTGGGTATGTTCTTACTATGGCTGTTCCTGGAGATTTACCAGCAGAACTGATTGAGTGATTCCTGCTTGGATGCTGCTGTTCTAAGAGCATTTCCAGGGAGAGTGTTTAACCATTTAGTTTTCCTCAATTGGACAAGCCTTTGGATAGGAAACAGACATGCAGAATCTAACACATCTTCTAATGCCAATGCTAATTGTATGGAGAGATGCCCTTAGCATTTCCTACCCAGAGCTTGGCATTTGGCAACGTGTGATGACATATATCACTTTCTTATTCAAGCTTCAAACTTTGTTAATCAGATTGTTTAAGAACACACACACACACACACACACACACACACACACACACACACACCCCTACAAAACCCTTCTGCTTAGAAAATGTCTGTTTTGTTTTCCTCTCTCCCTGGGCTCATGGTCCTGGATGTCTTACTTTTTTACATTCCCTCAGGAGTTGAATTCTTAATCAAATACAATTAAAACGTCCTCATGGAGGAATTTATTTATAGACACAAGTTCTTTCTTAATCAGTGCACAATCATCCTACAGTCTAATCAATGCATTTCACAGCAAGAGACATCCATTTAGTGCTGCAGAATTTTTCTTCCCCTGTATTAAGGGCCTCTTAAAAATGTTAAATGATTTCCCTCAAGTAACCACAGCCAAGACCATTAGCTATATAACTAGCTTCAGTCTGTATAATGAATAATTTAACAACCAATGACAACGGGACACAGCAGAACAACCTGAATATCACAGTTCAGTCTTAAGTTTTCCTTAGACCCAAAATTAAATTGCCAAAGCCAGTAGATTTTCTTTCATCTACTCCAAAATGCCAGCCATTACCACTCTTTGGGAGCAAGGCACTATCCAAATCTGCATAGGAATAACTTTCATATAAACCTGGGTGAAAAGGCAGGGCTATCTTCTGAGCTAGTATATGTTAAATATGGAATAAAATTGCATTAAATCACACAGCCAAGAAGTGTGCATTTATTTTGTCCAACTATTAGATCACTTGATAACTGCAGATCTTTCCATCTAAAGTCTGAGACAGATTAGATCTCACCATTTTATAGAAAGAGTTCAACTTCCTTTTTAACTCAGACTGCTTTTATACATTTGCAGTCCCTCATGACAAGCCCTGCTTTTTCCTTATGCAAAATCTCACTGTTATAACTACATTTCTACAGTGACACCTGAAAAATTCCCTCTATGTGAGAAAATTATTTTCTTTCAGCCTTGGATTTACAATAAAAGTCACACAGCTGTAAAGTCTGGTTTACAAAAAGCCATAGCAACCCAGTATCAGCTCACAGGGCTACCTGCTCTTCCTCTTTTGCTGAGGAATTCTTTCCCAGTCTCCATTAGAAAACATGGAAACATTTCTGAGTGAAATGTCTAAATCAGAGCTCTCTCCTGGGGGAAGAGAGATAAATGACAGCAGTGAGTAAACACATAGGAGATGCTTAACCTGTTCTGCTTTCTCTTTGGGGGCAGAATAATTGAAATGTCTATGTGACCCAATGGAAATATTAACAAAGTCGAAAGAGGAATACATTTTAGCAACTGTTACCACTTGTAGGCACATTATTTCTAGCATCTTACATTTAAATGTTAGTATATACAGCAAAGCCCAAAGTCATTGCACAATAACTGTAAGCTTGCATTGCCTTTCAGGAACAGCCCTATCCTCAGGCAGACTCCTGTTTGCGTCTTGCTTAAAGGAAAGAGTCCATTATGCCATAACACATATATACCTACAACATACTTACGAACAGACACTGAGCCATTTCAAGGCTGTACTATCACAACCTCTGTTGCACAGTGCTCTGTGCACAGCTAAGGACTAAAAACAACCCTACTGGGACAATTGCTATCCATGGAAACTTGAATATACAAAGTTAGCATGCAGTTTTGAAATTCCATTAAAGCAGGAAGAACTGTAGTTCAGTTCTTGTGAAATAAGAAAACATTTTCCCAAAGTGAGACAGCAACAGATCTGATCCCACTGTAATAGGTTTTGAAAGCATGAAATCTGCATGCTTTTGTTTTTAAACAAAATGCCTCCATACCCAATATTTGCAGTCTGCACAAAAACATGTTAGATTCCCATGCTAAGCTGCAAAAAACAACAAAAAAAGCATTAAGTCTTTCTGCTTTGCAGTAGCCCAAATACTGCTTAGTTATGCACACTGCTTTTATTCCTTTTACAGTACTTCAGACTTGATGCAAGAACTTTCAGAATTTTTCTGCAGATCAGCATAGCTGTCCTGAGGTTCACAGCTTTACAGAACACATACGCAGCATCTGATCCTATTGTAGCATAAGCCAAGTTCCTGACTATGTTGTTCTGCTACATCCTCCAGTACCAGTACATTCCTTGAGAAAACGCTGTGTAAAACCATACTCTTGGGCTTACCATCAGAATTATCAGCAATGGAAAAATTGCAGGTTTATTGCTCTTAGAAAACAGTAAGTAGAAAGGCTTGAAACATAAAAATACAAAGCACCACAGATACATAGGTCAGAAGAAAAAAAATCCCAAAGCACTTTTCAACACATAGAATTGACCTAAAATCTCCCCCCCCACGGCTTGCTTTTTTTTTTTTAATCAAATAATTTTTCTGTTAAACACAGAAGACTGGCAGTTGATTTTATGGCAGCATATTATCATGAAACTACTGCCTTATTGCTTATACACCACAATAAATTTGTAAATAGCTTTTGAAATGAAAAAGAAATTAAACATTCAAGGGCTACATATTTACTACTTGGCTGTTTTTCTCTGCTCTACACTTCAGCTGTAGAGTAGAAACATGATTACAGCTACCAGCATGATAACAGCTTCAGAGTGAAGTCAGATTACACTCAGACTTACAAATTGAGGCCATAACCAACTAATGCTTCCTGGACTGGACTTGGAAGTCTGCAAAACAGGATCGAGGGCAGGATGGTAGGGTAGCATTCCTGTACTTCATGTAGTCACTCCCTTGCCTTCCCTATGAAATAAGCTAAAAAGCAGAAGCACAAGGCTGTAACTACTACCGAACCTGCCAAGGCATTTGACACCTTTTTACTACATTTAAAATTCCAGTACTGAACATCTGCAATTTAAGTACTTTTAAAATGCTTTAAGACCAAGTGAACAAATACTTTTAAAGAAGGGAGGGATGCTGAAGACAGACCTGACAGTGAAAAGGGAAATGTAACAAGCTGGCTGATCTGAAGAGATCATGTAAGACTGCCTTGTGCCAGCCTGCATCTAGAACAGCAGTTCAGAAGTACAATCAAGCAGCTCACTCAACATCCTTCTGTACTAGCGCACACAGGAGGCCTCTTATAGAGCAGAGAATATGGCTCAAGACAACACATGCCCTTTGTGTTACTCCTACCCCTTTTCTCAGCACACTTCAACCTCTTTTGGTTGTTTAGCCTTGATAACCTTGCCTTAAAGCACTTGTTTTTTCCTCCTTGTAAAGCACAGCTCCTAGGCTTAGGCCTCTTGACACAATTTCCATCCCTATGATAATAGTAATGCCCTGCATAGCATCAGCAGTCCTTATTCCAGATAGTTTGAGCAAGCACTGCTACTTTTTGGCCTTTCAAAACTCAGTTTTGGGGGTGTGGAATGGGGCAAATTAAGGTAACTGAGAACAGCATCAGTTTCTATATAGGAGCTGGTACCAAACATTCAATGTCAGTCATAAGCGAGTCATCAGAATATAGTTTTATTTACATTTTCATGTTCAAGTTCAATACAAATCATAAGTATTTACAACAATTGTAATTACACTACAGATAAGAAAATGCATTGCTTTTCCCCTCCAGATTCAATAGTACTTTACTGTAGACTTTAAGACAAAGTTCTGCTAGCATTAGAAATAAACCATAGGTACAGAGATAAAAATAAAGTGCATACGCAAGATGTCCTCAGTTACCTTTGATGGGCAAGGCCATAGACTTAATATTGAGGCAGCCAGTGTTCCTCCTGACCCCTGTTCAACTCCTCACAGATGGCAGAAAACTTCTCCAATAATCTGTTGCATTTACAGGACATCAGCTGTCACTGCCACAGGCAAGACAATGCACAGCAATAGTCAGCCGCATTATTCAGATGTCGGATTCTTTTCCTGATGTTGCCTGAACAAAGCACAGCAGATCCTTTGAGAAGAATCCATCCTTTCATTTTAAGTTGTCTTCCTGAAGTCATCTCAGACTTCCACAAAGCCAGGACTCCTGCATATTGCTGGTGCTAGAGATGATCATAACTCAAAATCAGGTAGAATCTTTCAGACCGTCTAATATTATTATTAACAAGTTTGAAAAGTTCCTGGAATTGTTCTTTTTACAGTATTGTGCAAGTCAGGTTTGGCCTGTCAGCCTGAAGCCCTTTTTCCCCTTTAGGAAAGTGTTGTAGGCAGACTGGAGTTGAGAGGTAAAGGAGATTCAATCAGTTTACCAGATACCCAAAGACACAGTGGGCAAAATCCAGTTTGACAAACATTAGTTTGTATTTTGTCTTATCAAATTAATGCACAGAAATGGTAAAAGTGTTAAACTGAACAATTGTGTCTGCTAAGTATTAGACCAGATTAAAATGAATTTGTCTGCAATGAAAATCCTAAGTCAAAACACAAGAAAAAAAAACAAAAAAACAAGTCAAACAATTCCCAGTAGAGACAGCTACTACATAACAAAGAATCCTCTCCTTATTTAAAAGATTCAAATACTGAACAGAACCTTTGCTGAAGATGGAACGTTTGGTTTAGTGTTAAAATCTGATGGTTTTCTTTACATGTTTAAGACAGCTTTAATTGAAGAGTGCTAAAACTAAATTCCACATGGGAGACAGTTTTAAGTATTGCAAACCATGCAATTATGATTTAAATAAGTCTATTTGATCTCGACATTTCCATGGCAACATTGCTGCTACAGTCATCCACCAGGTTCTTACGGTGTTTGATGTACATGTGACAGCAGTTGGCAGCTCCTTGCAGAAGGCTTACACCATGTTGCTGGTCATATTCTTAGGTCCTGACTTCACGAACTTGTGTTTCATCTGCTTCAAAAGTTGGGTTGTCAAGATGTGGAAGGACATTCACAGCTGAGGGTTGGGATGCATTATTTACAAGATGCGTGTTGTCATCTATCCAGAACAAGAAAAAACAAGTTAAGGCAAGCTTCACTACTTTAAAAACAAAAAACAAAAACAAAAAAACAAAAACACAACCACACATTTTTTCTTCACAAGCCTACTGCAGTGGTCTCTTCACAACATCTCCTGAACAGGGGGAGTCCAAAGCCATGCCCCAACTACCGCTCTTCCACTGGCCTTCATTAGTTTGTGAGCCCATTACCTGTTATTTCCAGATGTGTCCACTAGGCTTTGGAGTTCACTTCTCACTAGGGTTGAGCAAACCTAGGCTGTGTGTACATCAAGTGGCAGAAGGCAGTGTAAGGCTACAATATCCAGCTATAAGGAGAGAGAAATCTCATATGGCTTTAAGGGCTACTGAAGACTGGCATCTGGAGTAACTCTTGGAGACTAGTTTCAGGATACACAGGGTGATTCAGAGAATTCTTTCCCCCCAGGCTAGCTTTGTTAGGCTGACATTAATGCTTGTTTTTGCCACTCAAGGCAAGAATACATATGAGGGCCTGCGCAATTTAAATAGTCCAGAATCACTTAATTTGCTTGTAGGGATGCAAATTAACCTTCTGATGTTTTGCTTATAGGAAATACCCTCTCTTCTAGCGGGGTGCCTAAGCAGGAGCACTCCTATATACACTTTACTTGCTGGAGCAAGATGTCCCACAGGTGGCAGCAAATCCCATGCTTTCCTATCATCTAGGGATGGTTCCAGTAGGAAATCTAAGCAGACAACCAGAATGCATCCTTCTCACCTCTGAAAGCTTCCCCACTTACTCTTCTTTCCAAATCCATTCTACAATTCAGGAGAGAACTACACTAGTTTTTGTCTGTTTACCTAGATTCTTTACACTTTTAAAATCAACAGCAACACTGAGCACTTCTTGGCAAAATTAAGCACTAGAAAAAAACCTTTTTCAATACATGTGTTCTTGTTTAAAAAGATAAGGTATTCAAAAAAGCTAGTAGTCTTTTTCAGTGAAAGTTCTCTGTGAAAGTGTTCAAAGGTGACTCAGCCTCTGCAAAATCTGAAATTCGGTATGAAGTATTTGTCATTTCTATTCTTTGCCATCTATACTAGAGCAAGACTGACTCCCCAGAAGTTTTCCGTAAGTAATTAACTGCTTAATGCAGACAGATCTAGTGGCAAGGCAGCACCTGCTTATCCAATATGTAATTTCCAAAGAGATGAGTTGTGGGACATCTTCCAAAAAAATTCCCTTTGGCCTTTAAATAGCCTCTAATTTTCAACTCCTCTTTTCTTAGAGTTCAGTTTTTAATTCAAGTTTAGGTTGTACTTCAGTAGAGAACAAATAGTGAGTATAAATGCCAGCTGCTTAAAAAACAGAAGGTTAAGATTACTCCGAAAAACAGCAAGCTCAAGGTGTTCAAGCACTATTACATATTACTAAGAAAGAAAGAAAAAGAAAGAAACCCTAATTCATAGCATAAGCAATTAAAGTGCAACATAACCTAACAAGACAAGTGAAGCAATATACTCACTTTCTGATGGTGCTTGTTCTTCCAGAACAGATTCATCTGCTCCTTGTACAGAAGCATATCCAGATGATGCAGTTTCACTACTACTATCCTCTTCATTAACTGAAGTGACATTTGATGCTTCACTGGATACTGTGGCTTGCACAGACTCTGCCCCATCTTCTATATCCGCCTTTGTGAAAGGGAAGCAAAACTGGTTAAGTTACAACTTTGTAGGAAGATGCATCTTTCCAGGAGGCCCCAATGCTTGCAGAGACTGGAGTCCAGTGGACTTTTGGCCAGAAAGAGGTTTAAAATTGAAAAAGCTTTACTGTAAACCTCCAGCCTAATAAGTGAAAGCCAGTTACTGCCTAGTTAGAGTGGGAGGTTTAGATGCAGCTTCTGTATTCTTCAGCCAGTTCTTCCCTTTTTCCTGCCCAATATCAGGAAGATAGATTCCTCCTTCCACTGAGTGCAGTTCTCCACCCCCCAGAAGGTCTCTGGCATACATTTCAGCTGGTCCAGGCAGTGGTAGGCAATGGCAACAGTATCTTCCTTCAGCACTTGCCACCATGAGCAGTGACAGAACACACAGACGTTTCTTGTGTATCCTAGGAAGTCACATGGCTCCCAAAAAGCCACATGTACTAACCTATCCTCTCCTCAAGGACTCTGGGTACTTTATAACTGAATGGAGGCTGGTTTCAAGGACAGTATTAGTTATCAAAGCCTGCCTAAACTTTGAGAAACCCCTCTATTTGCAAAGAGCAATTCTTCGGTCATGCATAACAACCAGTTTGGGTTGTCATTCTGCCTAAGGCTTTAGACAGATATCAACTCAGACCGTGTCAGCTGCAGGCTTCACTAACATGCATATGCTCTACCATTAGTCATGTAGCATCCCACAGTTGACATGCAAGGTCTGTGCTTATCTGCATTCTAAAGGCAGCATAAAACAGCTCATATGCTGTCACTACAATAGCATAATACTGCTAATGGCATTTGCCACTAGGAAAAAACACCAACTTACCTCAATGCCCAAAGCTTTGAGAATGTCACATTTGCACATGGGGCATGTCCTGTGTTCCAGAAGCCAGGGGTCAATACAATTCTTGTGGAAGAGATGGCTGGTGGGAGAAGGTAACTGAGAAGTTAAGTTTCACACCAGGAAAAGTGTTTATACAGCCACTGTCAAGACTCATTTAGAAACACTGAGAATTCATTCATTCTAGAATGAATATACTTATTTTGCTCCAAGTTACAGTTGAAACTAATGGCAAGTTTATCACTCAGCCTTTAGCTGCTTTTTACTTAATAGTACTTCTACATGACTCATTAAAACATTCAGCACTGTCATCTGTGCTACACTTTTTTTTTTTTTAACTGTACAATAGGTTCTCAGCTGATAACTAATACAAGTATAAGTATCAACATGAAATTCTATACCTCAGTCTTCGCTCTAAGGTCAGCTTTTGCCATGCAGAAGCACATGACTAAATGCCACTGTTTCTGTTAAAGCTACATAGAAAAATCATCTAACCAAGTTACTTCCTCAAAATAAACTATACTCCCACACATTTACTTTGTCTATGTAGTCACTGTCTATTCCAAGTGGATACAAGGAACATAATATAGTTCAGCCATTAAAGATGCAAACCTGTGCTCCTGTGAAGATACTCACTTCCAAAGTGGGTCTGAATTAGGACACAGGATGGGAAAACTAGCTGAAATCCTACTTGAATTTCCCATCCCCAGCTGCAGTCTACCTATCCCTTCAGCCTGAGTAGAACCAGCAAGGCAGACAAGCGCTGTTCAGTATTAATCAGAACTTTACTATGAGAAGAGTCAAGGTGGTCACCACATTTAGTACTTGGTACACTACACCCAAGTCTTGTACAAGGATTCTCCAAATAGGCCACTCTAAGCAGCACCTCTTTCCAGCTGCCCTAACATAATGTTCAACCTCAAACTTCCTTGATGCATGGCTATTTTAAGTATTTGTACTTAGTACTGGTTTCATGTGCCTTTGCTGTAAGTGTCTAGGGTTTGACTATCAGGATAAGAATGCCCTCTGCAAACTCATACACCCCACATACTTAGATAACACTGATGTGACTCACACTAGATTCACAGGAGCATCTGAGGGCCTGTTTCTTTTATGGATACTAGTTACATGCTTTCAACAAGTAGGCTCTCAGTGTTGAGGTCCACCACCAACATCACGTATGTTCTTGCGGTAAGTATCAGTTTACAACTCACATGAGAGCATTTCAATATAGTCTTGGCAGAGTTTGTCAAGCAAGCACAATCATCTTAAGCTAGTGCTTATTAGAGCTACATTTGGGTCTAAGAGGAATGAAGCATCACAAATATATTTAAAAGCAGTCTCAGGGCAAAGCATACCACAGCAAGCCTTGAATATACAGCAAACTTTTGAATGTATCCAGAATACATTCAAAAGAAGTTATTCCGCTCTTAACTCATTTTGTTTGCAAGTTTATATCAAGGTTAGGAGGGTTTATAGGGAATTAACATGCAAAGTCAGCTCTCCTATCAGCTAAAAGTATCTAGAGCTTGTCTAAATACCTCCCCACCCGTGGGGCTTAATTCATTACTAAACAGAACTACCCACTAGCATAAACCAGACAAGACAACTGAATAATCATTAACACACATTCCTGAAAGCTTACTCAGTTTTGTTTCATTCTGAACTATTAAGCACTAGAACAAGGAAGTTTGTTGGTAACACCTTAACAGACCAATTTCTTGGTATCAGAACAGCAGAGAAGTCCTATTACTTGGAAAGAGAGAAAACTTTTGCAAAACTGTAACCTTGTGCAAGGCTGTAGAAGGCGACTCCAGCTCAAATTAGATAACATTTGATAGATAACACTGCTCAGAGCTGAACAACAGCTTCAGCTTTTTCCATCCTTCAGAACTTGACTTCTCCTATGTCAAAATTTTTCAAAGTGCTTTTTTGTAACCCTTCCCATGTAAAAGCACGCTCATGAAATTCATGCAGTTCACACAGCATTTAACTTAAGCATTCTTGTAGCCATCTCATTTTGAAAGCTTTGCCAAAGCAGTCCCATTCAGGAAGCTTATGTAGAAATCACACTGGAAAAGTTTCCTTAAACCCTAACAAGGCTTCTCTCCTCAGCTTAGGAACGATTTTAAACTTCAGGGGAAGTGGACTGTTTTGGTCAATACTTCCAAAAAAGGAAGAGACATGTTACAAATAATTCTCAAAAGTAGAATCAAAGCTATAGTTATCTACATGCAAGTACTGCAAAATACCAACAAGTCCAAATAGGTCCACAAATTAAAACATTGATACTACAATACTAGGCTCCCATAGGAACACAGAATTGAGATACAATAGTAGAGAATTCTAGAGGAATAGTAATAATAAAAAAAGTCAGAGCTCTATTTTGGTCTTTATTTCAGAAAAGGCATGCAAGAATAAAATAGCTTTCTTCCAAACCACAAAAATCAGCATGGTTTAACAAATTGAGATTACCAGACTGATATCCGCAAGAACATGACCTTCTCAGTAACCAAGTAATCAGTAAACTAAGTGACAAGAAATAGGCATAGCTTTGCCTGTCATCTGCAATTTAGAGGTAACATTTTTATATACCAGCAAAGAAAGAAATCTTAAAAGCCCTTGGAATCCTTCAGACAGGCACTGTGGTCAGCTAAATTCTACTTGTCAATCTACTCACAGTGGAAGTTTTAAACACTGTCAATTAGTGGCACACCACAAATGCAATATTTACACAGTTCCTGTAGTTTGAAACACTGTTTAACACAGATTCAAGACTTCTTGCTGTGCAACAGCTTGATTAAAGTTTGATTAGCTTTGTTAACATAGCAGGAGAAACAATTGGTAGAGGCATGTTTCAAGATACTGGATTAAGGGGCAGTTCAGAAGACAGAAGAGAACTTACTTGCAAGTCAGAATGCGCACTACTTCGTTTGGCTTGTACAGCTCAATGCACACTGCACAGCTATCTCCATCAGGACCAGTTTCCTAAAGCAATGAATTTAGAGTGTTAACCAACTTGGAAAGCTTTGCTTGAGCTACCGTCAGATTTACTGCAGACACAAAGGGGTCTACCTAAAGTAATCTAAAGTAGTTCCTGTATATAATCTCTTATATAAACACATTTTCTGGATTACTCATAGTAGAGCTGACATTTGAACAGAAGCATTAGAAGTTTATGTCCACAGTTTAGAAACACAGCTGCAAGCCATCACTGGATTATTTTAGGCACTACTTCAGAGGCTTAGAAACTACTACCTCCAATTTTGGTCACAAAAGAATAGCCTGGGAAGCTGACTAGTGGTACTAGTTTACCTTTAAGCATCCATACCACAAAACCAGCACCTTTTGCCTCAAGCAGCACCTCAGGTAAGCAGCTAACAGATTTATAAGAATGTGTGAACTTGAAAGTTCAAAAAAGGACTGGTCTGAAAGAGGAATTAAGTCTGCAGCAGAAAGCTAAGGGTAGAGGTTCAAGGAGGCTTCTGCATTCTTCTTCTCCAGCGCTAAGAACCAAGTTGTAGATTCTGTGCCAAAGGTGCATCATAAAGTTTGGGAGATTATAGGGTCAGTTATACCTTGTCCCCTTGCTTCAGGGTGCGCAGCTGTAACTGTCCAATGGCCTTCTTAGCCTCGGCTTTTAATCGTCGCTGTAACAGAAAGCGGCTCTGATTAAACAGAATCATTTTTCTCAGAAGAGGTGGTTACAAATACTTACCAAAGCACCTAATGCAAGCAGGCATGCATTTTAACTCACATTATTAAAAAACAAAAAACACCCCAAAAAACACCACTACACCCACCCCAAAAAGCATGACTGTGCTATTTAGAAAACGAGACAGAGGTTTCATGTGGCTGTTGAATTCGGATGACATACTAACAAAACATTTGGGTATGCTTTCTTTTTACCAAGCCTTTTCATAAAGCACAGGAATTTCAAAGGTTTTTTCTTTTAGAATCTGGGAGATATCTTGATCAGATTAGACTTGCCAAAACAAACAGAAACCTCCAAATTAACTTTGTACAGAGGACTGAATATTTTGTGTCTAACAATCAGCAAGTTTAACTAGTGATTTTATGACAGCTTCCTGGCACAAACTCAGTACACTGCATCCTGACAAAAGGCAAGTTTCCTTATCAATCACCTTGAGTGCCACCAGCACACCCTGAACTAGTCCTCTGTCGTGACTGCTCTACAGAGCACAAACAGCTCAGGAGCCTACAGCCAAGCATGGACCACTCCTGTCAAGTGGAAGAATGCAGTTTTATCTCAATATTGGTTCAAAGTAACATGAACAAAAACAAAATACTCCTTTCCCTCAAAGCTATTTCTCCCTTAAAACAAACAAAAACACTCTTGAGACAAGGTGTGATACAAATCAAATGAGTAGCCTCAGGTGAATTACAAGGCAGCTCTAATAAAGGCCGAGGAGGAAGCTGAATTGCATTTCCCTTCATCCAATTTGTTTGATGTTCTTAAACACCAAGACACAGATAACCAGACAACAGGAGCCCAGCTTGCTTGGCAACTGCTCCTGCTCAGCTGTTACTACACAGCATTTAATTAGCACAGGAGCAACATCTGTTTAAAGGTCACAAGAGTTACACCAACATCAAGAATGACTGTCCTCTCCCTTGCTGGTGCAGTTATTGCCTCAGGATATGGAGGAGTATCAGGCAGGTCCAGCTCTGCTGCAGCAGTACCACATGCTGGCCCAACACAGCAGTTCTCTGGGACAGAGGACTAAAGTTCTGCACATACCAGAAATGCTGTTCAGGACAGGAACACCTATTCTGTGACCTTTTCAGCATTACTTCCCTCTACAGATTTCAGTTCATTACAAGAATTTGGGGGCTTCAGTAGCAGGTGTGGTATCAACAACAGAACAGGAGTGCAGCAATATTGCACTTCTCATATGCAGCCAGAACTACATGTCATAGCTTCTTGTTATAAATTGAAAACTAAACTATCTAGGAGTGCACTCCTTCATATAGTATCTAATCTAGGCATCTAACATCAGGCCAAGACTATTAGACAGGACCTAACTGGCTGCATCATTAATAATTTACTGAAACAATATTTTAAGTTTTGCCTGGGCACAAGTTTAATTGCTGTTCATGAAATGCACCAATGGCAAAGTCACCTTTAACACTGATTTTAGTAAATACATCAGAACACCCCTCTAGCAGGGTGGAGAAAGGTTGCACGAGGAAGATTTTATGGGATAGACTATCATGAGATCGAGGATACTCAAGGCTGCAACGTCAAAGTATTTTGTGAGGTCAAGTTTTTTGAGCAAACTTTAAATGTTAATGATGCTAAAAGCCACTTACCCAGCAACTCTAGAAAAATAGCTGACTAGGTTGGGGCAGGGAAAGGAAAAACACAACTAAACAAGAAAACCCATACAAAAACAAGATATTACAAGACAGGTCAAAACTTGGCTCCTATCCAGGCTCTGACACATTTGAGTAGAGAGGCACCTAACTGGGAAAGTTAGATTTGCTATTGCTTAGTTCCCAGTCTTTCCTGGTCCAGGACTGCAAATTCAATCTCCAACTCTTTCTGTGTAAGGGTGCCTTCCTAGTCTCCTACAAATTCAGTAATGACAGTGTAGACTGGCAAGCTCTACAGAGGTCAGGAACTCCTGCTTCCCTCCTGTAAGCTAAGGAAGGTTTTCTCCCACAGATAGATACCGTCATGGAAGTAGTTTTGAATTGTGACAAGCTGAGCAGCTTACCTCCTCTAAAGCCATTAATTGGGTCACTTTTCAGCTGTAACATCTAATCTTCATAAAATCAAGAGAAGTGAAGACTCAAGCTTAAATTAGAAACCAGGCCTTAGAGTAACATCACTGGCCATTTTGATGTGTTAAGAAAAGCTAATATATTACAGAACTATGTTTGCCAGTACTCTGCTGACTAGAATAGTAGCAAGCCACCTATCACACTTTTCCTTTGCTTTTCCACCTTCTTGATCCTGCAATGCTGTAAGAGACTCTGCAGAAGTGGTGACTTGAATTCCAAGCCCAGAAGAAAAATGCATTCAGATAAACATAGTAGGTTGTAAACAGTTTAATTAGTTGATTCACAAGGAAAAAGCTTCTCTATTTCAGTTCAATTAAGACAGATCACTTGTTATTACATTTTTGTTTTCACTTGGACTACAACACAACATGCCTGACTGGCACTTTTCAATATTTACTCAGCTTTTTAAAAAAGGAGTTTGCACAGTTTTACATTACTAAGTTATATGCAATTCCTGCTTAAGTTGAGTGAGAGACAGCACTGCTGCCTTCAAGAAAAGTCTGCAGTGCAGAAAGTGTTTGAAACCTAGGTTATATGTGATCAAACCAGCTAGAGAGAGTCCTTCTGCCAGAAAATGCAAGTAGTCATACCAGAAGTACAGAATCTGTTGACAAATTGTGACATTTAAATGTACTAAACAGCCTATCTATAAAACAAGGGATTGCTTCAGCAAGCACTGAAGTCCAAACATTTTTCCTCAAGACAAGGACAGGAAAAGAATATAGTAACACCTAAGAACAATCCAGTTCAAGCAGGGGTTACCACTAGCCCCATGAATGAGTAACTCATGTTGCTAGCCAGACTCTTATTTTGAAGAGGCTTTTGCAGAAGAGACAAAGCATCTAGAAAACAGTCCTCCCTGTCCCAGCCCATACCACTGCCCTTTTCAGTCCAGACCAAGAGCTCCACAGGTCTGAGGCTCACTCCACAAGAATATGCCAAGTATTCAAGGATCTGAAGAAGCAAGAGGCAAACCACAGAACATTGTTATCATATCACAACTAGC
Source organism: Apteryx mantelli (assembly GCF_036417845.1). NCBI lineage: Eukaryota > Metazoa > Chordata > Aves > Apterygiformes > Apterygidae > Apteryx > Apteryx mantelli. The sequence continues at coordinate 17,319,787 of NC_089990.1, forward strand.
TCATTGTAGCACTCTGTCCAAAGCAATTAAGGAGTATTCCTTTTGGCTCAAGCAAGTCTGACATTTTGAAAGACTGAACTAGCCAACCCTCAGCAGCACCTTCAGACTTCTCACTCAGTAGCATTATATCTCACTCCCCCCCACACGCACACAGGGAAGGTCAAAAAAGGGGACTGAAGGAATATGCGAAGGAATACCACTGGGTAAAGGGATACTTTCAGAACTGTAGCTCACCTCTGGAAGAGGGAAAAAATTGTAGTATTTAATAACTATCAAGACATCTGACTTTCTTAAACACACCTCCTAGAAGGATGCACAACCCTTAGACATCTTCATGATCAAGGAGAAAAAATATATTCCTCTACTCCAAAGGACAGACTAAAGTCCAGGCAATCTGAGTTTCCAGGACTGGATGATGACAGGCAAGTTCCACACGCAAAGTGAAAGCTCATACATGTTTGACTAATATTTGAGGTTTCACAAAGGCAACCAGGCAGCTAAAAGTGTTGAGACTCTGCATGTAGTATGAAAAAATCCAACCTGCTGGCTAACAGAGAACACTGTAGAAACACTGTTTTACCAGTTCACCTTCACTAACAACTTTCTTGTTATTCTTTGCTTATCTAATCATTGTGAGGTCACAGCTTTTAGATACCATGGTTGGAAAAAGCAACAAAAAAACCCACACAACTGGAAAAAAAAAATCTAGGTTGTCTGAGTTTTACTTTTATAAAATAGTACTTTTTTCCAAGATGGCAGAGAAGCTTCCTTCATTTTTTTTATACTTCATAAACTACTGTTCTAAGGCTCCTTATCTTCAGCAGTTCAGCTGAAATCAGGTGAAACTGGCATGTCATTTGCCAATGTTATTTTTCAACCTAAAGTAAACTCCTTGTGCACATAGAATCCAAGCTGGAAATAGTCAGTGAGGGTACTAGCCAAGCAGACTATATTTTCCCAGTATCCTCTACCACTGAGGCATTAATAACATTTGTAGCTCATTGAAAACCTGGAAGCTCAGAGAGCAGAGCTAGACTTCCACAACTACTCTATTAAATACCCTCAAAGGAAGAAAGATTTTTGTATGATTCAATTCACAATGACTCTTGCAGACTAGCTTCTAGGGTTCCCAGGTTTTCCTGCCCAAATCTGTTTAGCATGGGAACAGAGTTCTAATACTGAGGTAGTGCTAAGGGGAAAAAAAAAAAGTTAATCAGCAGGAGACAGTACATATCTTGATTCCCAGATGTTAGCAGGAGGACAGCATCAAGATTCAAAGCTCCAGGCCATCCCTCACAGAAGGTACTAAACAAAGATAACTTCATGTGACATCCAGTAGCAGCGATGCTACATCTCACAGGCAGACAGGCTTCCCATGCTGCTCTTTCCAATTATTCCCTTATTGTACTCGTGTCATTTCCAGGTGTGGCATGATGTCTGAACATGAGAACAAGCTTAAAACAAACCACTTATGGGAAGCCTAGTCTAGAAGACAAGAGCTGTAGCTTAGGCCAGGTGCAAATACAGTTTCAGTTCACTGTTAGGGCTCTAGTCTCAATTAGCAAATACAGAGCCAGTTGATTGTTCATCGTTCACAAGATCACATTTAGACAACAAGCGCTCAGAAAACGCACCAACTCAGCCAAGTTCAATTCCATGATTACTAGAAAGAATCCAGCATTCAAGTCTGGTCGAGGTCCCCAAGAACATTTCTATCATTTCCTTTGATCTCTCTGCCTGCCAAGAACAATGGTTCTCCATGTTAACATTTTAGAGGAGAAGTCAGTCCTAAAAATTTGTAGAGCCTGTAACTGGTCTGAGTTTCAACACCTGTGTCCAGCTTTAAGCTCCAACAACTTATTTCAGGCTAGCAGAGAAGCTCAGTAGGGCAGGTCTTCTGCAACACAGGACCTGCATGTTACATCTTTAAGTAGCTAACCACTGATGCTGAGATAATTCTCATACTCAGAACCAAACTAGAGTGAGATGTTCATGCTATTGCCATCTGTAGGAGATGAATCAGCAATAACTCTTCTTCCAGGGTTCAGGTAAAACTGGCAAAGAAGGATTATAAATACCAATAGGCTCCTTTGCAAAACAGCTCTAAGGGCAAGACTGAAATAAGTGCTCATATTTGAGATGCTCAGATCTTCATTCTCACTTTTTTTTTCCCAAGGCTTTTGCTTAAGCCCTGAAGTAGCAGGTGTAAGGCAGGTCTGATCAGACTGAAGACAAAGCTGTGGGCACTACTATGTCAGCTGATCCAGATTATTGCACAGAATAGAGTTACTTGGAAACTTAACTCATTAGCAATTCCCTGCCTGCAGTTTAGGACTACGGTTTAAAAACAACATCACAACACTGCTTTTTTTTCCAACTCCTACATGAGGCTGTCAGTGCAATTCTGAGAAATCCTCGAGTTACAAGGAAGCTTTCAACAAGAAACAGTTTCCTAGCTTGTGATTTACAGAAGGCGGCAAAAACCATGTGCCATTTTGCAGACACATTTGTGGTCGTGTCTCACATTACAGCTAGCACACAGGCAGTGCTATGTGGGAAGCGCGAGGGTCAGCTGAAAGCAGTTTCATCTCCTTCAGTACCTCAGCATTATTGCTGCATCACAGCTCAGGGAATAAGATTTGTAGGAGACAAAAATTAGTTAAGCATAATCCGTTGCATTCCCTAGATAGATGCTTTTTTGCCATGTCTTTGGAAAGGCTTAAGCTGTTTAAAAGTGTACCTATTAGCATTTTAAAGATCACACTCTCTCCTTCATGTGGAGTCAACAAACTTAGTGATTTTGGTGCTCAAGTGGTATTTCACCCTCAAGATCCACAGCATGCTGTTTCAGAGCAATAACAAGTGATGCAACACGCACACAACACAAACTCACCTGCTTCCTGGACTGGGCCCTTGTGATCCTGAATCTCCGAGCAGAATAAAAAATGAAGTAGCCCACAGTTGCTGCTGTGACAATGAAAAATGACACCGAGACAAAGAATATCGAGTAGTGATTCATCAAAGGACCGTGCTTTTTGCCCACTTCAATAACCATAGTCACTTTCATGCCACTCTCAATCCGGCGTAAAATCTCTGTGCCTTTCAGGTTGCCAATCATAATTGCAACGATGCTTCCTGCACCTGCAAAGGAGAAGGGGAATCCATACTCAGTTTCCAGGCATTGAACAGAAGTGATCTTAGCAGTTCTAATTCAAGCACCATACAGCAGACTGGAAAGTTGAACTGGCATTTGCAAATTGAACATGAGCTGGTGGATTTTAAGTGGTACATGGTAAGTCTCCATGTTCCTGTTCACCTGAAAGGTATTCATTACCTATGAGCTACACAGATGAGCCATTGTTAGAATTCACTCCTCTCCATAAAGCCTCATTCCCACGTGGGACACTCATATTGTAATTATTTTAGAAGCAACACTTTGGTGATTTACATTTTAACATGCCTTTGAACTGCACGAAGTTAAAAAAAATCCTGTGCAGTGAGGTCACTAGGGATTGCACTATCTTCCAGAGCTCACAGACTCCAGGCACACAGCTAGTGGCTTAGGAACACTCCCTGCAATGTATCTTCCCCTCTCCCTGTTCTGCTGCTACTTCCTACCACCTCTTTCCTAATTTTGAAAGTACTGTTTAGTATTTATCCAAACACTGAACAATTAAAACCATGGACGACCCTTTGCTTCTCTATTTTTGGAAGAAATAGAGAAATATTTCAGTGAAATTCAGTGGTGAACTAAGCATTTTTGTGGGTTTCTAATGCAAATATGGAGGGAAGACAATATTGAGGTGTGGTTGGCTTTTAAGCAGTCTGCCAGTGTGGCAGACTGCAAACTCCATCCAGATTTTAACATCAGATTTCCTTAGTTGAACATCATGACAAGCCAGAGGGATCAAGGCATCCCTTGATGTTTTATGGTAGGAAGTAACTTTAAGCAAGTCTGGCCACTAAGTACAGACCAGAACAAAGCTGCTCTCATTTCAAGTGACAAATAAATGCTAAGAACGCTTTGCACTGTTTGTGGAACTTCAGGCAGTCCTAGTATAAGGAGGAGTTTCTCGGGGGGGGGGGGGGGGGCAGGGAAGAGACAAAGGGATATGCAGTAAGTTGTCACTGGTTTCCCTCTAAACCAAAAAAATTAAATTCAAGGACTAGCCAGTCAGGAGTCTCACTGCATTAAACTTGCAGCTATGCAACATTCATAATAGATAATATATAGAGAAGGAAGAAAGGCTGTTACAGAACTGCTATTTTTATCTAATCCAGCCAAAACCATTTTTAATGGGAGAGACCAAATTCCTTCCCTCCCCCCCCCAATAAGAGAAACCTCACCCAACTTTCAGCTAGCAAAAAAATCCCTAAAATTGGTGTTAAAGCACCAAGGCTCTCATTTGAGAAAGCACTTACTAGTTTTCCAGCTTGCTCATGTAATACCTTTGATCCAAGATGGCTAAGCATCATGTCTAGCAACTCTCCCCAGTGTGACTAAACTCATCTTTTATTTAGAAAGCTCCCTGTAAGGAGAAGTATATCACACAGAGGAAAGTCAGCCAGACTGCAACTACTGTCATTCATGATGAGCTTGGGTTTGTAGGCCAGTTATAAAATGAGCTGGAGTCAGGAGTGAGCAAGAATTCAGCCTGGCTCAAGCCAGGAGCTGAGACTTCTTACTTTCATAGCACTGGAGAAAAGCGTGGAAGAACAGGCTGTGACAAGACACTAAAAAACCTGCCAAAAAGCAAGAAACCTCTTCTGCCCTTTCATCCTTGAATAAGCCTCACTAGTCAAGTAAAGCATGTGGTTAAGTGCAGTACCACATGCAGTGTAGGGACACATGTTAATGTAATGTCACCATCAGTCCGCAAAACTACTTCAGCTACCAACCCATCAGTTATGAATTAACTTCATGAATTTACCCACCCAAACAAAAAAACACCATCACTTCCATTTAAGTTTCAGACTAGTTATTTCACCCAGGATGTCATCAGAAGACAGTTTTAAATCATTTTTTTCCCCTGACTCCTTCCCTCTGCCCAGGGTTCCCCTTGAAATTTCAGCTCTGTGTGGTAATGCTTTAGAGCAACACATGTGAGTGGCCATCTAGCAGAATTCAGAGCACTCATTGCAGCCACTAAAGAAAGGAAATTTAGGTAGGTATATCCTGCTCCTTCTCATACATACAAACATGCTTGCTATAAGCCAGAAATTGCCAATCTGTTTTCCCTCCCCTCAGTTAACGCTTCAGTGCTTACCCACATCTAGGGAAGGTGAGTTGTTTCATAAAGGAACAGCAAACTGGGACATGCTGGGGTCAGAGCTCAGGTTGCAGGCATGGCAACTAAGGACTTTTAGGTAAGAGCTTTGACACTGAGCAACAAGGGCAGAACTGAGAGGATGGTCATTTCCTAGAGCATCTGCACTACTTGCCCTTAGGCCAAGCACCTGATGATGCAAATCAGCAGTCTTCACTATTTCCTGCTATGGAAGCAAACGTTTAGAAACAAAAATCAATTTCTGAGGGCAATCATAAGGGAGCTAACCTGACATCACACAAAGTTAACTGAATGCCCTATGCCAAGAACAGGGGCAAGGAATCCAGTAACTGCAACCCATTTCTGAGACCAGTTCACCTAGACCACCTGTAGCAGAACAGTTTGGTATCACTTCAGAAGTTCCTTTCGGGCAGGGAGGAAACAAGGCTCTGGCACTATCGCACAGGGTCTCTCATGGGGGCATTGTCCTTACCTGGCAAGGAACAGGGCCTTCTTTACCCACCAAGAGGATCTTCAGTGACACCCTATTAGCCTGAAGCTAAGCTAGAAGTCCAGAATGTTATTTGGAACTACTGCTGTGCTTCTAGAGTAAAACCAGCTAGGCTCATCCCCACCTAATGCTTCCTGAGCTGCTAAAGAAGTCCCATCAGGATGACAGGTACTGAAATAATGTTACCGTGGCCTGAAAACCACCAACCTAGACAGAAGCTTCTGACAGCACTTGGGAGTTTTAGTCGAAACAAGCCAACTGAGAGGACATCTGAAGAAGCATCTCAAGCATTGCAGTTACCCTGAACTGTCAGGGTTTTTTTTTCCAGGCTCCAGCAAAGCAAGAAGAAAGTCAGTAACTTGTGTGGCCAAAACCAGACAGGAACCCAAGATCCTGACCAAAGAGTTGGCTTCTGTGATTCAGGTGAGGCTTTCTGTAACATTTAAGGGAAGTTAGAAAGTGAGATTAAATTGCTACCTCTTTAGCTAATAATGGGGTCATGGCTAAACAGAAGCAAAACCTGTTTAGTTAAACATTTCCCAACCTCACTCCTTTTCCATCTCCTATGAAATGGGAGAGGGAGAGTCTGATTCAAGTCCTCGCAGTAAATACAATCTGCCTCTGTAGAGCTGGAGTTTTGCAGAAGGTACCTTGCAAATGATAAGACAGCATGCTGGTCAGAGTCTGAAAGATGCTGTTTTCAAACACCAACTGACACAGATGAAGCACAAGACCTTAAATGGTTTGTTGGGGCAAGGAGAGAGCTGGGGCACAAGCACATTTGGCACACAAGAGTGCATGAGTAGGGATCAGTGTTTTACCTTCCTGTATCAGGTTTACTTAGATGCAGAGTAGAGTTGCATCTGTTTATGCCAATATTAAATAACTATATTAAACTCTGCCCTGCAAAGACCTTGCTTGTTTCACCATTACACTTCTGCCCTCTGTAAATGTGAAGGTACAGGTTTGGCGATTCAGTGGAGAAATGTAATACTCAATATGTGTACAGAACTCTGAGCATTAACTCTTACACAGCGAACACCTGCTTTTTCACCTTTATTAAGGGGATTACTGTAAGCCAGTGCTACTCTTGCTTGTGCTACAGATAAATCAATTCTGAGCCAAACAAAGCAGGTCCTTAGAACAGCCACTCAGATGTTTAGCAGACTACAATACAGCCTAATCAATGCCTTAAGTGGCAGTCATTTGTAACTAAAACCAGATTCTGTTAATAGGCTGAAACACGTCACAGCAAGGATTAAATCTTGGGTCCAAACAGAAATTCTCTGCTTCAAAACAAGGTATGGCAAAGCTGTGCTTTGGAGGCATTGCCCAACTCAGATGAACTTTGTGTAATACACAGGATAACCAATGCTTTAGCTCTTTGATGTGGATAAAGTCCCCATGAGTAGTAGTCCCCTCTGCACCATTGCTAAGTGTGGTGAGACTGCTGCATACATCAAGGCAACACTTGCATGGCAGATCCATGCTAGAAGCATCCACACTGATTCTACCTAGTCTCCATGACTTCCACAGCTAACAAAAAGCCTCCCCCCATAGGGGCAGCTCTGAAGAGTGCCACAACATGATCAGGCCAAAGCAAGCCACAAGCCAATTCCCACAGAAGACTGATTTTCAGACTTGCCTAATATTCTTCTCCCTCCACCCCCACAAAAGTAAAGGAACAGGAAGCCCCAGCAGCTGAGAGGAAACATCTCTTTCCCTGGCATATTACAAGTACAGCTACAATTTCAAGAAACAACAATGTAATACCCAAATAAAACTGTTTGTATTATTTTTTTTTTAAATGAAAATGGAACCAGGCTTTCTGCAGATATTGATCAATAGGCAGTAATGAGCATTCCTTTCTCACTTCTCTGTTGGGACCTGTTAAGGTTATTCACCCTTTCAGGTAGCTGTAGTACAGCTTCCAGGTGGTCTGGAAAGTTTATGAAGTGAAATGGAATTACACAGTAAAAGAGGAGTGAGATTAAGGGATGGAGTGCACCAGGTTTTATGGTAATTATTAGTTATGCAGCTGGAAGTTTTCTGCCCAGTCCCAAAGACTCATTGCTGTTAAAGCCCTTGCTGTGATTCACAAAGAGAAAATAAAACTTCGAAAGGGAGCTATCAGCACCCCAGGTGGAATGGCTCGAGCAGAGTAAGACTTAAAAGCCCAGAGACTACAGCTGTGGTATGCAGCCTTAAAGGGAAGTTCTGCCTATGAGAGAGACTTTGCAATGGGCATCACTGAACCTGCTCATGTTTTTGACTTGAAATATATGCTACTGAGGAGCCCGCCAGCACAGGAAGGCCATGACAGCCCTTCAAGAACAGCTGCTAAGTATTTGTGTAAACAAACATAACAGGCAGATTTCCTCACCTGGGAGGAAAGCTGAATACTACCTAATTTACCATAAGTAAAATTTAGTCCTAATATCTGCATTTCCAGTTGAGAGCCACTTACTGCATCAGCACATCAAAACAAGCAGTCTTCTGTCTAAACTTCACCCATTCCTGCGTTCATAATGACCATCCCTTCTGAGGCAGCTTTGGTAGGCAAATCTTTCCCCTTAGGAGAAGGGGGTGTTGTTATAGCAATGTGTTCTCCAGGGTGAATTGCATTACGTATTTCACTCTGTGTATTTAATAAAAGTGAAGCACAATCTGGAAAGGGGAGAAAAGGGAGAGCCTCCAGTAATTAACATCTTTGCTGTATTACCAAAACCCTTCATGTCGTTAAGGACACATTTAAGTTCCTCAGCTAATTAACTGCCTGAAAACAAGTTTACTTTAAAGGAACCTTTTTTTTGGCATTTGAATTTAAGGAACCTTTGTTTTATTCCCACATTTCTTATTCACCACCTGAGTTCCAAACCAGGAAACCAGCACTGGCTTAGCCTGCTAACCACAGTGCCTGCTCCTGGCATTGCATGCTACCTTTTGGAGCAGCACATTTTAAGGACTAATATTCTGGTAACCAATATAAAACATCATGTGCCTTTGAGATTTAAGCAAGAAAGTCAGTTATGAAGTTTGCCATCTCTGCACATATCCTCTTCCTCCACAGCTGACTAAGAATACACCAGTGCTGTTACTCTTCAGTATCTAATGCCACAGAGCACGTAATTCAATCTAAGAGAAATATTTAACATTTTCTGTACAATAATCAAGGTAACACTGACAAATGCAGTATATGTTTGTCAAGCCTGAGACACTGGCAGAGCCTTTTGTGGTGAATAATTAACTTCCAGTTGTTTGACCACTTTGCACATCATTGAAGCTAACTCAAGAACCTGGAGTTCAAGTGAGCTCCACTAACCTCACTTAAAATTGGCTTCTCAGCTTGTTCAGATGAAGCTCAGCATTGGAACTGTTTTGCATTGTTTAAACCTGTTTTAATTAACCCAATTCAGCTTAAATTAAACCACAAAAGCCCCTTTCATTTCAGCTTAAAGATACAAATGTAACCTGGGGCAAGTTCTGTAAATCTTCCAGTGCAGCTTTTCTTGTATAGCAAAGGCCAGACCCCTGTAATGTTTCTTCTATCATTTACCAAGAGAAGGCTGTAAAATAGCCTGATGGGACTCTTTCCCATCCCCCTCCCACTCCCTTTGGGAGTGAACCTAACTACAATGTAATTTGGTGAAAACTGAAACATTTAAGGAAGGCAAGAGTTTTGCAGGCATTTTGAAGAAAGAAGTTATTAAAACACTCTAAGTTACTTCAGAACAAGGAAAAAAAAAAACACTAGGATTCCCCCTTGCCCCCCCCAAACTCCAAAATTTCAGATTCAGTAGTGTTTACCCCTTCATGGGATTCTGAAGTTTTGTACTATGTTTAAGTAGAGCCAAATTTTAGGTGTCCAGTGACAGTATTATTTCACTTCATACAGAGAGTGTCTTGTGGAGCTATTGACTGAGCAGCAGCAGAAGCCCAGGCTTCCACTCCCCAGGGAACAAGCCCAGCCTTCCCTGCAGCTTGCCTAATCCTGCACTTGGCCATACCACCACCAAGACCAAGAACCGAGTTTGCTGGTATCTCAAAAATGGTAAATGTATCCACTTTCAATAATATTTTAACCCAACATCCAATCAACATTCAGTTTTCCTTAGGATTCAACTGTTTTTAAATATGTAAGGTAAACAGTTTTAAGCAAGTCACTCTAAGGAGGAGGGAAGAAAACAGAAAAGTAATGCTATCCACAAGTTAAGCGTTGTATTTCTGCATGCAGAAGGGGCTTTCTGACAGCCTAGAAATGGCTAGCTGATTGGAAGTCATTTAATAGTGCAGTAGCAGAGTGAATTGTATTAAAAAAGGATAACTTTTTACAATGAAATTAAACAGCAATTCAGAAGAGGACCAATTAACCTTTTTCTGTCATTGCTTTAAGAGGACAGAGAAATGAAGGATGCAATTATTAACAGAGTAAAGGCTGCAGGCATTCTGCTACAGCATACTACGTTCTGTCAGAACTACTACAGGAAGAAGGATTTTTCTTTTAAAGAGCTTGCATTATCTTGCAGAGAAATCTTTAGAGAATGCAGTCTCACAAGAACTGTTCGAAGTGCCATGGCAATAACCCATCGCCACCCTTTTTCTGGCACTTTAAAACCCTAGCTGACCACCATGTAAGCCATATGCTTGGAAAAAAACACAGGAAAAAACATTGCTTTCGATTTCAGTTGTTTCACTTATAAACAGAAAAGCAAAAAGCTGGCTTTAAATTGAGTGTAAATTCTCAAAGAAAGGCTCTCCTTATGCACAGCAGAATCACTATCTGAAGACTCTAGGGAGATGAAATACTTACAGAAATCCTGGGCTGGGTCAAGACAGTGGCTGGATCTTTATCTACATGATATCGTGTTTGTAACAGAAATAGCTGTGCCTTCAATCTTAGTCAGAAGGGGCTAGTATTTCACCAGCTTTCATTAGTCATCTAGACACCTCTCCAACCCAGAACATTAACAATTCACCCTGGAGATCAATCCAGCATCTCCTGTATTTTAAAAAGAAAGATCATACTGGACATCATTGTCAATTGACTCTCCAAACAATTTCTTGCTATATTAGCACATATGGCTGTTCTGACATACAAGAAGCATGTTTGTTACATTGTCTTATTTCTTACTTTTTTTTTATTAACTGAAATATCTTGAATACTGCTTTTCTCACTGTACTGAAATAGTAACACGTATGGGATTTCTGGTGGTTAACAATTGTACCAGTTTGTTTGGTGTCTGTTACAGCAGAAAGGAAAATAAACTAACAGTGTACACACACTGAGCCTATATTATGGACCTGATGCAATTCCTCTTAAAGGAAAGGCTGGCATTGTACACAAAAGCCACTGTGTCTCAGCATCATGCCATTATGCTACAGACAAAAGGTTTTCACCTGGCTTCAGAAAAGTACTGTGAAACCATGAAGCCTGCATTCTAGCTCTGCTCTATTAAACAGCACAAAGTTTACAAAAAAATTATGGTTCTCATCCACATGCACAGGGGCAAGGCTCTTCAGGAATGCAGATCTGATTGAACAGCACCTATCCCAGCACTTAACCGTAGGCGTGCCATAGGCACCGTTAGAGGAAATTTCATCCTCATGCCCTACCCACCATGTGATAAGCTCTTCTCTTTGCAAGAGGGAAGGGCAACTGAAGTCATAGTTCCAGGAGCACTTTAGCCTGGATAATCTGATATGTAGGTAGCCCTCTCCCTTCTCCTACTCCTGCTTTGTACTCCTCTCTTCCCCACCTCAAATATTACCTGGTGCAAAGAAAAGAATTACTGACTTCCAGGCTACTATCCAGTATGTAAAGCAACAAATACTCTCCACCCCAGCTTTTTGATTAAACTGTTTTCTTGCTCACACTATCACCCACACTTAATGAAATTCATTTTCAGCTTGCTTTACATGGTAGTTGACACTATGCCTGATCTCTTCCTCCTCATCATACAAGTCTTTCAAACCTCAGAGTTAAACATGCAACAGCAAGACACTGGAAAAACATCACAGAAATTGGCAGGAGTACTCATGAGTGGGCAGCAATAGTGAGAGCTTCTAAAAGAAAAATAAGTACATTTCTCCATAATGCCCCTTCCCTTTAAAGAAGGGAGAGAGCCTTAGAAGATCCTAAGATGGTGGGGACAGAAGAGAGGGAAGAGGAGAAACTTCCTGACAGGTAATGACATTGGGCCAAAGAAGAAACTATCTTGGAGAGTTCACGTCCACAGCACAGTCTTTGCCTGGAAGCACATACATGCCTTTGCCTGGGTCAGTTTACAGTCCTCACCACCAGTACGTTTATTAACAGGACTACAGGAGGGAACACTAATCTCTGGTTAACAGGATCCCACCCCAACTGTAGCAAGTGACTCATCTTTTCCTCAGCCCAACATTCAGACATGAAGCCTTCACATTCCTGCTCTACCAAGTAAGAAATTCTGTCTGAACAATACTTCCTATATTATCGGCAGAGTTACACTTCAACAGGTGAAGATAAAAGACATGTCTTAATCATTAAGAGCTGGAAGCCTGGTCCAGCATGGCAGCAATAAGTACTATACCGCTTGGGTACTACCACCCTTGTTTGTTTAGGGAGACTGTTTTGCAGGTTGGCCTTCAGACCAGACACACAACAGTTACTAGCAAGTAACACACTAGCAAGTGTGAAAAACTTTTACCAAACAGGTTGGGTGTTTAATAGGAGCATGTCACGACCAAATGTGGTTTTACATGACATGAGTTTCCAAAGGTTCCAAGTGTATTCTGGAGCTGGAAATCCACCTGCGCTCTGTTTGGTTTAAGTAGTGTTAAAAGTGATTATCTGCCAGATGAATCCAACAATTGCCAGCTTTTTTCCTTCTGAGCCTTTTCAAGACATTTACATAAATGCTACCAGGCCCCACTTAGAGCATTTAAAAGATGAAATCAGAGAAAACATGAAACACACATCAGCCAAGACAGTACTCTTAAAGGCACTGAGATGTGAAGAGAGCTGTCCTACAGATCTCATTCATGCTTTTTCGTCAGTGGTACTTGCACGATTAAAGTTTCAGCTTTCCTTCTAGCAAATGAGATTGAGTCCACAGCTAATACTCCTTTCTCTCAACACACTGGCAGCAGCCAAGCACTCACTGGAAACAAGCAAGTTTAAGAAAGCTAATGGTAAAATAATGCAAGTCAGCACAGTGTAAACCACAAGGCAGTCTGCAAAGAGACAGGTCACATTGATACACTCAGACAGCGCTGAGCCTGACTATAGCTGCGCCATTGTTTGCTCTTTGGCACATTCAAGCCTGGAGGCAAACACACACCGTCATTGCTGTAGGGCTGCGTATGCCCCACAATGAAGCCTCTGCTACCACAGCTGCCACTTAGATTTTAATTCATCCTTTCATATTTCAGCAGCTCAACAAACCCCAAGAGCAAGGGCACTTAACCTGTTCCAGTCTGCTTCGGGGCTGGTGCTTAACCTGCAGTCTTCTGTGGCAGAGGTACCTAAGCTAGACCTAAACAAGCAAGGTCAGGGATCAGCAGCTGTCCAGCAGCATGGACTGGTCTACTCTGTGGGCGACCCTACCTCACCACCATACCCCCACCATGCCCCTCAGCTGTGAGATTAGGGCCACCAGACAGACTAGTGTACCATGTTCAGTTACCTGAATGCCAGTGTAGCTGTGACATTATTTTACTCTAATTAGTTATTCCAGGGAGCCAGGAGAACCGAATGGAGCACACAGCAAAGGCAAAGTTACAATAAACACATGTCAAATAGCTATTTTTAGCTACAGAGATGCAAACTCAAGGTACCATAGAAATTCAATCCAGGCACAATGGATCCATTCAAGTTCCTTCCGATAAGGTCCTGCTGGTAGCAAGACCTAAGGAATCTGCAGAAATGCACCCAGCCATGGTCAGGGGACATGAGAGCAACAGTCTTAGAAAATGCATCTTAATTCCTCACCCTGGATGTACTCAGTGCAAGCCTTCACTCACTGTGAAGGAGAGGTGGACGTTTGTTTATACAACGTTTACAAAGCACAGCCTGCCTTGGGTTTACCATTTCATCTCAATTCTTTGCTTTCACAGGACCAGTTTAACAGGTCACATCAGTCTTAATATCATGACATAGTTTTATCTTGTTTCTAAAGATCATGCTTCATACAAAGTTTGAGAAGAGCACAATTATACTTTTTTGCTATATGCTGTTTCCTCTATGCATACGCTTATTAGTCTTCACCTTTCTGGAATTCCTGCAGAACAAGTTTTAAGTGGCAGTGCTACATATTTAACCTTCTCCTAACCCTTTCACGCATTGATGCAAGTTTAGACTGGAATCAGGTCCTTACTTCTTAATCTTGTTAGCCTGGGAGACACTGCTACTGTTACTTTTTAGTCAGAATTATCCAGCTGTGTTCCCCCAGGGCATAGCCCCTGCAGATGAGACACTGGCTCACTCAAGGCACGAGAGGAGGGAAACAAAAGAAATTATCCCAGCCACTTGCTGACCTGCAAGGAATCCTTCTTTGCCAAACTTAGAGATACACTTAACACTGGAGAACCTTCCATAGCTATTTGTGTACCCTGACACCAAAACCACCCAACAGTATTAAGTCAAGGTCCACCTTTAAAACAAACCAACTCTTATTGTGCACTTTTTCCTCCCCACCAACACACACACTGCTGTTTTTCTCCAATCAAATGCCTTTTTCAGAAGGTCAATATAGATTAGAGAGGTGCAATTATAAGCACACAGAACTGTACTTTGAAACTCTGTTCAACCTGCCACAGAGAGGTACCATCTTCTTAAAATGAGCACAATTAAAACTAAAGTTTGCTAATTGATAAGGTTTTGTGCTTATAAAATTACTAAGCAAATATTACTTTGGACTCTGTTAGATGCTTGACATTCTACATGTTAGAGGGGATTAAGCAGGATTTGATCATATCTGATTTGGCTATTGTATTCTGCTGTTTTGATTGGCACTTTTTTTAGTAAGTTGGCATACCAAAAGGTTTCCACACAAAGGACAGATATAAGCAATAAAGAATTCAGACTAAACACATCATAACTTTAACAGCAGAAGTGTCTCAAAGCAGGATGACTAGGACAAAAACTACTTTCTAGTGCAGACACATTTGAGTCTCTAAATAAAAAGTTGCTTCAAAAGCCAAGTTTGACACCCATGGAAGGGAGCACACTACACTTCTAGGTAAGCTTCTGTTAATAACCTAGGTGTTCTGTTGCTACAGAAATTCCACAAAGAAAAGAAAAATCAGGTATATTGTGCTATGCATCCAAAGCCCACCAACAGGGATTTTCCTTTTCTGTTAGGCAGATGAGAGCTCCCACCCCATGCTGCAGAGAGGAGGAGCATGCCAGCTGCCAAAGCACAGGCAGGAAGAGGGATTACCCCAGGCACAGTTGGAGACAAGGCAAGCCCCAAGGCACAGCTCCCCCCAACCCCAGCAAAGCTGCACCGCTGCCTTGCGCTACTTCCCACTGCCTCAGCTTAGAGGAAGTGCTTGCCCTTGTTTGGTTTCACACAACACCATATGATGACCCAATTAAAGGAGAAATTAAGTCAGTCAGGAAACACAGACCAAGTTCACTGTTAGCACAACTATGGCCGTTACAGAAACGGCAGGAGCTGTAGTTGCACAAAAGCTGTTCTTTCATTAAAAGGGCTATCTTCCCTATGGCCTCTGGAGAAGTTGGAACATCCAGTGCCACCAGAGGCCAGAAGAGGAGGTGTATCCAAGACAGTGCAGCGTGGAGAAGGGTGATCTGACCTGCTCGTTTCCAGATTTGAGCTAAGGCTATGGCAGTGCCCCTTGTCAGCATTATACAAGGAAAATCCTGCACTTCACAAGACCGATTACTTGTAGCTTGCTTCCTCTTGGCTGCACCGTGTGTTGAAAGCCTGCAACACTGTCAAGTTTCACTGGAGAACAGCAGGCCACAGGGGCTCTGCACTCCTGCGAGGAACAGAGCAGACCATTCAGGTAAAGCCACATAAGCAGGAGGAAGAGCACTGCCATTGGAGGAAGTGAGAAGGGGGCATAAAGGTCCACTGCGACCACAGGAAAAGATGCAAGTCCAAGGAAAGAAAGAAAAGCGAGGGTGTAACAGGAGAGACAGTAATGGACAAAAACAAAGGACAAGGAATAGGAACAGCAGCAACAAGTTTAGCCCCATAACCGTGCTAGGACATGGTAAGGAGTCACGCAGATGAAACGAGCAATTTGACAGAAAGCCATCTTCAAGAAATCCCTCTCCTTTTTATCAATGCTTTGGCTGGGAAGTTTCAACATGCCCTTGGGCCTGCAACCAATCATGTAGGATGATCAGGACAGCTAGAGCCATCAGAACATAAGTTCCCTAGCATAAAGCTTAAGGACAGCATGAGAAAGGAGGCAGCTCTGAACAGACCCTGCAGAGAACAGATGGCTTCCTTCAACAAGAGGAGGCTCCTAGGAAGTTTAAGAAAGATGCTGTAGGTCTCCCCCTGGCCCAGCTGGCTAAGTGGCTGGGGGTACATAAACCTACCCTTCCAGAAGGGGTTCAGCAGTGACCTACCCAGGTCAGCAGTGCAGAAAGAGCTCCTCTCCCAGAACTGCTGGATTACAACACAGTCATACAATGAACAGGGCTCAGGTAGAGATGCCACTGTCAGTTCAGCAGGAGGGACTTGCCCAGCAATAGCCAGATCTCAACAGCATTTATCAGCAGGTGATTTTATTACCTAAGAGAGCTCTGCCTCATGAGTCAGAGTCTATCCAGATTGTATGTTCTGAATTCTTAAAGCTGAGTACAGTCATACTGCTCATTAAGATTACATGCGATGAACCTCAAGAGCCATCTTCTGTTTCCTTTGTCTCACTTATCTCCACTTCTAACAGACAGAAGTCCTTCTCACCCGCTGTAAGATGTATGGCTGTAAATATATAATCATTTTTCAAATCAGTCTAAGGTTTAAGATTATTCACTATTCATTCTCACTGTTCTACTTCTGTCAAGACCTGGCTTCCCAAAGCATTGCCACTTAGCAAAACACAGATACACTAGGTGCGTGCACATCAATCCAACAGCCAAGGACTGGACATAGCTATCAAAAAAAGCTCATTGTGCCCCATCACAAATAGGGAACCTATTCTTTATATTAAGGGAAGTCAGCCATACACCTCTCAGCTGTGGGCTATTTCTCAGGAAGCATTAGCTTGAAATATAGCCAAATCTCATTCTTCATTTGAAAGATGGGCAGTTTGGGAGAAAAAACAGTGCTGGCAAGTAGGAAGCTTTTTACATCAAGAGAATAGAAACTCCATCAGCCACTGCAAAATGGAAATACCCTTTAAAAGAGCTTTAGCCACTCACACTGGAAATGGCACTTTGCCTGGCCAAAATGACCTTTGGAAGAGCAAATCAGTCCCCTACTCTGCCTATTTCACAGTTGGTTAGTGTGTGGGACATGGAAAAAAGCCTGTGTCTCAGTGTGGGGAAAATAGCCTATTTCAGAGCCACAATCTAACCCACGAGCTTTACTGGCTTTAAAAAAGCCCAGCATAAACCATCTGCGGGCAAAGTTAAGTAGGTGTGTTGGAAACTCAAACAAACCATGGCCAGAGCCACCGGTCCTGCCTTCACCCCCCACACACCCACAGCCGGTGCCCAGCCCACCCAGGCCAGAAAACTCAAGCAGCTCCTGCTCTATTTCAACCCACAATAGCTTTTTCAGCTATCAAACTTTGTAACTCATTAATCAAAGAAAATTCAACAGCAGCAGCACCTTGAACAAGCAAGGCTGACTATAAGCAGAAACTCTTTCTTGTGCTAATACTGGTACAGCAGGATAGTCAAAAAAAAATTCCAGCCTCTTGTTCAGCATCGAAGCCGAATACGTTTAACAAGGACTGCATTAGCTAGAGGTTAACCCCAGGCATGCCCGTTTCTCACGGCTGGCACCATTCAGACAAAAGCAAAGGGTGTGCTGCCAGTCTTTGGGCCTCCTCCTTCCCAAAGCTAGATCACAGCAGAAATTTCGGCGTTCCTCGGCGGCTCCGCACCCCTCCTTCCGGGGGGAGGCCAAGCGGGTGTCTGTGCCCAGCACGCCGCTCCCGCCCCAGCCGCGCCGATGCTGCGAGCGGCCGGCGGCACCGGCGCCGGCAGGCTGCGGGCCGAAAGGCCCCGAAGCCGCCCCGCAGCGCGCACCGGGGCCGCGGCGCGGCACTGCCCGGGGCGGCCCCGGCCGCTCACCGCCGCCCCGCCCGCTGCCCGGCTCACCGGCGTGGGACATGGGCAGCACGTCGTTGCCGGTGCCGCGGTAGTTGTAGATGACGGCGGCGGCGGCACCGCGCGCCGCCGCCAGCCGGATCTTCTCGGCGAAGGTGCAGCCGCCGCCGCGCTGGATGAGGGCGAGCCAGTCCGCGCCGCCGCCGCCGGGGGCCCCGCTGAAGTTGGTGAGGGCGCTGCAGGCGTTGAAGGCGTCGCGGCCGTCGGGCAGCACCAGCACCCCCGCGGCCGCCTGCAGCGGCGAGTCCTGCCCGTACAGGCCGCTCTCGCTCGCCTCCCAGCCGCTCCGGTTGCCGCCCGCGCCGCCCTCCCACGACACGTTCACCCAGGCGGTCCACACCGCCGCCGCCGCCCCGCGCGGGCCCGGCGCCGCCGCCGCGCACAGCAGCGCGCCCAGCGCCAGCAGCGCCGCCGCCGCCGCCATCCCGCGCCCGGCTCCGAGCCGCGCCGCCCCGCCGCCGCCTAAATCGCCGCGGCCCCGCCGCCGCCCACGGGGAGGAGCGGGGCCGCCCCGCCGCCGGCCCGCCCCGCCGCAGCCGCCGCCGGCCCGGCAGCAGCACGGGGTGGCCGGTACCTCGCGGCGCGGCGCGGCGCTCCGCGGCGGCGGGACCCGCCCGCGTCTCCTCCCGGGAGGACGCGTCGCCGCCGCCGCCACCCCCGGGGCGCCTCCCACGGGCAACAGGTCTACCCGCCCTCCCGGGCATCGCCTCCCCAGACCGCCTCCCGGCGGCGAGGCATCGCCTCCCCGGATCGCCTCCCGGGGCACTGGAGCAACCTCCCGGATCTTCTCTCGGGGAGACGGGTCAGCGCCAGCCCCGGTCGCCTTCCACGGGCAATAGGTCTACCCCCCCCCCCCCGGTCCACCTCCTGGGAGCGATGGATCGCCTCTCCGGATCATCTCCCGGGGCGGTGGTTCACCCCCTGGATCACCTCCCAGGTGCGGTGTGTTAATCTCCAGAACACCTCCTGGGGTTATGGGTCACCACCCCCTGGATCACCTCCCAGGGGCAGAGGATGGTCCCTCAGATTGTCCAGGGCAATGGATCATCCCTCCGGATTGCCGCCCAGGAGCAGTGGGTCACCCCCTGGATCACTTCTCAGGGGCAATGAATTGCCCCCTCCAGTCACTTGCAGGAGTGCTGGATCATCCCCCATCTCAGCTCCCAGTGATGATGGATTGCCCCCCTGCATCGCCTCCCAAGGCAGTAGATTGCCCCCTAGATCACCTCCCGTGGTTTGTCCCAGTGCTCCCCATGGGAACCGGGCACCAGGGCTCCCAGCAGTCCTGCAGGGACCCCCGGATGGGGCCGGCCCCACAGCAGCCTCACAACACAGCACCACCAACACCAGCACCCAGGGCCCAGCCATAACCCAGCCCGCTTTGCACCATTGAGTTAATATTTGCTAAGCACTCAGCAATGTGTGGTATCAGTCCTGCCTGCAATTTGTTTATGGAGTACCCGGTTAGCTGTGCTAACTCATCGGCCGTTGTTCTCGCTGTTATTGAACATGCATCATAAAACTGCCACTTCAATCAAATACTCCTTTTTCTAATTATGTATTAGTTGTGTTTGCATAATTAATCATTATTTGAGCTATGCAGCTTGCAAAGCAAATTCACATTTCTTCAGGGCTCTGCAGTTACTTTTTGGACAGCCACTTTGCATTCAGAGGTCCTTTTTTCTTGCTCGCACACATTTTTGCCATGTGGTCCTGCAGCGCAGTTTAGAGTGCTTGCAGGATCAGTGCATGTATGAACATGACATGCTGCAGATCCCCTTCAGGGTATTTGAGGCAAGAAATGAAGATAACAGGAGAAGCAAGGACATTTCAAGCTCCTCTTCTGCATAAAGCCACTTTCCTGATTGAGAGACCCTGCTGCTATCAGCTGCTTCACAAGAATTGCCCCCAACATCAGGAGTCACTGAAATACATCTCCAAATTGCCATGCTTCACCACATGCAAGCTGGGTTTCTGGACAGGAGCCATAATTTGGATAGGATTATTCCTGTGCAGTGATTACATACCACAAGATCTGCTGCTGCCTATGCATTCATGAACAAAATTGGTGTGCACAATGAGTCAAACCCTTTCTGATACGAGTTGGCGCTGCTTAGTTTTTAATGCAGACTTCTGGCTGAGTCTGAAACTGTGCAGCTGATAACTGATAACTCAGCGTAGATCTAAAAGAGGTTGTTTTCCATGGCACGCATTTTCCTTCATTTACACCTGTGCACAATGCAGGACACCGAATGTTATGCAATCCAACCCGACTCATGGGGACTTGATGGGAGTTGGCCCAGGTGTGAATGACTACCTGGGAGCAAGGGATTCAACGCAGCCTGCTGTGCCGGCGTCCACCCTGCCGAGCATGCTGCATGGCAGGGCGGGCTCAGGACCCTCTGCCTGAGAGGCCGAATCAGAAATTCATCAACTGAGGAGGAGCACGTTCAGAGGAAAGCCCCGAGAAAGATTTGAAGCAGAGCCAGTGTGCACCCTAGTTAATGTCTGTGGATTGCAATTTTTGGTTACAAAGATAGTTTGCTGCTAGAGAAAAACTGCAACATAGTTGCATCCTGAAAACTTTCACACTTCCAAATTAACCTAAAGTTCCCAACACAGACACGCAACCCCTCGGAGATGGACTGACCAAACTGGCCTCCCCAGGCACAGCCCCATCAGGGCCCGAGAGCCACAAACGATTCCAGAGCAGCAAACCTGCTACAGAAACTCTACAGAGCTCTAATCCCATTAAATTCATTGCTTCAGGACAAAGATGGTCTTTGAAAGGGACAAGACACAGCAGTTCTTCTGACCCTTGTGAAAATTTTGTAAAGGGATAGTGGAAACCTGAAATCAAGTGAAAAAAAGACGGCGGGGGGGGGGGGGGAGGGAACAATCTGAGGTGCTTCATTATGTCTGAAACTCTTGATAGCTTGCTTTATCTCCCACTACACTCCTAAAAATATTTCCTCTGCTCTGCTTCTGTGGAGAAGATCCTCCATAAAAGCAGGAGAAATTCTCTGATCATACAGAAGAGATATGTGGAGTTTACCAAGCATCATAGAAACACATTGCTACACAAAGGCCTTCCTCTGGTGCAGCTCACAGTACACATCTTTGTACTATTTGGAATAATAGAAAGTAGCAAAAACTGCAGTAGAGCATGATTTTAAAGGTTATATATTCAGAGATTCCCCTTAAAGCAAGTTTATTTTTAAAAAAATCTGTATTGTTCCTTGTGCAGCTGGATGGACGCTATATCTAACTGCAGAGACCTGTGTGACTCTCGCATGAACAAGGTCCAATCTTGCAAGCACTGGCTTGTCTATGGCACAAAAATCTGCCGTGGAGTGAAATTCTGACTACCCCAAAGTCAATGGCGACTTTGCCTTTTGCCTCACTTGATAACATTACTCCCGTGTATGACATACAGTCACACACATACCCAAGGCTTTCCAGGATTATAGCCGAATTACCACGGTGATGTCCTGGAAGAGGCGGGCAAGTAGTTCATAAATTAAGCATGGTTAAGCAAAAATGTGGATGTTTAGGCTAGTTTGATGAGAGGTCACTGGATAGACTAGGGACAGAGGAAGGGTTTTTTTTCAGTTAAACAGAAAATGTGACTCAATATACAGAAATTATCCATCCTTACTTTTGTTTCACTTCTGCTTACGCACAATCTTCTGCCAAATATATGAGTCTTGTGATGAATAGCACTCTCATTTCTGTGTATAATCCTGACAAGATAAATCTGCAGGGATACCAGCACAGAAACTGGTGGAGTTTTCATAGCTTGGTAGCTCAGGGAGATCAGAACTTGTTTTTGCTGCTGAAATAGCAGAATACAAAGCAAGTAACGAAGAACAGATGAAGCAATTTGCTAAAGATCAATATTGCTAAATATGCAAAGCTCACTAAGCAAACCTTTTTGTCCTAAGCTAAACAAGTTTCTCATGTTCTCATGCCACATGTAAGCAGACAACTTACTCCAACAGTAACATGTCTAGATAAAATAAGAAATATACCTGTAAGTAGTCAGAGAGAGAGACGTTTTAATTCTGAAACCTGTTCCATGGAGGTGCAGGGAACAGCAATGCTCTGAAAATATAACGAAGCTTTATACAATGGACATGAGCCAAACCATGCAGCTTTGAATGCCTTCAGAGCTTTAGGGATGTTTAGCTCTGGCATTTTCACAAAGAGAGGAACCAGAGACAAAAATAGAGTCAAAAACTGCATCCTCATCAGGATGAAAAACTTTCTGTAGTTCTGGGGATTTTGAACGTGAGGCTTTGGTTTAGCCACAGTCTCCTACCCCTGCATACGTTACAAGTTCATAACATGATGGTAATAAAGTGACCCCAGCAGTGCAGATGTGAAAGCTGCAGCTCCTTGCTGCGGGTGAACGCGTTTCTGCAGCAGGCAGGAGGCCAGGGAATGGACCCGGAGGGGATCGCAGAGGCCTGTGTTAGGACACAACTTTTCATCAGTTCGTCTAGCTCTGGGCAGTAATAAATAACTCCAGTGCTCTTTGGCAACTGTTGTGAAATGTGCACACTGTCCAGCAGAGCCTGCTGACAAAATGTCCACAACACATTTGGCAATCTCACCAACACAGAGACTAAACTTTTCGCTGTGCAGCACAGAGCGTGGTAACAAGGCACAAAGGCTCTAAACGTGATTACAGACATTTTGCTGCTATGTAATTAATCCAGTAGCAAGTTTCTGACTCCTTGCTCAGGCAATATTTCCATGCCCCTGAAAAGAACTGAGTAAACAACCAGCAGGCACAAACAGAAAGTTTGCTCAAAGTGTTTGGGTAATTCCTCAGGTTAGCAAAGCAAAGGAAGTTAGCATTTGTATTGCAAAAAAAGCGGATATGCCTGCTGATAACAGTTAGCCCTGGAAGTAAACCCTGGAAGATACCCATCTTGCTCGGGATGGCAGGGAAGCGACCTTGCTGCAGCCTCACGCACTCCTTGCGCATCCCGGCACGAGCAGCTTCACACCAGCACCACAAGACGGGCTGAGCAGCCATGCTGGAAGAGTGTCAGAGCGCAGAGGCACACGCTGGCCACAGTTAAAATGGGTATGTTTATAAAAAGCACACACTTTATACCTGTTTCAAGCTACATATCTCACATTAAGAACTTTCTGGACTCTCAAAATTAATTAAATCTTCTTCCAGAATCATAATTAGTAAACAGATCTGCAACCTTAGTGAAGTGTACCCTTTACTCACGTTAGAAAAACATAGTTCGGCTGATGACTTTCAGTTCAGTTACCTGTAATTCACAATAGAAAAGGGGCATATTGAATAGCATGTAAAAATAGTCTCTGCCCCTAGGAAGCAAGGCAAGGACAAGGCAAGAGAAAGGCTGACAGTTTTTTTTCCCTTTACATCAAATACAGACATTTTCTAGTTTGGAGAAAGCACATTTTGCAGTGGAGAAATAGGCTGGGCATTTTGGGGTCTGTAAGTAGCACAGGATATTGCTGCCACATTTGTTTGAGAAAGCTTTCCAAAAGTTTCAGAAATTAAAACACCATCGTCCATGATGACTACAGATGTGAAAATGATAGGATAAACAGTATTAACAGACTTCCACAGAATTAGAAGCAGAATTAAATCTGAAATAAGTACAACATGCAGGAATTTCTTGCCCAGATCTGATTTTGTTTAACCTTAGAAGATTTTTTTATTATTAAAAAAATTAGGCTGCATAATTTTCCTTTCCATTTTTTTCCCCCAAGGCTGTTTGTGGAGGCTCTGAGAAGTTCAAAAGCAGGGTGTGACTTTCAGATAAACAAAGTGAAATCCTGGGAACACTGTCACTGACTTCTATAGGGATGGCCCCATCATTATCTGGGGCTTTATCTTACTTAAGTAAATATTTAAGCATCTTTTTTCCAAGGTAAAAAATCTGCATGCTAAATATTGCCTTTAATGTCAGGCCAGACCACTCAGGGCACCTTGCTGATGACAGACCTGTAGCTTAAACTAGCTTCCTATTCTTATTGCTTGCAAGAGCCACAAGATCAAATATGTGTTTATGTCCTTTAAAACTAAGTTTGTTTCTCATTCAAACACCCAGCTCTGGATTTATCTCTTTGGAGGAAAGCTCGCAGGAACACAAGAAATCTCACAAGAACACACAAAATCTCCTCCATTAGGGCAAAGTGTTAAGATCAGGCACTGAAGCTTCCATGAGCTGCGTATGGGTCTGAGTTGTGTCTCGGGGCCTTCTCCACTGAATAATGAAGTGGAAAGGAGAAGCACTTATAAACATGGAAAAAGCAATTAAAATAAGAGCCCTAAAATGAAACCCAGGACTGAGTGACACGGGACAAAAATTCATGAACAAATGTTACCCTGAATCATGAGTTAAAGACAACAGACATGGCATCTCCTTACCCCAAAATGGCTCACGGCCTTGGCCAATGATGGAAAGGGCTTGGGCAGCTGACTTGCTCCAGAGTAGGCAACTCTGTGGGCTAAAGCATGCCAAGATTTAACCCACATGGGAAAAAAAAGAGATGCAAGAATGGTGCTTGCAGCCCTTAGCTGCCTTACAAAGAGGCCAGGTCCAAGCCAGAGGAGGCCGAGAGGCTGGAAACCTCCCCACTTCCTGCCTGAAGGTTTTAGGAGCTTTCAGGAAAATCTGTGGTGATTCTTGTGGCCACAGGCAGAAGATACCACAGAGGGTTGCCCAGTCCAGCTAAGCTTCACTATGAATCTGAGAGCTTGTTTGACTCTAACACAACTTGGAAACTCCAGTGTACAACTCTGTTCACTAGAAGCGGAAAGAAAAGTGCGTCAGATCGCCCTGTGCGCTGGAACCAAACACTTTCCCTCGGCTGACGAGATGTGCGCAAGAGTCCCTCGTGCCAGGGAAGCAAACATTGTTTTAAGCATTTCTGGCACAGTGGGACCAATTGTTACGACAGCGCTGGATGTGCCCTCTCCTACCCCAGAGAATAGGGTTAAAACACTGTCAGCTGTGGCAGGAGGTACACCAGGGACAGATGATCACGCACTGACCAAAGGTCACAGGCACGCTTCTTCCCATCAAAGAAACTTGTGATTTCATTAAATTACATTTTCCACTTTTTATTTCAAAGGGATTTGGACAATAAAAAGAGACAGGCAATAACTGGGAGTTGCAAGCAAATAAAAGTGAAGATAAAGGCATTCCCCACAGGTGACTTCAAGGAGCCTCTAGCAAGGAAAGCACCAACAATTCCTCTGAAGAATTTTTTAAAAGCATACAAGAAAGGCCAAAGCTTCTAGGAAACCATGTGCTTTCCATCTGTTTTGGCTTCACATGGCACTGAGCATGCTTGAATGCCTACAGATGATCCTCGAGCCTGTTGATTCAGTGGTGGTCGTTCTTCAGTGACAGTGGAGTTTCCATGAGTCAGTGCTTTCCTTCCCTCTGCAGCGAGTTGGGCAATGCCCATCCAGCCTGGGGACCGAGATTTTCCATGCAATGCATGTAATGCAGTTGACCAAACGAGGAGCATCAGATGACTGGAAGCCTGAACACATCCTCAAGAGCAGACAATATTGTCCCTTGGCCCTTTGAGGAAAAAATGAATAAAATTCAAAACATTTGCTCTTTTTGGATTTGTACTGGGCCACAGTTTCCATCTACCCACAAAAAATCAGTAGCGTATCTCTAAGGGACTTCTGTTATCCAAGGTACAAGCGTTGCTAGATTCACTCCTGATGTCATTCCCATCAAATACTCACAGATTTCTGCAAAAAGCCTTCACTGAGTTCAACAGGGAAAGTTTAGCCGTGACTCCAGCTGTCCTGACATCCTTGTTTACACGTCAGAGAGCCCAATACAGCAACTCTCTGGATGGGAGCTTTTAAGATCACACAAGTGTAAAAGCTCAGTTGCCAGCGTAATTAGGGCATACGCGGTGACAAACTTCAGTGGCCCCAGTAATGTCAGGGAACTTTGCCAGTAGCCTTGATACGCCGGCAGTGAGGACGCAAGTCCCTGAGCACATGCAAAAATCAGGAAGGGGAAAGCAGTCTCTGGGGAGATGCACAAGGTTTAGATTTTCAGTCCTTAGCCGCTTCTGTGTGGCTCGGGGGGTGACGAGAGCGCCCGGCTCCTGCAGCGGCTGCTCAGCAGCAGGGACCGGCGCGGCCAGAGCAGCTCACAGCCAAGAGCGACCAGCGTTCACTCCCTTCCCAAGAGCGCCATAGAACTGTCTAAATCAAAGACCAGCTCGAGACTAAATGATTTGTTTTATTACATACTTTTTTGCTGAGATTTATTTTGGCATGTGACTTCAAAGCATGACCTGAGCTGCAAAGTTTGGAGCTAGAGGCACTGTTCCTCCCAGCCTGTGAGAAAGGAGACTTAGCATGTTGGCTTAGACGCAGTGTTGCTTTCCAGCATATGTTTCTTTCAACGTCTCCCCTTCCTTTAGATAGAAGAAACTTTAAACTACACATTTTTTTCCTCTGTACGCTTTTGCACCTTTGCTCAGCTGAGTTCTGAGCTAAACCAGCCTGGTCATGGCTTGGGTGGACGTGGCACAGTGAAGGCAACCCCCTGCATGCAAACTATTTTCATAATGTGACACAAACCATATTCATAAACTTGCAAACAATTATATTATACGTATGTTATAGTTATAGACAAATAAGATTTGTATTTCAGGTCTTTCCTAATTAGCATTTTCACTCTTCAATGGGATGCACGCAGTAATGCACTTTCATGTACTGATCAGTTTATGCTCCACCAACCCAGCTGGAAAAGTGCATAGAGAGCAGCAGCAGATTTTAATCAAAAACACTGACAATGAAAAGCAAGTTGATGTATGTAAGCTGAGACTATTTCTAAAAATATCAATATTGTAATATTTAAGATTAATTTCTAAGTGAGATAGCAATAAATGCATCTGCAAGAAAGGGGCACAGACTATTGTACTGTTGCTGACTCAATGTTTCCATGTGCAAAGTGCAGAGTCTAATGAAATCAGTGGAAAAACTTTCACCAATTTCCTAAGGTGTAAGATTTTTTTTTTTTTCTGCAGAGATTTTTTTTTTCTGTAAAGACCCTGTATAAATCCTTGGTTAGAAAGCCTGAATGAATGATGAGGCAAATAGGACAGTAAATTTCAACAGGAATTTTAGAAGAAACAAATGGCCTATCCCAAAAGAGACTTGGTAAAATTTGGGTCCAAAATGTATTCTGAAAACCCCTGATCAGCTGCTGCTTAGATCAGCTCCAAAATCTGAAGTTGCTTCATTTTTTGGTTTGGTTTACAAAGGAAATAAGCTATGCAATCATATAGTTTTGCTGTCTGTCCTCATACCCATCTCCTCCCCTTTAAAAATTTTCCTGCTTATATACAGCAATGCCCAATTTCAGCCAAACTGAACTGAGAGCTTGCAGATCTGAAGGAGAAGTTTCCCACAAGTTTTTTAGAATTAGCAGTGGGTTGGAAGCTAGAAATCGCAGCGAGGTGCTCTGCGCACCCTGGGGCAAGGTGAGACATGAGGCTTGGTGACCATGGGCTCTCTGGACTGCCAGCTTGCTTCTGCCTCCATCCCAGGGAGAGAGTGGCATCCGGGAAAGTGGGGTCTGCTGCGTCAAGGAACAAGGAAGCAAAAAGGACTTACGAGCTTGTGCTGGGAAGAGCGGTGAAGTCAGAAACGGGGAGGGAGAAAGAGGAAAGAGTCACCTGAGCAAAGTCACAGGGGCCATCCGGACACAGGGACAGGCTTTAGCAGAAACCACGCCTCCGTAGTTCTTTTGCTCACAAGACAACTGCAGGAGCCCTGCTCCTACACGCACACCGCCCTGTAGGGGAGAGCAATCCCCTCCGCTTTCCTGCGGCACAACGAGCTCAAAAGGGGTCAGTGCAAACACCCCCGCGTCAGCACGGCCTGAAGCTTGGAGGAGCTCCAAGGAAGCAAGAAAATGAGCTCAAATCTTCTTAGATAATAAAGGGAACCAAATCCAGCTCTTCCCTAGTGGGAGTGAATGCCCTGAGCTCCTGTAGGAAAGGTCTCGGTCACACCCTCAGTGCTGCGGCAGGAAGGACCGTCCCGAAATACATCAGTCCAGCCTGGCTCTAAGCTGTGCACCCCAGCCTGGGCCTGAGCAAGGCTCCAAGCCACAGCAGCTTCAGCAGAGATGAGAATTTAAAGTAAATCTGTCTTGAGCATTTTCCCTTTAGCTGTGTATACACAGCTCAGGTGGCTGTGCTTCAGCAGCTCGCTGCTCAGCTCACTGGCTTTTATTGACCCTTCCTAGGTGTTTCCACCACAGCTCCACTGCGGAAGAGAGACATTGGGGCTGAATTTCGCCACTCAACACTGCAGCGCCTCCAGGGACTCTTTTTAGTCATAATTGCAGGTGACTATTAGGTTTCTACCATTACATTTTTTTCTCTCCAGTTCTTGGGCTGTAACAACCAGCATAACTTCAACCGCAAGAACGCGGCTGATAACACAGGTTAAACTGATAAGTGACTGACAAAAGCTGTGCATGCTCTATAATGCGCTACATGCTTGTAATTAGAAGCCAGATTGGTTGACTTGATTAATGTTAATACTTCTTTTATTCTTTGTTTTCACCAGACTAGTGGCCATCACTAAACAGAGGGTGTGAACATCCTCTTTTTGGGGGAAATGGCTATCCAGAAGGTTGGCTTCTGTTTCTGGTTGTGACGGTGAAAGTTCTGGACAGCTTCTCAAGAGCAATGGTTGAAATGATAATGTTAAAGGGCCAGTTTGGACTAATTTCCTTTGCAACAATATACATGAAATGTACAGGCATTCGCTGTTCTGAGATTCACCAGTACGGCAATATTTAAGAAGAGAAGAAATTCCCTCTTGGCTCAGACCAACAGCCCTTCCAGCGCAGTAGCCTGTCTTGGACAGTGTCTGGCACAGATGCCATCCAGGAAGAGCCCCGTCACCATCTGCTGCCCACTGCATGAGTGCCCGAGGCGTGAGTGCCCCTCACGTTCCTCTGCATCCAGCAGTGTTGTATCAGGGAAGTCAGAGGGCACAGCCCTGCCTGTTGCCTTCAGTATCTCTTTTTAGACTAATCATCCATGAATTTGTCCAAACATTTGTTCATGCATATATTTAGTTAGAGAACAACTTTTATCCTGGAGTCTAGCTAAGGAACCTCATGAGAGTGCCATGTTCTTGTCCCAGGGCAGACCTCCTACTGGTTTCCTGCAGAAGCAAAATTTGGGCTTTCTGTGTCCATATACTTGGTCACAAACGTAAACAGGTAGATCACAGCATGTGGTCACCTGAAATAAACCTAGCACTCATCACACAGATTACTTTGGGAAACTAAAGAGGCAGTAATAAATACCATTGTGGTGAGTTCCCGGGATTTGCTGGCTACATGTCCTGCGGAACATGTAAAATCCCAGACCTGACTGTAGCTCTCTTGCTGCCTGCACTCTGTGGAGCCTTCAGGGATTTTGCTGGCCACCTGTGGAGAAGCAGGAAGCTGGAATGAAAAGGCTGGTTGCTCGGAGCTGATGAGCCTGATGGCAGCTCAGGTCGGCTGAGGCTGGCCAGCGCCTCTGAGCATTGTCCAGTCCAAGCCCTGCTCAAGTAAGGTCAACTACAGCAGGTTACTCAGGGCTGTATCCAGTCAAATTTTGAATATCCCCAAGGGTGGAGTCTCTACAGCTTCTCTGGGCAACCTGCTCCTGTGTTTGAGCACCCTCACCATAAGAAAAAGTTTTTCTTGTGTTTACGGAATTTCTTTTGTTGCAATTTGTGCCCATTTCCTCTTGCCTTGTCACTGGACACCACTGAAAAGAGTCTGGCCCCATCTTCTTTACACCCTCCCATCAGGTATTTATACACACTGATCGGATGCCCCTGGAGCCTTCT
Organism: Apteryx mantelli; assembly: GCF_036417845.1. Classification (NCBI taxonomy): domain Eukaryota; kingdom Metazoa; phylum Chordata; class Aves; order Apterygiformes; family Apterygidae; genus Apteryx; species Apteryx mantelli. The sequence goes on from NC_089990.1 coordinate 17,349,762, forward strand.
CCTCCCAAGGCTCAGCTAGCCCAGCTCTCACAGCTCCTGCTCGGGTTGATGGCTCCAACCAGTAAATGGTTGCATGCTTTGACTTCCCTGCCACTGCGCTCACTGCATCCCGCACCTCTCATTGTGTAGAAGGCATGGAGTTACTCGGACAATTTTCCTTGACAGTAGATGGAGAAATTTAATCTGTGCTATTACAACACTGACTTCATGGAGGCATTTGGTTTGCTGTTAGCAGAGCTAGTAACTTCACAAGGACTTAATGGAAAAGGAAGTTCACAGCATCTGCTTCTTGGGGACATTCGTGGAAGTTCATTTGTTTTCACATGCAGGTCTCATGGGCTTTTCAAAGCTAGGACAGAGTCTGACTTTTTCTGTAGCAAACAGAGGAGATTATTGAAAATATACTCTAAAACATGAATTACTCTGAAGATCAAATAAGCAATGATATTTTAGAGAGTTATGATGAGGAATCAGAGCAAGATTTTATACCAGCTTCCAAAAGAGAAGATAAAACCAAATTCCATTGTCAAGCATTTAGTCCACAAGTTTATAATAGGGATTGCATCAACAGCTAATAAGATCCTATCTTGAAAGTACTTCTGAGATAACAGAAGTTAGACTTTGAGACTACAGAATTCCCTGGAAACAAGTTGGAAGAAAACACAGATCCACAACAATTCTTTTTTAATTATTGTCAAGATTGCCAATTATTTGTATTGTACGGTCAAACTGAGATAGCTACTTTACCCAATTATATAACAGTTCTGCTAGGGTAATGTGTTTTATGAGTCTTGAAGGCTTTAATCTCACTTTCACTGCCTGAGTCTTAGTAAATATCCCATGGAGGAAACAGCTCAAAACTCACTTGATATTGCAGCTTAGCAGCTATACTGAAGTAGTATCCAAATATCAGCAATAAAGGTGTTTCTACTTCCTTTTTTTCCATCCTCCAAACTCCAGTCTCCTATTTCCTTTTGTAAATGAACAGGAAAAAAATAATTGTCACAAGAACATACCTCCCTCTACTGGTCTGCAGCAGCACTGCTTGCACAGTATTGTCCAAAATCAGCTGTTCTGTCAGTTTGCAGAACACAGTTATTCTGCTACAATGCATGCTCGATACTTGTTATTTAAAAAGGTGCTTCAAAATATCATGCTTAAATCTGGCTATGTTTCAAAAAACTAGGTTTGATAATTCCTGCAGAGTATGCGATTGCACAGCACATTCAATCACCCAATCACCCTTTTGCAAATTCTGTCAGTGTTTAACACTAAGTACCCAAGGTGTCTCCTAAGAACCCAGAAAAGCTAGATACCCAAATTGCAACTGTATATTTATGTGCTCTCCAAGTCCCACCTATAACAAAAAAGTTTCTTGGCATCTGGGAGTACAACTGTCACCTTGAAGAAAAATATAGCATTCATTTATGGAAAACTGAAATAAAAGTCACCATGCGTTTTCAACCGTGGAGAACACCTTTTCAAACAGTATCTAAAATTCGGTTCCTAAATCAATATTTAGGCACTCAGGGCAAATGAACTGGCCTCATTAAGATGAAAATACATACTACTATTACTGATTTCGTTGGCATATTCAGAGTTCAGTGGTTCTAAAAATAAGGACATTTTAACTTAAATTTCAAGGAGTTGTGCTGGAGAAATATTGTTATAGGTGCATATTCCATTCCCTTTCCAGAGAAAATCATTTAAGTGCTGAAACTACTAAAAGGAGATATATTGCATCTAGCAAAAGCTTAAACTGTGTATCACTGAATCAATCCAACTTTATATGAATAAGACACAAACACCTACAGACAAATCTTTCAGACTAACCCAGAACATTCTCCCATTGGTAATTCTTGTAACCAGAGAGGGAACAGGAAAGACGTTACTCACATCTTAATGTCTAAAATTTTCCATAGTAAAAGCTATTACTATATTAGCTTTATCTTAGGGGTGTGTGTGCATGTGCATAGCAGTAACCCAAAAGGCAATAACATGTAAAACTGGTAATGGGAAAAGAGAGCTGCCATAGAGGATGAGGAAGGAGTCACCAAGAGGGGAATTTTTTCTCTTTGTCCCTGCCCAGCAACTTTAAACTTCTAACGTTTCCTGGACACCTGAACTTTGCCCAGAACAAACTATTTCATTGCTGTAAGACACAGATGTTTTACGAAATTATTTATATGAAATATATACATAGTATTGTGCTGTTGTAACAGAAAATAAGGTTGGCTAAAAACCTCTATTGATTTCACATTAAAGGCAGCAGGAAGCAAGACGAAGAAACTGAGAGAAATAGTAGCCGAGGCTCAAAAGTCTAATAAATAACCGAGGTGACTGAATTCCTACAGCCGCACACAGTAGCAGGCAAATACAGCCGCACGACCGCAGATGTCCCGCCCCGCTCCGGCTGATAGCCGGTTGATAACCCGGAGGTTGCTGTTCATTGTTTAATCAGGAGCTTGTAGATTGCTGGCATCGGCAGAGTAGATTTGCTCTCGCTGCCCTGCCAGCAGGACTACATCTCATCTCCAGAGGTCCCCTAGCCAAATAATAGACAGGATTAGTCACCATGTCTCTATAATCCTCTCTTTGGTAGATTCCATCCCAATAGCACATTTCCTTTCCCAGCTCTATGAAAGGTTGTTTCATAAAAAAAAGCAGCTGCAAGCACTTTTTGTTTGATAGCCCACAAGCGTTTATGATACAGCACATAGAAATGCCTGGGAGAGGGGTAATCTATTTTACCTAAAAAATGTATGAGTCCACTCGCGGCAACGAGGGAAACAGACATTTTTATGAGAGAGAATATCCTTCTTCTATACTGTCTAGGTGAAGTCAAGAGCTCATCTCACTAAAGTGTTTTACCCTTACTGTATCTAATATATGTGAACATTGCACTGATTTATAAGCCTTCTTTGCCACCAAATAGATCTTTATATTGCATCTAAAAGAAGTGGTCCTATAAAAATCGCAACTTGCCTTTGAGAAAACTAAATGAATTTAATTAAGAAAGATGGGATTGTCTCATGAAATACACTCTTGGGTGGTACATCTGCTGCTTTCAAGACCTAAAAATCTTTGCAGTTTTAGAAAAAAATCAGTAAAATTAGGGTCTGGTTTCAGCATTCTTCTTAAATAATTACTTTATTTCTGAAGTCACGTCCAAGTGTCCTGTTTGTGACATCCCAGTTGCCTAAGCAATGCTGTCAATGTGCCTAAGCAAGGATGCCGCTCTACTCCCAGCCGTGTCCTACACCGCCTTCCATGGGAATTGCACTGCCAGAAGACGCCCTCGAATGAGGTGGCTCGGCTCCAGCCGCGTTAACGCTTTGGGCCAGCGGGGGTCACCACTGCTCCACAAGAAATGCAGCTAATGCCAATTTTGCAGCTACATAAACCCAGTACACTGCTTTTTATTCATGCAGATTTCGTATAAGCTGACAAGCTCCAAAATCAAAACAAAATATTAAGTTATATTTGAAACTCTATATGCTGGCCACTTAAGCCTAAATCGCTTTTTCCAGTGTTAGAACAAAATCTTTGGTTTATTAGCCACACTTACATTTCCAGTAATGCATTTCATGTTCTATTCACAAACACTAGCTCTAGCATAACATTAGAAGAGTCAAAGCTAGTTGTATATTACAATAAAGCACTGTGCTCTCAGTGCCATACAGCAATTTTTTATCGTGTCATGCAGAACCTTGTCTAGGATGAATGTTCCTGGGGCTCAAGACTCACACGGGCTGCTCCTGCAGAACAGGAGACACATAACTGAAACCGTGAACCAGCCTGCTCAAGAGCTGGTGCTGGCTGACTCTTGCAAACTGTCCAGTTTTGGACTTCATAACTAGAATCTTTCTGAAAAGGCAATCCAAAGCAGTACAGGGGGTCTCATCAGTAAAATGCTGGCCTGCCTCTGGCTTAAAAATTTCTCAGTTTGTGAATGCTTACAAAATCAGACAAGCAAGATTTAAGCCAAAGGATTCCTAGCATAGCACCGCCAAAGTACGCAGTGTATTTCAAGGAAGTAGCTACATATACTTAAGCTTTATGTTAAGTTGCATATTAGGCATGTTGACCCAGATGAATTTACAAAGAGATGAAAGTCAAGCAATATGGTATCACAGTTGACTTCATAGTTCCTCCCTTAGATTCATAGTATTTAGGGCTAGAAGAAGCCATCACAATCCTCTTGTCTAACTTTTGTTTAAGGAATCGCAAAAGAGGAAGAGATTAGCTACTATTCAAAAAGGATTAAAGCAATAGAGAAAAGCAGCAAGGTCTGGCTTGCTATTTGCAAAGCACCTATGTACGATACACTTACAAGCTAAAGGTAACAAATGGTACTAACTTTAGAGACTCTCTAGCTTGGCTAGACTGCCCCAAGCTCAGAACACACCAACAGGGTATTTCTTAATAAGCACTGAACACTTGAATTGCATAATGCATTTTTCTTCCATTGAATATCTTGATTAAAGCAACAACCACCCATAAACACAAGTGCTTCCTTATAACCCAGCTGTGTTGTTCTGGATCAAATTTACCAGAAATGATCAGGTTCTAGAGCTTCACACCGTAATACTCACCAATATGCGACATCGGAATGGGGTAATTGCCTTTGTCTGGGGCATTGTAGATCACAGCTGCTGTTGCACCCCTTCTGGCTGCCAGCTTAATTTTTTCAGCAAAAGTGCAATTGCCTCTTTCAATCAGTGCTATCCATGGTGGTTCCGTGACGGTGAACTGGGTATTCAAGTCACAGGCTTGAAGGTTAGCAGATTTAGGGATGCCCACAAGCCCCTGAGCACTAAGCAGAGGAGAGTTCAATCCATACAGGCCACATTCACATTGCTCAGACACAGACCTGTTACTAGTACTGTTGAAATAGAACAAACTCACAAAGGCATTCATGGGAAGTGTCTCTGCAGCCTCGAATAAAACACTAATAATCACCAGGAGGCAGGACAGACTGAACTTATTCTCTTGCTTCATTGCTTATTCATTTAAGTACAAAATTTAGATGTCTATAGACATTTTCGGCTGCTGGTGGCCATTGCTAGCCCTCAGCCTGCTGATTAGCTTGAAATTTCAGTTCCCAACAGGAACTTGACACCACCCACGTAAGTCCTCAATGCGTCAGCAAGACTATCTGGAGGCATGGGGGTGGGAAGGAAAACAAGCGACACACCTACTTATTGTTGAGCAGGGATGCAGACTGAAAGAACCTGTAAGTATCCTTTGGCCCTAAGTTTCTTCTACTCTTTACAAAGCACCATTACCTCTCTCCTCCCCTCACATTTCTGTACAAGTTCTAGCCTTGATGGTATTTCATAAGAGACTGCTTTAAGGCCACTGCTCCAGGAAGTCTCCTATTTCAACCTGAATATCACTTGCAAAGGACCAGATCATCTTTCCTTCAGTGATGTAACTGAGGGTTCTCACTTCACAACACAATCTGGGATGCAAATGGCCTTGTTAAAAATGTCAAAAGCAGAAGGAATTATCATTAAAAAAAATCTTACTCATCTTACACACTAAAATAACCTTTTTTTACCCTCTTTTCTTCTTTCTGGTCCTTTCAGTCACCTGCTCCGTAAGGTCCAGCTTGTTCTGGTGTTTATAATGAACTGATTTCAAAATTGATTTGTACCAGTGCAAGAGGTGTAAAATCACTTAAACTCATCTTAGAACCAGATGATCTTTCAGCCCATTTTCCCCCACCCTAGTTCCCTTTCAATTCTCATTGAAATGCTTCAGTTATTATCACACAACTCTCCATTTCAGGATGCAAATTCTCTAGGTTCCTCCCCTAAATTCTGTATTCCAGAGCGATGACTAGTATCAACTCCTATTTTCTCATACTAGTAATGTTTCCAATTTTCTGTTCTATTCACAACTTTGGAGTCCATAATGAAGGAGATGAAGGAATGCTGCACACATCCTGGAGAGCAGAACTGAAAGTTAATCCCCTGCAAACACTATTATTTGTAATAGCAGCTACATACATACACACTTCACTGTGATTTGCAATACACCCATAAAGGGCTGGCTCCATTGCAGGAAAGAAAATGCTTTCTTTATGAACGGTTATACAATGAAAGAGGAAACAAGGAAAATAAAGGACAAATTACAAAGTCATCAAGACCTTCTTCCAATTTTTCTGTTGAAGTCATCCTGTAGAGTGTTGCAAGCCAAGAGGAGCTGCAATAGGCTGCATGTATTTTGCCAGAAGCTGGACCTAGTTCTCCTGTAAAGATTCCTTGATTAAACAGAACTCTGGCGAGATTCTTTGAAATACTGAAACAGCTTTTAGAAGTGAATCTACAAAATTAAAAGAAATAATCCAAGACATCTTAAGATATAAATTCATTTATTTATATTCTCCAGTTTTCAACGATACACTAATTCTACATCACATTAAGTTGAAACTGATCTTACCTCTAAGATCTACGAATTAAAAAGTTTTATGCACTCAAAAGTACCATCAGTTACACTCAGTTTACCTTCCCCTAGTTTTCCTTGAAATTAATGCTAGAAACACAGAAAACATGGAAACTTAAGATTTTAGAGTACAGTTCTTTGGTTGGATATGAATTTTACAGTTAGGGGACATGCCTGCAATATTCTCTGGTAAAATTATACCCTCAGCAGTGACAATACACAGCAGTAAGAAAGATGTTTCCTACAATATACTTTGCACAAGGAAAGACTTTGTATGTTGGTTTCACATGGAAAATTAACACATTTTGACAGTCTCATGATCAAAAATACTTTGGTTTTATACTTGCATCAAACAACACTGAGTGAAATAAAACAGCAAGTAGGTTTTTTTGCAGAGAGGAGCTTACCCTCAAGACCTGCAGCGCTGTTTTGGCAGTGAGGAAGGAGATAGACAGACTGGTGGAACCATATATTAACACTACAACACTTCAGAAACTGAAGTTGGAATATTAAATTCTAAATAACTTACGCGGATGGGGTAAGTGCCTCTAAAGAATGACCCAGAGTATCCAAATTCCAAGTCTAATACAGGTATTATACAGCCTCTAGCTACACAAGGAACCTAGGCTTCTAACATAGGCACTTCATTCTGTAATAGTGTATCTTCCCTTCCCACTTTTTGCCATGAAAAATTTCAAGCAACACTTCTGTAAAATAAAATTATACACTTTAAAAGCCTTTAATTCATATTATGCATATTTCACACCATTCCAATTTTTCTTTTAGAGTTAGGAAGTTCTAACATGGAGGGTCAAGTGATTAATGCTACATGTTTAAAGAGTAGTAATCAGTGCAACTCAGCAAACAACTTTTGCTGGATTTATATTGCATGGGATGAATTGAGTGGCTACAACAACTGAATACAGTGGCTCTGTAACAGGGCCTACCACATCAATTCTACTATACAAAGATAATTTACAAATTGCCTCTGGAAATAATGGTTTCATTAAAATTAGACTTCGACTTGAAGTATATCTAAATAAAAAAATACTGGCTGACACAGTCAGCATGGCTCAGTTTGGAACACGAAGTGCAGGTGCTAATATCTTTTTCTCTCTAGAGCAATGACCCCTAATCTTCACATACCCATAAGCAACCAAATTACATAAATAACATTGCAAGCAACACCATGCTCTTCTCTTGTTGGTGTGTTTTAATTTTAGCTTCTGTGTCCATGAATAATACCATCAGGTTTCAAAAGTTACAACGTATTCTGAAAGCCATGGGTTGAGAAGCATTGCTCTAGAACTAATACTATACCATCCATACAAAATATAGACATACAATACGTAGTCACATTTAATTAACTTCTACTTTCTGTGCACATTTAAATTAATGTTTATCCATTAACACATTTTAAAACTGTAAACTATACTAGAAACAGAATAATTTTATCTAGTTCTTTAGAATATTTAGACTTTTTATCTGAAGTTGCCTATGAAACTGTGCTATAATAAACACAGTTAAGTTTCTCCTTCAATTACCTTTAATTGAAGTCAGGTACAGAGTTGAAGCACTAAAGAAAAACTCCACTGTCCCCAGAGCAGACACCAGTGAGCCTCCTAGCTGAATGAGCTACTCAGCAATTACTAACAGGCTGCTAAAATGGCCCAAGGAAGTTTTCCATATAAGAAGAATAAATCTGTTCCTATAAATTAATTCCAAGGGCTGCGATCAATAATGGTACAATTCAATTGGCAAGCTTCCGAGATGCAGTCATTTCTTCTCAAAGAACTGATCCAAGACCAACATTTCATACAGGCAAGCTATCAAATAGCAACAAGTTTTAGCTCCTGCTAGAGAACAACTTCCTAAGGATCTAGTTGTATAATTGATTTAGGGCCAATGTTTCACAGGCGAGGAAAAAGTGAACCTGTTTCTGAACTCAGCAGGAGCCAGCAGCTGCTACTTGGTATACAGTCAGTTGACAGTATTTTACGCAGTAGCTTCTTGCTCCTGCCGAGTTCCTTCATGTGTTCAGAATACAGCTATTACTAAAAAGAAAGATGATAGTACCAGTGGTGAACAACCGAAACAATAAAATAATCGTGTGACAAACTGTGCATCCTGCCATGCTAAGCACTCCCTAAAGTCAGTTTTTCTCTTGCGAAGTCACAAGCTAGCTCCACTAATAAAGAGAAAGTTTTGTTTTTTTAATATTTCATCATTTCTTTTGTTTAATAAATAAAATACGTTAAAAACCTTTGGGTGCTATACTCGCAACCCAACACTCTATGTACAAAAGTAGACACATAAAAATACAGCAGTTGACCTTGCTTAGATAAAAAGAATTGAAAGTGACTTCTTGGATCACTACATCCAGTCCCTGGTACTAAAGGCACCATGATATATAATCCCTTTCACAAACACAGTAAGCATCAAGCTTAAAAAGCAGTTAGGCTGTCTCTAGTGCTCCCACTGAAAGATCAGAGCAGAACATAACTCTAATCCTCAAAATGATTCTAATTTCCAGCCTAAATTTATTTCATGGACAGTTAATTCTTTTACAAACATTGCCTTTAACGTTGGGAAAACTTGTCTCTCTTTGCAGTGCTCACCTTGATATATACATTTCCTGTGTACGTATGTGAGGTCAGAGAGATGAGTCATATTCCTTGCTTTATCAAAAGATAAGCTCACTGTATTCCCTAGTCATCCTTCTTGAAACATAGGCGACCAAGACATTGTGTAAGAGGGTTATAATAGCCTGCTCTGAGGCTGACAGAAATAAGGGCAGCAATTGTCTTTCTCAGTTACATGGACAACCATTACAATTGCTTTAAGACATCGTAACTTTTTTTTTCTTTTGTCTCTGCTAGCTCTAGAAAAGTGCAATGTGTAGAGGGTATATTCCAAGTTACAGCAATTTTATTTCCCTCCTTTTCAACAATGCGTAAGTGTGAAAAATAAGTTATTAAGTTACACTGGATCCAGCACATCAGGTTCCACTGTCTGGTAGATTTTGCTCAGAAAGACTTCCACCTTATCATCACCCAAGTGACAGACGTCCAAGATACAGACAACGTGTTTGCCATCTAGGTCCATCGCTGCTTTTATGATTTCACCTTGAAGTTAAAAAAAGTAGTTTTCATGAATGTACAGTAAAAAAGTATGCTGAATCGATGTTTTCCATGCAGTAATGTGCACATGTTCAACCTTCTTTCACTGAAGAGCTAACTTGAGGTATGTTAAGTGCTGGCCTACTGTAAACTTTCTTTTCTTTTTTTCTTTTTTTTTTTTTTTCCTTCCAGAAGTTTATTACCAAATTCAATCACTAGAAATGACAGTAGCTGAACTTAGATATGGAAAAGTTGAAATGTGCATTACTTAAATATTAGTGATTCTCAGATTTAATAGTTATTATTCAAGGTAAGTAAAGATGTATCTGAATAGAATCAGGGTTGTCTGTATAGATATAAACATTCAGGAAAACACTATGCTTATATAGCACTTTCCGGTATGATACACACATTGAGAGTCCTCACTATATTTGTTGTGAGATACCAGTAGTTAGAACCATAATTTGAAGGAAAATAATTTAATAGCAGACAAATACTTCAGCTTATAGATTCTGTAGGTTGCATTAAATCGGCTGTTCTAAGTGACATTAGTGTAATGGAGTGATTGACTGGCAGTTATTCCACTCTATTATGAAGCAGATCAAGCCAAATATTCGCATATTTAGCCATACATACTGACTTCTATGTCAGTATACTTTTCTATCAGCAAATAATTGCAAATACTATCTAGGTCATTTGGGAGTTTATGTTTTGAGTATTACAATATTATCTTCAAAGTATAAAAACAGGTCCTGTAAAAACTGGCTTGAAAATCCAGGATTACATCTATTCAGTAAAGGTGGTCACACGGAATTCACATATATTTCATTGAAGATGTGAACAATGCTTGATCTACAAGAATTTCTATAGAAGATTAACTACTGCATTTAGAGATAAAACAAGAAACAGTAAGTAATGTCTGTGAAAACTAGTCTTACTTGAAAGTGGAAACATGTCATGAAGCCCTCCATTGCTACTGGCCTTCTGCTGACATGCTGAGATGCAACTCATACAGGATAATAACGTATCGTTTTGAATGTCCTCTATTCGAAATAAGTGGGTATCTTCAGGACAAAACAGTGGGAGGAATGCAACATCTATTGCTACATCATGGTTTATACCTATTGAAAAAGATACTTACATTAGCAGAAGACTTCATCTTCAGTCCATTAGCAACTTCATGCATCATTTATTTCTTCATTTTTTTTAAACCAGACTATTGAATGCTGAACACTGATAACTCATCAGAAGATTTTTACTTACATGTTCTTCATCCATTATGTAATAACCGAGGTCTAAAAATGTATTTCAGTAGGAAATTATATATACTTATACATATGCACATTGAAATTGGTTTGATGTTATAGCATATTATGATGTAAGGTTAACAATGCTGCTTGCTCAGAATACATTCAACCAGTATTTGAAGCCATTTTGCACTTTTTTTTTAAACTCTATCAATGGTACAAGGGCAAAGTAATTCATTTTACGAACAGCATAACTATAAGTATGTGGCGCAGTACTTGTGCACATCCCAGGATTTTAATGACTGTAAATATTCAAATACTTTCTCCCAAATCCCCCTTAGGAAATAATGAAAACTTTTTAATTACAGGATCTTAACATAAGCACTTTTAAGTTAGGCAATTTCCTTCCCTTATTAATGAGAAAACAAAACCAAATAGGTTAATACTCCACAGTAATGTTAACCAGCAGTTGTGCATCAAGTTACATATTTACATTTTAAGGAATAAAGATCAATTGCTGCTTTGTGCTAACCAGAAGCAGCACAGAGCAGTTGAAGAGTATGGGTAAACACAGCTATTAATTTTCTAGCATGGAAGAAAGGTACTTTAAGAATGATACCCCAAATCAACCCAGTGAGAATAAAGTTCAAAGGAACCATTTAAAGGTGTCCTTTTCCCTTTAAGAATACTAATTTGCTTCAGATTAATACCTCTCCAGCATGAAAGTCAGCTGACGATAAAGTGCAATTGAATAATTTACCTGTTTACGTCAGTATGGCCGAACTACTGAACAGGACCTATCTCTAACTCTAATAGTAAGGATTACACAGATTCTTCAAATAACATACAAAGTTGCAATTATATGCAACGTGACACTAGAACAAGATATCCACTTCATTTCAATCAAAGATGTGATGACATTTTTGACCAGAATCACAGCTTTTTCCAGTAATAGCTTGGGATAGAAAATATAATGAATATTTTGATCTAGGTTAAAGAAAACCTGGGCAAGATGATGAAACTTCAGGTACTTATTTGCTAAAATTAACTTTAAAATTAATGCTTCTGCTCGAAATTTCAAAAGCATTGGTAGGTTTTTGACAAAAATAGTTTAGTTCCTGAAGGTGTTATGAAAACAAAAAATACCTAACTAACACGCCATAAAATAGATGTCAGACCAGTGCCTCAAATATCCTGCAAAAACAATCCTAGTTCATTCCTCTAACAGAAATCTAAAACATCAATCATTTTTTAAACATAAAGGAATACACAAAATCAACTGATTAAATCAGAGAAATCCATTCAGTTACTGCTGAAGATCTAATACATTCTTAATTTAACACAGCAAATACCTAAGATCATACACTGCTAGTGCTTAATCTTTTTTAGAAGCCGAGCTACCAAATACTTACCGAGTACTGTCACTTCGTAATATCCAAGGCCACTAGCACTTTTAAATTCATTGATATTTTTATCTGACCTATACTCTTTTGGCTGGTGGACTGCTGCATGAAGGTTGTACTGTTGCATAAGTAAGTCTTTGTGTACATAGTCAAATTTACGTGGGATGCTTTCTGGGAAAACTGTGCTGTGATGCAAATATTTCATTAACTTGTCTTTCACTTTTGCCCATAGGTCACTCTGCCACGAATCACAAGTTCTTCCAGTCTCTTCAGTTTCAGGTATATCACGCATTCCTTCTTGGTCTATTATAAACATAGCAAATAAGCAAATATTTAGTTGCTCATATGTTCATAGAATCATACTACTTCTCTACTTAATAAGAAATATTTTAATTAGAACATTTCAACTATGAAGACATGGCAGAACATTCAAAGCAAATAACACAATGAATTAAACTAGGGCTGGAATGTTAGTAATCAGGTAACCTTAGAGGCTAGAGTTGTAATAAAAATACTTATTCCATCATATGAAGGAGAACATTATTGCTTGTTTTTTAGAGAGTGTGTAACTTTTGCTTAGTGAACATCTAGAAACCATGAAAACATACGTTTAAAATGGCTACAAGCACAAACTTTTCCATCCTTTGTACAATAAATATACTCTTGCATTGAGGTCTCAGCTTGATTATTTCAAATGTCTTGTTATATAGCCAATGATAGCTCCAATCTTTTTTTCCCTATTATATGTAATTTGAGGATTGTTAATGGTAAAAGCTCACATACATCATCACTCCCAGTTTTGAAGGCAAGCACTGAATGGTTTAACACCCATTTCAAAATATTCCCACTGTAGCTCAGTATCTCCATCTCATGCAAAACTTGTTCTCACCAAGTAGCCTCTGAACCGGATATATTATCCACTCCAGTATTTCCCTGTGAACATATGCTTTTTTATTTGCTTATTTTCTTTTCAGTGCTGTAATTATTAAGATGGAGTATCAGAGTATCAAAAAAGACAAGAAAACAGAATGTACATAGATAAACTTGATACATCATGTGCGAGAACATTAAACAAGTGAAATAAGAATCTTGCGGCATTGTGTTAGACAACAAGTAACAGTGAATTTAAAGAAAGCTGATACTGAAATCAAAAGTGTGTTGTGGATCACATGAAGCAAACTGCAGTACTTTTCTCACAAAACTGGAATTAATCATTTAAGGAAAGATGGCACATGGAAGCTGCTACATGAAGACACATTTTTCTTCACCATTTTATGTGGAGAATTACAGCAGCAATGCATTTGAGAAATCATTATTAAACATCATTAATCAAAAATAAATGAAAAACTATGATATTAAGTTCTCAGCCCTCAAATTAAGTGTTACTCACGGTAAAATTCACTTTTAACCTTTTCGTTTTACTAACAGCATATTATATCATCTCACATCTAGCACCAGATGTTTTGGTAGTGAGAACACCAGAGCTATGATATGCTGTACCAGTGATTTAATGCATAAAAAAGGCAGTAACATGGAAATTTAATAATTTTGAACAACTAAACACACCCATGTCTGGTTAGAAAGATAACTAGCTGATACAAAATTTTATTGGGATATTTTGTATAATTATATTGAGAAAGAAGATACAATTGTTATTCTCTATAACAAGCATGAAGACTTGATACTATAAATTCTGCAAATAAAGTAAAAGAAGTTCTAGAATATAAATAGTGGGATTAAAAAATCTTTCTAAAACTTCAACCGTGCTTTTCCTTTACCTTTCTCCCTCAATATATTATTGGGGCTATAATTTCCATGTCTGACTTGCACACTCACTTTTAAATTAGCATAAACAGATGTGTAATTATGACAGCACAGTAGAAACAGCACCCACAGATTTTTTTAAACCATAAGACGCTGAAACCTGTAACAATGTGACCATACTTTAGAAGAAAAATAAAGCAAGTATTTGAACTTCTCTAGCCTCAGAGAGCCTCTTAGCAGCAAAGATTATTTTCTTCTTTAAACCAGTTAAAAATATAAAAATGGCTTTGGTGAACATTTAAACACATGATTTCTCACAAAAAGCAATTAAAATGAACCATATTTTGAGTTCAGTTACCAGAAAGGTCTTTTTATTTTTACATCTTCTGTATAATTACAGTACATAGCAGATGTTCCTTTCTTGCATAAGATTAGCAGTTAATTTGATCCTCAGTCTACACTGTAACTACAAAGTACTTTTCTTGCAAACACTTTTGTTAGTAAACCTGAGTCAGTGCATTTCTGCTTTATAGTTATGTTTACCTTATCTTAGAAAGCAGACTACCTTACTCTTCTGCTTGTTCGTACCTCTTGCAAAAAATTGTATCTCGAGTGAATGAAAGTCCAGTGAGAGTGATATTTACCCCAGTACTGTTTCTTTCCTTTTCAAAATATTTTAACATTTAAAAAATACAATTTAATAATTTATTTCATTTTGGATATCTGCTTCACTTTTACACCTTTCACCTGACTTTTCCCAAATAAAACCATGGTTATGAGGCTGCTTAAAGGAACTAGTACAACAGCTAGGGAAGGTTTCAGGCAAAACTCTTCCAGCAAGACTGTCTGCATGCCTGTCAAATGACTATTTAAAAATTGTTACTGTTGATATAAGCTGATATGAAAGGGAGCTGCCAAAAGATGGAAGTGTCAGCACTGCTAATAGGTAGTTGCAAAAGGATGAGGAGGGGAAAAAAAACAACGTACATTCCCATAACTAGCTTCTAGATTAAGGGCAGTTTCCCTTGCAGGTATTTTCAGCAAAAAACCCTATCTGGGACCATAGTAACAACACCAAGAAGCTCAGAGTAACTCTTTTACATTTTGAAATGCTATCTGTGACCTGCATATCAGTAAATGGAAAAACAAGTATACAATATGTGATTTATTAAAATATAATCACAGAAAACAGGTGTCCAATTTCATATGCATATCATAAGTAGTAAGGC
This sequence comes from Apteryx mantelli, assembly GCF_036417845.1. Classification (NCBI taxonomy): domain Eukaryota; kingdom Metazoa; phylum Chordata; class Aves; order Apterygiformes; family Apterygidae; genus Apteryx; species Apteryx mantelli. The sequence continues at coordinate 17,364,974 of NC_089990.1, forward strand.
TGTTAAAGAAAATACAAGCTTGCTGTAATTTAGAGTAAACTAGCATCTGCCAAACCATTAGTATTTCATGTAAACCTAACAAAAATATTGCCACTAGGACTGACACTGTGTGAGAAAAACATGCACATCTGTTTACTAGCTCCACTAAAATATTCACATAATTATTTCATACTTATGTTAGATAAGAGATCATTTATTTCAGACTACACTCAAAGTGTCAGCCAACTGAAGTTAAATAAGGCTTCTTATGAAGGTGGGAAATATTTTATGTAAGAAAAGATGCTGAAGTTCTCACTTTTAGAATGTGGAATATGGTACCTCTGTCTGCCTCTCGTGAACCAGATTATATGACAGCAAAGAGGTCATTTAAACTTAAGTCATACTTCAAGTATCTAAATATGCTGTGAGGTTTCTTTCCTACAGTTAATAAACGCATGCATTTGATGCACATCTCCCCCCCACCCTTTTTTTTTAAGCCAATCTCTTTGAAACCAAACACATGCATTTATTTTATATGAGATCTACACAATATCCTAACAACTCCGGAGACAGTAAAAGCACAGCACAATAAACACTACAGCTATGTCTACCAAGAATTTCTGTAAAAATAATTACAAAAGCTCAGTTCGACTCCTCATTTTTAAAAGAGACAAATTTCAGCAAGGACGAACAACAAAAAGTCATTATTTATCAAACTTTCTTACCGATAAGTTTTCTGATTTTTGAGGAACATATTTTTATATAGTACCTGCTGCTGCTCTTTTTCCCTTGAATAAAATTCCACTTTATATGGTTGCCTGTACAAATCTTACTCCAATGTGAAAGTTTTCTCATCATTTCAGTCTTTAATATATTAAACATTTGAGAACATTTACTGTAAATTCTTTTGCTTTAAAGCAACAGAACGAAGACGACTACAGCAGCAACCTATCAAGAGTATGAGTGTAGTGTATTAAGAAGAACTGCTTTCTTGCAAAAATAAAAGGATGGACAACATTATACATAATACGACTACACATAAAAGTAAATAAGCAGATGTTAATGCTGGGACAGATGCTAAAAGTAGACGGATTTTTAGATAAAATTATATGAATCACACTATATTCAGTCAGCTCTGAAAAGAGGAAAATATGCCAAAATATTTGCATGAAATAAAAAAAAATAGACCAAGCTACACATAATGACAACTAACAAATCAGACTTCTTCCTTCATCCCAGAACAGATTTCGAGAAAGTACCTGCTTAGAATATGAGTTTATATTTCAACTGCAGAGGAAGAAAGAAGAATTTGATAATATTAACATGGAGAAAAACAAATATCATTCTAATTATTGGTTTGTATGTTCCATCTATTTCCTCCACATCCTGTATTTGCCCTTTTAATTCGTACTCATGCAGCTTTGGGGCTATCTTCCTGGACAGGGACAATTTTATCACACGTAGATCACTATTGCAAGAAAACTGTCAACAGGAGACGGAAGCCTTTTGCTGCTAAGTCTACTGTGCAGTGCTTCTGAGGTACAAAACTGACTTAAAGCTGGTATAAAGCAATTCCCCCTGCTGAAAAACAGCCCCACACTATCCCTCCAGGCATCCTTCAGAACACATCAGGGACAGGACCAAGTGGAATGACATTAACAATATGTTGGTACAGTGGCTCCCTAGAGGCTGATGCAACCAGCTGCCTATAGGAGCTGTTCTGTAAGGATATCTCTGTTGCCTGTTTCGAACCTGAAGCGAGGAGGCAGACTTAAAACTCTATTAAGGTTAATGTAACAAGTATTTGAAACATACCTGCGCAGTACTGTAAACTCTCTGATACAGCCTGTCCATTTTTATCTTGCACAAAATCTTCATGTTGAAATTCATTCAAGCTATAAAAGGAAAGTTATAGTGTATATATTTTAAAACCTATTTAACCTCAAACACTACACAGCAAAACTTCAAAACTTGACAGGTTTCTAGTGATAAATGATACAAACTAGAATGAGGGAGCATTAGTACTTGGTTTTACATCACAAAAGTTGGAAGATAGCAGTTAATGAGATGTACTGTGCTCAGTAAATCAGTTTTGAAGAGCTCAGGACAAGAATTGCTTTATTCTATTACTCTATGAAGTAAATAGAAAAGCATTCTATACTCAAAAAAAAAAAAAATCAATCAGTGTTTGTTGCCCTCTACTGGGCACCGTTTGGAAATAGCACAACACTAAAAGCTGAACATCAGACTGCAAACAGGTTTCTAATTTTATTCTAAAAAAAGACTCCACGACATGCTATTATACTTTCATATCAGCAAACTTCAGTAGTCAAAAACAAAGCAAGAATGGAGCAGAGTTATCACTCCAGAATCCAAAATGATAGAGAAATTGCATGCATGTTTTCCTTTGGACACACTACCCTGCCAAAACAATCAGTTCAAAGAAGCAAACTGTATTTTTGTTATACTTTCATTTTTAACTGTGACTTTTGAATTAACTGTAAGCAACACTATTCTCTAATAATCACTGATCAGTTGCCTAGGATGTTAGGCAGCAGAAGAGCATAACATATATTACTGCAGCCACACCCTGGTAAAATAAGCTCTTAGTCCCATTTATTCCTTTCTTCTTTGCTCCATTGCTTTTTATTATGATGTCTGAATAAACTTGGGGAAAAAAAAACAAACTATATTATCGTGCATGACAAACAACTGAGACATAGGCAAAACTATGCTAAGGTACCATTAAAATTTCAGACAATCAAAACAGTTACTAATAAAGTATTGTAACTGCAAATACACAGGAACAACGTAAGAACAGCAAAGAAGGAATCAAACCTTACATTCTGTTTTGTGGAACATTCTATATTTCAGTTTTAGGTATTTAGTGTTTTTTATGACCCTTCCCATTTCATACTGAGGATAAATCTTGAAATTTTCATGTCACGGTTTCATAGTAAATGGAAAATATCTAAGATATCATTATAGTTCAGGTGAAAGGAAATTCATACTCTAAAACCACAATGTAAGTACATTTTATGAAATACACTATCATCTATGGGCTAAGTATTAGAATGGTCTTATTATGATCTCCCAACTCTAGAGACAAAAAAGTCTTCTCATTTTAGCAGTAGGGACTGTACAAATAAGATTCCAGCCACTTAATTTTGAAGATGAAAAAAAGCTACCACGTAGAGAACTTTAAAACAGTGTGACCCTACTTGCTCCCCACCACCAACCCCAGCTTCTGAGCAGAGTTACGTTGAAAGTATTGGTAAATGAAAATTTATATGCATTTCAATGTGCCCTTATGGTCCAAAATATCTTTACAGAAGTCTTGAGGTCCAGGGGAACCTCAGAAAGATGCATGCAAGACAGCAGGAAGTTTGTTTCCTTCTAAAAAGATAATTCATTAATTACTTTGTGCCTCCCACATTATTATTGTTAAATAAAAGAATGTTTCCATGAAAATAATATCTTATGAAGGATTTCAGTTAATTTCTTTTATAAGAACCATCATGGAAAATAACTACTATTGTACATGTATAACAATAAACATTTACATACCAGCTATACTAATAAATTTCCAAGATATTAGAAGACATTATCAAAAGTATTAACAAAAGAAGTCTAATTAAAAATTAATGCCTACAAAACTAACTCTCACTTTCAAGACTCAGACTTCTCAATAAGAGAGAAGAAAATCTAGAGTAACTTTATGAAGAAAGAAATCGACACGTCAGTTAAGATACATTTTTCTTTTTACCCATTACATGTCAACTTCCCTCCTAATTTAAACAGAGGATTAAACCAAGTCATACCTCCGACAAGTTGATATTATGGAAACGGTTCTTCTTCTTTTAAAATTGTACATTTTTCAAGGTGAGGAGATCTGATTTAGAGCTGGTAGTGCCTCCAAAAAGCACAGAAACAACTTGTCACAGTTCTTCCTAAATTCTAGCATAGATCTGTGGCTGTGATGATATCTCGTACATGCCCTGACGTGTTATCCTCACAGGACTGCTTTGTGCTGGACTTTATGTGTACAGTGTAACTTGTGCTGGGTTGATAAGGAAGGGAAAATTATCTCTGTACACTGAACAACTTAGAAGCTTCTTTTCCAGCCAGAACGTCTGCAAGCCACCTGACACAACCCAAGTCCTTCCATTTATTGCAGTATGCTTTGGCTGCTGTAACCCAAAGCACCTGTGTTTCTATTTGTCCATGCCAGTTTTATGAGGACTTGTGATATATGCATTTGCTATTCCCAGCCTGCATTCTGCAGGCTCCCCTTCTCAAAGATGCCCACTTGCAAAAAAGCCCTTATATGGTATTTACATATGCACTGGTATTCACTTTTTTAGTCTTTTTACTTTAAAATATTGTCAAGGAAAACAACATTAACTGAAGCAGAAGGCATGAATAACTGTAGAAAGCACTGGGATAACAACCATGTCTTGTGCTCCACACCTGTTTATTAAGCACTCAAAAAAAAAAAATGAAGGAAGAAAATAGTTACAACTTGTCGCTGTGCCAGAATGATGCAAGGGCCTCAAAACAAACAAACAAAAACCCCAACAAACATAGCTGATAAAAAAGCCTTACTTTACAAACTGGTTTGAAATCAGCTTAACCGAAATGTAATGTCATGACAACATTATGATACTGTCATTTACCATGACAAGTAACAGAGAAAACAAAGAGCTTTCCACAATAATTTGTCCAGTCTATTTAAGTTGATGGTTTACCTGCCAATTTCACCCCTTTTGTGAAAAAGGGGTCTGAAAAAAAATATCAGATTTCAGGAAAATTTCAGCCAAGCAAACCTCAAACTGAACTTCCCCATACGACAGAACATGGGGGTGGAGGAGCAGAAGGAAAAAGGACAAAGGGGTCGATGGTACATTAAACATTTAGGAGTGAAACTGCAAAGATATAAGCATACAAATAAGTTATCCTGAAGCAATTTAGAGCATGAACATGCAATACATCAGCAACTCCATGATAACTGCAGTGTTAAACTTCTATAGATTAAAATGCTAAGAAAACTACTGTGTGTTTTCCCACTTCCACATAAAAATAAGCCTTTCTGAAATTCCTGATTTTTCCTCATGGACAATAAGCTATCAGTTAAACTATTTTGGGGTATATTAAATGTTTAAAAAAACATTTATGTTGAATGTCTCCACTAGCAAGGATATAAACATTAACGATAATATATTAATCAGTTTCCTCTTACCTATTCCTTTCTCAAACCCTTAATAATAATACTATAGTAATACTATATGACATCACATGTCAGCTGTGATGACAGCTACCTCAGAAATATAGGAACTGAGGCTGTCAGATAAAGAGCCTTAAAATAAACTATTACTATTTAAAAGCAAAAAAATCCTTCAACAATGCAACAGCATGCTGAAAAACTGCACAGAATACTTGACACAAAATAACTTAAGCTAGAACCTGAACTTTAACACATGTATCTACTGTTTTTATTTTGTTCATGTATTAAAATGCTTCACAGTGAGAGCTGACATTCTGCCACTTCTAAGCAACAGAACAGAAAACGATGCAAGTTTAAGATGCAAGTTTAAGGTACATCAGGCTAACTTTTCATTTTTCTTCTGCAATTTGAAGCATTCAGCACAACTTCACAGTTAATTACAGAAATACTCATGAGTTACCTTTTAATTACATAGAGTGAAACAGCTCTCCATAATCCAACACAGACTTTCTCCTCCTTTAGCTGAGGTTCTAGTACTAATGGCATAGAGTGGACACACAGGTAGCGAGGATAGTAGCAGATTGAGAAAAGCAGAGAACAAAGTAAACATGCCTTAACTTTTTGTTTCACTTGTAAAAAATGGGGAGAAAACATTCTTTCCACCACCCCCCTCCAAGAAAAAAAATGAAACATTTCTCAGGAAGCAAAAGAAAAAAAGAATCCTCACATTCCAAAAAACCTCCTGATTTTCCTAGAGATTTGTGCCGCAAGTCCCCCAACACTCCTGCACCACGGTACCCCCACGCGCTTCCTACGTCTCATGACTACACTGCTGCTTGTTGACAAGAGAGAAGGCATCAGGCCCAGCTCAGAGATATGTATGTGCTGATGGACCAGTTGAGTTGGTGCTGTTGAACAGAAAGCCTCACAGCTGAGTCCTGCCTGGGTTCCCCCCAGGGGCTACACGACTTCAAAGAGTCCAGTCTGCCAGAGACATGTTCTTAAAGCCTGGTATCAGGCTGAATGAATGAGTTGCAGAGTCAAACAGCCATTTTTCCTACAAAATGCAGTATCTACCAAGAAGGCAAAAGTAAACAGAAAGGTGAGCTCAAAAGAGCCTAGTTTATCCCACAGAAAAGGCTTTTCCAAATACAGCTCCCAAGAAACATTTTTTGAGAAAACAGGTGTACATGTAAAGAAATAATGGCTGAATGGTTAATAGCTTATTATCAACTCCTTTATAATTAGTTTTGCTATATCCCTAGCATCATGATTTCTTTTTGGTGAGGAGGGAAGAGATGCTAAAGGTCAGCTAAACAGTCAACTGAGGGTCACAGATACTCATGACACAAGCCCAAATCACCATCTCCAGGGAAACAGACATTTGAACTGATTCACACCAAGAAGTTCAAATATTCCTTTCATCAGGTTACTCAACCTGTATTTGGAACAAATGACAAGAATTAAAGGCCCTTCAACAAATTCTCACCAACTCTCTAGTAAACCTAAGGAAGGGTTACAGGGCAACCATTGTAATTAAACAAACAATGAAGCTGCCAATTAAAAATTTTAAAGTAGCTTTTACTCTAGACTAACAAATAAGAACAGTCATTTAGCTTTCATATTAATTTCCCATTTGTTGTTATTATTTCATTAGGTTCCAGACTTGTCAGGGCTCTGGATTTGAAACTCCTACCTGGATTGTTTTTTCAAATCCTTCTCTGGATCCAAACTGAGTTCAATAAAGATTGAGTGTTGGACAGTGGAAGAAGGAGCCAAATGACTTATCATGGATAACTACACTTACACCTCAGTAGCACCAAGGACCATGCACGGCTCAACTATCACTAGCAAATCCACTCATGCTATCACACTGTTCAATCTGCTTGATAATTAAGCATCTCTCCCTCCTATCTGTGACTTTCCTATTTAAATTGTAATCTCTCTAAAACAAAGACTACATGTTTCTCTGCCCACCATGAAGGACCCCTGTTCCTGCATATTCCCTAAGTGCCACTATAAAAGTGTTTTTAATAATGCACTCAACATTGTATTTCAGAATAAAATAATCTAATACATTCAAACTAGAATTAGTGCCTAGGAAGTGAATAGAAAATATTAAAATCTACCCTGTTCTTTTATTTCACTTTCCTATTGATTCTTAACCTGTGACAGTCTGACTTCAGATTTCTTTGCTTCATCAATGCAATTATTTAACATGATTATTGTCACATGACTTACCTGAATTTCTTTCTTGCAGATCGTGTAAAATAAGTGTAAGATGATACAGGAATAACAGATGCACTTCCCCTTAAAACAGGAAATTCACCATTATTGTACAGTCTTTCATTAAATGAAAATATATGGAGCAAAGATGCATGTTTTTCTTTCAGGAGAAAAGCAGAACCTACGACACTCAAGTGTTGGAATTTTTCTTATGGAAGGAAAATCCACTAATAAATTTGCAGTAACAATGCCAAGATAGAACTTCTGTTCACCAGGGGTTTTGCTTGTCTTAAGTTTTCATTCAATCTTAGTTATATTTCATCTCATCCACCCCCAAAATATTCCGAATGCCTGACCTTTTTTTCACTATGAGAATTGTACATGAAAAAACCCACATGGTTTGCTAGATTTTTTAACATAGAATCTCTCAATATATACTAGGCTCCGTAACACTGTATAGGGCTACACTGGATTTTGCACAAATACTGCAACAAAGGGAAATCTTATACAAGCAATAATTTTACTCTTGAAACTAATAAGGTTGCATCAGAAAGAACTTGTTTTTTTCCCCTTATATTGGATTGATATCCTTTGTCTATGCCTGACTAGGCACAATACAATTGCATGAACAAAAGCAAAAGTAAGTACTACAAGTTATTTTGAGCCTTTAGGTTACTACATCACCATCCTCTACTTGTCTTTCTGACAGCAAGTCACAGCTGTATGAAATACCTTCCATTAACCAGAAAGCTTCAAACATGCAAATACTCCCCCCCTCCCCCCCAGAACAGGTACACCAAAACAATATTTCTCCTGATTCTGCATTTTCAGTGAAGAAAACTTATTTCTTCACCACTGTAGCTGATGCTTGTTCCACAGCTAATCACTGAACTATCCCTTGCTCAAGAATTAACGACCATTTATTCAAAATCTCCAAGATTAATAACAAAGTAGTGTAAATATTAATCAGAAAAGTGCATCATCAACCAAACACATCTGCTTTAACCAATCATTCATTAGCCTAACAGTGTAACTGTCATCATCTGATGTTAAGAAAAAAAAATACATAACTACCTTTTAAGAACTGAACTTTTAAGCTTTTTATATGCTTTTCTGTGACCTTCATTCTGAACTAATTTACCTAAATACTTTTCAGAAGATCCGCTACCTATTTCTACCAATCACCGAGAAGTTGCTTTTCAACCTAATACTTTATGAAAACAGCTTACTGTTCTGTATCTGTACATAATCTGTGTGTTATCTTTCTCTTGACTGAACTCTTTTTTGTTAGTAGAACTTGATGCTGATGTTGTTCCCCAGGAGAGCAACGTCCAGCAAGAAGAGACTTAACTTCTTTATTTTGAAGGTTTCTGTTTTTTTCCTTGTGAACACAATCTTCTTTTGACATGGCAGAACTTCCAACAGACTGAGAATCATCTTTCTGCAACCACAGGTAATTATTTAACAGTTAAAAAACACTTCAAACTGTTGCTTCCAATTCAAAAACCTTAAAGTTTGTTTTCTTTAAACAACTTCTAAAGCTAACCAAATTATTTATCCTACCTTCTGAAAGTCACAAGAGACTAGGAGATACATTTAGCAGAAATTCTCTTGTCAAATTAATAAGATAAATTCTGTCTAGAAAGTGACAGTGAGTACACAGAAGTAGTCAGCTCTCCCACATTCTATTTTATATTAATAAAAGTTATCTGGTCTGTTGATAACTTCTAAACACTTACATACTTTTATGGAGGACTGCCAGAATACTCTCAAGAAAAGCACTAAATCATTGCTTTTTAAAAGTTTTAAACTATGACTTTCAAAACTTCTTTTGCTCTCAAAATGGCAAACACAGTTAATTAAGAAGCAATATAACTAGCTGCTGAATTCAAAGGCAAAATTCTCAGTTCTCATTATGATCGTAGTTGCCTAAGTACTATAGCATTAATTTTCAAGCACTGTACCTGAGCAGGTTCCACTCCTGAGACATCTTCAGCTGCACTACTACAGCTGATGTATCTTATGGCACTAATTATTCCCTGAATAGCAATGCGCTTGTGCTCCCTGTAGTGCAAGTCTTCAATCTCTCTTCCCATCTCACCTATGGCTTTCAAAATCGATTCAACTGCAAAAAGCAATTCCCACAAACAAGTTTTAAACAAACAGAATATCAGAATGTCTGAATACAAGACTCAAATGAAAACTGAAGAGAATTTTTTGCTAAATATTAAACTGATTTAAAATTGAACTTTTGAATAATTTTAAATCCTTTTGTTGTTCACATCACATGAAAAAAAATTGAAGAATATACTTTTTCAGTCCACAAGCACCTTTTAGTATGTGCTAGCAAATAGATATCATTATTTATGTTCCAGGTGAAATTTTTGTTATATTCTTCAATATAACTGTCTTTAATTCTGATTTAGCATAATATTCAGAGTAAAACTTCTGGTGGGCAGATCTGCAGCTCAAGTTGTTACAGTTTGCCTGCAGCTCATGGACCCATGACATTTTCTGTAAGATAAGGATTTAGCATATGATACATTATTAGTTGTGAAAGAGTTTTTCTTAAATGACATGCCATTATTAATGCAAACTAAATCACAGGCCATTATTAATACAAACTTGTGTAATACCTAAAAATAACTGTGTTGCTTTTTAAATGAATTGTAGTTTTAAATGCTTGGAATAAGACTGAACTGAAAAAGGCTATAAATCTTAAAGATATTTGATAGCATACCTTTATTGTTTTTACAATATCTCAAAAAGTTATTTGGAGGTCGTGGAAAAGGGTAATAGCCACCAACGACAGTTTTCTTCATTTGAACAGCTTCACTCTGTGTTTTAGTCCACTGAATGAAGTTTTTCACTTTGGCATCCTTGGTGTATGGCTGGCCCTTGTGCCACCCTTTCAAAACAAAATGATCAGGTATCAAAGAATAAACCAAGTTACTGTCATCAGTTTTCATCTTGAAACTATCCTGAACAGTGCATAGAAAAAATGAATGGAGAAAAACTGTACCAGAGAATGCAAGGACATCTACTCAACAGTGTTTTATGAAATGCATATCTTGAATTCGTTGACTAATACTTGCATTTAGCACTGAAAGTTAGATAAGTATTGAATACTAAAAAGAAACAAAACGATGACAAAAAAATTGCTGCTAGAATACTCTCTCACAGGAGCATACAAAATAAAAAAAATGATCAAGAAATTGTTCAGTTCCATCTCGTCTTTCTTCTTTCTTTTGTAATCTCAGCAAGAAAGAACACATAAGTCATCTTCACAGGTTTCAGCCAGGACTTTTGCTGAAAGGCAATGTGTATTTATTGTTGGCTGATTTAAAACCAAGATATTGACTAAATGCAAGTTTCAACAAATAAATTATAATCTGAACATGTAAGCTTCTAACTGTGAATTGAAATAGATCTCCTCCAATGCTTTGCAATCTCTAGCTGCAGTTCTCATTTAGGACCCAAATGAACATAAAATGAATTAAAGTTAGAATGAGGAAAGCTGAGAGTGAAACATTTAATTAGAAAGCCAAGCACAAACTATACTGAAGAAAAGTGAGGAAGAAAAATCTTAAGCTCTTCATTTAGGAACAAATTAAATAAATATTAGAAATCTGTTAAGAAAAAGATAAGCTTGCTTTGCTAGCCCAAGTAAGCACAAAACGCCCTACCCAGCTTGTCAGGAAAGACTGTGTGTATACAATTGACTAGGTTCAGGTGATTTTCTAGCACATATTTTTCTCTGTTCCTACTTGTCAGTGGTAGGATTCAGAATGGGTGCGTGGTCTTTTAGGAATACTAAAGAAATGAGCTGGATAGATAAACATGGGAAAGCTACACCTATCAAATTTTGTACTCCCTTGCAATTATGCCAGTACACCACTCGCCTCCAATACTGTGCTGCGACCTGTCTCCTGATTCAGGAGCAAATGTGCCAGAAACAGCTGTGCCTCATCCTGCCTGTGACATGCTGACTGACAGTATCTAGCGTACAGTATTGTAGGACCACAAAGAGCACTGTACTGCAGCAGAGACTACTCAAACAAGACCAGCTAGAAGGAATATGCTTTCACTGCAGCCTAGCACCACAACCCTTCCCAGGCCACATAATCTGCATAAGGCCTTGCACTTTGGGAAAGAAGAACGTAAGAGCTCTCCAAATATTTTGGGGAAAAAAAATAACTAAGATAAGTTTAGCACAACTATACTGAACTTTTTTTGTAATAAGGAAATGTGTAATCAAGAAAAGCTGCAAGTGCTTTTTTCTTCTTTTCTTTTTTTTTCTTTCTTTTTTTTTTAAAGGAAGTGGTCATACGCATTGTTACACTATTAAATGATTAAAACAGACTGGAAAGAATTAGTAAATATTTGACTTAAGCTAATAATAGTTACGCACTTTTTCATAAGATACACCAGATACATCCATTAATGCCTCACTAGAATGCAGCTTGCCCCCCCTCCTTTTTTTTTTTTTTGCAATGTAATTATAAATTCAAAGTTAGTTCTGATAGGAAAACTAATGAAAACTAATGCTATGCACTACATTTTTTGTTATAAAAACAGACTTTTTTCTCTGTTTCAATGAAAATCATTGAGCTTGAAATCACTAAAATATCTTTTCCAAAGAAATAAGATTATAACTACATAAAACTAAAACTAGTTTAAGTTACCTGTAATGAACATTTGACTTTCATTTGAAGTCGTAAGGTAAATTGTCCTAGAAGGATTCTCTGTGATGTCCCGTACCACTCTCATCTGTGTACACACCAAGTATGTCACTAAAGAAAAAAATTACTTCAGTTTTCCCTGATACTTCATTGATTTTAGGATTTCAAGGCTGATTATACTGGAGTAATTTTAAATAAGTGCTCAAACCCAGACATTTCACTTCTTGACCCTGCAAATGCTTCAGCATGTATTCAGCCTTCATTAGAAGTTACAACATGGGGATATAAGTCGATTTTCAACTTGAAAGAACTGTGCAAGGAAACATATTAGCACTAAAACATAAGGAACTTCATCAGGTAGGATATCAGTGAAATAAACAGTAACAATATGAACAATAGACAGTTGGGTTTTCTAAAGAAAAAAGGATAACAAACATAGAAAGCAAAAGAAATCATGAGGTGCCACTGCAAAAGTTCTAAATAGAGTATAAACTCACTCTTCAGTTAATATCTCATTTAAACACAGGAATGTCATTCTTTGTCATTTCCCCACAACACAAGAGGAATGCATCCATAACCTTAACAGGGCTGTGCAGTTGGTTCTGCATCATATGATATAAAATGCACATGACACCAACCAGTGTTAATGGAAGGGTGAGTGCTTGAAGAGAAAGAAGGCAAGAGGAAATATTTGAAGCCCTTTTAAAATCCATAATTAAGGTTTCCCCAGTTTGAAATTCATCATTATTAGCTCACATGCAATAACTAATGCAGCTGGGTGATGATTTCTGTTTTGTCAAAAAATGTTTATTCAAGGAAATTAAACTTTTCCACTTTCATCTTTCCCTTCCCCCACTCCTTCCTGTTATAATTGTTCTCCCATCTATAAATAATCACTTATTTACAGGACAAAGGGAGAAGGAGATTTTAATAGTTGCCTTCTTACTTTACCTCTGATGCAAGTGACACTGAAATTAACCAGATCAGAAAAAAGTCATGCCTAGGCCATACTGCCTATTTGCCTAGGATATACTGGCAGATTACAGTATGATAAGGGTTGCCAACATTTAAAGTAATGTATTTTGTTTTTAATTTTGAATAACTGATCAGCTATTTTCTGATTTGAGGAGAAAAACTGTGGCAAATTTATCTTAGTCAATGGCAATTATATTTAGAATTTGAAATTAGTGACCAACTAGAAAAACATTGCAAGTAATTAAGTATTATAAAGAGAGAAATACTTGGGTGAATATGCTCAAACACATCTGGCTGAGACGTTGCAAATAATTCCAGAATGAATGGTTGGTCTGAGGTCCCATCAATAGCATGTGCCCAGCGATAGAGCCAGAAGTCTTCACCGTGCTCTATATAAACAAATATCAAGAAAAACATATAAATATTTCTTCAAAAAGTTAAAAATGATTTGACAAATTTTGAAAGTGATATTTATAGAAAAACCTCTCTTTCTTGCTCTTTCAGCCCTTCCTACAAATGTCACAAGACCAATAACATCACAGGAATGATTGTTTGGCAAGTCATCCAGTTCTGACCTAAAAACAAAACAGAACAAAAAAGTTGGTGTTCATTAATAATAAAACATAAAGCTTTCTCAGAAACGTCTCAGAAGAAATTTCCAATTAATATTCTATGCAATTTAGTAAAAATTGAAGTTCCAGCTCGAGAAATGACAAGCCTTTATTTTACCTTGTGATAAATCGATATTTAACTTCAGGTAATCCCCATTCTGGCTTCACCATTTCTTCTGGAATAATACTTATTTTAGTAGGTGGGTCTCGAACATTCAAGCTGATTTCTGATGAAGAAAAAAAACACAGTAGCATTTAAGGTATGAATACAAATTCAAAAATTATTTTCATTTTAACTAAAAAACAAACCAAAACCAAGTAATATTTCTTAAGTGAAGTATTCTAACTTCATCTCACTGCTTGGGAAATTATTAAGCGAGTCTTAGGACTTTAGTTTTCATCTGGATAGAGTAAGGCATTCAGGTATGGTATTCAACAATGCAATGTTATAATCTGAGCAATGCTAAACTTCCCAATTCTCTACATGAGCCAATTTATTCTGATCCAGCCAGATATTTTAAAAAACAACAACAGGTACTAAAAGAATATTAATTAGCTATGAAATACTTCTTACACTAGCTTCATTCTCAAAGGTCACTACAGTTTAAAACTGACTTGCAGAGAATGAAGTATAACAGAAGACAAAAACTAACAGATCAGAACTTCCACCTGGTTTATGTTCAATTAGTTATTAACATGATTTAAATATGCCATGGCCATGCAGGAAAACAACAAGTCTTTTCATGTGTATTCTATAGCCCCTGAAAAATTAAATTTAGCAAGCAGACTGCTTAGATACTGTATAATATGGTGGAGTGTTGCGGAGGGAGGGGGGAGAGAGGAGAGTTCTGCGACCAGATAAAAAATATGGGAGGAATGGTTTCAGCATCTAAAATATGCAAGGCGATACTCTATTGCATCTCTCATAACAAGGCAAATCTTGCTGATATTCAAGACTGATTCATTTTCTACAAGATATTTTGATTTGGGTAAGTAATTGGATTGTAGTAATGCAGCCAGAAAAGCAATTAAATAGGTATCAATAACATATACAGTTGTTTATATAGTTATACCAGGCCCCTCACACTTAAACTAGGAAGATATACTTAACATCAGACCCTCTACTTCAGAATTTTCTTCTGGCTGTTGCAAGATGCATACAAATGTATCTTGAGGACAAGTGTGGTTTGCACCTGGTGTTTCAAGACAGTATGTCACAGAAAATTCCTAAGAAAAACGTTCCTTGGTACATTCATCAGTAGTTTCATCATTTTGAGATTAGGTGAAAGTCATATACTCAACTTGGGACTGTACTCTGGGATGATTCAGAAGCTAAGGTCAGTCCAGCCTATTAAAAACAGCAGTTTTCATCAGTACCACACAAATTCAGTGATCTGTGAGATGCACGTTACCCAGAGGCTTCTTGGTGAAATTCAAGGTGTCAGTAGCAACTATTCAAGCTCTAAGAGCCACAGCTGCAAACTGCAGAAGCAAGCAATGTAGAACTCACTTCATAAAAATCTAGGACTGTGCCAGAAGCATAGCATCTTGCAAGAACTTTTAATCTTGAAAACACTTTCCCTTGCGGCTTAACAAACTCTTGTTTTGTTATCTCTCCAGATGCATTTTAAACAATTTACAGGTGAATGATTGTAAGAAAGCATTGGAAAGGTGGGATGTGATAGAATTACAAATTGGAAGCAGATTATGAAAAAAGTAATGCTTACTCAAGCAATTCAGTGTAACTGATTGCCTTAACCAGCTAGCTGAAGAATGTTTTGAACACACAGTATGCACCCTTTAAAAACTGAAATATTGCCCCATATTGGGGTATATACGGGTTAGGGAACATTCAAAGAATATCAGAGACTTTTATACATATTTTTATATTAACCAAGAAACTACCAAGGCATTAAATTTCACCTATATTGTCACCTGACCAACAAAAATCCCCCAAAAACACACATGCTCAAGAGATTCAATAAATTTGATATGCCTTAGAAAATTTTTTGGATATTCTGGTCTCTATAGCCTCTCTTTTTACAGGCCGTATGGAGATAAAATCCACTAGTCCACAGCATGATATGCTTTGTAAGTTCATATAAAAAAAAAATGAATTTTGTGCTGAGAAGAAGATACTGTAACATTGAGAAGGATCAAAAATTATTTTTTTTACAGCACATCTGCAGTCTGAAAGTACTCCACAGCATGTCACTATGCAGCAATTGTTTTAATTCTTCCACCACGTATCTATTATCATGCACTGCCCGTTGGCCCCATTTTCCATGTTGATCTCTACATCAACATTTCCACTCCACTAACACTTACAGAAATCAGTAGTGTAATGTCAATCAAGCCATTAAAAAAAAAAAAGTGATATTTGCTCAAAGAGAAAGTCATCTCAGATAGCAGATTTTATTATGTCATTTTGCTGTAGAAAGGTCTGTGGCAATTATAATTGCTGTCAGGCTGGCTTGTAAGCAACATCAGCTTCCCCCCCCCCCCAACTTCCCTTCCTGGCTAAACATTTCTCTCTTCTGCCAATTCATCACAAACACTTCAGACATTAAGATCTGTTTTAAGGCAAAAATACACTGGACAGAGAATACACTGCTTCTGGCAGTGAAAATATTGTTTATTTTCATGCAGCTGCAGCAACTGCATCAGGAGACTGTCACCATTAGTAAGTTATATATACACATCAACCTTCACTAACATGCATATTTGTTTGTTTCAAGGAAGGTATTTGAATTTTCTGATTGTTGGCCGTTATTTTGTTGAGTATGAGCATGTAAGGGAAAGAACTCATGTTCAGGGAAGTAGGCGTGAAAAAAAGTTGATATAATGTAGTTTGGATAGGCTATTTTTGTTATACTGCAGCACTGGTATTTCTGTAGCATAGCTCTCTTGAATATCCGTCACATTAACCAACAGCAGAAAAGAAACTTATTTTTTGCCACAGAATATTCTTCATCTGTGCACTCTCCATGCTGCTACTGTTTCAGCAAAGACAGTGGTCCTCATTACAACTTTTATTCAATGGAGCTTTGCAGATAGACTTTAGTGTATAGGATAAGCCCCAGTGTAAGAGTCAGATCATGTGATAATGAGATTCAGTGATCTGGAAGAAGGTGTGAGCAATGCACAAATAGTATCTGTATTATTAATCAGGAAGCAGAACTAGATTAAAATACAGTACCAGAAACCTGCGCTTACAACCCCAATACTTGAAATTAGGAGTCAGATTTTTTTCGTCTTTCTTAAATAAAGATTTTAACTAATTTTGGCAAAAAACCTTGTACATGTGATCCAAATATAAACAGGGAAAAGTAACTACCCAGATGCTAAGGAACCCATCAGAGCTAATATTTAAGGATATGTACCACATCAGTTAATCTCAGCAATGGGTCACTTTCCATTTTATTTCTGTGAAGAGCTACATTTTACCTATTCTTGTAAAATGGCTAAGAGATTCTTTTCATCCACGAGACAGAGAAATCAGAGAGAGTGTCTTGGTCATTGGCATGAATGAATTCTCATGAGTTATCCACAAATGAATTCAGTTAGCTCTACCTTTCAGCAATTTCTAATTCTATTGACAATTAAAATATGTGAAAAGTCAGCATTACTAGAACTTGAAACAGAGAAATGAAGCATTAGGATAAGTCTCATTTGCCTAGTGCAGTGAGAGAGAAGAAATCTTGGCATTTGAGTAAGAGGCTGGTAATGCTTTCTGTAGGGACACACATGTAAACTTTCTTTTCCATCCTATTCTGCAAACATCTTCCAGTTGAATAGTTCCCAAAGTCTCCAGTAAGAGTTTCAGTCTTCAGATCTCCTGAATAGTAAGAAATTTCTCACACAGGGAGAAATGGTGCTGAGGATGGAGCGCAAGGTCACAGGAACAAAGGCAAGAGGCTCCCTCTTAAAACTGGGAATAGAGGGTCCATTACCAAAAGGGGCACCAGTAAGACAGGATGCAAGGCTGGAGGCAAAATATACCCAAAATGTGCCCATCAGGTCTACGCCCATCAGATCATAACCCATGCCTGCGGACTCCCATCAACACCCTTTTCAAAAAGGCATCTGTGTTTTATCTGCTTTGAAAAACAAGCCAGAAGTATACCACTCTAGTGATGAGAAGGCCACCTAACTTCACTGGCACTCTTGTAACTGTCAGCTGAAATGGTATTTCATTTTTACAGCTATATTTCATTGAATCAAAACAGATTTCTGCAATACTTAACCAATCGTAGCAAATCTCTTCATCTGTGAATCCCCTGGGGTTGGCTGTGTTTTAAATGGATAACTGGTTTTGATAGCATACTGCTCAAGAAGAAGTACTGTGCCAACCTTCATACTCTTATACCATTCAGGACATAATGAATTCCATAACACCATTGACATCATGCCTGAACCATCAGCAACTTCAAAGTATGCCTAAAAGAAAGAGAGACAAAATACATTCATTTGTATTTATCATCATTCCGGTAGTATTTCTTTTGGATAATGCATCAGCTATTATGTCAGCATCATGAACAACTTCTCTGCTGATTACAAACAGATGCAGAGTATGTTCCAAAACTTGCACTGAAAACTGGAGAAATCTCCGATTTCTGCATAAGAATTCATCCACAGCCACCCCTGCCCAAACTCTTATCCTTCCACTGCTCAGTAGTGGTAAGTAACACAAATGTGACTCAACATTCTTCAGAGGAGATTCAGGAAGTATCATACACAAGAAACAAGAGAAAAGAGGAAAAAAGAAAAAAGGGGAAAAAAAAAGTCTTCCTTATTAGAGTAGCACTTCAAAATGTCCATGAAGAGAAAGTGTATTTTGAAGGCTGAATTATTACAAGATCATTGCATAAACCGTCATGATCAAAATATTATATAGGACTGATTTTCAAGCAAAAAATGATTCAGAAAACAAACATTTTGTTAAAGCTAAAATATAAGACTGCATTGTGAACCATCCTCTTTTCACTGTAATTCTGCTTGTGACAAAGATTTCTACCTCAATTTTCTTTTTCCCTCCTTTTTTTAACTGGGAAAACTTTGAATCCTTAACTGAGCAAATCTTGGAGCACTGAAAGAGAAAAAGCTTTTTAAACTGTCTTATAATGGTCTTATAAGGTAGCAATCCACCACAAAACAAATCTCAGCTCTATCAAAATGCCTCATTTTATCCACTCACCTGTCAGCCTCAAGCAATCATCTGCTTTTGTCCATACTACCACTTACACTCTTTAATATTATCATTCCTGGACATATCCAATGCCTACATCTTTTACGCCCTTCCTGTTTTAAATCCCTCTTTTCCCAATTCCAAATAATACACAGATATTATACAAATTAATTCTTGTTAGTTCATTTTCATATTGCAAATTATGCACAAACCATGCACATTTGAAATTAAACTATTATATCATAATATCTTTTGTTACTTCATTGGTCTATCTAGTAACAATAACAACACACAATACTTTTTTTTTTTTAATAAAAGAAAGAAAAGAGTGCATAGAGCAAAAAGCATGCAAAATTTCTCTCCTAATTTCTCCAGCTAAATCAAGTCTGGGTATTGATTCTGCAATTAATACCAAGAAACGTGACTCATGAACTTTCATGAAAGTTAGGAATACCATCTAGACTGTCTACTGAGAAATACCTCCAACAAAAGACAAAGGCTTATCTTCATGTGGAAAGGGAATGGAAACTTGGAACAAGAGAACACCACAGCCTTTCATCAAAAAGTTTCATATACCTCTCTCCCCATGAAAGAATTCACATGGGTTACTGGACCTCTTCGGAAGTGAAGAAGGGAGGGCAGCATTTTACAAGAAGCACTACACAAAAATAACCATTAGAAAAGCCATTAAGAATTTTACAGTAAACTAACCTAACCATCTGGAAGTCATCAGATGAAAGAATTAGGGGAAACAGATTGTTAAGTTTTCTTTGCTTATGTTTTTTGGTAAAAGATGAACTAACTCCTGCTTCCATAGCCAGACACCAAAAAAGTTTAGTCTGTTAAGCTATTAAAAACTCCAATTTTATTTATTTATTTATTTTTTACACAAAAAGCTCAACTGAAACACATGCCCCAAACTTTGAACATATGATCACTAAACCCACCATTTCCATACTTTTAAGGGCTTACAATTTTTATAAAGGTAGCCTTTTTAGCATAAATTCACTACAGCATAATTCTTAACTGTATGTGCTATATGGGAGCAATAATTTCCCAACATCCTATAACTATTGTTCAAGGGTGCTAACCAATGTCTTTATCCCTCTTTACCTGATAGGGCATATCCACTTTTTTGTCTGGTTTCCCGTAGTACCTTAGTCTAGATTTGTGTAGGACCCTCACGAGCAGTGGCTGGAAGTGAACTCTGCTTCTCCAGGTCATTTCCAGCTGACCAAGAGAAGTCAGCTTGGAGACTATGGAAAAAGAAAAAAGACCAAAACGGAGTGTTAATGGTTGAACATTCAAGTGGTTTTTAGTAGTAAAGGTCACAGACCAGAATTTCACATGTATTTCTTAATGTTTCTGACATTTAAAAAGGCTTATTTGCTAATACTACACACCCTGAAACCCTGCTCTGAGCTACCTGCACACAGTAGTTATTTTTATTTTTTCACTTAAAAGGGACCAGTAACACTTTTAAAATTAAACAGAAGTGTTTGTCAGATGAGCAAAAAGGCTACTACAAAACACATATATTTTAACCTGTAAGAACCCCACATTCCTGCAGTAAATTCTGCACACGCCTCCACAGTTGGCTCCATGAGCTGGCACGAGCCCCTTAACAGAGACCGCATTTTCAGCAGCGGTTATTAGGTGTGAGTGCTCGATCCCAAAGACCAGCAAACAGACTGTTACCGGAGCAGACCTTTTTGAAACCTGAGAAGATCGGCGCCAGCACCAAAGCCACATGTTTTCAGTAAATGCTTAGAAAAAATTAAAAAGTCCTCTCGCAAAATAATAAGAGTGTGCATAGGCTGCGAGACCTATGATGACGTATCCTTACTGGCACAGCGCCTCATACAACCAGAGGATCACTTCTGACCGTGGGGCCCGGCGCAGGTGAATAAATAACGTGAATAACCAGGCAGCGTGGGTGGCTTCAGCAGCGCACGCCTTCCCGGGGTGCGAGGCCGCCACTCTGCCCGGGAGAGGCCCCTCTCCCCCCGGCCTCCCCAGAGAGGCCCCTCTCCCCCGGCCTGCCCGGCCTCCCCAGAGGCCCCTCTCCCCCGGCCTGCCCAGAGGCCTCCTCGCCGCTTACCGTCGACGTCCACCGGCGCCAGGGCCTTCTCCGCCACCCACATGTCTCCGTAGGGATCCTCGTTGTTCCAGAGGGGGAGGTAGTGCTTCTTCTCGCCCCGGAGCGGCGGCGGGCGGCGGCGAGCGCGGGGGGCAGCGGCGGCGGCGGCGGCGCCCCCCGCCCGCTCCAGCCCCTCCAGGCAGAGGAACCCGTAGTGCAGGCGCTTCTCGTCGTAGAGGTAGGCGCAGCGCGTGAGGCGCAGGCGCGCGCCGGCGCGCAGGTGCGCGCGCTGCACCAGGCCGTTGAGGTGCGGCGCCAGGTAGCAGCGCTGCTGGCACGCGCCGTCCGCGATGGTCACGTCGTACCAGTACTGGGGCGCGGCGGCGGGCGGCGGCGGCGCCTCGGCCAGGTAGCGCTCCACCGCCAGCACGGTGACGGGGGGCGGCTCCGCAGGAGCCACGCTCAGCTGGGAGGAGCCCCGCACCTCCTCGAAGACCCTCTGAATCCAGGAGGCCCCGCTGGCGGCGACCCCCCGCCTCTCCTCAGCGGGGCGGGCGCTCCCGTCGCGCTCCGGGGTAGGGTCCTGCATGACAGCTTCCTCGCGGCCCTCCCCCCCGCGCCGCCGAGAGCGAAAGCCGGGGCCCGGGCCGCCGCTGGGGAGGGGGAGGGCGGCGGGACTCGGCGGCCGCGGCCTCCTCCTGTCACGGGCTGAGCCGGGGCGCCGCCATGGCGCGAGCGGGGGCGGGACTGCTGCGCGCGCGCGCCGCGTTCCATTCAAAGCTCCCAACGGTCACGGAGGGGGAGGGGAGGAGCCGGCGGGCCGTTGGGGGAGCCGGTGACAGGAAGGCGGCGGCGGGGAGCGCTCGGCGGAGGGCGAGAGGTGATGAGGGAAGCGAAAGCGAGAGGAGCTGGTGGGAGGAGCGGAAGGGGGGAGCGGTCGAAGGGACGCCGACACCAAACAGCTGGGTGGCCGCGAAAAGGTGTTGTTCGGAGCGTCTCGATTCTCGACATCTCCTGCAGCTGCCCGGGGGCTTGCTCCTGCGGTCTAGTCTCGCCCTCGGCGGGACCCAGCTACACCGGCACTGCTCAGGCGTTAGAAACCGGGTGTGGGGTCTGGAGCTCCAGGAGGCCCCTCTGTACCGGCTTGCCTGTGCTCCAGCGTCGATCGGCAGCCCTCCCTCGTCGTTTCCTCCTGTAGCATTTCTGCAGAGCTAGCATGTCATCTCTGAGGGTTTTTTTATTTTTTATATTTTGCTAGGGTAAACAAGTCAGGATCTTTCCATCTCTTGAACAATAAATAGGCTCTTTATTCCCTAGATCATCTTAGCGACCTTTTGCTGCACCTGTTCCTCCTTCAGTTCTTTTTTTAATTTGACCAGTTTCATAATTACTCGATGTTGCATCCATAGCAGGATGAATATATTCCTGGTTGTAGTGGAAATGTCTCAGTGCTACCTCCTAAAGTTGTATTTATCTTTTTCATAGCTGCAGCATGTTGACTGTCATAATCATCCTGCTTTTGAAAAATTCGCCTGTGTCTTTCTCCTTTGTTGTTTCTAATAACATCTGTTAGGAGAAATTCTTATTATTGGTCCCCAAGTGTGTGACCTTACATCTTTTACTATTGAATTTCACCCCACTGCTACTCCAGGTCTCAAGATCATCCTGTTCTCCTTTATGATATCACAATCATTTATGGTAGTAATGAAATTCTGGGGATTAAGGACTTTATATTTAGTACTTACTACCTCTTGCTTGAAACAGTCCCTATTTTAATCTCTCTTCGTTGCTTTGTCTCTTTGTTTTTGGTGCCATCTATAAATCTGATTGGAATTGATTTTTATTTTATTTTTAAGAAGAAATGTAACAGGCTATGAAGCAGCAGTACAGAGTGAGGAGAGAAAGGTGAAGGTAAAAGGGCAGGAAGAGGAAGAAGAGAATCTGTTTCTTTTATTTTTAGTGTTGCTGGTCCAGATAAGCCTTTGAAAATGTGAAAGACGTGGGTCTTAGGTTTGGCTGCAACTTAGAGCTGCTTCAAATGCTGGGCCGAAGCAGTTCTCTATGAGTTCGCGGCTTGAGAATTATTGTGTTCTCAGTCTATTGCCTTTGAGATTATGGAGCATTTGCCTTAGGGAAGCTGGAAAACTTGTTGCTTGAACCATTTAAAACAGGTTGAAGAATTAGATGCTGTGTTATAGAAACAAGCCTTTATTGGCCTTTGGACTGGAATTCTTGGATTTATGTAACAATGCAGCCCTTAGTGAGAAAATTTAAAACAAATCAGTTGTGTTTATGTTGAAGCCAGGGTGTTGAATGAAACTTTAATGCACTCTTTTTCTTTTTTTTTGGTGTACACATGATCTGTTGTGTGGACTGATAAAATTGTATTTATGTTTTTAAAAAATGAAGAAAACCTAAACACCTTTTTATTAATGTTGCGCAGGATGAATGTTTCACATTACATACAAGCCTTACCCGGAGGTTTGTGGCTTAGACTTTTTTCAACTAGCAAATGAGTCATCAGTTATAATGAGGAAATCTGTGGACTGTTCCTGTCTTTTCTGCACTTTTGTATGTGGTTGTGATACAATTTGCAGAAGAAAGGTATCCTATTTGTAGCTGTGCTAATTGTTACATGTACCACTGTCTTCAGGATTTTTTATTGTAAGTCACTGAGGTTTCACTCAGGAAAGCTATGAAACTATCTTTTATAGACTGATAGTAGAGTAATACTTTATAATTTTAGATAAATTTGTATGTATTGCACAGTTTTGTAGTTCCTTCTATGTACTTGCTCCTGTTATCTTCTTGCTCACCAGCAGAGGTCTAGCAAACATACCAATTTCAAAACTGAAGCAGAGCAAGTATCTTTCTGCTCTACAGAATTATCAGCACTGGAAGATTCTGCCCTTCCATTAAGTTTTATTTACAGCAACAGCATGTTTTTATGACTGGCTCTGTCAGTCAGTTTCTCTCACTCTGGTTAGTTTGCCACACCTGACCAATGGGATAGAATCTGTAGCTGTATTGGAAACTGGAAGTGAAGAAATTCTCTGGAAGCACTTGGACGATCATTAATGATGGGTGATGATTTGTCAATAGGTGGCTATATTAGAATCACGGAAACCACAAGTGCATCATGTTGAACCTGTTCCATCAGAGCATGTAAAGAAACTCATTGAAGACAATATGATTATTCACATACCTAAGACCAAGCATGTACTTAAATGCTAAACTGTACCAGTGTCTACCTCTGTAGGATCAATACATAGGCTCAAATTGTCAGCAATACTTAGGAGCCAGTGCTCTGTTTGTATATACAATGTGCCTTAAAAATACCCCACCAGTTAGCCTCTATAGTAATGCTTGTGAGGAACAGGCTATGTTTAGTAGGAAAAGTTTATTACACTGTGGAAAAATACTACATTTAAGGTGTTGGAGAAACAAAAGGCACAAAATAATACAATGTGCTGTAGGTAAAAAAATAAAAATAAAAAAAATTTGCTTTTACACAAAATCATAAAGCTCACCGTAAAACACATTTTTGCCACAAAATGCTTTGGGAACAAAAATAAAATAGCCTTTCCAATGTGTTTCACCATTATATCCTAGGTGCTTTTGTTAACCCAACCTTGAAAATAACAGGAAGTGATTAAACAATGCTAAAACAAGATTTGAGGTGATTATCCAGTAGACATCCTCTTTCCCTTTAATTAGCAGTAGGCACTTTGAAGAGCAGTTTAAGAAAGTGATGGACTATCAGCAGGAATACCTCTTACACTTCTGTTTTGTGGAAGTTTGATGTATTGCACAGGTTTTAGGATCTACAGAAAAGCCTTTTTATAGAAATTGCAGGTTTGCTCATGTTTCATTTAACTTAAATACAGTTGTCTAAATATGGAACTAAACTCATAAGCTAGTCTTTACGATAGTCTTTGGAGAAACAATCTCACTGCAGAGTAATTTGGTACCATGGAACAAACTACTTTAAAAAAAATTTTTTTTTCACTTGAGCTCCATTGGAGAAAGTAAATACAAAATACGTAGTTTGGGTGATATATAAGGTAACTTGTGTTGTGTGTGTGTGTGTATATAGCTCCATCTTACTGCCTAGCTGTAACCACCTTTATTGCTGGTTTTTGACTGGGCCCAGAACTGCAACTGTAGGAAAAGTCATGCTTATGACCAGACTGTTCAGGCTGTAGCAGCATGCCTGTGAGGATTTGGGGAGACAGGCTTTCATGAATGGTTAAATTGAGCATATTGAATATCTATTTTTAGATTTATAACTTAGCCCAAAATGGAGAAATTTGAAATGGGGATTCCTTTTCACTGGAATGGCAAAAAGATACAAAGACCAGTAGACCAACTTGCCAACCAATTTTCAAGTTCCGATTCCTGAATTTTTGTACTTTTTTTTCTCCACAGAAAAGCCTGCCTGTTTGTTTGTCTGTTTGTTTTTGGTGAAAGAAGAAGTTTGTTTTTCTCTTTTTACAAAAATGAACATGGACAAAACATATATTGTCCCTCACCTGGAAACAGTGGAACCATCTTGGCTAAAATTAAGGGGAAACAAATCAACTGATAATAGTGGACACAGAAGATGAAAACTGTAGTCCACAGTGCAAAATCTGACAACATTAAAAGCAAGGGGAAAAACAGGTTCTTAATAAAATCAGCACTTCTCACTGCATGTATTACTACCCTTTACCAAGGTAACACATATCTACAGTCAGAAAACAAAGGGTAACCTGAAGATAGTAAACCCTTGATCCTTACTTGCATGTCTTTTCACATATATAGGAGTGGGTACAAGATTTTTCCTGTTGGTACTAGAAAACAATGTCTTATTTGTTGTTAATGTTGTGAAAAAAACGATATCATCATCTCCCAATCCACTAGTCATGCATGTTAAAATCCCTGGGTTTTTTTTTTTTTTTTTTTTTTTTTGTTTTTTTTACAGAAGAGTGCAGAGAGAATGTTGCAGAACTGAGTCACTGACAAAGCAGGAAGTCAGAATTTTTGCTGCTCTGTACTTACTGCAGTTGTGCCTGATTTTGAGGGAAGTAAGCAAATAAAAACCCAGAGAAAAGCTCCTGTGCACAAACGGAACTGTACTGGAACATGAGCTCAATATGTTTTCTCTTAGGGTGGGGAAGAGAAACTCATTTGAAGTCACTGGGGTGGAAGAATCCAGGTATATGGTGCTACTGAAGCCCAGAAGTAACTTCTAGTGGAAATAACAATGATGACTGACTAAAGTAGTCTGATCTACTCAATCAAGCAACCATGTTATCTTTAAACTTCTGATATAGATCCCACTCCATACATCAAACACTGGAAACTTACATGCTCTACTAGGCTGGAAGAGATAGATAAAAACTTGCAGAAAGACACTCATCTTCATTTAAAAAAAAAAAAAATCATAGAAATCTTGCCTCATGCCCTCACCCTTTCCAACTCCAACACTGACTTAAATGCTTAATTTCCTAATTTTCACTCTTAAATAGTATGGTTACAATGTGCTATCATGCCTTATTATGTACAGCAAAGACAACTGAGTGAGCACACTTGAGAAAAAGTGAAAGGGCTAAATTGGCATTCAGACTGATAAACATGCATAAAAGCCAGTTGTTGTAGTGTCTATGCCTGCAAGCTGTCATTTCGCTCTGGTTTCATTGCCCCCCGTCCTACCCGATATTTGCGTAGAGAGAGAGGCAGAGGCACAGAAACTCACTTGTAAAACTCATTAGTAGCACACAGTACAGTGCTGGCTGTCATCCTTACTAGCCTTCTGTGTAGTCTGAACTCTCACACTGTCACCTCAACATCTTTATCCATTGTAAGGAAACGTATTCATTTCATTTTTATAGGCAGATATAGACAGAATGAGCCAGACATTCCCCTGGGTATACTTACTGGATTTAAAAAACAAACAAAACTTGCTATGATTTTTACAATAAGCTTATACCAATATAACAGAACTTTACAAGCAAAATATTAGTTTTGGTTTTCAGATTATTTTTTATTACTGTTTCAAATGTACAATCTGAACATTAGGAAACAATAAAAAAAACCCACATACACGATGTACAGTACATAGCTTGCATTGTTCCCAGTTTTTAAAGTCACATGTCAAGGTTTAGTCTGCAGAACAGAGTTCACCATTCCTAAATGAGAGCAGTCCCATACAATACTATATTGATGTAATACTAGCACAGACTTTTCTGGGCAAATATATCATCACCACCTGTCATTAGGATACTGCATATATCAATGGAATATTGATAGGGATCCTTAATATTCTGATCTTCTCCACATCAAAGTGACTTCACAACAAAACCCACCCATTTCAGCTGTTCACACCTTGCTTTTAAAAGTTAGTGAAAGGATACAGCTAGGGAAACTCCTCACAAAATGAAACTACAAATTTGATACACATTTTGCATAGTTAGATTTATGGCATTAAAAATTTGGGTCTCTGGAATTTTTTTTCTCCAGCCTTTAAACATTTGCTTTGAGCTTTTAACAGTTATTCAGAACTCTCATTTAGCATTCAGACCATCAATCACTCCAGATACCTTTCTGTCTCTTTGGTTACTTTTCTTCACATCTCTTAACCTTCTTTTTTTCTTGCTATAACAAGACACTGTTCTAGGCATCCACTTCTCCCCCTTTGGCTACTCCTGTTTACTTTCTTCAGCTTCTCCCTTCTCTTCAGTCACTTCCATTCTCTCCCATTACTGTTCTCAACATCTCTGAGCTCTTTCTCATCTTCAGCCATTCTGATTTTCTCTTGATAAGCTTATGCACACATTCTCCTTGTTGCACCAAATGCCATTATTACTTGGAATCCCACTTCTAAATCCTTTAAAGGGCCTGATCGTTTCCATATTTATACATAGATGTAACCCAAATGGCTCCAAGAGCCAAAAAAAAAAAAAAAAAAAAGCATGAAAATCCAACTCACTACCTTGAATTATAGCTGAAAAAGGGGAGCAGAATGAGAGATTAAATTCTTAATGCAGTAATGCACATTCCCTCTCTCAAACTCATTTTTTTCCTGGTATGGAGCTAAACAGTTTTACAGTTTCAACTTACTGTCACTTTTTTTGTTACAATAATATATATTAAAAAGTTTAATTACATTTGCTTCTTTAATCTCTTGGCATGGGCTGTTCCAAGTTCCCCTGTCCTCTGCTAATTCTTCTGAACTGGTGCCTAGCATCAGGAAAAATCTGCCTCCTACCTGTTGACACCAAAATGAGAGGGGAAAAAAAATTCACATGCCTCCCATGTAATGCAGAGGCTGCTATGACAAGCACACTTTAAAAAATACTATATGGCAGCCTGGATCATTGATTGCTTGTAGCAAGAGCAATTTTGAAAACAAGTTTTGTACACCCATTGAGTACAAAATGAAAGCTGTCTTTTCTTCACAGTCTTAGAATTTTTACTTTAAGTCAAAAGCTAATAAGTTGTATTTCTGATTGTTAGCAAATTGTGTTTTGCCTGTATTTGTAACTTTCTGTTAAGGGTTTTTTTTGGTGAAAGGTGAACAAAACAAGCCCCATGTTCAGTAGCATGGGAATCCAGGCCAGGCAAAAATGTGTGTCTGGCTTATTTGCCCCAGCCTATGGGCAACAGGTAGGAACACTACTACAAATAGAGACCTACTGAATTTATGCAGCTCTTCCTGGGCATGGTATACTATTCAGATTTTAAGTCTGTGCACAAATTGATTACTTGCACGCATTAAGATCCACATTGAGTGTGCAACTGCACATATTTTTTAGCATGTCCTTAGGCTTGTATTTTTTGTAAGTTAAAACATTTAAGAGGAAAATACTTCATAAAAAACACTACACATTTGTAGATAAACTAGTGCTCATGAAAAGTGCTAGGTTAAAAACTTTGGAAAGTGCAGTCCTCCATGTAGCCAAAGAACATGGCAACAGTGTTGGCATCTCCAGTCTGCCCTGCAGCACTTGAGGTGCCACCACGGGGAGTGAAAATGGTGATTAGTCCCCAGTTTGATTCATTCCTTGACTTCTCTGCTGAAGTTATGTACAAGAATACCAGTTCTGGAGCTGATGGTTGCAGTCTGAGCACCTGTCAGTCACAACACATCTCCTAACACTAACTTAACTTGACATACTGTACAAAACAGCTACCACTTCTAACAACTTTAATTTCACCCCTTCTTAGTCAATTTTGAATCATCATCCTTGAGGTAGACGACCAGATATTCCAATACACTTCCCCTGCACCTTTCAGTATCACATATTTCAAGTAAAAAATAACCATTTTCAAACACTGTAGCTAATGATTTCACTTCTGCATACAGTGTCATCCATACTGTATCATGTCTGGAATGAACTCTTTTGTATTGCTTTTTATTTGATGCTTTACATTTTCAAAGCACATCCAAAAATCAGCTAAATGATGATTGCATTAAACCCTACAATTTAATTCTAGAACATTTATATAGTTTTGTGGCCAAGTTACAAGCCCCTGAGAACAGTTTTATGGCAGAAACACTGGCACCAATACCACTGGTGGATGCAGCTTTATTTAGATGTAATTAGCATAGAAAGCACCTGAAATTATTTATATTTTCTATTTATAATAGATCAACTCTTTGGATATTTTCATAACTATATTAAGAATACATTTGTTAATCTTGATATCCATTTTGGAAAGATTATATTTACACACAAATACATGAAGACTTGATGCTTAAAGAGCAAGAAGGAGGGAAATAAAAAAGGTGCCTGATCCTGTGCCCTTGTACACAAGGGTAGTGCCTTTAAATCAACTCACGTGAGTATGGGTCACTTGTTTGAGTAAAAATTTAAAGGTTCAGGTCCATAAAGCATTTACGCATAAATGATTCTGACAAACTACTATTTAAACTATTTTTACAAATACATTCTACAGTAACTGTGTCTAAAGGCTGAGACATCCAGCCCTGAGAGAAACATGAAGACTGTCCCCTGTATTTTGTAAAATCTACCACATGGGGCACACGTCTAGAGTAGCTGCTTTTACAACTCTGCCATGAAATGCACCCATTCTTCCTAGGACAAGATACAATCCCTCAGTGTCCAAATCTGCGTTAGGCCCCTTAATAAAAAGTTGCTCTTTCACTGATTAGAAGACTTGGACAAATGTGTTTTGGTGAAACAGTAACAATTTTGTTAAAATGTACAGCAAGCCAAAACAAATTCAAAATAAAGTAGATTCCAATTTGTCACCCAATACATTTGTATGTTTTATATCTACATACAGATGTTGCCATCCAAAAAAGAGTCTTCAGTTCAAGCTAACTGTATTACACTGTCTGTGAAAAAAAAAAAAAAGGTACACTTTTCATAGTACAGGAGTTTGTTACATTGACTACATTCTTCATTACAGTTGCTCTTTGCTAACACTGTGAATAGAGTCTTGGTTTGCAACATATTTTAGAAAATGAAACTAAAAATGTTTGCAGTAATTTGACAGGAAAATGGAATTCTTTCCAAACTGAAAGAATATGAATTTTGATAAGTTAATAATGTCAGGATTCTTGTAGGTAAAGAGTGCAAATTTGTGTATATTACCTCCAAGCATTTTACACTGCTAGCTAGAGGGAATTTCAAAGCATCCTTCATTTTGATGTGATTTACCAGTTGAATAGTACATTTTGACCGAGAGTCATAAAGTAAATTTGACTGCTGCCTCCTGACTGTACAGATGCAAAGAATACCTTGAAAAAAAAAGAAAAGATAAGCTGTCAGTTTACATTCATGAGAATATTTTTATCAGTATAGGAAATCTAAGAGAACAATACTGTCCCAAATACAATAGTGTATGCATTCCAGTTCAATTTTAATTCCATGAGAAACTTTTTAACAGCAAAACAGTGCTTGTGCTACAACTATGGTATATTCCTTTTTCCTATTTGGAAGGACAGGAGAGCACATTTAAAAAAAATTAAACAGTTTTGGGGCCCAGTTTTCTAAATATAACAGTGGGACTGAACAGGTTTCAGAAAACACTTATCAGGCGCTGCCATGCCATATGCAAGAAATCATACTTGATTATCTATACTCCAGTGCTTGCGATATCTCAACTATTAGAGTGGTTTTTTTCTTGATGGCTGCTCTGAATCGCACATAATTTCAGTAGCCCAGGAGAGGCAGTTTTGTAGTTAGGCGTTACGAGAATACAGTGGCTCACCAGCCCTCTTCAGTACATTTGCTGTGCTGGAGTCTGGCCAGCTCGTGTGAAATCCATGAAGGCTAAATGCAATAGGAGTCATAAAAGAACCGGCTGTAGGAGGACTCTGTCAGAGTGCAGGATATCTACAGTGAGTGGTTTGTGCGTCAGTGACTACATTTGCTTTGGATGGGAAACTTGCACTAAGGTAAGAAATAGGCAATGTAAACACAAAGTTAAAAAAATTAAATAGTCTTAGTTTCTTAGTCAACTATTACTCATTTTTGCTAAATCACCACACTGTAGTGATGTCTGTACCTTGTCATTTCTTTCACATAGAAATTTTAGCTTCTGTGCTTTCTTGTGCATAAATACTCCTTCCAGATTCCCTGTTTCCACAGAACGTAGTTCAATTGCTTTCTCTCCCCAGCCCATGACCTGATTTGACTGAAGATAAGCTAAAAGAAAAAAAGAAAAGAAAAAAAAAAAGGATTTGATAAGTTAAAAAATGCCACCAGTGTATTTGCCCGTTACTATTAGCAAATTAGAATGCAAATGCAACCAGTCATTTGTGGGAGTCCAATATACAGTGGGATTCTCCAAAGCCTGTTTCAAAAAAGAGAATCATGCACAACACATTTGCAAATACATTTTAAATGGCTAAATCTTAGCCTCCAGTACAGAGCTTGCAAAAAAAGAGACTACACAAACGTGATCTAAAGCAGGAGCTGTGGCAGTTTCTCCCTGAAGGTGCTAGCACGACAAGCAGCCTGACCTACGCAGTTACTCTGGCTGTTCTACAGTTTCTGGGATTTAGCAACACTAACAACTGCTTTGCTTTCGAGTTCCTTTTTGAGCGTTTTTGAGTCTAATGACCCCATTGTTCTTACTCCACTATAGAGGATTGAAGGCAGAGAGCAGAGTTCTAGGTAACCAAAGCAAGATTCATTCACTCCACACTATAACACCTTTTCCTCCTCTTTAGTTCACTCAAGAGATTAGAACCTTTCTTTTGGATATTCAGAATTTCAGCCTGTGTGTACTATGGATATGAAAAATGAGTTCTTTAGGGCTGTGGAAGGTAGCTTTGTGTGCTGTAGCTATTTAACAGCTGAAAGACAGATTCTTGTCTCATTTATGTCAAAACACATCTGAAGCAGCTGTGTTAACCTCAGTGAAGGTTTCTGAATTGATGTCAGTATAAATCTGATAACTATATTCTGAATGATTTATATTTTAAACATTTACATAAAGTTTTGGAAACAGCAACCGAATTTCAGTTTCTCAGAGTTATTTTTGACTCTACACATATCTTAACATTGTATATTTTAGAATCACAAAAGGTTGGAAGAGATGCCCTCTGAAGGGCATCTTCTTCCCTCTCAAAGCAGGGCCAAATTAGACAAGGTTGCTCAGGACCTTGTCCAGTCATGTTATAACTGTCTCCAAAGATGGAGATTTCGCCTCCCCTCTTGGTGTCTGCTGCAATGCATCACTACCTTCGTAGTTAAAATGTCTTCCTAGTATCTAATCAGAATTTTCCTTGCTGCAACTTGTGCTCATTTTACCTCTTATCCTTTCATTGAAATATCTCCAAGAAAAGTCTTGACTCCGTCTTATCTATACCGTCCCATTAGGAAGTTGGAGTATGGATTTACTGCTGAGTTCAGGTTTGTCCGATACCTAAATACTTTTGAATCAGACTACAGCATGATTAACTTGGTCTCCTTAGCTGCTGTCTTCCTGTCATTTCTTTTTGGAGATATTACATATATCCAGAGAAGGGACTCCAGCACTAATGGAAGCTTTCTATGTTACTCCCTTCAAATCTGGCAATTAGCTGAGGAATCAGCATAATGATGAAGGAGTTAACACCACAGATTTCAAATTTGGCAGTTTCAAGGAAAGCCCTCTGAAAGCTCTGAAATTAACCTATGTATGGGCTTCCAAAGTGAAAACACGTTATTTTTGCTCTAGATAGTCAATAATGCTTAGAAATGGTTCTTCTTGCTCAACTATAAATTATTTCATTAGTTTGAGAATTCTGGTGCTGTGAAATGATATAGAGGAAATACATGTAGTTGACTGGTTTTTAGCTTCAGTGGACAGTGTCTGCCTGTCCTACATTGTTAATGTGAGCAGTCTGTC
Source organism: Apteryx mantelli (assembly GCF_036417845.1). Classification (NCBI taxonomy): domain Eukaryota; kingdom Metazoa; phylum Chordata; class Aves; order Apterygiformes; family Apterygidae; genus Apteryx; species Apteryx mantelli. Next base: position 17,398,287 of record NC_089990.1, read on the forward strand.
CCTTAAAACCTTCCATGTTGATTTGCATTTCGTCTACAGATTTAAGTTTTCACTCCACTTCAGAAGGACAGCAGGTATAGGAAATACGCCTGAGTGACTGTATACTCCTTTAGTCGTTGTTTGGCTTAATATAAATTTGAAATCCTTGCTTTATAATTCTTTTCAGAACAAATATGTGCATTTATACTGTGAAAATTATATCTCCTCAGAAACATGTCTGTTATAGTGACAATATGGAGATTTTAATTCCCCCCAAAGTGTATTAATTTCCACCATATCTGGTTGGTAGACTTTCCTTTCAGTTGTTCTTTGTGCACGCGGAAGACTTGCCTGCTACTAGAACTGAAAGCAAGAAAATTCTTTCTTCTGTATTCCCAGTATCCCACTGCTGATATCCCAGTCATGCAGAAAGAAAACTTCCCATTTGAAAAGCAAAATAGCAGATAGGAACTGAGGAGAAGTGGGAGAAGAGAATGGGGTTTTCTGAAATCAAACACCTGAAATCAGTATTTTTTTTTTTTTTAATCCTTTCTTTATACTTTAGTTCCTAGGCTGTATAACAGATTACCACCACTGTAGGCAGTGAGGAAGATAGTCCTTAAGGTTTCTGAATCACTCCAGCAGTAGCAAGATGAGCACCAAGGTGTCACCCATGCAACATGCAGTTAGTGTCTAATAAAGTAGAAGATGATGAAAAGATACTCAGACATTTGCTTTTTTTTTTTTTTTTTTTTGTAGCAACTGACACCACATTAGCCTTTTCAAACTTAGCTTTTAAACACAACAGACCCACAGGTACACTCAGATACTGGAGGGTGGGAAAGAAAGACAGGTGTGTATAGGTGTGTATATGTAAACAATAGTATGAAAACATTCCATGGCTATGCTGCTAAGTATAGGTCACATAGGTCCTAAAGCAACAAAGACTTAATCCACTCTTAACTCTCTTATCTTTCCCACTACGTGAAATCTGCGCTCTAGTTGCCAATATCCCTGTCTGCATCAGCTGTATCCATGCCTTTGGCAGATTTCAATTTGATAGTATCCTTGCAGCTCTCAGCTTAATCAGGCTCTCTTGCAACCTCTAGGTCATCCAGGATAAAAAGCCCTGGATGACTGGGCAAGCCACTACTGCTATGTTCAGATGAGACTTGATCTCCAAAGCAGTGAACAATGGGAATATAATAACATATGAGGTATCAAGTTCATCCACTTACGTTCTGCTGGCAAGCCAATATACCTGAGAACTTGTCAACTGACAACAGCAAATTTCAGTCAAAGTACAAGTAGCCCAAAAGCTCATTTCTGTAGCAGAATCAAAAAGTTCTTTCTCAAATTGTGGCTATGAGATTGCATGCCAAAAAAAGGCCCCATTATATTGTTTGTGGGGTTGTCTAGCTGTAAGGATTTATCAGTACGTGAAAATTAATTTTGAAGATAGCAGGCTGTGAATTCAAAGTTCAGTACTAATCCTTGATTATCTTCCCATGTGAGAGTATTTATTCTGGAATATAAGTGTGCCATGTGGAATTAATTGAAAGCAGATTAGATATTCAGATTAAAGACTTCTTATTCTGGAACAAAAGCTCCTATATCATGAACAATTTAGGAATAGTTATTTTGGATCAACTTTCCACCTCAACAAGCCTTAAATTAAAACATCCTGTGCTTCCAACTGGCAACATTTAAGGGTGTTTGTATTACCCAATGCAGCACTGAATTGGTTTCCAGCAACCCTAGACATAGACAGCTGCTCTGGTCCGTTGGATAGCAGCTTGGCAGAGCAGGCATATACAGCCTGTATAACCTGGACTAATGTGCCAGTGTTGCTTAAAGTTCTGGAGCAAGGTCATCCAGAGGTACCTGAGGCTCCCCTGCATCACCCACATCACAGCCTATCTTAAAAGACCTACAGTTGCACATGAGCATGGTTCTTGTTACACCATTTACACCACCATTACTCCCTGGACATCAAAGCTCATGCACTATGGTTAAAGTTAGTATAGTGAAGTGAGATCAAAATCAGTCCCTTAACATCAGGAAAGCATTAAGAATGCTCTAAAATGGACAAGACCACCTGCTTGGTGTTTCCTGCTAACAGAGCATATTGATATTAAGCTGAGGAGATTCCACATTCAGGGAAGCGACTACTTCAAGGAGAAATGGTTGAGAGACTTAGAAAAGGTGAAAGAAATTACTGAGCCCTTTTGGATCCATTAACTTCCATAAAGTGTCCCTGACACAAGCTAATGATCTCAGAGCCTCACACTAGTAGTATACTCAGTCTGAATGAGACAAGTGCACTTGGTATCGCAGAACCCATGCATTGCTACAGTTTCACTTCCGTTCTTACACTTTCTTTTCTTTTGTAAACTCTTTTCCTTCAAAGATTCCATTTCTGATCTCATGTACTGAATTTGGTTTACCGCCCTAAGTGGTAAATTCCTCATTTACCTCTGCATGACAGCAGAATCAGCTTGTAAAAAAATACCATAAAATCAGGCTTTCCTGATTATCACTATAGAAATAGGGCAGGAAAAGACCTTAACATACCTTCACTTCCAGCCACATCTCTGTGCCACAACAGAGCTATCAGTATCACTTCTGACAGTTGTTTTTATAATGTGACCTTAAAGACCGTGATGGAGACTCCAAACTTTCCTACCCAAGCGATTGCAGATGGACATAAAAGTTTGAAATGAACAAACTGAACATGAATTAAAAGATTCTGACCAGCTTTTGCTGGCATGAGTCATGATATCAAACTTCATTTTACAGCAAAAAAGAGAGTGTACACTACTTTACAGAATTCCCTTTTGGAGAGAGTCAATACCTGCATAGACGCAATTCAACACGGAAAACCTACTGAACTTTGCTTCTGTATACACCTTTGAGAAACTTGCTTTAGGCAAGTGTGCAGCTGGGCATGAACATTAAAAGAAGGACCTTCCTTCTTTGCTTGTAAAAGGTATCAGCTATTAGAGACCATATAGATCTTACAACTGAATACACTTTTCTATGGAATCCTTCTTTGGCCCCTCAGTCAAACTTGCAAACAAGTATCTGAAATCAAGACTCATTGGTTTCCCAATCTTTGGGGAAACCATACCTATTTTTTAGACAAATAAAAGGAAAATGTGCGTATTGAGGGCCAGGAATGAAAATAACTCAGAGATACCTACAGTGTTCTGGGATGTAGCAAAGCTTGTTCCCACTCAAACCCAGTCCCAAATAAGGCGGCAGAGGAGTTAGAAGCTCACTAAAGATGCTGCTGACCACTGATTAGGGACTGATTAGATACTTACAAGTACTTCTGTGTGCTTCCCATACTTCAACACTTCCTGTCCCAAAGGTTAGGCAATTTTGGGAAGGGAAACTGAGGAAGGAGTCAGAAACTTCTCTTGTGCAATTCTGTTAATTAGAACAGTTTTACTGCTATTATTTATGTTACCTGGATAGAAGAGGATACTTTTTTCCTCCCAGCCACAGCTGTGGAGAGCTTTTGCTAAATGAAAGAGGTTAGGGAGTTAAAAATCAAGAAGAAAAAAAAGTAAGGCTGAGTGAAGTCACAAGTGGGCAAATTAAGAAATTGGCCCAAGGAGGCAAGTTTTTTCTGCTGAATGTTTTGTTTAGATTACACTGGACAAAGGGCTAACACATACAATTCCCTAACCACCAAAATAAAACTAGGAATAAATAAATTTACAACTATGAGTCTTTTAATTTTTTTTCAAATGTATAAGTTTCTGTGCATCTATTTTTCAAAGTTTCTCTGCTCCCAGTTGTTGCTCACTCATCTGTAACTATGAGTATAACTAATAACCCAACCCAGAAATGTATGAGAGGCTGCTTGTTTACATGCTTTTTGCTGGTTACTGGTGAAAAACTGCACAGGAAATCTGAACAGTAAGAATCATGTGGACAAAAGCAGGTATTTTCTGTGCAAAGCTGGACAGCAATTATTTCAAGAACTGCTAAAGTATGTTGATAGAGTACTGATAAAGTAATACAACCAGCTTTTGGTAATATTATCTTGCTTCTCCACATAACATCCTTTTGGCTTCCAACATGAACACTACAAAGGATATCCAGTTTTGTGCTAACCCTCCAAGAAGATATAATTCATTACTCATATGCAAATAATTCATTACTCATAAGAAAGGGCAAAAGTGCTCTCAAATCTTATTAACTTGATGTTTCCTAAATCCTTTTTTAATCTTGTTTTATAGAAAGAAAATGTTATAGCTTTATTTGTATTTAGCCCTATGTGAAATATCTTCCAGATTAAACATAGACAGAGTAGCTCTACAATTTTAATTTCCCACTGGATTTGAGCTTCCTCACTCCAATATCTTATTAACAGATCGGTCACAGAGGTCCCAACTTAAAGACTATGAGAGGCAGCTATATTTAGTTTCCCTGTCCTAATTCCATCAATTACAACTATTTTTTTTTATTTTCCGTAGTCACTCAAGATATTCTCACCAACTACAGAAGTTTTAATTCAAAATAATTATTCAAAGAAAATAAGAACTGAGCAAAGGATGGCTAGATAGAACCCCAAGGCTAAGACAATACCCTTTTATCTCTGAAACACATGGTCAAAACTTTGAAATAAGCTCATACAGACTGATGTCAAACCTGCTAAAGTCTGGAAATTCCAAGAGACCAGTATCTTATGTGAAACTTGCAAGTTCACCCTAAGTTTGGCCATGCAAATAGCATGGTTAGTCAAACTTCTCTTATAATAGTTACTGTTTTTGTCTGGAGCCAAAAATTTCAAAGGAGCAAGAAAATGAACAAGAACTGGTGGGAAACAATTACTAAAAAAAATAGTTAACAGAACTCTTTGTTTAAAATTTGAATCAAGTTTCGAGTAATGGGTTGAGTCAATTTGGAATCACATTTTAGCTAAGAACAATCAGAAGTGAAATAAATCTTGTACCATATCAAAAGACCTTACTCAAATGTGTTCAGTTGACAATTTCTGTTCCAAAGAAATCTAGTTCTGAGATACCAAAAGCGCTGCAGCAGCAGCAATGCGAGAGCTCTCAAGTTAACATACTGGAATATTTCAAAGGATAAGTGAGAAGGGTGGTTTGGAAACTGCCTCCCTTCAGCTGTGGAATGTACAGAAGTATAAATAATGAAAGAGAGACGGAGGGATAGAGACAGACCCCTTTCCTTCCAGAGGACACACGGGGATGTTCCACAAGGAGCTAGCTGTTCACTCAGTTCTCCTAACCTTTGCCACCTGAGTAGATGCTTCATTATGCTTGTCTTAGCTACCTGTCTCAGGATGGGATGACTTCCTAGCTGGTGGTACCCATTTGTCTAGACTGACCAGAGAGAAAAGTTAAACAGCTAGCACAGACTGGACTCCTAACTTCTATATTGTAAAATTCAGCAGACAGGATACCATCCTCAGAAGTGTCGTCTCTGTCCTGTTCCTATTTGTTCCACTGCTCTAAAATACCGTAACAAAAGTGATCAGGTCATTTCTCCATGCAAATGATTGTCATAGATCGTATACCAAAGAACAGGAGGAATGGCTGTGTGAGCATGAGGAAAGAGAATGTCCAAATGGCATTCCTGCTATTAAGATGTAATCAACCTTGTGAAATTGAGAGTGTCACACCTAGCCAGATGTGTACAGAAGAACTTTTAAATTAGAGTAATTAACTGGCATAGAGGATCACATACTCAGCTGGTCCCAACTGGTGAAGCTTTATTCACTTCAATGCTAGCTGGGTATGTACAAGAAAAATTTTAGTGAAGTTAAGGCAGTGTGAATTCCAGGCCACAGGAATGCTTTACAAACCTACCTCACATTTCTCTGGGTTTGATGATTCAGTACTTTCAGCAATGCAGAAAAAAGGACTTAAGCTCTCTTTGGCCCACTTCTGAGGCATTCCTGCTAACTCCAGATTAAGTGAAGAAGCTCCGAGGGCAACCAGTGCCCAGTGTCACAAACTGCTAATTTCCAAAAAGGAGACATAAATCTAAGCAACCCTTCTTGCCATATTGTCCTTTCTAAAGCAGGATCTAACAAAGCCCTTTTTTCCATTCCTTTTTTCCATCCATCTTTGGAGCACGCTGACTTACTAAATACGAGGCACTCTTTAGGACATAGCAGATAGTAAGAATAATACAACTGGAAAACCCTGTAATAGTTACAAATAATATCCATGCTTTAAAAATTATTAAACATGAAATTAGGGTTAATTTCTGGCAGGACAGTAATATAAAGGCAGCTTTAAAATTCTGTTACTTCCCAAGGCAGGAAAAAGGACACAAAATCGATGAAGTATATGTGGGAAAACAAAAGAGTTAAAATACTTATGAAAATCATGTATCATATATACACATTGTAAGGTGGGTAAGACATTACAGTTAAAAAAAAATCTTCATATTATGTAAGCTTGCTATTTTTTGTAATGCCTAAGGAAGGTACTTCCCATAATGACATGCTTCTTGAAAGCTTCTGCCTCCTTCAGATAACATTTTCCAATACAGCTTCCAATTACACTCAGTACTTCTCATTAGAACTTTTCTTTTTCTGACCTTGCTGGGTAATTGCTCTTTGATCATTATTTCTTAATGGTGCTTCTAACATTAATTCAGAGGTGATGTAAAATTTCAACATATCAAAGACCATTCAATATTGGAATATGAAAAATGGAGAACTGACTTGATATATTTTAATTATGCCTTGCAGCTCTGGATATGAGCTGAAAAGTGGAGTGGAGATTATTTATTAGGGAAAAAGAAACACTAGATAGCTAGCTTATAAACTTATACAAAAGTGAACTGATTCTTAAAACTGAAGCAGTTTTGATGCTCGATTTTATTCTGACAGTACAAAAAAAACTAAGTTCCCTTGTAGGAATCTGCATCTCAGAGGTGGGCTATTTGCCCTCAGTACTGTTGACAATCCTCCAGAAATGATGGACCTTGTATTTACTCTGGTGTTATTCTACTGATTTTAATGGAGTTTCCCTAGAAGTTACCTAGTTTCCTAGAAGTAGAAATGGAAAGAAAAAGGTGAACATGCCCGATTCTTCACTGTGGTCTCCAGTTGCTCTCACATTCATAATATGCTTTTGCACAATCTGAGTATCACGGGCTTTTTTTTGTTTGTATGTTTGTTTTAAGATGCAGATGAATAGGAGCAAGCTGAAATAGAAATTAAAGGCACCAAATAATAAAAGCAAAAATCTGCCTGGGATGTTCTTGTTTTTCCCCAAGGTGAAGCAAACAGCTGTCCTGGCTATCGTACAGTCCGACTGTCCTTCCTACAAAGCCAGCCAGAAGCTTGGAGAGACTGAGAGCCTATCACAAAAACCCCAGACCAGCAGCACTCTGAATTCAGGGTGGTAAAATTAAGGGGCCATTTGGCGGTGGTTATAGACCTCTTCAGTGAGCCCTCTAAAGTTATGAATTTCTACATAAAATGCTATGGGCTATGAACAATCCAAGCAGGAAACAAGAGCACCTTTTTCTCTCTGTAATTCATTTAAATGACAGAAGTAAAAACTGGTGGTAGGCTGCATCCTCAGTGAAGTTTGGCTGGATAGTAAACGCATGATGTGTGAGTGTGTGATATGAATATAAATTCTGCGGTACAAATGTGAAGACCCTTTTACAATCATTGGCTGTCTTAACACAAACATACATTAATCTGTTTACTCTTTAGACATCTGCTTTGCTCCGAAGTTGCTTAGTGTGCCATACAAGAACTTTCAAATGGATACAAACCTAATAAAGAAGTCAGGTTTCATACAGCAGAATCTTACACTTAATAAAGCGCTATTTTTCATACATACCTACAGATGCTGGCATTTCTCCCCACTGTAAAACAGTTTCCTTTGTGAAATGCCCATATATATCAATGTAGATGCCTTCGTCTTCGTAGGTAAGTAAAAGTTCCATTCCACTGGTATTCGGGAGGATGATAATGGCATGTGGGCGAATAGTCCCCTGGATCTGGAATCATATTTTACTAAGATTTATATCAGAAAATGGACTGCAATTTTAGTGACTATATCAATCTAACTAGGCTTGGCAGAGCAATAAAAAGAACTGGCTCGCAGCTCAGGGAAAGTGAAAGAAGTGTTTTCAGAAAGGCTGAATATTTTGCTAGCTAGCAAAAATGGTCTAGACATGGGCCTCCTCCCCCTCCTCACCCCCTTAGATATTACAGAAGATTTACAAATAAGTCAATGTTCAATATTTCACTTTATATTTACCAGTATTACTTGGGTTCAAGAAGCCAAGGAGCCACTGAGAAACGGTAAGATTTACTGACTCATTCACAAAACACTAGCATTATATAAATAGAGAGAAGGAAGGTGAATAGAATTTGAATTCAAAATTATTTCAGGAGAAGATGGAGGAAGGACAAAAACTTGCACATACCAGAAAAATCAGTGCTTTCACTTTCCATGATATTTTTTTTAGCCCCACTCATGAGCTAAAACCTGTAAGCTTAACAGTACTTACAGCAGGTTAAAAAGTTACCTGGACCTTTCAAACACAAGCCACTCTACTATGCCCCTCCCTCCCACATACATTATTCACTAATAACAGTGGCTTTTTAAATGTTGTTCAGTATACATTTTCTGCATGCCACAGGATTAGTTCATTTCACTTATACAAATTATCTTAACAGCTGTTCAGTGCACTAGAATCTCTCCCAGAAGCCAACACGTCCCAGGTGAAAAAAAATAAAAATGCACATATACAACTATCAAGGTAGGGGTTTATGAAAACATTTTTGAAAGAAAAAGAGGAGAGCCTTAAAATCAATAACAAAGCATTTCCTTTTTCAAAGCACTACTCAAACCAGGATGTTAATTAAATAGTAAATTAAACCACTGCAATTAATATTTCTATAGGAAGCACACAACTGGAGTTTCTACATCATTTTCACAAGCCAGCAACACACAGATCTTTTTTCTTCAAGCACATACATTTACGCATGCCGTAACGGCACAACGAACAGTAAAGAAGCACTGAAGCTGTACTTGCCAAACTGAATATACTCTGGCCAACCACTTGACTCCGTGCCTCCGCAACAACTATCCGTAACACTAGAACGGGTATCCAGAGTCGCAGAGCAATTTTAATGCGTTGCCTTGGTACTCGCATGAGCGATCGAAGCAGGTAAGAGATGGAGAAAGAGGTGGGGAACGAGGAAAAGAGGGTACCAGAAAGCAAAAGTATCTAAAGTCAGCCTGTTAAAGTCTGGTCTGTTGCCACTACAAAGCTCCTTGAGAGAATTATCCAGTCTATCTGATGCTCTTTAAAGTAACAAAATACCAAAAAAGATACAGCCACTGTAGCAGCAGATTTATTTCGGGTCTAAGACTCTTAAGGGAAAATGTATTTTTAGTACATGCTAACTTTTGGTGGAAAAGCACACACAAATGGAGTCATGGTCCTCTTAAAGGTGCCCCGCATATTCAGGACATTCACCTGGGGAATATCTCTCATCATGTACATAATTATATTTGAAGCCTGTTGAAAAACTAAAAGTGCTAAGAAGGTTCACTTTTTTCTTTACCTTTCATATCTTGGGCAATTATGCTAATGATCTTTTTGACAAGCCATTATTCACCTTGCCTAGCAACCAACTTCCAGGCAGGGCATGCAGGCATCATGGTTAGATTGACAAAGTGATGTCAATTTTCAACAGCTGCAGAGTTAACACTGCTACTAATTGTTGGATCAAATATACCATTTAACAACAGAAATATAAAGCTTCTTTAAAAAACAGCTTTTAGCAAGTGATTCAACACATTGTTCTGAATATCTAGAAAAGTTATTTTTAATTAAAAGAAGTTTGTAAGCTTAACAACCATCCTCAAAAATTGTATCTATTAGAAATACAGTTTTGACAGCATTTGAAGGCTGTCACTTCAGGGTAGCGGGGTGATCAAGCGGCTTGCTAAGGAGGAGGCATGGGTTTTCATTTGGTTGGAAAACACAGGGCTGAGTGCGGATTACAAACAAAAAAATGAGTTCAAGGCACAGGCTGCAACATGCCGATCTGGGATCTTCAAAATTCCCTTTGGGTCACATTGCCTTAGGATCTAGTGAGGCAACGGCACTCAGATTAGCTAACCCTTTGCCAGTACAGAGCACTGTTGACTTCAGGGAGGTTTTCGTGTGAGCAGAGAAGTCCCCCTGCAGGGAGCCTCCTGCCAGACTGGAGCAATGGGCACCCGTCAGTGTTTTGAACCTAACTCCTCAAGTTTCTGTTGGTTTTGGAACCCACAAATTTGAAAAGAACTATCTGCAGCTAAAAAGCAAACAAACAAAAAGATTAAAACCAGAGCACAAACTTTATACTGGGCAGCCCCATGCCTGTCATTCATGTCTGTAGAGGAATTACTTTGCTGTTAGCTGAGTTTAAACAGGTTTATAGTGGTCACCATCATTCCAGCAAACAGGTACACAATGCAATATGTACAAATCAAACCGAAATGAACATCTTCGTGCCAACTTCTGCTTGAAAATCTAATCAGAAAGTCCCAAGGAAAGTGTAGAAATTCTTTTGAATTTCAGGACTGGTTTTGTGGGCAACTGAGCAGTAAGATCAGCAAATTTATTTAGTCTGGAAATTGCGATTCTGCAAAGTCATGACTGAAATGCAAATCACAGGTTGGACACTGAGCTTGGATCTGTAATCATGTAAAACGAATGTAATTGTGCTCCAAGGTGAATAAATTGGGATTATTCAGGGGAGCACATGTATACACATGCCAATATATAGGACAGAGATGCAAATATTTTGGTGGAACATTATTTATATTTGGGCTTGGCTTCTCTAGCTACAGGTACTCATGAGTGCAAAGGTAACTTTTCTGTAACAGTCTTTGCAACTTTTGCAACAGTCTTTGAAATCTGGGCCAAATTTCAGCTCAATTCAGTGCTATCTTAATCAACTTGTTATCAACATTCAAAAGCACATTGGTAGACTGTAAAAGTCACCTAAATTCATGTAGATATTTTTGTGACTTTTAACACTTTACAGAAGCCCTAAATTTCCAGGATAAATCAATTAAACATAATACTGTCCATACAACAGGCTTTCTGACAAATCACAAAATTGATATGCTGAATATGAGAAAAGAAAGGTTTTTAACAGAAGTTCATTGTTATAAAATCCATGTGAAAAGTAGTTTTCTATTAGCTGGCAAAAATTATTCTCCTACCCTGTGTTTTGAAAAGTAACATAGCACTTTACCCAATCATCATCAACATACAGCCCAACAAACATGTGTTTACTTATTTTTTTGGAATATCTTACGTGTGTTGGAAGGTACAGGTCATACACAGATCCAGAATCCACATCAATAGCATGAAAGCCTACTAGTGAGCCATATATCACTTTTAATCTTTGTCCATTTTCAACTGTCAGGTCAACTGACAGTGGCTTGTGATGAAGTGATGTAAAGGACTGGAAAAAGAAAAATCAGACTCTATGTAACACAATAAAGCTGTTGGTTTTCAGATCAACATATATGATCTTTCTTAAGAATTTTCAGCACTCAAACATTAGACAGCTATTTTTGTTACAGTCGTTATGTTGCATTAAAGGAGTAAGTACCCATCATCCATTTAGCTTCAAAGAAAATCGGATAATTCACTTGTGTTTTGAAAAAAATCCAGATTCTAGAAATGGACTAGGCAAAAATCAGGCTAAATACTATTCATGTTAAATTTCTCCCTCTTTTGAGGGAAACCAGCATCAACTTTGTGAATTCAAACATGCATTTTGGCACTGCACTGAAACAAGTTGTTTACATCCCACAGAAACATGACTGACAGTTTTATGCCTTTCATCTCTGATGCATGTCAAATCAGCTACATTCTCTTTTAAAGAGTATTCATTTTATATTTAGCTAGAAATAAATGTTATGCAAAGCAACAAAAAGCAAAAGCAAAGAGTAGATGATAAAACAGTGAGGGACAGTGCTACATCTGAACCAAAGTGAAGTTTCACTTACCTTAAAAGCCATGAATTTGTGATAAGGCTTTGGAGCCCAAGCATAAACTTCCACTGAGTTTTTCAAAGCAATTACAAGGAATTTAATTCGCTCATATTTTACTGTAATACAAGAAGAACAATTTCTTAGGTAGCAGATGGACACTTAAATCAAAAACTAACTTAATCACATGGAATAACTTCACAGGTTTATTTGTAGAGAAAGAAACTATCCAGTAAGGGAGACTACTGGATTCTGGATGTTAATGTTTAATATCACCAGTGATATTACCTTGAGTGCAAACCTATAGTTAAATTGCTGTCAGTAAACCCAAATGACTGTTAACAACATTTATATATTGCTTTTCATATATATATGTGTGTGTGTGTGTTTGTGTGTGTGTTTTTCTTGTAATAAAGCCTTGTCAGGAAAAAAGGCTTGACCCTGCAGAAAAGCCAAGCTACTTCAAATTAAATGTGAACCCATACCAACATTGCTCCTTGTGAATATGCTACGGTATCTTCCAAGCTACTCTTGGAGGAATGGTGGTTTGCTGAATGACTCTGTTATACTCTGCAGGCTGAATTTTCATTTCACTGCTCATGTGTGGGGTTAAATCTCCATGTGCTAGGGTGGGCAAAGGACTCCCCTGTTTTTTAGATGAGTAAGCATTTAAGAGATGAACAATTTCTCCAAGTTGATTAGGCTTATGTTGGGCCCATCGAGAGTAAATGCAAAATTGTGTATTGAAAAATTAAGGCTTCTTTGTACATTTTGTTTTAATTCTGCCAGAGGCAAGCATTTGCTTTGGAAACTGACTGATAAGGCAGAGCATCCTGATGCAGTCTCCCCTCATTTTACATTCAGTGTTTGCTTGACAGGAAGTTTTAAAAGATGCAGGTGTTATACAACTGAGTTAAGGTTTGTTTTCTGTGGGAGGCAGGCTTGCTCAGCCCTTGCCACTTACAACAGGAGCATTTCATACTTCCCAAACACATACCAGAAGCCCGTGAAGAGTAGATAAGGACGGACACTGATCAGGAAAATTTAACATAGGCTGAGAAAGGCTAAACAACAAAAAAACAAACAAACAAACAAAAATACATCCTTTTCTTCTTCTACCTGGAAAAATAGCTGTAAAAGCAAAGTTCAAGATATGAGAAGATTCACCATCAAGAAAACAACAATTGCTGTTTCGTCAAAGCAGTCAGATTGGCTTGCAAGCCATTTTTTCCACGGAAACCTTATTTGCATAAAAAAAGAGTAATCAAACTGTCAATTTTATAGGGAAGGTCCTTTGCAAAGCCAAAGAGCTTCTCTGCAAGCTCAGCAAATGAAATCACATTTTGATCACAACAGGAGATTTCAGAGTGCTTCTATTCCAACAGAATGTGTGAAAGGGTTGCTTGGTAAGGGTATGCCTGGCTCAGACAGTGTTCATAAAACTTTTATTCAAATTAGTTAATGGATTTATGACTCTCACATGTACACACAAAAGCTCCTAGTAAATGTCTGCCTAATTTTAGGTTTTTTTTTTTTTTTAAACATACCAAACCTAAAAATAAGCAAGTGAAGTGGAATACATGGTGCTTAGCCATAATTACAAAGAAAGTAACAACACATCTGTTTCATTTTTTTTCTTGGATTTAACCTGTGCTACTTTTAAAGCCATGAGATCTAAAAGCAAAGAAAGGTCAAGCAAAGCATTTAAGAGAGCTCACACCCTCTCCCTGTCTCCTGCACTCCCCTGTATCATTTCTCTATTTGACTTTGAAAAATGCCACCTTCATATACCACCTTTCGATAAAGTAAAATTTGAGCTATACATCACACTCCCTCAACACAGGTAAATGATAGAAACTATCACAATACTGATGTTCATCTGCAAGAATGGACTGCCTGAAAGTCAATTAAAAGCCAGATGGTACTTCAACTGCTATGGTACCAATTGCAGTGTATGAGTTTAAACAAAGGTATACTCAGGTATTTTATAATATAGACACGGGGATGAGCTGTAGAACCTCCAGTCTGACCTACCTATGGACATCCTACGGATATGATTTACTAGCACTTTACTAGTCCAGTTTTACTAGTCTTAATTAGCAGTTATTCAGGGTCAGGAGAGAAGCTGCATACCTTGCACATGGAAAACCTGTCTAATGAAGGCCTTAAGTAACTACGGAACTTCTAAACCACTGACTGAGCAACAGACCATGGCTGTCACTCCCTTCTCCCAGCCTGCGCAGGACATAGCTGTAACACAATCTGGTAACAGCTCCAAGGAGAGAAGCTATCTGGAATTAGATGGAGCAAAACATTTGCCATGTAAAACAAGGAGATTTGGCAACAGTCAGAGACATCATGCCCAGTGCAGTTCTGAAATAAAGCTGAAGAAAAATGCTGGTGTTGTGAGATTAGGGTGATTAATCAAAGGATGATTAAGCAGAACTCTAAGGACAAACCAAAAAGACCTTACCAACTTTGTAGTGTACGCAGCCTTCCAGGTCGCCCACAGACACCCAGCCTTGCCGCTTCTCCACCTCTGGATCATTGCGCAAAATTTTATTTCTTAGCCATGATAAGTAATACACTCTTAGCTTATTCTTCTTCCCTGGGATTTTCAGGAAAAGATAGATATAATGATTTAGCTCACTGAAGCACAAACTCTCCTGCGCCCACAAAAAGCCTGAGATTTATGACCCTGAATAGAGAGGGCCTTTGTGCCTCATCAAGGTGAGAAAAGAGACCAGCAGCACAAAAGAAAAAGCCTTGTGTGACAATGGCACTCAAGTGGGAATTGGAATAGGAACAATCCTATGGCATTTGGCATATACGACTCAAGCTTCCTGCAAGATTTTCATACCTGATTAAAATTCTTCCCTTAGGCTAAAGAACTGGTCTCTATAAATGCATGTATTATCAGAGATAATCAGATTATCTGGCATTTGCCCTTTGATGGGGAGGAAGGAATACAGATATTGCCTACAATGGCCATTTTGAATAAGCGACTCTCTTAGTTCTAATTAACTGACAATCTTCATTACAGGTAGCTATTTTCTTTTGGATGCCTTGCAGGGTGAGAATTACTTTGTCATCTTTTATCTCAGTCAGTCTTTCTATTGCTTTAGTTCATAAGGATGTAGAGTCTAGGATCACAAGGTAGTCTAAAGAGAAGGACCATGTCATACGAACAACTGAAACCGGCAATACGGGACAAACAGCTCTCACCATCAGCTACCACTGTGAGTCTGGGCTGTAGGCAAGTTGCAGCAATGCATTGCTAGACCTACATCTCTGACCTCATTATGTACTAAGCATCCTTAGAGGCCATTCTCATCCACAGGCAAATAAGGGCCTCAGTACCTTGACAAGTTAGAATCTACTTTTTGTCAGTAGAGGTTGAAGATGCTACTCCATTTGATGCTATTGATAATTTCACAGCATTGATCATCCTGATATTATTGTTTGCACATCTTGTTGACCACTGAATAAGGTTATTTAATGATATTTTAATAGAATTGCACTTAAATCGATGCTCATCCATCACAGGAACAAGTAAACAAACATAAACTGACAAACTATTACTTGCTGAGAACCAGTTCATTTTAAGGATATGACACACATTATACCTCCCACAAACTACTTTACACATTAACCAGGTAATGAAATATCCCAAATCCTCATCTGAATCTGAAATGAGAATGTAAGTGTTGAAAACTCAGGACTGTTTTCCTATTAACAGGAATAACTGTCCTGTGATTTTCTGTAAGAGCAAATTCCTAAACCTAGTTTAATTCTTCTTTTTAATTGCTTCCAACCCCAATGCAGGTCAGATACTTTTAGACACTGAACTAACCTGATATAGTAATTAGCACATTGAGTCCTTCCAGAACATCCATTTGCTGGAATCGTCTCCTTGTAATTAGAGAATAAACTCTTCCTTGCCCACTTCTGTCCAACAGCCATAACCCATTCTCTGTTCCAACCAGTAAATTTACTCCTGTTAATACACAGTAAAAAGTACAACATAAATCACCTAATGATTCCAAGCTTACCCAGTATTAATTATTTTTAGAATTGATTCTTATTTGGTCTTTCTTAATGGTACCTGGTAATTTTTCTGTTGTTTGGTGGATGACCTCTCAGAAAAATGAAAGAAAAAAGAATCTCACCATTAAAGCTTTTACCCAGCAGAGCACTTATATGCCCATATAACTTGAAGCATGAGTAGTTCCACTGAAGTCAATGTGTATTTAAACAACAAGGAAACGCTTTGTGAACTTGAACTTATCTGCTGACCTTGGAATGTGCTTGTAAGCACTGCAAAAACCTCAGAGTCCAGCACCGCTCTGTTGTCACACAGGAGATCCAACTAAACGATCCGAGAATCTCCTCCAATTTTAAAAACTATGATCCTCCTTTCCCCCAGAGACAAGATTCAAAGTTCAGGAGGAGGACTAACCTTGTTGGAAGAGGGGCTGCTGATACTAGGAAGGGGAGCGTTTGTTTGGAAAACAGTCTGTGTTTTGCAAAAATGCTTTCAAGTGCCAAATTAAAGGAGTTAATCTATCTGAAATCCAATTGCTCCCAAGGAAGTGAAGGCTCCAGTGGGCTGTCGACACCAGAGGATGCACCCTGTATAAAAATTTTGTTTGGCTGGCATGACAGCTACAATTCCCAGTCAGCAGGTTCTAAAGAAATGACAGAAGGTATCCTGCTGTAACAAGCAAACTTTTACTGGCAATGCTCTGCTGAGTACCTGGTGCTCTTCAACCTCAGCGCACATTTAATTACAGACCTTGCTACACAGCTCTGTTCTTAATTTAAAATCTTGAGTTTCTTCAAACATACATTACACAAAACCTGTGAAGCTGCAAACTGGAAATCTACATTTCCTTTAGATAATGTTTCACCTACTTCATGCATTTTTCATTCCAGCCTCAAAAAGTGACTAGAAGTAAAAGGCTAGGTGAGTCCCATAGAATACATCCTTTTCTTTAGAAGTAGACAGATGGTTAAAACAACTCAATAATTTAGCTACTGTGAGACTGGGTCAAGGTCTTTAGTTGTTGAAAATCAGTCTGACTACACTGATCTTGGTTTCATGCCATGTGAAGCTGACCCTATAAAAAGGTTGATCCAGCAAGATGGAAACTAAGGAAGGCGAGTATTTGGAAAGATTGATGCCTAACTTACTTCAGTCTCTTATTGCTCAAATTCTCACAGAAAGATTCTTGGAACAACTAACAAACACAACAGCAAAAGCCTGCAGGTTTGGATTATTTCCACTCTTCAGAACTTGACGGATACTGGGGCAGAACTTAACATAATCAACTAAACACTTATCAGGTAAGGAAGACAAAGCATCACAAACCTTCTTTGTTTCACACTACTAAAACATTTACATCTTTTGGCTCTTTCAGCAAGCACAGTTTTAACTTGGTGCCTGTTCAAAATGTTTTCTTATTCTGATGCACAGAATCCTTTGCAACTGTAACACATCTGTTTGCCATCTTTTATCAGGAAGGCAGTATCATGTGAGTGGTGTGTAGCTATGTACTTAGTGAACCACTCCAGGATTTTCTGACAGGAGAGGTGCAATACAACTGTGAAACCTGCCTGGCATATACTGACAGCTTCTCCTGCTGCTGCCTTCCCTCCATACACAAGCCCACGTGCTTCTGAGCTTACCCCACAAAGCAGCACAAAGGATCTCAGAGTTGAATTTCTTCTTGTATTTACGAATTTCTGGACTGTCACTCTGTGGGCGGATATTTGTTGGGTTAACGTTGACAACAGAGCCCTTCCTCACATTCTCTCTCCTGACAGGCTCGGGTTTTACATTAGATGCTAGAAGAAAAGACATATGGAATCATGAAAAATGTGAATGTTTGGCTATGTCTCACATTTGGCCTGTTTATAGCAGACTCCAGAGAGATCAGAAAACACCTTGGGAGCATAATATAGCAAGAGAAAGAACCACATGTCCGGAAAATTTCTCACGTATTCCTGAGTATGCACTGTGACAACACAGCAGTAGAGTAGAGCAAGCTGCATTCAGAAGAAGGGTCAGAAGCAGTACAATGAAGCTCACAGCAATGTGGTGTTTCAGGTTTCTGGAGATGTTACTGACAGTTTCAATTTTCAAGCCATAAACCCTCCCCCCCTCCAATCCCCCAAGAAAGAAAAAAAAGGCCCAGGAATGACATTGTATGAGAAGGGTAAAGCATACTCACGAGAACTACAGGGAGGTCCTACTGGACTGGTGGGAGGGGTGATTGGCAGAAGTCTAGGATCTATGAATGAAGTAAATG
Source organism: Apteryx mantelli (assembly GCF_036417845.1). Taxonomy (NCBI): domain Eukaryota; kingdom Metazoa; phylum Chordata; class Aves; order Apterygiformes; family Apterygidae; genus Apteryx; species Apteryx mantelli. The sequence continues at coordinate 17,416,594 of NC_089990.1, forward strand.
ATGTTGTAGATGATGTACTGCTTTTTGAAGGTGTACTTTCAGTGCATGGCATCTACAATGAAAAACAAGGTCTGTTCAGGAAGACAACACTTGGGGAGCAGACAGCACATAGCAATGTGAGTACCTCTGAAGTTTAGATGAAATGGCATGTAGCATAAATAGATGTGACAAACATCTTATAGCAGTAGATACACAGCACAAAGTCAGTGAGAAAAACAGGAAGCCTGAGCAGGGAGTTGTGTCAGGATTCTTAGCTAGACACTGCACTGCAATGAAATAATTGGTCCCTAGAAGAGGAGAATGAATAAGTCTCCTTACACTTCAATCACTCCCTCCTGTCTCATCACCAGCAAAGAGATTTGAGTAATGCCTTGCTCCAAGGAGGAAGCTGTTGCCTGAAGTAAGGCTGTTTTTAGGACCTGTCTCATGACAGAGCTATTATCTACTTCCAGTAACACGCTTCTCCCCAACAGAGAGACAAAGCATCCCCTGCGCTCGTAGCATGATTAGAGTTCCTTGAGGCTGCCAAGATGTGTTTCTCTGGTCCGTGGTCCTGTGTACTGTCAACTGACACTTGTGCTGAAGGCAACCCAGAGACAGTGAGTAGAGCCAGGCCAGAGTGCTGTGCTGATGACATTACACGTAAAGGAGCAGAGGGCAAAAGCCCCTCAGCTTTCAAGTTTGTATGGGATAGGGTGGGGGGAAGGAAGTAAGGAGAGAAAGGAAAGAGGAGAGATGGGTGGGGGAGAAACACCTGAAAAAACAGAACAGGTAGGGAGCCCAAGATTTCTTAGCCCCTAGAAAAAAAGCTTTTAGAGAAAAGAAGGGATGTGGTCAAAGATCTCATCATAAAAGAGACAGAATAGATGGAATTAAAAGACTCTCAGGTGCCTACGGGCTGGAGGGAAACGATGATTTAATTCATTCAATCTAACAAATCTAATTTCATTGTGTACCTTATTCACAGATTTGTTCTGAATTTCCTGGCTAGTCAGTGGCACTTTTGGCTGATTCACAGAGGAGTCTGAAACTTGGCTTTGCTGGAGGAGATCTGGCAGGAGATAGTTTTGGTTGTTTACACTCCAGAGGCCTTCTTGGGTGCTAGAAATTTGTTTCCCTAAAATCTGGTCCTGCACAAGAGAACACATGGTTAAGTCCACATCTGGTATACTTCCAATGCACTAGGCAAATCCAGGTAACAAGGACAATAACTAATGAGGATACAGGAGAGGGTGCTATTATACTCTGCATGGTGCATCAGGTAAAGATGAACCCTACAGAAAGATTTAAATAAAAGGAAAATACAAAAACATGTGGCAAACAGCTGAGACATCAACATAGACTTCCACCTCTGAAGTGCTCCACAAATGTTTCTTACCCCAAGCAGTAGGTAAAGAAGTAACTTCACCCTCAGAGACACTTAAGACAGAGAATCAAATGACTTGTCCTAACACTATAGATCTGACCTCTACCAAGGTCAGAAGTTGGTACTTCTTGATTCAGGACCTGCGTATAGTTCAAAGTCCCTTATTAATTTCATTGCTACTTTACATCTACTGAGTTAGGAAACCTTCTTTTAGAATGATCACATTCAGTAGGATCCAGTATTAGCCTTGCCACTACAATAAGATTTGATTCTGCAGCCCTCTTTGTAGGATCCCACCAGCTTTGAGGATATACTTGTAAACTACGTAAGTTATGAGGCATCACACAAACTCTCTCCACAGACACCGTGAAGTACCGAGTCATTGGACCACATGGGTAAGCTTCTGGGAAAGCAGTCCTAGGAACTTTGAGAGGAAGAACGATGGGATTTGTAAAGCAAGCTTGTCCCAGATGGAGAGGGCAATGCAGAAGACTATCCTCCTTAGTACCACAGGGTACTGGACTGCCATAGGCACTGGAGAGTAAAAAGGGATGGGAGCTAAGCACTATACTAGAAAATTCCTCCTGAATTATACCAAAGCAATATGTACCACCTTACTCAAACAGTTTTTGACTGGTTGAATTCAAGGCAAGTCTGTACATTGTACTGACTCTGATAAACAACCTACCAAAACCAACTAAGCTTTATTTGAATGCTGGCCAATATATCCAAAAAAAAAGTAGATAATTCTAAAATAAAAGATGTTTGCCTTTTAAAAGCCAAGTAATTATCTAGAAATCAAAGTGATGCTCTGAGCAATTTACATTTTACTTTAGCTATTTAAAAAAAATAACGTGTGTTAGTATTTGGGATCAGGAAATCAAATCATTATGGGGCTTTTTTGTTCAGTTTTGGGTCAGGTTTAGCTGAATTGAATGAAACCTCCCTTTGAATTATTTGGGGAGTTTAGTACTCCCTAACCACTTCAAATCAGTTCATGCTGAGGGGTCTGGGAAAGGGATGTTGGAAGAGGCCAGGGAGACTCACAGTCGCTGTAGTTGGTGAAATGGAGGTGGGAGGAATAGATAGGATTCTCCATGAGGAGAAGGGAAAAAGCTGGAAGGGGTCAGAGATGTTTGCAAGGAGAGGTGGGAGTCATCTGTCTGTTCTTCTCCTGAGACTCCCTCCCTGAGCCCACCAGAAAATGGGACTTCCACCCTCGTCCATCCTCCCCCATCCCCAATCTGGGACTCAAAGACCCCATCCTTATCCCTTCCCTCAAGCAGTCAATACCTGGATATCAGGGGAAGGGGAAAGCATTGGGCTGTTCTTACTACAGGAAAGAAATGGGCAGGCTCAAGCAGCAGAGCCAGGAAAGAGCTCTGAAGCTGGGAAAGGGGGTTGGAGAGAGGCTGGAGTCAGTATTGTTATTCCTTCGCAACCATGCAGGTGGAGATAGAGGGACCATGAAGGTGAAATTGTTTAATGCAGCACAACCACTTCTGTCACGCTGCTGTTCTGAATTGTTGGAAATGAAATTCTTTCATTTCTGATATGGATCAATAAACTTTAAAATAATGGCTCAGGTTCAGTTTAGATTTGAGGAAGATGAACAGTGTGAGCTGTTGAGATTACAGCTTGGTCTGATTCCTTGTTTATAATTCCTTCTCCAAAGTAGGGTCTGAAGCTTAGAAATCACACCTGGGGTAAAAGAAACTTTTTTTTTTCCTCCTAGCTCCTCCACAGCACACATTAGCAGAAGTGGGGAAAACAGTTTCATAGCAATTTATTCTCCCTATCTGTGAAATGAGAATACATTCAGTAACATGAGAAGTGCTCTGACGTTGTGTGCAAGCCTTACTACTGTATTTTTTTGTTTTTGACCACAAAGAACATTGTTCTGCTTTGTTTGTCTTCATCATTTCTGCACTAATATTTATCACCAAGGAAAATCCACAGGACTCTTGAAGTCTTTACTAGACACTACAGCTGGGAAGGAACCAGAACACAGCATATGAGAAGACATATATTTTTGATGAGTCTGTAGGGATGAAGTGTTTTTTCCCCTTTGGGTAACGCTTTAAAAAGTAAGGGATACTTCTCTTTAAATTGGAATAAAAAAGGCCAATGTTTTTAAAAATACCAACAATACACATTGACTATGATCAACAGTATTGCTTTTTTTCAGCTCCTCCAGTGCATTCAGGAAATATGTTGATATCACAAAGTACTACCAGGTCAATAACAAGGACAAATAAAGAGGCACAATTTTGTACCTAAATGTAAGCATATTTATAGGAAGCACCAAACCTGAAACAGTTCACGTTTTTTCAAGGCTTATAGCTATAATTTGAAATGACTGAGCAGGACTTCATGGTGAAAAAGCTGCCCAGAAGAAATGGATGCAGTGTTCATCACGTACGTTAATGATCTGACTCCCCACACACGCTGTACCCACCCCCTTACAAATGGCCAAATTACCTTCTGTTCTGCGACAGTGCTTTGGGGTTTCAGTTCAATTCCATCTGGTACTCTTGTCCTTGAGAAATCTGCCACTCGGTTACTTAGCAGTTGCCTGGTAACAAATTCCAATTAATGAAGAGAACTATGTGGGGGGGGGGAAGGGGGGGGAAGACCCCCCCACACACATTCAAAACTGAGCATAATTAACATACACCAGTTATATGTTAAGGTTCTCATACAAAAGCAAGTTGATTAGTCTGTGGACATGCCTGAGCGGCCACGAGTCTGAGGACCCCTCACGGCAGGAAGTTCTCCCCACCTCAAGAGATTGCTTCCCTACAGCTCACGGATCATTCTGTCAGACACCGCATTGGTCAGGAAAGCGAGAGCTGGTCCTTTGAGCAGTCCTTTGAGAAGTGCCTACTTCAAAACCTGTCCTGTCTCTCCTCATACACTACCCTGAGGAGTGCAAGCATTAGCCACCCGCTTTCCGCAAAAGGTGCAGCAGCAGCACCTGCGAAGGGGAGAGGAGCTGAGTAGCACTACGCTGATACCAAGGGCCTGGGAAGGCAGTGGCAGGGCCCATCCGCCGAGGCTTGCTGTGACCGACTACACTGGCATTTCACAGTGCTGTGCAGCAGTCTCTACCACGTGACCATCCTCACTTTACATAAAAAGAAAGCGAAGCACAAAGAGGTAGAAGAACATAAGAGCTGCTGGATTGGTTCAGACCAAATGTCCATCTATCCCAGTATCCTGTCTTCAACAGTAACCAAAAGCAGACACCTAAGAAAAGAGTAAGAATAGAGCAAGCACATATTGTGATATACCCCTATTCTTCTAGTTAGCTGCTGCTAAGAGAGCTCCTACACAAGCAGTGATATCTTTGTGCTTTAAACTGTTGGTTTTATGCACTAGTGCAACAGCCTCAAACTTCTGCCAATGAAGCTCTGACCCCATTTCTGTATACTTTCATTCCATATTTATCTATTCCAGAGCGCTCTCATTACTGCAACCCATTTAAGTGTATTTAGGTTTTGCTTCTTTCCCAGTAATTAGTAAATTGATTGGATCAGGATCCTGGTGTGAAGGGCTCTACAGTGCTACTAGTGCTGAACTGCAACTGGTAGAAGAGTTTTGGAAGTTTTTTTAACATTGCCAAGGCAGTAATAAAGAATGTGGTTTGGTGCGGAGGTCTACTGTCTTAATATGAGTGTGAAGAAGTTTGTTTGTTTGTTTTTCTCTCCTACAAGAGGGGTAAACATTGCATCCATACTAAACTTTGGAATGGCAGGACATAAAGTAGGATCAATGATGAGTGCAAGAACATGCTCTTATCAGGAAAGCAAGAAGCAGGTGATCTTAAAGCATGTAAACATCCTGCTTTCTAGTGGTGGCCAAGCACACACATGCACCCATCTTGTTTAAACTTTGCTAGCGAACAGCTTACAAAGAGCAGAGAGAGAAAACTGAGCTATAAAAAAATAAGCCACAGGAAATCTGGTGTTTAAGGGGTTTTGCAAATGATTCATGCATCAAAAGAGGAAGTACTCTTCAAAGAGTGAGAGAAATGGACATGGAATATATATACTATACAAGCAGGCATGATGCTGGATCACATACAATGACATCCTTTCCCTAAAACAAAAAAGGATGTGTTCAAGGAGGAATTCTGGTTCATCTCATTGAAAAGAAAAACACCACCAAAAGTTGTTTTTTCCGGTGAAAGACACCTGCTCTTGGTCCCAGCTTCCTTGCAAACAAACCTTCTCAGTGTAGCTAGTAGGATTTAACCAAGAGGATATAAAGCTCTTTTCCTGCATATGCTTTTGTCCCTCCCAAGCCTTGTCCTCCTAAGCACCTCGACAGAAGGTGGAGCATGAATATTAAAAGCTGCTCCATAGGTCAGTTAAGAACAAGAGAAGAGATCCTTTTCAATAGCCAACTAAAATCTGGCCCAAGGTGTCTCAGCCAAAGCCCACACAGAAACACTCCTACAGAAGGAACTTCAGACCTGGCATTTGCATGCTTTAGATAACAGGAAAAGAAAAAGTTTTTGAACAGACCTACACACTCTTTCAGGTGCACTGAATAAGCTCCAAGATTTTCAGCACTCTCCTTCCTTATCCCTCAGCTTTGAAAATGAACTCCAAAAATGCAAATCAGAAGCATATGCAGGCACAAAAACTCTGCCTTCAGAGCAGCGCAGTGGAAAGGACTGGTACCAGGCCAATGCAAGAGCTTGCCAACAGTGCTATAAATCTGTCTCTTCCTGAAGCCTGACAAAACTGCATGTGCAATTAGGTCAGAAGAGCAACAGTCCTGTCCCAGAGAGCTCTGTGGTACTGTGATGCACTTCAGAGTAAATCCTAAAACTTGAGTTAAACTGGGAGTCTCTTTGCAAGAAAATTAGAAGTTTCATTCATCAATATTAAAAAATAATTTTGTTTGCAGTTCCAAATAGCATGGTTGACTGACTGATCTCCTTACTCTCTTTCATTTGGAATAGCAAGTTATTCACACTCCATTATTTCTCAGCAGAATACACATTTTGTATGACAGGTAAAACACCACAAGATGTCAGTCACAAAATCAGCAAGAGAAACAGGAGAGCTAAAGAAAAACAGTTACTGTGAGATCAACTTGGTAAAAGCTGCAATGTATCATCTGGTAACTGCAGCAATTTGCAAAATAACAATATTAAAAATACAGCAAAATTTTACTATGTCAAATCCTGCTTGCACCATCCCTATTTATAAATAGCCCAGGTGCAAGAATCAACTTTTCAGTGGTAATTACTTCTACTGCAGTGAACAGACTGATTGAATACAATGGTCATGTTTAACCTGCTTTTCTCACTGTATTCTGTATTTAGCATGAAAGCATACAGTTTTCTTTTTTCTTTAAAAAATTCTATTTAAAAGTTGATCAATGTGAAATAATCTCTATAAAAGTACTACATACTGATATTCAGTTAAAACAAGACATTTCCTTGCTGTCCCAAGGCAGCAAGTCATCAAAGCTTATTACACTGCATACATCTGATGGAGCAAACATTGACCGCCAGGAGTTCATTATAGTGAGATTAAACTGCGTAATTACGGCTGACATAAATGACTGATAGTAGTTTCAGAGGAGAGGTACTTATGGATGCCAACTTTTCCCAGATATTTAGAAGTGTGTAATAAAAAGGAAAAAAAAAATCAAGCCAACCTTGTGTGGTTCATGTCATCTTCATCACTGCTGCCGACTTCATCACTAGATGAGGAATAGTCTGCTGCTTTTAAGAATGAATTGGCACTGTCCTTCCCCCTGGCAAAGGAGCCTGGACTCTGAATAAAGAAGACGCAGATGATTTTTTTGCTGTGTAATAACCCACTGCTAAACAGCATGTGCAGTATTTTGCTATCCCTGCAAATGCAGTTACTGTCACTTCCATACTGAAAACTTTATTAAGAAGATGACTTTTGGTGGTCCACCACAAGTGGATATTTCACAGAGGACAATGACCTAAGCCAAAACATTTGATTTTCTTAAAAGCTGAAATGTGACTGACTTTCATCAGTATGTTATTTTGCAGCTCAAACTTTTATGATTTAATCTTCACATTTTGCAGGAGTACTGAAGTACTTCTTTTTCAGTACTAGAAAAGGAGCGCTTTGCATCAGTACTAGCAGATCATACCAGCCTGAGTTTTATTCTCCGTCCCAGACTAGCCTGAGGCTTGCAAGAAGCCAGGCCTGAGCACATGCTTGTATCCAAGCAGGCTGGGTATGAAGCACCTCTGGGCTAGAAAGGCAATATTAACAGAGCCATGGCTCACATCCACAGAGGCATTTACACCCCAGTCCTACACGAACTCATATACAGGCCTCCCACATTATTGGCAATGGCCTAAACATAAGGTCTTCTTAAGCCAGCAGAGGTTGAGGCCACTAGGATGCTACAGCCTCACGCTGCACATGACCTGCTGCCCAGCTCTGCATTCCTTGGGGCCATCCAGGCTCCCTGTAAACTTCTAAAATACCACCCATTCCATATACGAGCTCTTGCACAAGGCCTCGTGAGCTCCAGTTATCTGAGAGGCAACCCCTGCCCCCACCAACAACACCAAGGCTCAGTAAATAAGATACAGAAGCAGTAATCATCCTTTCCATCAGCTGCATGTCAGTGAGTAGCACGCGAATACATTCTTAAGTGTGCGTATCCTAGATGGTTATAAGCTGGATATAAGCACAGGCTACCAGCCTGGTCTTGACTGCTGGACTCCAGGCCAACTGATTAACCACTTGTTAAAACATTAAAGACAGTCTTCCTTTCTAAACATTTACCCAACACACATTCCCAGAGGGTTGCAGGAAACCTCAGTCTCTGCCCATGATCTGCACTGGACACACATCAGGCCTGGTCTGCAAGCTAATGAGACACGCCAATACAGCAGGATGTGTGGCTACGTTCAGCCTCTCAGATGGACTTACTAGCTAGCAAGCTCAAGCGCCACCAAAGGAGCTGACTACACAGACATACCCATAATGGAAACTATGAACAAAACAGAATTAGCAGTGGATATGAAAGACCTACTGCAATCTGCCCAGGATGAGAAGGTTTTTCAGACTTCTTATGCTGCTGCAAGTGGTTCTGGGACAACGCGTTCTCTGCCTTGGCTGATCCTGGATTCCCAGAAAAAAAAAAAACATTTTCTTTTTAAATGCTTGTGCGAGAGAGGGAGAAAGAGAGAGAGGGAGAGAAAGAGGCGGGAAGCAGGGAGGGAGCAGTAAGGCATGCCCATATCGTTACCACTCAAAGCAGGCACCAGCCCCTGCTAACAAACTCAGGGTTTTTTTCTTCTTTGCAAAGAGAAAACTTTTTGTTTGTTTCCCAGCATTTCTGGATGCCACAATATTTTATCTAAAAGTTCATACCAATGCAGTTTAATGCTGCAAGGGTAAGAAAAGCAGACCAAAACTGCAGCAGCATACTCCACTGTGCACCAGAAAGAGCTCAGCGGATGAGAGCAAGGCTTGCAGGGGAAGAGGGTGAGGCCATGCTAATCCCTTCCTCTGGCCCTCTTGTTGAGGGGGGACAGCTCATCACAGCAGCAACTGCTGGGCATATTCCAGCATCAAGGGTGCCACTCTGTTACATTCCCACGTTACTACAGACAGGGGTGGTGGAGATGGGGCAGAGGTCCTAGCCCTGTGGTGCATGGTTTCATGAGCATATAGATATGGTGCCAAGATTTGGCCTTTAGACAACTGTAAAGCAAAAGCAGTCTAAAGTTTAAATTCTCTAAACCTCATTGGCTTGGTGCAAATAGCTCCACTAAAATCCACTCCCCATGCATGTGGTCAAGCTAAAAGCAGAAGAGGATTTACCACTTCCCACAGTAACAGAGGGAAGAGTAATTTTTCAGTCCCAACTTCCCCTCTGCACCTTGGGGGCATATGGGGTGTCACTTTTCAGCTCCTGCTTCCCCTTTGCACCGTGGGGAAGTAAGTAAAAAGAGCCCTCATCGCTGCACAGATGGCGAGCCCGCTCTGCTGGCCAGCACGCCCATCAGCACCAAGTGGCAGCTCATGATACTCTGGAGCTAGGGCAGGTACAAGGAAGCTGCGGCACTATGCTTCTTCCCAGGTGCACTGCCTATTTAGCAGTTTGGGTACTTTACTTGCCAACATGCTTGCACTGCTATTGAATACCCAGACAAACTAGACTAGACAAGCTTGAGTCCATCTGCGTATGCTGATGCCATGTCAGGAGGGGTGCTTGCAAGTAACCAAGTGAAATGCCCTTTCAATACCCCTGCTGCCCACAAAGCTACCTAGGGAGAGCACAAGCAGCCTTGGAGACATGCCATCTTCTCCACACAATTTCTGATACAAGTGGCTCACGAAGGGAGGGCAGGCAGACATGCCCTCACCTTGCCACCCAGACCCAGCAGGCAGCTCAACATCCATCTCGTTCAACAGCTTCCTCCGTGACTATCCCACTGCTACCGTCAGGACTCCTTGCAAGATAAGGGGGAAGAATTCAAGCCCATACAACTGAGGAGTTGTGTTTGCTCGTTTAGATACTTCTATTACAATAGTTATATGCAGTCAAGCATTTTGCAAAGAGCTTAACATTCAGAATTCCTTATTGGTCAATGAGTACCTAAGCAACTCCACAGCAGTATTAGTTTTGATGTATTTATAGCCCTTTCCTGTCCAATTCATTATCCCTGTGGGTTTGGGAAAGTAACAAACTCTTTCTGGAACACCGTATGCCAGAACTAGCTGTAATTTAATGACACTTAAGAACCCAAGCAGACAGTTTAAACCACAGGGGAGGTTTTCTATTCTTTCCATGGCTGGTGAGGTTTTCATTTCCCCATGCCAAAATAGCACAGGAATTACACATCATGCAGACACTGCAAAGTTGAGCTGGGCTGTTGCATATTGCTCACCACTATGCTATTATTCAAACATAAAATGACATGAGAGCAAAAGAAACAAACCCCAAGCACTTTAAAGTGTGCTTTGGATTCTTCTTGAAGCAAAGCTTCATATTCTGTACGGTTAGTGAAAGCAAAATTGGCTTGCTTGTTTAAGTGTAATAAATAAGCAATTTGTTCATTTATCAAGGGTTGTAAATTAACAATGTGAACTTCAGTTTAAAAATAAATGACCTCATCAGCTTACTACTGTGGTTTCAGAACACTAAGTGTCCACCCTGCCTTTAACTGGGCATGATTCTCCATGTCTTTAGTAGTCAACCTGGACGCAAAGTGGTATAAAACATCACCACTATGCAAACAGCTGCACAAGAAATTGCCCTGGCAGTGACCTAAAGCAAACACCCTAAGGAGTAACCATAGAGGAACAAGGCTGCCCACTTCCACCCCACGTCCCCATCTGCTAGAGCCTGAAGTCATGTCGTAGGAACCAGAGTCTGTATTGCAAAAGCTCTGCACAGCCATGAGCAAGCCCACCATGTCCCTACACCACTACTAGTGATACCAGAATACCTTAGCCTCATTCACTGTAAGCAAAGTACAGTTTTGTATCTCTACTTTTTAACTACTTTTGCCTTTTTTTTTTCAGTTCCACTCCATTTCTGTAAATAAGAGGACACTGGAGGAATGTTTTATAACATGGTATGTGGAGAAACTTATGCTTCCTTAAGCCAGAATAATATTAGAGTGCAGAAATATTAGTGTACAACAACCGCTCATCTGATTAGTGGGTAATGCAAAAAAAAAAAAAAAAAAGCAGCGCAAGTTTATGCAGAAAACACCAACAGGTGAATATTAACATTGAGGTGGGCCTGTGTATATCCGTAATGTTAGCTCTGCTGAGTTTCAGTAGTGTCCATAAGTGCAACGGAACTGATGGTTTTTTTTCACTTCTTAATTGAGGCAATTCAAATTTTCTTTATGGAAATATGTTCACAGCCACTTTCTGCCTTGAAAGAGGAAGTGTTTATATTTTAGGGACATGGAACCATAAAATCCAGAGGGCTATCAGAAGCCTATCACCAGAAGACACACCATTAAAAAAAAAATCCCACTAGCAATGCAGCACTTCACGCCCCACACAAGTCCCAGTTTCATGTGATAGGAATTCTGCACATTTTGATTGATGAATCATTGACTTAGAATCACCTGAGGTTGATCGGCTGCTCTGATGAGATCCCATCTCCCACTGCTTGTTGCCAGGAGAGCTACTGCTGCTGTTTAGTTTCAGAACATGCGCCCCAGGGGACAGCTGATGAGCGTTACTAAACAAGACAAAAAACAGATGAATTTTGCATTTAGGAACACAGACTGGAATGGACCTCCCAGGCCACTGAGTTCCCTGCTGCTACCCTATGATATAATACTCTTGATAAACAAACTTCACATTCACTGTTGTTCCAAGCAGGGCCACCCAGAACTGAGAGGAGGAGATGGAGGGGAGAGGGAACAGTTTCCTCTGGACATTCATGCTGGGCGATTACAAAGAGTCCCAAGTCATTACAAGTTATCCTGCTATATGTACCTTTGCCTCTTTGAATCTGTGTCACTTCTGATTCCAAAATCTCATGGCTTTTACAAATAATGAACCCTGCTCCAGTACCCTCCTAGAAGATATATTACCACCCACTTATCAGTGGAGAAAGGAATACATAGGACAGTAAAATAAGCTGTCAGGCTTGAAAAGTAAAACTGGGGCTCAGCCAGAAATCCCAGGCCAAGAAACTTCTCACTCACAACACTGTGGTCTACCTACATATTTCCTTTTTTCTTTGCTTCCTATAATTCTTAAGTCGAGAGCATTTAGGGCTTGACTTCACTTGAAAGCTATTTCATGCGATATTTCTGACTTTGGCTCATCAAGAGTAACTATTCCAAAGTGCTGCACATCATTTGTTATGTCAGCTTAATCTACTTCCCTTTCCGATCTCTCCAACCCCAGTTTCCCACAGCACTATGTTCCCTGATTAGACAGCCTGGGGGAGCTCCCCCTTTACTGTTGAGCTTTCTGCATCCTTGGTCTTTTCTCCTGGGACACAAAGAGAGTATTCTAGCCTTAAGGGCAGACTGACAAAATTGTTGAGATACATCTCCCAACAGCCCTCTTACATATTTGCCTGCTAAAACTGCTGTCAGGCAGAGCAAAGGTACAGGCACAAGCTTCATGAACTGTAATTAAAGTGCACAGACAGGGAGCTGGGGAGAGAAGCCCCGCTCCCCAAAGTACCCAGGCACCCACCTCGCCTTTGAAACCAAGGTGCAGGTGCTGATGGACCACAGAGCACCTGTTAGAGCATCCGAGCAGCCTGCCCGAGCCACTCGCACTGCCCCCCGCCACAACCAGACGTCAATAGTTTGGGACCTCCAGTAACCTGCGCTGGCAGCAGTCACTTACTCTAACGCAAAGGGGAGGTATACCATCACCAAATAGTGCAGAAGAGCTTAAATGACTGCATAACGTAACACCCATTAACAGGGAATCAGATGCACAACTTGCATGCAATCCACTGAGGCAAGCCAAATAGGCTGGATCAGATGAAACAACTCATTGCAGGAATTATTACAGATGAAACACATTTGCTAGATCAGCCCTTATATATTAAAAATACTGTTTTCCATTAGAGGACAGAACTACCTTGCATGAAAAGGAGGCGATGATCTATATGAGGCTTGTTTCTCTCTAAATCAGGTATGTCAGTCATTAAAAGGAAGCTGGCTTAGACATTTCCTTAAGGTTCATGATCAAGAAATTTGGTTAGTTATTTAGTGGACAAGCTGACTCAGAAGACAAAATAACTGTAACTGCCATTAAATGAGGTATGAACCAATGTCAGTTTTAGAGTTACTGAGGTTAGGCCTTTGGTTTTAATAAGCTGGCTTAAATTTTCCTATTGATAATAAATCAACATTAGTATAAGCATAAAACACAGAAGAGCTTACCTTGAAAGACATCTCTGATGGCCAGGCTGATCCCTGCTGTAAAATTTAGAGGTTGTCCTTTCAGGAACCTTAAGGATTTAATCAAATGTTTTAAGTTTGCTACTGATATTTTAGACTTAGTTGATAAACTGAATGCTCGCCCTGTATCAATACAAAACGGAGATTAACCAACATAAAAGAATAATGCTTCAGTGGTACTTCTGGAGCTGGGTCTTTCATGATATCAACACTGGAAGCTGCATGTCAGCAGCAAGTTCTTCCAGTTTGCTCTGAGCCTGTGCAATCTATCAGGGCGCTGCCTGCAAGTGGTACTGCACCTTTGCCTAGTGTCAGCATTATTCCTGGTCAATATTTAAAGCAGACATGGAAACACATCTGCAGTCACTGAGTGCAGCTTTTCCTAGGTGAATTGCCTTATGTTGCTACCAAAAAAAAAAAAAAAGGGCACATACCACTTGCAAAGTAAAAAAAAAAATAAAAAAATTAAATAAAATACACACATGCATGCAAATACACCCCCCACACACATGCAAATATTCTGCACTTGTCCTTAGGAATTCTGTTAAAAACAGAAATATAACGTCACCTGAATTATACATACTAATGAGCTTTTCTGCAATAAATCAGATTCTTCACAGAAAGGGAATCTACAAATACTCAGTCTCACAACAGAGATGTATCTACATCCACCAAATTCCACTGATATTGTGTACACACACACACACACACACACAGAATATTGATCTGCTTAATCAGTATAAATTCGTATCTTTAGAGGCTCCTTTCTAGATCAGTGAGACCCAGTCAATATACAAGCGATAAGATTTTCACTGAGTTTCCTGAAGTCAAGCGCATGGATACTACTCAGTTGCAGGGGAACCGACTTGAGCAATACTAACCACAGCCAGCGCCAAACACCCTCATTTCACATACCTTTGGGGGCTGTTCTTCATTTTGACTCATACTCCAGAATACGTCATCCTGTACAGGGCTGACTGGTGTTGTCACCATATCTGACAGCGAACTGCTGTGGTATGCATCTCTACTAGCCCGGAAATTTTCACACTTTAAATAAATGAAATACATATTGAGTTGCACTTCCCTGCCCGTATAACAGGTCCCAACACACAGATGTCAACTATTTTGTTTGCAAGATCAAGGTTTTAGCAAATGCCTACAGTAAAGTGCATTGTATTTTCATACAATATAGCCTTACTTACTTCGCTCACTGTAAAGTAAATTATTGATCTTCAGCATGTTAAGCACAAATATTTCAAAATGAAAAGGTACAATAAAAAGAAACATTCAGTAAAAACATTTATGCTGTACATACACTTCCCCATCCTAAATCTATAGAGAAGTTAATAATAGGTCATTGGTGATACACAGCCAACTGCTTAACTGGATGATGCAAAACAGATTTTGCCAACAAAAGATTTCAAAAAAATTTTAATGCAAAAGTAAATGTCAAGTAAGTACATTTCTTCCAAACCTCACCAATGCTCCTATTTCTGAATTTAGATAGTATAACCATCACAGGAATCCATTCCAGTTAGATGTCCACTTCTGAACGAGTCTTTGCAAGCCCACAGTCAGCCTACAGTCAGTTGGGACAAACTGCCATCTGGGAGCACTTATAACTCTCCACTGGTTATAAGGGTGCACTGTCCCTCTTCTGCAACAGAGATTTGCAGTCACTTGAAAAATCAAATTTGAGACTGCAGTAAGAAACAAATCAGAAACTATGCTCAGACTACACCTCACGAGCAATCATGCCCAAGTGCTCCAGTTTGGGACCATCTGTGTTTAAAAAAAATGTCTTGAATGACATCATGTTGGTGGGGTATTAGGATTGCAAATGTCCTGATCAGGAAAAAACAAAGCAGCAAACAAGCTACTTTCTTACCAAGTCTTCATTCCAAGTGAACAACACATAAGCAGTATGAAACTCAAGCTAAAATACTCAAAATTTGTTCCTCTGATTATTTCTGTATTAAAAAAAAGGAGAAGGAAAACATCCTTAAATTCTATACACTAATAACCGATCATACCAGAGTCTTCCAAAGGGGAAGACAAGGAAGAGAGCTAGAAATGTCAACTCAAAGTACTGATTCTCTCTGAAATGAGAAATCTTCTTGGACACCAGACTGAGATAGACTATACAGAAATGCTGTGTGAGCTGGGCCCATCTTGAGGAATTTTTATGCTAGAACCAAACTGATGCTAGAGAAATAGTAAATATATTAGAGAGATGCCTGAAGCTATACCACTTTGTGCTTTATCTTGTCAGATCTCGCATGCAAAACAGGATGGGGGCTCTCCAGAGATCGCCCGCACGCAGCAGGAATGCTATTAGCTCGTCACCAGTCGATATCCTTCCCAGAGCCAGACTGAACCCGCGCTTCAACACGCTAGCACACCTCTGCCAGGAGACGCCTCTTGCTCAAAGGCACTGCAAGTCTTGACCACTTGCAGTCCTTAGAGAGAAACCTGCCGGTTAGTTTTGTCCAACTCAAAGTCTTCACTCTTGTGTCCTGATCGAATTATTGCAATTCAGCCCAGAGGCAGCTGCAGTTTAGTTTCCCCAAAGGATGACTTGGAGGAATATTTTACTGATTTATCAGCTGAGGTCTGCAAAATTCTCCTGTCCCCCCAGTCTCCTCAGGTGAAAGACACTACAAATGCATGGCAATAGTATCTACCTAATACTCCATTAATTTTAAGTGAGGTAATCTGTATTAAAAAGCAAAACAGTAACTGAGAACTGCACACAGTCTTTCAAGAATAAAACATGGTTATATGAACTCCCCATAACTCTACAAAACTAATTATTTCATGGCAACAATGTTCAATATCACTAAAATATTGACAGGAAGTAATTATAAAGCTAGTTAAAGATGACAAACATCCATTCAAACGTCTCTTCACAACCTCCCAGTCCAGGAAAGGAAAGTTAACTGGAGGAAAACAGTCCTGACAATTTCCCTTGGTTAAATACTCAGGTGCTTTTTGTGCCTTTTTGGGATAATATGTTCTGTTGACTTCCTTTACAGAAAATAGCTTTTTCAGCAGTTAGAACATCTAATAATCCATGTCCTTTCATTTTGTCAAAGCCACTTTTTTGTCCGCAATGACTGTCACTAATAATAGTTTTTAGTTAACTGAAATTATTTTAACAGCAAAGTGTTCCATTGAAGTGACTCATCTTGAGGATAGGAATAGGTTTTATAGCAAGTTTATTATTATGAGTGCATAGAAAGTCTTTTTCCTTACCACTTTTTCAACAAGATACTAAAGCTTCCTAAATTCCAGCTTTTGAGTTCTGCAGACAACTAGAAAACTATTTGGGTTGAAAAGCAGGGATGAGCAGTGCTGAATCATGGTATAAGTGACTGGGTGCATCCAAACCATGTACCCTCCCACAGGCGGTACCGATGTACTGCCTTGGGCAGAGACAGATCAGTATGCCAGTGCCATGTAAAGCCAAGAAGCAACATCTGTTTTGGGGATGATTTCAGTAGGACCTACAACACCTTGTGACTCCACAACAAGTCAGAAATGTCTCAGATAACTCCCTAAAATGATATTGTTTTATATTTCCTTAAGCTTCTACAGATAGAATCATTTGTATGGGAGGAAACACCTAATAGAAATTCTAAACTTGAGCCTTAAACTGTTTTTATAATAAGTAATACTGCAAAAAACAGCAGCACCTCTCACACGCATACAGCACTGATAGATGAGGTGTTACCTACTAGAGGTCCTTGAACCATAAAGGCACATCCTAACAGAGCAAAGGAAAGAGACCCTTTGCTTCCTAAGAACTGCAACGCAGCATGACATAGCATAAAAGACTAGTGACTAGAGTTAGCTCCAAAAGATTTAGGAGTGAGAAGTTTCAAAAAGACAAGCTGCATTGCTTTCTGGGGGATGCCCAAGTTACTGATTTGAACCAAGTCTACATACAGTGCTAGATATGTGCAAGTGTTGTTACAAAAACAGCATATGGAATGGAATTTTCTTAAAATTATGGGTACATCTGCTCTAGGATACTGGATCAATCCATGATATAATGTACAGATAGTATTTTAACATTGTTAAATTTCTTGTTCTGTTTTGGCCCCATTACTCTAGACAATAGAGGAGATCTAACTAGCAAATCCTACAGGAAAAGCACAAAGCGATTTAAAAAAACGGAGATCCTGTCAGATGTGTGCTAAATTCCTCTGCTAGCCAGTGTGAGACACACTGGGCAGGGACACAGACTCAGTGACTTAGTTCACAAAGCCTCTGTGAAATTCTGTGGTTAGCCCAGAATGGCTCATTCCAGGACACCACAGACAACCAGAGACCCGATCTGCCACCGTGCTGCATCTCACCAAATAAAAAACAGGCACAAAATAGATGGAAATGATACACTCTGATCTGCTAATATCCCACATCCCCCTTACCAGATAACTATGTAGGGTACAAGTCACTGAGAAATCCTGCTCCTTTCATCTCAGGGGCTGGAGTAAGATTTCTGGTATAATCATTTTGAGAGAGATTTGGGAAGCCAGGAGGTACCATATAATCTCACAGTATGCGATAGCTTAAAATAAGAAATCATTTTTGTCTGAGCAGAATATTGATGACAGATGATGCCTCTCAGACAAACCTGGATAGATGTTCTTCAGCATAAACATCTGTGATGAATTCAGCTTCCATTTTCGCTCTGCAGCTCCTTTTAACCTACATGAACACGGCACTTACATATTGAACTTCATGAGTATATTGCTTTGAGTCTTTCAATCTCTAGGTGACTAATTGGCCTATCACTCGTATTGCAGTATAACTTTATAAAGTTAATACACACTGCACTTCCAAACACACAGCTATCAGCAACAACAGCTGCTGCTAATCAGCAAAAGGAAATGCAGCCCTTAGGAAGATTTATAAACTGCGCACTGAAGTTCATCTGGTTTCCATGCAAACACAGCAGGTAAGACTACAGATTGGCTTCTCCCGGTCTGACATGATCTCTATCAACTGGAGCGCTGACTTGTGCGTGGGTAACAGGGCAGCCACCAGCAGGAAGTGAAATCACAGGGTAACAACTATATATCACTTGGTGCTATTATCCTTGAGTAACACTATCACTTTAAACAGCATCAAATTTTGATAGCGTAGTTTCTATCAAGGAATGTGAAAGAGGGTGATAAATAGTGATTCATTCCTCACAACTCCCCTACATAGCTGGGAGATGTACTATCAAATAGAGAAGCACCAACAGGAAGACTGAGGCATAAAGAGATTAAGTGACTTGTCCTAGGTGACAAAGAAGTCTGGGTCACAGCCAGAGTACAACATAGCTCCTTTCACCCACAGAGTGCCATTTTAACAGGGCAGGATTATTCCCTGTACAGCCACTGCGCTGCTACAGATTCCGAAATGCCGTGCAATGAACTATGCACTCTCCCCCTTCTGTGGCAGAGCTGAAATATTCACCTCAAGGAAGCTGTCAGCCTCTATCCAAGGCTAAGATACAAATGTCCTTCCTGTAGACCTTGCACCAGCTCTCCAGTGATTCAATGTGGCCTTCTACAAGCCAGGCCATCAACTCAGCCCAGTCACAAAGCCAATAACTTGAAATGATAAATAGGCCCTGGAAAAAGGGTTGCGAGAAGATGCACAAATATTTTCCCAGCGAAAAGCTATCAGATGAAACATGGCCTTTCCTTTTCCAACAGATGTCTGTGGTGATTTATCTGTCACCACCAGGCAATGGCAACCCGAACAGGACAGGCACGGGCAGGCTTTGACTTAAAGATGCTAATAGCCAGCTATCATCTGCCTCCCACAGACTCATTGTAGCACATAAAAGGAAGAGAAGGGATAGGGAAAGCTGAGCCAGGAAGCCTGACCTGCCTTTCTGGAGGACCCTAGCTGTTGGAGAAGAAGGAATTATGGAGCACTTTGAAAAATACAGCCAGAGAAGGCAGAACACAAGAGTGGTGCTACAAGCAGGGCTGACCTGGACACGCTGAGCTCGACACGGGTAGACAAGGCTAGTATGTGCAGCTGCTAACGAGGGCATGATTTCTACGGCGCTTCCATATCTTCCATGCAGGATGTTCACCAGAAGCTTATGCCAAGCAAGATTTCAGTGGCTAGCAATGAGCTTAAGAAGCTTGGCATAATAGCAATAACCTGTAATCACAAGTAGGCTCGAACAAGTACACGGGCCCTCCTTGTTGCTAGAACTCAGCAGTGAGGCATCACGATACGCTCTGAAAGCGGCTGAGCTGAAACTAATAATCCAGGCCCTCTTCCTCTGGGGTCTGATCTTCCCCCTTTGACGCCGAAATCTAATGGACTAGAAAGCTAGGCCACAAGAGGCCACAGTTGTGTGCAAAGAACATCTAAGCCTGAGCTGAATACCATGCTGCCTTGGGCACCACTGACTAAACCACACAGAAGCAACTGGAGAGGCAGTCGGGAGTTGTTCAGCCATCTAGGAGTCTAGCACAACTGAGCCCCTTCCAGAACAAAATGAGTGCTATGATTGCATGTCTGTCTTGTTGAGAGGATGAAGGAACACGGGAACAAAGTGCTGTAGGAATTATAAAAGCAATAAGGTTATTCCTGCCACTGCTTGTTTTCAAAGCAAGTGGAGATTTCCAGCTGAAATGAGCTGTGCTCACACATACAGTGTCTTATTCAGTTTCTATTTGCTGTCTGGCTTTTCTTTCGCTCACATATGCTCACAGTCCCCTCACACGAGACTGGAGAGGAAAGAAACTGCAGCCTAAGCTACTTATTTCAGACACTGTGAAAGAGTAGGATGTTGAAATGAAACCGAGTTTTTAGATACGCTGTGAGAACACTAAATCTGCTCTCCCAGAACTGGTAGAAATAGCAGGAACTAAAATATTTTGAGAAAAGGATTCTTGTGTAGAACTTTTTCAGGATGTTTTCACAGTATAGATAGAGTGACCTGTTCAGGTACCACTTCTACCTCTCATACTAGAATTTTTCAAGTCAGTCAGGTCAGAAATCAGTATCTAACTGACAGATATTGGGTGACTTCTGTCAAATGCACAAAAATACACAGAAACGGCAGAGATGAGCATAAAAGAACATGGAGAAACTCTTAAAAGCCCCTTCAAACAAGGAAGGTGTGAAAAGCTTGGTTTGGAAGGTGTGAAGATATAAAATAAATATGTCTAAAATATTTCACATCTCAACAAGAAAGAAAGCACAGAGCTGCCTGTGTACAAATGAGAGAGATCATCTGAGCCTATAAGCCCACCACAGAAGGACGGCATATTAGCTGGTGCACAAAGGATGGTGCCACTGCAGGCACTTTACACTCAGAAGTAAGAAGTCCCATATGCACATTATAAGTATTAACTCTTGTTCAAAGGTGCACCCTAGAAGATCTTTTGCCTCAAGTACATTGCCCAGAGAGCTAGGGATCTTGCATTTGTAGCTGAAACCATCTGTTTCTTCAATAAGAGGGTAAGTGTTGACGCAGCAACTGAAGAATAGAAACGGGACGTCATAGACTTTATGGGCTCTGCCTGGAGGCAAAATCTGACTCTGCATTGATAACTAGTCCTTATTGCATCTCTGCATGCTTTTAGATTATTTCATAAGATCACTAACAATCTTGCTTGTGTATGTGATCTGCAGGGACAAAAATTCTGGCGTTGGACTTGTTTTGTAAAGTGTTACAAATATTTATGACGCCATATAAATAATATACCATCCAGGGACGGAAACAGCACATTCATTCAGGCTTTCTGTGAAATATCTAAG
This sequence comes from Apteryx mantelli, assembly GCF_036417845.1. NCBI lineage: Eukaryota > Metazoa > Chordata > Aves > Apterygiformes > Apterygidae > Apteryx > Apteryx mantelli. Next base: position 17,437,656 of record NC_089990.1, read on the forward strand.
AGTTATATCATAGAGTCTGCACAGTCAGGCATCAAGTATCAAAAAATAACTGTTATCTAACCCCAATTTGCAATGCCTAAATATAATTCCACTTATAATTCAGTAGCACATGGCGGCACTAAAAATCTCTGAGGCAGATTGTCACGGTCCTCAGTCATTTATGCCAGGAAGTGGAAGGAATGAGGTTTCCTATTTACTATTCTGCTTAGAAACCACCCCACGCTTTCTCTTCCCCATCTGGAGCAGCAATACCATACCTGTACTAACACCGCTCTTTGCATCGCGGGGGTGCAAGGACTAGAACTACTGCCAGAGCCCATCCTAGTGTGTGGCGTGGCTTCATGCCCAAGCACCACTGACCACTGGAGAGAAGGCTGGATGCTGTCACTTTTCTTTCTTCGGTCCTCGGCCTGAGAACGAGAGAAGAGGAAGCAAGTTGCACACTCAGCCTCAGTCTTCGCTGCTGGGACATCCTTCCAAGAGCAGCACAGCGCTGCGTCAAGCCTGATGGACCTCCCCGTCAGGGAGAGGTCAGCCCTGGCACAATACATGTCAATACTGTCTCTTAATGTGCAACCCTACCTTTTTCCATCAACCTTTTTCCCAGTCTGCAGCAAGCCTCAATATGGCACATCCAAAGAAAAGGGGCACCTGATGTGCCTCAGCTGTAGCCTGCTTTATTCTAGGCCATCCCATTTGCCACAGGCTGGGATTTTAGGTAGGAGGAATCATCTCTCCCTGTTCACTTATTTTTACAGCATTCAGCCCATTTTGCCATGCGTTTATTACCTGCTTCTACAACAGTGATATGACTGCAAGTGGCCTTCCACTCTAAAGCACTTTTAGGGATCTGTTGTTTGGTGTGTTAACTGTACTATGCAAAAAGACTGAGGAAAATGGTCTAGAAGGAATACCGGTCCTTTCATTTCCTGAGGGCTCTGCAAATTACAAAATCTTTATCCCATGGTATTGACCTCACTGTTCTTTCTGGTTTCATTCAACATAACTAATTCTCATTCTCTAGTATAAATCTTAAGCATATCCTGTGATTCAGCAGCCTAGAAACAGTTCTATCCAGCAAACTAGAGATTAGTGCTATCTCACACTCAGGTCTGTGTCTGGACGGGCATTTGTAATGGTATCTCTCACTGTATCTGCATGTCTGTGCCTATGTCAGGAAGTTAAGCATATTCTGAACACAGTCAAGGAACCTGCTGAGGAGACAGAAAATGAATCCTTTTAGTCTCACAGATCTTGACTGGAAGCAAGACTTATAAAAACAAGCAATCACAGCCAAATACCAAGAAATCCTAGCCCCAGTGAACTCAGTGGTTATATTACTCTTGAGGCCAGGTTTGAGCAACTCCTAACACCGAAGGTAAATTTCACCATAAGCAAAAAAGAAAATGTAAAAAATAGAGTGGTTTTACTAAGCTAGAAATAATTTAGCTGCTACATCTGTGTTCAAAGGGTACTTGCACACAGTATGTTATGGTCCAGATGCAAGCTCCTTCAGCCTACACTTTGGGCTCCCAGAACTGGCTCCAGCTCCAACCCAGGCACCAAGGCAGCGAACGAGTGCGACGTCAAACCTGAGCTAAGAGTCCTCTCCTCTCAGCTTATCAGGTCCTGCACCAGGGGATCAGATGCAGCACAGAGCACGAGCTCACGCCTGCTTACACCAGGGAAAATCCGCTCTGACCTGCCCGCGACAGGACAAGTGCGACAGTAAAGATGAGCAGCTCCCCAAAGGCGGCTCTGTGGCCCCAAAGACTGAACTTGAGGTTTGGAAGGGAACAGAGGTTGTTTTTTGGCTTTGGTTTTTTGATGTCTCAACTCAACAATAATTTTGGAAAGTTTTCATATATCAATAATCAGCCCTACAAATGCCACAGAGCCCTAAAAGTTACGCAAAGAATACACTCTAGGAGAGCAGGCTATCTCCATCAGTGTATAGATCTCTCCCACGTAGAAACCGGCATTTCTTTGGTTAATAAACTGGGGAAGATCAGTATTAACAAAACCAAATTCACTGAGTTATCACTGTTAAAAATGGTCAAAACTTTTAAACATTTTTGAATTGTTTGAACAATTATGACTGCTGACATAGTTACAAAGTCTCAAATTTCAACCAAAAAATGCAGCCCTATTCCACTAATTATGATTTTAGTGGAAGGATCTGTAACTTCCAAAAAGTTTTGAGATTATATAAATGATATTTTAAAAGAATTTGTCCACAAAACCAGAGTATATTATGGTAGCCATAAGAACAACAGCATAGTACTGTGAAGCTAAAAGGCAGGCAGTACTTTTTAAGAGTCTATGTGATTTTCCTTTTGTTTTTATACTGTTTCCAAATGAGCTTAACTTATCTGCAACTAGTAATATTTTATTTCACCCCTAAATTAAAAGTTAACAGTGACTACATACAAAAAATTCCATAATACATTTAGTTCTTCTGTCATTTACAAAATACTTGCCAAAACTAGAAATGAGTATTTGAGCTGACATTTTGTGGTTCTTTTGTCTTCTAGCTACAATAGTAGAAAAAGAAGAAAGAAAGAAAGAAAAAGAAATAGAAAAGAAAGTTAAATGAACTCGAAGTTGCATTTTCGCCCCCACCTTCACCCCTGGCCCAAGGCCTAGCAAAGGCAAAGCATTTCTATTGACGTTTATAGTGCACATTTAGCATAAGAGGATTGCCTCTCTGTCCAGACCCATCTTACTCCCTAGCTGGAATAAGATATCATAAAGAGAAAACAAAACAAAACAAAATCTGACCCCCCTCCTCCTTGTATAAATACTGGTTTCAAAAAGAGTTAATTCAAATTTTAGTAATGATTTGTTTAATCAGTCAGTGCAACAAACCCTTTGGAGCTAGGGCATTCATTAGTTAAGTTGTACTTCAAACAGAATTAGACAGTCTCTTGTTTTCACAGACAGCTACTCTAACAAGGGGCTTAGTATCTTTTGTCATCTTGATTTCATATCACTGCTTAGCTGTTTGCAGATTCTATTCAGTTATTAAAATGCATAATTTCAACAACTGTGGCAAAACAGTTAACTGTTTAACTGTTTATCAATATAGAAAATTTCACCTTGGAGAGCTGGTCACAGGACACAAGCACAAACTGTCACCATCAAAAGAAGGCACTTCCTTAGAGACTTCAGCAGGACTCTGCATCCCTCCTACACACATGTATGCAGAGTCTCTCCTCAAAGCCTTTCTCTGGGTATTTTGGGCAGATGCTTTGCTATGAATGCATTCACTCTATCACACCTAATATTCTACAAACACACAGCTATCCCTGAGGAGGGATCTGCAAGCTGTTGAGATTTCTGATACTGATCAAGCAAAGTCCTTCGCTTTAGGAAAGCAACAGTCCCATCAGCTGTGGAATTACACTCAAAAGCTGGGGGTATATAAGAAGAAAAAGAAAATGCTAGGAATTGCAAGATAACATATGTGAAATGGACTCCTAGCTGTTCACAATGTGATAACAGTAAGCAGAACAAGTTGGTGGGCAGAAATACTTTCAGAATTAGCAAAAGGGAATGAAACAGATTTAAAATATGTAATAAAAGACTATATGGCTACCCCACATCCATCAACTCTGAAATACCTAAAATCCTGGGAGGTAAAAAACAAGAAAAGGCACCACAATGGGACCTCAGGGGCACAGAGACCTGTGCTTGGAAAGCAGGACACAGTTCTGAACCTGGGTTATCTTGTGAACCCTAAAATCAGGCTAAGACATCTGTTAAACCTCAGATGATGCTACCTTGAGTGATTCCTCTTTGGAAGACAAGTGAATGACACCTGGCTAACCAGCAGAAGGATCTTGCTTCCCTCTTCACCACAGTCAAATGCTTCTCTGAAGTGCAATAGGAATGAAAAGAGGCCAACCCTTATCCTCCACATTAATGGGAGCGAAAGGCTTTACTGTAATACACATGCGTAGGAAGACACAGGTCAAGCCCCAGATTTAGGTTTAAAGGCCAGCCTGTTTTCTGCTTCAGCATTACGAACTGTACCTATGACAAAACGCTACATTGGGCGAGACGGTACCTCTTTGCTTGTGCTGCTTGGTGGAGAATGTGCTGCTGAAACTGAACTCCTGGGAGGCTCCTTTTTCTTCTGCCTGTGGTCATGCTGGAGAGACAGAAGCTGCGTCTGATCTTTGGGGAGAGTTCGATGCACCTTCTTGTGCTGCTGCTGCACATCTTCCAGCTTTTTCTGAAAGTACAGAAAAAGTGGTGAACCTCAAAGGAAACAATGTCCTGGAGGACAACTGAATCTGCTGGAAATACTGGCTGTGGTATTTTCAAAAGAACAAAAGTGAGCAGAATTTCAGCAGGGGCTGACTGAATAGCCAGATCCCTGAGCAATAGGAAGCATTAAATGACCCCAAACAGACTGCATTTGGCTTCTGACAGAAAAGCTTGACAGAAGAGTTTGGCTTTTTTTCAGCACAAAAGAAAATTATATTTTTCTCTTTACTTTTCCTAAAAAACAGAGGGCCTTATCAAACACTCCATGCTTTTATCTGATTACAAATCTGTTTGCCTGCTGAAACATTAGGAAAACATTGTGGCCAAAGTGACCTGACAATGAGATTTCAGCATTAAAATTACCCCCCACTTCATGTTCATTTTTGAAAAAGAGATGGTCCTGGTTATAACCCAAAGACAAACTAGAGATGCTGGAGATTTAAGCTTAAGTTGAGCTGATGCTCGAAGCTTCCAGGATAAAGATATTTTAAATCATATTGAAGCAACTGAAGACCAGCTCAGCAAGGAGGAACAGCAGGGATGAAAGTACCATGCTCATGGGAGAGGAAGTACCATTGCTGTAGATAAGAGGGTGACTCAACAACATGCAAGTAACTCGAAGGAAGGATGAATGGGAGAACAAGAGGCAGTAAATACATTTTTAAAAGTCCCCCTCTGGTCTGTGACTCAGAGGATGGGAACACCCTCAGGGAATGGAGAATGACATCAGCTACAGGAGCAGGGAGCTGTGAATTGCTGTCAGTAAACGCTCATTTTGTACCTGCTTCTTTTCTGATTTTCTCTGGCCATCTACCATGCACCGTTCATCTTCCACAGTCCTTTTGTCCTCTTTACACCTCTCCTCTTTCCTCTGAATGGCCTTAGCCTCTGGCCACCTTTGCTCACACTCCTGCTGCCTCCGGAGCTCTTGCTCTCGCCTTTGATGCTGGATAAGGGCCAGGAAATAACATTGCTTATTTTTGCTTTACTTCTGTACCCACCAATTCTTTATGCCGGTATTCATTAACCACAAGGTCCATTTCCTGATATGCAATCAGCAATAGGGGATACCTCATACCCACCACAGCAGGAGCAGACAGTCACAAATTGCCACCACAATAACGGTCAAATGCTTGATGTAAAACCTTTGTCCTTTTGGCAGTCAAGGCCATTCATTTTGGGCATTTGAGTTTTCCGTGGCAACTGGCAGCTAAGCTAATGACAAATGCCTTCCTGCCGTTTTGAGAAGGAAGGGTTTTTCCAGAGTCCCCCAGTTCTGCTGGAGCAGCACTATGCTTCACCAATGCCAGCTCTGGAGTGTTTGCCCATGCTTGAACATCATCAGACACTCACAGTAAGAGACATGCTGGTGATTTAGCAACGCCTGCAACAGCGTAGGGCGTCAGACAGCTGAGAAGGCAGCTCTCTTGTAACCTCTTAAAAAGATGCAGGCCCAGGACTCTGGATCAGAAGGACAGATTCAGAATTGGGCAATGCACATAAGAAAATGGGATCTCTCATCCCATTGGCCTGGGCTCCCCCCACAGAGCACACTCCAACGAAATGCCCCACGTGATCTGCTCCCAAAGCTCAGGGCAGGCTGTCAGCAGGAAAAGGACAGAGGCCTTTTAAAATCATTTAACATCACTGTGTTCACAAGCGACAGAGTTCTCCCAAGGTTAAAGACTGCAATACAGGTTGTGCTGACAGTTTAACACAGCCTTCTTGCCTTTCCAAGCCTACTCTCTACTGGCACATTTTTTTATTTGTGAGGGGATGTGGAACAACAATATAAGCCAGTTCCTACATCCTCCAGCCGCCTCCTCTGCTCTTTCTGCTGCTCGATTCGCTTCTGCCGCTCTGTCAGCAGCTGCTTCTTGTACTTCTCCTGGTCCTTCAGCTGCTGCTGCTGGCGATGAGGGTCAGAACGGTTTTTGTTCTCCTGCTGCAGCCTCAGAAATTCCCGACGGAGAGTTGACTCTCCTGGGAGATTAACTATGGAGCTGAAACAAAAGGAAAGTTTCTATATGACTAAACATAACATTAAAGCAGACAGCGTACAATGCGCATTGGGAATTCCTTGTTGTCTTGTGTTAGCAATTGAAATGTTCTGATAAATCTCCAGTGTGTTGGCGATGCATCTGCATTTACTGTGCTACAAAACAGCCTGAAGCTGATTATTGGCTCCTTCATTTTAAACTTTCCTCCCTATAGCAGAGAAAGCAGTTTATTACCAACATCTTATACTCAACATTTATACTTGATAGCTACAAACAGTTAAAGCAACAGAGGGAATATAGGAGATAAGGGATTGAGAATAAGTTAAAAAAGCCAATCTGGCTGAGGAGAGCTGCCTTCAAGCAGAACAGCTTGGCTAGGCAAATTTCATATTCCAGTAATAAAATTAACCTTGGTTCTCCTTCATCTTCATTCAGCTCATCATCTTCCTCCTCACTTCCACTGTAATCATAGTCCGTTTCTTCTAAAAAAAGAGAACAATATGTAAATCCCAGTGAAGGATGGTGTTACTTAAGGTATTAGCTTGAACTTTCCTTCTGAGCTACATGCAGCTCACAAGGAGTTTAAGAGCCACAGGTTGCACTAGGAGGCTAAGCGGATGCAGCGTAAGATATCAAGGTAAGTAACTCAAAATCTAGTTCAGATAATGTTTCAGTGGGCAGCCCCTTTACACACTCCCATCTAAAATCTTTTCCTTGTGAATGGCTACATGGGTTTTATGAATCTAACCCATTTCCATAATCTGAAGTAAATTAGACTAAACCCACAGAAAAATCCAACCTCCATAATAACATTAGCAGAGAGGTTCCTTCAGAATGAAATCAAGATAGGACATAAGGGACTTCTACTGTCCTTCTCTGCTATTGTAAACCTGTTTTATGGCTAAATTGAGGCCTTCTGTAAACCCAGATTAAAAACAGCACTTTTCAGATCTAAATATAACTATCTAGCATTAAGTGATTGTTATCATTACGTTTTTCCTCTTAAGTGCATTTGTGAAAACCTCTAATAAGCTGTCTTTCCATTCGAATGTGTTTTGAGGTCCACAGCTGAAAGAAGTCATGGAATTTACTATTATTATTTGAGTCAGGAAATCTACACTGCAACTGCAGTTTCATTTTAAATAACAATATTGCAGTTGTCAAATCAATACTTAGAGTTTATATGTTACTTTCCAACTTTTTAGTGCTTTCCCAGTTTGCTCTCACAGTCAATAATCTTCACGATACTCCTCTGCAGGTATCATATAGACAAAAGAGGAGGGGGCAAGAGAGGGAAGGGAAAATGACTGGTCAACAGGCTACAGCTCTTTCTCCACTTTGCACAGTAATTAGTGTGCAGCGTGCAGGCATTTACGCCAGTATCACACACTCCAACATTGCTTCTTGCAGGCTTTGCTCTGAATAATAAGGCTAGCATTTGCAGCAAACTCGGATGCTTGCTTTTTTTTCAGCCATCCTGCAAAACAGACGATTCATTATACCCATTTGCATCTTGTTGGAACTTGGAGGCGTTCTCAAGGACTCTTTCGTGCACTCCACTGCAAGAGGCTTAAAGAGCATTTCTGCCCTCAGAGAACTCACAAGCTAAAATTATATGGACTTGCAGTAGGTAAATTAAATGGATAGTAGACAGATGGATGAACTAAGAAACTAGGAAGGGCTTGCTGAACACTATTTAGATGCTCATAAGAGTAGGGGCCTAGGCCTTATTTGGGTTCCCTGATCACATTAGCATTAGGGTTATTTTCAATGAAATCAGTGTCAGTCAGGCTCCAAAGACTTTAGCATTTAAACACCATTAAGGATCTGGGCTTTGGCAAAAAGATTTTCAAAATAGCCCCACCACCATCAGTGACAAAACTTCCCACAGTTTTAGTGATGCCAATATTTCAGTTACATCCGTCTTGTGCTCTGCTGCTAAAAGTAGGAAGAGGACCTATTGTCAGCATGCTTTTTATTTTATTTTTGCCACTTTACCCTTTTCTCCTTTTTTCTTCCTGGTCCTATCCAGGTGGTCTTTCAGCATGATGCGCACTTGCCGTTCATTCTGCATGTCTCGGATGAAGGAATGCTTAAGCAAGGTCTCAGTGGATGGACGGTGCAAGTAATTTTTAACGAGGCAGCTTTCAACAAAGTTAAGAAATTTCTTTGACCTGAAAAAGTTAGAAAAACGGGGGAAAACAATAATCCTTTTCCACTTGCATGCCAGGCACTACCCCTGAGTGACCTAAAGCACCAGATTTGCAAGGTTTCCTTTTGCACTGGAACTGCATGAACCGAAGGCAAGTTTTACCCATGTGCCACCTTCGACCTCCCAGAGCTGAGGCCGGGTGATGGAGAAAACTCCACACCAGACCCATTTCGGTGGAGGCGCTCTGAATTTACATCAGTATCAACATGATCACAATCTGGCCAACACGACAACTCTTTCAAAAAGTACCCTTATCCTTCTAACATGGCAAAGATTTTCATTATACTTCAAATTTAAAAGAGAAACTAACTCTCCTTATGCCACAACGACTACCATTAACCCCCAACGTCACTAAAGTGTCCTGACAAAACACTGACCGCAGACAGCCCCATCTAAGCCTTGCCAGTAACTAAATTTCAGCCAGCCATGCCAGTCTTTAGTGACTGCATTGACTGCTGCTGTTTAGCCCGAGTTGAGAAGAACGAGGCTGCTTCCCAAGGGTAAACGAACGTGCACGAGCGGCTTACCCCAGCACCCGAAACAGTGTAGGGAAAACCTTGCGGCTCATTGTAGGATTTGACAATATCATAGTCCCTGGACAACAGAACTCAGAAATCCTCCCAAGCCCAAAGCTGCAAAACCACAGTTTACACATCTTTTTACCATTTTCTGGATTTCAGTTTTGGGGGCGGGTTCCGGGGGATGAGGAAGAGCGCTCGCATGGGGTGCATGTCACACAGGGCTGCAAGGGAAACCACAAGCCATTAAAGAGTACACGCCACCCCCACCGCATTCCTCCCCGCTTCTGATCGCTTTGACCCTGCCAGGGTAATTCCCGTGCCCAAACAGTTCCTCCCCCAGTCCTTTGCGAACATCCCCAGCTCCAAACATCAGGGCGCCTGCCACCGGCCCTCCCTGTTAGTCAATGGCATACATGCTACAGCCGAGAAATAAAGTCTTAGAGTACAAGAAATCTTTCATGACAATATGTTGTTATTGCCAATTAACGGGGATTTAATCAGAAGAAAGGCTGCACGGCAACAGTGAGTGCAACTTCCTTTGTATTTTTTATATATAAGGCTTCAGTGGGTCATGAAAAAGCTTACCTCGCTAGTATATCAAAGAATGTTTTACCTAAATACAAGCTAAACTTGGGATCAAAACACATAACTATTTTACTATGTCTGGTTTATGGTTCAGATAAATAATAAGCTAAATGTTAACCAAACTCTTAGCTCTGTAGTTCATAGCATAGGAGCAAATGGAGGAAGAAGAAAACCTGATGCAATTCAAGGAGCTGATAAGCTGTCACTGGAGCAAAACATAGTGACTTAGCATGTTTCATCTGTTCTGAATTTTGGGAGCTTGAGCACCACTGTTCGCCAATCTGCAATGGATCCTACCAATGCATTCAGATACTGGTTTCTTTCCAGCCCAATGTGCTTCTATTTGGTGTTATTGTTGCAGAAAGCTGAAGCTGCAAAGAACCTTGAAAAATGTAAATTCTGCCGTATCTCATACACCCAGACATTTTGTACGGCATAATGAACATGTCCTGTCTGTGGCTGATGTATAAGAGCAATGTCAAGGGTCAGAGGACCTCCTTCTCAAATCAGAGTTACTGAATGATAATGCATAGGAACTATAAGGAGGCTGATTTCTTAAGGCATACAGGTGTTCAGCAGTGATCCTCTTAAAAGCAATGGATTTACAGCAGTGCAGAATTAGTAAAAGTGAGAAGACTGTGGCCTGGCCCTTACTGCCTCACACTCCTGTCTTTGGCAGTATCCACCTGTTCTCTTGTTTCTCACATCTGGATTGTGAGTCTTTTTTTCTTTCATCTGTAACAGCAGGTAGTACAGTGGGACGGGGGGGCAGAAGAAGGCTGCTTTATAACTGTGTGTCCCAGGCACTCTTGCAGTACAAGGAAACAAAGCACAATGCAACAATATATAATGCATTAAATTTCCCTGACAAAACTAGTGAAAACATCGAATATAAGTGGAACAAGGAATTAGCACGGGAAGCTTTAAGGTTTCTCTCCAAGAAAACTGCCTGCAGGTTCATGTGCCTCAGGATTAAGCTTCAGCTCGGCTGAAACACAGTGTATGAAAACGTTTCTGAACTCCAGTTGGCTCCTGAGCGCTGTCAGAAACCAGGTCAGATGGGAAAACAGCCAAGAGCGTTTCTAAAGACACAGCCTACGTGCTCTCGAGCTCAGGCCAGAGCACAACCCATGCCACCCCTGGTCTCAGTGGTGACCGCATACCCCACCGCATCTTCACCGGCTGCTCACGGACCTGCTCCGTGGGCACTGGGGCAACATGATGGGTCCTTCACGGAAACAGAAAAAGGCCCTTGCATCCCGCCTGCGGCGGCCGTCTCTGCTGGAGGCACACCTGATGGAGCCGGCGCTGTGGGCGTCCCGCCAAGGCTCCCCGCGGCCACCGGCGGGCCAGGACCTCCCAACGTGCTCTGCCACCGGAGGGGAGGTTCGTTTCTCAGCCCCGCTGCAGGATGTGCACCAGCACCCCGACGGCGCCCCCACCGCCAAGGTCTCCCTCCCTGGGCAAGAGCAGCGGCAGCCCGTCTGCTGTAAAACTAGGGCAATCTGAGACCAAGGACGTGGTCATGGATCCAAGCAGGCCCATGAGCCAATACAGTACTCACCCTAAAAGCAGTGAGAAATCAAGACATGCCCAGAGTAAAAATCTAACCATTGGGCCTAACTTCCCCCACTGCCTTTTTTTTTTTCTTTTAAAAGTGACTTAAAACTAAAATCTTTCTTGTCAAATATTTTCGCTAATATGTCAATCCCTTTTGCTTATCTGAATCCACATGCAGTGATGTACAAAGTGACACTAATATAAGCTCTAGGAAAAAACTTCTTGTTTCCCTAGGAAATGAAGGCAAGGAATGAAAATATGAAGCCAAAACTTGAACGGCAGAAGAAAGCAAAGGTGCACAAATGAGAAAAAGTCACAGATTATTTGGAAAGATACAGCCAGAACTTTGTACATCTGTGTATTAGTCAAGCATGAGCTATTTTAATACTGAACGTGCTCCCGAAGCTTAGAAACGCCCCCCCTCCCCAACACCAAATCACTTACGAGGAGCTCCTTCAGCCATTTCAATAGCAGTGATTCCCAGAGACCACAGGTCACTCTGCAGGAAAAGAAACAGCGCACATTGCAACTTGCAGCATTTAAAGGGTTTTTTTGGTATTTTGGGTTTTGGGGTTTTTTTTTTTTGAAATTTTCCTAGATTTCTTCTGGATCAGGTCATTTTAGTGTGAGAGTGACATACGTTCTGCTCCCTCCCAGTCCCTACTGAGTTTTTAGGAAATGTGCTAATAGTCAGAAGCTTTCCATTTCCCATGTACCACGGAATAGCTGATTCATCATTTAAGCAGCCAAACCCAAAACGCAAACCTCTTGCCTTCAAAAAAGAAGATGCAGAATATAGCAGGCACCGTTAAAAACATGTCTCAAGTCTTTAAACTGTTGTGACAAGGCAGCAAGATAGGACCTCCCTTGCACCCCTGCTCTAGGCCAGTAAAATTCTGGTCTTAATGCTTAGTTCAGAGTAGTCATTCCTGAGTTTCTACACTGATGGAGCAGAAATTATAGTCAGGCCCAGGGTCTGACTTTTTCCTATCTACAAAGTCTCCAGTTGCATGCTTTTGGGCACGTGAAAGGAGAGCACAATCAGGCAAGTCAGATTTACGCCTCAGTATACGCTGAGCTCAGTTGCCTTAGTCTGGAGTTTCAACTTATCTGGATGCTAAGGGCCAGGCTCTGATTATGGAAGGTAAGTTGGGAACACTACTAGTGAAGGTAAAAACTTCGCAGGTTTCCACCTGATTAATCGTGTGCATTGTTTTTCTATTTCCATGTCTAAATGTAGCCAGACGAGAGAGACATGACCAAATCAACATGTGGGGTTTCTCTAAAATTGTCTTTTAAAAGGGAGGGTGATAGACAGAAGGCAAACATTCAAAAATCAGAAGCCATATACCACCATAAGAACATGATGGTGTATCATATCATGTGAGTATGATTGTATATATGACATAATGATGGCTCATATCAGACCTGGCCCTCTATCTAAATTTGACTTTACCGACAGTGCCTTCTCAGTCCAGCTGCTCTGAACTGCTTTATGCAAGCTGAAAAACAGTTTCTGTTATAGTTTGCTGAGGGATCTGAGAACAAAACTTGTAGAAATTTAATAGATTCAGGATCCTGACTTGTTATTAAATAAATGACTAAAAACGAGAAGAGAAAGTCTTCTAAAAAAACATGAAAAGAACGACTATCGCACAAGTATTCAGGGAAAATGGGAGAAACAAGCAGGCTACAGAGAATTTGGCTTGGGATTTCAAAGTGTGAGGGGCAGCCAGGTGAAAGGGAAAGCAATAGCTGTGTTTGTAAAGGTCAACCTGCATATATGTACATCTGCATATTTGTTTTTACTCATTTATTATCATTTTTATCATTTTTTCATCAGAGCTGGACCAACAAGAAGTTACAGACACCAAAGAATGGCTTCCTGCTACTCTTCTCATCACATCCAGTACAAATCTATGTAAAAAAGACCAGCTCTTGCCACCTTCTGAGTCACAGCACTGTCCACATCAGCACTTCCAAAACCCTTTGCTGATCGGTTTTAAACTACCATCTGCAGAATCTGTTCAGAAGCAGGCATAAAGACATAAATGCAAGCAGATTAACTGTGTTTATTATTCAAGGCAAGGAAACCTCAAAAAGTAGGGGTGCAAGTTCCCTAATGCTTATGTAGTCTGAAAAGAACACATTCTGAAAAGAAAATCAACTGGGGACAGAGAATGAAGACAAGAGATTCATTTCTTGAGGTTTCTGCATAAGATTTATATGGTATGAAAAATAAAATAAAATCCAAGAACATTCTTTGGTCATGACTGCCATTCACACAACGTAACTTCACACTGCCAATGCAGCACAGAAGGTCTTAACAACTGAGAATTACAGCCTCTGATTCAGTAGAAAATGGAAGTAATAACAGAAGATTTCTGAAGCCACAACTAGAATTAGAGGTGCAAAGTGGCAACAAAGATAGCATCCAAACCAAGAGAGGGCCTGGAGAGAATGGCTGCCCAGAAAGTCATTCCTGGAAAACAACCTGCATGGTGAATGTAGACAGACAACATTGCTGGGGATAGGCCAGAGGACAAAGAATAACATTTGTTAAGTCTCTCTGGAGAAGTATCAGAATATTATAATAGGTAGGAGAAGAACCAGAAAAAAAGCATTTGATAGCTGTCATTGGTATGCAGTTTGCAGAGCATGTAGGTCACCCCAGAAGAATACAGAAACTGTTTCTTTGACACCAATTAAGAGGATATCCAGCATGTGCTCATACAGGAGCAAAAACAAGCTCAGGGACTCTTTAACCAGTGCAACCGTAAGGATATAACAATAAATCTCAGTCTTTTCTGCTTGAGAGATTGGTAGTGAAGACTAGGCTGCATTAGGAAGAGCGATGCCAGCAGGTCGAGAGAGGTGATTATTCCCCCCTGCTCAGCACTGGAGAGAGCACACCGGGAGCGCTATGTCCAGGTCTGGTTTGCCCAGCACAAGAAAAACAAGGACATATTGGAGTGAGCCCAGTGAAGGGCCACAAAGATGATTAAGGGACTGGAGCTGGGAGGCTCCAGGCTGCAAGCTGGGATCGTTCAGTCTGGAGAAGAGAAGGCTGGGGGGATTTTATTGATATGTATAAATATATGATTTGGGAGTAAAGACGACAGAGTTAGACTCTTTTCAGTGGTGCCCAGGGAGAAGACAAGAGGCAATCACACAAGCTGAAACACACAAAATTCCATTTAAACATAAAAAAACCCTTCTTTACTGTGAAGGTGGTCAAACACAGGAGCAGGCTGCCCAGAGAGATTGTGGAGTCTCCATCCTTGAGATATTCAAAAGCCAACTAGACACAGCCCTGAGCAATCCGCTGTAGCTAATCCTGCTTGAGCAGGGCTTGGACTGGACGATGGTCAGCAGTGCTGGCCACCCTCAGCTGCCCTGTGCTTCTGTGAACAACCAGAAATCATTCTGGGATGAGAAACCTGTTAGTCACATGCTCATAAATGGGTGAAATGATATGAATTACTGTCAATTTACTCATGATTTATAGCTGAATACAGAGTAAAATAGCTCTATCAGAGGAAAGCAGTACCCAGCCATACTAGCTACTACACCACTTCTCAAGCGTTCTTCCCAAGTTCACCCTTTGTTTTCCATCCTGACCAGCAAACTCCTTATATCAGAATATGGCACTTTTGCACTGAAAGGAAGCTCACAGACGTGTGTTTCACATATTAACAATTCACAAAGGTAGTCATAGTGAAACTCAATTCTTAGAAAAAGAAAAACAAAAAACAACCACCCACACATTACATTACATTCTATTTGTACAGTTACAATACTATTGCGGTTTAAAAGGAGGGAAGCTTGAACTTTTCAAGTTCAGTGCTTGAAAAGGATTTCAGCAACAACCTGCATGCTTTGCTACCCTACACAGATTTGTAACACTTACTCTGTAATCATATGTAGAGTCTGGGTTCTCCTCACAAGCAATGACCTCAGGTGCCATCCAATACGGAGTTCCAATAAACGTATTTCTCCTCCCAATAGTCCTATCCAGTTGGGCACTTACGCCAAAATCCACTGAAAAGCCAAGCAGAGGTAAAGAAATGAACAGAGTTGTATCCACGTAAAGTTTGCTCAGTTACTTTCAAACTGTTTAGATACTAAACTGTTGGGCTTCAACACATATCATATTTGAGTTCCTGCAGTACATGGTGTCCAGCAGCTGAAACATAACTGCTTTTTGCTCTGCTTTGACAGAAGGATCACGGAGAAAATAAACAACATGGTAAATCTAGCAGTCAGGTTACAACTGACATGAACTGTTCTACAAAGATATTACAGAATAAGTTATGCTTAGTCTAAATGCTACATTGAAGAGGACTCAAGATCTTCATCTACTATCTGAAAGGAAAAACAATACTTATGAACATGAGAAATTAGATGTGTCTAACAAGGCCATTTGTTAAAGTTGGAAAGAATTCTCATATCACTGGCACTTGGTTTTGAACTGCTTTGAAGAACTGCTTCCTCGCATTTGTATGTTGAAGCCCTATCTTAGAACAGGCTAGATATTATACTAGTTTATTCAGCTCTTAGATTCATCATAACCAGAGAGTTCTGTGGTGCTCTTTGTGCTGAATGGACATTACTTTCTCATCAGGAGTGTACAGCAAAATGGTTTTCTTCAGATATGAAGAGGGCCCACACAACCAATAATTATGTGATATTATTATTCTTTGAACAAAATTCTAGAATACACTAGTTGGTTCCACTGGGGACAGCGTGAGTGCTATTCACAGAGAAGACAAAACAACAGGGGAAGGAAAAGACAGGAAGGAAATCAGCCCTATTGTTACCATCAAGGAGCCAATTTTCTCACCTATGGTTCCTCAGTGCAGATCATCTACATAAAATGATAATTTGTACTACCATAATTTAATGTGCCTGTTTATCAAATCTTCTCTAATAATAAGGTGGACCTGACCTTTGGAATCATTATGCCTTCTGTACTTCCAAAGGGAAACGTGAAAGTAATTTATAAATAACACGCTGACGTGGAATGCAACTGGACTGAGGACTTCCAGGCTTTCAAACTTCTTTACTTTAAGAGGCATTTGAGCTAGATCTCCCTGGAAACACTTTTTTTTTTTCTTTTACTGTTGTAATTAGTAAATCTGACTCATCTTTACCCACCTAAACTCAGAGTTAGAAAGGTTTAGTTCTTTTCTCAAACATGTGAAGAGCAGTGGCACTAGTAACTAAACCAGATGGTAAACGCACACACACACGCGCGCACACACACACAAAACCCAACAACTTGCCAGTTTCAAGAGACAACTAGTGAAAGCTGGTACATACAAGGAGGTGACAGGCAGAATCCTGCCTCCATTGAACTCAACAGCAAAACTCCCTTTGACGTCAGTGAAGTCAGGATTTCACCATAAGGTTAAACCATAATAAGATTTAAAGTACTATTTTGCTTTCCTCCAGCCTAGTGTCTTACCCTACATCCATAGGAAATGTTTATTATTTTTGTTCTCAAACTCTACAGTGATTTCTTTCAGTTAAAGAAAAGAGAGGGGGGATAAGGAGCATTCAAAATGAGAGGTGTTCTCCTTGAGACTGCTCCTTTTAAATTACTGCCAGCCACTCTTTGTGATGTCTTCCTGAAACATAAGACAGACGTACACTGCAAGGGAGATACGTACTCGATTTTGGTCTTAGAAAGTTAGAAGTTGTCAACATCGACATGTCACAGATAGAAAAGGAAATGAGTAAACTCTCAAACGTTCTTGGGAGATGACTATTAGTAACTGCTACTTTTCAGTGATAGCCCCTGCACATGAGTAGTTTCACATCAGAGCCTTAACATCTATTGTCAGATTTACGAAAATCTCTAAAACCACTTCCTATGCTAAATGGATTAGCAGAATTTATTCACCAAACATGTTTTTTTCTAAAGTCATCTTGAGTGAAAGGGCAAGAACAACTTTGTATGCTGGGAGTTGGCTGTGAAGGCCTGGTAGTGCTGTGACCCATTAGACAGCTTCTGTGTTTGACTTCCCAGAAGCAGCTGTATTCCCGGCATGCTGTGAGTGACAACCTTGCAGAACATGTCATGTCTTTTCAGCTCTTTCTACAGAGAGCCACCTCATAACCACAAACCATTAACACTGCTTGACATAGCTACTGCCTTGGGTTACTGAAGGTTCTTTCCAAGATAAGATGGAAATTTTAAAATTTTAATGCACAGGATTCTAACACACATTTAAGGAAACTTACCCAGCTTTACTTCTGCATTTTCAGTGAGTAGAACATTCTGTCCTTTAATATCTCGATGGATGACATGGTGAGCATGAAGATGTGCTAAGCCCTGAAAGAAAACCAGGCTTTCCTTATTCTTTCTTCCTATCATTATCATGAGCTCAGCATTGTTGCCATTTTACATTTTTACCCTTCTCAAACTTCATTCATCGGGAAAATTCTTTAGATGTGATTAATAACATGATCACCCCAGTTTTGGCAAGGAGAGGGGACAGCAACCACAGGCCTGATCCTCTTCTCTTTCATCCCCAGGCCTGACAGTAGTGGAGCATCTCTGAAGTCAAGTGTGAAGAGAATGAGATTCCAATAATTTATACCTCGGTTTCAGAATCAAAGGATGCCTCCTTATACTATGTGTTAAAAGCAAACAAAAGAGGGAAAGAACAACGCAGAATGCTTTGTATGAAGTATAGAGTTAGCAGGTGGCTGGCCACAGCCAAATTCTGCATTTGGCAAAACTCTAATTGTATTCAATGGTAAATGAACAATACACAGTCCAAAATACCATGACAGAACCTGGTTTTGAATGTAGCAAATATTACCTTCATTCAACTAATATTTGCAATGTTCTGGCACCTCCTTCCTTCCAAAATTATCCATGGTTAAACTATCACAGATATAATGGAACACACTAAAAGAATACATTATAATTAGCCAGGGGATGCTTTGCTCAGAATGTTTATCCTCTGTAATACTAATGACTTCAAACAGAGCTTCAACCCAAATCCTAAATTTTCCAGAAGGAAACATTTTCAATCCACATGCAATCAAGTCATTCTCTGTTTTCAAACAAAGATGATTAAATCCAGTCTCTTTTCGTTATAAAAACATGCTGTTACTGTTTTCAGTTGCAAGGGCATAAACAAGCTTTTAACATCAATATAGTTTTAATAGAGGTGTTATAGCCACACAAATAAAAGGATGGCAACCTAACCAGCCCATTAAGAATTTCTGACAGGAGAGCTCTCCCCACGATCTCCAGCTATATTTATTACAATCTGCAATCCAATGCCAAATCCAGGTGAGATGGCTGATGTTCTCTATTGAGCACGCTTCTCATCTCCACTGTTCCAGAAGCAGAGAATTTCAAGCATTACTTTGGCATAAGTCATTTAAACTGCGGCTCCCAGAATACACGCTTATTTTACCATTATTTAAAAAAAGAAGTAAAACTGCATTACAAGGAAGATAGATCAGTGGCTGTGTAATGGGTTTTGAAATTAGGACGACAGGTTCCAACATTTTTTTTTCCAGGCTAGTTCACTAGACTACACTTTCTTCCGAGCTTCAATTATATCATGAGCTTTGCTTTCACAGAAGATGCTTAGGAATCTGTACTTTCCAGGAACAAAAAAACCCACAAAGCCTGCATAGAATGAAATACAGTCCCAAGATTTATCTTGGGGAATATTGCTGCAGCAGGGCCACCTTTAAGATTCTGGAATGCTGCTTAGTCAACATTGCTTCTAATAGTGCAGAATACAGGCCCTGAATGCATGCAGATCAATGAATTATGATGAGAAAGATCTTACACAGCATGTATAGCTGGAGCAAAGAGCACTAAGATCTGATGATGTGGAGGGCAGACTTAGTGAACATGGAAAATTTATTCACTAGACTTCTAGAAGAGTGGCTATCTGCCGCAGGAAACCATAACCTATGTGCTCTTCATACAGGACATGGGATTAACTATAACAATATGGGATGTCAAGCAGCCATCATGCTGGCTGACGAACCTTTGGGCCCTTCTGAACTCGAGGGCCACAGTCCACAAGCCCCATGCTTCAAAGCCTTAAAATGATACTGCTCATTGGTGTCATGTGTTAGTGACCAAAGGCTGGGAAACGTCTTTTGTGCGGCAAATGAGCAACAAAGCTCTGCTGGTATGACTCACCCTGAGAACCTCTCTGCAGATGTATGCAATCCAGTCTTCCTTGAAACAGTTACCTTTCGTCTTCTTTACCAAATCAGTCACAGAGCCAGCACCACAATACTCCATCACCAACTGCAGGGAGACAAATGCAACACCTTTGTCACAGTACGGACAGCGCACTGGTAGAGACACCATGGACATCACCTGTCCCCCCACGATCAAGGTGTGGCAAACCACATGCCACCCTTCCGGATGGAAAGCAAAGGAAAATCTCTTGTTTCCTGAATGACTCACATTGCTGAATACATAAAAAACCTCAGTGGTGCTCCTCTGCTTTTATAGGTTGTGGGCACTTCTTTTCTTTCTAGAAACTACAAAAATCAGGAAAACAGGAATTAACAGCATTGAAAAATGTGGGAATTTTTTCAAAATTTCAAACTTCTCATTTTGCTGCAAATCTCCAAAAATATTGCAGCCAAAAAAACTCGAAAGGTCATTCTTCCTTCTTTGTTTCATTGCCTGTTTCTCTGCTAGCTTTTTTTTTTTATTATTTTCCAACTGGGAAAAGGGGGAGGAGCAGACAAAAAAAGGTTGGGGGGGAGGATAAGCTCTCCTTCATGTTCATTAAAGAAAAAAAAAAAAAGAAGCATATACTTAGGGAAAAAGAGTTCTTACTAGAAGTCAGAGTGACAAAACAAGCATCATCACAAACTTATGCCCATCCTCAAAGGAAATCATAGAAGATGGAAGATGTGTGGGGAGGAGGGTTTTTACCCTTTTATAAGATATTCCTCAGAACAGTGCCTCAGAGTTTCACTGAGGCAAGATCCAGGCCAGGTATACTGAAGCTCTACAGAAAGGAGCTGGAAACCTGATGAACATGAATGGCAGTAGACACTTACCCAGAGCTGATCATCTTGGCCTGCTGGGCTTTTCTTAACAAATGCGCCATAATATGTAGCAATATTACGGTGATGAGAATATTTTTTTAACATATTTATCTCCAACTTGATTTCTTCTTCTTCATTCTGTAGCAAAAGAGAGCAGAATGCTTTAAAGGAGACGAGATCTCTGAGAGCCAGGTCTACCCAGAGTAGCTGGGCAATCTCTGTCTTTGGAGGTTTTCAAGACCCAGCTGCATCTTGAAAGCCCTGAGCAACCTGGTCAGATCCCACAGCTGACCCTGCTTGAGCAAGGGGTTGGACTAGAGACCTCCTGAGGCCCCGTCCGGCCTGAATTATTCTGTGATTCTAAGATAGCAAGGGGCAGAGTCTGAAATGGGGGACTGAATTACCCTGGTCCTTCGGCCTTAAAGAATGGGTTGCTAAGGTTTGACCTAAAGAATCAAAAATGTTCCGATGTGGTTATAACAAACTCATATCCTTCCTTCCCGGGGCCTAGACAGGACCTACAACTCCCTCACTTACGGTTTCTGTATGCAGTAATTTAGCCATGGAGAAATAAACCAGATTTAAACACAAATAAAATATTCCTAACACTCCATTACTGAAATATTTGGGAAAGCACTTAGCACACACATCAGCCAATTTATCTTCCCAGTTCCGTGGAGGGTACTGCTCAGGAAAACCAAAGCGAAGAAAGAAGCGACTCACCACAAATCAGCCTCCTGAGCTAGAGCAAGGTTAGGAGCTGCTCTTTCCTTCTAGTTATGAGACCACCAGACCACACAGTATTTTTTGCCCTCCTCAAATTATGCTCTCATTTAAGTCACTGGCATGCTGAGGCTAACACACATCACCCTAAACATCTTGTTCCAGAAACTCTTCTTTTTGCTAGCTGTTTTTTCCATTGTTTTTGTTTTAGCCTCCTTAGAGCAGACATTCTCTTTTGCCCAGTGCAGCACCATGTGCAATGAGACAACACACCGCCAGAGCTGTGGGGTGCTAATGGAAATACAAGTTATAATAATTATATTACAGGGAACTGCTCCTTCTCAGAGGAGAGAACTCCCTGATCTAAAGAGGTTCTCTCAGAGTTAGCCTTTTTGTGATATTGCCAAGAGAAATGGCACACAATACTCAGTTAAATGCATGTGGATTTTGCTGTCTCATTTGCTGTCCATGCATTGTGCTGCAAGGTATCTGTGTATAAGTTAAAAGGACTAAGACAAAATTGACAATCAGCTTCCCTCGCTTCAGAACATCCCAGCCAGCACTTACTAGCTGAAGGGGAAAAAAAAGAAGATCAGTAAGAAGGCAACAAGAATAGCCCAGGTCCACAGGACATTCTTCTGCACTTTTCCACAATTTTCCAGCAGCTTTGCCATGAAAGCATTCCTTTAACCATCACAATGGACTGCTCACAAAACCAGCAGCTTTGTCCTTTCTACCTGGATTAAAACATTAAAGCTGGACAGGCTGAAGCCAAATTCCCTCCAATGCTAATACACACGATACTTCTTATTAAACCCCATCAGAAAAAAAGCAATCCCAGCAGACCAGAAGGGGCCAAAAACTTCCCCAGTAATATCACTCCACAGGAGAAACATTGCCAGGCCAAAGCCTAATTGTCTTAAGCTTTAGGAAATGGGAAATGTAAAATAACTCCACTTGAAGCCAGATCAGCTATTTCAGATTTTAGAACAGCCCCTCTGTTGAACACAGGCTCTCAAGCTGCATACATTATATCAGATACTTTATTTGTCTTATGTTTGCAATTAAGGAGAAAGGAGGACCCTTAATCCTGGACTTGATTGGGCCCTGGATGCTGAATGACTTAATTAGAGAGGGTAAGGAGGAGACTGGTATAGCATCTGGAGTCCCCAAGAGAAATCAGACCTGACTCCCAGACAGCATGCAGGAAATCACCCATGAACAAGGTCATATTTCTCTCTGCACATGGCCAGGACAGGATCAAAGGGAGCTGAGAGCTTGTGCCGATGCTTTCTGAGAGGGGAAAGGGCTCTCCTCCCTTTGGGACTCCAGACAGGACCAACACAAGGGTGGAAATGGGCAGATGAGGAGAGGAGGCAGAGAATAAGAACATAATCATTGCCCCCGGTCTGACCTGTTGCTGATATGGGTTTCTGGTAATGGATCTTCAGGGAGGAAGGGCAGAAAAACGGACAGAGATAGAGGATTCCTTCCCCTGCCTTACCTCCCTGCTCCTGCATCTTGTCCACTCCTCCTACTAGGGCTACAAAATCTGCTGAGTAACAATATTAATCTTTGGTAAAAGCCTTCTCCAAATTACTTAAGACCTCTTCGGATCTTAAGGTGGTTTTTTTGTTTTTTTTTAAACTCCATCTATCAGCATGAACTTGCTCACTGGCTGTGCCAGACTTAAAAGCTTGCCTACTACGTCTCTCGACACCAGCATACAGAGCTTTCACAAAGTTCCTCTTAGGGAGCTGGAAGACCTCAACCACTTCCTCAGAGTTGTTGCTTCGTTCTCAGCAATTCTTCCTCTGCCCCGTTCACCGGATGGATTTTGGATTGACACTGGCATGGATCTTATCTGAGTATTTTCTATTCCTCTGCAATCCTGCTTTGGTGCTTTTAAGACAACAAAGATATGCCTGTGTCTGTCTGTGGAGACAGCTGGAATACCAGGTAGGCGCATCTGCAACTACTGGCAAAAGCAAACAGTTAAGTCGTGTGTGCTCCTTTCCCATAACCAGCAAGAGAAACTCTGCTCTATCTCACATCCTTGTTTATTTATCCAGAAGGTTGGAACCTGCACAAACACAAACTGCTCTGTCCTCCCAGTGCTCGAGTGAGTTTGGGAAAGACTACTCCATTTCAGATGGAGAAACCAAGGCAGAAGCACGATTTGGAGTGATTCTGTCCCACCTCCATGTCTGAGGCTGAGCCAGGAATTAAACCTGGCCTTGCCGAGGCTCAGCCCTACACGCCCTGTGAGCATGGGGATGGGAGACAAAAGCATCCTCAACTTTTCAATATATGGACGTGCTCAGGACTTCCATTTTTCACCACCCTTGTCTTAGTGTTACCATCAGCCACATTTCCCAAGGGTCTTGAAACCTGCTCTTAAATCACGTTGCCTAAGAGAGGAAACAAGCTCACAGATGTGCAGGTGCAAAAAGCTGTTTTCCTGCACAAACCAATGTGTTTCTGGGCACAGATGGCTGCATGTGCAAAGATGACAGGTTCATGATCAAAGGCTATTTTTGAAGATGTGGGCCTATCTGCTGACATTAGGAAGCAAAGAACTAGAGGGCACACGCCTCTGACCTCAAACGGAAACCAGATCAGCAGCCGATAAACACTCCACCAGGAGACCCCTTAGTAAGGGGGCAGCACTAATGACAAGTTTCTCATTTAAATGTTATTGTGATATCTGAAAAGACTGAAAGAAGATGACAGGGAACGGCCTACTGCAGAAGAGCTCCTTGATCACCTGCCATAGATCACATGCACCGACAGCCTAAAAGAAAAGCAGCAAAAATTCAACCTCTTTGCAAGCCCTTTGCTTGCTTGGCACCATCAGATAACAGGAAGCAGAGCCTGCGTGGAGAGGCTCATGCGCACACATTGCCCTCAGCTCCACTTCACCGATTTCAAAGGGCTCCCGCCGCCCCCCCCGTAACACGCCGCTGCAGCACTTCCTGACAGATGTCCAGAGGATCCCACAGTGACCACAGTATCCTGCTGCTGCTCTAAAGAAAGCAGCCCAGGGCTGCAGCTCATGACAGCCAAGGGCAGATTTACTCAGCTCTTGGTGTGCCTCAGATCTCAGAGCTGAATAATCACAGCTGGAGCTGGGCAGGGATTTTCTGATGAAATGATTTCTTGCTGGAAAAAAATGTAGATTGGGTGAAACAGAATCTTTTGGCAGAAACATACCAGTTTTGATGAAACATTAGCTGAAATTCTTCTTAGGCCGGGTTTTCTGGTGGAAACAGGATGCTAGGGGGAGAGAAATCCACTGCAGAATATCCAAGAGGCAAGGAAGCACCTCACGTCCCTGGGATGATGATGAGATATCCTGGTTCAAACCCTTTCTCCCCAAGTCAGACAATACTGACCCTGCTACTGAGCAGCCTCCCAGGTGAGTGACCAAACCACAGACCACCTGCACTGACACAGGGCTCTGTCAAACCTGCCCACTGGAATTGCCCCACTTTGAATAAGAATTTTACTGGAAGCTTGAATTGGAGGAGTCATCTTAGTGGGGATCCAAATCACAAGGTCATTCTAGGCTGAGTGTCCTTCAGCTCTTCTCCACTTCTTCTGGACAGCGGTGAAGGAAAAAAGATTGCATTTGTCTTTTTTTAAATCTTCCCGTCTTCTACCACATGAAATTTTCACTCCCTACAAAAATTATTCCCTGTGCAGCACTAATCAAATCCCATAACCACCCAAAGATGCAAATGACCACAGCAGCTAAGAGCCTCCCATCTCACTCAAGCAGGTTTACTATGACAGTTTCCATTTTGCACAGGTCAAGCTCCTTGTGAGATGCTGCTCTCAGGTGCCATTTATATGCAGGACATTGCAGACGAGGATTTCAATATTTTAAAGACCTTATTTAATGCCTCAAGCCAGTTTTTCAGGCCCAAAGGAACAGAAAATAACTTAAATCTGAGCGGACTAACAATGCAAGAGAAATACCAAATCCTTGGTAGGCACTGAATTTATCACACTGAATTTCTGGAGATTTCTGCTTTACAGTTAGGACTCACTATTATTGTAAGAGGCTTTAGTACCTAAAGGCAGTGAAGCAGAGAAAGACTACTCCTATTTTACAGACGGGGAACTGAGGTTCAGAGATGCCCTGGACATGCACTGCATTCATTAGCTTCAGCCTTACCCAGCTGCATCCATGCTCCTACCTACTGCAGCTGCAGAGCAGAAATGCACTGGCTTCAGCCAGCCTGCAAAACATCCCCATGTACTCTGCGCTACAGCAAGTCAGGAGCACGCGCCCAGCCGGCCAGCCAGGCTCAGGAAGCCAGCGGTAACCCCGTTTCCCGCAGCTGCGCAGCCTGCCCCATGTGCCCCGACCACCCTGGGAATTTGCACCGAGGTGTCCGAAGCGGTTTGGGACCGCAGCTGCCTGCCCCACCCTGCCGCCGCGCACGCAGCGTTCGCAGCCCGCTGCGCTAAACTGAAAGCGGCCGTGGTTTACGGTAACAGGCGGCACTGCGAGATGCTGTGGCTGAGGAGAGGACATCCCCGCCCTGCTGGCGCTGGTCCCGGGGCAGAGCACACGGCTGCAGGAGGGGCTGACGGCTGCCCCGGCACCCGCTGCAGCCACCCCTGCACGAGTCTCGCAGCCTCTCGCGGAGGCACCGCCGAGGCCCGGAGGAAACCTGTGCTGAAGCAGAGGACTGGATCCAGGTCTCGCAGGCCTGTGCCCTGACTGCGGGAACACAGCCAACCCAGCACTGCGAAAGCAGAAGTAGCAGCAGAAATCCCAGCACTCACCCAGCACCAAGGCCAGAAAGCAGAAACGCTCAAGTCCAACTGAGCCGGACTTGTTTAGGGCTTGGTGAGGGGGAGAGCACCAGGGAAAACCCCTCCAGGTGGCTGCACCAACATGCTCACCGCCGAACTCTTCAACCTTCACAACTGCTTTCGTATTAGGTGACTCAACACGAAAACAGCACGCTCTGTTATCATTGCTGATCTGCCCCTCAAGCGATGGGACAGATTCCCCAGTATGATGCTGCCTCTCTAGCCTGGAAAGAAGCAGCAGATCAAGCCTAACCAGTTCACTATGTGAGCTTACAGCCACTTTTTGTTCCTAAAACCATGCAAATCTGTCAATGTGAATTCCTGAATCTGGACCACCAGGTTATCTTCAATTTAAATTTTGCTTCCAAGCAAGCATTGCTGGATGCTGCATCTTGTTGCTTACATGCAAAGTAGGCTGTGTTATGCATAGCAAAGGGAAGGAAATCTTTCCAAGTTTCCCTTCCTGCAGTTTTTGCTTCAATTGTTTCATCAAGGAAGGGACTGTCACTCATGTTAATCGTACGGCCCCTAAGTGACATCTCTGGCCAACCCTCAAGCACTGCTGACTGACCCAGCAATCTATACAAAAGCTCTGGATCAGTTCGGAGTCCCTGACAGGATCTGTCCTTTCAACTCCTTTGTTAAGGCACGGAGCTGCTCTGAGCTCAGGAATCTGTCTGCAACTCAAAACCGACCCCTTCTCCCTCCTGCAAAAGCATCAACCCTGTGTTTAGTGACTGCCACTTCTGCAAACCAAAGCACTTGATGAGATACAGAGTTAAAGCACAATCCCATCAATCTAATGCAGTATTCATTAAAAAACAAAAAAACAAACAACCCCCCCACACACCTCCCTGTGTGCATAGGGCAAGCCTGTGGCAATTTGACTACACAGCCACATTCCCCAAGGGCAGCCAAGCCACCCCTCCGAGGTGCCTTGTGAAAGCCTCCCGGGAGCACCGCGGTTCAGAGGAGCGACGTGCGATTCGGACCACTCCTCTTTCAGGGCTGCCTTCCTATACCGCCAGTGCAGAAGGTTGACCTGGACCTGGTCTGCAAGGTAAGGCCCAAGCAGACGCTAATTTGTTTCTCTGTCTTCTGAGACAATCAAAGGACGTACGAAAATGCAGGCAGAGCCTGCTTGTGCTTGCCCAAAATACCCCCACAGACATACCCCCAGCAGACACTGGACTTGGCCCAGAGCACCTGTTCCTTATTTGAGGCTACGGCCCTTCCACAGTACACCACAAGGACTCTAACTTCATCTCAGAGTTTTATACTCCTGCCCAGCGCACATCCATGCTGCCAGAGGGGCAGAACAGGGACTTGGTCTTAAGTGAGAGTAGGTGCACCCTGCAAATGTCCAATAAACTTGAGCAGAGGAAGCCGGGAGCCTCCGCCACCTCGCTGGAGCTCAGGCTAATATGGTCTTATGGAGGCAAGCTGCTTCGCTGCTGGCTGTGCTCTTAAAAGGAGGAACAAAAATCAATACTTAGCAACTTTTTTGACATCATGTTCTAACACTGACACCACTTTATAAATGTGAGCAGGGACAGGGCCAATTAAAGTGTCTCCTTCTCTCACCTGTCAAAAAACAACAAAAAAGCGCTACATTTGCATTTCTAACACGTTCCTGCTTGCTAGCTGTCAGGGTAACGGCACTGAGGAACGGCTGGCATGCAAGGGGAGAGGATGCGATGACACACGGCAGGGGCAGCACAGAACTACAGGAAACCTTTCACTTGCTATCTCTGGAAACAGATAATCAATCAGTCAGTTATGATCAAAACCAAAGAATCTATTTGTATTAACACCTCTCGATACTTTAAAAAACAAGAACCAATTCTCAGCAACCATAATTTATACCACCAGATCATCTTTCACAACTATCTACAGTCTCATGATCTATCTCACCTTGACCCCAGCTTTTCTTGTCTGTTTGTTTTGTACTTACCTCAGTAACATTCATCACTTTGATTGCTGCTAGCTGCCCAGTCTTAACATGGCGACCCTGTTAAAATAACAAAATACTGTAGGTAAAACAAGGATGCACACTGTATAAATAGTAGCATATTACACATTTTAAAGTTAGATTTGAGTACTGGCTTTCAATGACATATCAGTAACTATCTTGTGACACAGAATTACTAAGGTGAAGTTTGCTAATGTGTAATCAGGCCCATGGCCTTACCATGTTCTGAGGTTAAGTGAGTTGCCTTTCCAGGGCTGAATTTCCCCTTTAGCACAAACAAAGCAGAAATGTCAGAAGACCTCTGTTCTCAGAGCACAAGATGGAAGGAGTTTATGGGTCTCCATCCAACTCCCATTCAACAGGTGCTGCCACCCCACAAACCTCCTCTTCTGGGAAATCTCAGCACAGACCCAGGAGGACCAAGCCAGAATGACCTCCTTGTCCTGCGATCCAGTGCTGCAATGTGCTGGGGAAACACAGCGTCCTGAAGCTGGCACTGTCCCCACCTCCCCACCCACCACACTTGGGCCAGTCTCAGGGTAAAGAGAAAGTTCTGGGCTTCAGGACTTCAGTTTGACAACTTCTATGTGGCCACCAAGAAACTAAAGCTGTACATAATTTTTTTCAAGGCTTTCTAGTGTGAAGTGCTAAGTTTTTCATACTCCCACTGCAGCTGAGTTAACTATGGCTCAGCTACCTCCTGAAAAGCATGTAGAGGCTTTGTACTTGAAATGTAGTCCTCTACGACGGTGGGAAGGAACTCGCTTAGGGCTGTGACCGTGTGTATGCCGACACACGTACCCGCACCTCACTCATGAAATGCCCACAGCCCATGATCATTGTTAAGCAACTGATAACTGGTAATTTTAGAGTAGATAAGTCGCTAGGTTTTGAAGACAAAGTCAGCAAAAGGGAGGAAATAGGGAACAAAACTGTTGAAGGAGCAAACATGATATTGAGACTGACCAAATGTGGTTCATAAGCACGTAAATTAGAAACCAAGACGCAACCAGAAATCTTGCCGTAAATTGCACAATTTCTCAGGGTGGTTAGATCAAGTTGCTCAATAGATGCAAAGTACAAGAGTCCTTTCATAATAACCAACACTAATCTCGTAGCGCAGGATGGTATTGAGAGAGCTGTGTGAACAGTGGATTGGCTACGCATCCTAACTCCTCCCCTCCATCACTCCCTTATGATCCAAATGTTCAAAATGGGTTTGAAGCTTTGAGACTGCAATTTTATTCCTGAAATAACTGCCTGAAAAGCTGTACATCGAAATAACTAACTGCCATCAGTTAAGTAAGACAGAAGAAATCAGGAAAGCAAATATGAAATGCTGCAGTTCACAGACAAAATGATTTGCAGGTGCAATTTACACCTGCAAAATTAAAAGCTGGGTTGATGTCATTTTAAAACGCAGGTCCTATCTGTTCAAAATTGCATACGAGTGTTATTTGTAGGACTAAGCAATTTTGCATCAAAGAAAAATGATTCCTCGTTCTCAGGCAATATGTCACAGTCATGTTTTCTTTTACAGAAAACTAAATCCTGCTGAGTTTTTATATATTGTGTAGCAATATACATTGCTACAAGCATCCTCTTTCTGTGGAAGCACTCCCGGGATTGCAAAGCTCTTTCTCATCAATGAGAACGATAGGATTTATATATTTTCACAGACCTCAAGAGGAAGATAAACGAGGCACACCCTCCCGGAGCCATGGCACACACCCCAGCACGCCTGACTGCAGATCGCACCGTGATGAGCGCGAGCCCCGGCAGATGCCCGCGCTTGGTCAGCGTCCATGGCGGCTGACGTCAAGCCCGGTGAGCGAGCTTCCTCTGCTCAGCCGCTGCGCCTTTGGCGGAGGCCATTGTTTGCAAATGCTTCCAGGCATTGAATGTCTTGGCAATGCAGCGAGAAAGGGCCTTCCACAAAATACAGTGCTGCTAGACACACCGGCACCCTGATTTAACTCCAAAGTTTGCCTGGAATTAAACAGGCTGATAACACCACGGCTCTGGCCACTACGCACCGCAGAAAACCAACCCGTCTAGCTGACAAGCCTCGCCTGGGTTGCTGCGTATTCTGCCAAGAATAATGTCAAGAAGCAACACTGATTTTCATAATTACAATAAAGCAAGGAGATATGTTTCTCTTCTTTACTAAAAAAAAAAAAAAAAAAAAAGTAGGCTAACATTGCACAGGCTATTGGAAATTCATCAGAATAAGGAAGGGGGAAAGGCTTGTCATTCAATTTTGATTTCAAACCATGAGACCT
Organism: Apteryx mantelli; assembly: GCF_036417845.1. Taxonomy (NCBI): domain Eukaryota; kingdom Metazoa; phylum Chordata; class Aves; order Apterygiformes; family Apterygidae; genus Apteryx; species Apteryx mantelli. The sequence goes on from NC_089990.1 coordinate 17,467,661, forward strand.
GGTCAACCCTCCTCTGTAGAGCAGACATCTTTTCTCTTGAAGACGCAATCATCTCCACTGCATGCAAACCTGCTGTTCTCACATACTTTTGCCACTGTAGACGAGAAATGCCAAATCTTGGGAAAATGATTTGGAAAATTAGCATTTGTGGGAAAGAAATTAGCATTTCTTTTTTTTTTGTGGGTCATGCTTCACCTCGGCACAACATATGTGCTCCCACTAACAGACTGCACGACTCCCTCCTGCGCCTGCATTTCTAAAAGCTCCCGTGTCTGCAAGGGGGCTGGCTGCTGGCCGAGACGAGCTCCGTCTGTGCAGAGAGGGCAGGACCATTCCCCGTCCTTGTCTCAGCGTCAGCTCTTCCTCACATGCAGCAAAGTTATTGCTAGCCTCAGGGAAACACATTGGCCTGTATCCAATCATCCCTCTGCACAGGCTCACCTGCAGTAAACGCTCTCTGACTGGGTAAAGCTGCCTTTTCATGGAGGTAAATTACATTACCTCCCTGTACTTCTCACCCTCACGCTTTTTGCTCCTTTATCCTGCAGTAAAATAGAGGCTCAATGCACATGAGACTCCAAACCCTTCTCAAGAGGGGGAAAGGAGAAGAACAGAGAGTAAAGGAGCAGCAAAAACTCATTCCTGTTAGTTCACTTCGATTTTCAAATCACAAGTTATTTTCAACAACTATTATCACAGCTTTGGAAAAGGGGTTTCCACGTTTCTTGGCTGTGTCAAGCTTCAGAATCTCCCTTTTTCCCCCACAGAAGTTTGTGCAGGAAAATGCAGAAGGCAGCAAGTTAACTTCATGAAAAGATTAACATATAGATATGTTTGCATCTACATTTCATCATTTATCTGAAAGGGATGGATTCTGAGACCAGAAAAAAAAGAAAGAAAAGAAAAAAACAGAATACCTTGGAAAGTATAGCTAAGTATATATAACATTTTAATCACCAGATACTAATTTTAACACCACTTTGGCAAAATGTGATTTATGGATTTCAATTATACCTGTACCTTTTCCTAAAATAAAGGATTCATAGTTCCAGTTGTAAGGTCCTTACCTTGGACAGAGAGATGGAGCTTCTCAGAAGTCTCTGCCCTTGCTAATGTAGGTAACAAACACAACACGGCAGAATTACATAGCACAAACCATCATTTCCACTTACCTCTGAGATCATCCCAATATACACACACACAAAATAACCCCAAACTTCCTTTAAATAATGCCAAAGGAAAAGGTAGCAAGAAATATGGTAATAGGCACTGGAGACAAAATAATCAAAGCACCAGGAGACTTCCTATATTTTATTCAAGAGAGCCTTCTCCTCCTCGGACCCTTAGTGTCTATTTGGTTATGAAAAAGGAGCAGAAACGATGTCTAATGTCTCAAACAACAACAGTCCCCACGGGGTATTTTCCCATAAGCAGTGGCTGCGCACGGCAAGGGGAGCGTGCTACTGCAAGAGTGCATGCTACGAGGGCTCGCGCCTGCCTGGGCGGACATGTGTCCACATAAGGAAGCCCCTTTCATGCCTGTGCAGCTTAACTGAGCAGCGTAACAAATTGCATGTTACAGTTGCTTTAATGCACAGACTATGACTGTTCTGGCAGTCAGAATTAAAATCGCAGGTTTCTGTCCTTTATACTGGTTTTTCAAACTGTTTCAAGTTTGTTTTCCTTGATATCTTTAAAAGCAGTAAACATCCTGAGCCGAGCCCTGGAGTTCTTGCTAATGCAGGGAGACCAGTGCCGAAGTAAGGAAAGGTTTCAGGGCCTGACCCCTTATTTTTTCATTTATCAATAAATCTCAGAGGTTAGGCAGAGTTCGTGGGAACCCACAACATTGCTACTTCTGCTGCAGCCACAAGGTTGAGCATGTTTGAATTGTTTTTAGAGAGGTGGTATTCCTGGCTTTTTGTTTAAAGCTTCTAGGAGCCACTGCCTGACTGTTTTAACTGTTTCCTGACTGAATGAGATCAATAGATGCACTTACTTCCAGAGAAAAGATAACCTATAAAAGTTCACCCTTTTTGATTTAATCCAGAGGTGTATTCCAAGGGAAGGAAGCACAAGAGGCATTGCACTACCAGCCCTCCGTGGGAGCTCATCCTCTCCAGATCACTAAAGGGAATCAAGCTGCTGCAATTTAAGATCCAGTGTGCATTGCCTCAGAAATTGGGCTGAGTGGAGTGGTCTGTGGGACCCTGTTTCGCTAATAAAAGGTTTCATCTTTCACCCAAATGTTCAGTTTGAGAGCACATTGCAACTCTCAAGAATGCAGCCAAAACATTCAACAGTTCCATCTGCAAATCATGCATATTCCTGCCCAAGAATACAGCATTAAGCACTATCAAGCTCATACAAAGCTTAGACTTGAAGAATTCTGAAGCTCAATGACTTTCTAAGGTTGAAGTTCCTGCCTACATTGTGGTGAGGTATCCAAGCTGGAAGAAATTCCCCCATTAGCTTTGAGTCCAGCTAAATTCCTTCTCTCCCCCTCAAAATATCCCCACATGAAGTCTGTTGCAATTGCCAGTTAGTCACTACAGTAACACTCTGCAAACTTGGAGTCAGCTATATGCATTTTTCAAATCTGCACGCTGCTCATCATGGCCACATTTGCAGGAGATGTTTCATGCCAGAGCTCTGGCTCTGATGAGCTCCAACTGCATTATCTCAGCAGGGAGACATACACATGGAATGGGACGGATCATTTGATGTTATTTCTACTACATATGCATTTGCTTTCTTAATTCAATTAGATAAGGGCAACATTTATCTACATCCTCTGCAGAGAGTCAAGACACGTATTATTCTATGTAGATCAAAAAAGAGTACTAGCATTAGTTGTCAAGCTATTAGCTGATAAAAGGGCTTTACAGGAGTTTAGTATACTTATATAAAGATGCACTGAGTTATGGACAACACTTCTTCCTATTAGGCCCAAGCAAAAATTTCTGGGACTCTCAGGCTCAGGCCGCTATTACAAAGAGAGACCCAAGGTCCCAGTTCTCAGCAACATACACCTGAAATGATAAGATGCTTCCACCAGTGGATCACATCTGGAAAGTCTGGTTTGGTAACTTCCCTCCCACATCCTGCACACCCCTCTCCTCCTAGGAGTGAACAACAGCTTCCACAGGGCTGTCTCTCCACTAGTGATCTGACAGGTCCAAAACAGACAATTTAAAGTACAGACCATGCAAAGCAGATGTCCTGTGACTGATCCCCTTCCCCTCCTCTCGTGTCAATGCTGCGCTCGGTGCCAAGGCAGCCTGCAGCAGTCCTATCACACGCTTCCTTTTTGGCAACAGGTGCTCATTTATTTCCACATTTCTGGGTCTGTCTGATGTAGCTGTCCCCATTTAACTGCAGCAGAAAAAAGTGCATGCGAAGGACAGCGGCTGTCTGCCCTAGGATCCCAGCACAATACACGGCTGGTAGTTTTGACCGCGTGAAAGTCCCCTCATCTGTCTCCATTTCCCTTCTGGAGCCAGAAGCACAACCTCAGCCTTTCCTCCCTTAAAAGCAGCGTTTGGCAAAGCTGCAAGACTCCTATGTGCAGGGATATCTCAGAGATGCCAGAAGCCTCTGCACTTGCCAGCTTTCACCTTGGTGCTCATGCCCAGGGCAATTTCACATCAAACACACACTGCAATCAGCCACACTGCGCGTGCAGTGCATGGACACTGCACACAGGCACAAACAGGTGGAAACACCTCTGCAGGGGCTACGCAAGTCCCAGGTGACCCTTCAGACAGTACTGCCTGCCTATGTAATCCAGAAAGCTGGCAGATACCACTCCCAGGACCTTACATGCACTTCTAGGGTCTGTACTTGAGAGAAAATCCTGACTGTTCAAGGTGGAGAAGGCTTGCAGGGCCAGAGGACTTTTTCATGCAAAGGCTCTTCTCGCAGGATAGCTAAGGCAGCCTGCTGCCACCCACTCTCCGAGAGCAGGGTGAAGGCCCAGCTGTTTAGCTGCAAGCTGTTACTGCAAGGGAATTTCAGCCAGTTGGTTTCCTTTCAAAACCCACTTGCAAACTTTGAAATTTGAGCCCATCTCAGGTAAATCAGTGTGGGGCCCTGCGGTTGCTGACAGACCGCCAAGCTCGGTTTTCCGGGCCCCGACGGATGGGACCCACGCTTCTGCCCCTCTCCTCACCACCCGTTCCATCCTGGTAACACAAGGAAAGCCTTTAAGGGACTATGCGCCAAATGAACAATACTCTGCACGGGGCTTCAGGAAACTCCATTTTCTGTTCCACATGACCTTAACAAAGTCATGATCCTTCTGTTTCCCCTTCCACCTACAGAGGTCTTTTCTGCTTCGACCTAGCTCTTTAGAAGAGATGAGCAATGCTTGCTAAGGCCAGCCCCGGAGCCGGCCTGCCAGCACCAGCCTTGCCGATCGCTCAGGCTGCGGGTAGGCACGAACAGCCTCCAGCACAGCTGCCGTGGGCTCCCCAGGGCACGAAGGAGGATGCCAAGAGCATAAAACTGGCAGATATACTGCCCTTTCACTGCAGTCTAGACACAGCCACTGTTTTCCAGCACATGGCTGCCCACAGCGGACATCCTGCTGTTCCCTGGGGTCTTGACTAATGTAAACAAGTGTACGGGGTTTGGACACCTGGAGCTGCAGCGTTTTGGTGCTGAGAAGTGTCACTCTATGACAGTTTAAAGGAAAGCTCTGCCAGGAAGACTGGTCTGCGCTCCTCTTCTTGGCCGCTGGTACCAAAAGAGGCGAGAGGAAGGACGTGAGATAAACCACTGCAGTCATACCTGGAGCCTTCCAGCTACAAAAACAGTAGTAAGGAGAAAATTTAAATGGGACAGGAATAAATACCAAGGAACAAGATATTAAAAGTTTGGAAGTTTATAGCTTGTTTTTGCTAGTTAATGGTCTGAGGCAGAGCTCAGGGTAGTTCATGCACTGAAAACTAGCACTGGATTTCAGTGATGATTATGGCTCCAGAAAGTCTACTTTGACTGGCATTACAAAGTCTTGGTGACACTTCTGTCACAGTGTCTCTGAACGTCTACTGTATTCTAGAGATGTAAATCAAACTATCGTATTCCTCTAGACCATTTCTTCCTTTTTTTGTGATACTGAGAGGTGCTGAGATGTGAAAGCCCAGGCCTTGCCCCAGGTCAGCTCTGGCATAACCCTTAGCGCCATGTCCCAGCTGTAGCGCACCCTCCTTGTAAGTGACTGCTCTCACGCCAGCAGCGCAAGATGCAGGGACTTCTGCAAAACCACAGCCCAGCTGCACCGCCTGAACACTGTTTCTGTTCCAGGCAATGCTGACGATGTGGATGCAACAAAGTTGTCCTTTCACACACATCCTCCCTTCAGCACCCAACTTCCAGACAGTCCTAAATCTCACCCCAAACACTTAGCCAACATAGTATGAACGCTCCTGCTGGGGCAGTAACTGGAGAAAATATTTTCCCTTCCCTGTCCACCATAAGCACCCTCCTTGAACGGCACTGGGATAGCTGTCTGCCATTAACGCAGTGATAGCAAGAGCAAAAAGCCCAGACTGCAGCACTAGAGCAAGCTCCTGAGTTGCTACTTCAGCAACCTAAAGCATCTCCATTGCTCTTGGGCTAACATTAGATGCCACCAACCAAAGTCTTAGGTTGAACCAGGACTGCTTGATTGACTTAAATGTAATGTTGGCTTCAGAACCAACTTTTATCTTCTTACCAGGCTTTTATCTTTATCTTTACCTGGCTTTTATCTTCTTATCAGGGAAGATAAAGTGTGCAAAGTAAGGCCACCCTTGTCCACAGCTGGCCAGTGTGGTCAATGACATAAATATTAATACACTGTAAATAATCAAGACATGCCCTTCAAGGTTTACATGTTTTTTTTCCTATATGTCAATTCTCATACTGCTTTATCATTGGATATGTTCCAGGAAGTTAGGTAAGATTTATCACACTCTCAGAAGAAATATAGGCCAAACTATAAAGCTGAACACTATTTAGCATGCCCCTAAACTGAAGCCATAAAACATTAACAGTAAAATCTAACAAGTTTGCACATAGATATATAGAGAATGAAAGTTAATTAATAACATTCAGTAGACTATAAGGCAAAGTAAGTTACATTAATGAAGAATTATTAGAGCTATATACTATTTATTAAAAAAATGAAAAATTACTCAAAAATTAAGATGTTACACTGCATTACAAACCAAAAATAGGATAATTTTGTAAAGATTAGAAAATATATGTAGCAAAAATGAGCTGAATATGCAGTGAAAAATGAGCTCTCTTCCTAGCAAACACCACTGCCCTATTTCTGCGCAAAGCAGGCCACTCTACCACTCCCACTGCTTTTCCCCCCAGCTTTGTTTTCTCTTGTCTCAGAAACAGATAAATATTTTGTGCTCATCTGAAGTGAAAATATTAACTTTATAAAGTTTAAGGTATAAAAATTTGGAATTTCTCTCAACCATTATGTCACATGCTTAAACAAACAAACAAACAAACAAGTCACTAACTCATAACACTACAGAAGACAGTTAGTTAGCAGCAGTATAGGGCTTCCTATATATTAAAATAGCAGCACATTAGTCAAGAGAAGAGACTACAACATCTAACTTTTATCAATTATTTAAAACTCTAGCAAAGTCCACACAGGCTAGACGGGAGGGATGAATCAGGATCATTTGAATGATACTGGGCAGAACAACCTTGATCATTGGAGAGAAAGGACATTTCTTCACCCTTGCTGCAAATGACTATACCACAGCCCTCATGAACTGCAAAACCCAAGAGGCACTCAGCTACCAGAAACAGTTTCTGTGTCTTTTTTTTTTCTTTTTTTTTAAATCCTTTCAGTTCCTATTTCCTCCCATTGTACAAGTGGAAATGCAGATTGTTTGCTTTGCCTAATGTTTGTCTGTGTTTGACTGCAGACCAGTGGGAAAAGAAAATGAAACAAAGGAATGGATTGAAGTCCTTTAACAAATATGTATTTGAATATCTACGTTTTTGCAATACCAGTATGTTATTCAGTTTTGATCAGACTACCAGCCCTATGCAAAATACGAACCACTCAAGGCTACTGCCAGATCATCGAAGACTGAACTAGAGATCAATTGGGGGGTTCAAAAGCATCAGCACTAGCTGAAACCCACCCTCACTGAGGCAATTCACATTGCGGTTAGCAAGGTCAAGCTAAATACTAAGCACTTGTGAGAATACAAGACTAGTCATGTTATGGAGAAAGTAATTTTGTCCACTGCTTATTCAAAATCAGGGTGGCTATCAGAAGCAAGTGTAATCTCCCGCTCTCCCCTGCTCATTTAGGGGAATTTGGGAAGTACCCATCCCCGCGGCTTCCCCGGCACTCAGTGAAATGCAGACATGGTATTTAAAGTCCTACTGCCATGTGAAGTTGCCAAACAACGCGAAAGGCATGCAGAACCGGGACAAGGATAACCTCTTTGGTTCCTCCGAAAGCTTTGCGATCCCCTGATACACCTGCCAGCCCGTGGAGGAACGAAGTCCAGGGGCATTCCTCCCAAGAAATGCTAAAAAACACCCTAGCCCTTGGCGGAGAACAGAGGGCAGTTCGGAGCTGCAGCTCACTGAAGCACGTAGCTCCTGCAGCCACATCTCAGGCCACCAGCCGCTGCTGCGCTTGGGGCTGCGCTCACTGCCGACAGGCAGGGCTGTAGGTGGTGGAGCTGCTCCTGGCGATGGACCAGGCTCCCGCTGCCTGTCACAGGGCTGCATCTGGCCCACACGGTTTCATATCTGGAAATACTTCAGGGAAGTCTGAGGGGAAGATTAAAACTCTCCCAAATTCCTGTTGTCCTCCGTTCAGGAAATCAGCCAGCTGCTCAACTTTCAGGGCATGCTTCAGGCCCCTCAGCTCCCACGGGACGTCGTCGTGCTCCCGCAGCAAAGCCTGCGCTTAGCCAAGCACCCTGAACAGCAGCCAGGACCGGGGCAGAAAGAAAAGCAATGTTTTGGGGCTAAATGCAGATCTAGAGAGCAATTTAGAGAGTGAAGGGGAGGAGAGGTGTGAAAAGCAGGCTGCTCAGCTTATCCTCCTTCCTCATATTTTATTTATTGGGACATAAAACCCGATTTCTCTAAGCCTAAATTTCAGTATTGACATAAGTAACGGTTTAAACAGCCTTGCCATTCATCCTGGGTTTAAACATTTGTCACGCCTCTTAACATCTGTTGAAACATACTGTAGGGTTCCCAACCTCAGAAATGCAAGCATACAAGGATGCTGCTATCGAGCCGTGCCAAGAGAGCGGCGATTTCGCAAACACAGGAGCCTTTCTTCCTCCGAAGGGCTCGGCGGTGCCGCAGCGGGAGGCGCGCGGGCCGGCCGCTGGGACCGTGCAGCCGGGCTCCTCGCTGCCGCGGGCGGGCTGGCTGCAAGTGCCCTGGCACCATGCCAGCCCCGCTCCACACCTGCGCGGCCCGGCGCTGATTTATGAAAGCAGAGGCCTGTGGCACCCAAGTTCTATTCATCCAGAAAAACAAACAGTTTAGGGGAAAAACAAAAAACAACAACAAAAAAAACACTCAGGCTTTGGAAACCTCTCATTTCATAGTGCAAGACCTGTTCAAGAAACTAAGTCTCGGGTGAGGTAGCAATTCCTCCACCCCAGTGAATGTTCTCTGCCTGACTCATCCATTTACAGAAATGCAGGGAACTAGAGGACATCTATACGCAGCACATCCCTTCTGGGCTACGCCACAACCAGTTAAACGTGCCTCCCCAGCCCCATCCCGCTAAAAGGAAGCGGAGGTCTGACTTTACGTCAGCGGAGCGGTGGCTGGCCTTTTGGAGCAGGAATCCAAAGGAGAGGTTTTCTTGGCTCACCACCACCATGAAGCTCTGAAGGCCAAGCTGCACAAACCAATTATGAGTCCCATGTTATGAAATTCGTGTTATAAGTTTGGAAGTAATGCAGCTTTCCCAGATTCACCCTAACAAAGAAGGCTTTAATAGTCTGCTCTCCCACATAAATATAACTTTGCATGCACATATAAACTCTCGGTAATTGTATCACTGAATTTTTTAAAATTGTGATAAAAATCCTTTGTGTGCAATAAATGTTGTAATTCAGTTGAATTTTCTCTTGCGTACAATGCAGAACATGGATGAGGCTCTGCACAGGTTAAAATTGTGGGTTTTAGAGTTTTTTTTAAATGGAATTTAAGGCCAGCAGAGTATACAACTCTGACAGAAAATTCTAGCAGAGATGACTGCAGCTACAATAATTTTAAAGGTGATTTACTTTTTCACTCCAGTTCTGCTGGTGTTTTTCTTGCACAGATTACAATGGCACGTGGATATGTGTCTCTGTACATACAGCTGTGTGAGAGAGCAAACATGGCTCTGGAGGGGACAGGCGGCCCCTTAGCCAGTGCGCTGAGCAGCATTAAAATGCACTGAGAAAATAATACACAGGTGCTGCAATACTAAAAATCTGTGGGGCATTTGATGGGTTTCTCTTCTGGTCTCTGAGCCTTTCCTTAAATACTTCATGACAACTAGCCTCCTACAACTCTCTTTTCCTGAGGTGAATCCTGAAGGCAAAATCCTGAATCTACTGAGTTCTGCTGTTGAGTTTAGCAGATCTGAGATTTGCCCAAAGAAAGGTCTTATTTTTCACACATACACACACGTCTTCACACAGTATTTCACTTGGAGGTGGGAGCACCTATTCTCAGTGTCTCCGTTTGGCTCCATGTGAGGCATCATTTGCAAAAATAAGAAGGGAGCTAATGGACACAATTAGTCTGTGAAAAAACACATCAGTCACCAGATTTCTGAATGAGCTCTGTACGAGATGAACTACACGGCACTAATCTTGCAAGCAGTCAGTTCCCATTCTCTTCAAAAACCCCATTGGCCAGATGGTCCACGAAGCTCAAGGGAGAAAGAGTTAAAAGTTTGAGGAGATTTTCAGTATAAAGTTGTTTTCTAAAATAAAACCAGACTATTTAATTATTCTTAAAAGAAGTCAAGTATACCTTGCTTTTCCAATTAAATTAAGAAAGAATTGTGCTTCCAAGTTTACTTTCCTAAAGAAAAATCTGAATTTGAAAGGAGCCTTGGTGTTATTCTTTTCTAAACTAATCAGCTTAATAGAGCAAAAGCCCAGTTGGCAAAGGCTCTCCTCTCGAGCAAATTAAAGGTCGGATGGGCAATAATAGTTTCTGAAGAGCTACAAGCAGTTACTTTTCAATGCCATATCTTCCAGTTCTCTGTATTACTTTTAGGGATTGAAGTCAATCAAGGCAGGGAAAGAAATGAACAGTGAACTCTTGAGAGAAAAAAAAAAAGAAACCCACCCTGCAGAATAATTTCAAGAAAATAGCTAAATGCATTACAGCTGAAGTGCTGAGGAACCTGAAACGGCACTGAAGAGCAATTGCCAGCACCCGTAAAACAAAAGCAGCAGCTAACTCATGGGAAGAGCTGGTAACAAAAGGGACCACCTGCACTAACCTCCGAAAAAGCTTTACCAGATTTTGAAACTCTGATCTCTTTGCCTTGTCCTGTTTAAAGAATCCAGGTTCATTTTGTTCAGTGTAAGATGAAGCTCACTGTATAGTGAACTATACATTTGGGTAAAATAAATGCAGAGCCCCTGCACTGGCCAGGGACTGACTTGCTCTCCTGGGACCTGCTCTTGGCTGTACTAGACTGGCCCCAGTCAAGTTTCTGATGGTTCCCTACAGGACTTCCCCCCAACAGCTCCTTACATGTCTCCTAACCCTTGTGGTCTTGCATGCCAGTGACACTCTTCTGGTTCCACTGAAATCAGTGGGAATTTCTGCTGTTAAATTTATTGGACCTGAATTTGTCCCATGAAAGGTCAAATTTCTCAAACAGAACAAATCCTGCTTGTACCAAGTTTTTCACTGAAAAAGTGTGTAGATTCAATGCTTTCTCCATCGGAGAAAATCCATTCACACAACCCTTTGCAGGTTTGAGCTGGACTTTGGGACGGGAGAAACTAACCTATGCCATTACGGCAATGTGTCCCTATGCGTAATGGTGCCTGACAAACAACTGCGTTACCACTACCCAGCGTTCACTGTAAAGTTCACTACCCAAAGTTCACAGAAATTACTCTCTTCATAAAGCCATGGATGAAGGGCAGATGGGAACAGAGGACACTTGCTATTCTGATGAATTAAAATACATGTATTTTCGCAGGCACATATATCTGGCTAGATTCCTTTCCTCTCACTCATGATTCATCACTTGGCATATCAGACCAAGTTTTCCCAGGCAGAAATGGCATCTTTGCTGTACAGCACCACATACAATGGGGTCCAAGGTACTACAGGCGAATGTGCGTGCATACACGTATCTACGTATATTAAAAACTGAGGCCGACATCCACTAGTCCAGCTGATAAAACTGCAAGTGTCAGCAAATATTCACCAGATCCCTTCCCGTGATTCAGACGCAAACCCCGCTCTCAGTCTCCCAGCTCTGAACACCACCTCCTTGCTTGCAGCTTGTAATGGCAATAGCCAGTCCAACCAGCTGCATTGCATCACAAAACATCTGTCAAGAAGGAAAAAGTAGAACAAAACAGCAAAACAACCCAAACGTTCCACTCAGCATCCAGCTTACTGGAGAAAAGCTGAGTAGCAAATATCTGTAGCCTGGTTTATAGGTATAATGTAAGCTTTAAAAACTGGCATCCCTGCTTTAACATCTTCTTCTAATTGTATTCACATTAAAAATGACTCTAAAAGTTTAATCATCCACCAGTTTCAAAATAACTTCCTTTGGCAGCTTCTTTGCACGTTCTGTCATCCACATCCAGATGCCAAAATATACCACCAACAGCTCATTGCTCCTTAGGATTAATCTGGTAATAAGCACAGGCGAAAATTTTTGCAAGATCAGCTGAAACTCTACAGCATTGCCAATGCACATATTTAAGTATCACAAGCTAGGTCTCCACAAACAACAAAAATGCCTTTTTAAAAAGGAGGAAAAAAATCAAACAGTATAGAAAACAACATATCAAAAAAACTGCCTGCCGAGTGTCTCTATTGCCTCCTAGGTTCTGAACCTTTGGGTTCCCAGAGGGATGCAGAATTACAGAGAATTGCAAGCCTTCTTCCAGCACCAAAGACAGAAGCTTACTTAGCCAGGTTTCTTAAGGAAAAAAAAAAAAAAAAGGCTTACATGATTGTGCTGTCCTTGCATCCACCCGCGATTTAACCTTGCCAGCCCATTTCAACCAAAACTGGCAGAAAGACAGAGCTCTCAGAGATGACTAAAATCCCACAGGCTTTGTGCAAATCAGAGCCTGAGCAGAGGAGAGGGAAACCCAGGCAAACTCCCTGCCTCCAAAGTCAAAGGCCCAGAGGGGGCTCGGAGGTTTCGTGCTCTCTGCCAGCTGCCAGCAGGGCAGGCAGCACCCTCCTCTCGCAGCCAGCCAGCGAACGCACGAGCAACCCGCAACAGCCACGGCGCGCTGCTTCTGACCCAACGGGTACCAGACAGACGGAGAAGGCCACTGCAGAGCTGTCGGGTCAGAGGTGGTGGCCATGGACTCATGCGGGACGTGGGGTTATCGTGGTAGTCGCAATCCTAAAAGATTCAACAGAGGAACTGGGATTTGTTGAGGTCAGAGGAGGAAGATGGGATAACTAAAGACAAATGTGCAAGCAATTGTATTTTGTTAGTGTTAGTATTTTGTTTTACCTCAAAAAAACAGGAAGTCTGAACAACTCCAAAATTTACCTTGATGTACAAACCTGTGTATTAGCAGTACTTGCAGGCTACTTTCCTGTGCTTTCAGCATTAACACTGCAAAGATGTTTTCATGTTTGCACCATTAAGACTTACAGAAAAAATGCATTTTTGACATCTGTTTGCACAACTATATTCATAACTAAATTCAGTAACAGAAGGGTTGCAGAAAGCCAAGTACCTAACAAGCATGGGTTTCTGAAACTAGTCACTAGCCCACCTCGAGGGACTGCCTCACCAGCACTGATCCTTATTCACCACTTACTTTGTAATCAAATGAGTGTAAGGTGAGCATAAAGCACTAGCATGTCACTGTTAGCATTTTACACCCCCTTTGAATAGGTAAAACAAATGACACCATGTGCAAAGCACTGGAAAAAATAAAGCTCCAAATACTTATCTTTAGAGACCTGGTTTGCACACATGGTTGACCCAGTTTAATTAGAAATGTACTTCCAGTTCAATTTTGTTCAGTGTGGACATGCTCATTGGCCTGCATCAGTTTGGTTCATCATTTCCCACTGATCAGTCCAGCCACACTGGGCACCATTTATCTTTTGCATAACTCTATTTCTGCAATTTCACGGTGGCTTTAACAAAAAGAGAGAGATTAACATTGAGTTCTTTGGAAATTCCCCTTTATTTCTGTTACCAGATTAAAAAAAAAAACAATCTGGTTTAAGAAAGTCAGCAATTAACACTGATTAAAAAGCTGACTGGTATAAGCTTAATATTCATATGTCTCATGATCCAATGAGAACAGGATTTTTAATCACTAACTGAGACAGCAAACATTGGCCACAGTTAGGGCTGGGCTCAGCTAGTGGTTTTGCCCTTGCAGCAGTCATATGCGAGAACATGTTTCTGTGGTGAGGCAACAACCTTCTACCTGCTAAAGCTTCCTTTTGTTTTTGCCAAGAAAAATGTCGAGAATTAAAAAAAAAAAAAAGCTATTTTCTGCCAAACCTCAAGAGAGCTGTTGCTCTGCTTCATCAGCAGCTCCATGCACACACCCAGTTCTGTATCAGCCCCAGCATCCATGTGATGGCTAGAGCAAGCAGGTCAGAAACATTAAGCCTCTGAACTAGAAATGAATAGTTACACTGATGGTAAACACGGATATGGTGAATACAGTACTGGAAAATAATTCCAGAGGCAAAGCCCTCTGCACAGTCTCAAGTATTTCAAGCCCAGCTCGCTGGTCAGGCCCTCCTTCAGGGAGGTCTGATGTGCAAAGACAACTGGCCCCAGCAATGAGGACACGAGCTGGATGGGGGTTATCAAATCACTGCCGGCTCCTGGAAACACACCTAGGGAATGGCCCCGGCAGCAGCCTGCTCTGGGGGAACAATTCAAAAGCAGCAGCCTCCCCATCTCTCCTGCTGATCATGCTCCCAGTTTTATAAAGAGATCCCTGGGAATGAAAATACATCATGCAATCGCAGGGGATTTTTCATATCACATCACATCTATAGGAAGTGAACAGCTTAGATAACAGGGCACTTCATAATGACATTCATGTTACTCACTTAGCATCCAAGGAGGCCAAAAAGGAAGGAAAATCCACTGCTGGCATACACACCAGCAAGTCCAGAGAGACAACCCCTCTGCAAGTTCAGGCAGTGTTTACACACAACAGGATTCAACCAGTCAGGCTCCCCATTCATAATCGCAGTTTATATAGCAGGGTGTCATCTCCATCCCAAACTCCACCAGCACCTCCGGTCCCCACCAGGCCCCAGCCCAGCTCCCAGGGGACATCTCATCACTGCCTTCACTGCAAGAGCGACCAAGGCCCTGGGAGCCCCACAGTCAAGCCTGCTGGAGCTGGACGAGAAGCCCTGCTCTGTAAAATGAAGAATTACTCTGTTTTAATATCAATAACATCAAAAGGGAGAGGCCTGCCAGAACTCTGTAATGTAAATAATGCAGGATACAGCAACTATACAAGCTGAGAAAGCCAAGTAGTCTTTAATCCACTCACTATGACACCCAAAAGCCAGCCGCATGGCAGACAGGGCAGGGGCTGTACAGGCTTGGAGCATCACCCCGGACCAGCACGGCCATTTCCATTTGTTCCTGGGCAGAGAACTGTGAATTAGACAGACGGTGTCAGTACACACAGAAGCCCAGTCCCTATCTGACCACACATGTGTCTACGGGTGCACATTCCTGTGCCAACATTAAAATCCTCTAATGTCATTGTGCAAGCAAGAGATACAGGCTGTGCAAAGCATTTTGCCAGGCAGGTTCCTACATAAAACATGATGCAAAGAAAGGAAGAGGGGAAGATGGGAATGGGTGAATCCCAAATCCTCTTTCTCTAACCTTTATTCTCCAGCTTGCAGGATCAGAGACCTAAGTTTCCAGCCTTTGGTTTGCAACTTCCTCTACTCGAAACAGTTCCGACTAAAATCTTTCAAGCGTCCAAGACAGCTGCACCAACTTTCCTTTCTTAATTCCTTCATTCTTTCTCTATATTCAGGCTTATCTCTGGAGATTAGGCTACAGTACATTGTTTCTCTAGACAGATCCTCTTTTCCTGCCTAGGAAACCATCCCAGTAGGCATCCAGAAACCCACTATGCACATGCACACCTACTCCACAGCATGCGAGGAGGGAGCTCAGCGCATCTGGGAGATGTCAGACCTACTTAGGCTGATCCACACATGCACAAAAAGCCCAATGTATCCTGAATTCACCACATTTAGCATGTGGCATGCACATCTGCAATGCCCAGAGTCCAGTGCTTCACAGCTGCTGGGTTTGCTGTGCATCCCTTGCTCAGCAAGCGTTAATGTGCGTCTGCCTGGGAAACTCCAGAGAAATCTGGCAATCTTCCATCAGGAGACATGACAAAACACATTCTAATGTCTCTGGAAACAAGTCACCCTTCATCAAAAAGGAATCCTTCCCGAGGAACAGTCTGGGGCACCCAAATCTCCTGTCAGCACTGCCTGTCCTCATTCGCAGGGCATGGCTGAAACGCTCCTGCAGAACCGGACCCCACTGGCAGCTACTGAGGGAAAACCAAACACCTCACCACAGCCCTGGATTTTAGAGCACCAGGCATACTTTGGTCCACAATACCTAGCTCTACCCCATATATTAATAAATGATAATCATGTATCTGCTGATACAATTTGGCTTCTGGATGCAGAATGTTTGCAAAGATGCCTGTTCTGATAAATATTTCACGTTAGACTGAAAAAAGCAAATAATAAAGCAAAGTAATTTTCTCCTGGCTCTTTCCTTTTTCCACGTTACACAACAACCTCATGGACAATCTGTGTGAATAATACATTCGAGAGTCCATTATCTAAACCATATGCATATTTATATTGCTTTTGTTACATATTTTAGTATAATTGTTCACAGGTTTAAAGCAAAGAGTAAAACCAAGAGATTTAAGTAGACAAATCTACTACAGCAGAAATAATTAGTAAATTGGTTATCCCTTGTTGTTATTTTTAAATACTAGGAAAAATCCTTGCTAAAATTTAGCCTAATAAAACAAGAAAGTTAGAAAGTGCCTTAAGTTCAGTAAAATAAGTATTTTCAGAAAGCCACCAAACATTTTTTCTTATTTTCTTTTCCTCAAAATGTTTCCACTTTTAACAAAAGAGATACAAGAAAAATTTGCATGAAAAATGCTGATATCAAATGTAACAACTGTATAACTGTAGAATCAGAAAATGGATTCAGTCAATTCAGTATCCCATAAAACTCAACAAAATGTCAGTATTTTGACAACTGTTTTCACTTTGTGTTGTAAACATTCCTCACACAAATGCAACTCAGAAATACATGAATTAATTTTTACATGTTTATTTTAGTAATGCCAAATTAGTTCAGTTT
Source organism: Apteryx mantelli (assembly GCF_036417845.1). Classification (NCBI taxonomy): domain Eukaryota; kingdom Metazoa; phylum Chordata; class Aves; order Apterygiformes; family Apterygidae; genus Apteryx; species Apteryx mantelli. The sequence goes on from NC_089990.1 coordinate 17,484,300, forward strand.
GATAGTGCCTTCTTTTAGGGTGTGCAATCCTAAAGACAATCTATGAAATCTTAAATGTTCTGCTAAACTAAAATGTATATTCCAGTGAAATGAAGCAAATGAAATGCAATGTTTTGACATATCTGAAACAAAGTTTGAAAATGAATGTCAATTCATGTCTTAAAATTTTCCCACTAACATTTCTGTTGAACTCAACATGTTTTGATTTTGCTGAAACTATGTTTTCAAACAGCCAATTGTTCAATACGCGGTTGCCAACTAATTCTCAACAATCAGCTCCATAATTACATTAATTCCTTTTAACCGGAATCCTGAGATGCTTTACAAAAATATGAAGGACTGCCTCTGTTTTAATAGATACAGTCAGAAAGGAGTGCCCCATTTCCAATGAACTCATGTGTTTTCAAGCAACCAGAATTTCAAAGCAGCTCAGAGTCTAGGTTGTTCCGCTCCTTTGAAAAAATGGATCAGCAACAGCACAAGCAGAATTGCTCGGTACCATCCTTTCCTCAAACATCCGCCCTTTCCATAAGGGTGCAAGGCAGCAGCGCTCTTCAGTAAGTGCTGGCCATACCCATTAAGTAGCAAAAAATGAGCGGCAGAGGCCGGAAGAAAAGCTGCATCTCCTGAACTGCAGCTGCCCATGTCAACCCCTCTCTTATCTTTATGAAAAGACACATTATTTATATTATGGGAGTGCCTAACAACACTGTCATAGACCATGTGCTGGCTATTACCTATTAGTTCAAAATATTACTCCTGTAGGGGACTGAAAAGGCCACACAGTCTGCAACAAGGAACAGCTTCTGGCTTGGTAGTTTCCTAAGATCTCAGCAATTACAATGGCTGTGGGTTTTATCGGGGAAAAGAGGGTGGGAATGACCTTTGAAAAATGCTGCTTTTAAACACATCTTAAAAACCTTTCACAGTGTTGGAAGGTTACAAGGGCAGGATTACAATTCACAAGGCCTTTAAAAAAAACAAAAAAGCACACCACTAACAGCTGAGAAATAGTTCCTGGTTTCATTTGATTCCCTAGGTCTGTATTCACAGTCGTGCGGGCCAGGAAAGTCGCCACAGGCCAGCAGCCCGAGAACAGCTGAACGTCCAGGCAGGAGAAGCACAGTTTTACCACATTTACGGACATTATGATTTAAAATTACTTACTGGAAATTTCATTGCAAGAGGACAAGGGGCTGACCTGCGCCTGTGTCTAACGACTGAGTTGTTCGACCTGAGCTGACAACAAAAACTGGCTTTTAAACTCTGTCTCCTCAGGAACGCCACTGAAGGGTAGGATCACGGATCGCTCCCCTCGCTCTTGCTGCTGTCCATCAGGCTTTGCTCTCTCCATCCTCAGTGGAACAAGTTTCACCACCTGACTGGGAGGACTTCTGTGCAACCTCGGTGCTGACATAAATCAAGCACATGGTTTCTAGGACAGCAAACGACCTGGCTCAGGGCTTGATCTGGGCAACAGAAACAACTCTTTACTGGTGTTTGCTTCTGCTTGCCCCAGAAAAGCGACACAACGAAGGGCTTGCTGCTGCTGCAGCTGAGCTCCAGTTCTGTCCCTAGTGCTATCCTGAGTTCAAGTCCCAACCACATACAAAACCTTTCCTGATCAAGCAGGACCGTGCTTTTACCTGCTGTTGAATGGCCTTCAGAGGGCAAAAGTTACACCTCTACAGCTACAACTCAGCAGCTTCTAATACAATTGTTTCTTACAGTGTTATTTCACAACATCTGTTCTTACCCAAGTCAGACCAACTTCAGAGGAGTTAACATGAGCTCACCTTTGCAGCAGTGAGGGCAGAATGAGCCACAGCTTCATTTTGCAGCTCCAGCAAACCATCATCCATTCTCCTCCGAAAGAGGACTGTGAGACTAATCAGGTACCAGGGAAGCTACAAGGTGAAGGTGGGGAAATCAGACGTGGGACAAAGAGGAGCTCAGCCAGGCTGGAGCTCTAGGTGGTGGTGCCAGGGCAGGAGGCACCCTAGCAGGAGATTTGAGAGCTCAGGCTGGAGGGCTAAAGTGAACATCTTTGCAACAGACCCAGTGCACAATCACTGGTCCACGCACATTACAAATGCAGTGCTGTGTCCAAACCATGGAACATATTAATCCACTACAGTCCTCAGCAGGAGAACCTGCCTTGTTACCGACTAACATATTTGCCTCTGTTTTTTCCAGAGCAACAACTGCAACAAAGCACTACTGCTATGGGATCACTGGAGACCCTCACTCACCATTTACATAAAAACATCCTTCGGAGCAGGATGATTCTTTAGCTTTCTAAAATACATACCAGAAATGATCCTTTGTTCCCTAAGATCCCATCTTGCAGGTCTTAACTGCTTAGCTCAGTATAACAAACTTGCTGAATGCTCAAAAAGTAAACTGTAAAGCACTATCATGGATAATTCTTTTACAAAAATGGGTTCCTCAAGCATAAACAAATTCAAGACATTCTTATGAAAAATACCTGAAGACTGGCCAGAAACTCAGAAAGAATATTTACTGCTGGCGAACCCAGAGGTGACATCTTGTTTACGCAGACAACTGGAAAGGACACAAGAGCAGCACACGCTCCATACAGTTCTTTTGACTGATTCATTACACTGTCAAGTTTTCTGCACCATATGCTGGCTAAGTCCATGTCAGGCATTGTAAGCTCCAGTATGCAAAGTGCTGGTCACTCTGATCCCAGTCTTCGCATAGGTATGATTCTGTAAGCTGCTGAGCAGTTGGACTATTGAAATTAATGTCATTAGCTATGTGCTTAAAGTGCAGCATATGCTCGAGTGGGGATTTAAGAAGTTGAACTTATTCTTTCCTACTGTGCTCAGAAGATCACTAGCACATTTTTAGCATGGTTTTCTTACCTTAAAATAGCTTGCCCCCATGACAACATCTTAAGTGTTACGCAATGTGAGCTCAAAATGCCACCAGTTAAGGATGGAAATGCACTGCTCTCTCCCATACAGACAATCAGGTGCAAAACATGGAAGGGCTGGAAGTGGCAGGCCTGCCTACAAATTATTTGCAAGCATTTTACTGTTCTCTAATGGCTGATCTGGCACATCTAATTATTGTACGTTGCTGCGCTCAAAGAGCCTTTATAGTATTAGAAGCTCTACACAGCTGAGAATTTTTTCCATCCTTACTCTTCTATTTTTGATAGCTAGTCCTACACTTAAGAAACTTAACTGAATTCCTCTGAAATATTCACTAACTAGAACCACGACTTTATGACTTGCTAATTAATTTCGCATGTATGATCCATTATTTTAAATGCCAGTGCTGAATGTACTTTGGCATCGCCATGTAACTAAGGAGAGAAGCCAAGATACAAAACCTAAAAACAAAACAAAACAAAAACCAAAAAACCCTCTCATATTTCTAAAAGTCCCTATGAAAAAGAAAATTGCTCCTGGATTCAGACCTCGGACACACAGGACATATTTCAAATAAAAGTCATTGGCACTATGTCTTTGTGCATTCTCTAAGTCAGTCACCCAGGATCTAGTAGGCTGGCTTGACAGTAAGTATGTCATATCCACCGAGATTCACATCTCCTGTACTCCCCAAACATTCCCCCATCCAGGTGTAGGAAGCTATCAGGAAAATAAGGCATTCGGTACTTCAAACCCTAACACTATGGGAGAGCTCCCCCCAAAAACACAACATTGATTTTAAAATAATTAATTTTAGGTAAGTTCCAGCTGTCCTTTGATCTTCAGCATGGCCTATCGCATGGACTAGAAGCATACTTTACTACCAACACACTGGAATTGTTAGGTAAGCACAGGATTTGAGGAAGCTGGGGATTTAGGAAATAAAAACACCACCAAATGGTTTAAGATAGACAATAATACTTTGAGAGCTGGCCACACTCACTAAGAGCAGTTTGAGTACCAATATCCTTAAGTAGCCTCTTGTATGTTGTAATAGGAAGACCAAGGTACAGAATCCAGCCTTTTGCAGCTACAAAGTGCATGCTGCAAAGGCAGAAAGTGTTCCCTTCAGGAACGCTCAGAAAAATAACAAAATATCTGAGATTTATTAATCAAGGCACTTTCCCACTGTGCCAAAATCTGAGAACTTGACAGACAGTGAAAAAAATCCTTTGAAAATCAAATGGCCAGAGCAATCTGTTTAGTAGTGTCCTATTGCCTCTAAAACTGACTAAGCAGCAAGAAGTGATCTCAGGATCACAGAAAAGTTTAGGCTGGAAGGGACCTCTGGAAACCATCTGGTCCAGGCTTCTGTTGAAAGCAGGGCCTTAGATCAGGCTGCCCAGGGCCATGTCAAACTGAGTCTCAAATATTTCCAGCAAGGGAGATTCCATCATTTCTCTGGGCAATCTCATCAATGTTTAATAGTTCTCATGGCGAAGAATTTTATTTCTTACGTACGGATGGAATTTCCCATGAACAACCTGTGCCTGTTGCCTCTTGCCCTGTGCCCTCTTGTACATCTTGTCTATCTTCTGTATAACTACCTTTTAGGCACTGGAAGACTGTGATTTGATACCCCTCAGCCTTCTCTTCCTTAGGTTGAACAAACCCAATTCCTTCAACATTTCTTCATATATCAAGTTCTCCAACCCTCTAACCATTTTGGTTGCCCTCCGCTGGACTCTCTTCAGTTTCTCAAGGTCTCTCTTGAACTGAGGGAACCAAAACTAGACACACTATTCCAGGTGTGGCCTAGCATAAGCTGAGTTGAGCAGAATAATCACATCCCTTCAACAGCTGGCTATGCTTTAGCTGATGCAGCCCAAGGCATGGTTTGCCTTCATTGCTGCAAGGGCACCCTGCTGACTCCACATCCTTTCTAACAAAGGAGGAAAAGGACCTATGTGAGAGTGTGGAAGCTTTAAGAAAAAGTGTGTGGACATGTATGTGAATGTATTTAGAAGTTGTGGGCACCTGGGAGAACACAAAGAAACACATCAGCAGTATGAGGACTTCACAGCTGTTACTAAAATCAGAGGCATGAAGGTGAATATGGAAACACCAAACCATGACTCTAGTGCATGTAGTGACCCCCCAGCCATATACCTTAAGATTTCAAGGCAATCTGTTCATGAGTACCATAGCATTTCACATCTTATGACAGTGGCGCTAGCACGCATTAAGCTCTGACTATTCTTGAAACAGACCCCTCTTGCCAGGATTAGCAGATAATCTCCATTATTTGTTAGCCCTACTGGACCAAGGATATACACGAGTTGACTCCATCCAGTAGACAGCAGCAGTACATTTTCTGTACGTTCCAGCCTACAATACTGAACTAGCTTTTCACGTAGAAAAGATAATCAGTTATGCTATTAAAAACCCAAATAAAGAAAACAAATAGACAAACAAGTACTTCTACAAACTGCTCTTGAATAGTAGCATTTTGTCATTTCTACAAAAAATAAGTGATTTCCCCACTTGACTCATTGAAATGTTAGCACCTTGAAAGCTATGATTGGCTTGAAAACCATAACTGACCAAAAATGATAACAGAATACCCTGAACTGATATGACACTTTTTAATGTCCGCTTGCGGCAGTCTGGAGACTCTGAAATCGCAGCTCAGCAAGGCCAGACATTCCTTAAAAGGTGGCTGCTTACGACCAGTCCTTGGAAGGGAGGTTTTTGAAATCTTCAGCTTATACATGTTCACCTTGTGGATTGCACTGAACATAATGGCAACATTTCTTAAATTAGCCTTCCAGTAACTGCCTGAGGCACTACCATCAATTAAGGCTTTCAATACAGTCCACAGGCTTTCACACTTCATAATTTAGCCTGGCCATGGAATTTTTTCCATGTAGTACCAATTCTTCCTTGAAAAATAAACCACGTTGCTTTTTAAAATTTTTCCCTGCTTGGTCTCAATTACTTCACTCAGTCATTTAATGAAATGAATTATGAAGAACTTAAGAGACTTGCAAATTGTTTAAGATAAACTGAAAAGTCATGTTTATGCTTCACTGCACCCCTGCCACTGTACATCAACAGCGGAGTAATTCATAACTCATGTCAACAATTGACGTGTGATTCAATGCCAAGAAGCTGCTTTATAAAAAACTGGCACTTCTTTACTCAGACCTGCTTCCTTTAGATGTACCCAGAGTCTTATAGGATTACATAATAAATAAAATTATTGGCCGTGCAGAGCCCCTGCCGGAGGGCAGGGTGGCTTCCACCCTCTGCTAGCTTCAGCAGCAGCAGCGCTGCTTTGTCTTCATCAGTTGCATCACTGGGAATCCACCTCCTCCCTTCTGAATCTCACAATCCCGAAACAGAGCACCTCTCAAATTCTCCATGCCCTCAGATTCCATTAAAGATATAATCATTCTGTACACAAAACAACTATAAATCTGTCGCAATTTATCATCAACCTGCAAGATCATACTTTAAAAAACTTCAACTCTGGGAACGTGCCAAAGACACTGACCTCTCATTCCTTAAGCTAACCAAAAACACTGGCTCTGGAAAGGGGCTGATCGGCATCATTAAGACAAAGGAAGTAAAAAGCCCCAGTCAGGTGCTTTTCAACATCAGAAAACTAGCAGTTTGTGCAGATGCTGCTGACGACCTCATTTGGCCCATGAAAACTTTCTTAGAAGGATAAGGACTCTCAGAGCACAGCTGAAACAGTAGGATTAGGAATTCAGCAAGTTTTATTTATCTCGTTAGCTAAAAAAAACCAACAAGCTATGAACTGAGTCCCACAGTCTGTTTCAGAATAGGACCATGCTCTCAAGAGCGGTTGTTTGCCTGACCCAAACTCTTCAAAAATGGCACCCGCTTCAGGCTGCCCCAACTCTCCCTTACTCCAGTCACCCATCAGAAAAATAACCCTGTAATTAAAACAGAGCACTGAAAATCAAAAGACAGAGACTCCACTACTTCTACTGCACTCACTGACTTCTACTGCAGACTCACCCATCAATGAATATGAAACTAAGAGCTGAAGTCTTTGCAAAAAAATTTTCATCCTTAAAGAAACACTCAAACACTTTAGCTATCATTAAAAGCACAAGCAAAATCACAACTACATCGAGGATGATACACGAACACTATCCAAACTCTTCATAGCAATAAGGCACAATCGTTGAAGGAAAAGAACAAAGCATCCCTATAACAGAACTTTTAGTGGTAATGGGAGTAGGCAAAGAACTGTTCAAATTGTAACATTGTCAGGTCTCAACAGACAAGCCTACACTGCAAGATGTAGCCTCAAGTACTCTAAGACCAATCCATATACCCATAGATACTAGCTCCACAATGTTTTCAAAGGTACCACCTTTTACAGTGCAGCAGCTGTTTTTCACCATAATGTCACAATATTGTAATAACTACTGGTAAATACAAAAGATGTTACCTATTAAATCTCCTACATCATTTTCTGCAGTGTTACTGCCACCCCAAACGACACCAGATTCAAACTTCCTTAGCTTGTTTGTGAGGAGAAATTCCAAGGCCACATGGCTGCAGGTCGGAGAGGAAGTGAAATCCAAGAATTTGCGGCTGACACCTTCAACAGTCTCACTTCCTCCCAGATGAGAGTTGCAGTTAAGCAATGCAAAAAACATTGCTCTGCCTGAAAGCCCTTACTAATCAGCAGCCCAAAAAACACTGGCTCTCATACTTTGGAGAGTTACTCCATCTCCCCTACAAAGTCTTCGTAGTCCCTGTCACTTCTGGTCCACAGGAAGACAGTCCAACCAGTGCCTGGGAAGGTCCAAACTTCCCTTTCCCACGTGTTCAGAGGAGACGGTGCAACTGGACGCTATCTAATCTGCACTTTAAACCTGAGGAAACCATGAAAGAGTAAATATTCATACTCTTCCAACTGCCAGCCAATGCACTACCTTCAACTGCCTTCACAGAAAACCCACTGCTACCACTTTCCACGCTTTTATTCAGAGTCATTTCTCCAGACTTCGGCCCCTGGAATCAAGCAATTAGCTGAAAAACACATCTGTCATTTGAAGAGATAACTAAGTCTCACGACTTCTGAGCACCACCAGATTTTTTAATATTCATACTTTTCAAAAGGCTGAAATTGCCAGTGCTGGTGTATTTATGTCCTACTACTACATAAGTTGTCAAAAAATCCCCTAGCTTTTAGTCAGTTATTATATTCAAATCCTAACTTTATAACTTCCCTAGACAGCTCTAGTATTATCATGGATACAATTTATACCCCTTTCATTTCATCAGTGTCAAAAGACACTGAACTGGAATTGGTCTAGAATGATTCAATATTGTCCTTCAATAAATCTGTTGCTAAAAATGTTTCTAAATTTAATGATGAACCCTCTATCTTTTTTATTTTTATGGAGCTGCATATATCAAAACATATAGCCTAATGAGTCATTTTCATAGCCGACCAAGCAATTCAGTGATCTTGGACATATTTTGTTGTGATTATGTGCATCTATGTATATCTATTTCTGAATGTATGGTAAATTCTGATGCCTTTGAAGAATAAACACATGCACTAGAGGCATGACTAAGTACGTGGATAACTGTGATTACTTTATAACTTAAATATTTATGATCACACGCCTATACTCTGATTAGACAAACTACAGAATGATTCCAGCATTGCCTAATTAGCTCCATCAGTCCTAGCATTGTATAGATTGAGAGACACCTTACATAGCAGTGAAAAGAGAAGTGAATACCATAGCCTAACTTTTTCGGTCACTTCAGAAGCAGTAGTGCCATTTGCAGCTGCCTTCCTTCAAAGGAAACAGGAATTTTGTGCTGGTTGCAAAGCCAGCACCACAGAGACTACTTCTGAGTACATTCTTTTGGTGTTCAGCATCTTCTGCAGAGGTATTTGCAAACACACTGGAGCTTTGGACAGCACGAAAACTGTTCAAAACGGAGACCGAGCTGACCGCCTGCAGTTTGGAGGCCACACTTTGTATCTGCCCACATCAGCTGTCCTCATTTGCGTTCTTCAGCTGCAGGACTCACTGCCAAACTCCCGCAAAGAGCAGCTCCGGCCCCTAGGCAGGCCTCAGCAGAAGACCCTTCCTTCACTTACTGAACATGTTCATACGAACAAAGCCTTTGTTACAAGCACGCTTCCACAGAGCTAAGTTTGGCAGAGCCAGGGTTTCACACAGCCCATTCACCTCTCCATCACGCGAGCCGCTTGCGCCCAGCTCCCCCAGGAGCTCCCCAGATGCCTACAGCTCTGCGAGGCCCCATTGCTCAGTGCCTCGCTCGGGCGCTGCAGTGGCTGCAAGTGCAGGAGAACGATCAGAGGTTCAAACCACCCACTGTCCTGAGCTGTCAGACCCTGCTCTCCTCTATATACAGTGGAGAGTAGTCACAAGTTAAGCACATATGGAGAGCAACCCAACTGAGCCCGTGGGTATAATCTTTAATTTTGTCAACATTTCTTACACATTCTGACATCCAATATTCAAGTGAACCGCATGATCGCTCAAAACATTCTCTTTTGCAGCAGAGAAGCTGAACTATATTTTTCCTTCCTGTTTCTGGCATGATTAAGCAGCAGCTGATTCACCCTCAACATCCTTAAAAGATGTCTAGATTGAAAATTTTCCTCTCCCTATATGAAATAAATCCAGACATGAGGAAAAAAAAAAAAATGTTTCAGAGGCAGTTTGGGGAGTTTTAGGATCTTTCATCGGTGGAAATCTCTGTGATTCCACTGAAAACAACACCTCTAATGTTTACTGGCATCCAATCCGCTCATATGAACCCCCAAGTCTTTATTTTTAATTTAGCAATCCTGACCTCAGTATCTGAATGTCAGTCCCGCAAACAACACAGGCTTAATCACAGCAGCAAAGAGTTACATGAGAAAGATCCTGTTTCTGACATAAAAATAAATAAAAAAATGTAGTATGGGAAAGGAGAAAATAACATCTATCCTCTGAACTGCTTCAGCAGAGACTTTTCCAGTTTTTGAAAGAGTATCAATAGTTTCAAACAGGAACTTAAATGTGATCATAGCAGATCGGCCATGAGAAGACAAACACCGACAGGTAACAAGTGTATGCGAAAAGGATCCATGCATTGGAATCAGAGAAAGACAGTCCTCCTTCTGCATTAGTCCATGCATTAGGGGATCAATGCAGGAGCAGCCTGCATGGATATAAAGACACTCATTATGTAGGTGCTTGTCTACAGGGAGATTTGAGGGAGATTCAAGACCAGACAGCTCCCTCCGCTGCTGCCCTTCCAATGGGCCAGCGCTGCAGCCTTTTCCTTCCCATCTCCTTTCTCCGAACCGGAATAATGCATGCTCAGTTCCCTAGTTTATCATGTCTATTCTCCCTTCGTAGATCCTTCTTAAGAAAGGCTTTACAACAAAAGAACTCTTTTCTAGACTAGTTCTTACAACTTAAGGTGTGCATTGCACAATGTACACAACACGTCATGGCAGACGCAATGCTTTGCTGCTGTGATTTCTTGACTGGTAGGTCTGCTCTGGTATCACAGGGACAAACGTAATAATGGAAACCCAAAACTTCTTAGCATGCAGAGCATGGGTAATTCACACCTTTGTCTTGCAGAATACTGCTATTTTAGTCTAAATTGGGTACTCCACCCAATCCAGCCTAAATTTAGCTATCACTGATGTTAATTTGTGCCAGCCATCTATTAAATAATTTTGAAGTGAAAATAACCACAAGACAGAAGAAACAGGGCAAAGGGAAGTCAGTACAAGAGCCAACACAGTAATCTGACCTGCAGTAGCCAAGAGACACGAAAATGCATCAGAAGGAAGGGGCAAGAGTTTCTGAGTTGACACCATCTTGCACTGAACAGAAGAGACAGTGAGATAAAGCACACTGTTACTGGGACAGTATCTTCTGCTTCTTAAACAGTGCTCATTTTTGCTTCAGGAAAAAAGCTTTATCAAGAACAGCATCATAAATTAAAGACGCATCCAAACCTTATAGACTTGTCCATATGTCCCATTTCCAACAACCTGCACCAGTTCAAATATTCCTGCAGGGTCCTGCAAAAAGCAGAAGAAATAACATTACTTGCAGCAAAGCAACCACTTCATAAAGGAGCAGAACTGTTCACAATCAGAATGAAGATGTCTGTGGCACATCTCCTAATGATCTGTATTACAGACTAATGGGGGAACAACAACAACCAAACACAGTATACTATAAGCAACACATTGTTTTTAAAGTTTTCAGCCAAGTTGCTCAAAACTCTACAGAAAACAACCCAATGAAGATTTGGAACATGTCAATACTATCGATATGACAAATAAATGGAGATATGAGAAGAATATGGAGATTCAAGTAATACATGCAAGGTTCGCAATGCAACTTAATGGTAGAATAAGGAATAAAATCCAGGCTTCCTACGCCTTAAAACACTGAGCTAGTCTGAGCTGCTGTCCTCTGCTATGAAACACTTAGGATTAGTAACGTAACAAAGGAAAGAACTTAAACAATAAAATTGAAAAATATCATATAAAGCAGTTGAGCCTAATTACCTTACAAAAGGGAAATATATCATCCCAGGGGAATCATAGTACCAAACACAGGCTGAGAACGCTCAGTTGCCCTGTTTTGCAAACATAACAAGACGAATTTGACTGATGTACTCAAGCCTTGGCTTTGAACCCGAACTAGACTGCTGCTAATTTACACAAAAGATTCACATGTCAGGTGACCAGTGTAGCACATGAATCACACCAGCCTGACTGGTGTTTGGCATCAGTTGCACTAAGGCCAGCCACTGCAGCAGATGTCCTTCAACAACAACGAGCCCTTGCAGCTTCTCACGTATAGGAGGAACATTCTGCAGCGACGCATCGGCAAGTAAATGTTCGCTCCCGCATGAGTGAGTGCATTAAAAAAAATCAGTTGCTTCAGTTAAAACTCAGTTGGGAGATTTATATAAAAACATTAAGAACTCAAGAGACCAGTTTCTTGGTATCTGGCAGAGCCATTCATCAGTCCAGCTCATTTCTTGGGATGATATCATTGAGAGATTTATATAAAACATTATTAATTCCATGTGTCAGTTTTACCACATCTGTTTCAGCAATCTGTCATGTCAGTTGATATTTATTGGTATTGCTGAGGGATGCAACACAGACAAAAGTTCTTTATCTCAGAAGCACAGTATCTACAACCGTGGCTGGAAAACACCTTTTTTTAAGATGCAAAACTATTTGTCCATGCAAATACTATTTTAATTATATGTTATTCTTTTAATAAAAATATTGTGTTCCTCATATCTGATCTGGAAATTTTACCTAGGCAAAATAACCATGGAAATAGATGGGCTTTTCTCTGAGTAGATTCTGTCTTTATCAGTATGACTGTCATGATGAATGGGCAATCGTTTTCACTGTCAGAGTCACACAACACACATTTCCACACCGCCTTACTGACCAATTATTCAAAGCAACTCAAGTGGTACCAAAATGCAAGTCCTCCTGATATCCTCAAAGATCTAGTTTAGTCTCACTCTGAAGGTATTAATCAATTCATAATTTTTTTTCTTGACGTTAAAAGGGTTTTAATCTTATGCTTCCTGGACTGTCAACCTCACAAGATTTTTTTAATTATTATTTTTAAACCTAATTAACAATGCATTACCAGGTCAATTCGCTCACTTTTTGACCTGTGCACTGGCTAGTCTGTGTTATTTCTCTTCTGTCTCTTATTTTCAAGACAAAGTAGTAAGGCATGGCCTTCTAGACTTAGGCCCCAATTCCTCTTACACAAGAGGCAATCAGTGAGACTACTGGTGTACAGAGCTAGGCACAAGTGTAAGAGGGCTTGCAACACTGGCATCTTTGTAAATCCCTTTGCTTCCTTGCCACTTCTTCATTTTTTCATTTCCACTAGTCTTGGATACACACAAGCCATACTCGTTGCTTCAGCTCATCTGGCATCAGCAATAACCCACTGCCACTGCTGGTGCTAAGCAAGAAGTCAGATGGTTGCTGCAGACCTCTGACTCACATGCGACCTGCCCACCAAGCCGTGCCCTGGTTTGCAGGCCACTCACCGAACGGAGCTGCATCTCTCCGCAGAGCTCCTCTCTACAAGAGTCTCCGTGCAGAGATTATCCCGTATTCCCCTCCGGGGGCAACGCGAGCAGCCCCCCCACTGCCACACCTTCTGCTGCAGGGAGGAGCACCGAGGAGCTCAGAGGGCGCGCTGCACAGAGAAGTCTGGAGGAAGCTAAACTGCATTTCTAAATGAGTATGCTGCCACTGTCTCCTACACTCAAATATGCGCTCTGTCCTCACTCTTTTTCTCCAACCTCATCTATTTATGCAAATATAATAATTTCATGTGCCTCAAAAACAGCTTCCCTCTCTCCCTCCAACCAATTTCATTCTGATTTAGCATCCTAATAGCTTGTTTCTAAAGGCTTCAAATGCTTCTGGAAAAAAAACAAACAATTACCTAAATAAACATTAGCATTAACTTTAATAAAACTAAAATCCTACCCCTGTCCTTGCTAGCCAATTAGGCATTAATGTCTCAAGTCCCTGGAGCACTGACTACAGCCAATACGCTTGGCCCTCTCCCTCCTTTCAATCAGGACTCAATAGTGAACAGAGCCTGGCTGGAGCCATAAAAGATATTACTTTGGGCTCTGACTTTGGTCCTTGCACTGCCCTTGTTTGCTTGGATATCAGCACTGCATCCTCCACCAGCAAAGTCTTCACAGCGGGCCAACTTCTTAATTATCTTGGAGCTACACATCATCTTTGATGTAGTGCTTCCTCTCAGCTAACACTGAAGCCCCATGGTCCAGCTAACCCTTCGGCAGCCAGCTCCCGCCAAACTGCTAGGCTTCCTTTGACAGATGCCAAAATCCTGACCTGAACATTCATCACTTTAAGGTTAATTACTGTAATGGACTACACCATATGCTGGTCTTCTTGCTTTCCTGCAAGTCATCTGCAGCATACTCAAAAGGCAGCAGTGAGACTGCTGACCTGGAGGCACCCAGGCCACCTACATCTCCTCCGCCCAGCAGCATGGGAAACAGCGCATGCAGCAGGAGCCCAGCTGAAACACACCCTTCCAAACGGCTGAGCAAAACCCAAGGCAGGTGTTGAAAACACCAGCCCCACTACTCAGCCCCTGCCCCTCAGCACCTAACACAGCAACTGGAGACACTTTAACCACCTGGTTGCCCTGATGAGCCCAGACTCAGCAGGTCCATAATTATCACTGCTTTCCCCATTGGATCACCCAGGCCTGCCCAGGTAGCAAAGCAGCTCAGGGCTCCAGCAAGATGCTCCCCCCAGCACATGGGAGCCCAAACTGGCCCCTTCCATGATACAGGGCAGGGCATGGTGAGCCCCCCATTTGGAGGGGACAAGGCTGGCTCGCAGAGGTTGAGAGCGATCCCAGTCAGAGATGACCGCGCACCCTCGCTCCCCTGTTGGTTCAGACTTCCTCACCTCACCTAAAGCGCAGTATAAATGAGAAGTACCTTTCTTTATGTAATTTCTGTGGGGCCCAGCCCCACTTCTTCCTCACCCCCCTCCACTTCCCACTAAGCGTGAACCCCAGACTAAGGCCACAGACGTGTCAAGCAGACTTCCTCCGGACGGACGCATTTTTCCTTTCCCTGCCAAGGCTGAACCTTGCAACGCTCCAGAGCATCCGGGAGGTTTCTGCATTGTCCGCGGTTTGACGCAAAGCCTGCTGCCTGACTTGCAGAACTGTCCTTTTGCAAGCTTACACAGGCTTCTTATCATTTATTTAAGAAGATAAGATTCATCTGCTTTAGCTCTAAAGACCTTTCCTCATTTTATCTTACTCCTCTGAGTAAAACTAGCGGGTCTCGTGCCACCTTTTCAAACACGACTGACTGCTGCCGTTCTGTCTCTCGCTTTGGCTTGGAACACCCTCCTTGCCATATGATTTTTGCAAAAGTTTTTCCCACCCTCTTTTTCAGATATTTTTAGAAAGTAGCTTCTTTTGGTTTCCCTGTCTGGGGCTGACTGCATTTTGCCACAGCTGAACTCTTCCCTCTTCTTCTCTCCCTGCTTCCGGGGCTTTTTGCTCCAGAAAAAAATAGCTTTGGTCGGACTGGGTTGCTAAGTGGTCAGCTTCCACGTAAAAAAGCGAAGTGGAACTAAGGGGCATCATACACGATCTTATTAACTGTCTGCAGATGCAAAACACTAACAGGGTCGCTTTTAACATGCCCAAAATTGGACTACCTTAGAAACTGCAAGCCACAAGAGCATAATGCCAAAAATTCATAATAAACTAGGTGAATGATGACTTTTTTAGCTTTGCAAAAAAAAAAAAAAATCCCCACGCACATATTTTCACCTGGAAAATCCGTATTTCTTGTTTGCTTTCCCTCCACAGCTTCACAGGGCTCAAACCACTCTCAGTGAAGCCGGCAGAAATCCCGTACTATTTCGGGAGAGGAGGGGAGCGGGACGCTCCGGCGGCACCCGGCCGCGCGGGACCGCGCACCCCGCACGCCACGCGCGCAAACCCGGCCGCGCCGAAGCCTCGCCACCCCCGCGCGCAGCGCAGCGCAGCGCCGGCAGCGCCCCAGGGCGCGCTCCCCCCGCACCTGCGCGCCCGGCGCGCCCGGGCATCCCGCCGCCACGCGCGATCACGGGCCTCGCGGCAGCACGGCAGCGGCGCCGTCAGGAGGAAAACCGGGGCGGCGGAAAGCGGGGAGCCCTCTGCGCGCCCCGTCCGGGCGCCCCCGGGGCCGCGGACGAGGCGGCGGCGGCCGCGCAGCCCCGCGGACGAGGCGCGCCGCGGCGGCGCCCCGCAGCCCCTTACCCGCAGCGCCGCCAGGTCGATGCCGTCCAGGCTCCGCGCCGCGCAGTCCCGGGCCATGGCCGGCGCTCCGCAGCGGCGCGCGGAAGCGGCGCGGAGCCGAGGCCGCCGCCGCCGCCGCCGCCCCCGCGCGGGCCGGGCGCACCTCGCGGCCGCCCCGCCGAGCTAACGGTGCGCGCTCAGCCCGCGCCCCGCGGCGGGCGGCCCCGCGGCGGCGGGCGGCCGGGCATGCCCGGGAGGCGCTCCCGCTCCGCGCTCCCCGCTCCCGCTCCGCGCTCCGCGCTCAGCGCCCGGCACCGGCGCCCAGCGGCAACTTCGGCGGAGACATTTCCTCGGGAAAAGTTTGCAAGGAAGTGACGTGCCCGCCGGGGGGCTCGGCCGCGCCGCGCCGCGGGGCTCCGCGGAGGCGCCGGGGCCCGCGGGCACCTGCGCGGGGCGGCCCCGCGGCGGCGGCGGGCTGCGCCCCACGCGCGACCCTCCCACGCGCGGCGGCGCAGGACTCCCCCCCCCCCCGGTCCGCGGGGTACAGCTCGAGCCCGCGTGGCACCGCCGGCCCCACGCAGCCCTCCCCGGCGGGCGGGTTTTGACAGCTCGTCCCCGTTGCCACTTCGCGAACGCCACGGGGCAAACACTGGCCCTGCCTCCGATTTCCCTATTCGGTGCAATTTTCCATGGGCAAGCACAGCTCCCCATCCCGCATCCTCCGCCCCGCAGCCAAAAGCACGGCCTGGCTGCCCACCCCCTGCTTCATCCCCGTTTCCCTTCTCCACAGCTGCAGTCGGTTGCTCTAGAGTTAATAAAAGTCACTAAACAGAGCAAATGCAGGAAGACAGCTCGGGTTGCTTGCTTAAACCTCAGCAAAATTCAACTCGCCACAACTAAAAACTCCAGGCAGCGACATGGAGCGGATGGGGTGTTCGAAAGCCCCTGTTCCAGCCCAGGAGTTTCCTGCACTTCTCCCAGACGCTGCACAGGACTGAAAGGAATTGCATAAAAGGGTATTTCAAAAATAATTTTAAAAAAATCACATAAAGGATATAAATGAAAGGATATACTTCGGGTTTTATTTCTAAGAAAAACACATATAAAGACACCTTTGAGCTATGGCTTTTTATATGTCATAAAAGGATATCTCAGAGCCCTATAAAGACGATAGTCCGGGATTGTCCTCATTCCAAGTAACCAGAAACAAGCCGCCCCGGCCGGGAGCAGTCCCAGCCTCGCAGCCAGAGCAGGGCTCCCTGGGCGCAAGGAAAACCCTCCCGGGCAAACGGGCCCTGCGCCGCCATCCCATGCGCACGGGGAGCCGGCAGAGAAGCATCAGTTACACTGTGGAGCAGGATGGCAAAAAATACATTTGGCAAGGCTGCACTGAAGTGTTGCCGCTTGTTTAGAGAACGGGGCATGTTATTATAAACTCCACTGCCCATTACGGTCTTTTTTGCCCTGTAATTATGAGTGCAGAAAGAACATAATGTACAACTGTATTGTAGTGGGATGGAAGGGCTCATGGACAATTTTGGGCCTCATATTTAAAGACAAAAAGATCAATGGAAATACAGATTACGGAGATGAAGTCCTTAAACACTCCCCAGTGATCCTCAGAACTAGGAGCCTGGCCAGAACATTGTCCTCGCGCAGTAAAAGCGAGCAAAGGGGCCAAAATTCAGAATCAGTATTTTACAATCATAGACATGAAATCAAGTAAAAGTGGCCAAAGTGTTTTCAGTGCCTATTAGCACACCATGGCGAGTGCAATGCCAACAGCTGTGTGACAGAATGTTGTAATAAAGTCATTTGGCAATTTCCTTGAAAAGAAACACTGATGCGTCATTCGACTTCAAAAATACTCTTTTAAAATAGCCCATGCTGGGTGCATTAACTGCTAAAGTGGCCCCGGCTGTACGCTCCCCGTCCGTCTGTAGGCCGACATATTGATGCTCAGTGACGGATTTGAGGCTGGTTGCTGCATTAAAGCGCAAGGGTTTTTTTGAAGAACTAAACACACATAACGCAGCTATCCGTGACATCTGCAGAAGTCAGCACACAGTGAACACCCCCCCCCCCCAGCACCTCGCCACCGCCCACGCTCCCCGGGGCACCGGCTGGAAAATCCTGGCCCTCGCGTCACCTTCCCATCAGCCCAACGAAGTCAAACCACGGCGTCGCTGCCCATTATGGCCTTCCTGCCTCACATAAATCCATCACTAGCCTTTATGCTCCTGTTATTTCTCACAATCCCCCTTTATCTCTTCCCTAACCTTTGGGTTGTCCTTTGTCTCCTGCCACTTCCAGCTTCCTTCCTGCTTCCCCGTTGGGAACTGGCGTGAAACTCATGGTTCTTGTCCACCAAATACCCTCTCTCTCTCGCTCCTTCCTCCACCTTCACAGGATGCTTTGCTTAAATTAATCCTGCTTGCTTTGCTTACCTCCCTGGCCTAACCTTTCTGTGGGATATTTGTTTCTTTGTCAGATCCTTTCTTCGACAACAACGTCTTTGGGAGCGGGGAATGTTTTAACCCAACTTCACACAGCCGTTCACAAACACAGTGTTGCATAAGAGCTTTTATAAATGATTAGTGAGAATAGCAATAATTTACAGTCCTTCCTGTCTCCCTACACCAACCACTGAGCATGTGGAAGGACCTGATTCTGCTTTTGTTAAAGCTAAAAGCCACACTTGCGTTTATCGTGTAGCTGAAGACATTTCACAGACTGGTCCTGCAACCAAACCAACAATGGTCATTTTTCTGATTTCCATAAATAAAACCTCAGGAAGGAGCATTACTCCCTGGATTGTAACTCTTTGGGGCAGGACCACTGCTTGTTTGTTTGTTCCCTGCTTGCACAGCTCCTGTCACAACTCAGCACCATCTGATTGAAATCTGCACTGCACTGGTGCACAGAAAGGATTCGCGCAAGGTCCCTGTTAATGCCACCCTGCAAAGCTCCGTCACTCAGCCCAGAGTCAGGTTACTTTGACAGCAAGATATTGCAAAAGGGAGGTAATAGGCCAAAAATATCAGAATGACATTGCGGCAGCGGGGAGAAAACTAGTGGTTGCAAAGGAAAATCCAAATTAAAAGTCACTACAGTGCAATTCATTTGTATTGCTTTCCCATGGTACAAGCAAAGTGTGTGTGTGGGGGGAGTCGCTGCTCCCCCAGCGCCTGTGTGTAGCGGCTGCTGCTTGCACACCTGACGAGCACGGCTGCACAAACGCAGCACTTGTGCATGCATGTTGCTTCATTGCCACCCGGCAACAAGCTCCCCCCGCAAACGATAAGAAAGTCTGGTTTTAAAAGTATAACATGCCTTGCAATATTTGTGTAGGCCTATCTCAGGATATCTTTGCTACATGCTCTTATCACTGCTTTTCGTTGTCTTCTCTCCATTAAACCCCACTGCTGGTGAAGTTTCTGCGGCCAGAAGCCCGCTCCAGTCGCACCAGCACCTTTGCGGGCAGAGCGGTTCCTCGCTGCCGCCGCCAAGGAAGGTGGCCCACCTCTTGCCCCTAATGGCCTTGTGGGGCGACCAGAAGCAACAGCTGGTTTTGTCACTAATATTACAGCAGATCTGTTGAGGGCGAGAATACCACTTGCACGTGGTTACTTTTCAGAGCAGAACGAGGTTTACAAGCCCTGAGTTTTGTCACCGACCTGATGAGTGTTTCTGCAGAAGCAGAAGCTGCGCTCCACATCTCCGCTAATGCCTTGCGTGTCCTGCTTCTGCCCCAGGCCCCCCGCAGCCCCGCACAGATGGGGCGGTTGTGATACTGCTGCCTTGTCAAGCGGACTATCACACACTGCTACTGTGTGTGAAGCCGGGCACCAGAATAACTCCCAGGAATCAGGAAATTCAGTGTTTCAGCTCAAACTGCCATTTAAGACACTGAAGAAGCACATTCATCTATCTTATTAATAATAAAAAGTGCAAAGAATCCCTTAACACAAGTTCAATTAGAAAATTAAAAAAACACAACAGATAACTACATGCCGTTGCTAAGGCTTTCCTCTCCAACAGCTATAGGCAAACCACTGCAGCCAAATCCAGTGACCACAGACCTGAACATAAAAAAACCTTTCAAATACCTATCTGCATGCAGAGGATGTTTTGTGTCCGGAGGGAAGTGCACACACGAAGGGGGAAGAACTTCCTCTGTTTCAGCAAAGGAAATGCCATTGTGCCCAAGAAGCATGGGGCCGAGCCTCACCTCTTTTCTCGGCAGAAACTCCCCCAAACTCAGATTCGGGCCCCTAATAATGCTGCTACTACTAATTGCCACTGCCAGATGCGACACCCGGTAAAGGAAGAGAGTGTTTAAAGTTGAGGCTTGAATTGACACGCTGGCTTGCTTCTTTTAGCCTTATTTACGCTGGGCTCTTGGCTACAGGTGGGAGCAAATGTGAAGCTGGCAGAAAAATAATTAAAAAAAAAAAAAAGATAACCCACAACAGAACAGGATTTCCTGTTTGCAGGAAATATTCAGCTTCTTAAAATTTGGTTTCAGTCTGAATTAGACAAACTGACTCTTTGCAATATTTCTCAGCTCTCTGAACTGTAAACTCAGAGAAATTATCATTCAGAAAACACTTGGGCGCACAGAATCTTCTCCGTGAAATCGTACCCCTGATGCTGCTCCGGGAAATGGATGTTCCCATCACTTCCATGACTGCGGGAACAGCAAGGCTCCGCAGTTCATGCCACGTCGGCGGCTCCAGAGCCAGCCTCCCTCCAAGTCCTGCCCAGCACGTTCGGGATCCAAATTCCAGCTCTACATCAGGGAGCCTGGGAGCCCTGAAGCGCAAGTTAGGCTCCCTGCTATAGAGCGAGGAGGCAAATCCTGCTTTGAGCTTCTTGGCTTCCTGGCTCTCGGCTTTGTGGCCAAGAGCCAGAGCCCAGCCCCAGCATGCCTGCCTCCCCCAGGACTCCGAACCACGCTCTCTGCAATGATACCCGAGCGCTCACGCCAGAGGAAAACAGGATCCCTGTACACACCAGCTTTCCCTGGCACTGAACCATTCCCCGAGAGCTTTATTTTGCTGGAAAGTTTCTGACCTTCTGTAAGGAAATTGCGTTCTGCCAGTGCCAGAGGTGTCTGCACCAGGGTTGATGCAGAGTCTAGGGCTCAGACACCAGCACCTCGCTTCCAGAGTAAGAGTCCTTCATAAAATCCCCATGGTGTTTGGTTTTTATATGAACTGAAGATTTTAGATATCTCTTCAATGTTTCTTTAGGGCACAACCCTTAGCTAAGAAGCAATGAAGTGACACCAAAGCACATAAAATCTCCTGGTAATTACAGATTTCACCCTCCACACACCTCCCAGTAGTGCCACAAGCTCTGTCCGGATGGCTCAGCAAGGAAGGCCAGTCTTTTTGCCTACCTAATGCTTCAGCAACCATTTCATCCTCATTTGGTTGCACCAAACCCAAACATCTGTTATCTGCTGATTACAGGAGAGTCGGTGGGTGGCAACAGCCAGCATCATATTAAGCCCAACATCCATCCATCAACAGGGTCTCTTGGCTGCCGCTTGAATCGTTTCTCTTTACAGCGTCATTCTGGAAGTGATTTATTGTTACTAATGTTTTTTTATGAAGTCCTGGGGTACAAAATCTCTGCTGCTGAAAATCTTGATTAAGTAGGCCAGCCACTAACTTTAAAGTTTTCCCTTTCCATTTCTAATTATAGTATGGTTTCTTGCCACAGGTGACTTTGGTAGGCTGTCAGGAACAGGATTACACACTGCCAAAACTGTATAGGATTGCACAGAGCCTGGAAACATCTTCACGCTAGCTTTGTGCCATCTGAATGGCGGTATTCGCACAACGTACTGGAGGAGTACGCTTTGATGAACACAGAAAAGCCGAGAACAGTTTCATCAGGTCACACCTTTGAAAATACTGGTACAATTTAAATCAGCTGCTACAAAAATCTTTGGACTGCAGGGGCAGGGGGGATTTAGGTTTCAGGCCACAGACACCCAGTAACTTAGATTCCACATCTAGTTAAAAGACTTCAAAGCAAACAGACAAACAAACCCCTCCGAAACTCCATCCACTTTATACTTCAGTATTTCTATGATCATCCCTGCAGCTCTTTGAGATCAGGAGGATATCTTTATTTTCAGTGGATTTTTGGATCAGGCACTGAATATTTCTCGTGCTTTCTTCTATTTGAACTAAAGAAAATTCCACTGTTAAACTTTGTTCCAAACCTATCAGGATTGGGCCAGAAAGCAATATTTAAACCTGAATCTGTCTTCAGATTTACACTTCACAGAGCTTGCTGGTGTTGGTATTGAAAGACAGGGTTACTACCTGTAATAAACTGGGACTACCAGAAATCCAGACAAACCAAACAAAGCAGCCATTTCAAATACAGTTCTCAGTAGCACATACAGTAGTTTTCAGCTCTTAAAAAATTAAATAAATACTTTTTTTCAGTTCCTGGCAGCCGTGATAGTTTAGTTTCACAGGATATCCAAAATGAGACCAAACAGCTTCCTTTCCAAATGATTCCTGAATGGATAGGCAAGTTGGAAAAAGTGCCTCTTACTACTGTAATCACAGTCAGGATGTCCAGCTCATTTCCCAGGGTAAAATTTAAAATACAGGTCTCCCACAAAACTTGCACTGGTCAGAACACCACTCACGGGACTGCTGCAGAAATGAAATTTCTTTTCAATTGCATACCAACAGGCATGCCTGAGTAACGTGTCCCCCAATACACTCGTACATAAAGGGCACAAGAAACCCCTTCCTCACTGGACTGATAACCCTCTCTTTCACTGCGTGACCCATGACTTCACGGTATTGTTTCAGCGCAGCAATTCACCATTTCTCAAGTAACACTCTGCTGCTGGAAGTTTCCTGTTTCCTTTAAGCCCAGTACACTTCCCTGCTATCCCAGCCAACAGCCAAGCAAATCTTTTCAGGCAGAAGAGTCTTATTTTCTCTTTCTGGACTACTGCTATTTTGCATTTCTGTCTTTTGGAGTCTCAGTCCAAATAACTGGTTGTGACTTTCTGCAGTAACACAGGAATCATACAAATAACTGTTTCCTTGTGTGAAAGCTGTTTCCACTATGTTTTCTCCCATTAAAACTCTTCCTACTTTGATTTTCTTTTCTTTCCTATTCCAGTCAGTGTTCCACTTTTGGTATATGCCTAGTGTTCGAATACCAACATGGTATCTACACACTATGTAATACTTGTGCATAAAGGCCTGGCTTGCAAATTTTGCAAAAGAACAAGATGATTTTTTTAAATAAATTGAACTCAAATTTTATATTACTGTTTATATTACAGTATATTACTGTTAATGCAGGTATCTGCCTATCTAGAGGTTTTTCACTTCCCTCCTCTAGGACAATTAGCAAAGTTATTTCTGCAGGGATCCACTCAAAGTGGCAACCATTTTAAATGCTTTGCAATGAACAGTAGCTATATGTTACTAGGTCATCAGCTCCCAATGGATTTTATGAATACCATAATGAATTTCAGCCCAACATCTGTCTACTCTCTGAAACAGATGCAATTCTGGGGAAAAATAGCTGCTGCCTCTTCACAGGCAGATTTCTTAGTAATAAAATCCTAATACAAAGAAAACTGACATAGCACAGTTTCATTGCTACCACATCAAATTTATCAGTCAAAACATTATGTGGCACACAACCAATTTCTTTTGTGAATTCCAGACAAGTTGTGCTATCTTTTCTGACAGATAGAGGTTTTTGACTTTAAAAAAACTTGCCGGCATGGTTTTGCCAGCCAAATGCTACCCTTGGATGACTCAGATCAGAGTTCCTTTTTATCCAAACCACTGAGTTTGATGGTTAGCTAAGAAGGAACTTTTATCTGAATCACCCATGGTTTGGGGGAAATGTGAGATAAATGGCATTTTAGTTTTGAAAAGAAATGGACACAGGGCCTTGGGTTTGTGCCTGGCCCCCCCCCCCCCCACCTTCACCACCCCCTCAAAAAAGGCAAATTCCAATGCAGGGATGACTTCCAATGTACTTTAAAAAAATAGCTTTGTCCTGTTTTTTTAATGTCATCTGCCAGCCTGGGTACATTCTCAGTACATTAAACGGATTTTCTCAGTCCTGTTGCAGGCCTAACCTGTGCCTCACAAAATTACACAATTTTAAGCTTGCCTTTAGCCACAAACAAAAAGCCTACCTCATTGCTTAAGTCCCACTTACATATCTACAGTTACCAAGCCTCCTACTTCTCCTTTTCTTGGGGGAAAAATATGTAAAAGAGGAACTGTAGTTTATGAGCACTCATCCAGCCCTTTGGAACAAAACCTGGCCTATGTGACCTATTAAACATCTTCAGGAAAGTCTCCTCTATTCTCACTCCAATTTCTATTCAGTTCCAAGTTCCTTTTCATCTCAGTACTTTGTTAACTTTGAAAATCTCAAACACATTTGGATGCCCTAGTGCAGTGCATGAGCCTTTTAAATCCTCTCTTCCTCAAGGGAATTGTTGCTGTCTTTGGGATGTTGCCTACTGCTTTTGGGGGTATTTGGAGGGGGGGGGAAGGTTGTTGTTTTTTGTTGCTGGGTTGTTTTTTTTTTTGAAATGCTGGATGGGAAGGTCAAAGGGAATCTCGTTTGAGCCTCAAGCAATAGTGTCCTCTTCCAACACTAACTCATGAATATGTCTATGCCTTTTCCTGTATATCCTTGCCAGTCCTGTCTAAACATTCTCTATCTTTGTATATTAATAGCCAGCATATCACTTCCAGCCAAGTTTCAGTTGTGTCTGTATCATCATGCTCCATCTGACACTAGCCAACGCGGCTCTCTTAAAGGGCTGTCAGTATTTTCACTGCGCACCCAGTTTACGGTCTATATGGGAAAGCAGCAGGTAGCTGCAGTTGCCTTGATACTGCTACTGCACTGTGCAGCTGTCGTCTGAGACTGCAAACATTTTAAAAATTATATCAGACAAAGTTGTTCAGGGGCTTGGGAGGAACTGGAAGTCTCTGTGCATCTGCCAGTCACACACAGATATTTAGTCATGCAAGTTTTGTGGGTAGGGAACGCGTTCGTGGCAGTGGTCCGAGACAGGGCGTACTCAACATTTCTGTCGATAACCTGGAAACAAATACAACACAATCGCTGCTTCGTTTGCACAAAGAGGCAGTGTGGTAACCCATCATGCAGGGCTGTCCTGTATAACATGGATGGCCCAGGAACCCGAACCCTTTAAACAACATTGATCTTACACCAGTGCATGCTAGGTTACGTGCACCCTCAGGTTGCACGTGGGGGCTGTGGCGTGGACCCCTCTTCCCGCGCCAGCACCATAAACACAGCACAGCACGGCTACACAAGCAGAGAAGACAGACTAGGGAAGGGGCTGCACCTTGCCCACAGCTTCGGTGAGACGGAAGCTGGAAAGCCAGATCCATTTCTGCTCTGCATATTATTAAAAACGTGCTGAGAATTTGGATTCAGCACAAGGAAGTGGCACAAAAACTAGCAATTAAGGTCAAAACATCTTACTGTGCCCATCTTGAAGAGCTAAAGCTCTTACCTTATTAAAAAGAGAGGTGACTATATATTTTCTCCTAAGGAGAAAATAGCAGGCACTTGAATCACAAGAGATATAATGAGAACCAGCAGCTGAAGCAGAAACTAGACAAAAAAAAGCAAAGTAGAAATAAAGGCACCACACTTGGACAGACTGGTTGGTTTCCATTTCTCATGGGTCTCTCGCTTTCTGCCTCCTAGGGCAAGTGAAAGAGGTGCTCAGACCTCTCAATGACAGCTGCTTTCAACAGCCCCTCATGGACTCCTCCACTAGTCCAAAATAACTGGTGAATGAGACGTCCTGACCACACACAGCACTGTGCTTCAGCACCACCCAGGAAATGGCTCCCTTCTGGCAGCTGCCTGGCTGCTTTCCAGCGGCCGAGTCTCAGCAGAGCCCCTGATGGGTGCCCCATAGCATATTTGGGCTTAGACTTCCAGCAGGAAGAATTGGGGATTTAAACCAGCTTCCCTTTTTATAGCGGCTTAAGTGGTTTAAGGCGTTTAGCTCCATAAACCAATTAAGCATCCTTAACTCCTTGAGCCCTCATACCTTCTTTGAGCAGTTTGCATGCTTACACTGCTTTGAAGAGCAAAAGCTGATTTCATCTAGCTGAGGATTTATGAGGTCACGGGGTGAGCAGATCCGGCAAGTCCAGAGTCTTCCGCCAACCAGATCTGGGGTGCGTCACTCCCATGGCCTCCTTTCTGTGAGCAGCTTCTTACAGGCTCGGAAAAAGCCAATTTCACTTTCAATCCTTTTCTTTCCAAAAGCCTGAGTTCTAGGCTATAAGGTAATGGATGGACTTTGGCCCATGAGCTCATAAACCTCACACACTAAGAGCAAGAGGAAAGGACAGCCGTGAGCCTCACTTACACGTGGGTTGCGGTAGGCCAGGCAGACATGGTCGACACGTCCGGGGTCACATCACAGACGGCAGCACTGCTGGATATGGAAAATGCACCCCCTCGAGTCCCATCCTGGTGCCCTAGCGGCCCTTCTTGTCTTTTTCCTTTTCATTAGTTAACTTGAAAAGATGGAAAATGTTAATGCAATCATCTGATATTTGAATATGAAAGCTTACAACCAAGTCTTTAAGGCAGTGATAATTTTTTCTTTCGAACAAACAAATCAGGAATATCTTGAAAGTCAGAAAACCACATCATAAAATTTTCTGCAAATCTATCACCAGGCCCCTTGGTTTCCTGTAGGACATACCTCACATCACCTTGTGTAATATTTATAAAAAAAGTTACTGCATATCCCCCAAATGCTGTAACCGTCACTTTCCTGGACACTCTTGTTTGACAATTTATAAGTATACATCATAACATTGTATTAGGTGACACAGTTTTAAGCTCCTGCACAGGAAAATTAACATGCCTGTGATAACAGTACAAGTCTGTAAACAGTTGTGGATTAACATTCAGCGACCACAGAATTTTCTCTGTGATTAAAAACCCCACCAGCTGCCCAAGCTGCTTTTGTCAGGAAACTCTGCATCATTTTGTAGCAATAAAAATACCGTTTGTCCGCTTACTTGAGGTCAGTCACACGCCTATGCCTGCAAAGGAGCCTTCGCACTACCATTTCAGGAAGGGCAGGCTTGCTCCCTTTTTCTGGAAGCGCTTTGGCCGTGGATAGGCTACCAGGTCAACATCTCCGTTTCTTCTAAAATAACAGCAGACCCAGCAAGGGCTGCCCCACAGGGGCCCGGTGGGGCCGGGCAGCGACTGGGGGCGAGGGCTGCCCCACAGGGGCCCGGTGGGGCCGGGCAGTGATCAGGGGGCGAGGGCTGCCCCACAGGGTCCCGGTGGGGCCGGGCAGTGATCAGGGGGCGAGGGCTGCCCCACAGGGTCCCGGTGGGGCCGGGCAGTGATCAGGGGGCGAGGGCTGCCCCACAGGGTCCCGGTGGGGCCGGGCAGTGATCAGCGGGCGAGGGCTGCCCCACAGGGGCCCGGTGGGGCCGGGCAGTGATCAGGGGGCGAGGGCTGCCCCACAGGGGCCCGGTGGGGCCGGGCAGTGATCAGGGGGCGAGGGCTGCCCCACACGGGCCTGGTGAGGCCGGGCAGTGATCAGGGGGCGAGGGCTGCCCCACAGGGGCCCGGTGGGGCCGGGCAGTGATCAGGGGGCGAGGGCTGCCCCACAGGGGCCCGGTGGGGCCGGGCAGTGATCAGGGTGCGAGGGCTGCCCCACAGGGGCCCGGTGGGGCTGGGCAGTGATCAGGGGGCGAGGGCTGCCCCACACGGGCCTGGTGAGGCTGGGCAGCGAGCGGGGGCGAGGGCTGCCCCACAGGGGCCCGGTGGGGCCGGGCAGTGACTGGGGGCGAGGGCTGCCCCACAGGGTCCCGGTGGGGCCGGGCAGTGATCAGGGGGCGAGGGCTGCCCCACAGGGGCCCGGTGGGGCCGGGCAGTGACTGCGATGCAGCGCCAGGGCATCGGTACCGTGTTTCTGGCCAGCCTAGCGCACGCACCTCTCGGAGCGGCGCGCTTTACACCACTTCTGGCTCTGGAGCAGCAGTAACACTTCAATTTTTTTCCTAGGGTTGCATTTATTTTTGAGTAAATAAAGAAAAAGCCCTTAAAAACTGTTTGGTTAACTCTGCAATACTTGAACCTTTTTTCTTTTTTTGAACTTAGGTTACCCCACAGAGACTGATTGGTTTTTTCTCTTGTCCAGACATGTCTTCCTGCTCAGGCAGATAATAACTTGCTTTACTTATGTGTGGGTGTATGGGTTTGTGTTTTCCGTTGACATTTGTGTGAGCAATGTAGCAAGAGTCTGTGTTTTGTATACGCGTTCCCTTTTCTCTTTTTGGCTTCTTTTGACGAGTCTCCCATACTGATGTTAGCTATGTTTTTTCAGTCATATTTAATCGCTTTTGTGACCACCTCTACTTTTCCAATGCATATGCTGCCATTAAATAGCCTCTTATCCCATCCTAATTTCCATGTTACAACTGCTGGGAGGATCACCATTTATCCTTTTTTTTTTTGTCTTTGCTGTGTCCCTTTGTATCGTTATTCTTCATCTAGATTGGGAGGGCCTGCTAGTCCTTTCATGACTATTATTTTTTCCACATGTCCAAGAACTGAGAATAAGAAGGCTTCCAAGGATGAGCCTTACTTGGCTAGTATTTCTATTGCATTTTTCTTTTTAACCTTTTAAGAGCATTTTCTGCAGTTCTGTCTCACTAACTTATTAGATATGAAACTGGAGGCGATAGGGAAGGGCAACCAGGAGGCCAGGCCCTGGGGGAACTGTGCTCTGGGGGTGTGTTGAGGGCTGTCGCTGAGAGGCGTGCTATGGGAAAGATAATTGAATTTCAGTCAAGTTGTAACCCAGTTGCTGTGGGGTCAGGAAGGAAGCTCCTGGCCTCCTAGGCAATGTTGTTGTGCTGCAACCTTCATGGTCTCTTACAGTACAGCTGGATCTGGACAGGGGGTGGCCTTGGCTTGACTGGGATTTCAGCTTACTTCTTAAAATTTGGTGAAATATTTGATGTCGTACCCATGTAAAATTGGGGTGGGAGGGTCATGCTAAATTTCTGCTTCAGGTGGCAAACTGAAAATATGACTGGTGACTCCTCTCAGTCTTAGAAGGAATCACAAGGTCTCTCAAACCACATCACATTAACTAGCATAGTTACAAAAACACAAACCCTGTAGCTCATGGGTACTTTTTGTCCTCAGTAGAAGCTGTTGGATCAACTGAAACCAAATGCTCAGTGTTATTACCACCTTCCTTTTAAGCCTCCCAGATTAATGGGACAAACTCTTATTTAGAGGAATCAGGTACAGATCCCTAGTGACTACATTGACTTGACTCTGGCTTCACAGTGGTAAATTTCCAGCAGAGTATCATTATTAATTTCAGCTGTGCCCTGTTCTGGCAAATTATCATTCATCTCCCCAAAGAGATATCTCCGCTGGAGACCTTTATTTTATCATCTTAGTGCACTGCCTTTCCCCCTCCAATTTAGCAGGCTATGATTTTTTGTGGGGAAGCATAGCTTGGGTGTAGTGCTGTGACATTACGCTTGACTAATTTCACCAAGACTACACGTGGCACCAGAGCATTTTTACCTTCCCACACATTCCTGAAATCTTTCAGCAGGTCCTTGACTGCCTGCTCAGGAGTTAGTCACTTCCTCCATGGCCTGTAGGGAAGAGAGTAAGGGTGAAGAAATGTTGCTATATGCTAACAAAGCCTGTTGTCAGAAGCTCACTGCTCTCATGTGTGCTTAAGTAATATTGCTCCACAGGAAAACTTCCCAGGCTGCTTGTTAGAGTGTGATCTTTGGGGTCATTAGAGCCTTCACCTGGGGGTGCTTAGTTGGGCTTAAGCTCCTGAATTAACCAAGTACCATAATATGTAATTTCTAATTGTTGCAGTGAGCTCCAGCGCTGCATTGCAGCTGTCCATACGCAGCTTTTCCCTTCCCGCAAGTGAGTTGTCTAGCGCAGCCCAGTGCAAAATACGAGTTAAACATGGAATCAGCAGCAAAATCATGTTGTCTCCATGAATGGTGGCTTATGGTTCAGTGATGATAGCCTGAGTACAAGGCAAATTTGGGGAAACGGAGGGCTGCCCAAGGCGCCAGCGGTCAGCGAGGGGCTTTGGCTCCCAGCGGTGCCGGGGCTGTGCACAGCGGCACAGACACGCTGGCGTCTCTGCTCAGCTGAGCTTGCCTTGCTTCAATTCCCTCGTGGAAAACTGGCTGCCACATCATCATTTTTTAAGCACTATTTAAGATGCTAACTAATAACTTGCTACTACTTAAAATGGTCCTCAGTAGGCTGCCTGATAATAGTTTACTCCTGTTTTGACGTGGTAGCTTTGCGATCAGTGCTGAATCTCCCATCGGGGAAGTGATGGCATTGAACCCCCGAGGCCAGGCCGCGGGCCCGCACGGGTGTCCCCATGCGCCCCATTAGCAACCCCATGTGGACATGCTGCTGCCAGCCACCTCATCTCTCTCCTTTCTGCCTCCTCTTCTATCAAACCCCTGCACAAATCACTCTTGCTCTCTTAGGCTCTTCCTTCCCCATCGTACTAATTTGTACTTTACAGTCTTCCTGTAAAATAACAAGAATCAGGCTTCTAAGATGAAGAAGTTTCTCTGAGGAGCTTCTGTGCTTTTGCTATAATCACTCCACATGCTCCTCTGACAATTCCCGTGACCTTATTTCTCCAAAAAAAGTCAAGAAAAAAAAAGAAAAAAAAGACAACTCCCATCATCCTTCAAATCTCTGTAGAGCTCTTCACATGCTGAAGGAGCAGCCTGAGCTGCCAGCTCTATATCTGGAGCTCTTCTTATACATGTTTGTTAACCCTCTGGGTACAATAGATGCCGAGAATTATTCTTTCGTAATATTTGTTTGGCTGCCAAAAAGGAAAAATGATTAGCAGCTCAGAGGTTACATTTGCTGTATTTCGCAAGAAAAGCCCTTGGTGTGGACTGCCACTGTTTTGCAGACTGTGGGAGCAGCAGCACCATGCTCGGCTGCCTGCCGTGCACCATGTCAGGGTACCTGCTAATGAAACACTGTCTGCTAAAGGCAGTGCTATTCCTATGCCCTCTCCAGGGACTTCAGTATTTTAAAGACATGTAAGATGATGAGCTTACAACATACAGTTACCAGTTTAAGAAAGGGATTGAAAATAGATTGCTATATTAGTTCCTACTGTTGTTGTTTCCATTAGTATCCCCTTCCAACCTGTAGTTCCTCACCGCAGCATATCTGCGGGGGGGCAGAGCCCTTTGGGTAGGATTCACCTGCGTCTGGGCCCTGGGGAGCTCGGGAACTGGGTATTCAAATAGTTTTGGAGCCCTCTCATGGGCATCGCAGCAGGCTGCAGTAACTGCCCGACATTGAAGCCATCAGACCTGCCCCAGTCCTGGGCAGCCCCTGGGCAGCCCCTCGGACGCCAGCGAGTTCCCAGGCTCGCGGCTGCCGTGGCCCCGGCTCACATGCCTGGCGGTGCGGCTTGCCTGCTGCTCAACCTGTGCCCGACTGCCTCTGCCGCGTAACTCCTCGTGCAGGGTGTTCACGCTGGTATTGCATGTATGGGGGGAAGACAAAGCCGGGCCACCAAGTTCACCACCGGCCACCTCTATTTCTCTCTCTCAGGCAGCTCCCTTTTATTCTGCAATAACCCGGCTGCTCCGAATTCCCCGTGCCCTGGGGTGTACCTGGAGCGTGTGTGCATCTGGCCGGGCATTTTGCAAGGAGAAATGGTTCAGAAAGGCAACTGAAAACTTTGCAGCCTCGGACTGAAGCTTTCCTCGCAGCCTGGCACTGTCACAGGGCAGATGCTTATTCTGGTCATTATGTTGATGGGGTTAGCAATAAAGTTTGAACTTTGTTCAGCTTTTCCCAGAGTTTGGCAGTATAAGAGCCAGAGCTCTGATCTGGCTTCAGGCTGGTTGTTAGGTTTAAATTATCCTTCAGTCCAATTTTCTTCCCCACTGTCTCCTTTTGCCAGTAATTTGTTACAGCACACAGATTTCCTGTCGTCTCATCTCCTTGTCAGGCTGCGTCCTTCCAAAGTCACTTTGTGGCCAACGATAAGCTCCTGTGTTTCCCTCCCTCTGAAGCGAGCTGCTGATCCCAAACGGAAGCGTCAGGATCTGCTCTCGGAGAGCCATCCACATCCCCCAGGGCAGCGGCAGGGCCACCCGGGTACGGCACGTTCAGGGGTTGCTCTATCTTTACTTGCTTATTGCTTAACTAAAGCGTAGGTTTATCAAGGATCTCTGAACCTGATTTCTCATGACTCCTGGCTACCTGGCCCACAAGCCCAAACCCTCCATTTTGTGCAAATTGTCACTAGGATTCCTCCCAGAGGGAAGACTACCTGCTGGGGACAGCTCAGGCCTGGGAGAGCAGGGCAACTGCCCCAGCTCCACCTTGGATTTTTGGCAGGATCTTGGGAAAAATGGATCCTAACCCTGTTTTCTACTTGCTAAAGGGAGGATGAAAACATTTCCCCAGCCCAGTGAGGTGTTAGATTGTTTCATGATCACAAAGCCTTTGATATCCTTTAATCAAAGAACTGTTAAGGATTTTAAAGGTTGTTATTATTTGTGGAATAGATGTTAATTCTCTGTGCACAGTCTAAGCAGAATATAGACTCTCTTTCTCTCTAATGTTATTTGGGGATTATGTATTAAATGCTCCCTTTTGGGTGCTGGCAGAAGTTACCTTTAAGCCACATATACATGCTGATTAGAATATACAGTACTTTAAAAACTTCTTCACATCTCATTACACCTCTTCTTGAGTCTTCTCAAAAGAGGCTAATTTACATTAAGTCCAGGCTGCATCAGGGTCTGGATTTCTCATGAAAATATGCCTTGGTAGTAAAAGCAAAGCCCCTTCCGTTCCCTGCATGAGAATCACCCACCTTCTCCTCCACAGCATAAATCCCAAGGCCGTGCTCTGAAACCCAAATAGTTTGGATTTATATAGAAATGAGAAGCACGATTCTTCTTGTGACAATTTTCATTTCTACCTTGGCTTGCCTATATTTCTCCAATAAAAGAGGGCACAAGATCCTTTGCAAATCACTCTGTGCAGCCTGAGCACAGTCCTAGGGGGGTGCTGTGTTTTCTGGCCACCACTGGGCCGGACACTGGAGCCCGCAGTGCCTCGCGTGAGCACACTGGATGCCCCAGGGGACTCCACCATCCCCACCGAT
Organism: Apteryx mantelli; assembly: GCF_036417845.1. Classification (NCBI taxonomy): domain Eukaryota; kingdom Metazoa; phylum Chordata; class Aves; order Apterygiformes; family Apterygidae; genus Apteryx; species Apteryx mantelli. The sequence continues at coordinate 17,517,356 of NC_089990.1, forward strand.
CTCAGTCCCACCGTGCCAAGGGGGGCATCAGTAGTGGTTGGTGCTCACACTTCAGCCACGGCCTGGCACACACCTCACTTCACGTACCCAGAGGGGAAACTTTCAGCCAGGAAAACATTTATCACCCACTGTGTGTACAAGGAAAATACCGACTTAAAGAAACTTGCACCACTCGTCTAGTACAAAAGACATTGCTTTGTGTTTGTCCTGAAGAGAAGAAAGCTCTTGAAACACTGCAAAGTCAATTACGCACCATCAGAATGAATCGGAGGAGTCGTTCGCGGAATACCTACCACGAGAATCCGGCTCAGCTTGACAAACTGTTTTTTTACTAGTTACTTGTTTTCCTGCTTGGTCTGTAGCTGTACAGTGATACTGCAATGAAGTGAAAATGCTGACAGGTCACGCTCTGCTTCTACTGCCAGTGCTACTGTTTTGTATGTGAATGACAAATATCCTGGCAAAGTTTGGTAACTTTTACTTTACATTTCTTTTGTTTTAGATATTGTTTAATACTTCTTTGGAGTCTCCTTATTAACCTCTGTTCTGAATTTCTTCAGTGGCACAGAAATGATTCAATGTCTTCTTGGGTAAGCACTGGAAAGCTGTCCTTCTTTCACTGTCACAAACACTTCATGTCATTTCTTTAGGGAAGTAAACTACGCTTCAGCAACAAGAAAACGTAAATCACCACTGTTCTTTCTGTTTGCAAGAACATGATGTGTCATTACTTTTCCATTTTCTGATTTTATTTTCCTCCTGTAACAAAGTATTCCAAAGCCCTGTATTTTTAAATACTTGTTGTTCTAACTGGTGCCAAAAAGGAACTATTTTAATCATTATTTCTCATGAAATATTAAAATCTTAAATACTTTCAAGACCATGGGAGGAGCTAGTTTTATGTATTTTTCATTATTTTATAAACAGATAGAGCAATATTTCTTACGTTAAAGGAACACCATCATAATGTTCAGGTAGGTGCTTTCTGCCTGACCACGGCCCACACTAACTGTTCCCAGCTCCCCGTGTCCCGGGAGCAGGCAGAGGGCGGCACCGAGTGCCCGGGGCAGGCGCGTGCCACCGCTGCCTGCACGTCTGTCATCCTTCCAAGCATCTCCACTGTGAAGGGCCTGCGAGCTCTCTGCTGCCAAGGTGGGCTCTACCCCCACGCTGCTTCGGGCAGCCGTTATTTCTTGTGGTCCTAACACAGCGAAGCTGGCAATACCTCTGAGAGGTGAGAGCCAGGGCTCATTCCCAGGGACCGCGGTAAGAGCCGACTCCTGCACAGCTTCATTGCTTCAGGCAAACAGGCTTCGGCCGTGGTTACGCTGCTCAGGAGGGTTCGGGACAGTGCCAATGCCCGCGGATGCGGCGTGTGGAGCTACAGGGCACAGGAGCTGCCGTTTGGAGAGCACTGAGCCCCACGGCGGGGCAGGCACCAAGCAAACGGGGCAACGATGCGGCCGGGACATCCTCCAAACTGCCAGGGCCAGGTGTTAGCAGGCACGCACCGGCGACGGGACCAGCAGTGTGGAGGAGCTGCTCACCTCGTCTGACTCACCAGAGCTGATGGATGAACACTCGTGGCATTACGGGCGAGTTTCAAACCCACAGGAGCAGCAGGAAGCACGAGCTGCTACTTGGGGAATTTCCACGTGCACACACACAAAGGAGAAGCAGTTTTTCTGTGGAAGAAAACCCAGAAAATTTCCGATCCAACAGCAAACTGAAATTTAATTTTAAAAGGATCAGAACAAGAGCTCTAAAGCGAGCAAGCTGGCAAGAAACAATATTTTCTGGGGAACTTTGCCCAGTGTCCATTGAAAAGCAGACAAATGTAATGCATTCATGCACGATGTCATTGTGCTATACTGAATCAGCATTTTCGTCTGGAAAACCCTTGGACTCTGGCTGCTCTTGTCTTCCTTTCTCTTCTCTGCACTCTGCACGTATTGCTTGGCCTTCCAGCAACTCTGCAGCCCCCATGGGATCCGCCATGGGCAAGAAGATGCGCAAAATGCTGGTTGGAGGTGGTGGGTTCCTGCAGGTCATACTTCCAGCCAGGCCGTCCCACCACTGCTGCCTGTGCCTTAAGTTCCCAGTTGCCCCAGCGGGACACCCAAGAAAAGCCATCGTTCTCCAGCTCCCCCTCAGCGCAGGGGGGACGTCACTGCCAGGTTGCGAAGCGTTAACGACTTTCCCTCTTGCAGCCGGGACTGAGATGTGACAGCTGTTCTGCCATAAGACTTGGATCTACTCAAAGACTGAAATCGGGAAAGCTGCTGTGAGGCTCTCCATGAGGGCACAACTCTAAAAGCAGTTAAATGCCATGATTTCCAGCACTAGTCTTCAAATCACTCTTTCAGGCCCTTACTCAGTAAAGTATTTCTCACTGAATTAAGGGGAATTTAAGTGTGTGCTTAAACATTTGGCTGAACAGAGAGAGCCTGTTGAATCAGAAGAAGCTACTGAGAGCAGAGCAGAAGCCCTTAAAAATCACAAGGGTTTTTTCCTAGAAGTATCTTATTTATTCCCAAGTCCTTATCTTGTTTATAACAAAGAAATGCACTAAATTCCTTTCCCAAGGCTAAATAGTCCTGGAGCATATCTGCACCAAACAGAAACAAAAATAAGTTTGATTTTAGGCAGATTAAATAAGCAAATGGTTATTAGTCTCTTGGCTTCTTTCTCTCTCTTTTGCCTTTTTTATTCCTCTGTTCACAATAAACCTAGAATTTTAGGACCTAATCCAAAGTATGTTGAATTTGATGGAGCTCTTTCTGTTGGCTTGAATGGGTTTTGGAGCAGACCTGCAGACAGAGGACAGCAATATCTTTATACAGCCTTCTCATTCAGCATCTAGAGACAGGAATATTAATTACTAAAACCCTGGTACAGCGCACAGCCCCTCAAAACTGTCAATATTCACTCTGCCTTGTTACTTCATTCAAAACTACACTGTTTTCTGTCTGAAAAATTTCCTTAGGAAAATAAAATCTGCAGAGACTGAATAGGCTTCCAATTTCTAGCTCATTTTTATAAATAGTCTTCTGAAACTTCTGTAACACATCACACGCAAGAATAAGTACACAAGAACAATTTCCAAATGTTGTAATAATCCATCTTCAAAACGAGCGTGACCCAAATCAGAACACCTGGGCAGCAGTTACAACAGCGACGTTTGCTGCCGAAGAGCTTGTCGCTGGGGCGCAACAGCGCTGACGAGCCCGGGGCACAGCCGGCCCCGCGGCACCCAGCGCCCCCCCGGTAAATCGAGCTCAATCAGTACCCAGCTTTTGTGAGACGAAGGAAAGCAAAATGCCTGTTTCAACTACTGAAGTTTGTATGAAAGAGTTGGACCGCTTTTGCCACTGTGGCCCCATGGCCGTCACGAGGGAGCCGGAGCGAAGGGCTGGCAGGGAGCTGCTTTCCGCAGCTGCACAGGGGACAAGCTCCCAGTCCTACGCCACCCAGCTCCCACCGACGGCTGCCTTTCGCTCTAGTTTTCCAGACCCTTAAATGCTACTAAAGGAAATGCTACACTTCCAGCACGCAATAACTTCATCACGTGAAGTTAAGTGAATGATAGAGCTCCTGGGCTCATGTCCCCTTCCCCATACCAAAAGCAGAGGGGTACAGCCGGTTCGGATTTATGTATATATTCTCGCAGTACTCAATACACACTTTGAAATCTTAAAGCAGATTGTGAGTTGTCATCTATAACTAAAATATAGAGATACATAGATATTACACGATGTGTTTTGCAAAATGAGAGAAAAACTGTTCTTTTCATGTTACCTCAATGCAAACATGATAGCGCAGTAGCTATTCGAAAGCAAAGAGACATATTGTCACCAGGTAAATGAATCTGCTACCCATACTTAATCCTTGTAAATAAAAGAAGCAGACCAACTGGAATATGGATTTTTTTTTCTTTTTTTGGAGTTTGCATGCTTAATACAGAACTAGTAGGTTTAAAATCTCACTGAATATTCTATGTGAATTAACCAGATTTTAGAGTTATGTTGAAAAGGAAAATAATGAAAAGTACAGCTTTTCGTTTAAACATATGCAACTCTCTTCATGCAAGGTTTTCTTTTAGTTTTTTTTTTTTAATTACACTTTGCATTAAAGAATATAGCCAATGTAAACACAGTCTGTAACACTTATAAAACAGTGCAAATTTTTTAAATTTCTGGGAGGGAGTTGAAACACATATTCATACTGGAGGTAAAATCACTTTCTCGGTAGAAAAATACGTATATTAAACACCTATATGTTCTGAACTTAACTTCACAAAAGAGCAAGTTATAGTTCTATACTGTGTAATAAATTAATATCATTGCTAGATTTCCATGTTCTGTGTTTGTGTCAAATGCATAATAACACTAAAAAAAAACAACAGAGAAACATGTATTATTTAGAACCTAATGAAAATCTTACAGATAATTACTGGTATAAGAGGCCACAGAATAAAGAAGTAGGGAAAGAAGCAACGGAAAAAATACTGAACCTCTATGGATTATTGCACATTTGAGATCATTCTCATGGCCTTTAGGCCTATTCTGAATTCTTTAAGTCTTAGGTCAGTGTTTGTTTCCATTTGACTGTAGGGTACAATTTAAGAACCACTGCAAAACTTTAAGGATTTACTGGACTCGTTTGCTGATCAAACCACAGGCAGCTGTGAGCAGAGTGCTAACTTTTACTCATGCAATCAAAGAGAGCGACACTAAAAAGATACTGAAATACAGGCAAGGTTGTCTGCCATAAAAATATTTTGGGGGATTTGCTCCAGCAGATCTTACTGAGACAAAACTCTCACATCTACTGTGTTTTCATTAAAGCTTTGCTAAACACTGCAAAACTGGCTTCTGCCTTCATTATTTAGAACTTTTGCCCTGAATACTGTTGTCTCCATGGTCTGACTCTGCAACCCTTAACCATCTGAATATGTAAATCCTCATGAAACGTACTGGTTGTAAGAAAACTCGACTCACTGAGTAGTAACGCATGACGCTGAGTACCTGTATAATGCTTGTCATCCACACGCAGCAAGAATGCTTTCCACTAAGGATGAATTACTGTATCCTCATTTTACTGACGGGACCACTCACACAAGTGAGAAATGCAAGACCTCACCAGCTGCTTAAAAACATCACTTTTTACGAGTTGCACAGAGAGCAAAAATATTCCTGCTTCAGCCATATTTAAAAGGTACATAAATTGACATGTAGATTGAAACAGAGAGAGAACTGTCTCAGGTGATTATCACTGCAATTAAAGTCAGACTACCAGTAAACCTGAAAAATTTAGCACTTCATTTCTGAATATTGCTGTAGTAATTATTTTCTATTGCTGACGTCCTCAGTAAAAGGTTAATTTTAAACTGTAACTATTGATTTTGGAAAAAAAAAAATCCTATGTAAAATCACATTGCCTTTACTACAAATCTTAAAACAGGTCAAGAGATCTTAAGAAATTTCAAACCAATGGATCCACCAACAGACATAAATTTATACTTAAATTCTTTAAAAAAAGTCATTAAAAATCTGCAAAAATTGTCAAATAATCTATAATCCGCACAAAAACTGTTTAAAATCCTTCTAAACATCTTCCAATATTCTAGTAAGTTGTTTAATAAAAACACATTGCTAACCATTGACAAGGAATACAACATGCCTCAATCATAAAATGAAGAGATGCTGATGTGAGCAGGTGATTTAGTCTGCAGTAACATTTACTATGCACTTTATTGATAAAGCTGGTAGCTCTTCATCTGCATTGTTTGAGCTGGTCATCTTCTAAAATGTATTGGTGAGAACAATGTTACTGGGAAGGTTTCCTCCTCCTTCCTTTTAAGAATGGCTCATCCCTTGTGGTCTACAAAGGAGATAATCATTTTTGTAGCATGATATGATACTAGAATTTCCAATCTGTACTGAAGTGTATATGAAAAAACCCAACAGCTTCTGTATATTTCAATTACTATTACATAAATATGGATGCTGGAGATCATATACAGTGAACATTTATCCATCCCAGATTGTAAACCTACTGTAAAATGACGGGATGTGTTTTTGTTCTCCCCCCTCCTTTTTAAAGGACCAATAAAACTGTACATTGAAAGATAGGAGGGACATTATTGGGTTACAAAAAGAATGTCCCCTTTGTCAAGAATTTGTAAATGTAAACAAAAAAGTTCAAGTAGAAAAGCAAGCAAGTGTGCCGCTGCTTCAAATGTATTTTGACACCCCATGAGGCTAGGGCAAAGTTCTCTAAAAATGTGTCTTCATGGTGGTCATGAAGCGTCTCAAAAGAGTTCTGATCTTCACTACCAAATATCGCTGGTGAAGCTAAGCTCCTGTGCTGATAAAGGTAGCAATGGGTCGTTCCTGTGAAACTCCTGGGGATCCTTCACGGTACTGTTAAGAGGTAGCTGTCCATTTAGTAGTGTCAAAGGTATGTTACAGTATGTGTGATGGTTACTTATGGAAGCTATTGGCAATGTTGCTGCTGACACATCATACTCGTATCCTCTGCAATAATGTCTCATTTGCACAGAATCTGTCTGATGGTAATCAGTTAAATCAGCTCGCGATTCTACCAACGTGGCAGAAGTGCCTGTGACAGCAAGAGAGGGTACAGTCTGGAGGTCTCCAAAAAGGCCCTGTTCTGCAGAATCCAGGACCTGACGTCGAGACACCACCTCCTTTTTCTTCCCTGGCATTTCAAAGACTAGGCGCTTCCAAAACTTAGAATTCAGTTTGCTGCTTTTTGGTCCTTTCCACTTGACCACTGAGAGAAGTTTGATGGTGTGCTTTAAAGATTCCACTTCATGATAATTCACTTTCCCTTTTAATTCTGTACACTCAATCAAAATAACTTTGATTTCTCCACTGACTAGCATGTTATGGAGTCTGTTTTCCATCTCAAAAATACTCCATCCTCTCCTTAGAACATAGTCTGGAGTTAACACGATAATGAGTCTTCTGCTTTGCTCAACACATCTTGTGAGATCTTCAATGTAGGCTACAAATTATAGAAAGAGAGAAAGAGTAAAGAGTAAAGAAGTCTATTGTATCAAAATATCAGGCTTGCAATTAAGTACAACAAAATCCTATAGCTTACTGCTCCACACCATTTCAGACAAGGGGCATTTCACAATATACTCCAACAAAAATAGGATTGCATATCACAACACAACATATTTATAGAATACATATAGAAAACTCCTTAGTAACACCCTCTATCCCTTACTCTTTTTTCCCTGTTCATCTCAACACAATGACATTTACATAATATCCTTACTGTGTAGATGCATTTGAGTGACTAAAAATATACAGTTCACTTACTGAAAAATTATAATTCAAGATGAATGCAATGTTTGTGTAAATTTTAACATTAACACTGGTTATGATTAAAGTTGCATTGAGGGAAGCACGCTTTGGGAAGCAGGTCTTGTGTTTCAGATGCGGGACATGAGGATGCTGCAGGGTGTACAACGTGTAACTAGCAAGAGCTCAAAAAGAAATCAGCCTTCATCACATGCAGAAATTGTGCTACTGCATAGAAGCACCATGGTAGCTCTTTCTTCTTTAGGTATTGACCATAAAAGCACAACATCATTCTTCATGGCCCACTAGTCTGTTTTAATATTGCAAACCTGTGCTTCTATGTACTCAAGGTATTAACAGAAACTTCACAAGTGATGGGAACAAATGGAAAATTTAAGCATATTGGAGGTGTTTATTTTCCGAGACATAAGTGACAAAGAAAATAGTATTCTTCTTTTATTCATGCACGCCAAGTAGTTGCAAATGATCAGTGTAAGCAGAAATGCTAGCCCCATCATTAGCTCCATGATGTCAGCAATATTCTTGAAGCTGGCCTTTGGTTTTTGGTCCTGAGTTTGACTTGCCCCAAGGATGATAGGGAAGAGATGCCAATTACACCGGTCTGACATGGAACACGATGGGAAAGGGGTCTACTCACAGACCTGATCCAAAACCCACTCAGATGAACAAACTTCAGTGAATTTCAGTAGGTTTGGGGTCAAGTCCAGAAAAAGGCAAACACTTGAAAAAAAAATACTAAGGTCAGAAAAGTATCCACTGGTTGCACAGCACTGTGACTGCAAGCTTAGAGACAGGATATAATTTATTTTTTTTTAAACTACATGAGCTTCTTGAGCATGCTACTCAGGACGTGCTGTCTGACAACAGAGGAGAAGCACGGGTTATAAATGAAGACTTGGACACAAGAGCTGCACAGAACAGATCTTTACTCAGCACAGGGCAGGGCCTCGCTTACACACACTGCCCTCTAGCAGGAACAACGATTACAAATAACAGCATTAATCAACATCTGTTACTGCAAGGCTTATTTTTATAGTCCCAGGCACCATACCACAGCATGCTTATTCACACCACTTCCAGTAAAGTAATTAGCTACAAAATAGACCAACAGGAACATTTTAAAATAGCTTATTTTCATGATACTGAAGGCATAGTTAGCATAAAATCTGCCTTTACCAATGTTTTATTTCACCACTTAGCAGCAAGAAGAATTTCTTTCACAAATGGAAAAAAGGCAATTGTAAACATCCTACAGACAGACAAATTTAAGACATACACATACATTACAAATGTCTATGCAACAATCCTGACTTTTAATTAATGTTTTATGATTCTTTAATCATGCAGCATTTACAGTTATTTGATTTTTCTTCTTAAAATATTTTCTGAGGAAAGCCCCCACATTGCTCTGTGTAAAATGTTTACTCATTGATGAAAAAAATTCAACATTAAAATCCATGGGAGAGGCAGCGGAGGGGGGAGAGAATCAGCAACAATGAGAAAATGATAAGCAGAACTGGTGAAACAAAACTTAAGGAAAGGTAGAAATGTTCAATACAATGGAAAGAGATTATCCCAATGTATCAACAGCTCAGACTCTTCATTTTCTTCCTTTCTTTCTGCTCCCAAAAAGAAAGAATTTAGGTGGGAAGCTTCATCATTAGAGGTTGAATCTGCAAGATACAGTAAAACAACAAGCTATCATGCATCTTTCCTGAGACATATTCATCCCTCCTTCAAGCAACTCAGAATATGGCTATGCACAAGACAATTCTTGGCAGGACACAATACCATTCAGTACCACGTATCCAGTCAGTGATAAGCACAGCCATGCATAAATTGTGCGCATCTACTAAAAAAAAAAATCACTCCACTTTCACCTCTTTAAATATCCAGTGCCAATAATTGTAATAGCAACAACCCATCAATAATCCATTATACCAGCTCAGTCAAAAACTCACCAGACTTTGCTTTAGTTGAACAGGGAATGAGGTGAGAGGAAGGTAGGAAAAATTCCCTAATTTCCCAGATGGACTCTTCTCCCCTCTGTGCTTCTCCCATATTTTGCTATGTCCAGCTTAATTACTGGATAATGCAACAATTTCAAGCTTTTTTTTTTTTTTTTTTTTACAGATGACTACATAGGACACTTCACAAATACCACTAGGTGCTCTTTCAAACACTAAGTTTGCAACTGGCTCCCTGATAGACACAGCCTGTGTATAAGGGTCTGTTGGTGCACTGAGGATGAAATACTCTATATTACACACAGCTAGAAGCCCAAGGGAAAGGCGAACAGGTTTTCAAGCCATCTGGCCCAGAAGCGCTGAGCATTCCCAATAACTTCAGCTTGTGACTACCATCAAACCCAGGGAGGACCGAATGGCCGAAACTCGATGTGTGGCTGAAAAAGTACCTCTCAATTTTCACCTATGAAGGGAAGGAAAAGGAGCTGACAACTTCCCTGGAGCACATGGTTCTGTTGGTGCACTCTAGAATATGTCCAACGTGTGTAGCTGAAACACTTCTGCAAGGAAAGGCAAAGGGGGGCAGATTCCTGTCTCACAAAAGCCTGCGGGAGTTTAACCTCAATTTTCAGCAGGACCAGACTGACAGCATGAATCTGTGAGTTACTGCGTCACTCACTCTCCTTTCACTTCAGAATTAAAGGCTGCTCAAAATACTGCAGGTTGAGTTGTCTCTTTTAATTGTTCAATTCATTAGAAGCTATTAAATCCAGGCTATCTATATGACAAGTTAGGATGGAGAGAGTTGCTCTCGCCTTTCTATTAAGTATTTGTCAAGCAACGGCTTTGTTTTGACTAAGAAATCAAGGAAAAATTGAGCTAGGACTTCAGGATTTAAATTACCAATTAGCATCAACTGTAGGATCCCATATATATATATATAAAGATATATATATATATAAAAATAAAATATATGTTATCTGATGGAAATATGTATAATTTCATTGAAACTTCATTTTTCTCCCCAAAAGGTTTCAACTGCAGTGAAATTTCATTGTGAGGGGAGAAAAAGTCATCTTATCAGCGCCATCACAGAATTACTCATTTTTATTTTCCAAAATGATACTTCTTTTAATTTTTAGCTCCATCATAAACTATAACATAAAATAAAATGTCAGCATTAGAATTAACCCACCTGATTTTACTGAAAAAGAACATTTTAATTTCAACCCAAGACTTTTTTTTTCTAAAACACCATTTCTGAATATGGCACAACACCAATTTTCAAACTGCTGGAATTTCTCATAGGTCAGAAAATCAGAATTTGGGGCAGCTCTATCAGTAACTTACTTGCATCATGTCCAACATGATATCCAACGAAGTACAGAGAGCAAGAACCTTTAGACCCATGAACAAACATGTCTTTTTGCATGGTTGCCCTTCAGTAATGAAGACAGATCACCTGACAGCAAATATATGTTCACTAGACACTGTTAACATGTAATGATGCTGAGCTGTAGTTTGAAGCACTGAAGAATAGAAGTTTGAGGCATGCATCACATTTGCAAGAGTTTAACCATGCAGAACTGCCTACTGAATCTCGAATGAGCTACACAAACCACAGGCTGGAAGGAGACCCAGACAACCTACTATGCAAGCAGACTGACAGCAAGAAAATTAATGAACACCATGGACACAGAGGTGCTTACACAAAGAAATGACTGACTAACCAGGTTCAGACGATCTGCAGAAGCAATTGAGGGAGAGAGAAAGAACACCAAGAATTGTATCAAGTCTTACTGATATTTCTGGGAAATGATACCGAAGAGTATCTACCATCAACCATACCAGCTGGCTCCTGGTGCTGTGTAAATAACTAGCTCTGCTGCATTGGTCAACATGACTATTGCTTGAGAAAGAGTGATTTACAGAAGAATAATTCAGTCCTGATTTTCTACCTGAATGGTTCCCAAACCCTAATTCTGGATATCTCATAACAACAGAAAGGGTTAAATGTCTTGTTTTTCATATTATTAAATATTTATTACTTGCATTAGCTCAGGCCACAACAGCAGTGATGTTGGCACTATTGAAACACAGAACAGAGTGATGGTCCCCGCCCCAGAAGTCATAATCCCTGTATAAACTAAGGGACAGCTGATGAGTACAATATAAGGAAACAAGTAAAGCAGATTAGCGTGACACACCACCCTCTCAGCATACCACTCACTTAGCCACTGTCAAGCTTTCTGTATTCAACATGACAAGAGACGGAGGGATTGAGGAGGAGGAGGAGGAGGAGGAGAGGATGGCTCTGGGGATGTCTCCTTGCATGGGAGAAAGACTGAAGTGTCTGAAATTTTAAGTTTGATGATTGATGTTGGCATCAAACTTCCTGATGTTTAGAATCGTAGATTCATAGAACAAAGCAGGTTGGAAGGGACCTCTGGAGGTCTCTCGGTCAATCCTCTGCCCAAAGCAGGACCAAATCAGGTAAGGTTGCTCAGGGCCTTTTCTGGTTGGGTTTTGAAGATCTCCAAGTTTGGAGATTTCTCTGCCTTTTGGGTCCTGCTCCAGTGTCTAACCACACTCATGGTGAAGAAATTTTCCTCATATCTAACTGGAATTTCTAATGTTGCAGCTTGTATCTGTTACCTCTTGTTCTATGACCGTGCACCTCCGACAAGAGTCTGGCTCCATCTTCTGTGTACTTTCCCATTGGGAAGACAATAAGCTTCCCACTTGGCCTTCTCTTCAAGCAATGCAGTTTTCTCAGCCTCTCTCTGAGCATCTTGGTGGCCTGCAGCGGACCACTGCAGGGCAGCCAGCCTGTCCAGCTGATGCTAAAGAGAGGGCTTTTGTTCAGTTTTCTTCCAATTGCAATTGCCCTTCCTCTGTATTTCCATTTTTTTGCCTTATGCACTGGCATAAAGTAGAATATTCATACATGGTAGACTGCCAGGGATTTCTGAAAGTAGCCTGTGGTGTTAACTACTCTATTATATAAATGGGGTCACATACCTAATTAAGGCTCCTTGGGAACCCCCGGCACACAGTCCACTTGTATTTTTCTGTCCAGGAACCTGGGAAGCTGGAATTCATCAGGCAGGAAAGCCGCAGACAGGCAGACAAAACTACAAAGGGCCAGAACAGCAATATTGACCCTTGAATGCATCTTATCAGATGCCTGAGGTGCTCTCCTGGGGTGCTGCCAACCTCTCATTTTCCAGGTAAAAGCAGAGATTTTTATTCCATTACAGTTGTTCTTTTCAGTGCCTGATCTCTATACCTTGGGCTGAGCTGGAATGAATCGCTGGTGCACTTTCAAAACTGTCAAGATCCAATGCATATATGCTTAGAGAGCAGCTAGATGCTGCTCTAATAGATTTGTATTGCTGGTATTAGAGGTACAATTTGACAATCTTGACTTCACTTTCAGAGTTTAAAATCATTTGCAGAAACAATGGGAGGGAAATACCTTCCTCTAATGTAGTCCCAATTTTAAGAGAGCCAAGTGCAAATGTATTGTTTTCTTTCTGTAGACACTTTCTTAGAAAGACAGCAAACGGCTTAGGTAAAAACATACTATCCCTATCTTTCCCCCCAACTGTTCAGTCTCCTAGGTCTTCTAACACTGAGTTAAAAAGCTCCCAGGGTTTCTATGTCTAGCTGACTGTGGGAAAGGGTTTGTTAAAAAAGCCTTGAAAACTAATAGGGTGGAAGAAACGGTAACTGCAAAGAAACTTGAATAACAACCGCAGCTCTATCACAGTCTCATCCTCCCAGCCAGTGTGGTCAAATATGCCGCAGGTAGCTAGGCAGAAGGGCGTACGGGCTGTCAACTTTGGGAGAACGAAGGACTGTTACGACCGAAGAACATTCTTTAACAGCAGGGCCGCAGGGATCCCGCGCGCGCGGGGCTGCTGGAGCCCCGTTTGCACCTCCCGGCCGCGGGCAGGAGCGGCTCCCTCCTGCTAGGACAAAACACGCCGCTGCAGCAGTACTCGCATCCCAGCTTCGCAGGGCCCAGAAACCAAAGCCAACTGCAAACGCCACCCAGCCCCGTCTGCCCTGCCTGCCGGAGCCCGCGGAGCTGCTTTCCAGCAGCGAAGCGGCGTTCCGGCCCGAGAGCCGTGAGCTCCGGCCTCCCGGCGCCAGGACCAGCTGCGCTGATGCTCCCCTGAAAGGGCCCGTCCTCAGCTCGGAGCCGAAACGCAGAGCTTGGGTACGCAGCGCTGACGCGGGCAGAGGAGCTTGGCTAAGGCACATCTGCCCGTGATCTCTCCCCAGGCTGCACAGGGAGATGCAGAGGCTATCAGTGTTTTTCCCCAAAGGTTAGAGATGAACCAGCTAGATAAAAATGTAATCAAACTCGTCCCTGAATTTTTCTGGAGTCAGCTTTTTAGTTTGTTCAGAAAAGTCTCCAAGAAAGATAAATGAAATACTATTTAACAAATCTATTTTTTGCTCTCTCTCAAATCCAAATAGCAGCTGTTCCTATTGCCTTACGCTGGGAAGCAAGTGCAATAATGTACACCCTCCTGTGGCAGCACCTTAAAATTGCAGAGATTATATGAAACAACCAGCCATATAGAACACCTTATTTACTGTGCTACTGGAATTGTATATATTTAAGCAAAGATATAGAAAGAAACACATCAGAATGGTGAGTGGGAAAGCATTACAGTACACTGAAAGACACACCAAAAGACAAGGAAATGTGGTATCTGAGAGAAGAGACATTTCCTAAAACCAGAAAAGATTGTTACTATCAACCCCCCCATTCTTCTATAGAGCTACACATCTTGTCACATGTGCCACTTTTGGAGACATACTCTCCAAAAGATTTTGCTTGCTTATCTCTGAAGTTTCTAGGAGGCCAATACCAGGCTGCACTGCCCGCTCTCCTTGCGGCCAAGTCCTCGCAAGACAAGGAAATAGCCGCGCACCGAGGGGCCTGGAAGCTTTTAAAAACAGGAGTCTGGCTCTTCCCTCCTTCCCTGTCGCCTCACCCTCTTACATCCTCAAAATAAAGTGTCCTCCCCCATATCTTTTCCAAAGCCAAAGCATGCAAACCATACTCATCGCAGGCACATGTTTTATTCTGCATTGTCATTAATCTGATCAAGTGGTCCTGCAGCTCAGTACGTTAGAATCAGGCTCTTTCACAATATTGCAGAAGCAAGTTGGAGAGGAAAAATAGAGGTATTAAATCTGTGAATGTTCATAAATGAGAACTGACATTTTCGGGTACCCTACATTTTCAGGAGAGGTTTAATGAATACCCAAAGCAATGACATGAATTTGCTGAGTGTCTGACTGACAAAAATAGACAAAAATAAAATATCTAATTGATACAGCAATTGGAAGGAAGAATCTCATTTCAGATTAATCTGTACCTCAGTACAGTTATCACTTGAAAGGCTAGATTTAAACTCCTTAATTCACTTTGTGTAATTGCTACGTATAAGTCTGCTATATTGTTGAATAGGAAACAACTATTTACTACAGTTCTGTGATTTTTAACACAAAAAAAGACCTATCTTCTCTTAATCTAATTTAAGTATCTAATAATTCAGTATTACTTGCTTGTACTGACAGAGCTAAAAAGGCTATGAGCCAAGTTCCCCTTCTGAAATACCCCATGCCAGGGGACTAACGGGGTGACACTAGTGCCTCACCGGGTCAGGGTGAAATGCGAACGGGAAGCAGCTCTAACCTCGGAGCTGCAAACGCAAGTGATAAATTCAAGCCACTACGTGAGTCTTCGCATGATCCCTGACGGGTCTCTGGCTCCTGCCTCCCCAAGGGGAGAGCTCAGAGCTCGCTTTCCAGCTCCCTGAAATATCGGAGAAGAAACAGGCTCCAGCTTCTGGGGCAGGCACCGGCGCTTGGCAACTGTATGGCAGCAGTTTCAGGTCTTTGGCAGGCAGGCTGCAAGCGCAGCCACATTATAGCTGTTCTCATTTGGGGACATCTGCTCCAGCACAGCTATTGCTTTGTTTCCTTGCTCAGATTTCTTACATTCTGGCGTATACAGAGAGAAGTTCATACTCTCTTCTAGCATTTTTCATGCAAATGATCTGCAGACAGAATTCATATAGAAAGGCATATTTCTCACATGGGCAGCATTTCAAATAAACGTGGTATTAAGGTAAACATACTGTGCGTGCAGAATTCATCAACATGATGCATATTCTTCAGGGTCTTTTTTGACTTGTCCAAAAACAAATCTGGAAAGGGAGATGTCATAACCACAGCTAAGAAGGTATTAGCTGTTGTTACAGACATCTGAAAGTGTTGCAGACTCTTCTGACACTGCAGCAAAACTGATTGGAAATGGACCACTGTATTTCACCATCAGCGTGGAAAACAGCATCAGATCACTGGACTGTACGTGGCCCTCTGAGGAATTAGTATTACTTACACAACGTTGATTACTTACACAATATCGATACTGTTTAGAAATGCAACTGTTGGTCAAAACCCTAACGAAAAAATTGCACATACACCATTAACTGGGAACTAAAGTAGCTATTTATGACACTTCAATGGCAAGAAAAAAAAAAAACAAGACTTAATGGGCAAGATGACTTTTACTTGTAAAGCTGCTGTGGACAAACAAATAATTACTGAAAAAAATCCCATTTTCAATGACAAAACAGAGATTACAAAATCTTTTTTGAAAATCTTCTGTTTAGCTACCTGTGTCTGACACAGAGGTTTTGGATGACAGTCTCCTGCTCTTTCCCCTTGGAGACGTCCAGCTCCTGCCTCCACTGAAACCAGCAGCAGCTCCCCTTCGCTTTCAGCGGCGCAGGAACACACTCTGCCTTAGAGCTCCCATTTGCAGTACTGAGGAAGCTCTTCCAAACTGGCAACCACTTCACAAAGAGAGGCTTTCCACACCTAGTATTTATTGTGCAGTCCAGGCCTTCATAACGTATCAGTTAAAACTCAAAGTCAGAAATACTTACTTCCACTAGGGATCAGGTCCCTATCCGGAATGAAGAGCTTATATCCGTAGTGCTTTTCCAGAACGTCAGGCAGAATTTCAAGCGCAAACTGCTCCTCGTCATTATTATCACAATCTAAAGCATCAGGATCCACTTTGGTGTACGAAAGATATGCATCGTATTCCTTGTTGTCTGTAAGAAAGCAACATCAGGCTCAGCCCGTTGCTTGCAAAAGCACTATAAAGAGTACAGGGCAGTTCGACCAAATTGTATTCTTGCTAGAAACGATCAAGCATTTCCCCCCAAAATTGTTTCAAGAAAGCCAGTAACATACACCCTGGCTTCCACAGAGACGTTTTCTCAGATCCAGACGAAGGATCCCCTTTCAGCTTTCTGCCACACACTGAGTAACTAGTAACTCTGCCTCATGCGATCGCCATACGCATGTGACACTGCTTCACATCTGCAAAGACCCTGGGCAAAACTCTGATACAAATGTGAAGCTGGAACTTTAAACAAAATTCTTATATGCATCACTAATGGAAGTTTTTTTTTAAGCCTCAACTCCTATGCCTCAGCAGTGCTATGATTATGGGAAAGTTCTGAGCTTTCACTTGAAGAAAGAGAATCCACCCTTGCATGCGTAACTGTGAGAAAACACGACGTGAACGTACACCTCAAGCGAATACCAAATCTGCAGAAAACTATGACAGATAAAAACAAGCCAACATGTTCTTTCAGAAAACCCTGTAGGCTTTAAAGGCAATGCCATGATTTTGGAGGTCACTTGACCCAGGCCACTGTGAAACATCTGGGCCTCTCAGCACGAGAGCTGGAAGCACACCCAGGAGAGAAGGGGTGCAGGGAGGGCCGTGCCCCGGCACGGTGCCTGCCGCTCGCGCCCGGCTGCCAGGCCTCCCGCCACGATGGGGCGGCCAGCGGGCCGCAGAGGGGCCCACGCGATGCCGCGCCACGCGATGCCACATGCGGAGGTTCAGCTAGAAAGGACAACCTTCCTCCTCCTCTTCCTCCTCCTCCTCCTGCAGGGCTTGCCTCCAGCTCTCTGCATCCGGCACGCGGAGCATAGAGCCAGCAACCGTGCTGGGATCGGAGGCAGCACCAGGATCGAGGCTGGGCAGTAAGAGAGAGAGATTCATGAGAGGGCGAGGGGTCTAAGGCCTTCGCACACCCCCCCTGGTAAATCCACGCTGGGATCAGGCTGCCTTAGTAACATTTTTCTTTGTTATTCCCCTGCAGTAATGGAAAATAGTATATTGGAAAAGCCAACCTTCAGCAATTCAGTCTCTAGGGAAGAGCACAGCTGCCATTATTTACAGAAAATGAAAAATCAAATAGTTAATGTTGTGAGAACCAAATTGCGTGAATGTAGGATTGCTGAGCACCAATTATCCATAGAAAAATGCATACATGAAAGATAATTAAAGCAGTTAAAACTCATCAATACATTCTGATAAAAAGAAAAAAAAATAGCTAATCATAATACAATGCATTCTTTGATGACCTTGCAACAACGGTTACTTTCTTATTATTCTTTACACAAAGCCAGTTCCATGCGGGTCAGAGCAACAGAAAGCATGTGAATAATTACACCTCTGTAAAAGGCAATTTGCCTAGTGTCACGAGAGCCGTACGGGAGGAGGTCCACCTGGCTTGCTGGTATTTCTCTGAAATCAACAGCTTACTAAAATGGCAGTTATTGATGGAAAAATGACAGAAGAACAAAGAGCAAAGACACAAAGGCCAGGCAGCTTTGGAGGCCTGTCCAAAACCTGCCACCCCTGTCAGAAAGGGAGCCTGACAAAACAGTTTATGAGAAGCCAGCCATCACGGGATCAGGCAGGCAAAATCCCTGCAAGCGCGTGAGAACTCTGAAAAGGCAGCAGAGCCGTGCATTCCCACAAAGCCGGATACCAGCTGGAGACTGTGAGCGATCCCGGCGCTTCCTAGTCCCCCCAGCCGTGTGGGTGCAGCCCCCGCCCCCGCCAGGCGTTTCCCCTGGCAATGCAAGCAAGAGGCTGCCAGGATGCCAGGAGAACCAGTTCCCGTGGGCGTTAGCGAGTCCACGTCATACCCCTGCAGCCCTGCACACCTCTTCACAAGCCTCACGTAGATGGCGCGTTAGCAGAAGGACCCACTCGCGCTAGCCCACCGCTGGATCTGCGAGGTTTGGGTGCTGCCCTATCTGGTGCCAGTTTCTAGGTGGCTTCCCTTAATCCTCCGTACTGGCAAAATGTTTTCTCCAAAAACAACGCTACGCAAGATACAGGAAGTGAATCACTTCCCCAACACCACTTACATAGGGTATTTTTAATAATAAGATAAAGCAAATCTCTTGAGTTCCAAATCTTCTGTTTTAAAGAAATACATGTGTAAATGAGACACGATCCTGCAACTGGATCTATACAGCTGACCCCTCATGGGAGCTGTGCATGTTCCCACTACAGCCTGCACAGGTGCAAAGAAATGTCCTCATAGATACTTGGGCTTCAGGAACATTCTGCCTCCATGTTTCACTCTGCAGGATCAGAATAAAACACTAGGCTAGAACAGTTCTAAAAATCACACACTGGAAAAATAACAGGTTGTTTTCAGAATTAATGTGCAGACAAAATCATCTATGTACTCACAGAGCTTTCTCTAAACAACTAAGAAGCAATAATCTCTCATAAATGGACCATACAAAAAAGTTACATTAATAAAAATGCAGCAGCTTCACACTGAAACACTACATAAATAAATCAAAGCAATCCGGAGGGAGTTGACACTTTGGGTCACTCTTGGCTGGTATGAACCAGGGAAGTCATGTTGGTATAAACCCATGGAATTAGAGGTAAACTACTTCCAAAAACACAGAATCCCGCCTTTCACTTTCCCCTACGTGAGTATCAGGATAACTATCGATCAGAAAAGCCATAGTATGAAAAAAATATATTTTTATATTTTCTTACTTGCCCATAAAGATTGAGAGAGAGGAAATTTCCTGACTTCTGTCCCTGCTATTTACCATTCCACAGTCTAAAATCCATTGGATGACATTGTAGCCATCCTCCAAAGCTCCCACAGATTTCATTGCAGCCAAACTTTTTCACACCATATCCAACTAGTGATTAGCAGAAAAGTTTATTATTTTGATAATGGCAATGGTAACTGCAGAAAGCAAGAGGTCTGTGCAACTGCACATTGCTTTTGCACAACGGGGGAAATGTGTTGCCTGCTCCCTTTTCAAATCACAGAATCACAGAATGGTTGAGGTTGGAAGGGACCTCTGGAGATCATCTAGTCCAACCCCCCTGCTCAAGCAGGGTCACCTAGAGCACGTTGCACAGGATCGTGTCCAGGTGGGTTTTGAATATCTCCAGAGAAGGAGACTCCACCACCTCTCTGGGCAACCTGTTCCAGTGCTCTGTCACCCTCACAGTGAAGAAATTTTTCCTCATGTTCAGGTGGAAGTGTCTGTGTTTCAGTTTGTGCCCGTTGCCTCTTGTCCCGTCGCTGGGCACCACTGAGAAGAGTCTGGCTCCATCCTCTCGACACCCTCCCTTCAGATACTTGTACACGTTGATAAGATCTCCTCTCAGCCTTCTCTTCTGCAGGCTGAACAGGCCCAGCTCTCCCAGCCTTTCCTCATAAGAGAGATGCTCCAGTCCCCTAATAATCTTTGTAGTCCTTCTACATTCTTGTTTTTAGATACACCATTCAAGACTGCCTACGTGACTCATAAGTATTGCAGTGGGCTATGAGAAGTAGCAATATTTTAATATTCTACTTCAGATCTCTAGCAGATACTAATTATAGGCACATTAATAATATATTAATTATACTGTAATACTAACACATTCAGAATATACTAAATGACACAAAGCACTTGGATTTGGTTCACCACTACTTACTCCAGCCTCATAGGAGCAAGAATGTATTATATTCCTAGCAATTGAATCTTCAATTTAAAAATACATGTTTAGCTTTAGGCACAGAACAGATTATATGCTGCTGAAGTGGGGGGGGGGGGCGGGGGGGGCAGGACACACTGAAAAACACCCCGCGTTATTCCTAAACATACGCTCCAGGCAATTTATACACTTCCATTAAATTGTTTTCAGACTCCCAACTAACTCAGCTAACTAGTTAACCGCAATAACAATTGTCCATAGCTACCACAGTTAGATGGTGGTCTGAAAACAATTTAATGGGAATGTAAAGTGAAAAATATCTAGTGAAAGCCAGCCTAAATACAGTATGGCTCTCAGGAGCAAGTGATCTCAGGCAGACGTGGCATTCCGCAACATGAACCGACTTACACGTGAGGAGTTTTCCTCAGGAATCAGGTTACAAACTGTATTCAAGCCTCTCTAATAGGCTTCTGAACACCTCTTCCCATTCCTGTTTTCTTACAGCACGACCGACCCAGAGACACTTCAGCAAACAGGCTCACTGATTTCCATGGGCTTTGGGAGAAGGTCTTGGGGCCTTACACTGTTGGGTGGTAGGTAGTCTGAACTTAAACTGGCGGCAGCTTATCTTTTGGGGATTCATTTCAGTCCACAGGTTTCATCACTTTGGGCCTCTGAAATCTTTCCATGGGGTATATTCAGTTCCCCAAGAGGCTGCTTACCATCCGCCGCTTCGTCTCCTCCAAAGTTCTGCCGGTAGAACAGCATCAGCTCTATGTTGTAGCACTTATAGATGGTCACAAGCAAAACAAGCAGAAGAAGGATGGCTCCCAATCCCCCAGCAAGCTCTATTTTGTAGATCAAATCTAAAATTAGCAAGGAAAAACAGAAAGGTTATGATCTTTCCGAACTTTAATTGCTCTAATCCATTGTACAATCCCACATGCAATTGCACAGCTTCCTGTTAGAACCACTGTAACATTAAGGATGCCTAATCTTTTGTTCATTACCTGTTATTTAACTTTACCCATTTACTCCTTCTACTGCCAGTCTGAAATTGCCATCCAGAATGCATTTGAGGCTATAATCATAATTCTTCTGCAAGGGAATTATGTAGTGACTTTACACTGAGGATTAATCAATCTTTAATGAGCTTGCAGAGTTTGACTGAATCTTCTGTCTTGGCAAAGCGCATCTAACGCTGTATGCAGCATGTGGGAATAGATATACTAGATATATTCTACCCCCCTCTATCTAGTCCCCCAAATTAATATTAAACTTCACTTTTATATCAGTCGATAAGTTGATGTGACCTGCCAAGCCAGGCCTTCAGCTGAATCACTGGAGAATTAATTCAGCATCTAGAGCACCCAAGATAACCCGAGAAGCCAGGAGCACACATCCGGCTGCTAAGAGCTACTTCGCTTGAGTTGTGATGGCTACTGACGAAGTTTTCGCATGTTTGTTTAGTACACATTATATTTTAATGGGAACTGGCACTAGTTAAAATTTCCTACTGGGATGCTTTTGTTAGGAAATATCACAAATGGTTTGTCTCAAAGTACTTCACAAATTCATTCAAACGCAATTATCCATCTTTTACAGCTGGGGAAACAGAGGCATAGGAAAGTGAAGCAACGTGTTCAAGGTCATTCAGCAAACCAATGACAGACCTAGATAAAAAACATAAAATATCCAGTGCTTGACCTGAGATCAGACGCTAACTTTCACAGTATTGTTGCTTAGCCTGAAATATCCTCTGAACACAATATTGCTAGTAATACCACTTGGCGTATTACATAGCCATAAAAGACACAAGATGACAACAGCCCCAACAGCCTATATTAGTTTAGATAAGATGTCATGAAGATATTTACTGCTGTGATAAATACAATGTGAAGATGTAAAAACTATAATACTAGAAAGACATAAAGTTTTTGTGATCTTCACACTTCTGAAAAAAAATTACTGGTATGTCATTCGTGTAATTTTCAAGACAAAAAAAAAATTAGCTGTGTATCTTTGGGGGTTACTCTTGCCTTCCCATGCCTTGTATTTCAATAATTAACATCAGATGTCAAGTTATTCCCAATTTACAGTATCTCTGGTGTCTGTCTGGTAAGAAGTCAGGGACTAATAGATGGAAAAAGTCCATTATAATAGCTATTTAATCTCTCTGAGAATACAGGGAATTCATAGGACTTTAATTACACTGCATGGTAAAGTTGGCATATGCTCTTGAGATAAATCTGGTCAAATGGAGAGCAGAGTTGGTTAAAATCATTTTTCAGTGAAAAAGCAACTTTTTATGTTGTACTGAAATTTTTCTCCCAGGAAATTGAGATTATTGCAAGACTGCCAGTTTAGACAGAGAGAAAATGGAGGGCATTCAGTTGTGTCTAAATTGACCTATGCTACCTTGCAGAGTAAAGGTCCAAGGACAGAACCTTTTGTATAGATTGTATTATTATTATGTTGTATAGATTTGCTTTTGCCTTTCTAATACTCATCCTTCTGCCCCATAACTCCCCTCACCTCCACACTTAAGAAGGCAGAACACCAAGGCTTTTGAGTTCCTTATTTCTGTTCTACAGTGGAGGCAATGGAGAAAAGCCCAAAATGCTCAGTTTTCTTGCCTCTCCAGCTCGGGCACTGCCTCTGATTAATGCCTTTCTCCTCAAGTGGTTCTCACTGAAGTCAATAGGAAAGGCAGTTGAGTAAAACCCAGGGAAGGAGTTGAATCTGGCCTTTTGCCATAATAGTGATTGAAAATCAGTAAGTAATCATATTCAGATAGATTCCAATGAAAAATAATATAAAAGGGTTCAGCCACACACATTTTATACAGGATTATGCTCCTTGAAATATTAAAAGTCCCGTAAATACTAACAAGCAAGAGCCAAATATATCCTAGAAGGTTCCTCATTGTTAGTTACAATATCAGTATCAAAAACCCATGTTTCCTTTATGTCTTGAACAAAGGCAGCCTTCCTGAAATTAAGTGTTGAGCCAACGTCATTGTAATATTTACTTTTGTCTAAATGCACTGCTTCTTTCCACTAAGAGCACGGACTGATTTTATTCTGCAGTTCTTGACAACTTATTCATGTTCCAGGGCAGTTATTTTATAGTGTACTTAAACTTCAGTCAGAAAAATACTGGACTGTTTTCAAATTCATTTGAAGGGAATTTTGAACTACTTCCACAACTTCAGGGATAAATAGGTGTGTACTGTCACTCCCTGTAATCCAAGTATCAAACATCCTAGGACAGCACGGAGGGAAAAAAGAAAAAGCAACTTATTTTTTGCACTACATGAAAGCAAATAACAAAGTGTTCCTGAAGTCAGTCAGTAAAGAATATGATAGAAAGCAGACAGTGGCATTCAGGTCTGAGGAACAAGCTCAAATCTATCTTTGCATTGGTAGGGCTAGGTGGCTGAAGCTGGATTTGGTTCTTTTTTAGGCAAAAAAACCCCAAACTGAATGATGATACATGCTCTGGGGCTGTCCATACACTAATGCTGTACAGACATCATTCTTGGATTCTTATAAAGCATTTTTGAGGACTCGACCACTAATCCAGCAAAGACTTCAACATATTTTACCCTAAATACTTGAGCAGTTTCTTTTGCTTCATTTTGCTTAAAAATAACCACCTGTTATGAAAACAGTAACTAACTCTAGAAACTCTTATTCTACAGCTATAATTTCATTTTGGTTTTTATTCCTGTCTTTTATCTCAGCCTTCCTAGTTTAGTTGGACTCATGAGTCATGCTAGTTTGGGTGCACATGGCGGGCTGCAATCACACCTTTGAAGCGAGGGCAGACATAACTTACAGACAAGCACCTCCTGCCAAATGTGGAAAAGCTAACCCTTAGCAGGCGGCGCTTGGGAGGGAGAGGGGTTTCTCTGACAGGGAGAGCTGTACTTTCTCTTCACCTTCCCTAAGTCTCCCAACTCCTGCAAAACTGCAACACATCACAACAAGAATCCATGATCCCTTCTCTGACATGCACAAAAGGATACTGGTCAACACACGGATACTGGTTCTACCAGTCCTATCCTAAATCCTATCATAGATCAGTAAGTATACTAGTATTTCCTGGCTTATGAGTACGCTATAATCAAACACAAGCAGGAGAAAGCTAGGATAAGAAGTTTTTATATCAAGTTGCAGAAGGGAAAACTTTGGTCAAGAATTCCTAAGAACATAACAAATACGCTAACAAATAAGACAACGGGACAAGCAAAGGACAGTGGAAATACTGCGAATAAACAGCACTTGAAGAGATTGAATCTCTATTCAGTAAATATTCTATCTATCAATATTCTATCTCAGTAACTACTGAGAGTGCCTGAGGGGCCTTCTACAGTCACAATGCAAAAAGAAATGAAATAGTAGCTGAGAAGTGATCCTTTCCACCTCCAAATTCTGTACTCAGCAGTGTTTCTTCCATAATTTCAGCAGAGTTCTGAAATGTCTGCATTTCCTTGTTATAAATAAACCTGCTTGTTATTCTAATATACGCAACACAGCAGAACATTTAACAGTGTCAACAAAGATATACTTACTATCAGTCGTATATTTATTGTGTTCGATGGATGGAAAAGTAGAATGCTTTTTGCACTAAAGAGGTTAATCCTTCATCATGATGACCAGATTCCTTAATTAAAGCTGTGATGTCCTGGTAATTTGGATGTTAAATATTCATTCATGTGTGTTCTGCATCACAACTGTGTGCCCTTGTTTTTCAGAGTGGTTTGCACCTTCTGTGTTGTGTTTTATCCCCACTACTTCGCACAAAGTCTAATCTATGCTATGCCTCCTTTCTAGAGGGACATAAAGCTTTTCCATGCATAGGAAATTAGGAAATCGTGCAAGCAGGACTTGATCCAATAGATTTTGGTAGGACTGAATAGTTTACATTCATACATAAAACCTGCGGGTCATATGTAAGAATAGGAACAAAGAGGAACATTGACCCAAGGATCTCCTCTCCCAGTAGCCCTTCTTTGTCCCAATAACCCCTATCCCTCACCTCTGCTTTTATACAGGTTATCTGAGGGCAAAATTATAGCTATGAAACAGCATTTAGCATCCAGCACGCTTTTAGCTGAACCTCCTGAGCAGGGAGTTCGTTTGTGCCATGGTCATGTCTACGCTAGGTCAGAGGTCAATCTGCAGCATGCTCAGGTACTAACGGCAAGAAAAGCATACATGGGGGGGAAGAAGCACTGGGAGAGCAGAGCTGCTGAGTCCATATCATGGTCCCAGAAGGGCTTCTGCAGCCCCTTAGAAAACACATGCCACCATGGCTTCCCTCCTGCTGCGGCTGACTTGGCTAGCGGCCGCTAGCTAGGGCAGGGCTGTGCGTTGCACCAACACGTCTCCTACTACTGAGGGAGATGTAGGCCTCGACATTGCTGCAGCCAAAAAGAAAGCTAAGCTCTTCCAAGTATACAGTCTTAACCTTCAACAGGTAGCACTCTGACTCCTCTCTGGCTGGGAGATCTTTTCCTGGCTCACTCTTTTCCCCCGCTTTCCACTCACTAACTCTGAGCTAGTGGAACATTTTGAAGGTATTTGTTTTTATGACGTCTGCTGAATGAAAATGAATATAAATGAAACGAATAGAAACCTGGCCCAATCTTTCCCTACAAACTGCATCCTAAACTCTGCACTGACTCCCTGATCTTGCCTGGGGACCCGAACTGAGCGATCGCACGTGCAAAGCTGTAGCGGCAGCACCGGGCTTCTGAGCTGCTTCAGCAATTTGCCTCTAAAGCCAGGACGCTGGCAATTGCCGATTCCCTTCCCTGTCACAGCCCATTGAAGCCATCTCCAAACAGTGACCCTTCTGTGGGATCTCACTGGGAGCGTGGTGGCTGGAGAGGGCTAGCTTTGTTAGTGGTCTGTAAGTACACGGAGGATGGGAACACCACTGGGTTCACAGGCTGCGTGTGTGCCCAGTGGAAACATTTATTTTTCTCTTTTGGTAAACTAATTTACAGCCAAGAATAACAGCAGAGACCTGGACAATTTATTAACTCTGCAGTCAATCTCCTGTGCTGATGGCTCTGTGGTTTCCCATTACTATTGTATTCCAAGTGTGCAGTCCTTCCTCGCTTTCCAAACAGCTACTGTTTTACAGCTTTTGTACCTGTTAATACCCTGCATTTTTAAGAAATCACAGTCAGATTTAAATGTCACCCTACTTACAGATAGGAGAGGTTGTTGAACTAACCTAATAATGGTAATGAGATACTGTTACACCCCTTAGGATAATGACTTCTACAAACAGCAGAGCATAGCAGCCCCTTTTAATTCGGAACATGCAAAACCAAAAGGTTTGCTTTCTCCTACAGATGATTTGTCAGTACCGGTATTCCCACTTCTAGGTAGAGTATCAAGGTAACACAATGATGGGGTAATTCTCCACTGATTTGTAGCTCCCATTGCAATGTTTTCATTCCTGTTGCAGTTAAAAATCAAAATGCATGGCAACTGTTTCAAGTGTTCAATTTAAACAGGAAAGCTAGGAAGTGGAGAAATATGAGAACATCTGACCTCACTGCTGAGCTACATTTTATAAGAAATGCACATTTTAACTCTCTCTGTCACACCATTACCTGTGGGGTGTAGTCCATCAACTCTAGGTCAAGTTTGTAGGGTGTTTAGACTGAAATACTTCCACTGACTTTATTGGTAAACCTGATTCCAGGCAAGCACATCACCTGCAAAGCTTATTCACTAGTGACTAAAGAACAGTTCATTAAATTTCTTTACAAATGGTAAACTGAAGCCATAACCCAAATGCATGTTAGCTCCACTCAGCACACACAATTCCAGCCTGGGCGCGAGAGGCCAGCAGGACCCTCGCTCCCGGCTCGGTGGCTGGCTCTGACGGGTGGTTTCTCAGGTGGGTGAGAGCACAGGTGGTTACCTTTCTTGCGCAGAAGAACACTAGCATGCTTCCGTCCGTTTCTGTTTTCCACATGGCATGTATAGTTAGCCAGATCTGCCTCTTCCACAGCATCAAAGATCAGTGTCAATTCAACTTCCTTTTCTCCAAGATGTTCTCTGAGGAGTCTGAAAGGAAGGATACAGCCTTCTCTTAATTGAATTAAAAAGAGATGGAAGATGCCTTAACGAACCATGACTTGTCAGCACAAGATATAAAGTGTCCCAGGCCTCTTGCACTCCCAGAGAAGGACTTAGAGGAAATTAAAGGTACCTGGAAGAAATTTAATACAGGCATCTTTTGGGCTGTCCAAAAGCCTCTTTTCTTTCCATGTCTGCAGCAAGGAGCTGAACCAAGCGTAGGAAGAGGGGCAGTGAGTGCAACAGTTGCATGTAGCATGTTTACCTCAGCTCCACCGGAATTAAAGTGCTAAAAACAATGCTTCTTTTTAAAGTAGCAATAAGCATTTACTAAGCCACAGCTGAACAAATTATAAGGCAATATTTTAAAGGCTGTGTCTTGCTCTACATTTTAATGCAGTCGGAGAAGCAGCAGCAGAAGCTATGCTACCCTGTGGAATTCTCCTTTTTTTTGGGGGGGGGGGGTGGGCCTAGATTTTGACTTTAAAGGGGGACAGTGTCAAGAACAAGAGATCTTTGCTCCTTTGAGAGCGCAGAAGGGAAATGCAAAATCCCCTCTAAAGGAGTAGAAAGCTCTGGCAGAATTTCAGGCCAGAGGTACAGTCTTTTCATGTGATTATTCTAATGTGAACACTAAAACAAATGCAAAGTAAATGCAAGCGTTTTCTGATGATGACTTAAGACTAAAAATAAAACACCCTATTCCCTCTAAAGGCTTCTTATCAGCTGCTCAAGATAGTTATTGGTTCTTTGAGCAAGGAAATGTAATGTCAAATATAATCTGCCAGATCCATTTGATCCTGTTAGTGTACTGTTGCATAACGTGTAAGGAGATAAACACAAACTGCGTGATGCACTCACAGGCCAAAGACTGCGATTGCACTAGTGCACATAGTACTGCTGTGAGCCTAGCAGGGTGTTACTGAGAAAAGACAGCGTAGTGCACTAAGAGGCAAAGGTATTATAAATAAGATTGAAGCTCATGAAAAAAAGAAATGTTTTCTCTGGGGACTGATGCATTAAGGGCAATCAGACACAAGGAAGATGGGCCATTAATCGGAGTGCTGTTTGTGCTTGGACACTGTTTCTCCTGGACAGCTTAAAAGTTTTCATTAACAGCAACAAACACCAAACTTCTCTATTACAAACCAAAGTTGTTCTGGGTGTTCAAAAACCACATTTTCTTATGGACAGTAAATCATTTCACACAGCAAATGTGAATCTCTGAATACAAATCAGAATGGAAGTGTGTGTGCATTGCACTTGAGAATCAAAAATCTAAACCTGACTGTTATAAACCACATATTTACGGTAAGACTTCAGACAGCACACAGCTTTTAAAGGCTTACGTGATCTGACAAAAACTCAGAGGACAAAACCGAGTATCCACAACAATTTATCTTCTTCCAGTATAGCTGAAAAACTTGCAAAAAAGCAAGTGCAAAAGCATTTGTTTAAGAACAGGTATATATCTTGTTTTGGAAAAGGTTGAATTGCATCTTTTTTTGCAAATTTACCCTCATTTATTGTGTACTTCTGCATTTTCTTATTCTGGCCCTGACTCCAAGTGCTGAAAAAAATAATGCAAGAAATGCTGAATTTGTATCACTTCTGGCCAGAATAGAAACTGCCCAAGAGACCCCGATCTGGTTACAGACTCGAATCTTTTACTTGTGTTTCATCAGTCTAAATAGCTGAGAGTCTGATAAATCAATTCTCATTTACTTATTAATATTCTATGTATACAGTGAAATATTTTGAACTTAGGAAAGTCTTTCTTCTCTGTTGGTAAACAACATGCTCCACAAATTTTAGCCTACAAAGCACGCTACAGGGAACAAATAAAACCATTAGCAGAGAAGATATCTGGGACATTAATCTGGAGCGCTTTGTGAATGTTCAAATTGTCTTGTGTTTATTACAATCAGCATATTTTACGCATGGTAACAATTATGAAGACAGATTACAATTAAGATAAAATAAACTATTATTGTGAATCTATTTAAAATAAAATAATCAACCCTTAACCTAAATTTAAATAATATCTGATCATCTAAAGAAGAAGGTTTCATAAAAAGGAATATGAACTTAGAATTTTTTTCACTTATTTTCATGTTAATTGCAATCTCTATGGAGACAACTCCTTAGAACATGCTTTATCATGCAAATGCTAACAGATGCTTAAACATCATGTCGGTAACAAAGTGTAGGAAGCTTTTACTGCGGTTAAACCTTTTATTTCTGCTTTTTTATTTTTTTTTAAACCAGTGCTATACAGCTTATGATCAATTAGTGTCACCAATAAACACAGTCACCTAAAATTTTATAATATGTGTACAACCTTTAATTGATTGCATTTTGCAGTTGGTCCAGAGAACACCAAGCACAATATTTGGGGGGAAGAAAAGGAAAACAGTGTCAACAAGTTAGACTTTAAAGATGCAACAGTGTTCACTCCACATGCGTAGATGAATTTCTGTCCTTGTCAGGGTTGGTGGGAACTTTGCCAGTAACGTTACCAACATAGGTCAGTTCCCACAAGTTGAGAAAACAATGGCTTTTTTCTGGTTTGATGGACAAACTGTAAGTGTAATTAGATCATTTAACGCATACATAGATCGATGGTGCTTGTCAACTCCCAATAAACAGGAGGAAAGGAAAAGATGTGGGTGAAATGAAAAAAATTTTTCTTTTTGCTCAAGCTGCAGCATTTTATTTGATCTAAAACAAAACATTTTATTTTGCCTAGTGGTTATTTCTCACTTAAGAAAAACTGAATTAAACAAAGTGTCATTTCAGACTAAAAATGTTTTTCTTGAAAAATGTCCAGTGTTTCACATTTTTGAAAGTTATGTCATACTTTTCCCACTGTGTTTACTCATTAAGTTGAACCTGAAGTTACAAATGCTTCTCCTTTGAAATGATGTTTTCCTGAAATTCTCACATTTGATATGATCACAGATCTAAAGGCTATAAAAAGCTTCACCTGTGTCTCTTCGCAGAAACAAGACATTAATCCAAACCTTTACTAATCTGCATGTGAGTTGGGACTTATCAAAAAGGCAAACTTTTATTCCTTAGATAGTTGAGGATCTGGACTGTTAACAGGGATGCGAACTTTAGTCCTTACTTCAGATCATTGTTAACAATAGTCTGTAGATAAAGGAGCTTATCTGCATGCATGTAAGTACTCTCCAAAGAAAAGTAGTTCAACTAACACCACGGCACGGTGGTCTTTGCTCTCAATCACTTCCCTGCATCCTGGTTCTCATTCTCTGCCTGTAAATTGTCTACTTAAACAGCACAAGTTTTTCAGGAGAGGGCTGTCATTTCCCTACTTCTCTGCAAAGTACCTAAGACATCGCGTAAGCGGTGATGGTAATTCTGCCTTCCTCCTTCAGCCTCCTCTCCTAACGCAACACAGCAGCCACATCTTGTCTGAGCATTTTGCACCCACCAATTAACTTCCGCGGATGAGACGGCAGAGTGCTGAATTAATCAGCAAGAGGAGATAAGGCTGCAGTTTAAAATGTCTCCATTCACCACTTCTCAGGCCTCTAGAATGAGTTAAACTATTTCCACTTAAAAAAGGAGAAGGGAGGAAAAAAAAAAAAAAAGACAAACATACTCTTCAAGCTGAGCATTATGAGGTATCTGCAAAGTGTTCTGCAGTGTTGCCCGAAAACGAAAGAGAAGCAACTCACAGGCGGCCGGGAGAGTAAGATTTATCCCTGAAAATACTTCTTTGCTGTGGCAGAGAGATGGGGTTGAAATTTGCTCTGGGCCTCTCTGATAATCAGGTGCAACTGACAGCTCTGCAGGCAGGCTTACAGACTAATTCCTTGTTTAATAGCCTCATTCAATTTACATGACATTTTTATTATTGCTGGGGAAAACCCATCCATCAAGCAAAGTCTCCTTCTCCTTTTCCCCCTATGAATTTCTAACATTTGGGGAGCTTAATTCAAGGGCAGACAATGAAGCTGGTAAGAGAGGGGTCCATCACCTGTGCCCTGCAATGCTGAGTAGTTGCTTTTTATTATGAGGCTCTCTAACAATGTCTAATAAATAATTGTAAACCCAGGGCTACACATATTATTTATGGTGAATAGTACTTACCAAAACAAACAGCTCCATGGCTTTGATTTTAACAGCAATGCTCAAGTCACGTGCATCCTTATTTCAGTGCTTTCATAAAAGTGCACAGACTAATTGACTTGTAAATAAGCATACCAGAGATAGTGATGGGTGTTTTAGATCCCTACAATGCATTTATGCGCAAACCTGTTCCCTCACCAAGTACAGAAGATCCAGCAACACAATGGATGGATACAGCACCAGAAATTCAGAGTTCTACCTCCAAATTCACGGACCAATTTAAGATAGGGGATGTAGAGTTAAAATATTAAACACTTGTCAAAGGAACAACACATGGAGTGTTTTGGTTCAGTTGTAACAATCCCCAATTACGTAAAGTTTCTCAGCATTAACAGAAGTGTGTTGATAATACCATATAGAAGCAAAGCGATGGGAAAAGTGTCTAATTGGCAAGTCCACTGCGGGTCATCAAGCTTGCAACATCCATGATATTTTTCGAAATACGCCAATAAATAGGACTGGGTGGAAGATGTGGACTGGCTCAGGCACTGATAGAACAGTTAGTGCTGCTTAGCTTTGCTAAGTCAGAACACCCATAATGGGACGCATAAGCAAGAGCTGTCACTGTGGAAAAGTCATTTGCAAAAAGTTCCTACTGCAGTTGCCATAGCTACTTCTAAATCAAAAAAGGGATTGCCTGTGCTAGTGCTGGTAATGATACAGTAGGTTTTGGTAAATGCTATGCTTTTAATGCTGGCTGCAATGCAGGAGACTGGGTATGTGGTAAGCAGCTTTACTGAAGACAAGACTCACTGAATTGCGAGGGGTCTATAAATTGAGTCAGAGCATTTTAACGGAGAGAGGAAAGAAAACTGTAATGCAGTTAGTTTGAATCAAGAATATGGAATGAGATGAGGCAAAGACATACAGGAACAACCTTTTCCAACTCAAGTTTCACTCACAGAAATGCACATAAAGGACCAGTTTGGACCTGTGCTAGCGCTAGAGGGCTCTTTAAATGCAAACCTCAAACTGTCCTTCTGATGTGAAGGAAGAATGTGACCAAAATCACTCTGTTCATATAATGAGTTAAATGCTCATTACTTGCAATGGCAGCAGTTTCCAATAATTGTCTTTTGTGGTCAGAAGCCCAGAAAGGGATTGTACATTTAAAGCCTTCTGATAATAAAGGATAAATTCTGTCTGTATGCAATTAAGAAGCAATGTTAGGTCAGTTATTTTAGTTTATTTTAATAACTAGTAGTTATTACTAGCGGTTATTATGGACTGAACTTCAAATTATTGATCACACAATAAATTAAAGGAATCTTTCTCTCTGCCTGCTTTCCAAAATTACTTTTAGAAGAAAGAAAAAACTCTGAAACTAGACCAAAAGTGAGCAATGGAACATGTAAAGACTTTGGCTTTCTTTGTGATCTATATTCATCACCTGTGTAGAGGAGCTGGGACCACCTTGTCCATTGTATAATCCTAGCTTAGTCCTTGCCCAAAGAGCTATTGATCAAGTAATTATTTATCAGGGGAGATAAGAAGATGCTCTCAGGTACAAACTCCATGAACATTCATGGGGATACAAGTGATTTTTTTCATTACAACTAGTACAGCATATGAAAATCAGCATGTGGAACAAGCCAAGCGCAAGCTGGGTATCAGACACCCTCACGCAGTGACTTCCTTCTCTCCCTTAAACGCAAGTGTGAAGGAACAAATGCTACCATCTTTAGAAAGTCCTTGTTAAGCCATATTGAGAACAGTATCATGGGCAGCCAATACATTTAGTAGAGAAAAAGTACAGACACTTTGACAGGGGACCATTCATCTTTAAGATTAACACTGATGCTGAAATTAATGTCATCTTGCCAAAGACTGCCACGAGGGGCAGTGACAGGGGACAGCAGCATTTCCACATGAGGCTCAAAGTCGGAGACGCGGCAGCTGCCAGCATGGGGATTTGGTGATGGATTCTCGGGTGCATGGATAGCAACTATGTCTCCAGAGTTTATCCCCTGGAAAGGAGAGGGAGGAACTCACACTGCCCTGCTTCCAAGTCATTCATCACTTGTTAGACAGCTCAGATTAAAAACGTGTTTAAAAATAAAACAGGCTTTTGGGACATACCATATACTTAACAGTAAATACTCCAAAAAGTACCTGACTTCGCCTTCTCTTATATGACCTTCTAATTCTTCAATGAATTTTTCCCCTTTCATCCAGTAGATCATGGGGCCCGATTCTCCACTGAATCCGAAGAAGGCTTTGCAGGCCACAGTCAGCGGGTTGCCTGAGGATGACAATCAGAGCAGTGGTTAGACCCATCGGCATGGCTACTAATGAGAGAATGATTGCATCAAATCTCAATGCTTTAGATAAAACTCCACATTTAAAACTGAATAAAAGGGGGAATAACTATAAACCACAGGAAAAAGGATGATGTGGATTTGAATCTATAGCAAACAGCTGTGGAATGAAACTCTGAGGTTATCCATCATTTCATTATTCTTGGCAAGATACCATGTGAACAATGGGAGGGTATGGAAATGGCGGCAATGAAGGGTGATGTCAGATTGGTTGTTAAAAAGAAAGAGGCTCCTTTGTCAGGCTCTTGGGAGCTCCACCAGGACTGGAGAGTGCCCTCAAGAGGCAGATATTTCACTGAACTTACTTATGGCTGCCTATCCACCTGTAAAAAAGACATAGTATTAATTTCTTCCTCACTTAGACAGAAATCAAATGTTAATGGAGTCTTAGTAAGCTGTTCAGAGAGCTTTTAAAGATCTCCAAGTAATAAGAGATGCCAGTGAGCACCTAACAACACTTGTGTTACTTTCAACAGCCTTCTGGCAAAGGACCGAACTTCAAAGCATTGCTCAAGCAATAGGGTAAAGAACTCTCCCTTTCAGCTCTTCAAAAATATTCCAAAAGAAAGAAAATAAAATTTGGAAACTAGATCAGATTTCTCTCCAAGAATTCAGTGTTTAGATGGTTTTCTGTTTGGCTAGGGCTTTAGCTGTACTAGCTAGTCAAACACTCTGCAATGCTTAGGCTGCCAGGACAGATGGTCGTCTGCCTGCAGAAGAAAGAAAAAAGCCTCAAATGAAGCCAGGAAATTTAGGAGAACCATGCCCATTCCCTGAGTACGCAAATACAGCTGTTGCATCCACTTCTCTTTGCCCACTTTACCTGGCACAGGTGGTCCAGGTCACAAAGTGGCTGTGAAGTTACCAGCGTATATGGGAGGACAGGCTTCATCTAATGGCAATGAAATCTCCTATGAATCTTCCAGGACTTGAATCAAATGCAGAGTCCAAATAATGGACTTCACTATATTTGGAAGAAATGTTTTACTATGCTACTCATTCATAGTGCTGGTAGGAGACTCTTTTGACCTTGAAATAGAACAGGCCTACACTTTTCATGAAGGGCTAGTCATTTTGAGCACACCACTTGGTTGAGCATGAGCTAACAAACTTCCTGCACCTTAATCAGTTACCTCTTGCGTGCTCGGCAGTGACAACTGACCGTGTGCGTATTCAGAGCATATCAGAGCCGTATGCTAAGGTGTCTTTGCCTAGATCTCCAAAAAGCTGTGCTTGTAGTTGTCTGTCCATAATTTCAGTGCCCAATTTAAGGCATGTCAAAAGAGCCTGATTATTCAGGAAGTGTCGCATTCCCAGACACTGAAAATCCGCCGCCTTTAAATTGTTTCCAAGTCAAGAGCCAAAATTACAAGTCCTTCTCAAACATTAGGAAAAAGAAAAGAAAGCTTAAAGGCTGCACTTGAGTTAAACTACGTTTCTCAAAAAAACCAGCAGAAGACAAAAATGGAAAGGAAATCAGAACGTTTATCCTGAAAATGTTTTACAAAATCTTTCATTATCTCCATATTCACTATGAACTCTGGTACCACAGCTGGCCTCTGAACACGTGCTGATGCTTACAGATTATATACGACCAGCTCAACTGTCCCATATACATGAAAGGGTGGATAATCACAGTACTTTGCACATCCCACAACACTGACCATAGTCATAACGTTTCAAACTTCGTCAACTGATGAAGAGTCTAATGACATTTCTAGGCAAATATTTAATTGCACTACAGGACACTATCAAAGAAGTCTGTTTTATTCTGCTGCCTATCTCATGCTCACAGGGACGAAGGGCAGCCCTGCAAGGTGCTGAGTGCCTTCCACAGCTGAAGGTGAGAATTTGAGCCTCTGGCTATATCCATCTCACATTTTTCTAGCGTGCTGAATGCCAGCTGCGAGGTCTTTTGTGCTGCCTGCCTCAGAGTCATGATATGTGTCTCTTTAAATACCACTTAGTGATTCCTAGCATGTGGCTGCTCAGTCCATGTTTGATTTTAATGGAAAAAGACAATTATAGCAATGTGAAAAAGAAAAAGGCTAGACATGGCCTATCAGCAATGACAGTATATGCCTTTTACTTGGCAAACCATGCTGGACATTAAGTGTTACAGGCATAGTATTTTGCAGGGTGTGTTTTTTTCCTCAAACCAGCATATTTTTACTTAAAAAAAACCCTGAAGAAACAAAAATATTCCAAAGTGAGTCTAAGATTTCTATACATGCAGAGTAAATAGCTTGAGGTGGTATGTTTGGTCTGAAGAAATAAAAACATTTCTATACAAATAGGAAAAGCTAAAAAAAATAGCTGTTGGTACACGGCTTCTGGAATAAACAAACCCAATGTATGGTTCAGGGAAGAAGCGTCGGTACCCTTTATCGCAACGGCCTGTATGCCCTGGACTTGCCCATGCAGATCTATTTCCCAGCTTTGCCATCAGGGAAAATCTGCAGAATAAACTAATTCAGCCAATGGTAACCTTTAGTTAGAGCTTCAACTTGGAGCCTGGGACTGGCCACACCTGAACAAACCCATGGTCATCTGCTAACCCATCACTGATCACAGAAAGGTCTAAGCAATTGTATCACATGGAACAACGTATTTTTATCTCAGTAGCAGAACGATGCATGTTTTGGGTTCAGCTGATCTGTCCTTGGGTAGAAAGAATGGCTTGATGCGACCTCAAGATCCCATCCAAATGCAAACTCTCACACACTGCTTTTCCATTCCCCAAGCTCAGGCAAAAAATCAGCACTACAGGCCTGGTGAGGACATCCCACTCTTCTGCACCTCCTTGAGGCAGCTTCAGGTTTTGTAACTCTCACAGTTCCTCTGTGGTCCCGAGAGCAGCTAGCAGGACAAAGTCAGAAAAGGCAATATTGGTTCTGTCTCAGAGAAATTCTTTACCTCCACAAATAGGCCTCCATAAGCAAAAAGATAGGAGGTTTCCTTCTCCTGCCATGTTAAGACAGCTGGCTGCAACCTGTTTTTCAAACCCCTTCAAACCCTGGTTTTCAGGGAATTCCAGCCAATTCCTGTCCAGCAGAGAAACAGGGCATGTCCCATTGCATTTCATCCCAAGCAAGGAGATCCTAACGCTGCAGCCAAATTCCCCAGTTCCTGAATGTTCCCGTGAATGTGGGAAAGGACAGGCACTCAGCAGGGAACGTGCCTGCTGCAGGTCCCGGTTGGGGGCTGGCTCTGAGCCACGTCA
This sequence comes from Apteryx mantelli, assembly GCF_036417845.1. Classification (NCBI taxonomy): domain Eukaryota; kingdom Metazoa; phylum Chordata; class Aves; order Apterygiformes; family Apterygidae; genus Apteryx; species Apteryx mantelli. The sequence goes on from NC_089990.1 coordinate 17,554,353, forward strand.
CACTGTAGTGAGTCCGCGTCCCAGGCAAAAGGAATTAGCAGGCAGTCTGTAACTCTGACAAGTCATCTTGAGTACGGCCCAGACCTTTAGACACCATTACTGCTGTTCTGCATTCCACTATCAACTGTTCCTATTAAGAAAAATTGCCGTTGTATCATTTAATTAAAAACATCAAAGTTCCAAGAACATATGGTATCCTAAAAGTTTCCCATTTATAAATGGCTTCTATTTAAATCAGATAGACATTTCAGTTGCATTTTTAATTAACAAAATAATTTGCTGAAATTAGAGAAAATTACTAGAGAGATTTGCAATGAATCAACAGCTAATGGAAAGTTTGAAGAAACATGGAAAGACAGTAGAAAAGCCTCCTGGTAGACATCACTGGTTGTGCTGCTTTGCTGGGGTCACCTTGTTACCGTAAAGCCTCAGGATCCACACAGAAGTCTCTACTTTAGCTTTTTTCCCTACTCTGTCAATCAGACAGGCTTGTTGCAAACTCCCAGCTGATAAGACACAACTGCTGGCGATAGAAATGACTTTTATGGCTAAATCTTATTGTATAATTTTCATCTGACCTTTTTCACAATAACTGTGTGTGAACTCTACCATACATTTGAACATTTTTTCTGAAGAAGAGAATTCCACAGAAATGCAATTATTCAAGCAAAATAGCTGCCTGGTGGGGGTAGGAGTCTTGGCTAAGGGTGGAAAAAGGGGTTGCAAAAGAACGTAGCCAGGCACAATTCTGAACGTGCTCGCCGCAGCTTTGACATGCCTTGAAAGAGAATGACAAATGCTGCAGCACAGGCCTTCTGCAACGAGGCACACTCCAAGCATCAAGTAAATGAAGCTTAAAAAACCCCAAAGTTGTTCAGTCCTTTAAAAACTTAAATGTCAAGGCTGAATGACTGACCAGCACGGAAGACAAAAGCTATTCACAGATTATAAGACCTGTCCTATGTCAAAGTGATTTTTCAGAGATTTATTTGAAAATATTGATTAATTTCTCTTCTTCCCTCCTTTTGTGCAACTAGGTGTATTTTGTGGCTTATTTGCTAGCATCCATTCAAGGGTACAACACAATTCACGTTCTCTCATGTCTATACTCTGCTGGTGCTCTCCCAGCAAATCAGGATTTCATTCCTGGAGCAAATTACCTCAACCGAAAGTCATCAAAGTCATTTGTGGATCCTTCTTTCATTTTTCTATAGCTTGAAACATAAGTTTTGTCCAGTTCTCTTGCATTCTTGTACCCCATACGCCACCAGTCACGACAAGCCTGACCAATGCTTTAGCATCTCCCTGCGTGGAAGGTGCAGGCTGTTAATCATCAAAGCCCAGAGCAATTGTTAATTTCCTAAGAAACTGAAAGAAATAATTACAGGAATAAAAGATAGTAATAACATCATCCCCGCCTCCATTCTCACAATCCCATCCTGATTGTCCAAACTAAATACCAACAGTAGGAAGGGCTGTGCAATTATCCCCAGAAGCAGAGAGCCAGACTTCTGTCATGGTAACGTGAATCCTTTGAATCACAACTGTTCCTGTTTGCTTCCTTTTACTGAACTCTTCAGTGATACACCACATAATTCACACACATGTATTTCAAAAGATGCAATCAACTACTGTCACTAAAGTTTTTTGACAAGATGTGCCATGTCTTTAAGGGAAAGGGCTCTCCTCTGGTGGCCAAACAGCCCCTCCAGGAAATTAAGAACAAGGAAACATGAAGGGGCTTCACCACATCAAAGGAGGGGAACGGGTTTAGAGGGACTACATGGAACTGACTACGCTCAGCTCTGTTGAAGCTGTTTATTCAGGTCCCTAAGGATTAACACACGGTGTGAAAGTTGTTTGTATCTGGTTTACACTGGAGAGAGGCTACACCTTTGCTCATGAGAAAAGTAAGGCTGTTTCCGAGGCCTGTGCCCAACACTCCCCCTTGAAAATTGCTGTAAAGTAAAATAAGGTTGATTAAAAAGTAAATAATAAATTGTGGGGTGAGGCCCAGAAAAAGGGTGCTTTTCCTTTGGCAGAAATCAGACTTTGCACAATAAAAAGCTGCTGTGAGGCAGCTGTGCTAGAGGAAGCGGGCCTGGGGCCGAGGCAGCAGAACCACTGGGGGAGCCAGCTCCAACCTCCATACCTGCACACCTATTCTGCAGAAGCTCTGTTTGGCTGGAGAAACACTTTTTCTAATGAAGCCCACAGCTGCTCCCTTGCTCCAGCAATGTGGTACATGTGCCCAGCTACTGTTCTTCAGCCTCCCTTCCCCATGACACACAAATCCTTATCCTCTCCCAAGCCAGAAATTTCTCCTCTTAACCTGCTCAGATGCACAGAGACCACTTGAGGACCGTCCTCTGACATGCAAGTGACTGTTCTCCTGCTTCATGCTTCTCCCAAGCTGGCAGAGTTTCAAATACCATCTTCTACAGTATAGTGGGAGTCTTACTTTCTTAATTATCAGGGAGTTAAGTACATGGGGCCTGTGGCTGGTGTCTTCAATGTTGTGAAGACCAGAAGACTAGAAGCTTGATGTTCTGTGACCTGTCCTACTATGGACACCCATTGTATGGTTGCTGACAAAGAAGTAGATGGACACATTGACCCAGATGGTCCTTCCAAGCCAGAGACAGAACTAACTCAAAGTGCCAAAGAGGTACCAACAAAAGAACACCTGAGTGCAAAAAGGAAGATCTCCCTTTGTAATAAGCAACATCAAGTCATTTCTGCATACCCTGCCACCTGGATTTATATCTTCAGATCCACCTGGGTATTAATAACATTGACTGCAATGCCAATGCTTTTATCTATTTTGGGGCTGGATGCTGTGAGTGCACTGCAAAAAAAATCATCCCGTCACTTCAAGTCTCTCTTATCGATGTATATGCGTCTTGTAGCTCCTATCTGATGGTGTCTGTATCTTTTTCCCTGAAGACTGATAGAAGTGTTTGCCAAGGAGCAGCTTCCCGCTGTTGACACATGCAGATGTTACACAGACACTTCACAGGCTTTGTTTCTTTAGTTTGCTGAGACAGAGGACAAGGAAGCAGGTTACTTATCACATCTCAACAAGTGTATTCGACAGGCTGTCTGCAGGATCGAACCTGACTCTCCAGGCTGTGAGGTTTGCAAGGCAAATCATCATGTCACTGACAAGAACATTATTGCTCTAATGTGCTCTACAAGTGCTAGAAACTGGCCAAAGAGTAGCAGATTGATCTAAATTCTTCTGGCAAGGCAGGCTGGATTGTATACAACCGTGAAGTAAAGAACACATTTCCTGTTTCTTCCGAAGGACATCCTGGATACGGAGATACAGGAGACAGAGCTTATGCCTGCAATTTATCGACAAAACAAATGCCAGGAGCAGCACAGACCTTGACTCATGAAAAACAATCTCTGTGTGCGGTAGCTTCTATCTAGTTTGCAGAAAAGGGAAATTTTCTCCAAGTCCCTTGCAAGGCAAGGGCATCCTTTCAGCCGTTCTCTTACGCTCAGCAATGCCGGGCAGCCCCAGCAGCACACTGATGTGGTGCATCCCCAGCCAAACCTTCCCAGGCTGCGGGCAAAGGAGCCCTGGTGCTGCTGGACTCAGGGGGCCGGTGCTGGCAAAGCTTTGGGCTGAGCTGCTGCCAGGGATGTGAGGATGGCAGCGGTAGCAAACGGTGCCCACTTGAGGCCACTCTTGCAATCTGAGACCAAACCCTGTGTCTGAGCTGCTGATCTCTAGCCCCCTGCTCAGGCACCCTGTACCAAATGTTTCCTCAATAAGGTAGGTTGTCACTAAACTCATTAAGTTTATAAGGTTGCCTTTAAAAGTTTCAGTTAATCAAAGGTTTAGGTAGGCAATCACAGGTGCTGCAGTCACTAATCCAGAACAAAACTTTCACGCTGGTTTAAAAGAGGCCTTTATAATTTTACTATTCCACCATCAGGTAATTTCTCTTCATTCAGAGACCTCCCACCACATCCATGCCAGGGTCAAATCCTGAAGGATGCTGCAGCTGCCAATCCATTCCTACAGAACGAGTGTTACATGGTAACTCTTGCGATATGTCCCCTGTGGTTCAGTATCATCTGATTGAAAAATCACTGCTCATCCATTCATCCTGGACTAATGCGGTGAGCAATGAATACTGATGTTGAAAAGTTTGGTGTTAAATAAGGGAAGCTGTAGACTCTGGAAACCAGGCAGCAAAACTGCCCTACTACAGTATTCAAATCCTGCATTTGGATGCTCAGCTAGAAGAGCACTTATGAAGAAGCTTATTTTTCATGCATCAGAGCGAGTTTGCACACCCCTCCTATGGCATATGTTCACATACCATTCAGGCTTACAACCTCTGAAACGTAATTGTAGTCCCAGTTATGAAAATGAACACTACAATAAAACAAGGTACTCCACTAACCATACCATCAAGATGTGAGTGCTGATGCTGTACTGTCTCTTTTCCATTTCTAAGTAATTTCTACTTATATTCCCTGTTTATGCCTGGTCTATTCCACACTCTGGCTCTCCTTTCCTGTTGACTTGCTCTCATCTCCATATGTTGAGCTCCCACCACAACCACTATATTTTGCTTTCTGCAGTATTGCCCTTGACCCTCATGCTTTCCCTACAGATTTCATGCCTCCTTCATTTTGGTTTCCAGTCTGGGTTCTGATCTTCTGTCCTCCTTGTCTCTGGACCTGAATCTCCCCTGGACATGCCCACAGAGGCCTTCCCATGCTCCCTTCCTCTTTCTCTATCCCACCCTTTGTCCCATGGAACAGAATGACTAGAGCAGACACCAGCCACCTTCATGCCTTGAGACCAGCAGTAAAGGATGGTCTCCAATAAGCGTCAATGGGGTCACCTGTTTATTAGATCTGTTTCACCTCAGCCACTTCCCAGATCTTCTAGTCCTCTTCCTTCCTCACATTGCTGCCCAAATCCCAACCCTGTACCCTCCCTTTCAGGTCCATCTTCCTTTGTTTTCCACTGCAATTAGTAATAGCTCTTACTGCTGAAGTTTCAGCTGTCCTTGCTGGCAGCACCAGCCACCAACTTATTCCCATGCAAAAACACCAGAATTAAATCAGGTCAGCCCTGAGTTTCAGTAAATTGTTCCGAGGTCTGAATAAAATTCCCATTTTTTTGGTTCATCAGTTTGTACTGCCCAGTATGGGCAGTTCACGAGGGGATGCTGCTAGGGCTCATCCACAAACCAGACGGGAGGCCTTCCCAAAGAAGTCAGGAGGCATTCGGAAGTGGGAGCTGAGATATGCTTGGGTTTTGCTTGTGTCACCTAGCACACCTGATCACCCGTGTTTTCCTAGTCATCTCTCGGCACCAGATCAAGGGACTGCCGTACCACTTTGCAACATGACGTTCTTCAGCATCTGTTCCTATAATTCGCTAATGCAGCACTGTGAAATCTTTCACAGATTGATCCACTATTGGATTTAGACAAAGCTGAAAAAAAATCCTCTCAGGTACCTTACCACCTCTCTCTCATTTTCCCCTAGCCATCCCCAGCACCAGCTGATCAAAGCTTCCATGTTTTATTTGGTACAACAGGATTTACAAAGTTAGTGCTAATTAAGGTACCTGTGCTTTTTTTTCCTCCTCTTTTACTTGATTATTCTACAAAATACATACTTAGCCGTAAGTTAAATCACATTATCCCCATTCAGACAAAAGTCTCACAGAATACACTGACTGTTTGGTTTGAGCGTTATTGGACCCAGTGAAAACAATACACACATTCAAATCAAATTATCTTCTCTGGCAAAAAAAGTCAGAAAATCCTATATTGTTTCAAAAATCTAATCCAGCAGCCAGTAGATTTTAACCAGGATATGACTTCCAAACATTTGCATAATTAAAGATCAGCCAGGAATTAATGAACTGAAAGCATTTTTAACAAAATTAATACATAAAGAAACCTGCTTTAGGTAGTGATAATAATTGCTTTAATAAGGTCAAATTATAGTGAAATAAAATCTAACTAGCCTCTAGCCATTTCAAATCAGTTTAACAGCATTTAAAAACATACATCTTTTCTCCTTTTTTTTCTAGACTGTTTCATTCTCCAAATTTCTGCAAAGAAACGGTCTAAAGGAGGTGCTCTTCCCCTAAATACGACCATGTGTTATAAACAGCATATGTTTGCCACTAAAATGATATTTTGACAGCTGTACTGATATGTGGGAAAAAGAAATGGCAGTATGCGACATGCATTAAACTGCCTCTTCACTCATATAAGAATTCTTTCACTAATGCAAGTCTTCGGCAGTAAGAAAGAGCCCAGTAAAAACAGACAAGAAAAATGCAGAAAATTTCTAGGTCTTGTTTTGACCTCAGTAGTTTATGATCTTAATTCTAACTTTCTTTTTGCTCTGCTCTTATTTCTTATGCCCTGAGACATCACAAAACACATGGCCATGAGATATTTGTGTTCTTCTCTCCAACTTAAATGAGCAAATGGCATATATAGAAAACAGCAGAAAAAAATAACACTGAATAAAAGCAAGCCACAAAACCCAAAACATGAAACAAAACCCGCTAAACCTCTAGACGTTTTGTTGCTAAGAACAAAGTTAGCGCATTTGCCATCCTTCCGTACAGCCTAACCCATTTCTAATTTAAAGAACAGAGTCAAGACCCACTGGAAGCACTGCCTGTAGCCTTGGCTATTGACCGTGACTCTAGCAAAAACAGAAAAACAAAACTAAACCACACACAAGGCTGAAATGCTGCTGATAAAAATTTATCAGATGTTCCAAGCTCCTGTTGGAAAACAACATTTAAAAAAAAAAAAAATCAATCAAGGCAAAATCTCCTAGAGCAACTTTCTTCCAACCCCTTCCCCGACCCTCTCCCTCATCTAAATCATCTAAAATCCTTTATTCCATTTTCGAAACTGCTTTGGGGTCAGAGTTTTAAAAGTTCTTAGTCACTGCAAACTCAGGTAGAACTGACAGTCAAGGATTTCAGCTTTGCCGTTATTGAGCTGCAATGAAGACAGATGCTTGGTGGGATTCCCACAAGCTGCTTGACAGCTGACTTGCCCTGACGGGAACTGCTGTGCAGTGCTGGGATCCTTTTGAAAACTGCATTAGGTTCCTCTGTGCATTCTTATGCACCCAAATATTAGTAAAGAAAATAAAATCTTATTAAATAAATATAAAAAAATTTTCAAGAAAAACGTCCCCTTGATGCTGGCAATCCCAGGAGCCAGGCTGAAGGACAGGTCTGGTCTGGAGCAAAAGGGGAGAAGAGCAGGCAAAAAGAGAAGACAGAAGGCGTCTGTAATAACAAAAGGCAAGTAGTTGGCAAACAGTCCTCAAAGGCAGGTACCCATCTTTCCTCTGGCTGTCAGAGCAGTGTCCTGCCCTGGTCTTCTGCATGACGCACCTAATGGCCACATGCTGGCTTTGGGTGCTTGCACTCCTTATGCTGCTCCAAAAATCCTGCTCGTTTCCCCCATGTGGGCAGGGCTCCAGGAACCACCCTGGCCCTTGGAGCTGCCGCGCGCCTGCTTGGAGACTCAAAATGAGAAGAGGCTTTTACCCAAATGCCCTGGGTAGGCCAAGTAGGGTTCAACAACCAAGCAGGTCATTGGAAGAAGCAATAACCCTCCAGAGACAGCGGGTAGCACGCCTGTACCGTGCTCCCAGGGACTCCACAACCCACCAAACTTACTGAAAATGACACTTTGGACACTGGAAAACGGAAGTGTCCTGGTACCTGTTCTGGACAGGGCTGAACACCTTGGAGAGTACCGAATAAGCTAGAAACAAAGTCCTGGAAAGTTTGCACAGGGGCAGGAGACAGGTCACCCCATGGGATTCTGCAAGTGTGCAGGAAACTGTAACGAGCAAGAGGCAAACTCGAGGGGTTTGTACTGCTCCTCCCTGTCATGGATATCCGAAGGCAAAGTGCTCGTCTGCCACTCCTAACCTGAACTGCTCTGGCAAAGTCCACATGGACACATCTCCTCCAAAGGAGCAATGCATGAGGGAGCAGGCTGCAGGCGTCTGGCCCATCTCATTACCGTTTGATTTAAAGTTAGTGTTTCCTTTCATTAGGTGCGTCATGCAGAAGACCAGGGCAGGACACTGCTCTGACAGCCAGAGGAAAGACGGGTACCTGCCTTTGAGGACTGTTTGCCAACTACTTGCCTTTTGTTATTACAGACGCCTTCTGTCTTCTCTTTTTGCCTGCTCTTCTCCCCTTTTGCTCCAGACCAGACCTGTCCTTCAGCCTTATGCAGACATTTCTGCCCACCCTTTTGAGAAAGTACAAAAAGTAGCAGCAACTACATGAATCTCTTGGTAAAATGTTTTATGGGATGGAGTTAGTTGAACAGAAGCCAAAAAGTACGTCTACGCGCCTTCTGAAGGAGCCAGCTGCACGTGCTAGCAGGCCGGTGGGCTGGCCATGTCTCCGCAGGCACAGGAGGGCGCGTTATGCCGCGAGCCCAGGGCCTGTTCTGTAGCACGGCCACAATGGGTGGCAACACACAGCTGTGTTGAGAAGAGCAGGAAGGGGGAAATCTTCCTCAGATTACTGCCCATAGCACCCACCTACCATCAGTTTGGGCCACAAAGAGATGCTCCTGGCTCCTGACAGTGATCTGCTGACTCCAGGGCAAGGCAGGACCCTCTCCCAAACCAAGCCTGCTTTTTGCAGACTTTGCAACTTCCCAACACTGGTTTCAGACCCCCCTCCTAAAGTCTTTCTACAGGCATTCATTTCTTACATTTCAGTTCCCTGAGCAGAAACATCTTGATCTTTTCTTTCAGGAGGAAAGATGACAAAACCCAGCATCTCTTTCTGAAAGAGCAATCTGGCTTCAGATGAAGAAAATAAAAGCTCATAGAGGGACCAACCAAGGCAAGATCAGCTACCATCCATGCGGCCAAGTTACTTCCCTTACTCACATGTGTAAGTAATGGATATCTGGTCTTCTCTCTCAGCAAGTTCCCATTTGCTAGGGGAGAGAGGGTATGTTCAAGGTTGCTAAGGGAACCAGCTGCACGCAGCAACAGACTCTTAAGAAATTACACTAAACCTCTTCCAACTTTTGCGTTCATTGGTTTTTAAACAGGCAAATGATAAAACTAGCATGTTAAGATAAAGACCAGAAAATGGATATTCCTCCTTCACTTAGCAAAGAAGAAGCAAATGCGAACTTGCTCTTCACGCTGCGGATGTCCTGCCCCGTAAGAAAGATTGGACTCTGAAATAAACACCTGCTGGGTCTAAGCGGAGTCAGCTGGGTATTTTCATACTCAGTTTTGTAATGAGATGTTAACAAAAAGCCTAATTCTCCCTGAACAGCATGCTAATAACTCCATAGTGGCCTGCTGCAGGCATGTAAGGGCCTAGTAATAAATATTACTCTGGCTAACAAGGTCCAGAATATAGTCTTGGTGCATTTTGATGTCACTCAAGTCATCTCCTCTCTCTGCTGACCAGCTAGGCTCCTGACGCAATGCAGGAGAATGGGATGGGAAGGCTACGAAAAGGGGCCAGATGCAAGGGGCGGTAACTGCTGCAACCCCTTTCATCCCAAGCTTTTCTAGCCTTCCTAAAATAAATCCAATACAGTGCTGGGTCCTGCTCAGGGAGATGAAGAGACAGATGTTGATCACCCCTGACAACAAACGTAACCACAACTGTCACTCTGCTCAGGTGGCTCCTATCCAGAGGGAACAGGGTTTTCCATGGTTTGTGGTAAGATGACGCACGTTCCCGCTTGCCCTGTATGAAAGGACCAGCGGGGACACAGCTACTGAGATCAGCTTGTGCTCAAATGAGAATCAACAACTGACTGATGTGCTTAAAATTCAGCAAACGCTTGAACATTTTGCTGAATAGGGAGAGGTTTCCTTGCTGATTAAATTTAAGCAGGCATTTAAGTGTTATGCTGAGCCAGGGCAACAGTGAGACTTAAATAAAGACTGTATCTATTAAAAAAATAGAAAAGAAAAACTACAGCCACAAAGAGTGACCATTCTTCCAAGCCAACTCCAGTAAACAATTTCCATTTATTATTTACTTAAATTTAGAGATAACACTCTAAGGAGAGTAAGACCATAAAACAGTTCAATAAATACAATCTGTATTTTGCTCATTGAGTGAATCAATGTTGTACTTCAGTTCTTCAGTAAAGAATTTACAGGGAAATTTAATCTCTTCTCATTTGTCAAAATTAAAGAAAACACTTTTATTTCTCCTTACTGAAGAAGTAGTAATGGTAGAAAAAATGAGTAGCATCAGGATGGACATTATTTTGGAAAAAGGTCAATCAGACTGAAAACACTCACTAATATAGTAAAGTAGGAGTAGTTTTACTTCTTTTTTTTTTTCCCCAGAACCTTGAGTTAAGAATCTTTTAACCAAGATACAAGACCTAAAATAGGTAGGGGGCAAGAATTTTGCAAGCAGTTACAGATGCAAGGGTCATAAGAAATTTTATGAACTCAGACAGCTCCCTGGAGTTATAGGAATAGGTGTTCCTTCCTAAAGAGATACAGTGGCATTCCCTCGTGCTCAGTGACTTGAGACATAATCTATCAGTTCAGGTATGTGTCATGCTGAAAATGACTTTGTTTTTTTTCTCTGACAGATGTGATTTGCGGAAGTCAATAGACTAATTGCCCTAAACCTATCAGTGGTGAAGACTCACATTTACTCTAAGCCTCTTGCCTTGCATTCAGCTGATAACAGTCCCATTAACCACACATTAAATGTAATTTTAGTCGCACAGGGGTCTAATAATCCCGAGTTTCCCCAGGTGAGTGCCAAATCACAAAGTTCACAACTCAGAACTCCTCAATTCTGTCCCATCACTTTTTTTCCTTGCAACTTTAGACATGGTGAAGGCACAGCCTGCAGTTTCACCCACCCCAAATCTGCGTACTCTCCCTTGCCCTCAACACTGCTGATTGATGATGATTAAAAACACTTCAAAAACAAAGAATACTTTGCTGGCCCAAGGAGAAACTTCTGCAAGTGGGAACTACCCTATTCACGCTCACAGTGCTTTGCATCATGATTTGAGACACCCAATGACTTTGGAAAAGACCAAGGATTTCCAGAGGCCGCAGGGAAATCATCCAAGGATTGCAAGACACTGCTGTGTGAATGAGGAAGGAAGATGTCTCTGCAAGGACTGACATTGGCCTTCTCCTGATCACAGCAGAGCATCCTTGAATAGGGGCAACACTGCCTTTGGTTCATGGGATCAGAGCAGCAGGAGTCAGCTTTTGTGAGACTCCTGTTCCTGGTCTGAAAGGGGGCAACTCTGTCACTGGAGTAAACTCCGACCTCTCTGGAGTCTACCAACTTAAGCCTTTGTGCCATTGCCAGGGGATGCAGCCATACCCACACTGCATGTGCCGTTGGGACTGCACGGTGAAGAGGGCAAGCACAGATCCTCCCGCAGGTATTTCCAGTGCCTTGGGGCTCTCCCAAGCAGCCAGACCAACTGGCTGTAGATTCCCTATGGCTAAGGCAAATGGCACAAATGGGTCATAACGTGGGAGGAATGCAGGCTCAGAGCAAGAGAGTCTCAGCCCTTGATGAGATGTGGAAAGCAAATGTAAGGATGGGAGACCTTTTGCCCTAAAATGAGGTGAAAAAATGCAGACACAAATTAGTAATCAGCCAGCCACTTCCCTGGCAAGGAATCAGTCCCGGAAGCTCATCTATGGGTTAAAATCTGGGCATGGAGTCAATGTGGTTACAGGGGAACTTGCAAAAAAAACCCCCCACAAAACACCCCCCCCCCACCAACAACCTTTAGGGAGACGGGACATCAAGGCTTACAAGAAGATGGTATGAAGAAGATGCTATGAATTTGAATCTGAAATATGTTGAGGAGAGGGAAGGTACATTTCCCTGCTGCAGAGAACTCTGCATGAACTCTTGTTCCATTTGGGAGAGCTATTTTATCAGTTAATTCAGAGCAACCTTCTGAGAATTTAGTCTGAACCTATGTGGTTGATCTTAAAAAAAGGAAAAGAAAAAAAAAGGGGGGAGGGGGGAAGACCATTGGCTGTTCTAAAATAAAGGGGAATCAGGAAATAGGAGCCCTTCCTCTACCACGTGTGCAGGGCCATCACTCACATTACGCACGACAGAGAGCATGAGCAAGCTCCTCTCTGTCCCGTATAACGGCTCAAGCCTGCCCTTTATCCCCACACCCAGGGAGCAGCAACACAAGGGCACTCTGCACACAGAGCTGCCTCCCAAAGAGAAAGAGACTTTGATTTCATGCAGTCCTGAAGCCCTAGGATACCTCGTCATGTCCTGCCCACGGTGCTGTTTGGATATCAGGAGCTCAGCGCAGGATCTTACAAAACCCTTCTGGAGAGAGAAAAGCTTTGCTCTTCTTTATTGCTTATCTCTTTTCTTAGCTGCGGCAGTGCCGAGAAAGGAATTAAGCTGCTCCCTGCAAGATCTAATATGAAAGCATGGGCACTTCGGTGTCAAGATTGTTATTTGAGCTGTTTCTAGTGCCAGAAACTTTGCTGTGGCCTTCACCTCTGCATTAACCAGAGAGGGTTACACACTTGCTCTTCTCTCCCTTGGGAAAGCTCCTGCCACCACCCAAACTGAAGCAAGGACTCAGGTAATTGTGATCATCTGCAAGTGTGATGGTCTAACCACACACAGATGTGCAGGAGCAAGACCACAGGACTGACCTGTAGGGATGTGCATCTGCTACCTTTTGAGCGCTAAATAAAGCTGTGTCCGCAACTGATAGGAGGCTGAGGCAAATGTCTGCCGCAGAAGTTTGGAGAATGTTTCTTTGAGTGATTTTAGAAGGGATGCTGCATGTGTTTTAGGAAGCTCATGTAGCAAAACAAAACAAGAGAAAAAAAACAACAAAAATCCCACTGTGGTCCAGAATGGTTCGAATTCAGAAATTCCACTACTGTTCCATGCAGCAGGGAAATGGTCACCCATGTTTCACTGTTATTTCCCACTCTAGCACTTAGAGGAATACCAGGCAGATGGTACCCAGGGCTGGATGATGCTTGTGGACAGTTGTTACCTGCCTTGTGGCAGTTGCCACATTTTGAAGTTGGAGAAGTTCTTCTCCAGGTCTTATTCTGCCAACTCTGATGAGTATTAGAGGCAGAAAAGGCTGGGTAAAATTTTTCCACTATTTGGATAATTACCTTCTGTGCTATCACATTGGGGACCAGCTCATCTGAATGGATTTCCTTCACTTCTCTGTAAAAAACATCATTATTTCCTTAGCCAATTAATTCTTTCTTGGGCTGGGGCTCAGAAAAAGGCATTAATTCAGTTCAGTTTGGCAGGAATCATCTTGACTGAACTCTTTTCCTCTCAACTCTCAGCTCCAGAGTCCACCTTCCCAAAGCCTGAATCCATACCACCACATCTGGGCTGACTCGGTGATGGATAGCAAGCTTCTTTTTCTGGTATGGTTTATACTCTGCGTTTTCACTGGAGGCCTCTAATATTTTGCCTTCTATGCTACTGCTGCTGCATTTCAGCCTACTCTCCCCTCAATTTGTCCCCGATGAATTGTGCAGCTACTGGGCAACCTTCACTACTTGCTCAGTGCCAGCACAGCCAGGTGGGCTCCTCTCTGGCAGAAAGTCTGCCTGCAAGGGAGATGGGGCTGGATGAGGCATCAGAAAAATGCTTCCACATTGCAAAACTCAAAATGCAGGCAGGGCTGTCTGAAGAGCGGGGGATTGGGGCAGTTGCCTGGCTCATCGGATCGTCACGGGAAAATGAAGGATGCTGTTGGTTCGGACCGTGGAGGACAGGGCTGACCGAAGGCTTGTTGAAGAGGAGAGCTGAAAGCAGCACTCCCTTGGGGAGGGTAGGGGAGATTCGTGCTCTCGGCTGCCTGTGCCTGCGGGATTTCCCGCTACTGAAAATCTCGCTCCACAGCTCGGAGGACAGAGCAAATGCAGCCCCCTGCAGCATGCTGCACTCTGTGCATCCCAGTGCGCTCAAAAATCAGCCCCCTTGGGTAGTTACCGGCTTTACAGTCCTAATAATCCTCGCTGTTCCCTAGCGCCAAACAAATAGCTACCCAGGCACTCCCGTTCTCCTTAAGTCTCCTAACGAAACCCACTTTAAAAGTCATTTCCATGCAGAAACGTAGCTACATTTGCTAACAAGTTTCTTCTTTTTTTCCTCTTCAAGTGCGCTGCTGAACATGTCTCGCCTTCCCAAAAAACGTCAGATCCTTCCCCAGCCCTGACTCCTGCAGCACTAGTTTTCAGCCTTTTCTGATTTACTGACCCCTACGCTTTTTCTGCTGGCGGTGCCGGCCGCCGTAGAGGGCACGAACCCTGCTGGCACGGCAGCTCCGCCACCTCCCGTCGTGGCCGCCGGGGCTGGCTGCGAGCCGGCAGCTGACACACCGCAGGTGGAGAAGCGCTGCCCGCGAAGGCGCCCGGGAGCAGCACGCGGGCGGGTGTTTACCGAGGGGATTACAAATCGTACGCCGCAGATTAACAGCGCTGGCTGCAGAAAGCAAACAGCAGTCTCCCTTTCGGGAGGAATATTTGGGAGAGACGACCTCCGATAGAGGAGTGGTAAAAGGGCACTTCAAGGAATTAAACCGCAGCGTGGGCCAAGGCTTCCCGCACGTCCGGCAGGGGTCTGCGAGGGGACAGGGAAGGAGCCTCCGGGGGAGGCAAAGTCACACCGAGGGGATACAAATGCCAGGCTGCGACCACCCCCCGAAACGGGGCGGGAAGGCTCCTAAGGCGCCCGCGGGTGACTGAGCGGCAGCACCGCCGGCGTCGAGGCGCGGAGCACCGCGCTGCAACGGCCTCCACTCGGTCTCAGCAGCGCAAGCGGTGGCTTTAATGGAGACCAGCGGTCCCCGAACGAGCTGGCAGGGGAGGGCGTCTCTTCCGCTGCTGGGGAAAGGTCACAGCAAGGCGCGCTTTCCGAGGGGAAAGGAGAAGCCAGCCTGCCCTGCGTGCCAACGAATAACGCAGACACGTGTCCGGCAGCGCACCCTCGCTCCACGCTGTGCCTGCAATGAAAACCTCAGCCGCGGGAACCCAAACGCCGCTCGGAGAGGACCTGCCCTGCCACGCTGGAGGGGCCGGCCCCACGGTCCCCAACAGCCTCGCTCCGCCGCCCTGCCCAGCCCGCTTTTTTGGTTGGCTTTAGAGGTGAAGGAGGGGACAACGTGACAGCCAGCGTGAGCAAGCTCCCAACTGCGGGCACCCTGCGCTTTGCTTTTGTCGTGTCGAGTCATCCGCAAGCTGCTCAGAGCCCCTGCGATGGTGCTTTTTGCTTGCTCAGATGGAAATGAAGCAAAAGCCAGGGTGACACGCACTGCTGTGCCGAGAAACAAATGCAGAGCCACAGAGCAGCACTTCCACCTGATTTGAGGCCATGAGCCTCACCAGCACCTGGGGAAGGGCAATTTCACAGACAGAAATTTCACATTTGACTAAATGAAGACAAGGTTTATGTAACCTCCAACTCAAAAGACAACACAAGAGCGTGCATGCTCCTCGCAGAAGTCAGCTGGCCTGCTTTTAGCTGCGGTTTTCCTTCCTCAGTTTCTGATCACCTTGAAACGCCATCGGGGGGTTACTGGGCAGGGTTGCCCAGCCCCGACACGAGGCTCCTCTGCTGGCCGGGAGCTTTGCCAGCGTGGCTGGGGGCTGCGGGGCGCCTGGCGGTTTGTGCTCATCCGTACAGACATGTCCAGCCTTTCTCCCTCTGTCTCCTTCTCCCTCTACCCCCATGTAAATGGAAGGTGGCTTTTTGTGCATACGTTTTAACACAACTCTTTTAACCTAGGGAGTATGGTTTGGTGTAACTTAGAGAAAAGCTGGAAGCATAAGAATACGACAAGTCACTCCAGAGCATAACGTGACCCATTTTAGTTCAACCAAAAAAATCTAACACCCCCCTCCCCAATATTTTTCAATATGCTAAATTTCTGGAAAAGTCCAGTTTTGCAGTGACCTCAAAGTATTTTCTTAATTAAATGAAAATACACATTTACTCATGAATAGCAAATTACATTCTTTGCACTTGGGGACCACAGCTGAACAGGAAGGAGGAGAATCGCCTTACAAAGACAGCTAAGGCAACAAAGCTTTTGGGTGCAAACAGACGTTGAAGGGTAAGGTCTCAAAAGCACGCTCACATTGCCAGGGGATTCAACTGCACATAGAAACCTGAGCAGTGAGGCCTGCCGAGGCCACCAGTGACAGTGGTGGAAATGCCACAAGCACGCTGGTAGTTCCCTTCCAGGTGCAGACACATGGATGCCGTCTGTAGCTCATATTGGTTTCCTCCCAACTGAAAATATGCTCAGATGTCTCCATCTTGAAAAAGAGAATAATAGTTGCCTCTCAAATACACTCATTTAAAACAGAAATGGTTCAATTTCCTTTTGTTTTACACCATCTGTGCTCGAGACATGCCAACTTGGTCTCTAAAGACATCCCTGCCTAGCATGGTCTCCTCCTCTAACTACTCATCAAAGCACGCTGGGTACAAATTTCCTTCCTCCACATCACTAGTCACCAACGTGACCTTGTCATTTCAATTTTTTACACCTTTTCTTTTTCCCTGCCCTATATCTCTGCAAAGTCTCATCTCTACAGCTTATTGCCATTGGCTACTAATGTTGAACAAAGCTCTCTCAATTTCAAACGTAATAAGAAGAAAAATCAGTAACACAAAAGAGAAAATTAACCATGGAAACCGCTCTCCCAGGGCTGGGCAGGTTCTTTAGGTTCATCTACTGAATCTGCTTTACAGAAGCACACACATTCCCCTGCTGCTGCTGTTCTTCATTATCGCTGGAGTTCAATCCCACAAACAACCCGCTCCCAAAGACAGCAGAAGAGCGGTGGGGTGGGCGCCAATCTGAGAGCACCCCTTCGCCCTGCTGAACAGCGCAAAGGCAGCCTTCAGCCTCTAAGACCTTCCTCGCACGCACACACCCCTTCAGCAGCCCCAAATCTGTTTTACAGAGAGCAATGATTAGGCGAGATATTGCATGAATCATCTCCCAGAATTCTTCCTGTACATGCACACATGGAATGCACCTCTTTCCCTTGTGATAGCTGGAACTCGAGAGCTGCTCATATACCAGATTTTCACTTAAAAAAGCAATTTGTAAGTACAAGTGATGCTTAAATTTTAAAAGGTAGTGACTAGTGCTGGGATTTTGAATCTCAGTCCTGATCCAGTGAGACTAAATTAGGCCACTGCCTTCTTTCGTTGGGTGCTACTAGCCAAAATTCCATTTTGTGCCAGTTGTGAGTTTAAAATTTTAAAGGACTTCCTGTTGAAAATGGCTTCTTAATGAAGCGAAGGGGATCCAAAGACACAGTCTGCACTCAAGGGCACTCATGTAAGCACAGAAGCACAAAATGGATGATTCATCCCGACAGTATTCAGCTATGGGACAGAAAAAGAAGATGAAAGCAAGCAGGCTTTCTTGCAGTATTTCTGCATTACCCAGTGTTTCCACATCTCATCATTTTTTGCCAGAAACCTTCATCTTTCAAACCACTGACAAAGTTTTGGAAGGGTTCCCCATGGTGCCTCAACAGGCAAGCATAGGCTTGCTTGCAAGCCACATCCTGAGGACGTGATTATCGGAGAGGAGTTGAGAGAGGCATCCCAAAACTGTGAACAAACCACCTTCCAAGACAGAACATGTCCAGGCTTGAAAGCCTACGGTAAATGCTCATAACCATGGACTGGGAGGACATGAAGAGGCTGAAGATCAGTGACTCTTGCTTAATAATGCAATCAAGCAAGAAGCCAGGAGGCCAAGATACAGCAGAAAACAGTGACTTTAAGAGCTGTGGAAAATGAGAGAACATCAAACGCATTACCGAAGCCCCAGTGTATTATCACCACTGCTGGTTCATCTCGTCATATCCCTTGATGCCCACCATTAAGATGGTTTCAAAGAGATTGCTGTGGAAACACAAGAAATGCTCTGGCATGGACTTGCAAGGCCAACCTGTACCAGCAGTCCCACAGGGCTGCTCCTAACCCCTCACCATCGCAGGACGGCAAAGAAGGGGAAAGCTCTGAGTTCAGCTCTGCTTCAGAGAGAGCGCAGCAATTGCCTTGCTCAGTTGGTCCATGGACCACTTCTGGCAGGTGCTTTAAAAGGCAACGAGAAAAAGCAAGTTCCTGCAGCTGTGCAGGAAGCTGTGCGGGAGGCTCTGAGGCTATTATTTTTCCAAAGTAGCCCCCACCTCTACTGTGAAACCTACTTCCTCCTTAAAGCAACAAGCCCAGCCTTGGAGGTCCTGGGATTGTACTTCTAATCCTACTCCTGTGTAACAATACATCATCCCTTACTTCTGGTCCCAAGCAAACTCATGTTCTTGTCCAAGGGCAGTAAACAATTAGCAGATTTACATAGCAAATCCCTTCAATTCTTTAAATGATACCTTGCAGGAAATTATTTTTGATAAAAAAACAAAATTACATGAGAAAAATCTCACTCCAGCTGATGCTCATAAAGTAGATGCTACATGCTTCAAAGTATTTGAAGATTATCTGCAAAGATTAGCAAGACTTTCCATTCTATCTTGGCCCCAAGTCTGCAATAGTAAATTTTGTATAGACCTTTTAAACACACACACACGCAACACACAAACACATCTATTAATGGAGCTTGAAGGACAGACTTGACAACTTGCTTTTGACTCTGGCCTTCACTCAAGAAAGCTTTAAAAACAGGGCTACACACACCTAAATCTCTTATGATAACGAGTATTCTTTTTATATTGCTAAATGGCCCAGACATACAGTAAACATCTATTGTTAACTACATACCTTCAAAGCAATTAGTAAAGGTTGACCAAATGTGTAAATGATTCAGAAAGAAAGTGCTTCCCCAAGAAAGCATGAGGTTCCCCTTACAGTCTAAATACCTGCCAAGCACCTTCTCCTTTGCTGCCTAAGGCCAGTCCTCCAAATGCTCACATATTTGCAGTTTGAAACACACAAATAATCCGACTGTTATCAAGTTAAGTACACATACATGCATTTGCCAGATAAGAGTCTTAGATACTACAGCGCTTTATGACTCTGAAAAAAAACATTTAGGGATTTATTTACCCAGTATTTTGCAAGAAAACACCCAATTTGAGCTTTATTCTTGTGACTGACTGCTCTGTGCACTCACAATGATGCCAGCAACATCCGGACATTCACGAATGTTAAACATCACATTATTTCCTTAAACCACACCAGACAGAGCAAGCCTATTACTGCTGCAGTTTGTTAGACACTGACCCGAATTTTCCACACATTGTGGTGTAAAATGGGAATAACAGTGACAGTCCGAAATTCCGCAATGTGCAGCGACTGAGAAGGGACTCGAGCACACTGACGCTCAGACCAATTTCAAAATGAGGTCTTGGAAATCCGCGGGAGCCTGCCACCCAGCACACCGCCTCTCCAGGCCAATCTGATTCAAGCTGAAAATTGAAGCTTTCTCCTGCTATTTAATCTGTGCTGGGTTACTAACAACCAAGAGCTTGCTCATCTAACGTTGCTTTGCTCCTCTGCTGACCGCACTGCACTTTGCAGGCTTCATGGATGTTTAAGGCCAGAAGGGGCCATCAAGACCAGATCTCCCACCCAGCTGGTAACGCTGCTCTTACTGCTCCTTACGCTGTGCCCATGAACTTGCGCTGAGGCGAGCGCGCTTAGAAGGAGGCTGAGTGCAGCCTGGGGAACTGGAAACTCTCTGCAGTCTCTGCCCCACCGCTCAGGAGAGCTGCGATGGACGGCTGAAGGCACAGGGAGGCTGAGCGTGCCCTACACGACTGTCCCTCCTCCTCCTCCTCCTCCTCCATGGAGCAGCTCATTCGTGGCTGGTTTCACAGCCTTTTGCACCCCTGGCACCACTACAGAGACCAGGGCCCGTTTTTATGCCCACAACTCCTCATTTTAGGGAGCCTCTGTACCATCCTCTCCAGGGTTTGCAGATTTTTTAAGTGCTGGCTATATATACACTTATTTATTTATTTTTATTTTTTTTAAAAAGAAGACAACACCAGGTCAATAAGATGATCAAATGCCAACCTGCTGGCTTACTTTAGTATGTTCCTGAAGAAAGTATTTCTGTAACAAAGTTATTTCAAAGCAGCATTTAGAAAGGTTACAAGCCATCTGCAGTCCCTGAGTTTGAGAGCATATATATTTTGGAAGGGAAGCACAGCTACATGGCCTTACAGCCTCTAATATCGGAAAGACCCTGCCCTGTCCCCAGTAGAGGTTAGCAAATCTGGCAAATCTCAGCACGGCTGGCAGTCTCCGCTCAGGAGAGAACTGTGCGGTGACAGGAAGGCTTCTGTCAGGATCAATCTACTTTGGCAAAATTGTTTAAGAAGCCTTGCAGAAAATATTGTCTCGTTATGGATGGCTCTGGCTATGCCAGAAAGTCTGCTGCACAAATTTACCCCAGGGGAGGAAGGGTTTAGGGCTTCTCTGCCCTCAGCAAGATAAAAAACATAACTAACCTCCTTTGCTTCTCTCCTTTAGCATCCCCTCCTTCTGCACGCGACCCCTAACCCATCTTAAATAAACTTTGGCAAAGAGACATCTATCACTTTTAATATAAAGGCAGATATTTCATGAAACTTAATAAAAGTAATACCCATATTCTTCACCCAGACGTAAAACATGATAGATATGGATTGGTTGCTGTTTTTCATGAATCTGTTTAGAGCTTTAGTGGATATAAATTATGGTAAAGGGCAAACTGCAAGTTCTACTTGACTTGGCTTGCAGTAATGAGAAACCAATCCTGCACAGAGCGTGTCACCAGTTGACATACTATTTTTTGTACTTATCATTAGTATCTATTCATTTCTTGTCGGAGGGATTTTTCCTGTATTTAGTTCTTCAGGTTCGTCAGAGCCCTGTTAACAATTCAACCAGGTATGGCTGTTTAGTCAAAATCAAAGGCCAGCAACCAGTAATAATGATCCCTATTTGCTGAAACCCATTTTGCTTTTAAGGAAGGAAGAAAAGGGGAAAAGAAAAGAATCTTGTTGCTTTTGCAGCATATCTAATTTCTGTCATTTTGGCATTTCCCAGAGGGAGGTTTTTAAGTCCAAGTATGGTAGCTTTGTCTGCTTTGATGCATTCATCGCTTCTGTTACTTATAGCAGTAACACTTCTATCTTGATGAGGAGTTAAAAAGCCAGGCTCTGATTCTGTATGGGATATGCAGATCCCTAATACAGCCTGATCTAGGACTAAAAAAAAAAAAAAAAAAACCCACACAAGAAGAAAAAACATTCTCATTTAGGCAGAATATGGCCTGTGCGTTAAACACCACTGCTTTGAGAGTTCCTCTTCTTTCAGTGAAACTGAGGAAAAGGAGCTATTTCAATATGTTTTGACCCACTTCAGTCTTAGCTCCCTGTCATGAGCACATGGCTGCTACTTAAGCACTTCTATAAGTGAGCAGAGAGCCCTTAACATGTTGCCACCAGTTTCAAGTCAGCAGGTGCAAAATTTTCACATAGACCTTTCTCACTAGGAACCTTCCACCCAGAGGCAGGAAGAGCATTGCAGTTGCTGTACGGGATTCTTTCTAGACCCAGATTCCCCCGTGCTGATCCCCCACCACTGAGCACCAGGCTGGGTGGGTCGCTGTGAGCCCCACTGATGGGTGCTGGCTGCAGCAGGACCAGGACCCAACTCATCTCATCTCCACTCACTTTAGAAGCTGTCTCATACTTCTGGGCTCCAGAATCATTACACCAGCTGCACTCCAGCAGAGGTTTTGCCACTAACGAGCCACAACTGAAGGCATGAAATGAGCCCTTTAACAGTCAGACAAACATCAGCGAGAGGCTACAGAGAGTGCATTTGGGGGAACAGAGATCCAGGGCTACATAAACTTGTGTAACACAGTGATGAAGCCAAAAGAAGTGTGTTGAGACAGAGCAGAGCATGGAAAGGGAAAAAGCAAGCGGACAAGTGCAAATGGCAGAGTGAGGTAAGCTAGGCATGAAGAAATCTCTTGACTTTACCAAGGTTATTCAAATGACAGAAGGGATTAAATCAGATAGCAGCAGAGCTGGTCAGTCTGACAGCAGTAGCGAAGTGCAGACTGGCACTAAGGTTTCTTTGTGATCCCAGAAAGCAGGAGGCTGCTCAGCATACAACTGCCTATCGCTTATCTTAACGATCGCAGCAAAATCTACATTGGCTTTTGAAATTTACTGCAAGAAAGAGACAAGGCAGAAGAACTTCAAAGGGGACCACTGAAAGCAAGTGGACTGAGAGACCAAGAGCTCAGATCCTATTCTCAGTACACACCCAAGCTTCCCTCTCAAACCAGAAGGACTTTTGAGTATAAGAGGAACAGTGTCTGATTGAGCTTACTACTACAGTCTGTGATTAATAAAAAGAACAAACAGGGCAGGCCGGGGTAATTTTTCCATTTGTAATTCTTTGTGAACTTCTCCTATTAGGACAAAAAATCGTGTTGTGTTGAAAGCAGTGACTGAGAGGAGGAGACAGACAGGGACTGCACAGTGCCTAGACCTTCCTTAAAGCTGTTGCGTACTTCAGACGGGCACCTCTCTCCTTTCCACACCTCAACCACCCAGTCAGAGCTGGGGACAAACTTTTGAGCTGAAGGGCAAACACAGCTACACTTTAGATTATATTCTCTGCCGATCAGAAAATGCTGCCAAAGTTTCATAAGAGGGAAAAAGCACCAATGCCAACTCTTGCAATTGTATTGTGGGGTCCTACTGTATAATGTTGCACACAGACTGATGCGCTAACGCTCTGGCTTCCTGAAGCATGGATCTGCATGAAGATGCCAGTTTTTATCCTGATGGCTATGGAGAAAACTTAAGTTCAATGACCTAATTCAAGTATGATGAAATGCCCAGAAACGCCTGAAGACAATTCTGGCATTTATATATATTTTAAAATTATCTCATGGCATTTTTGGAGCCTGACTTCTGTTTTCTTTTAACTCTTGGGGTTGGTGATAGTAGAAAAGAATAATATATATTTCATCTTCCAGCAGGGAAGTACAATTGTCAGAGAATCAGACCAGGTGCTCTCAGCTTGGGGTTGGAGAATGGGTCTAAGGAAGGAATTGTGATGGGTCCCTCTCCTCTTCATTGCCAGACTGGATGGGTGCGGATGAGGGAGCCCCAGGAAGATTCACATAAATGCCAAGATGGTGTTGCAGGAGCTGCATGTTTTTAATGGGACCAAGGAAAAGGGACAACTCTACTGTGACCAGATGGATATATGTGAGGGACAGAGAAAGAAAACAGGGTTCTCTCTTTCTGCTCTAGAAAAGCTCCCTCAGTGCACACAGCTTCTATGAGAGATACAGCTTCTCCCAGAGGTATCACTAAAGCATTATTTGGGAGTGTATCAATAAGCGGACATTTACAATGTCAATTCCAGACAAGATGACCCAAGATCAGTTATTATATTGGATACTGCTTACAAATGTCAGAGGCGTTACTCAGGAAATTGATCTTGACTTTATGCAATTTAAAGATCAATAGAAACCAGCAAACAATTAGTGGGCTATTAGTAAGGGTGTGCCAATACTCTTACTGACAGTCCCCTTGGACTTCAGGCACCCACAGATACATGCATACCATGTTCACATCCCTGTCATCTGTGGGTTATCTGTACTCCCAGCCCACACACAGAGCTCACACCGACTTTCATGGCTACTCCAGAAGCTCATCACTTTGGTGATTTGGACCCATTATTATTTCAGTACCATCTTGTACACGTTCTCCTTAGGATACACAGGGATGTACCAATGCACCAGCAGCGCTCAGCAGCTGCCTTTAGCATTCTTAACAAATGCTTCAGGAGCCAATTTATTATGAAAATTGATAAAGTCAATCACTGGAGGACAAGAATTCTAAACTGTTTTTTTTCTAAAACACAAAATAACATCAAATATGCTTGTGTTAATGAACTAATCTTTCTGAAGTATAAAGATGTCTAGAATGTCTAGACAAGCATAGGATTTCTTGTGTTTGCATCTTCAGAACTGACCTTTACAAGAAGAACCCTACCACCCATGTGAAGGGAAAATGTTTTTTCGCCACTTGACTTACAAATTTCACTTTAAATTCCTGTTGCCTCTCTGGCAAGCAGGGTTTGAGTAGACACAAAAGATGTCCCATGAGATTACCTGTATTTTCTTCCAATCTGGCTAGTCGTTAGATCATCCTGTTTTCTTATTTCTAAACTGCCAGTACTTTGAAAATTCTGTATTTCATCAGGGTCTCACTCTAAGAATAGAATCCTCAAAAGGATTTATGAATGTAGAAAATGTAGCTTGATTTCCTTTTCTTCCCTGAAAAAGGAGACTCATTAGCGAGCTTAGTTGACAGTGTTTTGAAAGCAGATGATGACTGTCCAGTTGCAGGTGAACAGAAACTTGATATACAACCTCTCAAATATATTTAGAGCCCCTTGCTTTCATTTTGGTTTTAAAAAAATCTATACATCCCAAGAGTGCGAAACAAGATGAAAAGTCTCCTAAGATTATTTATAGTTGCACAAGTCACACCTGCTCTGTTACCGCATTCCCTCCCAATCTTCTTCCACATAAGCACTTCAGTTTTAGACTGAAATAGCTTGGAGAAGGTTTGCAGAATAGCAAACGCCCAAGGACACTGAAGACCATAAGAAATTCTGCCTAGGGTTTAATTGCAGGTGCTATGGATGGCTACTTTGGTAGTGGCTTGATGTGACAGAGATGAGAAGGGATTTAGAAAATCTTTGACTGTTGCCTTTCAGATCCAAAGCAGAAACACAGGCAAGAAACTCCTCCACTAGACAGGCCTATTCTCACTTTCAGGGCATTGTTTTAGAGATATCAAAGAGAACAAACACAGAAATACAGGTGAGAAAATCCACTTGGAGTCAAAAGAGGCTAAAAGGGGAGGAAGAGGGGTGGATTTTTTGGACAAAATCTCTGGAAGACAAATGTCAAATCAAGTGACTGAAGCAAAAATACCACTGTTGCCTTACAGGCTAGTCTCCCCGTTTCCTTGCTGATTTGTCAGAAAAGCATTAATGCTGATGGATAGATGACCCTCTAATAGACATGACCTGAAATATCCAAAGTCCTTTGGAGGGGAGGGTCTACAGATGGGGGAAATCTCATCACTTCTTGTGGGACAGCAGAGCTGAAGATTCAAAACTCAACAAGGACTTTGGCTTTCTCACTTCCAACTTATTTTTGCAGAGCTACAGCCACTCATTCTGTTCCCTTGTTACTGACATTGCAACTGTCAAACGAATAAATAGTCATATTTCAAAGGAACATCACACATTGGGAAGAGGACATCAAGGAAATTAGAACGCTGAACAGGAGCCCAGCTGTCACAGAAAGCATGTCAAAAAAGGACTTTGTAACTCTGCCTGTGAATGCAGCTGTGCGGTCAGTAAATACTGGCACAGCCTTTTCATTTTATTCCTACTGGCACAGCTGCCAAAGGAAGAGCTGCTAATTTAACAGATCCCTGCCAAGTACAGTAAGGGGAATAGCCCCATTTGTGGTGTCAGTGGATTTCGTTAGATGGTACCATGTTTTAAAGCCCCCAAAGATCTGTCTAATAATGAAGCCTACACACTCAGATGTTGGTATTGGCAAGTTCTCTGATTTAAGTGCACTTGCCCCTTTGTTGAGCTACAGTAAACAAGCTGTGCTTTTGCATTTTTGATGTGTGTGGTAAAAGCAATGTGATATGACTTCAAAGCAGCTCCCATAGCATTGCCCACAATCCCTCTTGCAAGAGGAGCAGAAGGCACTATCAGCACCTGGGGATAAACAAGAAAGAAACCTGCTGATGTGCTCTAGCCTGTGCTGAAAAAGTTAACTTTCCTAGAGATTAAGCACTCAATGATGTGACTCAGTGATTACATTTCAGCAAGTTGTGCGCAATTTCTTTGTATGCCAAATGTGGACTGGCTGACTGCAGCAAATTTAACTAAACTGCTTGGCAGCATCCACTGCTGAACAATGCTTCTTCTCTTCACTGTGCAAAGGCACAGTCCAGCTCCCACCGTATCCGACAGGAATTCATAGTCAGTGCTATTTTACCTACTTAGCCAAATCCTCAATTTACCATCTCCAGTCATGATTCTCTGAATATTTCCTTCCTGATGCAACTAATTCTATTGCAATCACTGAGACTTGAGATGTTCCTCTAGCCACCAGCTCAGAAAGGGATGAAGACAACCACTGGAAGGGCCAAGAAGAGCACCACACCACAAGGATTCTAGTACTGGCACATTTTCAGAAAGAGGACTGAGAGGTCCTACATTTACAATGTAGGAGGACTTCACTAGAAGGAAATGCAAGATGGTGGAAGACTTGTTAATCCAGCAGAGAAGGTGTCTAGAGAAGAACCAGATGTCCACTAGAACCACTAGAAAAGTTCTCATTGGGAAGAAAGCACCAATTTGGAACAGTGAATGTGAATGGCAACTGGAACAGACAATTCCAGGAAACAATGAATTCTCCAGCTCTCAGCATCTACAGATCAAGGCTGGATGTCTTCTCGGAATATATAATTTTATTATACACAATGTGTTGGGCTCAGTGCAGGGGGTGACTGAAAATTTAATGGCTCATAATGCACAAGAGATGAAATTAGATGAACTAATGATCCTGTCTCTCCTGAAGCTCTAGGAGTCTATAGGCTGATGCTGATGGGATTACTTGCATGAAAAATACCCAAATGAGTGAGAATTTGCATCTCTGGGTCAACTTTTAGTGAGAAATGCTCCCAAAAGATTTCATCTGTGTGATATAATGTATCTTGACAATGCAAGATGACCTACATCTTCATTTAAAAAGAGAAACAGTCAAACCCAGGGGACCTATCAAGAGTTTTAAGTAAAGAGGTGTTTTTTTTAATAACCTCTAGGGTGTTGTTAAGCTTTTTTGTTTTCTGCAGGCTTGGCTAATGAAGTGTTGTTGTCCAAACCTAATCACAGCACATTTCTTGTCTCTAGAATTCCACACATCTAATGAAATCTTCTCTCTCATGACTATGCATTCATTGTTTGATTTTTCCTGTTTTACTGATAGGAAGAAACCATATTACCCCTTAAACACAGAGGTCACTAATAGGATTTGGGGAAAGGCCATTTTAGCAATTTATCTGCAGAAGCAAAGCTATTCAAAATACAAAACATGAAATTCCTTAAATTAGTTTTAGGTTAAAAAAGAAGAACAAACAAATACAAAAATGGTCCTCAGGCTTGAATGAAAACCTGCTTATCTGTAAATTGTCTTTTTTGAGCAGTCTCTCAGCAGTTTTGGCCTCAGGGAAGGTCTAGAATGATAGGGCTGCTTTCCTAGAAAAGCAATAAAATACTATGGGACAGATCCTCATCTACTGTAAATAGGCAACTCTCCAGGACTTGCACATTAGCTGATAATCCAGTACAGTATAATTTTACACATATGGATTTCACATAGATGAACCAATTCTTTAAGGGAAGTTTTGCATTTTAAGCAGCTGTGCAAATAATAACACATCATTTTGGTGGGTAATGCTAAAAATGGTCATTTCCCCATCTTCCTCCTAGCAGCTACAAGGTAGTGGACATTTTGTGATTCATTTCTAATTCTCCAGTTCATCTGCATCTGCTGTGCTGTTCTGAGAACATCAGCCCAACTTACACTGGCAATTATTCTGAACCAAGAGGACATCTTTAACGAGCCAGGACTCTACTGCTGACCTGCTTCCAACTCATTAATGCCTTTTAAAGTCTTTGCCATCGTTCACTTCCACATCAAGTTCTTCACAGATGCACTTACACACAGCACTTTGCTAACAAATGATATGGCACACAGCTCTCAGCCTGGAGAGATCTTACTCCAAAATTAAAGCCACACTTTATAAGTGCGTTTGGGGTGACGGCGAACTCCTTCAGGTCTTGACTGCTTATTAAATCAGCAGCACCTCAGTCAAAACGTGCGCAGTTGTCTGAGCCCATTACCATTCTTCACTGATGCCGTACTATTCTAATGACTACCTTCTTTACTCTTGAATAATTAACAATATCCTTGCAACATAAAAACAGTCATACTGGCTCAGGCCAGAAGTTCATCTGTCCTCCTAACTTGTCTCTGATGGGGACTGGGATGAATGCCAAGGGAAAACAATGATCCTTCCCCTGAAACACACTTCCTCCTTCCAGCAATCACCAATATAAGGACTTCCTGAGCTGCAGGTCACATTTTATTTCATAGCCACTGACAGTCATATCCTACCAGCCTCTCTCCCCATCTGTTTTTACACAGTGAGCCCCTTCATAGCAATACCTAGGAGCAGAATCATTTTATCATCTGAGATTTTTGACTAACCAATTACACATAAAAACCAATAACAGCATATATTATCATGCACTTGTAATGAGCTTTGATAATGATAATTTCCCGTTTATACAGAAGCACAGTCATTGCCAAATATTTCAGATTTTGTCACACACAAAAGACAGCTTATGACACAGACAGAAATATATTTTTCTTGGTGGTTTAAAATTTATTCACATATTAATTTCCTTCTCTATTATCTATTTAATTACGCTAAAACTTACTAGATTCTCTAATTATTTGAACACACACTAAGAGCCATATGTTCTCCAGAGTCTAAATCAGGTATCTCAGATGTGTGTGTTGCTGCCTGGAAGAACAGTGAGTATTCGGTTCACGTTTTTCCTGTATTTTGTAAGGTGGATGTCTTAAGCCTTACACAAGACAGGCACTCCTGGAAGTGTGAGCTACTGCACGCTGCTAGTCGCCCTGGACAGGGCGAACGGCAATAACACACCAGCACTGTAGCCCTGATGGGGCTGCCAAGTTCCTGCAGTGCCGAGCCGGAGCTGCCGGCGCCGGCTGGCTCAGCGGGAACCTGGGGGCTAGGTAGCGACTGCTTAGGCCTTATCCTCTGTAGCTGTAGTTTTAAACACCACAAGGGCTGTATTCTGCCTGAACAGACAGTAACGCCCTGCGAAAACACGGCATCTCCCTTGTGGAATAGGCAGGGCGGGACACCGTGTCCCTTGCTGGGAACTCTGCCAGCAGAAGTACCCTCTCTGGGACTGCCCCTGTACCAGGGGAAGGATGGAGAAACCCGAGGCAGCCTCGTGAGGCAAGGGGCTGGTCAAGGGCAAAGCCTGGGGAGAAGCGGGGCAGGATGACGCTATCCTAAGCGGGTCCTAATTCCTGCCATCAGTCTGGGATGCTCTTCCCAGGAAGCCAAGGATGAGGGGCGCGAGCACAGGGCTGCCTCCGCTCCGTCCTCTGTGGCCGGGAGCTGCACCTCTGGTTTCCTATGTGCCTGCTCGGCAGTGGGCGAGAGACAGGACGGGTGCGTGCGAGTGATGAGGGAGGGAACAGAGAAGCAATTCCTCTCTAGGGCCTGCAGAGACTATACGTATGCAGGGTGCTAAAGCTGTCACAAAGCAAATGCGCTGCATTGGTTAAGATGTAAATTGTCTGTGGAGAGTTACTTACAAATACAATAACAATAACTCACCATGTAGGTGGGTGAAGTTGAAGGTGGAAACCACGCGAGTGCCAACGCCTGCCTGTCTCCCGGAGCTTTTACTGCCGAGATTTTGTTGGCATTCCTACGCCGATGTGTCTGGAGCTCTACAATAGCGATGTGCTTTGTGAGAAGATAAATGGCATATTTATCCAAGAAGCGCGCTCTCAGTTCTAGTAGCTATCTGGGGTGAATCTCACATTCATCATGCTGTCCCCCTGTAGTAAGGGGAAGTTCATCTATTCCACAATATATTCTGATAACCTAATACTATCATAAACATGCACTCTACCTATTGGAAATCATTAGCGAGAGTTGGGTTTGCTGCCTCTTACCACCATCAGGAGTGAGCTGCCATTACTTGCATTCAAGTTAATCTGCACGTCATTTACAACACGCCGAACCGGAACGACCAAAGACAGAGCGGTTCCCGCAGCGCAACACGCTCCCGCTGCTCGCTCTGCAGCCTGACAGCTGCTATGTGCTCAGCTCCGCGTTCCTGACACAGGGCTCGCTGCTGGGCTAAAGTGGCGGCTGTGGAGAGCCCACACAGTCCCCGGTGCTATTCCTCATTTTCTTCCTTGCAGTGCAGGCAATTAATTATGTCTATGCTAAGGCATACAAATCTTGTAAATGATGCAGTGTCCCAAAAGAAACCCTTCCCACCATTTGACAGCAAGGGTGGCAACCAGTTTCCACAAAGTCTAAAAGCCCAGACTCTTCTGAAGACCTTCCCAGGGCCAAGTACAATCAGAAAATAAAAATGCCTTGCAAATAAATTTGCTGATAGTTCAGCTTTAGTTCAGGTTTTCACATGACTTCTATTTTATTCTACTCTACTCTACCCAAGAACAACTTCCTCTGAAGCTCCTCTTCACTAGAGTGCTTAAATGTGTGTAACATCAATGGAGCACTTGCCTGCTTAAATGTCCTGCTAAACAGAGGCCTTGGGGTATGTCTCATTGCAAAAAGAGGTGTCCCTACATCAAGACTCCTCTGTCAGGCCAGTAGTTTCAGCATAAACACTGCTGGAGATAAGGTCCTGTAGTTCTCACATGAATGTAACAAACTGAGGTCACCTTATTTATGGTCAGGGGCTACACCACAACCATCTGAGCTGCAGTAAAAGAAAGCATCAGCTCCAGTTTTTGCACTGACACTACTATGGTAGGATAGTTCACAATTATAGTAGGATTGTAGCATATTATTCTTATTTCTTTCTACGGTGAGACCATACCCTGACCAGACAAGGCAGACATAGTAACCAAGACCATCTATCACTGCTTTAACAAGGCAAGGAATGTGTCACAATCCCAAGACAACACGAGGACACAAGACAGACATGAAGGGACACAGCAGTGAGAGAAAAAGAAAACCGGGGAAGAAAGACGAGAACTCCTCCTTACCCATCAGGATGCAAATCTTTCTTTTTATACTTGACCTGTAAGTAAATATAGATGAATGTTCTCCAAGAGAATAACAGAGCTGCTGAAACTATTCATGAAATCCACCTGAATTTACCAATTAGTCATAATTGGAAATATAAATAAATCAAGCTTGATTTTCATTGGATTTCTGTAGGAGAAAGTAAAGTCCTTTTACCGAACAGCAGAGGAGGGTGCATGGGGAAGAAGGCTGGTTTTTAATTTCCCTCTGACAGAAAGGATTTGAAGCCATCCCTGTCAGCAGTCTTAAGCCCTGAGATCTCCAGGACAAGCCCTCCAGCAGCGGGTGCCGCTGTCTGCTCTCCGTTCCCTGAACACTTTTCACTTACATCAATGCCCACTGCGTGAGAGACAGACTCCCAGTGGAGTTTAGGGCGCCCCTTACGGAAGGGGGGCTTCAGTCGGGATTTAATTACCCCCAGAGCCCCAGCGGGAGACACGGAGGGTCCCGCTGCACGGAGGGTCCCCGCAGCACATCCAGCGCTCCAGTGGGCAGCGGCTGGTTTGCTGGGAGGACGGGCAAAGGAGGGGGGACAAGGTCCCTGAAGCAGCACCCACCGCTCCGGGGTGACTTCGCTGACGCCAGGCCTGTGCACCCGCTCCTTGCTGCCGGCTTTATGACAGTGCTGTCTTCTGCGCCTTTTCCTTCTCTTAGTGCAAACATCTCAGTGTCCAAAATGAGATCCTTCACTTCAGTTTTAGTATAGCCTTCTGGGAAACAAAGCTTTCCAGGAGTTGTCTTTTGCTTTCTCTTAATGAAGCTAAAAAAATATATAGTCACTGAATTTCATCTGAAATTAATTACTTTTTTGTTTTGCTTCAACTACTAAACTAAAAAAAAAAAAAAAGATTTTGGCAATTATTTGTGGCAGACTGCATCTACTTATGTGTTTGGACAACAGCTTTCATAATTGCATCTTGATGCATGAGAAGAGTACCCAGATACTATCACAACACATATTAAACACGGTCACACAAAGCATCACGAAGAAACGCAGGCTGCAAAGTCAAGGACTTGAAAGCTAGGAATTAGCAGAATTAAGATTGTCTCAGCAACATTAATACGGCCTCCTTGTGCAATTGCATTACCATACAGTCTAATTACATGAACACATCACATTTTTTCCACAGAGCTATTGCCTCATGCATTGCACAAGATGAATGGTGTCCGCTTACAGAGCAGCTATTCCACATTCTGTTCCCCCTGCTTAGTTTGTTGTGTTGTCCCATGCATTATTTACTTCCCACCATTCGAATACTGCTCTGAAGGCAGAATTATTAATTTCTTCTTCGTGTTTTCTACCAAGTTAATTTCTCTCGTTTCTAATGGCTTCCCAAACAGTAACAAATCTAATCTTCACAGCATCTGAGAAGCGAGGTGGGGGTGCGGGTGGCGGTGCTGAATTTGGTCCACACAAAATTACAATGCATTATGCGGAAGATCACTGCAAAGTCTATTTGGATTGGAAATTGCCTTAGGCAGTGACTTTTCTTTTTTATGGTAAAGTGCCACATGTATCAATAAATCTATACCAAGCAGTTCTAACATTACAAGATGTCTTTTTCTGAAAATCCTGCCACGGAGATATGCCTTAACGTCACTTAAAAAAATACCTCCCAGAAATGGGAAATGTATTTCCTGTTATTTATATGGGAAAGAGAAGTCGGTGGAGATGAACTAGGTAGTAATGCATAGCCAAAAAGGCAGCCTAGGGCCAGATCCAAATTCCACTGAAGTGCAAAGAATTCCCACTCTCGTGGGATGGAGTGATCAGGCCCTAAAGGCTTGTGTTACATTTTTGTTGGAAACAGGAAAATAACCTTCATACACATGTATTTTCTGCTAGCGGAGAGGTCTAAAGCCTTCTTTACGCAGAGCGGCCTGATGTTCTCTATTTTAAAATCTTTCCTGCAAGCCACGTAGGAATGATGCTATGGCTTGCCTGGGATTTAAAAACATCATTGTTGCTAGCACAATTTTAATCACAGTATAAATGGGGTGCAAAATGGGATTTTTAGGGTAGAGCCTCTGTTCTGGATAAATGTTACGGACAAACTTCTTGGCAGGGCAATTTTGTAACCTCTTTGCAGAAACCATTTACAGTGTTTGATATATTTACATACAAAACCTCAGAGAACATTTTTTAGTGTCAGAGGAGAAAATCTTTTGCAGAGGGTTTGAGATATTGGTCAGACCTTGTTAATTAGTCAGGTTGGCAGCCTGTCAGATGAATTATATGGATTTGCAGGTAATAGCTCATTAACAAGAAGTAGCTACTGCTAATTATAACAAGGTCATGAAAGCAGTATCATTCCAAATTTATGAAGGAATTAAAAATAATAAGGCAAGTGTCTTTTCATCTGAATGCAGATTAAATGAGTACTTAATGTCTTTTCTCAGTATAGGGTAGTAAGTTCTGGTAGTTGAAGTTATAGCTGGGTATCTCTTTTAGTGGAAGATGAGATTAAATTAGATAGGCCCCACTAATTTAACTTTACCCGTTATTCATCCATGCATATCGATTCATAACAAGTACTACTCAGTGCTTACTAGTTATCCACTTAATATTATTTTCTATGCCAAGACCTTTGTAAACAACCATGTGTGCAAGTACAGAATTTTGCTTTCCAGATCATCTGGTAAATGGGCTTAACTTCCACAAAATATCATGTTTGTCATGCATTACTCTACTCTGCAATTTGGTTTAGCCTAAGGTAATGACAAATGTAACTTCTTTTGAACAAACAAATGATAGTTTTCATCTAGGCAAACGTTTATACATTTAAACCTTCCTGGAAGTTTCCGTTTGACGTTCTGGAACTAGCAACGCTGACTTAGGAAGCACATAAAGGATGAAGCCCTAACGTGGGCAGACTGATTTCTGGACGGTGGAAACAGAAGACATTTTCAAGTCCCCTTTTCCTCCTACACGTCATACCTACACGTCACCACGGGCTCGAACCCCTGCTAATGGACAGGTGGGACAGCAGCGCCTTCAACAGCCCAGCCGGGGCAGCCGGAGCTCTGCGGGCAGAGCCCTGCCGCTCGCTCGCGAGCCCCGGACCAGCCCGGCGGCAGCAGAGCAGAGCGCCCGTTTGGAAAGGCTGACACGCAGCGGAGAAAACTTCAGCTCCCTGAAACAGTTCCCCGATTTTTTTTTCCTGCCAGGCCTAGCTGTGGGCAATGGTCTCTTCCTGGCAGCTAATACGGGCAGGGAGGGAGGTGATGGAGTATTTTCAGGAGCGGTTTGTGGTAGCGGCTCAGTGACATATTCCAGAAGAAGCAGCACAACAAAAGGCAGCCGTTATATATATTTGCACTACTGAAGTTAACAAAATGCAATGAAGCAAAACAGGATTTTCATTTGACCTCAAGGTTAAAGAAATTTCACTGCAATCTCATGTACCTGCAGTATTCCACTATATTGCCAAAACCCAAAGACAACACGTTTCCTCTATGAAAAGTAAACACGAAGCAGTTTAAAATCCGGCTTAAAGTTCCTCTCTGTAATATTTTTAATTACCCTCCTGAACACAGAACCATTTCCCTGCCAAGGAATTCTGCAGGGCAACAAGTCAAAATAGCTTCATTTTGTATAAAAATGCTAATGTTGTTAGAATATGGAGCCCCACTGGATGATTTTCCATGAGGAATAAAATGTCTGTTTGGGACGTAACAGCCTCTGCAAAATGTTTCCCCCAGTAGCTGAGATAACAGTGCATTTCTGCTGCTTTGGTGGGAAGTATTCCCACTGATCAGATGGGTGAATTGAGTCTTAAATACTCGAACAAAGAAACCTCATAAACCCAATAGAAAAGCAGGCGGAGGGTGAATTTAAAAAAAAATCTTTACCTCTTAGGAAAAGCTCTGTAGAAATGTGCTCAGTGCAAGTTGCAATAAATGACAACTAAACCAGTATTAGCAGCCAAGAAAACCTTATTACTTTTAAAGATTAAAAGGCAGAGTCAATTTCAAATAACACTTGTCTCAGGATAACGTATATAACGTCCAAATAATAAGAAAAAGCGAGGGATTGCATTTCTCCCCGCGCACCACACATGAGTTTAGTTCAGAGCTGTACATTCCCAGAGCGCTTGTGTGTGCATAACAAAACATTTCCCTTTTTATCCAGTTACATTTTATAACTTTTGTTTGAACGGCTACCTGCTTTTCTGACAAAGTTATACGGACAACTAGCACCGACTTTTTCTGCCAATGGTAATTTTTTCCCAATACAACTGAGCTCCCAAATCAAATTGGAAAATTATTCTCTCTCTTGGCTATTCAACAGGCTTCTTAAAGAAATACAGTGCTTTACTTGCAAAGCCTTGTATTAGATTTTGGGAATTATTCTCTGGGTAACCTTTTCATCACCACATTCCAAAGCAAGTTACATAACCTGACGCAATGCCAATAAAACGACAAAACACGCGCTCTCCGCCCGCAACGCAGACGTCTTACGGGACGCACCTCGTCAGGCGGTGGGGGCTCTGCGGACCCCGGCCCTTTACGCCGCACTGCGCCCGACAGACCACCACCGCCACCACCGATGGAGGCAGCCCCACAGCAGGGCTTAGGTCTAAATCTATTCCAGCGCTAGCTGCCCTTTTTGCAACTGTCTCAGCGTTTGGGGGCTGAGTTGAAGGGACTCCACCGTCTGGATTTCGCTCCAAGTTGCCGAGTGCCTGAGGCTGTGCAGGAACCCCGCTTGGGGCAAAGCACGATTGGTTTTGAGTTGTGCAACCAACAGCCCAAAGGTCAAAAGAAACAGCAAACAATTTCCGACTTTCACCGTAACTATTGGAGGCGTCTCCATTTCCCGGGGTCCCACCTTCTCGAGAAGGAGCCGCCTCTGACACCCAGCTGCTCCCAGAGGCGCTCTCGC
The DNA here is from genome assembly GCF_036417845.1 of Apteryx mantelli. Taxonomy (NCBI): domain Eukaryota; kingdom Metazoa; phylum Chordata; class Aves; order Apterygiformes; family Apterygidae; genus Apteryx; species Apteryx mantelli. Next base: position 17,590,279 of record NC_089990.1, read on the forward strand.
CTCCCCCCATGCCCTCTCCAGCCAGCAGAGACCTTGCAACGTGCCTGTAAAAGCCGAGCTCCCTTCCCAGCCAGAATTGCCCCGAAAGAGGCTCAGAGAAGGACAGAGGCTTCCTGTCCTGGAAGCCAGACTGGGACAAAGCTCTTGGTTTTGTATCTGCTCAGTTTTACAGTATAAATAGTAACACATTTATCACTGCGTTTATCACAATCTGCCAAACTGCCCTGTACCTACCGCAAACTGCCGTAGCATTACAAAGTGGAACGAGTAAAAATCATTTTAGGTTTATTACTGAAGTGAGGATTTTGTTTACCTTTAAAGGCTCGGTCTCAATTTCTTAACAGGCAGGAGCCTGGAGTCACCAAACACCTGGCAATTAAACATTTTTGTGAAAGAAGGTGAATGTAAATCAGAGACCGAAGGAGACATTTGCCGAACACACGGTGAGTTCCCAGGGATTTCTATTTGCTCTGGAATTTTTCATCTCAGCAGGATTATAGGCACCAAAAGTTTTAATGAACATTAACAAACTATAATTCATGTCTCTATTTCATCTGCACAGCCCTACTTCACATGAGATTTGGCAACCGAGTCCCAGGCTTGGCACCATTCTATTGCATGCTCTCTGCACCGTGCACTGCTCACCATCTGTCCAAGCAACAGCCGGAAAGTTCCCTCGTCACAGTCCTCGCGCTCTGAATTATGCACGCTGCTCGCAGCTCCCTCCGACACGCTGGGACGAGTCGAGCGCAGGCCAGCTCGGACCTGAACCAAGCAGTTGGCTGATCCATCTTGCACGTTTCCTGCACGAGTGTGGGTGGACCAAGCCACTGCAGCATTATTGCTGAGAACCCACGAGATTTTATTTAATAGCTGATTACTTAATACATTAAACATGGTAAAAGGAGGCCCTACATACCCCAACAGGTAAATGGGACATATCACTTTTGATGAATTTATAATGAATATTCCCAGCACTATCTTGCTAATTTTAAGAAATGCCTCATTAAGCATTTAATGTCACATCAATTTTTCCTTGAAAATGCAATCCCACTTAAGGTCTGATGTTCCCTTTAGCTTACAGCTATATTTTGTACAGATAAAACCATGTGCTGGTGTACTTGTGTGGGTGCATGCTGATACTCAAGGGGCAGGGAGAAGAAAGGGAAACCCAATCATGAGAGTTGCAACCGACTGCCGAATGGACCACCAACGTATAAATGTAGACTAAATTAGTGCTACGGATTTATCTGAAATGGCTCTGACTGTGAAAGATAGTAATAAATAATACAGACACCTAAATTTATGTGTGCGTTTTATCTGGGAAATTCACAACCCATTATGGTTGGTGATTATTTTTCCCACTTAAGAAATGACACAAGCAAAGCGCAGAAGGATTATCAATTTGTCTTATGGCATAATGGACAAAGTGGGATATTGGAATGCTGGAAATCTGTTTTTTTTTCCCAGCTCTGCGACCAGCCTGCTGCATGTCCTCACACAAAGCCGCAGGCGCCAGTTTCCCCATCTGTAGCATACTGGACTCCTCGGTGCAAAGCTCTGAGCTGCCCCGATCTGGAGACAGGGGAGCAGATTTGCCCTGAGCCAGCCTCTCTCCGGCACAGCCAGTGCCGGCCGAGCTGGAGCTGAGAAGTCCATCTGGACTTCGCTTGCCCCAGCAGAATTGCTCGAGGGTCTCTGTGCCCTGCTCTGCGAGGCTCCCAGCAGAAGGCTTTGGCCTCCTCGTGGGCTGAGTGACACAAACGCACAACCAGCTCGAGGCTGGTGCTGCTCCCCAGCTTGCAAGCTCTCCTGAAGTCTGCGCTGCTGGTGAGCAAACACATGTGCATCCAGGTGGGCTTACGAGCTCCAACTCTGTACAGACCTTCCCAAAACCCGCACTGCCCCCGGTGCGTCCTAGGTCTCCCAGGGCTTTCCAGGCAGGGAAGGCAGTGCAGGGAAACCCCGGCGGGCTCACAGCACGCTCCGGCTCTGTGCCGCACCGAAGCGGCGACACTGCATCCTGCCAGGCAAACCAGAGACCCAGCTCCACTTCTTTGCCTCCCTGCCGCTCCGATAAATGGCAATGAATGTGCTATGATTTACCTCCTCCTGCTGAGCCCTACAAATGCCATCAGAGAGAAGACATATAAGTTTGAATTATTATACTGGAGAAAGGAATCTCTTTTTGGTGTGTCAGAACCTCAGTTTTGTATACTGCATCCAAATGCCCTCTGTCAAAGCCTCCTTGCTTATTCAAACCAATAATCCCATTGAAATCAGTAAATCAGACAAGATTTGGCCTGCTGTTATTAAGCTAGAAGCATAGAGAATGTCATTTTCAAGGTCTATATTCACTGACTACAACAAATTAGTCTCCAGTGAACTTGCATACATTTGGGTATTTTGTTTTATTGATGGCTTTAGAAATTTTTAAACACCTGGCTCTTGCTATTTAAAGAGGTTTAAAACAGAATATTTATGGAGGAAAATAAATGATCATATGGATGAGTGGGGCCTTTGTGTGCTAACTAAGTAAAAGTTTGAGCACTCACTGAGCTTAGTTGCAAACCTCCTAATTTCAGGGCTTAAACCTACAGGGATATAGCACAGAAACTCAACGTGGCTTTACCTATCAAGCTTTTAATCTCTTTAAATTTCTCTTTCCACCTGCATAGTTCCCTTGACCAAACTTACAGCATATAGCTTGTACATGCTCAGTTCCCATTTGGCTTCAATCTTAATAAGTATCACTAACAAAAATTATTACTATACCAATAAGGATGGATAGATTTAAAAGAAAACCATAGTTTGTTCTCATTGTTTGGTTGATCTCTAACTGTCTTTCATTTATTTTTTAAGTAGACTTTCAAAACACATAAAGGGTAGCCAACTTTAATTCCTTAAAGATTAACATGGTTTAGCTAAGCCACATCTTTTAGATGCTTTGAAAATCCCATTTAATTTTTCATTTTAGATATTCAATAGTATATATCTAGGAATATTTTTCAGTTGGTTATATTAACATTCTCTTACAAGTGAATACAATCAGATCAACAGTCCAGCAGTGAAACAAAACTCTTCAGTTCTGTAACTTTTGCCAGAGGAACAATAGTGTTTTGGCAGGTTTGGTGAGCTGTTTTGGCTTGTCTGCTATCCACTTGTCCTCCAGCAATAAGAATATGAGGACTCTTCAAAAACCAAATGAGACACATCTGTGTGTTCACATCGCTGTGAAGAGCTTTCGTCTCAAACTCATGAGCCTTTGAAGGTCTGGACGCTCTGACTGATTATTTCTCACCGTCAGTAAAAAGCAAAAGCTAAGAGCTCAGCTTTGAATACACAGGTAAGTCTTCAGTGGTCTCCAAGGCAGGAGGATGCCGCCCATGGGCATGAATGTTTGTCAGGTAGGACTGAGCCCTAAATGTGGGTGCTCCATAGGAGGGCTTCCAAAGACCAGTATGTGTCTGAATCCTATTCTACATTTTCATCAATGATTTGGAAACAAATACAATATTGCTTGTTGGCATATTTGCAGGTGACAAAGACTGGCACAGTGATAAATCATGAGGAGGACAAGCCAGTTAGTGATCTGGATCACTGGCAAGCTGGCTCCAGTCAAATTAAGTACATTTTAATATAGCCAAATGCAAGGTTTTTAGAGACAAGAAATGCAAGTCTACCTGCCAGAAGGAGAACGTCTCTGTGGTTCCAAAATGGAGCCCGCATCACTGTGATGAACTTTATACAGATATATATACTCCAGTATGATCTTAGTAGGAATGAAAATGCTAATTTATTCCTTAAATGTGAATGTTGAGAGGCAACAAGAAGATGTAGGAAGGTGTATATACAGTGTGTTCATGCCTCATCTTGGGAAAAACTGGGCAGGATACAGAAAACAGCCCCAAAACCTTGACTACTGGAAAAAAATCCATATAGCAAGACTATGAAATCTCACTATAAGTAGTTTATGAAGAAGACGACTGACAAGTGACTAGTTTATACAGTGCAAGTACATTCCTCCCAGGGAGGAAACAAACACAGAGTACTCAGCATCTTTTTTAGCTAGCAAAGACATACAAAAGAAGAACTAATGCCTGGAAGCTGAAGCCAGACAAATTCATTTGGGAAAAAAGGCATTACTTTGAATGCTGAAGGTGATTAGCCAAGTGAAATAGCGAGGTCTCTGTTTCTGAGAGTTTTCCATTGGAGGATGCCTTTTGAGAATAAGCACTGGACAGACACAAATTTTTGGACTCAGTTTGAGAGTAGCTGGGTAAACTCACATACAGGGGATCAGACTAGATGATCCTTCTGTTCCTTCTGACCTTAAACTAAATACAATTATCAACGTGCATAGACCTTTTCCTACTTCTGTATAGATGTAATGGTTTCCTTCGTCAAACACGGCAGGGTACCACTAGGCAATCATTGACAGATTTGCTACTGACAAGGAGCGATGCCTTTCAGAAAACCAGCCATCCAAATGGTCTGCCCTCACTGCTGCGGAGGGGGACAGCCTAGATACTACACCATACCTTCTCTGTTACGCTCCGGAGGACAGCTCACTGAGTATTAATTCCTCCTCAGTGATGTTTCCCACAGCACCTCACTGGCAATTTCATGCCCCTTTGTGAACTGGGTCAAGTTCTGCTTGAAGTCCTTGAGGAGCCTCCCAAAGCTGCTCAGTTGACTTTTGGCAAACCAAAAGACTTTGGCTAATTGATCCATCATCAATCAGCAGCTGAACTCATACTACCAAGCAAGCACAAAATCTACAGCATGTCACTGCAGCAAAGGAGGAGGAAATCCCAGGCCTAAATGCTCAACAAATTACGCTGGAAAAACCTGCTCCAATACTTCATAATCACATGCATACAAGTATCCAGTCTCTGACAAACATTATGAAAGATCTAAAAGACCTGTAGCAGCATATATATTACTTAGTAGCACGCCATCCTGGGAGCCACTTTACCTTGCATCCATATTGTTTTCTTAAATGGTTAGGGACTTCCCTAAATTACCTCTTTTCAACAACTTTGATTCCTCCAATAAAACCCCCCTGAACTTCAAGGTGTTTTTACACAAATGAAAAATCGGGACAGATTTTGAAATAGTCCTTAAAATAGGAAACATTTGTTTGTTTTTATATGAGGTATCGCAAAAGAAACAAATAAACAAAATACCCCCAAACAAACAGAAGTGCCTCTGCAACAGAAAACACATTCTAATGTTCCAGCTCTGGTCATGTCTCCAAAGGGTTATTAACTGATTTCACCTAAACTAGCTCAGTTTGCAAAAATATCATACCAAACTGGGATGAGAGAAGATATGCAAAATAAGATGATAATGGCTTGCCCATTCTGCCTTATTATTGCATGCAAAGCCTTAAGAGCAGGTATACTTGCGGAACCATTCAAACATGCCCTAGATGTTTCACTGTCTGCTGCACCCATTTCTGCTGCTGGCAATGGGAGTCACTGCACTAACAGCAGTATTGCATGCTTTCTCATCCCAGTAATACAGGAGGATGTGTTTTGCCATAAAATTCATGAGGATATGGGACAGAGTGCTTAACGTTCCCCTGGACGAAGTGCCTGAACAAAGCTTAACACATCCCATGCCAGCTCCCAAAATGGAATTTCAGTGGCACATGGGCTCAGGCAGGTCAAGAGCAGGTCAACAGCACGTACCAGTTGGAAATCCCTCACACCCGTATGTGTGCAAGGCATCGGATCTAGGTTTGCTCCTCTCAGTCACAACACGCTCATCACTGCAGCGCCTGGGACCGATACTGAAGAATTCATGTACTCTGCGTAACTTCTAAATGAAGCATCGTAAAACTCTGGGTGATCCTGGTCTCTGCTAACGCATTACTAAGACAACTGAATCAGATGATAAGAACCAGAACGATCGTGCTCTTTGCTAATTTAGCACTTCTTCTCTCCCTCAAGCAGAGCAGAATTAGCCTTTTTTTTGCAGTGGCCAAAGCTCTAGTTTGTTTACAAAAGAAAGACGAAGAGCCCTCTACAGCAAACATGACCAGCACTCTCAACAGGCTGACGCTCCTTCACTACAAGCTACTACAGGCACCTGCAGACCATCTCTGCCAAAGAAAACCTTAGCATATGAGTTTTTGGAAAATGGGGATATTTATTTAAAAAGATAGGTTTCTAGTGAAAAGCTGACTGTATTTATTTTTACACAAATGGGTTTCCAAACAGGAGGTTAGTTTGCAGATCCTGAAATGAATTAATAGATTTTTAAGTGCTGGAGCCAGCCATCACTATTATCATCTAGTCGGGCCTCTGGTGTAACATAATGGCTAGGATTCGGAAACAGAGAAAACATCATCATTAGGGAAACTGCAACAAGAAGAGCTGCTCCGTCCTTTGGGGCCTAATCCGCAAACAGTGGAAGGTTGCAGCCCTGCAGAGCTGTGGCTTGGGCTGGCAGATGGTGTCAGCCAGAGCTCTTGTGCCGATGAAAGTAATCTGGGTCTGCAGGGCCGGACCCTCCTCTGCCGCCCAGTGCCCCGGCAGCCCCTTCCCTGTGCACATGTCTGCATCCCACCCCTGCCCCTCGACGCCTGCTGAATGATTAGGAGCAACAAATTAAACCCTTATGGGGTCTCAAAGCCCTGCCCAGAGCTGACTAGGTTCCTATTTTAGGCCTCAAATCAGCTCTCCAGCTCTATCTGGCAAAGCACATACGCCTGCACGTAGCTGTAGCAAGAAGCTGCAGATTTGATGCCTACCAAGGGATACAAGCATATGCTGAACTGTTTAGCAATGGACTTCAGCACAAGTTTTGCTGAACTTGAGGCCTTAAATTTCAAGTTTTACCAAGTCTGCTATTATAACAATGAGATAACAAACTGCTTAACACATTAAACACAGCACCAGCAGTCTGCTCAGAGCCCCTCCTTTGCTCTGTGCGCTCCCTCACGTACACCCGAACAACTACGTGGTTTCCAGGTCACTGGAAACTATCAGTGCCAGGTACCCAAGAAAAAATAAAAAAGGACTGGATTTGAAAATAGGTGATATCCAGAACTAACTTTCCAAGGTGTCTTTATTATAACAGAAAGAGAGAATTTTACCTGAGCTGTTTCACTGGCACTAACTCGCATAAAACAACACATATCACCACCAAGCTAAAGAAGGACCAATAATTCGACTAGCCCTAAGGAATGACTAGAAGTTATTGTTCCTCTGGAGGAATGAGAGTGGCAAACCAGCATCCAAATGGTTAAAATGGAGCTGGACTACAGAAAGCGGGTTTTAGAAATTCCTGGAGTAGGCAGATATATTTAGCAGCTGCAATTCAAACAGCCATTGATTTCAGTGGGACTGGACTCAAGCTCCCCAGTCACTGCCATCATATTTTCCTCATCATTTTCACTGCCCCTTAAAAGCTGAGTTTTGTGCCGTACGCGATGGCCAGGGCAATACGGAAAGGGGGGGTTGGCGCTGCGACCTCAGAGTCCCATGGTGGAAGCGGCATTTGGGCAGTGACAGGAAGGTGGAGCAGATATTTCTCCGATTCCTTTTCAAATGGTGTCCTCAAGATACTATAACGTCTTTAGCCTCAGAAGCAGCAAAGGAAAGCTATATATCAGATTGACTGCCGCTGTTTCATCTATTTAATGTTGCTGGTGTAATGTCTCTACTCATTTTGTGACCTGAGTTCTTATTTATGCTTGTAAATCTGTGCTTAACATTTTACATTATTATAGAAAAGCTTCTTTTAAATGTTCTGCTATTTTTTATTTATTTTTATTAGAACATTTAAATCCTTGCTGGCTTAGTTTCTGAGAGAACACATCAACTCGCAACTCCTTTTTTGCTTCTGAAATAATGTTTTTTATTGTCTGTGGCATTTTAAAGGTGCTTTTTTCTTACAGCTGGGTCCTTTTGGGTTACTTGTAATGTGCTGTCTTAAATTGCTTTACTGGTCACTCAGAAAGATGAATTTAGCAATTACAGGATTTATCATTAGTGGACAAAGGCACTTTTGAACTACCTCTGTAATTATGTACCACAACCACCCAGAGCTCTGTTCTCTGCTAAGGCACCATGTTCTTGCAGAAGACCAGAAATAGCACCTGAATTTCTGCTCTTTACACTGACATTATTTCAGTTTTTCTTTCTGGGTGAAACCTAGTCCTTTGCAGCTTTTTGGGGAGCTTTCTTGAGCTTTCAATGTGTATAGTTAGTCTTTGTACTGGTGCTCTATGGGGAGGTGAATTGCCACCTGTAGGAACTACAGCATCCCATCCACAAAATGCAAACCTCTTCCAGCTCTTCCAGAAGAGTTTGCCACAGCTCCTTTAGCCCTTGGTGAGACAACCTTGAGTGGCTCACCTAGGCTGACTAGCCAAAGGAGGAACCAGAATTTTAAATTCATAATTACAGTCATCAACAACTTTGCAAGGCTAAATTCATTGTGCAGATCTGGCCTGCCACCTTCACCAGCCACCTCCCTCACCCTCCAAAAATTCGTGCTGCTAGAGTCACCAAATCCTGTCTGCTGGTGCTCCACGCACATGAAGCTACTCGAGCGTCCAGCTATGCTTGACAATATATACCGTACCAGGAATCCTGTGACTTATCCCGCTACCAGCATTGCTGCACCTTAGCAACATATCCTGGAATTTACCTAAATTTGAACCTAAAGCACGAATAAAACAGTGAGTGACTGGATGACACTCCTAGAACCTGGACCCCAAATCGTTGCAGGAGGTGGAGCATGGCAGCTCTGACCTTAGCACTGGACCTGGCCTGTATTCACCATACCCAGTCAGAATTCATGGCAGGAGAAGCTGCAGCCCCTCTGGGTTCTTCCAGATAATCCAGGCCTGCTAGAAGCTGCCTATACTTTCCCAGCATATCGGAGCTGGAAGAACTCATGAACATTTCCAAGGCATATAGATCAGTATCTCACAAATGTTTTATCAACCCAGAGCAAGGTTAAATTCTCTATCAAGCATCACTTAGTAATAATTCTCTTGATCTGGCATATATCTGATGACAGGTGAATCTCCATTTAACCTTTCACTTAATACCAGTATCTGTCCAGAGCAACTCCCCAGCTTTGAACTGGTGCATCAAATCTCCTTCCTTCAGCAAAACAATTCCTAGTAGCACTAGCATTTCCCTGGAGCCTTAATCCTGTGCCAGGAAAATACTATTGATGCCCAGCCACTTTACCTTGCCAGTCCAGTTCATATAAGCATGGCACGCATGATTCTCTGACATGCTGTGGTCTGGAGCACGCAAAGTTATCAAAAGAGCATAACCTGGCCCAATGGAATAAATGGTTTAAATTGGATTTGAGTTCCCTTCTAGGAGAGGGAAGGCAGATGGATCTGTCTTCAGCTAACTAAGAATGACTAACTGCTCTGGGTATAGGATGTGATCCTGAACCATATAAACCAGTGAAAGGGTTTATTTTAATTGCCTTCATTAGGATCAGACCAAGCTCTCCACAGTCTTTGTCTTCAGATCACTACTTACATTTACTAATCCCAGTAGAGAGTCAGTGCCTCATTCCCCGAGAACAGCAGGATATTAACAAAACAGTTCTCAAAAAGACCTACATCCAAAGCCATTCTTTTTCTTCTTCAGCAAATTCACAATCAAATAATAAGTTTTCACTTCTTCCTCAAAGAGGCTATATCCTTCAATCTCTATCTCTGAGGAAATGATTTTTGTATGTCTTAGCACTGCACTACACCTTTCAGTCCCTCTCCCTCTGAATAGCAAAGCATGGTTAAAGACTATATAAAAAATAATGTATCTTTCTAGCTCAGCTCACTGTTTCTCTTCCCTAGGACTACTTATTAAGCAGCTCCCTCCCACCTACAGTTGGTTTTTTGGTTGTTGTTTTTTTTTTAGTTTATTTTCACTTTTCTCTAGGAGCAATGATTTCAGAGGAGCTGTTTTTGACAGAAGAACAAACATTTAAGACCTGAACACATTGCTCTTATATTCATGGCAAGAATAAGAATTCATGGTCACCTTTTTGTACAGTAAGAAGTTACTTGACTTCCAAAAAGTGGGGAAGATGTTAGAAAAAAAGAAAAAGCCAAAAGCAATGCTTTTTGCTCTGTAGTCTCCTCATTTATTTAACTACGATGCATCTCAAAAGCTTCTGAGTTCAATTTTGGCTTGAAGTCCCAGAGTCCCTAGTTTGCATGACAGTGACTAGAGATACACAAGCAAACTGGAATTACGGAAAGCCACCTGCCACCATGGTGGAAAAGCATTTACATCACTCTAACAGGAATTTCAATTAAGAACTACCTGATTCTGCACATCACAGTACACAGTATTACCGCAGTGTTTTTAGTAACACTTAAAAAGGTTTGGGCCAGCCTAATTCTAAGATTTACCATCACAAAAGAGATAAATGAAAGAACTCCAGGGTACATTTTTTAAAGTATCTAAGTGAATTGGAATTGGGTGTGCCATTGACTTTTCCCACAGATGTCGAAATCACTAATTATATTGCCAAATGCCATGGGTCTACTGCATCCCAATATGGAGTAAAACACAGGCACCCAGTCAGTCCTTTCATTTCAAGCAGCTGAAAGTGCTTGATTTTAGATCTGTTCCAGGCAAGAATTTAAACACATGCTAACATGCTTTCCTGTGCGGGGAAGTACTTTTTGACCACAGGTTGGAGATTCCTGCTGGATATGTTAGAATGAACATGTAAAACAGAAGGGAAGCCAGGTCACACACACACAGACCCAGAGAGGTGAAACACTTAATTTGTGTGTGTGGGGGGGGGGGGGTGTAGCATTTTGATAAAATAGAAGTCTTAGGTTTTTTCCCCTCCAGGTGTGAATGCATATTCACTTGAGATTGCACATGTTCTTATCCCTAAAATACAAGTGGTTTCAGAGGGATGACTGATACTGGATCGAGCATTTGGCTGGATTTTGGAAGATATTCCAAAAATACAAATGAGCTGCCAGCTGCCTTCTCCTCCGGTTCTGTCCCAGGTAACAGCAGCGAAGGCTGAGCCGCCACCTCCTTCAAGCTGTCCTCTCCCACGGGAGGATGAGCCTGAGCTGAACTGAAGGACCAACTCTCCCCAGAGAGCAATTTTTGACTGTTGCCAGTCTTTTGTGACAGTAGCCAGCTAGGTCCTTCCCTGCCAGCAGGATATAATGCCAAATTTTGCTAGTGAAGATGCAGCTTTTACTTGCAAGTGCCCAGTAGTAAAAGGACCTAGTATTTTTACATTATTACCATAAGCAGATAAACTACTCCATAGTAATAAAGAACATCTTACACTAGCATAACCAGGCCTAGTTTAGGGCTTCCACTAGTACAAAAACCATAATGCAATGTAGCAATCAATCAGTCACTTATTTCTTCACCTCTTTCTCCACCAACATCTTTTTATCTGTCACAATTTTTAGCACAGATCTGACTTAACCTGGGCAGCTTTTTCACATATTAGGAACTTCCTACAAAAGATCATTTTATTACTGCAGTGGTGAGAGATCCATCCAAAGCCTCTTCACATCAGCAGTTGTGTCAGTGTGTGTGCTTTTTATCTCTCCAGACAACTACCACCATTAGGAAGAGAGGCTCGGGAAAGATGACATGCATTTTTTAAAGCTGACAGCTGTAAAGCAAAGTTCTTAGCGCTGCAAGGAGAAAGACACCTCAAAGACTGGTGCACCCTAGTAATCAAATAAGTTGTACGTTTCCTTTTAATTCTCAGCTTTTTGCTTCCCCAGCACCACGCCTGACAGCTGACTGGAGGAGATCAGGTGCCATTCACAATTAAAGCTGTAGGACTCTGGAAAACCATAAAGATGATGTTTCTTTCAATGTCCGTCTATTGCTCTCTCATCTTGTAATCCTAAAACCATTACTCCAGGAGCTTAATAAGTTACACATATCTAGGCAATGATGACAACTTACCAAAAGCTTCACATTGTTGGGATATGGCATAAGATGGAAACCTGCAAGTGAGAAGATTCAGATCCTCTTCTACTGGGCTTTGCAGAACAGACACGTAAGGGCCCTCTGCATCCGTGTGCCTCGACTCCGGGAGCCCTCTGGCAGCTCCCTGCCCCGGTGCAAGCTCTCCAGCACCAGGAGGCCAGGGCAGGGACCCGCAGCACCAGGGCCCGCGGCCGGCGCAAAGCCCACGGGGCTGACGGAGCGGCCTCCCCGCCGGCCCACAACCGGCTTCGCTCCAGGACTAGAGTCACTGGCAGCAGGAGTGAACAACAAGAGAGCAGCCACAAAAAGAGGATTGCGAGGGCAGAGGAGTTACAGACAATGTTTTAGGCACAGCTGTGCATTTGCTCTTGCTATAGAGACAGACATTAATGACAGCGGTGGTCGTCCCATTTTTATTGTTTTCCAGAGCCCTACGGCTTTAATTTCAAGCGGCCCCCAGCCTCTCCAAATCACCGCTGCAGCGGTCTCCACCTCAGTGTGCTTATCACAAAGTGCAATTTCAGTTAAAAGAGGAGAGACTAGGTGAGGTGCAGACACTCAAAATACTACTGCACAGGTGGAGACAGACCAAAGAGGGGAATGAAGAGGAACAAGGGAGAAGCAGAGGCTTGGTCCAGACCTACACAAGCCAAGGGGAGCTTTTTCCAGCAACTTCATCAAGAGGAGGCTCTGGTGGGATAGGCAAAGGACATGGAATTGCGAAATTGGCTTGAAAAATTCCTATTTGCACTGGTTTCCCATTTGTACTGTTTCAACTACTTTTTATTAGTCACCCCTGGATGACACAGTGAATTCTGCTTTATTTTATGATTCTCTTGGGATGACCTAATTGTATAAAAAATAGTGAAGTCATTCATGTCTAATCAGATGGCCATGTGATTACCTCATTCACAAGCAGTTTAAAGCCAATTTTATAAATAGCTGTAAAGGCCTTTGTCTCCAAAAGTCTATTTCAGTGTACGTACACAGCCAGGCTGAGTCACTCCCTTTCTGCTAGTCAGCGAAAAGACACGCTATTATAGGACACTGGACTCTTATCTATTTACTGCTTACATTTATAGTACAGAAAGACTTCGATTATTTATTTATTTTTGTCCATCGCGTACATTTAGTGCCTGGGGACAAATTAGCTAGGTGACACCAGTGTCAGACCCGCCCAGAAACTATTTTAAAAAAAACAGCTATTAAACCCATATTCTTTCTGTATAGACAAGGCAGTTTTATGCAGTGACGTTGGGAAGAGGGAAGGCGATATTTAGATTTATACGAGCTCAGGAAAAACAGATGTAGAGCCTAATTTTGCCTTATGTCTAAAAACCCTGTGCCTGAAGTGTGAAATGGAGAGAAGAGCAGTTTGCCCTTTCCATGCACTGTACCCTGCACACTGGCATCCCCGTCCCGAGTGCGACTTCCAGGGACGACTGGCTGGAAGCACTGAAATAGCTTTTTGCGTTATGGTAGCACTTAGGTCACATCCCGTTACAGACCAGTTAAATATTACGCTTTAATACAGAAACATCCTTTTTTAAATTAATAAAATAATTCTTCCTCCAGAAAGGCTGACACCTTCCCTGCAGAAGGGAAGGGAAGGGGCAATGCACACAGCTATTGAAGAGCTTTACAACAGGTTTTACACTGAGTTTTATACTGCAGCTGAAACTGTGGGTAAATGGCAGGTAATGGATTCTAAAGAGAAGGCTTATGAATCTTAGGAAAGAATAAGTTTGATTATGAGCAAAATGAAGTGCTTCCTGAGTCAGTAGCTCTAAGCTAAGAAAAGCAACTGTAAGGTATAATTCTGCTCTAGGTAATGATTAATTCTGGCCTAAGAAAGAAGACAAAACTTAAAACCAGTGAGTGAAAGCACTACAACAAAACTTGATGCTTAGCAGATTTATGATTTCCTAAATGCATTTTCCATGATTATTGTTGTAATTCTTTGGAAGCTGATTAGGCAAAAGCAGATGTCTCTACTATACAAATCTTGACACACATGCACAAATATCATAATTAGAAGATTTGTCAGGTCCCACTAAAAGCTGCCTATTGAGGAACGAAAGAGGCGGCTTGCCCCAAATATTTTTCAACATTTAAATCATAAACAAATCAACTTACTACTAGAATTAAAACATAGCTCTCCACCACAGGGATTAACTGCAGCAAAAAATTCGTAGGGGCCTTAAGCTGCAAAGCCTTTGGGTGTGCCTGGGGCATGTCTGCGCTGGGCAATGCCAGGCCATACAGAGCCGGGTGAAGCACCATGCAGATATAACAAGACCCAAGGCAGCAGAGCTGGCACCAGGGGGTTTATTATCTCAGCTAACGTTGCCTCCCAAATCCAGCCTCGCTTCTCTACGTGGTACTAGCACCCCTGTGGCAGGCTTAGGAAAAACTAAAACTAGGAAAATTAAACTTGAGCCACTCTTTTCTCTCCGTGTCTATTTTTCCTTGCAGCCTGCTGTCCTCCCATGCACCCTGGGCGGAACCAGTAGGTCCTGCAGAAAGCAGCCACTGCCCAGAGCACCAGGCAGCTCAGTTCTTTTAAACAGTGTGTTTAATTTATGCTCAGCAAGTGGTGCTGCAGAAGTCATGTAGGGCTACCCAGTGTTTAAAGTCAAGCATGGGGGCCTAAATAAATAAGGTTTTTACCATTAATCTTTCAAAGAGGTCAGGTCCAAACCTCGCTGAGGTCAATGGAGGATATCTTGATTTTAACAGGCTTAGAGTGAGCTACTGTCTTAGCACCTGTATGTAAGGATACTCACAGCAGGGATAGTACATAAGATATGTTTCAGTTGTATTTGCATTATTAGCTTTTCTTTACAATAAAGAAACCTTCAACCTTTTAGAAAGAAATTAGAAAAGTCAAAGTGTCTCCCCTTTGTTTAATAAATGTAAATTTGTTTAGCTCTAGTGAAATGCAGTTTGTACAATCAATTTGCATGTCTAAGACCAAGGAACAATTTTTAAGACCTTTCCTTATATTATTAAATTGTAGCATAGACCTGGTAGAAGAAAACTGAAATCCAACATTTGATGGAGTCTCCTTATTCATGGGGAAAAGCAGCATCCCATCAAAGTCACAGCAAGATAGCACAGAGACCAATAGGATACAGTTTGCAGCTTGAATTGTGCCCTATGTAAATGTCTTATAAGCAGATTTTCAAAAAGCACCTGTGCAGTCTGAAGACTCTCATTTCCACTGAAAAATCAGGGATATTCGTACTTCTACAGCAATAGGATTTGTGTTGAAAACTCCAGCCCTCTCAGTCTGCAAGTTTCTCTTATAACTGTTCGATTTTTTTTTTCTCCACAAGTCTTGTTTTTCCCTTTATTGTCATTAGCTAAAACCAATGCCTGCCAAGCCATGTACTACCGCTGACTACTGATACACGAGCTCATGCAACTCCTGGATGTCTACAGATATTTTCTTTTTAAACTCTAGTCCTATTTTTGCTGCGTTGCTTCATGTTATTGTTATTCTCTCCAACAATGGAGGCCAGGCTCTCTGTATCGATGCTTAACGGGTTTACTGAGATAATGAACAGTCTTTTCAAGCCATCCCAGCTTCATTCAAATGAAAAGCTCCCACTTTGGAAAGACAAAGCCCAAAGGTGATTATTACCTGACTTGCAAACAATAAAAAGAGGAGAAACAAATTGCTCACATGTGATACAACCAATACTTAAAAGGAAAAAATGCAGGAAAATTTGATGTCATTTAAAATTTTACTTGTTCTAAATGAAGCCTTAGATATTTAAATTGCATGATGCATTTGTACTCAGGAAATGCCTAAGATTAATAACATGATTAAGACATCAGCTCTCACCATAGCAATAAGAGAAACAGCTTCAAATGCAAATCACTGAACAATAGTTAACAGTCGTGAGTCTGATTTCAGTTCAAAAAAAAGAAGGAGGCATAACTGCATAGCAAATATCACCCTGAAGCTGAGGGGCAACTCTGATCACTGATGAGGACCCGCGTTCAGCAGGAAGGATGGGCCCGGCCGGGCAGCCCCCCTCGCCATGGGAGCCGCTTCACCGCGCCGTTGCGAGCGGCGGCTGCAAAAGCAGTGCTTTGGAAAAGGCAGATAATCCAGCTCAGGATTAACAACTACTGTGTGGCTGTGGAGTTTATTCAACTACGTACAAGGCTGTCTGCCCTTAATCCAGCTTTTATACCATTTTTGGCTTTTGGCCCATTTCCACTTCAAAGCTATTTTTAAGATGACTCTCCCCTCAAGGAAGACAAGCCCACTTCCTCCTCATGAGGATTTTCTTTGCATGGCCAGTGGGAACACCCTCACGTACTTTCTTAGCACTACACAAACATCCCAGAGCCTAGTGGGGTTAGACAAATTTATATTGGCGAGGAAGAGCAACACCCCCAAGTTGGTCCTTCCATGGGAGTATCAGAGCTCTTCAAGAGACGCCTTGACTGGGCGCAAGACAACAGACCCAGTACTGAGATAAATCACAACTAGCACTAGCTGTTTTTAATCCCCTTCATAGGCCAGACGCCAGGGAGAGCTACTCTTTGCCTTCTTACATAGGACAGAGCGAAGGCAAGAGTATAAAGCTCTTCCCTCCTGCTGGTCTCCTCCGGATGCCATTCCAGCTACGGGCTGGTCTGCCCTAGCAGAGCTGTGCATCCCCCAGGCCACCACTGGTCTCCACCTGGCTGCTGGACCAGAGCGCTTGGGTCCAGCTGCACTTGCCCATGTTCATAAGCTCCAAGTAACTACTGAAAACATGAAAACTGTGAGGCTGCGTGTTCACCCACACCGTGAAGGTTTACAGTTTTGTCAAACTGGACAGATTTTCTAGGAGATGTCAAATTATATATTCCTGAAATCCATGTCAACTTCCCCCTGCACACTAGCAAGTTTTTGCTTGCAAAGCACTAGTCAAACAGAATATTTTCTTTTGCTTTGCTCCCAGAAATATCTGAGTTGCTAGGTCTTTAATTATTTATTTACCTGGGGCAGATCCCCTGCAATCGAAAATTTGAGTTCAAAGGTTCCATTTTACCCAAGTTAAATGAAGACAAATGAAAACATTGTCATATACTGGAGAGTGTCTAATAATCTTAATAACAGACAATGATATGAGTGCTGCTTATAATGCAGAAAGTATATTAGCACTTCTTAGGGCCATTTAGTAAAAGTGAACAGCCCACAGTGGGTATATATTGTAGTTGAAAAGAACAAATACATCGTAGTTGAAAAGAACCAGTAACAAAAGTGTAAGATTCCGCATTGCTCATTCATTTCAGATTTCATGTTGTTCTGAAAGAAAATAGTACAGTACTTATTCCTGATTGGGAGCAGCGGATATTCATCACTTTGTCATTTATGCTGGCCAGTCCTCGTTCTGTCAAGTGACCTAGGAGAGACGCTAGCTCCCAAGGCTGAGACAGCCAAGTAAGCAAGCCGGGCTCCATAAAACCAGTTGTGCTGCCCTCATAGATTGTAAGCAAGTTTAACAAACATGAGGTAATGAATTTGTCCTGGTTTGCAAAGGCCAAACATGGCCTTTAAATCAAATACCTACAAATGTATGGTGAGCCTCCTTTGCTATCAGTGAAAACGTGTAGATAACATCAATTTTACACAACTGTCACTTTTCCAGATACTAGAAAAACCTCCCAACCACAGAACAGGAGGAAAACTACTGAGGTGATTCTCATTTCTTTTAACAAAATCTGAATCCGGACCCAAGGAGTTGCACAGAACTGGGTTTTAGCACAAAAAAAAAACAAAAAAACCCACAGAACCAAGGTGGTTAATTGACATTTTGGACTACTACATGATAGCACGAGCTGTATTCCATCTGCAGCTTTGAGATAAGGGAAGATAAGCAATATAACACTGCATTCATGTGACTACTCTAAGTTACTGTTCTATGAATAGAAATGAGGGCTCTAGATCTGGCAGCCTCCAATATTTCTGAACAGTGTCTTTGTCTTAAACTTTCAAGGTCTGAAGATAGTCTTCAGCTATAGCATTCCCAATGATGCTGCAATACATGGAAATAATGTGTCTCTGGTGTTTCAAAATGGGATTTCTAAACTCTTTAAAAATTCTGGTCTGAATAAGTGCACCAATGTTTTATGTAACCATCCTCATACTGCCCACAGAGTGCAAGAGAGATGCAGAGATGATGAAGAATAAGTTCTGCTGTATAAGAAGGCTGACACACTGATTTTAGTGGACCCTGAGTTGGAGCAACTCTCAAAAAAATCTCCTACCCAGAGGTTTGATTTATCTACAGGACTCAGTCCTCACCATGCATTCAACATCAACCATATGTATCTGCTTTTCTGATTGACAGCAAACTCACATACTTATTGGTCGGATAATTATCGGTTCACCTACAAGCCGTGATTAGATTTGTAAATCTAACTTGCAGCAACTAAATCACCAGGGTAAATGATTTGAAAAACAAGCATACTATTAGTGTTGTAAACCATTTAGCTGATTGGCATATCGTTAAAGCATTTTGCATAACTCTAATTCTTTGAAAGCAGCCATTCCTACAAGAAGCTACCACTTGGCAGAATGTTAAGCCCCTCTGCTTTGCCTTGGGCTGTTAGCTAACTAAATGATCATTAATTCTTTGGAAATAACAATACCTCAGAGATTACCACTTTAATGTTGAAGAGAATCTATTTTAGTACAAGGAATGCAGAGAAATATGATGCCAGTTTTCTGTAGTGTATTAATATCGCTAATTATCTTGAACACACATTTTAGTGTGATAGACCTGGCCAGGATTTTAAAAATCAGTAATATCTATTCAGTTGCCATATATTTACTCAAGCATCTGCTACAGCTAGAACAGTCTCTAAACTCAGATCATTACTTTTCACAATCTGCCCCAGATCCAACGCCCCAGAACTAATCCAACATACACTGAAGAGATCCCACAGACTTCAACAAACGTGTTCATAAGCGCAAAGCTGGGGGTGACAGAGCCTAAGTATTAGGTGTGCTAGCTAAAACCATTATGAGAAAACCCAAAGCCCAAACCCATCCACCGACATGGCAAGGAGAAGCAAGGAAGTGGGAGGATACCTCCTACAGAGGGTGCCGGGGTGCCACACGAGGGTGCCGGCTCATGGAGGCCAGGGAGGTTGTAATCTCTGGAGAGTGTCAGGCTGACTATTGAAAGAGAAGCACTTCCCATTAGCCACACATCTATTTGAGAGAGTTTTCATGGTTTCAAATAGCCAGATCATAGATAGCTCTTGGGAGTAGGATGCACAGCTACTTCGACTGTGGGCTTTGCACAGGGGTCATGGCATGGGTATGTAGGGAAAGACTGTCTTTCTGTCAGCTCCTCACTAAATGGAGAGTCAGGATTTAGCCTTTCCCAATTTGGAATGGGTTCCCAAATACCGAAAACACTAAAATCCTTTTTTTGGATCTAATCAAACAGAAACCTCTAGCTTTCTTGACTAATAGCACTCATGACTTCCATAAATTTCATGTTAAAATACATACTTAAAGATACCATGATAGGTCAAATTTGCAAGCATTTTGTGCCTTGTTAAAATGAGATCAGAGTGACACACGAGCAGTTTGCCTTTGTCTTTTCTCATTATAACCAAAACTTTTCGTTACATGTCACATCAGCTCACTGGAGCACTGATGCCGCAGTAGCTAAAGGTTGATACAGTTGATTCCTTGAAAGTCATTCAGTGCTCATCAGCTTCCTCTGCTCCTTTTGGCTAATAAAATATGGCAGCTAAGACACAAGCATAATTATCCAATGAGTTGGCTGCACTTCTAAATTCATATAGTCCTTTTGTGCATTTTCAAAGAGGTTTTTGTCAGACATTGCTGATGACTAAAAGGCAGTTTGAGAAAGATAGCCTGACCTTTCCCAAGGAATTATACCATCTGTGGATCAGGCTCTATCAGCTCAAGAGATCTGGGCCAGATCCTTAGCAGGACTCTCAGCTCCACCACGCCAGCTTTGGCAGTGAGGGCACAGCAGGAACGGTCACTTCCCAGTTCCAGTGAAATGCTATGAATATGGGTCATCTTCCTGCAGGTGTAAGTGTGTCTGAGTGAAGAATGAAATGTTCTTTTTCACTCTATTTTCCTTAATTTGGTTCCTCCTTCTGTCATAAATTACGTAATGAATCTCACCTTGGTTTTTGTGGGTTAGAGTACAGAGAGGCTGGGGGAACGGCAAGTTAAAGAGCGCTCCTGAGTTTGGCGCTGCCTCTACAGAAAACCACAGGATGTGACCTTTTGCTACCCAGAATGACTGTTGAGCTGCAGGTGTTTTGCAATCAACTCTAATTGGAGCTCGTTTTTCCAATGTGGCCTCATCTCATTCACTCTGACACCACTGATGCTACTCTGTGATCTTAAAATGTATTTAACATACAGAAGAAAATAATTGGAGACATGAAACAATCTGTTCCCTCCTCCAAAACAACTCCACAGAGTTTGCAAAGGGCTATTAGAAATTCAGCACTTGCATGAAACATGCAGCAATTTTCTATGGAAGCATAACAACTATTTTTACCCGTGTCATAAACTATTCAAAACAATATGGATTACCACCAAATCCCTTTACAGTTCTGCTCTCTGAAGTGCCAAGTCTCCAAGGAGACACACATACCATATTATCTACCACTTTCATGCAAAACACTGGAAAATAGACACTAGGGAAGAGAACAAACTATGTAATTAACAGTCACTGTGAAGTAAATGGGAGAAGAAATTAAATGAGGGGTAGTGGCTGGGAAAAGGGGGGGATAGTTAAAGTTTCCACTTTGTTTTGGAATAAAGAACAAGCTTTTTATTTATAGGACAAGATTCTGACTCATGTTGAGCTAACCTGAAGGTTGTGATTAGCCCCACTGATGTCAAAGGGATTTTCTTCAGTAAATGGCCTGACTTGCAGAAGTAGAGAGATGCCCAGGGAGCTACACCACATGTCTGAGCAGGCACCTGCTATGCACTGAAAACCACTAGGAATTAGCAGACTACTCCATATAGGCACACACGGCACACTCACCCACTCTCTGAACCTACCTGGATTGTTTGGTATGTGAATAATTTTTGCAAATCCAACACTTTGGGATTCTGCCACAGTAACAGTGACAGAATCTGACTTGTTACATGGTGAAGTAGGAAGCTATTCTATTAAAAAGTGATGCAAACTAGGGCATTGCCAAATAACCAAACCCCCAAAATTACCCTAATAAATCTCTGTATTACCAAAACCACTAAACAGACACAAACTACCATGTGTGCGCAACACCTCCTTCCCATCATTGTCCAGAAAAATAACTTAGAATTGCAGTTCACCTTAAATTATGATGGTAGGGGATATATCTCTTTCATGATCTGTCAGAGCATAATATACATGACAAATGATATTGTGTCTGTTTGTAAGGGATTTAGAAAAGAGTTAGTGGCTAAGATTATACTGTGGGATTCCAACTTCTGCCTTTATGGAGCCTAACAGGGTTAGACACCGCGGCATCTTAGCCCGTCGCAACGATGACAGCAGTACAATGCACGGGATGACACCAAATTGGAAGATTTTCAGACAGAAACAAACTGGGACAACTGAAACAAAAGCAAAAATCAGCGAACACCTGCGGAAAAGCTGCCTAACAGTTTTCTAAAACCATATGAAACAGATGTGATGAGATTCGATTTTTTTTTTAAAGTATTTGAAAGAGAGGCTTCTACATTTAAAAAGAAACAATGAAAGTCTTTCATATAGTAGCCTATAATAATTTTTCTTAGGCATGGAGGAGAATATCTGTTATAAGTACCAGTATTCACTAGTCCAGAAGAAGAAGAGTACGTATTTATTTTCCAACCACTACCTGCAACAAGGCCTTATTTTAAAAGGTACTCTGTATTTTTCTCATCCTACTGTAGGATCAAATTGAGTAATGCTGAGTTATGTAATGGGGGAATTAAAAAAAAAAAGGAAATTTATATATAGAAATACTGGTAATCTTATTCAGCACACATAATTAAGGGACTAATAGTCCAACCCTCTAAATCCATGCCTCACAAGCATTTAAAAGCTGAGCCCTCCTTCAAGAAAGTAAAGTCCTTATTGCTTTCTCCTGCCAGGCGCGGCTGGATGGGCACTGCGGAGGAGAGGTGGCCCCGAGCACCGGGAGCCGTGGTTGCCGCTTCCTGCCCTTCCCTCGACACATCGCCGAGCAGGGGCGCAGACGTGGCCCCGAGCACCGGGAGCCGTGGTTGCCGCTTCCTGCCCTTCCCTCGACACATCGCCGAGCAGGGGCGCAGACGTGGCCCCGAGCACCGGGAGCCGTGGTTGCCGCTTCCTGCCCTTCCCTCGACACATCGCCGAGCAGGGGCGCAGACGTGGCCCCGAGCACCGGGAGCCGTGGTTGCCGCTTCCTGCCCTTCCCTCGACACATCGCCAAGCAGGGGCGCAGACGTGGCCTGACCAGCTGGCGAGGGTGTGCCAAAGCCCGGGGGGCAGCGTGTGGCTCCAGGCTGCTCTTCCTGGCCCTCTGCCGACTCGGGCAAGCACCCTGCGCTGTTCCTGTACCACCTGCTTTTCCAGCGTCTCCTAACAGCGAGGCAGCTACGTTTAACCCCGTCTTTACGGCCGCGAGCCGTGTCCGTGCCCCTGCCGCGGCGCAGCCCCTCGCGCCCTGCGGCCCAGGGCGACGGGGCCCGCAGGAGCGACGCCGGCGCTGGGCATCCTCGAGGACGCTCGCTCCCGAAGGAGAAACCCTCAGAAAAGCCTTTCTGTCCTTCCAGGCAGGAAGTTTTTTTTTTCTTCTGCCGCTCTGGTGGCAGGAAGTATTTTGTTTAGTTGCATGAATCCTAAAATCCACAGCTGATCGACGCACCAAGGGGGCAGCAGGGACGGGCCTGTGAGCTGCAGGCGTCGAGCGCACGGCGAGAAACAGCGAGCAGAGGCTGCTTTCTACACGACCGAGCCTCTCTCCGGAGTCACAGCGGGGAACTAACGCTGACTAAACGAGGATGCAGGGATCAAATGAGACAAGACAAAATCTCTTTTTATGGTAATTTGATCCCCAAAACACGTTCATCCCAAGATGTCAGAGCCCTGACAAAGAGTACCCAGCCCCTGCGCCTGCCCCCGCCATGCCCCAGCAAGGCAAGGCCCCCTTCTCCCAGGCGTTTTCCTGCCCCCCCGCGGGGACAGCGCTCCCCTGCCGAGGCCCGAGGCGCCGCCGGCCCTGGGGCTGGGCCTGTCCGCTCCGTGGAGGCTGCCCAAAGCACAGCAGTGCACCCCAGGGGCGGAAAAAAGCGCCCCAAACTGATGCAAGGGCGGCAGGAGGTGAGAGAGCAGGTGGCGGGTGGGGGGAACAGATTTGGATTCCAGCTTCCCCTGGGATGGGCTGACTACGGCCTCTGGATCAACACAGACCAGCAGCATCCAGTTAAAGCCAGGCTGGGCTCAGGGAGACACCGAGGGGCTGAGACATGGAGAACAGCTTCTGGAGCGACTCCTGCTCCTTCCCTGAACGCTCTCCTCCGGACTGGGAGCTATGCTGGAATTGCCTCTTTCTCTCAAAAACAAACAAAAAAACCCAAACCAAAACTCAGAAAGCAAACAAGCAAGCCACCTGCCCCCCAGCCTTTGGAAACCTCACAGCTCCAAGTCGCACGGGAAGCAGACCTTCCTTCCCCAAATCCTCGCATTTGCCCGGGAACGTCAAGAGCCCTTTCTCAGAAAAGCCTGTGCAGCCCACGTCCAGCTTTGTTAACCCAAAACTGAAAGGGGAGGAATTGTCCCCAGAATTTTTCATTTCAGTGGACATTAATATCAATGCTTGAAAATAGCTAGGCACCGTTACTGCATGATCCCTATTCCTTATCTGAGCTGAAGTTAAGCAGAAAGCATTTGCGCTTCCCACTTCTAAAGGCCCTGTGAGCTGGCTGGGGAGAAGCACGAAGGGGGAACTTTCCCATTACTTCTGAGTGAGGATTATACAGATGGGACTGTAAATAATATCAGAGCTATTGAAATGACCTGACAGGACAGTAAGATTTATTTCATAGTTTATCTGAACACTTTTGCGAGCGAGACGATGGAAAGGAGCTTGAGCATTCAATTTAATCCCTTCCTCCCTTTTTTATTGAGTCAGGAGATGTTTAAAGAAATTTATGTAGCTCTTTGAAAGTCAGAATTTTTAATAAGTGACATAGAAAAAGAGATTACAGTGAGGAAAAGTTGTAGGTAACACAATACCGTACATAAGACAGAAATGGCTTTGCAATGACTTTTCCTGTGAAGGTAGAGGGACAGATGATGTTATTTTTTGTGATTTATCCATTCAGTTTTCTTAGTCACCATCTGCATTTGACTAGAGGAGGAAAAAAGTATCAACACAGGACAGGCTGGGAACCTCACTGTGGAAATGCGATATATGGGTGCAGAACTTTCCAGGGGGGCAGGCCATATATGTGAATATATGCATGAGACAGTGATTGGGCATGATCAAACAGAGCGTATCAACTTGTCCAAAAGCAGAATTCATGGGAATACATGGAGGAAAGTGTTGTTTCTGTCAGTAGCAGTTTTATCCTCAAATTCTCTAGGGCCAGTATTTCACCTTCAACCTTGAATTCTCAGCCTAAATAAGGTGAGGATAGCTGCTGATAGTTACACGAACACTTATGCAATGTGCTTTCAGTATTGTGGGAACCTCCATTTAGAAAGAAATTTCTCCCTCTGAATCTTGACTTTTTTCTCTAGTGTAGGAGATGATTTTGAAATGGCTAAGTCAAGTTCGCAGCATCTCCCCTTCTTCACTTCAGATTTGCTGTTGATATCCTAATTAAAGATTCAACTCAAATTTAAACAAATGGAGAATAATTTGGATTTAAATCTCATGTAACTGTAGTTTTAAATCCTTACTTGCAAGCAAAATACCATATTTATGCAAAAATCTGTTTCAAAACTTCTTCCAAGCTTCTGCATGAAGCAGAAACAACAATAATTCATCTCTAAAAGACAGCTGAAATATGCACTGCTTTGAATTGTTTTAATATTGTGCACATGGGATTGGTGAAGAGAATTAAGTGCCTTATGCTGCCTGGTGGTATGTATCAGATGGATAACAATAAAATAGAAAACATAAAATCATTTAGAACCCTTTTAGGACCATATGCTCAACTTCACAGGCAATAATCAACTATAATACTTCATGATTCAAGGCAAAGAACCGGAGAGATAATCCGCACTCGTTATAAAGACGATTACATAATACAACCATACAAAACTCTTGCTGCCCTATTTGCAGCACAGCTTTGAGCATTCCTGAAAATACACATGGACACACAGACCCATCCCTTTACATATACCCAATACGGATTAATTTAAACAGTCATACATACTTGCCAATAAATAAATAACAGACAGAGGAAAGAGTCCTTAAAAGGGTCTGCTGTGAATTTCAAAGTAATCCTGGCAGGTTTCAGGGAGCATTAATGTGGCATGGCTGCCAGTGTTTGAATGTAATTGAAGGAAATTATTCAGACTTTAGAAAATGCATACATCTGAGTAAATGGCCAGAAGTGAAATATCCTATTTACACATTTCCTTTTCAGGACAGATCTCCTGGGGCTGGATGCTAGGGAGAGACATTTCTTAATCCTCTCACTTTTTTCTTT
The DNA here is from genome assembly GCF_036417845.1 of Apteryx mantelli. Taxonomy (NCBI): domain Eukaryota; kingdom Metazoa; phylum Chordata; class Aves; order Apterygiformes; family Apterygidae; genus Apteryx; species Apteryx mantelli. Next base: position 17,615,938 of record NC_089990.1, read on the forward strand.
CGATCCTTTCTCCTTCACCAGGACCTTTTTGTTCTGCTTTTCTTCTCTCTGACAGGCAATGAGTCTTTCTGTAGTTTTCTGCTTGCTGTTTATCTCTGCCTGTCTTTCTGCTATTCCTTCCCCACCCACCCCCATCCCCCCAGATGGCCTTTTCCTTCCTTCTCTCCAACCCCTGCCCCATGCCTTCTTGGATCTCCTAATATCTCTCACTTTCTCTCTCTCCTGATGTCACATCGTTCTCATTTCCCATTCTGTCTCTTACAGGCCACTCATCACAGAAGAACTAAATTATGTCAGAGAGAGCTGGTATGGAAACCTTCTTGGAGTCCCTGACAGAGACAAGGTCATAATGTTGCCAACTCTGGCATCTTCTAGAGGTCTTCAAACCAACTGACATTTTAATATTGCTCCAGAACCCTCTGCATTGATGGGCTAATCTCATCTAGAGGCTAGATGAGACTGGGTTTCTATCCAAAAGAATAAGCTTCTGACTTTCATGGTGATTCAAGTAACTCCTAGAAGTCTTTGGATTTTGGAGCCAGGAAGCAAACATTTTAGGATAATTTCCTCCCACCTCCTATCAACTTCATGATTTTTAAAACATCTTTATGATTTTTTGAGGCACTACTGTTTTAATACTTAGCATTAGTGATTGGCTATGTGGATCAAAGCCTATTTATTCTCTGAGTAGTGTGAGGAAAAACTGACAACTAATACAGGTAAACAGAGAGAGATGCCAGAAGTAAGCAAGCTGAACCATAGTTATGAAGGTCTTTGAAGAACAAAGGTATGAACTGACCAGCCACTGTCTTCATGGTTGGAGTTACAGTTTATATTTAACTGAAATCCCTTTCAAGATTGTTAAACATTGGATTGTACATAATCATTAAGATTGATTTCCTCATCACTGGTTCTTCCTCTTTTGGGCTGGAAGAATTCCATTAAAACATACAATTTATGGCCAAGATAGCAATGGATGTAGGATGTTCTGGGCCTATATAATAGTATAATTGCTTTAATTTATAGTGATCCTTAACAATGGCAACTTGGTTATAATGAATTATCCCTTTTGTCTGAATATCCAGTGATTCTGCATTGCAGGCAAAGGGACAAGTTGTTTGAAAAAGACAACGGCTCTGCTAAAGTTTGCATCATTTTCTCCATCCGATGTGAATTTTGAGAATTGCTAGAGTGCTGCTTGGAAAGGGAGCAACTCATGTTGGGCAGAGTCCATCTGAAGCCAATAAAATTGGGTCATTAAAAGCCTCTGGATGAAATACCGGGTCCAGATTTGCTGATTTCCATGGGAGTTTGCCATACCATTGAAAATTTGGTTCTTCGTTTCTGAGAAATTGGCAGAAAGCATATTGCCTCCAAAGACATGAAAGACAGTGATAACATAACTATATGTTAAAAAAATGCCACAGCCTAAAATGCAACAATTAAAAGCCAAGGAACAAAATGAGGAAAAAAGTGCCTAACAATCTATGAGCATCTGGTTTTGTTTTATCACAGTACCTCAGGACCTCAAGCTGCAGACTATGGTAAATCCATCAGGTACAAGTGAATATATCAGTTCTTAGCATATGAACTCATCTTTCGGTAAAACAGACCAAACTTGAGGTTTACTAAACAGGATAAGGTTTTACATGTTCCTTGGCAAACCACAAGATTTATACATTACTTTTTCTTGCAAGAGGCAGAATCAGACTATGCACCTCTTTATTTCCTTGGGAATTGCTACAACAAATTTTCTTTTCAGACTCCTTCCCTCATAAAATATAAAACTGAGGAAAAAAGCAGGTTATTCTGAACACTAGAAACAGCTCACTTTCACAGTCTATTTTCCTCTCCTACATTAAAATGATCCAAAATGGAATTTGCTACCAGAAAATCAGGCCTAACTGCATTACACAACAACAACTTCTGGAATCAAATCCCTCTTTGCAGGCGTTTAGGCATATGTAACTAGAGCTCAGCTCTTTATTTATAGAGAAATAAAAACAGAAATAGAGTCTGCACATAAAAAGCAAGCATAATCTGGTATTTGTTTTGTGAAAACTCAGACCATCAAAGGAGGTTATTAAAACTATATATTACCTCAGAATTTCCACATACAAACACAGACAATCAATGCTAAGAACAAGAAACCATCCTGGAATATAAGATACCTTTATATTAACATAACAATACACCAGGGATTGCACCTGCATAACTATTTCAAAAAAAAATAGAAGATGCTTAATAATTCACACCATTGCCACACAGGTGTGTCTCCACCTCTCAAACATACTCTGGTTCAACCAGCTAGTAGAAACAGGACATTTAAGACATTTTAGCCTGAAATTAGGCTATTTTCCCTCATGTACTGTTCCTCTGCAAAGGGTACTTGTAAATAATGGGGCATTTCAACAGAATTACAGTTTTAGACCAGGAACTTAACTTTGGCCATGCATTGAGATATGTATGAGGGGCTGAACTCTGGTAGCTCCTGTTCACTTCCAAAGGACTACAGATGCTCACAGCATTTTGAAAATCAAGTCACTTATATAATTACAGACTCATGAGCTTAACATGGAGCATCCAGCTTCTTTGTAGACAACAAAGGCAGAAGGAGCCACTGTGATCTCCCCCTTGGAGCTCTTTCATAACACAAGCTGCAGGATGAGGATAGACTGCAGCATATCTTAAAGGGCAGAGCTCCCATTCTTGATTTAAGAATCAACGTGATGGAGAGCCACAGGCTGACAAATTGTTGTACTGCTGTATCACCTTCCCTAGTAAAAGCATGTACTGTAAGTCTAGTGTATGCTCATCTCGCCTCAGCACACAGCAATCAGGTCCTGTTACACACTTTAGCTTAATGGATACAAGAGCTTTCCATTATCAAATTTCAAAATTCCCTCTCTACGGAATTCATAGACTAAGCTATTTAGCACTGCGTTGAAAAGGAAGACAGTTCCCAACTCTTTTACTCTTTCCCATTCCTCAGCCTTTCTTATGGGCCTTCCTTGAATGCTCTCCATCTACTCAGCTTCCTTGGAGTGGGAACAGCCAGAACTGGAAACCACATTCCTGCAGGGATCCCGTCAAGATGTCAGATACAAAAATGTTATTTCCACACTCCTATATGAGTGTATTTTCCAGGGACTATTTTAGTCCTGGTCACAGTACCACTTCTGAAGCACCTCCCAGGCAGACTGCCTCATCCTTTTTGTGCAGCCTGTGTCCTGTGTCCTTACAGGCATGACTAATTTAGCTGCACTGAAGTGCCTGTTGTCTGGTACATCCATGTTACTACGTGACATACCTTCGCCATTTCAGTGGTAACTCAGAAGCAAAGCCTTCATTGCTACAGACTTTTGAGGTTTTTAGTAAAGCATTCTATAACTTTTCCCAATTTTTATCCACAATTCTTGCTTATATTCTACAAACAGATTTGCCGCATCATTTTTGTCAACACTGAATGTGGCTCCTTTAAAGCTGCTATTACTCATCTGCATTTTGTCACAGGCAAGACAACTACAAGTTTTCAATAATGCTGATATCAAAAAGAATATTGCGATGCAACAAAGTAGCCTGATACTATTAATCTTTTGGATGACTAGCTCTGGCAGAGCAGGGACAGGGTCCTTCTGTCCTTCTTGCATGTCCCAACACCCTTCCAGCCCCACTTCAGCCAACCTGGCTTCTCTTGGTGGCACAGACAGGGTGAGGCAAGATCAGCATGAAGTACCACTGGATGCTTCAGCAGAGCCAAGAGCTATCTGCAGCCAACCCACAAGGGAAGGAGGGGAGAAGCTATTGAAACAGGTAGAGCTGGCCATCAGCAGCATCGTACAAATGTTTCACAATAACAAGACCAAACAACACTATGGAGACTTGCCACAAAATGAGCTCCTGGGCCACAGAAGTAGTGCGCGAGAGGACTGTGGGTACGAACCTCCTCCTCTTACCCTGCCTGGCCTGTCCATGCTCCCTAAGGAGCAGCAGAGTCGCAAGGCAGCCCTGGCACTGCCTCCCAGGTGGCCGGGGATGCAGTCCTACCTTGGCATAACCCCATCCTGGGATCCCCAGATGGGTTGGCCTGCTGCACCACCTCTCCAGGGAGAGGAGGAGCGCAGCAAGGAGAACAGGGACGGAAGGGTAGGTCCTTCCCCCTGCATGGGCAGAGGGTAGGAGCGTTAGCCCCGGTCCCTGGCGGGCACACAGGCACAGAGACCGAGCACAGCAGCGCTTGGTGCAGCCAAGAGGGCTGGGTAAGGCAGCAGAGAGCATGGCATAAGATGAAGTGTAGACACTGTAATATTATGATAGCGTCAATGACAAATAAAGCTGATACACGATATTTCTCATGTTTAGAAGGCACTCACCGGTTTGGACTTTATACACATCATGTGGAAACAAGATTGCCAAATCACAGGCCTTCTATGTCTGCTTAAACTGAAGCCGCTTTAAGTGTTCTGGTCTATTGCTCTTTGCCTGTCAAGATGAAGCTAACACATACATCCCTTTTTAAGGGCATGGTATATTAGGGGGATGTTATAATGCTGACAGAATGCGATTCCCAGCTGGCCACCACGGGAAGGAAATCCAATGCAATGAAACAGCTCCCCACCCCCAATTTAACAGAGAGAGACTTAGCAAATGGCTCATCCCCTTCCCCCCTGCAGTACGGCGGTCTGCAGAAGCCCCAGCCCATTCACCACCCTGCTCTTCCCCGGCAAGGACACTGAGCATCGCACCTTCACCAGAAAGTGCTTCCAAGCTGGCAGAAGCAGCAAAAGCCACTTCTGACAGACTGCTCCTCCCTTCCTCGTCTACACTCCTCAGCCAGCCTAAACAGGTCATAAACATGGATTTTAACATTGCCATAATGCAAATCATTCCCACCAGATTTCCATTCTATTGACTAGGTTGAATTTAAACCCATAAATGAGCCATTCGCTTTCTTACTGTTTATTACCCAGGCTCGTTGCATGGGTGTGTAAGCAATTAAAAAAAAAACTCTTTATATCCCCTGATGGCTTGATTAATTTTGTTCTTGATATCTTGATTTTTTGCTAGATGAGGCTCATTTGTTCCCTTTCCACCTACCTTGTTTGTTGCTAGTTTAATGCCTGCTGAACTACCTCATTCATTCATCTTGGACTGGGGCTTGTAAAGTCTCTGGATATGAGAAGTCCCAGAGTCTCAAATTACTACTGCTGTGGGGCTGAGCTTGAAAAGAGGCTCCTGGAGTCTATTTTCATAAGGAAAATGCACATCTTTGGAACACATTTACCATAGAGAACATGCAAGAGCATAAGAGAGAGACAGCACTTCTATTCACCTTGCCCGATCTGCTCACAGTGATCATATCGGGAAACGCAGCAGGGAGACACTGCCCCCTCAGCATCAGGCTGCTCCTAATTTGAAAGGTTGCAAGTAGCATGTCTTAGTTACCCACATCCACAGGGCATAACTGGCTGCCTATGGGCTTCTAGCTGTTTCCAAAAGTGAAGTGGCTTTGTTTAAACTATCCTTGAGCTAATCATGTATTATTAAACACAAAAACCACAAGGAAAACCAAAAGGATTCATTTTACTAAAAGTCTCTATCTCTAGAAATGGCTCAGGGCATGAAAAGAAATTCTCCATATCCTCAAAGGCAGAGGCCAAAACCACAGAGCTGTGTGGTCCTTTATATACCATTTGGACCTGAGAGACAGGCTGTGCCCTCTCCCCAGACCTCTCCACGCTCAAACCTGCCAAAAGCCAGGAACGCCAGAAGACGAGAGGCTGCGAAACAGCAGCCCAGAGTGGGGAGTGCACCAGGAGCTCATCGCAAAGGAATTCTCCCAGCTCAGCCCTGACTCCTTGGGCAATAGTCAATGTTTTATTAACGTGTATGCGTGTCTTTTTTTTTTTGGTCTTTTCTTTTTGTTATTCCCATTTGAAACACAACTAGACAAGAAAAATACAAAAGGCTTTATACACTGTACCGAATGTTTTCTTTTTCCCAAGGTTAACTGCAGTAAGATCGGCTGATACACAGAACAAGAATGAACAGTCCTCAAGAAAAAAAGTAAAAAGAAAAATCACCGAGTTTGATGGTACAATTGTGTTTTCTTTTTGTGAACATCTGAGAGAAGCATTCATCCATATTCTGAATAGGAAAAGGCAACTGAAACAGGTGGTCTATTACTAGATCCATTAAACAAGAGATTTATGCATTACAGATCCATCTTGAGGCAATTAGGCTGATCATTTCTTTTCCTCTTTTATGGCTTCATTGAAAACTTCTGGCAATAAAGCAATTAAAAAGTAACTATCCAAGCATTTATCTGTGATATCAAAGACAACCAGCCCTTCTTTTATCAGAAACAAGCTGCTTCACTTTCCATCCTTAAAATGTACAAATTTAAAGGCAACATTCACTGTTACGACAGTGACACAATGCTGCTATTGTCCAAAGTCTGAATGCTGAATTACGGGGTATGGACTTGCTAAATCATTGTTTACTTTTTCTTCTGTTTTTTGGAAAATGATTCTTTTAAGCTTGACTTTAATGTCACGTGGCATGAGAACCACAAGCAGAGAAATGAAGTTGCCATAAAATCCACATCTTGAAGGAGAGGCCTTGCTGCATGTGCCATGAGTGAACCTGCAGCTTTAGGTTTCTGCAGACACTGTCCTGACCGGTGAACACAATCTACAAGGAATAATGATTTTCAAAACTCACCTTGACCTTACATATGGAGTTAGCCCAATGCTAAAGCATAAAAGATGGCTGCAACAAAAAGATGCAGGTGCTGCAAAGATAGTTTTGAGGTGCTTCACATGAAGAGTGGAAGTCAGAACTCCGACACAGGCTGCCAAGCCCCTCAGTCTTTTTCCCTGAGAAATGACGACAGAAAAGGGTATATGTGCTAAAGAAGAAAGACTGGAGTCCTCATTAATCTCCAAAAACAATCTGAATTTGTAGATTCTTTCCCATACATAACTACTGAAGAAGTCAAAGTTAGTGTTCTCTGCTGCTAATTTACATAATCCAGACTTTGGGCACATGATGACTACGGAGACTAACTGATATAATTAATACAGTTGTAAGCACATGCAATGCTTGCAAGAACATACTTAAGCATGGCCCTGAAGTAACTCTTTCAAAGTTATGGGATGAAATGAGTATTTGCTCATTCTCTGTGGCAACAACTTGATCTACTTTAAGAAAGGTAAAAGGAGACCTTTATGCACACAATGATAGCAGCGAGTCAGACACCTGGTCAGGCAGACCAGGCACACGAGGTGCCAAGTGGCTCCACAAGACCCCATCTTTTCTTTCGCTAGCAAGATCTACAACTCAGCAACTTTTCTTCCCAGCAAGTGGCAAGTGAAGAAGGAAAAATGTCATGATTAAAGTAGACTGAAACAAAGAGGAGAAGCTTGTTTAGGCGAGCTCCTTCTGCTCCTAGGAGAAAGGATGAGCCGAACAGTCCCAGCTGTCTTGCTGTGTGACACACACAAATGCTCGGTAATGCTCTGAAAATCAGGCCAGAAACAGTCTGAGGCGACAGTCTGAATATCACAGCAATAGAATGGCAAATTGGTTTCAGTCACATGGTTCATTGCAGTTAAAAGCCTGACGATCTCAATAACGCTGAGGGGGCTTAAACAATAAATACAAACCTACCAACTGATGAACCAGGCCAGCCACACATGCCAGTAAGCCCTCCTCTCGCACAGGAACAGCTTTCTCTCCTAAGCCACTCAGCGGTGGCTTTCTAGTTTGTTCTGTCTGCCCCGATGGATGCTTGGAACTGTAGTGTTGGAAATCCTGAGCACTAACCTCTGAAAGGCTTCAAACTCGAACTGAAGTATCCCAGAGCCAAGCCCTATGATACCAGAAGCTGTACATGACACTTCCTCTAGTCTGGCTCACCCACTAGTAGAAAATAAATGCAAAATGACTAAATTAATTGGCTCAAGTTTGAAAAGTTTCCAGCCATAAACCCATGCTTAGTGATTTCCTTGTATTCCTTAGGAGTCATAAAGATTTGAGGGCTTGATGCATGACCTAAGGATGGAAATCAGAAAGTTCCCAAGATTTGAGGGGACTATAGATGATAGTCTCTGACCATACATTCTTAGAGCGATATATGTTAATGGAAAAGATCACAAGTGTACATAAGAAGCAAACATCTACTGAATGACATTTTAATAATTTGATTACTTATTTAAATTAATTGCAATTAAATAGTCTAGAGAAAATATGGAGAGAGATGACGACATCCATTGCCAAATTCACTAACAGCTTTATTTTTTTACCATGAGTCTAATCTTCTTAAAATGTCCAGCTTCTTAAATCATGACAAAATGGATCCTGACCCAGGAAGGGTCTGGAGAGGTCAGCTAGCCCATCCCTAACCTCCAGGGCTAGTCAGCTATTATTAAGCCAGCAACACTTAGATCCTTTTTTCTGTTGCCACCCTGAATAAATGACTATATAGTCAGCTCTCTGTTGTGCATGTAATGAGAGTTGGGATGCTCCAGATAGCTGAAAATCCATTAACATGGGCACTATGGGATATGGAGATGGAAGACTACTTTTTGAAGTGTAATTCTGATGACGTGTTTCTGGGTAGAAGTCTAAATTGTGATCTGAGTTAAATTCACAGTCACAAGAAATGAAAGGCAAAAAACCCCAGAGTCTGATATGCAAGTCAGTCTAGTGATTTCTGGAGACTGAATTCATGGCTTCTGAAGCCTGATAATTCTGTATATCCTAAAAAGCAGTGGGAACAGCCACATCATAATCTGTAGGTTTAACCATGCTACCAACAGTGGCATCTATAAACCAACTTTCAGCATTCAGTTCAGAGTCAGAGTGATAGCAGGACACACATTGCAAAGAGAGCACTTGGCCTTGGTCCAGCCTACATGGGATAAGTTAAAGTAAGTTCTGGAAGCCATGCAGCAGTTTGTGAATGATGGAAAAAATGAGAAATCCCTGTTCCGTGCACAGAGAATAGCCAACTCACGTCCGTGCGGCATCACTTGCTTTCCAGGCACTCAATATGCAACTTTGGTGAGAGACATTCAAATCCCAGGGAGCCCTGATGTCTCAAAAATAAAAACAGAACATTGCAATATTGTCCCAGTACTTCAGTGGGTTTTATTCAATTTTAATTTTATTTTTGCCTACCTCTATCCAGTGACCTGCCTTGTCATCACATATTATGAACTCAAGACAGACATCTGCCACTGCTGGTCACGCAGTTATAGAACACCTTTAAGGGTCTGGTTGCTTCCTCTCACTAAGCAAATAATATCCATGCAGTGAAAATGCTCTCTTCTTTGAAAATGTAACGAATAAAAAATTAGTGAATAATCAACTCTATCACATTTATTAATCAGGGGCCACAGAACCACATATTGTTATCCCAGCACCCTGGGTGGGCTGATTTCTGTAAAACATAAATCAAACCACAGCAGTTTGGATTGGCTTCCACTGATCCGACTCATCACCACTCACAATCTCCTGGGGCAGGTTTAGCATGGAGGATGAAAGATTTGAGAAGTGTGTCTTGCTAACATGCAACACAAGTTGGCTTTACAAAATCTATTGCAAGGTTCAAGTCACAGCTTTACTTTCGCTTGTTCTCTGGCAATATTATTATGCTGTATCAGGTTACTGGATTGAGTAAATGGTCAGCTGCTTTACTGCTCCTGAAAGGTTAAAACTGCATAAATCTTGCTATTTCATTGCCTTTTCTCTCCAGTTCCTCACTCCTGCCCACTTGTTGGTATCATTAATTTATTATTACTTCTAATAACTGTGTAGCAGACAACATATTACTTACTACATGCGTGGGCAGAGGTCACAAAAAGCTGCTTTACTTGCGTCCAATTACAATGGCCTCTAGTTGTAAATCCATTAGGAATGTTTAATAAGAAAAGCAATAAAATAGTTGAATAACTGAATCCACTTCAACTGCAGCTGTATAGTTAGGAGCAGGGCATGAAAGGAAGAGAAAAGGATCAGCTCTATCTCCACTATTACTCCCACTAGGCTGTCTTCTGCAAAGGAGAAGGCAGGATATTATTTAGAGATTACATAGTGTAATATACTTTTATTTACTCCTTCATTAGCACTGTAAGGGTGCTGGGCACAGCTATAGGACTTTACATGGGGACAGTATTTGCTACTAGATGTAGACTTCACTTTAAAGATAGAAAATTTTACTGAGGAAGAACACTGAAAGCAGTAAGTCTTTACTGGTGTCCATGCACCAGGCCCAACTCAAAATCCATAGGCAACCAGTGCAGGGCACGTATTTAGCACACCAGAAATGAGTGACGAGAGGTCTGCATGAATCAACTGTCCAGATTTGTTTTAGCTGACAAGAAGGTGTAAGGAAGGAGTTTCTAATAAGAAGAAAGCTCCTCTAAAGCATACAACCAGCATACAACCCATTAAAACATTTGTGCATTTTTCTGGATTGCTCATCTTGACCCAACATTACAGTGATACCCACCCAGTTCTGAAACTGTGGGAATGCCCTTGGTGCTACGCTGATCCATCACTGTTTACCACTTCAGCCAACATGGTATTTTAATATCGCCCAACTCTAAAAATGCTTTTACTTTTTATGTACGTACCAAAAGTCTGACTGCTGTTTGCGTGGAAGGGAGGGCGGGACTGTCTTCCCGCAGACTTTCTATTTTCCACCAGTTCCCTCAAGAAGGATATTAAGGGTCGAGAGTAGAGTGGGTAATTCCCATCTCTGGCTGGGAAATGAATCAGACAAGTTAGGCAACAGAGGCTTTCACTGATTAAGAAGGATGCTATATTCAGGTAGACAACTGGCCAGAAACAGATGCTATTTGTGGGCATAACTGAGCATTAACAAATTGGCTGTTTATTAAAACAGGTGTTTGTGGGGACTCACGTGTCTGACACTGCAGATGCAGCAATCTGCTGAGCGATTGAGTTAGAGAATATCAGTTTCCTTCCCAGTTACACTTATGCTTCAACTGATTTGATGAAGGAACTAAATTAGATTCAATAGAGTCAGCATCAGCTTTGAAAACTGGTGATTTCAATCAGGGACATAGCAAGGAAACACAAGTTTTTATACATGCCAGCTGTTCTGCTGCCCACTTTTGATCTCATAATCATTCATTATTGTCTGGTTAAAAAAAAAAAATCTGGTCAAAAAAAAGTTTCTCAGGATTCTATTTAAAAAAAAATCTTCCAGAATTCCCAGAGATACAGACCAAATATACCCTCTTAACACCACCAGAAATGGGAACACCAAAATCAATACTTCTCTTCTCTTGCTCTTTGGTGAATGTAGCGATACTGGGAGAGCGACGGTGCCCCAGACCAACACCCTGCCAGCGACAGAGCAGCAACACGGCCTCGGTCGCTAGTGAGAGCACGCTTCCTTTGCTCCAGGAGACATCGTGCTTACTTCTCCATTCATTGAAAACATTAATGATGGGTGCTACTTCATGCAGATCAAAAACATCTTTTCTAGATCAAAGTACCTCCAGCCGGTTTCATAAGAAAACATAATGAACTACCCTGGGCATCTCAGTGCTGTTTTGGCACCTTTGTTCATAATTTAGATCCTCATCTCCTCCCCACTCGTCTTTTAATCCTTGCCATGCCAAAAGCCAGTACACGTCCGTATTCTGATAAGAGAGCTCCCGAAATGTTTAGTGATACTTCTGATGGACTTCCAAGACTGTTAAGGAGGATCACTATACCACAATTCAAAAACACTAATTGCCACAGACCTTCCCAAAAGCTTTCTTAATCATGAGATTTCTGTAATTATAATTAATGTGGGCTTAGAAACTAGATGAATGGAATCTCTGAAGGGGACTTCAGTGCTTGAGACTGCAGGTAAATAAACATGGAAACGGCATTACAGGAAACAAGACAATGACATATACCCGTATTTATGAGTTATTTGCAGGGACACAAGCCTTATATAACACAGGAAAAACAAATCTGAAGGTGTCCAGGTGCCTTATAAGGATGGTTTTGCAAAAGCTTAGGAAAACATCCCACTGCACAGTTGGCACATAACATGGTACATGACAGGTGTGAAAAAAGTACCTGGTAGAAATTTAGCACAGAAAAGATGTTTGCACATTTCCAGGGAGGACACACAGGTCTCTCTTCTAAAAAAGCTACTCTACAATAATCTAAGACTACCATGCCTGTTATTACAAGCTGGACACTGTAATTTGCCTGTGAATTTCCTATTCATTTTATAGGCAAAACTATGGTGCATAAACCCTTGAATGCCTGCTGAAAATTTAAGTATTTGAAATAATGAGTTTGTTTGGGAGCCTTGCGTATTAAGAGGCACTTTATAAAATAGAAGTCAGGCTTCAAAGGGATGTGCTGGGTCATGTGATACTTGGGTTTGAAATTCGGAAACCGAGCACAGCCGTATGTTTGCCTGCATCTGAACAACTGCTCAAATATAACACATCCCTTCTCAGAGGCAGCGTGCCTGCGCTGTGAATAACAATTTGATCTCTACACCATTCACTTTGCCAGATGATATTTCAAAAAGCTAAACTGCAATCCTGAACAGAAGCGCTTGAGCAATGATCTTTAGTAAAGCTGATTTCTTACTGCTAACAGTGTAGCCTCTACAACTTAGTCTCCAAAGTGAGTAAAGCATGAAAGCCAGATGGATTCAGATACAATTAAACCACAAATATCCACTACACTTAAATAAAAACCCTCTGCTTACTCTAGCTCTTTTATGCATTCACTTTATGTGGGCAAATGCTCAAATACTCCAGCAAAGCAGTTTTCTGCCTGGGATGTTTATTAAAATCAAGAATTTGAATGATAGGCTGCAGAATATTTTCTATAAATTTGATTTCAAATTCATCAATGCAGATCAGGAAATCATTAAAAAGAGTTAACAGTAATGTAATCAGGAACCAGAAGGCTTCATTTGATCAGCCTGGCCAATCAAAGCAGTTTTACTTTTCAAATCCTGCATATTCAGCGCTTAGCAACAAACTATTCAAAATGGTGCATCAAGCCCAGAACCATTTCCAAAATGTATTTGAATAATTCAGGAAGAAAGATCCATGCGGACAATCTTTCCCTTCAGAAAAAGAGAGGTAGAATTCATTGAATAAATTATTTGCCATTAATTAATTATTCACTTAGCTCTAGTCATTGGCAGTGAAACAGCAATTTTTTTAAACAAATGACTGTATCTTTTTAAGTAAAGTATTTAAATGCTGAACTCAAACTACCCAGCTTGTTCAGAGAAATCTTGCAAACACTTCGAGTTAGCAAAGAATTACATAAAACCTGACCAGCAAAGCATGTAGCGCTATTTGCAAACTACATAATTGAGTCGCTAGCAGTGGTGTATGAAGTTCATTTAGATTCGAGACTCTGCTAGATTTAAAATGATATTTACTTATGCATTTTAATTAATACATTGTGCAAGTCTATCAGCAAAATTTGTATTTGAGCAATAAAAAGCATTGGTCAAAGAGTTACATGAAACACTACACACTTGAACAAGCACAGAAGAAATCTCAGGGGACATTTTCATGGCTAATCTTATTCACTTCTCATGGGATTGGGGCCAACTATGTTAAAACTGGTACACTTTGCATATAATATTAGAGTAGATAACAAAAACATAGCCAGTACTAGAAAGCTATAGTCATCATTTACTGTGATGCCGGCTTGTTAAACTAAAAATATATGTTAGAAGACAGTGTGCCTCTACTGCCTTTCCACAGATCACTGCTTTATGTATTGCTGCTTTCCAGCTGCTTACAGGTACTGAGAAGTCATGTAGATGTGTGTTCAGCAGACAGTAAAGGTATCTCTTCATTTCTAGAGAAATCTTACTTTGACCTTCTTTCATTTGGACTTCATTGGACTGAAATGTCTAACATGAGAACAGTATATCAATCTGGTTGTAATGGTTAAAGTTCAATTTCATAATACAAGCTACTATTTTCTGTAAGATAGAAATATAGGCAAGAGTATTGAGGATGAAGTTAAGAGCAAAATTTATCAAAGAACAGATTAAATGAAGGAAAGAGTTGGTAGGTAGAATTTTACCTCCTTTCTTTTGACGGCAAGGACTACAACAGCTTTGACTTTTGTAGCCTCCAAGATCATGCCATTACAATTTTGAAGTTTTAAGAAATAAAAATTATGCCATCACTCTTCATTTGCTCCACTGTTCTGTTTGGAACAGATCACGAAGTACAAATTTCTATTATTTTTCAGTGAAGAATGAAAAATCACGAGAACAATTAATCTAGCCTTTCCCCCTGGCTCCCAGGGAGAAGAGCGGGGCGGTGGGTGATGCAGACCCCTGCCCGCTCACTCCCTCTCACCATCAGCGCGGCCGTAAACAAGCGCTGCGGCGCGGCGTGCCCAGCAAATCACAGAATGCTGAAAAGGTCAAAATAGCACTGCCGAACGCTTCTACCCTGTAATTTACAGAATATATGAGGCATTCACAGCCTCATAACTCATTCATATGACAAACATTGTAGAGTGAATATAAAATGGCAGAACATGAATCCCTTCCAGTGACAGTGTTTCTAATAAGCATGAAAAATGGTGCAAACTTTGCCCATTTTATTACTGGCCTGTGGTTCTCTCTTCTGGTACATAAATATTGCCTGATTTTCAATGCACAATGTCATATGTCTGTTGATTGTGTAGTCAAATGCATCTGTGTTTGCATCCGGGCACAGATCCTGAAAGGTGGAGACTGAGGAAGAAACATCAGTCAAAGCTTTCCCTAGCTACAGACCTCCCTGCCCTCCTCAGAGGGAAGGGCTAGCCTCATTTTAAGAGGGCACAGAGTCCTGGCCAAGGTCACACAGGAAAACTGCAGCAGAGCAAAAAATACAGCTCTTCTCCAATAGCCTGAATCTGCTTTCCTATCATTAGACTATCTTTTCTACTTCCAGTCCTGTAGGCTGAGCTTCGGTTTTCTGGAGACAAACTTGTGTCCATTTCTCAGACACAAGCCAAAGGCAGTAAATCTGGAAGACAGACAAGAGCTCCTTTAGTGAGGCTCAGCATAGCTGCATGCCTGCGGCCGCTGAAGTGATGGTACGTATCCGTTAAGGACTTAGCTTAACTAAGCTTAGTCCCAGTGAAGCACTGTAGATGTGCTTCCTGGGCACCCACACAAAACTGTCACCAAATTTAGAGGAAGTTTTATTGGTGCAAGATGATTTGAGCCATTCCCTGATCATAAGTTAGCTAGTGTCCTTGGATGAACGCCTTTGAAGACATGTAAGCCAGTACATACTGGGGCATTTATTCCTTCCAATTTATTGTAATAAAAAGAACACAAGAGACCTATCTAAAGCACTGCTATTGCAAATGTAACTGTAAGGTTATCTGTCTGATATCAATGCATATTTTTCCATAAAGACAGTGCCATCATGTCCTCAGAGCATATATAAGATTCATCTAATAACCACTGAAATCAAAGTAAACGATAAATAAAGTTTCTAGATGTACAAAAGAAAAGAAGAATTCAGAAAGGGCCAAATCTCACTTTGAGATATTAGTGCCAATCACACAGATCCCAACGGACATCAAAATCATGCATCAGCAGCCAGAATTTGGC
This sequence comes from Apteryx mantelli, assembly GCF_036417845.1. Taxonomy (NCBI): domain Eukaryota; kingdom Metazoa; phylum Chordata; class Aves; order Apterygiformes; family Apterygidae; genus Apteryx; species Apteryx mantelli. Next base: position 17,631,581 of record NC_089990.1, read on the forward strand.
TTTATATTTCCAAGTCGGTTAAAATAAAATGAAGTGTGCAAATAAACTGTTCTCTGCTTCACTGATGTAAGTCTGGATTAACCACAAAAAAGCCAAAACAACTACTGCGGATTTGCACCAGCCAAACCACAGATCCCAGCCTCAAGTCTCTAAAGTACAGCATTTCACTGTTATCCCTGAGAGAAGCAGGGATATTAACACCACACCAAATTAGCATCAAAGCATTAGCTGTAATATACTTAGGGTATTTAGGGAACTACTTCTAAAGCTAAACATCAGACAAATTGTCTCTAATACTCCCTACAGATTAGTTAAAAAAAAATTTGTAATAGATGCAAATCCTGCATCCTCTCATGCAAGCACATAAGTCTGAAATAGCGGTGGAGCCTATCCCTTGTGTTGCAGGGAGAAGGCAGGTCCTAAAGAATACATCCTCAGATCTTCGTTTCTTAGAGAGAATTGCTCTTTCAAGCATTTTGTGCAGAAACACAAGGCTTGCGGTACTGCAGTTTGCACAGCTGGGAGCAACCGATTTTCCAACACGGAGCCTGGGTTCATTTACACTGGCAGTCTCTAACCTCTTGAAGGAAGGCAAATAGCATGAGGGGTTGGTGCCTGTGGGAAGAATGAGGATCTCCCAACTTATCTATGGGAGGAGGCAGATGCAATGGAAAGCCCTGGATGACTGGAAGGTGTGGAGGGAACAACGGTGTGGGTCCTGGCTCACTCCTCCAGACAGCAATGGCTCGGGGGGCACGGCTGCAAGACAAGGAAGCAGCGAGGGGAGAACTGGGGTGGACGAGAGCAGCTTTTTGTTGGGCTTGGGGTGGAGGAGCCCCTAACCTGTGTCTTCTCTCCCCCCAGACCCACCTCTCATCTGCTCTGCCATTAAATGCATCCCTGCACATAGTGCTAGATGCCTGGTGGGGATGGTGGGTTATTCCACCTGGACGGAATGATGCAGCAGGGTATGATTTGGGGCAAGATCTCACACTCTGGCAGGTGCTCAGGCAGAGCACAAGAAAAAAGAAATTGAGTCTCTGTGGACAACTTTCAGCCTCCTTTTTGTAGAGCATTCAATACACTTGGCTCCACGATCTGGATGGGCAACACATCTATTACTATGCTTAAAGTATTATTATTAAGAAACAAAATTTACAGACTATTCTGACAGGGAAAAGAGTCATATCTTGAAAAGTTTGATTCAACAGAAAAATCAGTATTGCTGGTTGTTACTGTATTTCCCAACCCTGAGAGATACAGAATACACACAGGTGATATCATCTCATGTCAAGGCTATTCTCTATAAGGCTCTGGTTTCACATACTCACGATTTTGTAGTGACCTGTTCAGTGAAATCAAAGCTGAAATATTAGTTAGTTACATTAATCAGACCTTTTTAATTTTAGAAGGCAAAAAAGGGAAGGAATCTATACCAAACACTCCAGCTATTCCCAAAGAATGAGTCAAGAGAATGAGGAAGAAAATTATTCCCCCCCGCACACACCCCTTCCTTTCACCGTAAGAGAAGGGACTTGCAATTTGGTGGCTTACAGTCTTTGTCAGGCAAACGCCTTTTCCAGTCCCAGGAAAACCGTCCAGCTCAGGCCACCTCTGAACACCCCCAGGGGAGATCGCTCTTCCGCAGCCCCAGCTGGGCACAGGAGCCACAGCAGCACCGGGAGAGGTGCGAAGTTCTCGGCTGGGCACAGCTCACGTACCCAACATCTCCAGCCACGAGCCTCCTGCTGCACCCGAGGCAGAAGGCCTGGTAAGCACGGACGGCAAGAAAGGGAGAAGGGTAGCACTTAGCAACCAACACCCAAGACACCTATTTTCCATATGTACCAGCTACTTTCTTGAATAATCACATATGGTCATTTAATTAAAGAGCATATCAAAATGCACATGCACAACCTTTGGAGGCCTTACCGTGGAACAGTAATACTGTTCTTTTCACACTACACACACACAGGTGGGAATCCCTTTTCAAACTCACTTTTAAATCATTTGTTCTCTGTGTAAATTATTTCACAGTTCAAAATTTCTGTGCTGCTTTTTGTTCAAGATCACCACCCTATTCAACTAACATGTCTACCAAATACCTCTATTATTAAATGTGAAAAAAGATCCATTTAATCAGTAAACCAGTAACAGCAGATATTGCTGGATTGCTTGAATAGATGTGTTTGGTATGAATTAATGTCTCTGAAAAAATTTGCAAATTTATTTTATTTTTTAAGAGAAGTGAGGCCTCCATGAAAATTAAGACTCTGGACAGTGAATGTTGCATCTTAAAAATGCCAACAAATGCATGGATTTTGCTTTCCGAAATGACTCCTTCCAACCAGTGCTTCAAACAAAAAGGATCTTTCATTATTATTATTTGCTATATTTAGATTTTTTATATATTTATACTCACACATGTTGATAGTCACTATAAGTTTGTATGTTCCCTTTCACTTGTTTTACAGTACCTCTATTATACAGTACCTAATAACGAGTCCCGAGGAATTGCACTGTTAAATCTCCTAGAAACAAGTTCTGAACAGCTCAACTCTTAGAAAAAGGAGAATCCTCATAAACTACATGTTTCTTCTCTGCATCTTTAGAATCAGAAAAACTACTACGAAACCAGTGAGGTAAATCCCTCGACATTTTCCTTGTTTAGTAAGTGAATTAACATAGATGTTTATTGTTTTGTTTTTCTAAGTAACACTCATGCTACGTTTTTAAGTAAATGTCTGATAACAAATCTAGTAACTAGTTTAAAAACAAATGGTACATAAATGATATATTCAATTAAAATACAGAGAGACATGCAAACATTCATTCCAATCTCACCTAACTCTCACTCAATATTCGTAAGGAAAAGACTAACTGAACATTGCAATTACTGTTATAAATGTTACAGAATTAATACAACAGAAAATCTTAGCTCCTATTTTGATAGGGTGCTTTTAGGTCTTTGGATATTCTAAGGAACACGTAATTGTAAAATACCAGCCACGGGGCAAGTTCAATGACTCTGGAAGCTACTTATACACAGGCTAGCTAGCTACAGCTCCTAAGAGATCCTTAGTGATCCCTGTCCAGCCAAGAATCAGCAGAGCACAGCTGTCCTTCCTCCCTTCCCTGAATGCCCACGGCCCCGCCGGACCGCTTTTATACCAGCTGAGAGCAGCTGGGCAGTGTGAGAATTTGCCGCTACCTGCGCGTAAACTGGATTTCGGCTCCTTGGTGCTGCCAGAATTGTGCAAAGCAGTTAGCTCGGAGAAGAGCCCTGCTCTGCAATCACGTGGCAGCCTGGAGCACAAGGGATGGGTTATCTTTCCATCCACGTTCTCAAAGCACAGAGAGTGAACAAAGTTAGCCAGAAAAGAATTTTAAAAATAAATTAAGAAATCAGCAGAGTGATGCACCAACAAGTCATCGTAAGATTGATAGCACAGCATGCTCCACTTACAGTCAGAACGGCTGCATCGGACATAGATAATAGATCTCTAAAACTTACTGCGCAGCAACCCGAAGACCACAGGCCATACATGTGACTGGTCTTTACTTTTTCAAATCACTTTAGGAGTTCTGTAAGCTCAGTGATAAGCCATGAACAATTCACACACACTTAGGTTATGCAAGGTCTAACAAAGCAGCAGCAAACACTCTAGAAATAAGGATCTTTGAATAACTGCTTTGAATCACACTGGCATAAGCTTAACAAATTCACACTCAGACCCTTACATGGGAAACAAGTCACGTTTTTTGAGCAGAAAAGCAAAGAGTTATGGTACAAAACTCTTCAAATGCAACCTTAGGAGCCTTCTGTTAAAGCCATACCATCTTCTGGGCAGAACCAAATGATCACTGCCAGCAGCAAGACTTCGGGTTGACCATATTTTTGCTCATACATTCAAATTTGGTTTTAATCTAACAAAGAACCTCAAGGGTAGCCTCTTCGGGAAGCAAATGTTATTATAAGATTAACCTGATGTATTTGCAGAAAAGTATTCTATATAATAAGAATAAAAGTTATTTGTTAAAACCAGGATATAATAAGATCAAGTGCGCTGCATATTATGCAGTCTAATAGTATTGCTACCCCCTGCCCCAATGCTAATAACCATAAAACAAAACAAAAAAAGGTCTGTGTGAAAAGGAAGCAGCAATTGAAAAATGTAAAAAAAAAAAACAAAACAGCAGCTATTTTCTAGGTCTGCCCAGAGATGAAGTGATTATCTGACCTGGCAAAGCATCTGTGACAGTGAAATTGTTTTGGACTACTCCTCTAGTCCTCTGGGATGCTCTTTTGTCCTCCTGTCATTTCTCCTCTCTTGCACACGCTTTCTCCCCTCATCTCTGTCTCTCTAGCACAAGCAAATATAGAAAACAAGTAAGAGGCAAATTCTAGTTTCTGCTTCTGTCTAACCTTGACGGAGTTGTTTGGATCTCTGTCAAATCCTAAAGAAAAAGGTAAAAAAACAAAAAAGTACATTCCTGCCACCTAAGACGACCAAGACAAGCTCTGGGCCACGTTTGAAGCCTGAAGAGACCCTTTTATCTACTGGCAATAAGAATCGTGCGTACCTGTTTTTCAATTGAAACTTCTTACAAAAGCTGAAAGCCAAAAGGTGAATATTGAGGTCTGCAATCATATCAAATAGGAAGCTGTTTAAAAAGTTAGGCCTGTGCCTAGTTCCAGGAAGGTGCCACATTGCATTGTGCTAATCATTAAGGATAAAGACAGTAAATAATTGTTAATGTGCTGTGCTTATAGAGCAAAGACAGCCATTTCTTTAAAGATTAGTTTGCCAATAGAAGTCTAAAATAATCTCTTCGGAACAAGTAGATGGATTAAACTCCATTTCTTTTGTAGTTCAGTGGCACATTTATACTTGCATGACCATTGAAAAAAGCAGGCACATTGGAGAATTTGACCCCACGCAATCCTTTCTAATAGAAACTTTGCCTTGATTTCTAATAAAGTACAGAAGAACGGCAATCTTCCAGAGCTACTAGCTTCACAAGATTTTTAAAAAAGTATTCCAGCAGATAACCTTACCTACAACTTGCTCACAGGACTTCCCTTTCTCCTCCATTACCTAGCTGCTATCAAATGATCGCCTTTGCTACACCGCCGCAGTCCAGAGGGTCTGCTGCAAACTCTGCAGGTCAGCACGGCCCCCAGGCCAACGCTGCGGGGGCCTCCACCGGTTGAAGGCACTTCCCCAAGAAGTTTCTAGCTCTAACTCTTTGCCAGTTAAAATCAAAAGGGAAATCAATGAACTGATACATTACAGAAAGAAGTTCAGGGTCTTTCATAAACATTAATCTTACAGCATTGTATGAATGTGGTTTAGTGGCAATAACCAAACTTATTACCAACATCAGAAAAAAAGCGCCATATGTAAATGCCCTGATCCTAGGAGACACTGATGGATTCCATTCTAGGATATAAAGATGCAAGATTTATATTTGCCTCTAGAGATGTTCCAAAATGCTATTATTGAGGCATATCTCCAAGGAGAGGAAGGGCTTTGTTTGGTTTTATTTTTTTAATCAGGCAGAGCAAAATGTTTTCACGTAGGGAGAAAGAAGAAATGCAGCACAAAAACAAGACCGTCCTAATGGAACAGGGGGACTTGGAAGAGGAAATGAAGATGGAATAAAAACACAGGAAACAAAGGTATGCACTCTTTGAGCGCCTTTATTGCACAGACACATGCAGGGACAATTTGCTCCCAAAGGAAATCATCAGAAAGTTGCCTTTTAAGAAGCTGGATTCAGAGACCAAACCCAGCCTTTTGGACTGATCCAAAGTTAGACAACTGTGTCTTGCTGTTGCCTGTGATGGGCTTTTGATTATGGGGCCTCAGACACATTTTGTGGTTTCATCTTTTAGGACCAATTTGTGCACTCAGCTACAGGCAAGCGAGTCCTGTGGTGAACCTGCGCAGGCACATGCGTGCGTCTGCAAAATTCGTCTGGCGCTGGCTACTTCCTGGACCCGCTGCTGTCTTCTCTGTGCAAGCCCTTACAGCTCCTGAGCGAACTCGGCCATACAAGAGAGTTAGCTAAGCTCACAGGTGATTCATATGCTTGCCACGATTCAACAATCTCATCCAAGAATTCAAGCCCCATTTTTAAATGCTTCCTTAATTTAGATGTCTTAAGTGCTTTGCTGAAATTGTTAAGCACCTGATTTAAAATCAAGGATGTGCCGTAGTAGCTTGCTTAAGTAGGACCTCACAGAGTCATAGGAAAGGCTTTACCACCATTACCAGCCCATTTACATCTTTCATTCTGATCCTGCTTTCCTTTAAAAACCCATTCCAGCACTGAAGCCTGACCAACTTGGGTACAAAATAAAAAACAGAATCAAGCTCAAGCAAAAAGGAAAATACCACAGCCTTAGTGCAGAGTAAATAATCCACATCTGCAATGCATCTCTTGTCATTTAAACTCATGGCACCCCAGGCCTCAACAGTAACTCCAATTCTGCCTCTCAAAATTAGAAATCTATTTCTAAGCCAAAGAAAAAACTGCTGGAACTTCAAAATTGAACATTTCTCTCAGCACCAAGATGCCCCACCGTTCCCCCAAGTTTGCAGAACTCTCTAATGGACTTTGTCAACATAAGAGAAAATACAGGCTGCCAGCTGAGATTCAGAGATATGCAGTCACAGGAGAAAATATAACAGGGGTGAGAAAAGCATACAAGCATTTCAGTCAAAAGCCCTTTCTAGTAAGCATTCAGGACAAACTGAAAATGCACTGTTTTCCATTAACTTTTAAAGGAATCAGCATTTCTTTTATGAGAATATTTGTCTTAGGGCAAACATCGATGGATCAATACAGCAGCAACATAGACATACGTTTTCCTATCAATCATATATTAAAAAGAGCAGCAGGACTTTATATTTAATACTCAACGTAACCAATTAGTACTGCCATTCCCCGATGGTACACAAGTTCATTCCCTTATTTTGCCATGGCAGTGAATTCTACAGTTACAAATGAGAAGCTACAATTTGATTTGCATGCAGTAACAGTGCCTCTAAACCTTTCATGCTTCTTTCCATTTTTTCCCATCTGTTACCAGAGTGGAAGTTTAGGATCTATTATTCCCAGAAGGGGACTTACCCAGCTGGACATCTATAACAGTTGGGTGGTTCTCCATGGGGAACAATGGCTTTGGAGGTTTGTCTGTGAGCAAAGCTAGAAAAGAAAATGAGAAAATGTGATGGAAAAATTGAGACAAATGACTGGATAAGAAAAATTCTGCCAGGTAAGCAATTGAACGTTTGCACACTTGATGGCAGGTAAACATTTATTACATAATGTTGCTACTTTGGCTGTTACCCTGCCAATGCACTACTGGTTTCTTTGCAGGTGTGGTGGCCCACTGATTTGAAGGAGGCAGGCTATTTTAAGAGATATGTTCTTAATACAAAACAAACTGAACTCCATCTGATTCCAATCTATACATAATATCTAGATCAAGCATTGTAGATCCTGATCTTGCAAAGCTAATGTACTTAACTGATTTGAAAACCGTCAACCTAACTAGTTCAGTGAGACCAGATCTGATATGTCTTAATGCTCATCAAAACTAGTATTTGGACGCTCAAAAAAAACTTGCGGAGTTTAGCCTGATGAGTCCCAACAGCTTCACACCTAGCTTACACTCCCACCCAATTCAGATGGTGCATCCAGATGCTCTTCTCGAAGCCTCCAGCCTCCAGACTGCCCTCTATTTTCCCATGTTTTGCTCTTCTGAGAGCAGAAAGCAGAGCCCAGGCCCGCTCCTTATCAGGTGACTGCTTGAGCCGCTAGGACTGATGACCATGGGCAATACTACCATTAAAAACTACAGCTACAGAAAACGGCTTTATGATACAGTTTGAGTGCTCAGGGCCAGACTTTGTTAATGATTTTTATAAACTGGAGCTAGCTTGAAATAAATCACTGAGTATCCCTGGAGATGGAGGAAACTGTTCTTGTCAAATACAGCATCAGGCACCAAAATTTAGGAAAACTAAACATTTCAAAATTACTTTAAAATATTCTCAGTTAAAATTCACTGATGGAATTTATTTGATCTGAGTTTGGAAACTGAATCTGCGTTTTTCAGTAAAAGATTAGGACAGAACTGCCCTGATCTCCTCTGCAGCCTCCACGCTTGCTGGCTTGATAGGAAACGAGGCTACTCCAGATTTTGTTAGCTCAGGCTGTGGGCCCCCGCTGCCCAGGCAGCAGGCCAAGGCTCCCCAAACAGAGCGGGTTCCTGCCCCACGCTGCGAGGACCCCCGTCCCCGCGTCTGCCTCGGCACCAAGCTGCTGGTTCAACACACCTTCAACAGGGCTTTAAAGCCAGTCAGCCAAGCAGCTGGAGCAGAGCAGCAGCAACCACGTATTTCACTAACGTGGCTCCGGGAACCAGCTATCAAACAACAGTGGCACAAAGTTGGGGGAAGGTCAACCATTCTCACAGCTGGATTATTCTGCTACAACAGTACAGTCTGAGGAAAAGTCTTCAATCCCCCCAAAAATCCATATCTACAGAAAATGATGAACTGCATTAAAGTAGTACCTATTTGATTTTGCTTTATAGTTGCCACTGTTATTTTAAACTTCTAAGAAGTGATTTTCAGCACAACGATCCGCTTTCTCAGTTCCATTTAAATGAAAAGTCTCTTCCACTGACCCTACAGTCATGCTTTGCTTATCACAAAATACGCATTTCAGTAACCAAATAGCCAGTAGTCAACATTTCAGATCAAAATCACAAGTGTTTGTAAGAAGGACTTTTTACCCATGAGAACAACACAGGAATCTCTTAAGTGATTTAAGCAGCAGCCTAATAAGACTAAAACCACAGGCAGGGTTCAGAATGAGAGACAAATGGGAAATTCTATTGACAAGAATACAGCAGTTAAAAAATGCTCGTCCAATGCCAAGTCACAAGACTGACCCAGAGGCAACATCAGGGCCACCTGTACAATCACATTATTTGGGGATTAACCGGTGAGCAGAAAATTTCTGGCAGGAACAAATAATTAATTTTCTGTGCCAATGCACCTAAGTCCTCTGAATGTCTTTAGAGGGCAATAAGAAAGTAATGCCAAACCTACACACAGAAGTATGGTTTAACTACTTCCTTTTTAAGGAATTTCAATCCTAACCAAAGTTGAAAACTTCTAAGTTTTAGGCATCAAACCCAAGGGACTTCGGAGGACATGCCACTGGTTTTTTTTGTTTTTTTTAAAGTAATGTATGTTTTTAAATTGCTGAAAGCTTTTGAGAGGCTCTTTCTCATAAAATCCCATTGTATGCAATGGGAGATGGATAACTACTTCGAGAGCTCCTCCACAAATGCCAGCCTAATTCAAACAGTAAGTTTCTTAACTGAAGTTCACACCTCCTTCAACCAAAGCTCATTCCCAATATTCCAGAAAAACAGTCAGTTCTCCAGGAAATCCTGATACTCTGATGCCCACAGAATTTCATAAGGGGGACAAGAGGGTGATAGTACATTTTTAGCACAGACATTTTTCCGTTCAGTGCGTATTGGAACTCTGCTTTTCTTATATTCTGACTCCTCGTGTGAAAACCCTCTGCCAATAAATACTAAGCCAATAATAAGAGCCACCAGAGCCATAAGAAGGACCTCTTTGCTGAAAACGTTTGCTGCTTTCTCTTGGCTCACGGTGGAAGATTAGCTGTACTGTGGTCTAGCCCTGGCCTCTGCTGAGGGGGAACCTCATCACTACAGTCACAGCCTGACATTGCTTTTCTGCAGTTTTGGTTTTGGCTTCTTTATTGATTTTTATATTCTCTAGGCAGACTTCCCCAGAAGGCCTGCTGGAAAGGGGCAGGAGACAAACTACTGAAGAGATAGTCCAAATGTACAATATTCCGCAATAACTGCCTCTGCGCAACTGAGGTCAGTAACTTCTTAAAAGAACGAGACAAGAAAACCCTAGCAAATACTTTTCAGCTTAGGAAGGATTCAGCCTCCTTAATAGGGTAACACGTTAGCCTGTGTCTAAATACAGGACTACCCAGATGTTCAGCACAGAGAAAAGAGCAGCATATTGCTGGAGACTGCAGCTATTTGCTGCAGCTTCCACATGGGCCTGTTCCAAAATATACCAGAGAGAGCAGAAAGGTCTCAGTGGCTGCAGGGGTGGGGTTGGAGCATGGTTTTTGGATTCAGTACCAGGCATCCAAAGCAGCAAGTCCTCTGTCCAGAGCAGGCCAGAACAAGCAATGTTCTCACTGACCCTTTATGGGACTCCTTCAGAGGACATAACTGTGGGTTTAAAGCTGAGCACAGGCATGAGATCTCATAGGAAAGCAATTCTTTCGAGAAAAGCAAAGGCTGGAATGGAGAAAGAGAACAGATTAAGAACGCAATTCTAAACAACTTGATATACTAGGTCAATTTTTTGGGGGGTGGAAATCTGCTAAAATGGGGAGGAGGAGAGGAGGGAAGCCCACACAATCCTCAAAACCAAAAAACCTTGCATTCCAGTTGAGCGTGGGCCCTTGTACTTTGTGAGACCCCTCTATGGAATTTCACTTTTGGTGTATTACCCTCACTTTGCTTCTTTTCTTAGCTTTTCAGGCTTGTGTTGCTACACTTAGGCTTTCCTTGTATTACCACTTTTCATCATTGGTACTAAATTCTACTCTAACTTCACGCGCACTGCAAGACTCACAAAAAGCTGGCTGGCGTAGCTGCACCCATGCTGCTCCACAGTGGGTTCAGGCTTTCCTTCGTTATTGCTCTTTCATATGCTTTTCATTCATGTACCCTTCACAACCCAAATTAAGCAAGGCTTCCTCTCACTCCCCTTGCTTTACTTGCAGCCTTTGAATGTTTTTTTAGTGTGCTCATGAGTGTCACATTTTAAACAGTTACGTTATGCCATATTGTTCTTGGAGGGTAATCATCATAATGAACTGGCAGCCTGTCAGAGCTCTTCATGTAGGAACTGAAACGGCCCAAAGGGATTTTGAGCCTAGATCGCAGTGGATTGCTGGCTTTCCAATGTCATACATGTTTACAGGACACAAGAGCCGTTTCTTATTTTAGAGGTCAGACATGAGATTACTTATTCACCTTGCAAAATTCACTTTTGGTCCTTCTTCAACAATAAGTTGGTGCAAGATATTCTCAGCGGCAAGGAATTTTAATCCAAAATTGATGATCTCTGTACTTGACAAGAGGCTATAAACAACCTTTATTCAAATACACCTTCTTTTAAGAGCAGCTTCTTTAATTCTCTCAGCAGTTTTATAAATGAGTGGTACTCCGATCTCTAGCCTTGTTGAAGTTACTGTATCGATATGTCTTTAATAAACCTAATAGTATTATGTTATTTCATCTAATTCTTACTTCACCTCCCATAAAAAAACACTTTTTATTAAAACAGCTAAATGCATTGCAAACACTCTTCCTATTATTAAAGGCATAACAGTACTTCTGCAAAAAGTATGAAGATACCTCATTAACTGTCATAGGAAGAGCTGGGATAGAACTATTTTTTTCAACCCCCCTGGGCTGCTTTGAGCAGCAACACTTATATGGTGAAGCCATTGGAAAAAGCATAATGCTAATTTCCCAGAACATCAATTCACCTGCCTTTGTGAGGGTCTGATAATGCAGCACATGCTAAGGGAGCTCTTTGCCTTTACTCGTGGCACTCAGACTCCATCCCACAGACAGGCTGGGGCAGTTTTTGTCTGCATTCGTTTATGCAAACGTCAGCACCATGATGCATAATTATGAAGCAGAGAAGGGTTCACACAGGGGATCCTGTCTTTGTCCCAGGGTAACACCAGTCATGCTCCTGGGGCATCACTTAAAGTCACAGGTACTGGATGACAAGCTGGAAAGACACTTCTGGGTACCTGGAGGCACCTGGCAATGTGTTTGCGTCCCTTACGAGCTTGGTGGACATGCCCAGAGGCTGTGTAGCAGTCAGGGTCTTGGGAGACAGCTTAAAGTGCTGTTTCCTCCCAAGCTTATTCTCAATCCTGTTAAGAAGGAATACACAAACTTTAAAATAATAATCAAGTTGCTGCAATTTTACAACACTTGACATAGGGCTTTTTCCTCAAGAAATTTAAGGGCAGTCTTTTACAAATTAATACACTGATCTGATCTTCTGCAACTGGCAAATCCAGGTGCATTTTCTCTCTCATAACACATGCTACCTTTATTCCCCCTTTTTCACAGGCAGAAGAAATATGCTGTCCCAGAAGCACCTCAGGAAAGCAGAGGAGAGCCCTGCAAAAGTTTTGGGCTCTACAATTAGTTACATAGTGATCTTTAGTCAACAGGGAGATTGGGATTGCTGCATAGGGATTACATCTAATTACCCACAGACCAACTGAAGAAGAAAACAGTCCTCAGAAAAAAGCTCCTGCTCTTAAGTGCCAGTGCACTGCAAAGACCCAGAGGCTCTTTTTTCTTTTTTTCCACCACAGCCTTACTGCTACAGCAGTCTCAAATTCCATATCCAAACACAAATCTGACACACTAATGAGTTTTCTTGAAAAAGCACAGAGAAGCAGAGAAAACAAACAGCCTTGGGACTGGGATAAGTAATGATAACCAGCTAGAAGAATTACTAGGCATCTAAGTAAGCAACCATTCCCTCAGAGTCAGCAATTGGGGGCAATGCTGTTCCCCTACACTGTCTCCCACCTTGCCTCCCCAGCAGCCTCATGATGCTCCTTCCAAAGCTGCCCCAGCTCCAGCTGGGTGTCTTTTAAAGCAGTCACCCCTAACCACCACCAGCTGCAGGGAGGCACAGCCCAGGCTGCTGCTACCATGAGGGCAGGTCTCTTACTGCAGTTTTTGGGTGGTGTAGCCACAAGCAGCTTCTGAAGTTAATGCAGAGCACCTTCCTTGAGTGTCGCGCAAAGGCATGCCCTAAGCCCATAGGTATTCCCTGTGCTTCAAGGACCAAATCACTGCTGGTTGCTGCAGCCAGGCAGCATGAGGTGCATGCACTGAAATCCAGCTGCTTACAATTACAAGGTGCCTTTCCTGTGACTCAGCACAGCTGGAATATTTTCCAGACTAGCTAGCTCTTTAGACATTTCTAAGGGAGATGAAGACAGGAGGCTAAAAATGTTAATTTACATGTGGTTAAGAATTGTTCAAATGCTGGGGAAGGGTTTTCTTTTTCCTCTTTAGGGTGGATAATGACTTTTCCGCATGTTGTGATGAGCACCCAAAATACATTTGCTATTCTATAATTTTGCTGTTGATGTATCACCTGGACATTTGTTCATGTAATTTGCAATGATGAACAGAACAATTATCCAAATATGAAGCAGAACGCAGGGAATCTAAAGAAACTGTTTCAAATCTTCTATGAGACAATTATATGCCAACCTACTTCCTTAAATCAAAGGACCTGGCATTTTCCCACCATTAATTAACACAGAGCCTCCAATATCATTCAATCAAGAATCTGGCTAACCTTTTGACAGCAAAACTGACTTGTCTGAATAGCATCCTCTGGGGCAAATAACAGCATGCCAAATCCTTAATCTGAAACTAGCTCCTACCCACCGTTAAGCTTTTGTTCACTTCTAGTTCAAATACACATGCTTCCAGGCATGGCTTCGATCTTTTTGGCATCTAAAAATCTTGGCAATGACGTTGCAATATTCACATCACAGATGAAAATGGAACTAACTGTGCAAAATGCTAAATCAATATGCTAAGTACAGGGCACATGTTGCTAAGTGAAGCTCAGCATTATACCATTTGGAAGGATGTACCTAACTCCCTTTGGCTCAGCTGAAATCCCAACTTGTGCCAACAGATTTCCTGATGGCTGACACTAAAATGCTGCAGGCCCGATCTGCTGCTGCTTTATCGTTTATGTTGCTGCTTACACCTAAGCAAATGTGAGAGCCCATCGTGCACATGTAAACATCGATGTGACAGCTATAGTCTTGGCTGCCAGGGACCGAACTGTGGACTTGCAGAGTTAAAAGCCTAAAGTTAAAAGTCTAAAGTGTTTGCAGCTGGACCTGTAAGAAGGCAGTAGCCTCTGTGGACCGAGCCTCTAACACATGTTCATCAGCAAGTCCTGCTACCAGATGGAAATGATAGCTTTCCATTTTCTGGGCACAGTGGTAAATTACCACACAAGGGGAGAAGCCATGGAGAACCATGGAAGCTAACTCATTCATAAAAATGTGGCTCTGTGAAGCTCTGTTTATATGGAGACACTGTTCCCCTGTATTGTAGCCCGCTCCACCCATCAGTCAAAACACAGTTACTCAGCATTCAGCGATCATGCTGCCCTTCCTTCACCACAGCCATACCGAGCTGACAAAGTGATTACACCTACATCCGTCATTTGCCGTAAGAGAAATAAAGCCATTGTAACAAAATGTTGTTGAAGAATAAATATCTCCAGCTTTGAAAGTAAACACAGAACACTTATTCTCAGTAAACCTCTCAGAGCTTGTGTGGAAGCCAGGAGTCATTATTTAGTGACAGAGAGGTTTTCTCTATTTATTACTATTCAAGCAGGAAATGCATCTTTTGGGACAACAGGGTGAAATGATATACCAACTGCATGCATCCCCCTCCACCACCACCACTCTCACTTTTTGCAAACTCTACCTAGGATCTAGAGTGCTTTAATACACTGTTTGGTCTGCCTCTGTGGGACAATTTTCTGCAAGAAGGAGTTTAGCATTTTTGTATTAGCAGTAAACAATTGGAATTTGTCACATGAATTCTTTTTATGACACAGAAAGGGGGACAATGCAATCACAATTTTAAGGAAGATGCCATGTCTATGCTGAAAAACAGCTTCAAAAGCAAATGATTTTTTTTGAGACACTCATGCTCTTGGCTCATTACTGGTGGTTTTGAGTCAAACCCATTAAGCTGTCGATGACTTGGAACAGACCCGTGTTTGAGAGGTCACTCTCCTGGCACCAAGAAGAGGATGGGCCTCACTGCAGCCCCCTTGACTTTGAGAGCAGTCAAAATCTTAAAAGGAGAGCTGTGTCGGACTGAACAGCTTGTGCTGCAGGCATGGCCCTCGCAGCACAGGGCAGCCTGCTTCGCTCCAGCAACAGCAGCTGGCCCTTCTGGGTGGGAAATCCTCGCTGGACAAGAAGTCTAGCTGACAGCCTTCTCACCTAAGATGCCTTCAGCTACTGTACTTAAGATGTCATCAGTGCCCATGTAGATAGACAAACTGCTTTAGAGAGAAGAGCAAGAGCATCAGGTACTAGACAATTCTGTTGAACTCATGGAAATATTAAGAAAAGTAAGTATACAAATAATGAACTGGATTTTGTTTGTTTTTTGCATCCTCCAGTTTTCAGATTTGTGGAGGACCTTCTTCCCCTCTGCTTAAGAAGCAATCAAGTCATTTAGGCCTATAGAAAATGAAACAGTGAGGTTTTGGTGGAACACATGCAACAGAATATGACTTGGGAGGACTCTGGTTAATTAAGATAGAAACAGTAGCATCTCATAGACTGCAGATTACTAAGGTACAGACGACAATATACCCTCGGGTTCCCTTCACAAGGCTATTACTACAGGGCTGAACACTTAACACTACTGCAATATCCCTGTTAAACGCCAGTGGCAGCTGCAAATTATGCATCTCTTGATGTGAAACACTAATGTGTTCAATGGCACTGCTAGGATGGGTTACTCCAGAAACTATCATTAGGGGCATTACAAGGTGGGCGCTGGAAAGTGGGAGAATTCAGTGTTTGCAGGGGTCTCATCACGCTGATGTTGTCAAATTATCTTACTCCTACAGTTACCAACATACCTTTCTTTTCAATGCATTTCTAAATTTCACAGGTTGGATAAGATTATGCATGATCATTTTATTTTTTTTTCCTAAATGTGGATCATGCAGCCTTCATTTATGAAGCAAGCATGGATTTTGTGTGAAATAGAAAAAAAAGCAGTAATAAACTGTCACTAAATATAAATCATATTTTCCTTCGATATAATTCATTAAAATCTCAAAAGGAGTGTGCTTTATTTAATGACCCAAATGTATTTAACACAAAGGACATATAATTTCATCTATACTCCAAACGTTTCTCTTGGCCTCTGAGTAGAAAGAAGATGCTTGAAGTTACCCTTCATTTCAAGGAGATCTGCAGAGAACATTTTATGACATTTTATCTTTTGGCTTTCTTAATTTTTTTTTTCTTTCTTATAAAAAAGTAAAGAAGTGGTGACGGATGAAGCCAGATCCCATCATCCATCTTGAAAGGACAGCTGGAGACTTTGCATGCAAATGAAGGCTATCATTCTTGTCAACCTGAAGCCAGAGCACCAAAAGTTCACAGTCCACAACCAATTAATATTCCCTGACCAATCTGACCACTCATGCACAGTGAGCTACTGCAGCACAGCATAACCCCAGCAACATGAATTATCATGGAGTGGATTTTATATGTTATTGTAATAAAACTCAAGGCAATCCATTATCTTCTTAAACTAAAAATCTCATATTAAATATAGATAATCTTTCAAAAGAGAATTATTGTGGACAATGAATGCCAGCCAAACTACATATTAAATCATCTCAGATGCTATACCTAGGCAAAACTGTGGGCTTTTGGGGGCTGGGAAGTGCCACCTGAAAGCTCACAAGCAGTCCCTAGCCAGTCTGTACCACAACCTGGCACATGAGGAGCCAGAGCCACCTCTGGGAGTCTGCTGTCTCCAGCAACCGCCTGCCTTGCCTGTGCCTTGAGACAGCCCTGAGTCCAGACCTCTGCTACAGACCAAGGATTTGTGTGCAGCTTTTCAAAAAAGAAAGCAGAGCTACTGAGGATGTACATTAAAAAACGCATTTCACTTGAAGTCTCAAAGGCAGTAGGGGCCCTCTAAACCTTGTACTTTGGACCTAATTAGATGTTGCACAGCGTAACAGCTGAGCCTCCTTTGATGTTCAGCAGGAGCACCACAATTTCAAAGCTGCCACGCCGCAAACAGTTTTTAGATGGAATTTCAGTTGTAGGTTTTTTAGATTAACAATATTCACAAGAAAGAAATATGGACACTTCTGTTAATTCATCTCTTGCTGATTCATTTCTCTCTGTAGGGGTTTAATGAGTAGGCTTCACTCTGCCCCATCTAGCCTATTAATTTTGATGCATTCGTTGGATTAAGACCCAGGCTTCAAAACCTTGCTACAATGATGAAAAGTGTTACTACACTTGACAAGGAAAACCTTTTCATAAAATGTTTATGGAATATTTATGCAGGTTCCTTGTCTCTAATTTGTCCTCAAAAGCTACAAAATATATTTTACCAGGTGTCACTTTATTTTTTCCTCTTCTTTTTTCCTTTGAAAAAGTGTTGACTTTTATTATTGAGTAAACACCTGTAGCATCGTTAAGAAAAACCTGGGTAGAATCATATCAATATTATATGGATTAGAGAGAAAATGAAGAAGAGCAGGAATAATACAGGCATGTAAAGTAATTGGAGATACAGTCGCTTCTGTTTATCCTGCCTCATAACAGAAGATCAAGGAAATTTAAAGCTTCCAATAAAAGAAAATCTTTCAGAAAAGAAAGAGATAGTTATCGCATGAAATTTAGTGCCTTATTTGAGGCAAAGGATTTAAAAGAATTAACAAAAAAAAGTATCATCCATAGAAATCTCTAGTAGGATGGCCCATTTTCACAGTCAGCTGTGCAGCCTTTCACCACTTGCATTACAGCTTATACCAGCTCATGGGAAACAGAATAACCCCCGGTGATCAGCGTGGGACCTGAGTTTTTCAGCATCAGCTACTGTCAAATACAGGGCAGCTTTGTGATCCGACTGGGCAGTTTCTTTCTTCTCAAAGAATAAACCAGCGATGCACAAAGCATTTTCTCAAAGAAAGCTGCTACGGGAAACCTCAGAGCTTTGATAAAACAAGTTCCAGATAAATGCTTCACATCCTGTATCAGAGGGCGCACTCACGGCCCCACGCATCAGGTTTAGAGGAGGCAACTACGCAACAATAAACGCGTAATACTTTAAGACTAATGCCGTACCTGAAAACGTGTAATGGTCAGCGGAGGCGGAAAGAACGGCAGGGCAGCCGCGGAGGGGAGGCGCCCGAGGGCTGCACAGCGCTGCGTGCACAGAAGCGGGGCCCAAAGGCCACCCCGGGGCCACCGGCGTCCCTGCGCAGCCCTGCGAACAAGCCCAGCTACGCTCGGTTTAGAGGAGCAAACGCGCCTCACGGGGAAACAAGCCCAGGGCGTTGCAGCAGCGCTGAAAGCAACGGAGACGAGGGGAGACAAGGCCAAAGAAAAAGAGGTCGGTGTTAGACTTGTTTTGGAGCTACGTGACCATTGCTAAGCAGGCTGTCAACACTCCAAACCTTTACAGCAGAGGAGCATAAAACAAAAGCGACAACTGGGTGAGGGATGGATTGTGTCTGTCCGACGGTCGAGGCGCAGGTTACGCTGCAGGCAGCAGAGGCGGCAGGAGGGCCTAGCTTCCCCTGAAATGTAAGATTAAACAGGCCCACGGGCACTTCACATGGCTGCAGATAAGAGTTTAATTCTTCAGTATGTTTCCTCCAACCTTATTTTAATGGATGAAGATAATTTTTACGTCGAGGGGAGGAAAAAAAGAAAGAAAAAGAACAACAAAAAAGCCAAACAGCACCAAGCAGAAAACCAGGAAACCTTCCCCAGTTCCAGGATTACAATAAATAAAATAAAGAATGGAAAGCCTGCCCCCATCTCTGTGTTACCAAACCAGCACCGCGTTTCCCGTCGGCCGGGCCAGAGCACACGAGGTGTGAGGGAGGGGAACTCGCCCCCGGCCGTGGCCCGCGAGGCGGCACCAGCGCCCTGCAAAAGCCGCCCTGGTGATGGGCCACCTAAACGCCTGGGTATGGCGCCTACGTCCACCTCAACGACCACGGTGCATGCAGACTCCCGCGGAGGTATCTTCTGCTCTCCCACGATCTCTCCATCCGATGAGCGGGACAAAACCCAGCGCTGCTCCTGCCCCTCGGCCAACGGGGAATTTTTGGTGAAGCGGCTCGGAACAGAGATCACTTTCCTCAGCTTCTAAACTTCTCCGCCATTCTCCAGGGACCACCCATTACCCAGCCTGTAGGTTGCTGCTGTTCTTCTTCTCCAGCAGCCAGATACAAGCTTCCCACCAGGAATGTAATTTCTGCAAAATTTTTCAAGGAATTGTGTCACATTTCTGTAACGAACCTGCCTGACACTTCACGTCCCCGTTGGAAGTGTCTCCTGTTTGTCATGTGTTGAAACAATTTGAGATTTTGCTTTGACATCTTCAACAAGAGAAGAGATGATTCAATCTGTTCTAGGTAGTAACTGCCTTTACATTTAAACTACATCCATGGAAATAAAACTCAGCATACCATTTTGACTGCCATTTTATATCTTTATGGATGTATTATTATGGGATACTACCGCTAGAGCTCATGGACCAAGGTCCATGTGTCAATGTGTAGGTAATAAAAAAAGTAATTTAGAGAGGACCCCTCCCCCAAATTTTCCAATTAATAATGCTTCCCTGAAATGTCCATTTCTTTCTGAAACAGTATTTCCAAATGACATTTTTCACACTTTCCTTCATGAGGGGAATTTTGAAAGTTTTGATTTTTTCCAATTCAAAATGAAAACAAAATCTGAGAAAATGTAATAGAAATTGCCCACAAAATGAAAATTTAAAATTGTTAACCATTTCTAACGCTTTTATCCCATCAGACGGGATGACAGGCTGATGGAGAAGATGAGCACAAACTCTGCAACGAAGGAGTAAAGGATGTATTACTTGTCATGTTCATCCTAGGGTGAGAGTGATAACCAGCCCTGGGTACGTGTTTTACCCACCAGCTACCCCCTGTTTGGAACATTTCCTAGGTTGTGTTGCCTGCTTTACAACATATCAGGCACCACGTTCAGTTCTCTCTAATCAGCATGTACATGCCATCAACTCTTTCTGAAGCGTAGCATTTATCAATCGTTTTCTATTTATTACAGGAGAAAAGATTGTCTTGTTCATCAAGAGTCTTTCACTTCAATTCTAAGCTCTGTGTTGGGGATACATAAGGCACAGTTTTAAACTGAAAGACGTAGGATGCATAGCTAAAGTCTGACAGTTTCTCAGGAAGAGAACAATATTTGGAATAATAATTACAGAACAAAGGTATTTTAACAGGGTAATCTGGAGATAATCTACATACAGGATTACAGGTGGAAAATATTTTCACTTTCTCTTCCCAAATTTAACTAATATTAAAGAAAATCCTTTTGTGCCAGCACACTTGTAAAATATGTATTATATAAAGATTGATGACTTATCTAAAATAGGCACTATATAAAGACTGATGGCTTATCTACAAACCATATGATATCATTGCTTTCTACGGCACCAGTGGGTTAAACAGAGAAAGAAAAGCCTGGGGTCTTTATTTTGAATAAAAGCAGACAGGAATTATAAAAGACTTGGCCCACAGAAGCAAAACCACAGTGAAGCAATAATATTCAATACACTTTTAAGGCAAAATGTCTGTATTAACCTGTTACTATTCTCAGATAGTGTCTAAAACTATTTTTGTACATGCTTTTGTTTACTATTACCCATCCAGAGATGGGTCCCTATACATGCATTACTGATATCACAACCAGTGGTATCACTATTCAAATGCAACAGCAGGATTGGACTCCACTTGAGATAATACACCAAAGTAAAAGTCAGAGACCTCTCCCAGCCCTTGATAGTCCTCTATAACGATGTGCATCATTACCAAGGTATTGCAAAGGGATCTAATATACTGTACTGCAAATACGCAATTTTGGCTGAACGCATGGAAGCACTGTTCTTTAACTGCTCCAGAGCTGATATTTAGGGAATTTGGAGCTGCAGAAGGAATGCTTCTTTTCTCCTCCTGTAAACTCTCAAGTTAGCAGGGCTTTTTTTGTTGGTAAATAAGCATCTTTGTGTTCAAAAGTAGTCTACTCTGGAGCTGCACAAAACACTTAAATTATCATTAACAGCATATACTGATCTTGCTAGGAGTCGAAAACTCCAAAGTAATTTCATATCAAAGCAATGTAGCCTTAAGCTTTTGCATCTATGAATGATGAGCAACATTATTTCAAATGACACCTTTTTGTCAGAGTTGCTTGAGCTAAAGACCGAGTGAATCCATTTGTATAAATTGTGGCTTTACTGCTGAAAGATTACAAAAATATATAGTGCTATCCTTAAGTCTCAAACCATTAATATAGTTAAAATATGCCATCTTTTCCCAGGAAGAACTAGCAAGTCCTTAAAACACTATCATCAATCACGACTAATTCACTAAATATACAATTTAAACAGCAATAGAAAAAGAAAATACAGTACAGTATATCATCTGTCACTACATCAAATATCTCTGTTTTTCAATGGAAGCTGCAAGTCAAGATTTCCAAGGTCTGTGACACAGATGATTCATAACTGAATTCCCGTTCCACCAGGATTAGCTCTTTGTTTTCAATTTGTCTGATAGGTCCAAAGCTACATACTTTTATTTGGAAAAGCAAACCAACATTAATTTTCCCCCCAAGAAAATATGTCTCTGGATGCATTAATTTAATCATTAAAGCAGTTTAAAAAATGATCAGCAATCAACTGGATCTTATTAAAAGGTACTTTGAATTCTTCAAACCTACACATCAACAGATTTACTGTAATTATACAGCATTTATAGTGCCAGAGTATCCAAAAAACATTACAAATTGTGGGCCAGAAATCCACTGTTCTGTATAAAAAGTTTCTGCCCACTGGTACTATCTTGTTTTATTCAGATCATTGCCTCCCTAGTTGTATTCCCATCATGTTATGTCATGGTTTGGAGCAATGAACATTTCACTATGAAAGACTGAAGGTCATAGTAACGAAAAGGAACACTAACGGGGTGAAGATGAATATTGTGGGAACAATAAATCACTCTTGGAATCCTATTTCATTGATCATTTTGTAGCTGACCTTGCTTTCATGGAAGTCAATGGCAGAGTTTCCATTTATGTGGATGGCAACAGGATCGGGTCCTTTAGAAGAACGAACTGTTTTATGAATGTTGAAGGGACCATATTTCGGACTAGAATTTTTATTACTTCTCAGTACAAAACCTCACCAGGAGTGCCAAATTGCCATATAAAAGCACCCTATAATATGGTACATTAATTTAATACATGATACATTTTCCTGCTAGTAATATTAAATGCTGTCTCTTTTAACATATTGATGTCTGACACAGCAAATTTTCTCCCTGCCCGACACCTTCCTCCCCCAATATTTTCCTCCCAGATTTTACAAACATGTTGATCACAAACTACCATCTCTCCATCTTTGGCTGGCAGTTTGATGTTTCCTTTAATAATATTTGAATTACATCTCAGGCAATCACAGCTCTCCCCAGGACCCAGACCCGGACGGCACAATGCCCACAGCACTATGAAAAATGACTTGGCAGTAGGATTTATGTTTACTTGAAATGGAAACGAGGGAACAAGGCTTACTTTGCAGCCATATTTTTAGATTAAAGAACCTCACTCAGCACAGCCTGACATGAGTCACAGGAGATGCGGGCGGCGCGGTGTCGGGAGTCTCCGCATGGCCCGGGACCACGTGCCCGGCTGGCTGGGACAGATCCTCTCACCGCGACCATGCTCAGCCGGGCTCGGGCACGCAAACTCGCTCTGGTGTCGATGAGCCTCGGCTGCACCTGGGGAAACGTGCTGGGGAAACGCTCCCTTTCCTCAGGTTATCTTAACTCAAGAGATACCACTGTCTCTTTTGTTATGGAGTTATCGGTTGCCTGAAACAGTTTGTAAATTAATGTCAAGTTCAGTTTTAGATGGAAAAAAATGAAAGAGAAATACATCTTTCCTACCAAAACAGGAACACTTTGGTTCCACATTTTTCCTAAATGAAATACATTGTTATATATTTTTGTTTAGAAAATTAAGATAATATCTTTAAAGCATAATATTTAACTTCGTTGAATCTAAAATGTATTAAGGAAGTCCTTAGGCAAAAAAAAAAAAAAAAATCATTCCATAACCATTAGTTTTTCCCAAAGTACTAAATTCAGCTACTTTATTGAGAAAATTCCCATTCAACACTTAGCAAAGACTCATCTTCTCCATCCACGGCTGTTAAAATCCTACACAGCTGAATTTCTATATAATCTCCCAAATTTTGTGGCCTTTTATACTTTGCCATTAATTTGATTAACCTGGGTTTCAGGATACTGAATTTCCCCTGGTTTTGTTTAATTTCATGTGATGTTTTCATTACTTCATTATCCAACTGATTGAAATGATCGTTCAACACCCTTACATTTTCAGGCTCCAAATTTAGGCAGATGAAAATTCCTTATTTAAACTCATGTTAATTTTTGAAAGCTCCCTTCACAGCTGCAGCAGCTAGGGACTCAACTTTGGTCAAAAAAAAAAAAAAAGAAAAAGAAAGAAAGAAAGAAAGAAAGAAAGAAAGAACTCCTAGAGAAAAACAGGAAAACTCTCTAAATCTGGCACATCACACCTTTCAAAGGAGAAATGCTCCATTCTTTGTGATACTCAGTTGTAGACATTCTTTCCCATGTGAACTGTCTGTACCTGCACAGGCCTTCCTACAGAAGCCAGTTATGCTTACTCTTCAAGACAGGGTTGGCAGATGAAGGCCTTTAAGACAATGAAAGAGCCATTCAAGATTGGGTGTCTTGCAAGATAGGATCCTTATGTGAATGAGGATCAGGAAACCCTGTGTTGAAATCTGAAGTTATGCAACTGATAAATGGATCTGAGGTATTGCCTAAACTGAAAGAGCAGATGGAAAAATGCACAGAGATGAAGTCTGAGAGTTCCTTATGCATTTATCCAATGTACAATCTGTTTTATACCAGCATTTAAGGTAAATGGGTGAACATGTACACCAAGTGTGAACCAAGTGTTAAAGTTGTGCCCAGAGAAAACACAAGTAAGAACTGCAGGAGTATTTTGAGATCAGAACAAGCAAAGGGAAGCACTTGCTATTTCTCTTTAGCTATACCACTTGACAGAGAATTTCTGTCCCTAAACCCCATGACACAGGGCCACCCAAGACTCATACTGGCTCAAATGAAATCAGAGCTAGAACTGAAGCCTCCATGCACTTAGTATAGGAAATAAGCAACGAAAGCTATTCAGGGGCCAACGTCAACAGAGAAAGCCTGTTACACATTGTTATGCAGAACAACACCAATGCGAGAAAGGAGATGTCACTGCACCATGAAGGACAAAGCTCCAGCTCTGGCTGGAAAGTTTCTGGTGGAAGCCCCAAAGAAAGGGCCATTTCCTCTTGGCAGCCCCTTTGCAGTCCCCCTCCAACTAGTGTGCTAGGCTTCATCTCTCTCCTAACTCTAACTCTAAGCCTAAACCTCATCCTTGGTTGAGCCTTAGCTCGAGACCTGCAGCCATTGCATATGCTTGCCTTTGGTGCACAGATAATTCACATTTCTGTTCCACAAAGATCTCGCTGGGCTGGACATATGTGCTCAGAGTTAATCGTAATGCTAAAGTGCGCGGAGCACCCAATGGCATCTCTCTTCCTTTCTTTTAATTTTCTTGTACATCTGGAATTTATAAAACCTAATCACCAGCTTCCATAATGTGGGCAAGAAGTAATTGACTACTCCCAGACCAAAATATGTGTGCAACAAATCCCAGAACAAGTTATTCTAAGTAGTGCATTTATAGCAAACCCACATACAGAAGGAGTTTGACTCTGACACAGTCCATACTAGCACAGCACAACTAAGGAGAAATAGAGATGTAGTTCTCCTCTTCATTAGCTTTATTTCCCTCATGAGATCACACAAAAGGCATAAGGCCCATTTCTGTGGGCTAAAGAGGGCCATTACTTCCAACAGAAACTAGTTCTAATCATGCTGTACAATGGTCTGTCGCAGGATCTGGGACAGGCAGGGAATTAACCCATCCTGTCCTTGCTGTAAATCTGGGCTGACCGGTAGGAATGCACAAGACAGCATCATCCGAAAAGATCCATGATCCCTTCCCAATGTATGCTACTACTTTCTGCTTGCTGATTTCTCTTTGGACAAAACAGAGTGAGCAGAAGCAGAATGAAACATCAGCTTGTGCCACATGTGAGCTATGAGCATGTCCCTCTCTCCCACGGAACTGTAATCCTGACCCCAAGAAATATGAACTTGGCTGAACGGTTGAGATGGAGTTTCTGGGCTACTTCAAATGATGGTGCTTTATATACAGAGAATTTGGGTAGCTGCTGGTGGTTACAGTCCATTACCAGGGCATATATAAAACCCAACAACCCGTGCATGTCTTCCGTACAATGAATCTATTTTCAAAAAATGGACAAAATTAGTACCACTGCAAAGCAAAAGCATTTTTGGGCAAAAGCATTTTTGGACAAATCATTTTTGAAAATTATTTTTATGAATATTAAGTATTTTAGCTTTAAAGTTATTATTAATAATTATATAAATTATTATTATAAAAACCAAACTCTTTAACTTTGCAGTAAGAGTGATCTCAAGTCCTAAAGTATGGTCTTGGCATTTTTACTCTCCACTCAGCTTTCTCATATTTTTCACTTAAAAGGAAGGAAAGATAATTTGGAAAATCTGAAATGTCTGCCCAAACAAAATGGTTTATCTAAACTAAAAATACATTACATTAACAACCATTTTCACAGAGCCACAGAATGGCTGAGGTTGGAAGGGACCTCTGGAGATCACCTAGTGCAATCCCTCTGCTCAAGCAGGGTCACTGAGAGCACATTGCCCAGGACCCTGCCCAGAAGGCTTTTGAGTGAGGATGGCCCAGCTAACCGAGACAGCCCACACGGGAACCCACCTGCCCTCACTCCCGGGGCCCGGCAGCGTTTCAGGTTTCTGGGATGCATTTTGCAGGTGTGCGTGACTCCTCTTCTTCCTGGATGCAACACTTTGTACCTACTAGTGTTAAAACACATTCTGTTTTAATATATCCAGCTTTACAGCTGATTCAGATAAAGTTCTGAATTTTTAAAAAGGTGAAGCTTATTTTGATCAAGAGGTGTCTTCCAGGAAAACAGGCTCATAAATAAAACAGATTTGATTTTTAATAATGGAATTAACATCTAATGGAAACTTTAGCAAGGCAGGAGCAAAGCTATTATTATAAGCCTTATTTAAAGTCTTTATTGGCTTAGGTTTTTTTAATAAATAATTGTTTGTACAACATATCTGGAGTTTGCCCTTCAGTTGTCACATGGCTTAACTGCCACTGAGTGTGTGTGTGTGTGTGTGTGTGTGTGTGTGTGTGTTCTGAAGTGGTTAGAATAACCCTGCAGTACTTTTGGAAAGCTGATAGTACTTATAATATCATCTGTTTAGGTGCGCAATGCCCTGATCCCACTTTCAGATCCACACCAAGGAAAGGGCTCCCCACACAGTGTCATGCACAAGGCGAACATTTGTAAGGAAGGATTATGGCAACAAAATGCTATTTAGAAAGTCCTCTTTCCCTAGAAGAGCAATGTTTGAGGTAGAGGACATTATTGGCACTGGAACAAGTGGCTATAACTGACCATGAATCCATTTAAGCTAGGAAGAGGCAATCTAACCACGAGAAGAATGAGCATTTAGAATAGCTTTGTCTGAAGAAAGCAGAGACAAACAATTTCATTTAAAACAAGACTGACTAGCTTATAATATGAAATATTTGATGTGGTTTTGCAGGAAAAGACTGGAATAGATGACCTGGGAAATCCCTGCCAGACACTGTTATATCAATAAAGAGTCTTGCTGCAGGAAACGAAGGACTTTGGAAAGACGGGAAAGCAGCATGTCTTACCTTTGCCATGCTGCCATTTGAAAGCAGACTAAACTTCTTGCTAAGTATTAGACTCTCTTTTTCCATTAAAATGCTAATAGGAAGGTTAACTTCAACTTAAAAACCATTGCAAGGAAGCAGCATAAGCAAAGAGTTTAACTTGAGGTTACACTTAGGAAAAAACAAGCTTAAGCTAAATGGAATTTCCACAGAGAAAGAAAACTCGCTCAAACAGGGATAAAAAAACCAGCAGAGAGCAGTTCTAATACCTGCATTTGCTTAGGTGACACAGCTGCAGATTAATGTTTTCCTTTAAGAAACATAAATTCTATGGCAAAAATTAATACCTCCAGAGTGGAAGCATAACAGCAGATAGCTTTATCTTTTGGATACGGTAAAACTTAATAGCCAGAGCAAACCTATCACTCATCTATCCACCTGCTCTAAAAAGAGCACTGCATTATCTCTCATCAGTCTTTTCACAACTTGTGTCATGCAATACGTGGTGCCCTTCACTAGCTAATGTCTTCTGCCCTTTTTCACTTTTTTCTGAGGTAGGATAACCCAGTTACCCCCCACTTTATGACAGGGAACTGAACCGTGCGGAGAGCGAGTGACTTGTTTCACTCACGGCCATTGCCCGCAGAGGCGATGGGCTGCTGCTTGCGCCCCAGTTCAGTGCCTTGTGTCGGGGCACCGCAGAGTCGCGGAGACCCTCGGGGCGCCGCAGTGTCCAAAAGCAGGAGGCAAAACGGAAACAGTCCGTGTCCGCACCTTCCCTAGGCAAAGCCCGTTCTCCCAATGCCACCCTGAGGCAGACCAAGAAGTCATGCATGTCACAACTACATGTGGCAGAAAAGGCAGGGTCTGTTTTCGGGCCAGGTTTGGAGTTGATGTGTGTGTTATGTTTTTAACTGTGAAGAACTTTTGCCATTGCCAAATATTCTCATGCTGGTGCAGCTCTGATTTTGCCCCCAGGCCCTGAGCATCTTGACTCGATTCCTTCTGCAGCAAGCTTGCTTTTGGCTGGAGACGGTTCCTCAGCTTGCTTCTTTCTCATGGGCTACAGGAGAGGGCACACGGCGAGCAGAGGCAGCGGCTCTGCGTAGCTGGCTCCCCGGCGAGTCAGCCCGTCAGCGAGAGCCCCTGCCCTGCTGCGTAAGCACCAGACCACCCCCGAAGAGAGGCTGCCGAAACACAGTCACTAAACAATGCCTGTGGAGGGGGAGCACGGCAATAAATGTGTGCTCGTACGAGTCAGTGACCGAGCTGTAGTCTACTCCCACCAGAGGAGGACGAGGGGTCGGGAGTGCCTCGTGGGTCGGTGCTGACTTACGTGGGCCCTGGGAGACCAGCTCCTCGAGGTCTGCACATGAGCTGGCAGCACAGCGCTTTGCACAAGCCTCTGTGCACCCAGCACAGTCCTCAGTGATACAGATCAGCTTCCACAGCGGCACGTCTCTGTGGGTGAGCTATGCGAACCAGCCTTCGCTCTTTCGGCTGAGCACTGGGGCTATTTCACGCTGGATTATGTTGCAGTATGTTCACCAGCATATGGGGAACATGCAGGCAGGTGAACATTTTGACCCATGCAAAATTCAGTTGTGGGGACCAAAAGGCTCTTCCTTCACTGTTGCAGATGCAGACATATAAGCTCCTTTCATACAGATGTCTTCATCTGTATCAGGCATAGGCCCACGCTTACCCTTCCTACAAAGGACACTGCATACAGTAGAATTAGTGTCAGACCATGGAGCTAGGAATCCCCAGTTACACAATGCACAAGAGTTGCTGGAATATCGTAAATTGAATGAGAATTTTAGATCTGAATGTAGTCAAGGGAAACACAAATGTAAAGACAGAAGGAGGAAACATCTTAGCCCCAACAAATTGCCACTGCATGTGACCCAGGTTCATTTCCATTTTACTTTTTAGAATCTGCCTTTTATTCTGAGACTAACAAAACAAGTGGAGAAAGGGTTTCTTCTGAGTATTGTACTCAATATTTTCACTGCTGTCTATGTCCTTCCAGGAGTGAAAGTATCTGCATTCACTGATGTTAATTCCAGCCTGAGAAATCTGATCTTTTTAACCCTACCAAATGGTAAAATTTTTCTAAGTTGGAAGATGAGATGCATTAATATACACCAGAGCTGTATGAGCTTGGGCCACAACGAAGTTTTTATTTCAAGGACCTGCCACAAAAGTGTTTGAGATAACCAATGACATGTTCAAGCTTAAAAAAAAAAAAACAACTGAGCCCAGCAAATGTTCTCTCACGGTGAGGAGTGTCCTTGTAAGGATGCAATTCATTTCCTTGAGTTCAAAATACTCCAAAGAGGGGAGAGGGAAAAATCCCCTGTATGCATATGTGCATGACAGATATGAAGGCTATAAAACTGAAAACTCAGGCAGAAAATAAAGCGCCTCTCCTATTTTCCTTGCATTATTTGTGCAACTGCTATCTGAAAGGCTGTCGCTACCTCTTGGTTTCTCATGGTTCCTCATTAACACCCTGAGACTTTGTAACACCAGCACTCAGTAGGGAGGCGTTCTTTCAGATCATTTAAAAAGGCAGAGTTCAGGCGCACATTGCAACAGCACAGCTAATCTCCTAGCTAACTAATATTAGGAGGACGCTCCCAGCTACGTAAAGTGAAGTAGAACTATCCTGTGAACACAGAGCTTGTGGAGCGGAGCCCAGTGTATAAGGGGACTGTTCAGATGAGACTGAACAGTTCACAAAGCTCAAGCAACTTTGTAAACCCGCCTGTCTCTACACAACTGATAGCTTGCTCCAAAATACACAGCCACCCATGATTAGCCCTGGCAGAAGTGAGGCTAACGCTTCTACCCCAAGTACGCAGGGAGAAGGTGGCTGAGGCACACAGGGCTGATCAGAGGTCCTCTCCTGTCATCTTTTCCCCCATAAATTGGCTCTTTTCACAGGCTCAGAGAAGGGACAACAAGGAAAACTCACTGGAGGTTCATAACTGGACATAAATTGTCCTTTCCTCCTTAGGTTTTACTGATGGGGTCTGCAGGACATTGCGGACCAAAAGATGACACTAACAGGACATTCATAGACCCTTCCACCGCATGCATACCATATCTCAACTCCCTACCCGCTGTTCGCCTTGCCTGCTCAGATTGTAAGCTCTTCAGTGCTGTGGCTGTCTCCCATTCTCTGCTTGTACAGTATGTGGTGCAATGAAATTCCATTTCTGGTGTGCCCTTAAGCACATTATAACAAGCATTATTATACGATATGCAACATAATTTGGTGATAGCTTAGATGGTCTTCAAACCTGCAAATGAGAGAAGTTACTTATTGAATTAAGCAATCTCACATTGTTCAAACATATTGTTGAACTCAAAGCACAAGATAAACATGAATTCACTTATCAGCTTCATTTTACAGTGGTGTAAGAGGTGGAAGATTAAAGAAGCCTAATCTCTAGCTGTGATATTACTTGCAATAGTGTGCAACTCTATGCCAATTTACAAAGCGATCTTTCCAATGTGTGGTACGAATGCCATATTACAAGCCTGCATAAGCCTAAAATTATCCAAAACATGTCATTCTGAAATCTCCAACAATTTCACACAGAGGACAAAACTGAGAAAGAAAAAAACTCACATAATTTCAGAAGTGCCTTCTGTGTGTTTTGCCTGCCCTAGCTAAAATGCAAATAAATAAATACCTCTTTAAATATGCTCGTGACTGAAGTTCTAAGAGACCATCCTACATACTAGTGTTCAGCAATAACTTCCAAAGATGATTAATGTGTTATCCAGCCAAACTTGGATTCATAATCCTTTTGGTTTTGTTTTGAAGGTTCACACACAGCCTGTCTGTTTCCATGAACATCTCTATATATCACGATTGTTTGCAGGAGAATTGCAGCTGTAAACCTCATAAGATATTTTCACAAAGTCTGGAATCAAGACATTAATGTAACAGGCAATGTTTTTGATTTCCTGCAATACTTTGGGTGGAGGGTCTTCATACATTTTAAATCTAATATTTCAAAATGTCATTTGCTTGCTTGAGGACAGTGTGAAGAATGGCATTTAGGTGTTACTCCTGTTTGTAAGTTTTTACAATAAAAAAGGCACATTAATCTGCAACTTGTTCAAAGAATCCCACTGTAAACAACCAGCTGGTAAGGTATATTAAAACCAATTGTACAACTGTTGATCACAATTCTAATTGCCAAATAACCAGGCAACTCAGGACACTGAGTATTATGAAACATTATATGAGACTTATGTGATCCAAGAAGGTTGTACAACTTTTTCCCCCCTAAATCTTCATATACAGTGGAGTTCTCATGCTTCAGAGACCTTTAATGTTTGAAATGGTCTCAAGAGTAGGACTAATGATTGAAAGAGAAATAAACACAGTTAGAAATGTTATCATCACCACATTTTACTAACAAATCTCTTCAATGGAAAATGGGGCTGGAAGCTACCCACAGAAACCATCTTTACCATTCCCCAGATGCAAAGCAGGATCAGCTTCACCATTAACACTCCTCTACTACCACTGCTTTCCTGTCAAGTGTTGATCCAGCCTTTTCTTCAGTATTACAGCAGGATATTCAAGGTGACATGGAGTCACTATCTGAAATGTACTTTGGAAACCCATTCTTTAACAATCCTTATATTTTATACAGGCAAAGTAGGCTCAAATATTCTTAAGCTAAGCTCAAATTAAAGTACTCCAAGTGAACTAAGCAGGTAAACATGCTCAGAATTGGATACTACATATATTGTTAATCAAAGCCAAAAAATTCTTAGGTCAACAGTGGTTTTCTCATGACAAGAACAAAGTCGAAATGGACATGCACTGTCTTCTTCCCTTATCTCCTGGCTTTACCCCTCCTAATGTATTCCAGTATGTGGTTTGCCCTATTTGCCATGAAACACACTGTAGCCTCATTTTCAACTTGGCATCCACTGGAAGCAGCAGGTCCCTTTCAGCAGCCCTCTGTGCAGGACTAAATTGCAATCACTTTCAGCTCCACTGGTATGAAAACAGGTAAGTTTTTAGTGAGAAGTGAGGGTATCAGATTCCTGCAAGCTTGGGTTCAAGGGTTCCCTGCCTTCCCTGAGGCATCTCACTGAAATGTCTTAATGCTTTGAAATCCATCTTCCCCTTCACATGCCACTAATGGGCAACTGGGAATGGGAGGTTCCCAATTAAGTGTCTTTCTTCATTAGAAAAGCTTGAGAAAGTCTTAAACCATACTTTTTCAACCATTTAGCTGTGATGGGGAATAGCTGAAACTTTTCTAATTATTGAACTTGTAAAAAGTTATCTGAGGGATGGGAACTCATAGATACTTCATATTCAGTGGTTAAATACAATAGCTTGGTCAAATTACAATGGCAAAAGACAAAGTTGGCTCAAGGCATTCAAATCTCTGTTCTATGGTCTTATGCCCAAGGCATATTTTTCAGGTTTTATTATAAGGAATCCCCTTAAATATTTCTTGGAGGGCTGCATCCTTATCTCATTCATGACAGTCTTTAGTTCAAGATTCATCATTTTTTAAATGACAGGCACTAATGTATTCTTTTATAATCTTTTTATTATTATTATTTTACAAGACTATGACTTTGTCTTGCACTGTGCTTAATTCTTCAGTTTCACTGAAAAAAAGTTCTTAATGTGTTAGATAGGCAATCATTAAGATGAGGAGTCCTCCTTTGACAGGAATTGTCCCTTGATGACACCTTTGTTTCCAAAGTTAGACTATAATGTTCATTTCATGCACATACTTCCATGTCCGGAACTGAGTGGAGACTCAGAAAGGATACGTAGGACAGACATTTGTCCATTCTCCAAGTTCACCTACAAACTACCAGTAAGTCCTGGATTAAGTTGCTCTTTCAGCAAAGGGTGACTTTTTTTACTAAACACTGCAGCTAGTTAGCACGTTGCACTCCTGCAGCAACAACAGGCAAAAGGATGGCTTGCAAGGAATGGGGGCAGGAGACGATTCTTCCAGCAGCTGTCTGGTTCAGTTCCAGGGCACCCGGTTCCCAGGTTGGCTGAGGCTGAGGCTCCTCAGTGTGAGAGGTTCGTCAAAGGATAACTTTGGAAACTGGAGGTGCCTCACAGAAAGCTTCAAAGGAGAGCTTAAAAAGCACAGATAATGAAGACATTCTTCCAAGATGGTAGCTACCCCCCTCTGATTTCCCCATTTTATCACTATTTCAAATTCTATGCTCCAGCAGCAACAACACTCAACAGAGCACATAAAATTGGAATATTCAGCACTGGAAGGAGTCAGTACACCTAAAGAGGGTTGTAATTTCATTTAAGTAGAGATTTCCAACTTGTAGCACAGAAGTGATCTTTGAGAAATTGCCACAAATTGTCCTATTAACACACAACTCAAGACCATAGGATTCCTGACTTGTTTATGGCTATGGGCTAGTGAGTCAACTGGAACTAAGTGGTTTGTTTATCTCCCCACTGGGAGCTATGCTGATTCTCACCAGCATAGTCTAAGATACTGAACTAAACACAGCTATTCAGCTGAGAGAAGGAAGAGTACATGCATCTGCATACATGAATTTGCGAGCATTGTATCTTGCCATTCTGATTTATGGGCTCTTTTTCACTAATGGGAATAAATGCATTATTCTGACTACAGAGGATAAAGCTCATAACTCACAAATGTTCAGTTTATGTCCTAAAAAATATTTCATTGTCAAAGTATCTTATGTGCTATTTAAATCTGCATTACTCTGCACACAGGCTCTCAAAAGCAGAAAAAATAATTTTGATATGTACTGTGATTCTTGAGTAATTCAAATACCAGAACCGTTTTAGGTTTCGGTACATATCCTTGAGAGATAACACGGCATTACTTTTCAGATGAGTTCAGACCACCACACAGTAAAACAGAATACCCAGAGGTTAATCTATTAATAACCGTTTGATTTCCTGTATTTTTTCTAAACCTGGTTGTTGTGAAATTATATTGCTCGAAAGAAATGATAAAGCCTACAAACTGTGATGTAAAGCCCTATGACCAGACCACATTCGCACAGTATATTGTAGAAATTAGAGATGGAGAAGTAATCCAAAAGATAGATAAACTCAGACAAGCAAGGTTATGTACTGTGCAGCAAAAAACAATTTTATCGCCTGATTAAAGTTAGGGCGGGTTTTGTAACACAAGACTCCACAGATTTGCACATAACATGATCAACATCATTTGCAGGAACACTAGATGCTTTCAAAAATGTGGTGTTTGCCATATGAACTAATTGTAAAAGGGCAGCACAGCCCATGGTGCTGCCAACACCCTCGTTTGCGGAGGGCAACGTCGGCACCCGATGGGCATGCGGTCTGAGGCAGGTACGCACCAGATAGAGGGGAGGCTGGGACAGAGCGGGAATACTGGGGCAAATGCACCCAGTGGGTATCTAGCATGATTCCCACAGCTTCACCTTTGAATTTCAATATTTATTTAGATAAATCCCTCTGTTTAGGGAACAAGCAGTGGGGGACAATCATGCAGAAGTGAAGCTGCAGCCCCCTGAAGGTAAAAGTCCCACAGGAATTTAGCAAGATGGGAGAGCTGACCCTCCTCCAGAATTTAAAAATCCAGCTATATAATTTAATAGAGTTAATTTGCTGCAGAATGCACCTCCATTAATTCAAAGCAATCTTTAAAATAAATGTGATCCTGAGGAGAGTCATGATAACCATGTTTCTATGGGTGTTATATGAAGAAAAAAAAGTGTTCTCTGGTAGTTTTGTAAAATTAATGTACTGCTGGACAATAAAAAGTAAATAAAAAGTGTATATTTTGGGCACATTTCTAGGCTCCATCCATAATGTATGTAAATAAAATAAGTAGTATGCTAGCTAAACTACTTCAAAATTTATCATTAGGACTAAAAACATTAACTTACTTTTCTGCTCTGCTCTGCAAAATGTATGTCCATGATACGCAAAACATACAGCACTTGAGATGAATAAATAATCCATGGATATCTTAACCAAGTAAAGCTCGAACTGTTTTTGGCTTTTTCCCCTCCACTTCTTTTTCATGCAGCAAAGCACCCTTAACATGTAAGATTACCCATACTATACCCTCCCTGCTGCTTCTTGTGAAAAGCAACATGTTTAATGAAAGCTGTCAAGATCTGAGCATCTCCCAGATCCCAATACCCGTACCGGGAATCCCACAAAGCTGTAATGCACGGGATGATGAGGACTCCTCCTGAAGGGAGGAGGGCAAGGCAGAGCGCTGAAGGCAGCCGTGCCTCACTCCGGCAGGGAGGTGCATGCTGGTAAATCCTTGCACTTCCACACAGTCCCGTGGACAGTGACGGAGCAGCGGGCACACCAGGCATCTCACTGAGCCCTACATATTATCAAAAGAAATACATTCAAATATTTAGCCTACAGATAGAATAAAAACCAAGCGAGAGGTTACACAGACATTCTCCGCCTCAGCTTGTTCCTTGTGCATGGTTTAATGAGTGTACAGCCATAGCCCTGCTTCTCCATACAAACATGCCAGGATGGCCAACTCCTGCTGCAGGGAGGTCTCCTCTGGCCTGCAACGACTCTCTCCCAGCACCAGCCATGAGACTGGGACTCTGCTTCTCAAGAGCGCAATTATTCCCCACTTGCAGAGGGGAAACGGCAGCAGAGCCCTAACCAAGGTCACGGCATCGGAGCAGCAGTGGAGGGGGCTGGGAGCGCAGGTCCCACAAAGCCTCTGCCAACCCTCACGCTCCTGAGGGTTAGTCTGTTTTGATACAGATTAATGCTGGAAATCATATATTCACTTGCATCCCAGCAAAAGCCCTATGTCATATCATAAAGTCACCCAAAGGGCCTCGTTTCAGTCCAGTGTCATCTCCCGCAGGGTACACCTAAGAGCTGAAGAGCTGAGCAAGCCAGAAGGGACATCCTCCATGCATCCCCTGGTCCCCATGGTCCTTCCTCCTGAGCCACAGCAGGATATTTGGGGAAAGCCACAAGCGATACCACAACACCTGACCTTGGCCATCATCCAGGGGACAAGGTGCAGAGCAATGACTTGGATTTGGGGTGAAACACAGGCCAGCTTAAGCCAACGGCAGAATTCCCACTGATTTAAAGTTGTGCTATGATTTTACGTCCTATTTCCTATTACCAGTTCTCCAGAAAACATTTCAGGTGTTAATGCTTTTCAAAGACATATAATATCCAATCCTATGACACAGCAAAACCCAGCACAGAATAAAGACAAGTGTGAAAAGCAATAAAAGTACTTCCTGCCATTTAGAGAAGACAATTTTCTGAACAAAATAACCTCTCTAGCAACCAAGTAATGAAATCACAGAATGTGATATGGAAGGAAATATCTTGGAATCTTGGAACGGTAGGCTATGTCCAAACCAATTACAGAGCAGTAGGACAAAAAAGAAGTCTTGGAAACAGCAGCTGGGACAACCAAGAAAAAGTACCATGGTAAACACACAGAAAAACACATAAAATATTAAAGTATCATCACTTACACTGACATGATTTCACGCTAAGAATTCCTTGGCAGCCAATTATTTATCATCAGAAATACAGCTCCCTTCTTGTGCTACAAATCTCAATTGACTCTAATAAGGAACTAATTAACAAAGATTAGCGCTCTTTTTGTGTAACGAGCCACAAAGCCAATCAAGACAAGATGATAACAAGATGCAATCAAGAGGTATTAAAGACAACAAAACAGTGCCTAAGACTTGGGAGAGATAGGCTGCAAGAAAAGAAATATCCAGCTATAGAGAAAACTTCTTCCTAATTAATTGGTTGGTTCAGATTTTTAAATATTCATTCAAAGTGTTAAAGAGAGGGCAAGGTTTGTTCTGATAATTAAGAGCTATGCTTAGCCACTGAGATTTTTGGACTTCAGTAAAAGCTGAATCCTATTTTCATCCAATACCTGTGGAAGACTTGCTAATTCCTTTGCCATTGGGACATAACATACCCTGGCCTGCATTACTGTACGCAGAAGCTGGAGGACATAAGCAAGGGCCTCCTGTATTCGTCCCCAGTACTGCACTGCAGGTTTCAGCACAGCGCGCTGCTCCCTTTCCGCACCTCTCATGCCTTGCCCCACGGGAGCCGGCAGCAGCTTAGCAGGCTGGGGCGCTGGAAAAGCGCCCTGCGAGGAGCAGGGTGGCACTGGGTAATTCCCCTTCCACCGCTGAGAACGCACAAGGACACGGTGCAACAGACAGATGTTAATCACCTGTGGCAATAAAAATAAACGGAATGATCCTCTGACCTTGAAATGATCTATGCTGTGACACGAAGCGATATATCTAAGGGCTGAACTGTGCACAGTGTGCACGTAGAGACTGCGCCTTCGGGACACACATCTCCAGTACCAGAGTTTGGGTCAGGCACGATCCGTGTCCATTTTCCATCCTTTGCAATTGCAAGGGTTTTAGAGATAACCAGAAAACAGCAATTCAGTCTGTTAGGAAAGTAGGAGCAAACCAAGATTTCCAAACCTATTTCTAATCTAGAAGCAAATCTTGATTTTTCTTTCCCAAAACACTGAAGAAAAGCCCTAGTGGGAGACTGCTCAGTGGTCTGGTAGTAGAAAGGCAGTCACCTGGGAGGTCAGGCCATGAGCTGCAGCTCCCCCGGCTTCCCCGGCCATACCAGACTACCAAGTCAGTCTTGCTCTGCACAAGGACAATTTACTTGCACAACATGGCAGTTCTCTAACCAAGGAGATTGCGAGAGCTGAGGGCAGGTCATTTGCCTAGAGTATGAGTCCCAACTTCCAATCCAATCTTTGAATATATATATATATATATTTTTTTTTTTTACATGGAGTAGAACAACCCCAGTGGATCCAGCCCAAACGAGACAGCTTCTCCCTCTGTTCTGCCTTGGAAAATAGCTGATGGGAGATGGGAATTTCAGCCTCCCCAGGTGACTGCATTAACTACCAGATGCCTGCCTGTTCTTAAACGCGCTCACTTTTGCCAGTACCCTGCCACTTCCACAGGCAGGTCCTCTTTGATGAGACAGCACTTCAAGAACCAAAAATAAAAATTTCATAGAAAAAATTCTGATGGGCTCTTTTGTCAATTAAATATGTATGCTTTAAAATTAACTCTGTCTTTTAATCATGTGGAATTGTGCAAGACTGGGATAAAATGTAGCTGCTAATGTTAACAGCTAAAACTGATAAATTCTAATTTTACAGAGCTCTCAGGCTATACCCAAAGCTCCTATAAAAAGCAACATTTTAATTTTATTATAAGTTTCTGTTAAAATGTAGATAGAATCAGAAACGGCGTATTTTCATACCTTGTCTATATGAAAATCTAAATCACCACAAAATAATCATTCACGTTTGAATCTGGCAGTCATTTCATCACTGCTAAATGGAAGTCAGAGGGGAGTTAAAAGGCTCTGCATTCACCCACAGGCCTGCCATCAGATCTGCTCGCAGCAGAACATCTCAGTCCTTCAAGCATTTGCCCTGTAATACCATTAACGTTCAATTCACAGGACCCACTTTATCGGCTTCCTCTGCTTCACCAGAAAGCTGTTTCACGTTTCCAGTCCCCCATCAAAAGCTGCAGCAACGGCCTGCCGTCGGCGCTGAACTCGGCAGCGCGCTGCGGGGGGAAGGAGCCCCAAATACGTCAGACCTGAGACAAGTCGGGCCGATCGCTAGGAACGAATGCAAAACCACTGCTGGGCGTAATACTTATACTGTATATTCTTATGCGGGCTAATTTTTGCAGTGGAGCGGTGCTCCGATTCCATGGGATAGCAGAGCTGTCCTGACGCCCTGGCACGCACTGGGCGGAAACAAGCTGTCCCGTCCCCGAGCGCCGCGCGCCAGCTCCGGCCCCTCGCGCCGCCAGCGCCGCTGCAACGCCCGCTCTCGCCAGCTGGACACAGTCCTTCAACTGCCTTACGCTACCTCTCGTTCAACCTTTAAAAGGGAAAAAGGGTTTCCTAGAGCAAGAAGCAGCTGTGGATTTTATCACAGGGCTGCCTCAAAATGAACAAATTACACACTATAATTTTATAATGATGCATAAACCAAATAGCGTAACGAGAGATCACTTCAGTAGTGCTGTAACTACAGAGATTGCCAGCGGTCAGCGCGAGGTAACTAAAATAAACCCGCAGGGTAAGGAGCACCTGCAGGGAGCACACGGCACCAGGGGCGCCGAGGCCGCTGGCAGCCCAGAGCCCTCGGCGGCCGGAGCGGTGCTGCTGGCGGCCCTTCCTCCTGCGCTGCCGAGGGCCGGAGCTCGCTTCAAAAACAGCCCATACCTGGCTTCAAAAGCCTCTACTTCTTATGGCAAATAATGCAGTATTCTGGGTGAGTGAGGCTAGGCAGGTGCCAGAACACGTGTGGGGTGACGGCTTATACCTGAAGAAACGGTTCCCCTGCGGATGCTCATTTCTGAGCCCGCAGCCTTCAGCCGTCGTGCGTCCGCGCGCCCAGTGCGGGGTGTCTGCCTGGGCTTGCACACGCGCCTTCGCCCTGCGCGAATGCGGGGCGCTGAGCAACCCCGCATCTGTCCTCCCTGCTCACGCTAACGCGGCAAGCGCCTGCCCCCTCCTAACTCCCTGCTCCTCCTGCTCCTCGTCCCATCCCAGCCCCAGCAAACGTGGGGGCAGCTGGAAGGAGACAACTGCCGCCACAGCAAGGCACGGATCACCTCAGGATGAGACAGTTCGGGCACCAGAAACGGCCAGGTTTCCTCAGCCCTCCTCCAGCCCCCGGCCCTTGGATCTCCAGGTCCATTTGACCAGAACGGTCTGCGCACAAAGCAAGAAGGGGCTTCCCTGCCTTACTCCCAGGAAAATCCCGTTTTGGTTTTAGTCCTGCATGCCACCACCGTGCCGCACCTTGCGAGCAGAGCAAACGCCCCTGCGCTCAGCCAGGAGACCGGCACCACCGGCGCCCGGCGCTGCGGGGACCCAGACCTCCTCGCGCAGCGCCGGCCGGCCCCGCACGCACCCTCGCGCCCAGTGACACCGTGAAGGACGAGGAAATCGGGCAATAAGCACGGAAGTGCTGATGGGGAGGCAGAGAGCCGACAGGACCAGATTACTACCATTTCCAGCACTGAGGAGAGAGCAGCAGGAAAAAGGATTTTCTCCACTAAAGACTGAAAAATAGGTTAATATAGAACCTAAAGGGCCAGAGGCAGATTTCATATTTCTTGCAGCTTGGGGAGGTAAGTACACTCTGCCCAGACAATAGCAAATAACAGTGAGTAAACACTAGATATTACTTGGGAATGTCTCACCAAATACAATAGCACTTTCATCAGGAGCAGAGGGGAAAAATGGGACTTCATCGAGCCCTCTAACTTCCCATAAGCTTTGGCCTCTTAGCTGCATCAAAGCAAGGAGAAACCTTTAATTTCACACATCACCTTTAGGGAAACTGTTCTGAGTTGCTGTAAATGAAAATAATTCAATCGTAACCCTAGGGGCAGGAGGGGACTCTGCAGCGGCTTGGGACGGCTCTCTTTCATTTTGTGCAACAGAGATTAGCAGAGGGTGTTCCTAAAACCAAGAGCAAGAGAGATGCCCAGCGCAATGCACGTCTCCAAGCCTTCTCCAGCTCATCTCTGACAGTGGGTTTAAATCCATTATTTACACAGTTCCATTTGCTTATAAATGGCGTTTTCAAACACATTTTTAAAAGCACACTTAATCTGCAACCTGAAGCAGGCAAGCACAAATGTGGTTTTGACACTGCCTCTTCCACTGAAAAGACAACAATCCAAATGTCAGAGAATCTGCTAATACAAAAGCAGCTCTTGAAAAGGAGATTTCTCCTAGCAACTACATTCCTGATATCTTTTCTATTATTTGAACCAGACTTCTTGAAGTTAACAAGAAATAATCACAAAAACAGATAAAGGCCAAACCGCCGCTTTTCCCCTCCTGTGTACTGCTGATGCAGGGTTTTTAGTGGCTGGTGCGTGTGCAATCTATGAGCTCATTTAGAGGAGAGGCAAGCATTACCCCAGCTAGAGACGAGCTCCCCAGAAACGCAGTAGCCTTCACAGTTCCTTAGTGTTTCTGGTAAACAAATTACACGAGCCAAATAACACCAACACCTCCTCCTCCGCGCCTCAAAAAAAATACTCTTTACATATCTAATGGGCAATAGATACGCAAGCAAGAGGCAGCAGAGTACTGTCAAGAACAGACCATGACAGACAAACTGGCAAACTGTAATTCTTTGGTAGAACAACAGCAAAGGCAGGCAGCAGTACAGGTGATAAATTCACATGTTAGCCAAATACCTCATATTGCACCTTATAAATTAATTATGAAAACATATTGAAGCATCCTAGGAAATGCCTGCTGGCATGGGAGCTGAACTCCAGCTGCCCAGCAGGATTAAAGAGGGGACCTGCAAACTCTGCCCCTTGCCGGAGCAAGGACCGGCGCCTGCAGAGAGCGCGTGTGGCGCGGGGAGCTCTGCAGGCGTGCAACGCGACAGAGGCACGGATCCTCCCAGCTGAACAGCCGGCTCCTTTCTGGGTTGGTCCTGTGTCTGCAAGTCACTTAAAAAAGCACAGCTCAGGCTTTAGGCCTTTTGCCTGCTGTCAGGAGCAGGATGGTCCTGTGGGGAAGGGACAGAGAGCTGTGCTGTACGATCCTACACTGGCAAAGCTGCCCTCAGCCTCGCATGTCGGCTGCCCGGCAGCGGCTCTGACCTCCATCGCGGTGAGGGCTCGTCCCGTGAAAGAGGCCAGAGAAGGAGCTCTGCGAGTTAACAGAGTCCCAAGCCCTCGCTGAGCTGCTGCTGCTGCTGCTGGGTGCAGCCCCAGGGCACGTGTCCAGCAGCATGCCAGCCGGGCAGAGCCACAGCCTTCCTCCGGAAAGCACACCTGGATATTCTGCATCCTTTTCCAAGCTCAGGCTTCGCTGCTTTGCTGAATTAGAGCCCAGGTAAGTAATCCCAAAACAGCGCAGCGCCATCGCAAAGGGAGATGGGCTATAAAAGAGAGAGCTGTTCCCAGGGCTGCTGTGCTTAACACACTCCTTGCTCAGGAAATTATTATGCCTTACGAAGTGTGGATGTGGGCACACAAATAATTGGGACTGGATCTGCAAACCCTTACCAGGTGAGGTAAGCTCTAAAGCTTTTAAAAATGAGAAACCTGAGCCATGTAAAATCTCCTCAAAAGACCTATTTTTAAAGTATTTCCTATAAATTAATATTTTAACTCAGGAACTGCTTATGTGAGAATTACTTCTTATCTCAAGGCCCTTCAGCATGTCCGAATGGACAAATCCCTTTTGTCAGCTGAGCTCCATTACTCTATTCTGAATGAACACCTCTGGGATGGTTATAATAGATATAATTTTTAACAGCATATCTAGTCTGCTAATAAAATGATGCCAGACACTGTCTGCACAGAGATTTAACACTGGTAGGACTCTCCAGCAAATTTTTGCTCCTGTTGTGGTGGATAACTTCCCAGCAGGCTCAAATCATATGGTTCTCACCCAGACCTTCTTATTCCCTGGCAAGGAAACAGATAATATGGAAACACCTGAATCCAGTTTCCTTTCTAGCAAAAGTGCTCTTATCACAGACACCAGGAGGAAGAGACTCCTTGCCCTTACTTACCTCTGGGTACAGCCTCTTTTTTGTGTTAGTGCCTAGGAAGCTGGGGGAGCCCCAGATCAGCCACTGCACAGTGCCCTTCATGTCCAAATCCTTAAGTGACAGGCCAAAACTGGAACATCTGAACCGATCCTCCTCAAACTCCTGGGTGACTCATTTAACTTCTCTGAATCCATCACCATGTTCTCGATTTCAGGAGGGACCTGAATTTGGTATGATCTATTTTAAAAGTGTTTGGATTGTAACACTATATGGCTGCTGTTCTTCCCCAGCTACTAACTCATAGGACTAGCACAGATCTAAGCTAGTTAAATGCTGTCCTGGCGTATTACCAATTAAATAAAAATTATTTGCTGGGGGTGGGATTTCTGCCAATCACCTCCACATTCCCAGATACAACACCCTCTGAGATTAGATGATGACTTATCCAAACATGTGAAAACTTTTTAGCCACAGTCAAGGGCAGGAAGAAGTAGAAATTCTTCCTAATGTCCTGACAGATCAACAGCACCTATGACTTTGTGCTTCTCTCCTTCTACCTAACAAATTTTAGAAGAATGAATTCACCAGTCACCCTACACTCTGTGCTAACACTACGTATGAGCGGGCTTTCCTTGGGAGGGCAAAAGGACCCCCCTCCAAAGTTAAGTACCTAGTTCAAGGCCATGAGCCAAGTAGGGTGAGCAGCAGAGCTAAAACTTTGACAGCTTAAGTTTTGGCAGCTTCAAAACTCAATGCAGACATGCATATCAACCGAGCTAAAGGATCACTGCTATTTGCAGCCAGCTGTGATATATTTTTATCATCCTGGATCCACCAATAGCGGGAGACAAAGACTCATCCTCTCCCGGTGCGGA
This sequence comes from Apteryx mantelli, assembly GCF_036417845.1. Classification (NCBI taxonomy): domain Eukaryota; kingdom Metazoa; phylum Chordata; class Aves; order Apterygiformes; family Apterygidae; genus Apteryx; species Apteryx mantelli. The sequence continues at coordinate 17,674,995 of NC_089990.1, forward strand.
TTACGTCTGTTCTGACGTACTGGTCAGAACAAGCATCGCAATAATAGATGAAGATTTATGGAAACTAAAAACAGAGACATTTGCACCCTCAGGAAATGTTCATATTTAATACTTTTTCAAAATACTATTTAAAGGATATACATGTAGATGCAGTGCAGGCTCTGTTATTAAACCGAGTCCTTGCATAGAAACTACGTATTTTTCAAGCTCTGGTTTACAGCACCAAGTGTGTAAATTCTCACAGCTTTCTGTTGTGTTTGCAGTGCAGACTCCCAGCAAAGAAAAAAATGGTATAAAATACACAACTGCTTTTATTTCTACGTGCAAAAGCAAAGCTGGCAAGTATGTGTGTTAATTATAGGCTAAAAAGCTATACAACTTTCTTCAGATCAACTCGAATCTTACATAATTGTTTTGAACAGATGATTATGTGTCTGCTGTTAAAGGAACTCAGTAAATGACATTATTATTTAGCAGTCAGCAAAGTAATTACATATTCACAGAAAGCTGCATGTGCTCTAAGAACGGAACCAACATGGCATCGGAGCAGTGACAGACAGTACGTACATATTTATATTACATTTCTGTCTGCATTAATGACAGAACTCAGGGTGCTTTGAATTTCAATCACCACTAGAAAAGTTTTACATTTCTTAAAGCTATTCTGTATTTCACTAAAAATATCCCTCTTAATTTAAAGCCATTGTTTTTCAAGCGTAACAGAATTAAAAGCTTTTTTCCTCTTCAAACTAATGTGGGCTGAGTTACATAAGCCAGAAAGATTCTTGTTTGAAAGGCATTTTTGTTCTGCTCAGATCACAATGGAAATAACCCCCAAATTGTACAAGTGAACGTGCAATTTCAATAAAAGGGAACAAAACATTTTCCATGGGTTCCTTCCTTTGCATCTAGACACCCTGACTTTGCAGAACGAATTCTCCCATACTGATTCACACAGTGCGTAGCGACTCCTATGGTGGCTTATATTTTCGCTTCTCCCCTTTCCGAAGGTATTTTTTGCACAGAACTAGTGCTGTGGTTTACAACTAACCGCGCTTCCTCCTCTGAGGTCTCACAGACACCCTGTAAGGTAACAAACTTCTCACTCTTCCTTCCCGGGAGCAGAAGCATGCAAGTGTCCCATCCTTAGACTGAGACCTACCCTTGTAAAGCCAACTGCTTTTTACTGTGCAAATCTGATTTGCTTTTAGTACTTATGCTGCAGAGCCCAGACAGACCCGAGCTCTCCACCCATGCTACTGCTGTGAGCGAGAGCCACAGTGGAGAGATGCTGGAGCTTGCTGGCAGAGGGCCAGGGGGCTCTGGGTGCCATCCAGCCTAACTAGCCCAGGTGCAGCACCAAGCTAGTCAATCTGGGTTAGCTTGTTCACCCTCTTGTGTCTCCAACCTGCGATGCCCTGCACGACAGCGCTTCCTGGTCTCAGCATTAATCTGTTTACTTTGCATTCTAATGCAGGCTGGTTTTCCAGCTGGCCAGCAAGGAGAAAAAACTACACAGGATGCACTATCATCTGGAGGAAATACATGCAATACCCATTCAGCCCTACAGAATGTCTTCATTACACAAGCTTCTATTTAGGCTTTTAATGCAACATTTTTTTTACTGTCCACACAGACTAACCTCTGAGTTTAGTTAAGTTCAGCCTCATTATCCTCTCAGAGTAAGGATTAAACACAGGCTTTGGTTTAACTTCTTACATTTCCCTCTGGAGGGCAAACAATTTTTTATGTGACTGATACAGCTCCCTGGGAAGGCTCCCAAGGATGTCTCAACACAAGGACCTAAAAGATATGCCCCAGACATACTGATGAAGAGAGAAAGCATGGTGGTAGACGCACACTTCGCTTTGTATGGAGCAGGCTAACAAAAGTACTCAGAGACTAGGGACGGGATTTAATCGGGCAGGCAAAATGAACACCTACTGTGTGAGGGAGACTGGGCTGGCACTGTACCTGCCTGCACATAACGGAGCTGAACCTATGTGGAGAATTCCCTGCTAAGTTTCAGCACACATCTGTGGAAGCTGCATACATTTTGCGCTACACACATTCTGGGTGAGGGACTGATGTCTTTCCTTAGCGTCCCCACACTTGCCACAGTTGGTACAGTATCCTGCTGGGAAACAGAAGGGCTAGAGGAACCAGAAGAGGCAGGAATGATCCAACAGGGAGGCATGAAAAGGCATGAGGATGATTTGAAGTCTCTGAGCTGGAGGAGACTGAATTATCCATGGAATACAGTAAGTCTCTATCACTTCGTACATCTACCAACACAAGGAGGATCAAAACAGCACTCACAAAAGCAGCATTTTCACTGCTGTGAAAAATGTATGTGCCCTGTCCCTGGGACTCTAGGAAATGCAGTATCAGATGAAAGCGCAACATTTTAGGCACCACCAAGGTGCCCAATGGCAGATACAGCAGACTGACCTCTCCGTTTCAGAGCCAGAGCTGACATTTCCTCCAGCTTAGACAGATATCCCGAAACACAAATCCTCTTTCTGATACTTACTTGATCTTTCATCAGATCAACTAACACTCTGAGACCTTGGTGAATTCCAGCTTCCTTTTCTACAGGAGAAAAGAGCTCTGATTAGGGAACCACTTTGGTTGCTTGGCTGATTCAAAATGCTTCCTCTCTTCTTTGCCTCACACCAAATGACACAGGATAATGCAATGCTGGGGAATATGTCACTATTAAGGGAACCGTCTCAAGTGATCAGTCCATCTCCAGGAGCCCAAGATCCAAATGCCCTTTTAACCTTACTTTGCATAATTACAAATGTGATTTATGGTCAGAAAATTACTTCATCCTCTTAGTAACCTTGGCATTATCTTTAGCCAGCAACTTTCATACTTCACTTAAGCCTCTCATAAATCTTGTACCTATCACTTCTTGGACACCTCCCATACTTGCAATGTGTTTTACTTTTAGTACAGAAAAAAGAATAAGCCTAGAGATCATGCTTCCTACAATGGTCTTCCAAGAGCCATTATCTCTGTGTCTGGTACAAAATTATGCAGTGTCTTACTGTTCCCCAATTTTTCAAAACCAACAAAGCTAGCAAATGAACTTTAGTTTTTAATAGAAGGCTACTGATGGCACAAAACAAGCAAAAAACTGTGAAAAAATATAAAGGAAGAGTATGGGTTACACTGGGAAATGGTCTGTATCTAACATAGCTTTCCTTTGTTCCCAAATCGTTGTCAGAGGGTACTATTGTACTGTTTGATGGCAGCACGCAAAGCATTTGGCAAGCAGCACTGCAAAAGTTATTAAAAAAATCCCAGGAGACGCAGTAACCCCAAATCATGTGTGCGCCAAAAGGATGAACCAGGAGAAGCACGTGAAGTCAGACAGTCACATTCTCAGCTGGTTTCACATTTTCAAAACACCAAGTGGCCAGTTAATACGTGATGGAGATCAGAAGCAAGTTACACCAGAGAGGACCTACAGATACATACATAACTTTAGCAAATGGAGCAATGACTTATTCATGTGCACCATTTTGTTAAGATATCATCTCTTCTAGCTGGCGTGCAAATCCAAGATCACACGTCTTACGATGTCAGGAAACTTTCCCAAAATCTTTACCTATTTTATGCTCCCAATGAAGGCAGTGTCTTGATAGCAGGCAAAACTTCCCATCCAAATTCACTCAATAGCCTTCAAATTCCACAGGCAGTTGTGGGGTTTATTTTACCCTTATTCTTCCCCTTACGGAATTCAGTGCTGATGAACTGCACCCAGACTGTGTCCACATTATTAAGCACCACTTTGTTCAAACTGCAGAGATGTATTCATTGGGTGTCCAAGCAGGGCACACCAAGTTAAAGGGTGAGCATGTAACTGACTTTTATTGCTCTTTGCCTGTGTCAACTTGCTCCTGCTTTTCTCCTGAATCAATAGAAAAGTTCTCAGATAAGCTTGTTGCAAAAGTGATGGATGCCACCGCTGTTAATTATTCCACCCATTACAAGACATAGTATAAATCACTTTTTGTCTGGTGACTGTCGCCCAGAATTTGTAGAGCACAAAAGGCACTGCAGATCTGTGATATGGCTCTGTTCTTCTCGTTATATGAATATGAAATAAAGATGTGCTTATTTAATAAATACATTTATTTTAATGAGATGAAGAAGGGCCTAACTCAAGTGGTAGCATATTTTGAATAGCTTTTTTTTAATTATCATTATTATTTGGTGCAAGAGAACAAGACAGGTTTTATTTTCAACACAGCCTTAAAAGCAGAGCATGTTTTTTGCCATTTATGCTTTTAATAGCTGCAGCCAGAAGTGCCATTCAGAGATGAAACCGCTGCGCAAGTACACTTTGTTTGGTACAAGTGCCAAAGATTCATTTCTATCACCAGCTCCTTAAGAAAATCTTCCTTATTCATAAGGTATTGATTCAGTATCGGGTTCCTAGATACCTTGGAGCGTTCAGGATTAGATGGCCTTAGAGCAAGGGGCCGTGTGTGTTACAATGGCCAAGGCAGTCGCAGCGCTGCCACAGCTGGAAAAGCTGCTCTGGCGCGTGCTGGCCTCCCAGGAGAGCAGAGAGGGAGGCGAGCAAAGGCAGCTCGGGGAAAAAGTCAGATCCTGCAAAGGTTTCCACATGCACCGCTTCTCCGAGAACCCATTCCTGTTCCGCAAAAGTCTTACACCATGTGACTGCCCTTGAGCATTGCGCTTAAACCTCATTGACTTCAAGGAGGACCATACACTTATTTATGTTTTGCTGAACAGAGAGAGACAGTCGGCTAAGGAACGGGCCAAGCTTCATGCTTAACCTCGGTCCCACAGAAATCAATTAAGGCCCACGAACACCCTCCTGATGTTCACGAGTGAGGGAGTTCAGAGCCTGAGTCAAGGCTGGGAAGCTCAAGCAGTTCCCAAAGCCCTTCCCTACGCATGGAGCCAGACCAGAAGAGAAGAGAGAGAACGAGGGGCCTGGAATAAAGTCACACATGTAGCGTCATTTCCAGAATACACAGAGAAACATATATGCACGCCTGCTACTGGTACCAATGCATTCCCTATCTACCTTCATTTTAAGGGACTTCTATTTCTCTGCAGAGGGCAGGATGCAGTCCAAAAACCAAGTGAATTAACTATTTTGCTGTTAAGAAACAACTACTTCTTCCTCCCTCCTCTCATTTTGCCTTCTCAGTAATAAACTGTTTAACATAAAATACACTTTTTATCTGTTAAATTCCTCATGGGCATTTTAAATGCTTGGAGGCTTTGCAACTGACTTCAATTTTAAAACTCTAAACTTGATTTGAACTTAGTCCTGGATGAAGGCCTTTGCTGTGACATGCTTGCAAAAATATGGCTGTGAAATGAAGCAGCAAAGTCATCTGAGGCAAGCCGACTGCATGATAATTTTCATCTTCATACACAGCTGGAACTGCATATGTTTCTCTTTAGAGTGGAACAAGGTACGGCTTGCAGAGCTTGCTCTGTATTGCAAAGCAAACTTAACACCCACCACAGATCCAGTCTTTTCCATAAAAATGGGAGCTTTTTGGCCTGCCCCCCTCACCTGTTACTTCCCTAACTCTGCAGCCAACGCCTCTGAGCGGCTGCTCTCCAGAATCGCTGGGCACATGTGCAACGGACCAAATTCTCAACTTTACACTGGCAGAAGACCGCTGGGCATAACACAATTTATTTTAACATTAACAGAAGCCAGACAGCTCATTTCGGGTGGTCTGGCCGCCACGACACGGGGAAGCATGTCTGGGAAGGACGCGCAGAGTGGCTATCGTGGATGCGGCGGGAGGAGGGCTCTTCTGCTTTAAAGAGACTGGCTTTTGATGGTTTTCAGACTCATCAGGGTTTGGTTAAATTGCCACTGGATCAAAGACTACCCAAGGATTAAAAACAACTTAATTTACATATTTGCTTTTACATCCTAGATTTGTGCTACTGCCATCAACTATGTCTAAAGCAGAATCACCTTCAACTCAGTAAGTTGGCAAATACTCTTATTTCAGTTTCACGCTGCAATGGATTTCTTGCAAACCATTTACTATTTACTCACTTGGTTACGTTTTTATCTCGTACATTGCTCACATTATGTTTTGTCATTTTTAGTTTTCTTTGGTAGGTAGACATCAGCCCTTGCTATGATAGTTACAGTTACACATACAAGGTTGCACTTTCCAGCCAAGTCAGTGACTTACAAATTTTCCCCTTTCAACTGAAACTTCTCAGGCTTGATCAAAGGCCAGAGTTTTTTTCACTGTTGCCATTTTTGTTGTAAGAAAAAAAATCTGTTCAGCTGTTCTTTTTCTCTTTTGAAGGTCAGAAACTCAAAACCAAGGTCAAATTTAGGAAAGATACTTTAAAAATATTCAGAGCCTATTACCAATCTTCCATGAGTTTTACACCACTGCTACTATTCATTTCATCAAATTTATTCTTCACACAAACCAGGATAAAGGATACTGTAGCCAGCCCCACTTGCAGATGGGGTCTCAGTCTCCAACCTCTAATACAAACGACTTCATGCCAGAGGAAATCACAGCGAAGCTGCAAAAACCAACTCGCACCTCCACTGTCAACGGGAGCAGCTGCTCAGACAGCGAGCGCTGCATGTGCGTGGGCGACGGGGGGGCCCGCAGCACGGACAGCCTCGGCGAGCCCTGCCGGAGCGAGCGCGGCCGCGGGAGCAGCGCCAAGCACCGGCGCGGTGCTGCCTGGGCGAGAGGCCGGGCGCCACGGCTCCACGTCCCGGCCAGCACCACTGAGCATCACGCGGATTTGGCAGTAAGCCAGCTCGGTGGCATCTAATTTATCCCTCACGATCATCACCATGCTCCCTGGGGCAAAGGCAACAGGCTACCCACCTCCACCGCCTGATATCATGCTCATATCTTTGCCTCCTAGACAACCCTCGGAGTGATGTACTGCACACGCGACAACCACCCATCACTACAACAGCCTCTCTGTTACGTTGACAAATGAGCTGCACACGAGAAACTGCAGCCCCACGCTTTCGAGCGACTCCAGCCTCCCCCCAGTCCCTGTTCCAACTCAAAGGAAAATAGCATTTTATATTTCAAAAGTGTTCCTGCTATGAAAGGGTTTATGACAAACACTTTAAATAGTGACTTAAAATAGAAATTGCTAGACGAGGTCTTCAGAAGAGACAAGAACAACCGTTGCTGTTATTACTGCCGTTATCTCGCAATGCCCTCTCCGGGGGCAAGGTCCTTGGCACACACCATCAGCTGCAAGCCAAATCTAAATGAACAGGACCAACTTGTTAAACCCACCTCAAACCCACCTCTGTAATAAGCAACCAAGAATTAAATGTAGAGGCCCCCGGTCAGTATAAAGCAGCACCGTTTCATAGATTTTTTTAACACAAGTATGTGTTAAAACGGAAGGAGAGTCTCAACATGTAGACACGGAAACCAACTCTGCTCACGTTAGCTTTAATTGGAGTCAGGTCTAAAGGGCATGGCTGTGTCATGGATTTGAGACTTCGAGCTGCTCCTTTCCAAAATGCAGATCTTTCTCTTCTCAGCTTCTGGGCTTGGACCATGCCTCATATTTAGCAGATGTAAGAACAACAAATAAATTTGCCCTAATTTAGGTGCCTTTTCTTGAAAATAGGGATTTGCATTTTCATTTCTTTTCCTTGTTTCCATAATGTAAACCCAGCAAGTTCTTATTCACCAAGCATGCTACCGAACGTGAAAGCAGAGAAACACAAATGTCTGTGAATTAAAGCAGAATCAAAGCAGTACAAGTGCACTAAGCCAAAAAACAGTCCAATTTAAAGGACTGAAAGATGCCACAAGATGACTAAGTATGATTGATAATATTCTTGAAATACAATAATTTTATCAAAATGAGCACTAATCTGTTTTCCTTCATCACCCAGAGAATTCAAACAGAAGAACAGCTTGTAATGTTTAGATGAAAATATATGCATTACACAGTAACTTCTTTTTTAACCTAGACTTTATTACCAATTTTAAAAAATGTCATGCTTTAGCAATACTCTTCTATCCTGCAGCTCAGCTCTTTTCACCCTTGGATACTTCAAAAGAAATCATAACAGGAGAGGTTGGACTTTTGTAATGTTAGAAAAAAAACCTATCACAGCGAAAACATGAGAACGATTCAGAATCAAAGGAAGGGGATGTCATCAAAGGTCCTGGGAGATGCCGAATAGCCCCAGGAAGGAAATGGGGTTTTTTTAATTTACAGTTTAACATTGAGAATGAATGTAAATACCTAACCTGGCTGTGCAGTGGGATGGAGGGCTCTGGGAGGGAGGAGGACGGCGGAGACGCACTGTACGCAGCAGGGTACCCAGCGGCGCACTGCAGAGCGGGTGTTGAGTGCTTCCCACCGAGAGCTTTGCGTGTTTCTGGATTCCTGACTGTCAGTGTAAACAGCCCCAATTATATTCAGCTGGATTGACACATACAGAACTCAAGGCTGGGAGAAAAATATTGCAATAAACAGCTGACTTACTGCAGGCAGGAGGACGGCAAGTTTTATTCTTGCTTCCTCCTCCCTCTGACATTTTAAAATGTCGAGCTAGTGTCCACACTGTTGCCTTGTTTCCCGCCCAGTCTGCAAGCGAGCAAGGGCGAGTTACCGGCTTCCTGCATAAACGGAAATACAGTATCACTGTGGACCTTTAAAATGAGAAATACGTGACCACAAAGTTGGATTAACGGCACAACTACAAGGTCAGGAACTACAATGTGGCCAACTGACAGAGTTCAAATTCTCACGTGAAAGACCCGCGACTGCTGACACCGCGGTGCCAGGACAAACTGGGAAGATGGAGCTTTGCGCTAGGCAGTGTTATCTCGGGGCACGACAACCCGCTCGCCTTGGCTGATGACGGGGTCACGGCATCAGACAGCACGGGGACCTCGGTGAGGCTTGGCGCCACGGACAGCGGGGCCGATGGGGCGTCAGGGAGTCTCGGCTCCTCGCGCTGAAGCCCCAGCGCCGCAGAGCCAGCGAGGAGCCCCTCGTCCTCAGCAACAAAGCCCTTTTCTTACGCCAAAGAAAAGCTGGTGCAGCAGCACAATATTTAAACTCCGCAAAGTCCTTATTAAATGTGACAGCAACAGCTGTAGCAGCTACAACACTGGCAGAACAAGAAGAGAAATTAAAACCCTTTCGAGGGCTAGAAAAAGAAAACAGGCTCAATTTTAAATATTAAAACGACGTCTGGGCTGATGGGGAATATGGATATAGTGGCAGGTAGCCAGAGCTCTCAGAGATGCTGAGAGCCATTGCTCTGAACCTCCCACAACTTAATGAGAGGGAACCATCTTTAATTCTTTCCATCAAATATCTTCTACATTAAACTAATACATGCAATTCCCACTCCTCTTCCTCAGCGTATGATGGGTCACATTAATCTCTCCTCCACGTCATGCGATCCAGCTGAAAAAACCCTCTATATCTGCTTATGAAATACACAATTCCAGTAGTGATGCCATGAATTATTCATGTTTGGAAAGTGGAGAGAGACCAGAATTTAGAAATAAAACCCCAGAAAGGGTATTTTTTCCCTGTGTATAGAACTGTACAACATGCACATTTTAGCCATGCTTCTCCTGTGACAGCTTTTGCAGAATGGCTGCACTGATAACTCTCCTTGAGGGAACGGTCTGAAACATCCACGCATTACTGTCCTGCTGCAGGCATGTTAGCATATTCCGTACCAACCTGAATTATCCTGTATGGGAAGGCTCTAACACGCAAGAGAAAATCCACTTTGATAAGTTTGCCCCAAACAACCCCAAGTGAGTTAGCTTCAGTATATAAGTAAACTACCGGCTATATGAAAGCTGTTAAAGACAAGACCTTAACAGACATGGTCCCTGCTGGAGGTGTAGGCACCACCGCAGTGGCAAAGGCTGGCCACACCGCCTTTCGGGACTGACCTCCACCCCTAGCTTCTTTGGGCATTGATGAAAAAAGCTTTTTAGTAAGGAAAACCATGACTTCCCTCCCTTTGGAGACCACCACAGAAAAGCTGCAGTTTATCCTGGAATGGAATTTTTCCTATTAAAGGAAAAGAAGTGTTTCATAAGGGGGGAAAATGCTAAAATTCCCCCTTCAACAAAACTCGTGAATTTGGGGGGAAACTCACATTTCTTCACTGATATTTAGGTTGGGGTTTTCATCGGTTTCACACAGACTTCTACACCAGCAAACCCAACCAATTCCCGAGGGTCGTCCTCTCTGCCCTGCCGGTCCTTCCAACAGCGCCCCGAGGCCCGTCCTCTCGCACTGCAGCCAATGCCCCACTGAAAAACCTATTGACTGAATACCTCTCATTCCTATTTTATTTACAATTGAGCTGCTTGCATTTCTGCAATATCTTGTGTCCCAAGAGAAACATGATTGAAACGACATCTCTAAATCAGATCACTTCACTGTGCATAGAGTCATATGTCCACGCACATATGCAGATAACAATGTTTCCCTTAAAAGCATCTGCCTACATACAGTTGCTGAGGCCACTTAGAGGTCGCAGAGCTGTCAGAGTCCTGGCAGAGCCACACTCTTCTTGTTCCAGATGCCCCTCTTTTCCAACTTAGGAAGAAAAACAAGCATGTTAGTGTATTCCAGAGAAGTCGTAAGGGCATATACAGCTTAGGGCAAATCAGAGCCTTCCCTGCCAAAAGCTAGAGCCAGTTATGGCTCAGGATGGGGCAACTCAACTATCCACAACTGGACTGCTAATGTGATATATACTCTATTCACATGAAAAGCCATCTGGTGTTTGAATCCAGTCTTCTTCGATACACCCAAAGGCCTTTTATCATCCCAAGCCATTATGAAATTATCTTAGATCAAATCCTGGCAGACATGTATCCACACTACAGATTATCAACACAACTGGCACCAGCCAAAATGAAAAAATCAGAGCGCCCACAGGACAAACTGCCTTTTAGTAGCAGAAATAGTACTTTTGGTGCATAGCTTGGCTCTACCAGAAAGAACTAGAGAAGAAAACAACCCAAAGCTGCCTTACAAATGTACAACCATCTTGTTTATTAATTTTACTGTTTAATCTTTTTGGTTTGCAAATCTATGCCCTATATTTCCTGCACTCTCTCAGAGTACTTCAGCCCACAGGGCTTGTCATAAACAATACCTTTGAGAGCTTTTCATTTTAAGCCAAAGAAAAAGATGAAAAGTTAAATCACTTACCATTCCCTTCCCATTGGCTACAAATGGATTTTACTTACTGAAAACTTGCTTGCATTGCAAAACCACTCAGCACATACAGTAAATAAACCAGTCCATGAAAGTCTAATGTAACCTAGTAGCTACCTATCTTTTGAATTAAACTGGAGTTATAAACACCTACACAAAAATGTAGTTGAACACTTATTTTTCTCCTGCTTACAAGAGGTCAATCAATACAATCAAAGACAAAAAATAGCTTGGTTGGTCCTGAGAAAAATTCAGAATATGTATTCCATCCTGCTCCACAGTATTAAAGAGAGGAGGTTACTTAAAACACCAAACATGTTTTTGTGTGTCCTTTCAACTTATAAACTGCAAGGCACAGAACAAACATCGGTAAGTTATTAACTTCAGTCTTCTGGTGAACATCATATGAGTAACAACAGAGCCTGCAGCAATACTACCACTGTCAGATCTCATAAGCTAAACAGGGTCAGGCCAAACAGGCACTTGAATAAGACACCTTTGAGGATCTAAGTGCAGCAAGAAACAGTGCTGACAATTCAGCAGTGGGCACTATTCCTTCCACAGCACGACTTTTCATCTCTGATATTCAGCCACAAGCACTCTGCAGCATAAACCAGCTTGGAAAGGCTTCAGCACCATGCAAAGAAAACATAACCCTCATCCCCAGCTAAAGGTACTACAGTTCACCTACTAAAATTTCTCCAGTCATTTCAAAGGCACTAGATACTCTTTGCTTCCTGTCCTCATGCCTTTGTTATGAGACAAAACATTATTCAAGATTTGCAGTGTTTCTCTGGGAGGGTGGGAAGGCTGCATTTTAGTGGGTGAAGCAATCTGTTCACACGTGTGCATCTATTTTACCATTAGCAAAATGGTTTCGGGGCAGTGTTACTCCATGTCTGTGCATCTATCTGTCTATCTATTATTAATAAAGAAGAATGAGCATCCAGCCTACATTTTCATGACAAAGGAAGCCTCTTTTATATAGGAAATGAAAATGTAGAAATTTATTTCAATGGCTGTGCTTTACCTCACTGTTGTGGGCAAAAAAGCCACAATCCTATCATTTACACTAAATCACCTCTGCTACTGAAAGCACAATACACGTCGAGAACGTACCTGGAGCTCAGCAGCTCCCAGAATAAAAGGCAGCTCTTACAGGGGGAGCTCACAGCTGACATTTACAGTATATAGCAAATGATTCAACAAGCTATAGTTGCTGTGCACAATGACAGATCATTGGATAAATGAGCAATCGATAGCAAGTGTGGAAATCTTGGCTGTCCACATCAATAAATTAGACAATACCAAATAATCAATGCTACAAACTGCAAACTGCTGATTTAAGGCTGAAGGAAAAAAAAATAGATGATGCTCAAGAACATGACGGAGAACCAGGGGGCATCACAGGTCAATAAACACTAACGTTAGTTGCCATTCTAATTACTTTGCATGTTCATAAGACAGGAAGGCAGTTTGTGAAGCTGTAAGCAAAGCGCCAAGAGAACTGACACTATATATAATTCATAGACTGCAGCATATTGCTACATTTCTCATCGCCCCTAAAACTTGTATCTTACTGTAATTTCTCCAGGAAATACAGAGGTAACACTTAATGCTTAGCTTCCAAACTCATTTTTCACCAGTCCCGACATTAACAGGTCACTCTGTTGAATGAGAAAGTCATTGATTGGGGGGGCTGAAAGCAAAAGCGCTTTTACCCTGGTGGGTTCATTGCGTTGCCACCTCCACAGCTGTGCAGTTCCCACGGCTCGCGCAGCAGCTGCAAAGGGCTTGCGCACCCTTGGGACGCGGTCGATCCGCAGCTCGCTGCCTTCGACGAGGCGCTCCTGAAGCCCGCACAGCGCGGCCCATCTACCGCACCGTGCTGGGCGATGGGTGAAAAGGAGACGCTGAACGACAGAGCACAACCGCCTGCGTCGCGGCGCCCGGGGAAGGGGCACCCTCGCCGTGCCGCTGCCGGGCCCTCGCGCGGGTTTTCCTGCTGGCTCTTCGCAGACGCGGAAATCTCTGTGTCTCACTGGGTTTGGGCTGGTTCCATAAAGGGCACTGGGAAAGAGGCAGAGAATTCGCCCTGTTTTCCAGATGTGGCCACCAAAAGCAAACGGCCACATCGCTGTTCCTGGATCACCCCGGGTTCGCCCGAGGTCGCTACGAAACCCACAGCGGCAGAGGGAAGGAGCGGCTGCCGGAGAAGGCAGCGCGTCCCGCTCACAGACGCGCGCTCAGCCGGCTGCCGCACTTAACGGGATGCTGCTGGCCAAACGTGTAACTCGTCAGAATCAGAACTAGAGCTTTAAGATAAATTACTCTAAGAAACAGAAACCTAATATTTACAAAACAAGGACCTTGATAAATACTAATACAAACCACATAAAATATATCACAGGAAAACTCTAATTTTTGGCACTTCCTATGTGTTGCTTTTAAATAGACTGTTATTTCTGCAGTGGTTTGAGGACCCAGCTGTGAAATTTATTTCCTGGTCTTTTAGTACCATATTTGTCAGCACTTGACCCATTTCTGACTTGGTTTCTGTCACAAAAAGGAAGGCTTCCTTTCAAAAATCAAAATACTATGAGATATAATGCATCATTTACATAAAAACATAGCAGAGGAAATGCTGAGAACAATATCTCCCACTAACGTTCTAGCGGGAACTAAGGTTCCCAGTAAAAATTCTCAGTATAGAAGTTCTCAGTAAAAACATTATTTGGGGAGGTACTTTTCTGTCCTTTTGCATTTAATGAAAAAGCAATTCCCTGACACTGCATCAAGACATTGCAAACAGGGAGAAGGGATGAAGCCTTGCTATGTTACAACAGCAAGAAAATGTCACTCTGGATATGAGGTGAATGGTACATATTTTAACATGGCAACATTAGAAGGAAACAGGGAGGATTTTCTGTTCCTAAAAGCAATTTGTAGCATCCCTTCCAGAAGCACAGAATTTCTGTAATTTTAACTTGTCCACTTGAAGAATTCTCTTCTAAATAAAAAAAGTGCTTGCTTTTGACATTTGTAATAGCTGTAGTCGCAAGCAAATTGCTTTTCTCTTCTCCTTCTGTTTTTGTAAATATTTTTCCCACAACCATATGTTTCTCTAGAATTCAATTATTCTTTCTTTTGGATGAAATATTGGTAAAGGTCCGTGATACAAGAAAATGCTAAAAGCTGTTCTCCGGAAGGAAAGCAGGCCTTGCAGCCTTCACCACTATAAACGCAGCCCACTGGCCCATGGCCCCTACTAGCCCCAGGGATCGCAATGCTACTGTCAGGCCCTGTGAAAACCTCACTAGCCAATTATCCCCCCGCCCTGCTAAGCGGAGTTTGATGAAGAGCTGAAAATGCTTACTTTCTTTCAAGCTTGGCAGCTCTGATCGGTTCATCATCGCATCTCAGTTCCCGAAACCTGAAGCGCAAGGCCGCGCGCAGGCAGGGCACCGCGGGAGCACCGCGAGCCCCTGCTCCCCAGGTCCCCGTGGCTCAGACCGGAGCTTGGGCCGAGCAGCCAGGGTTGAACATCTACTACGCACTTACTCAGGAAGCATTTTGCACGGTGATTTGCCATCTGCATTACTGAAGAAGGCAGGGAGTTACGACATAAGGATAAAAATAGCTTGTTAAGTACAAAATTGGGCTGTACAGTAGCAAGTGCCAGTGTGCTCTGACTGCACTCAGCAGCTCCAGCGAGGGTACCGAGGACAGAAGTTGGGTGTCCAGCTGGAAACAGCACATTTCCTGCCAAGGAAGGGCTGTAGCTCGAGCACGCACGGGGTAAGACCAGGGACAGGCACTCTGGCCATGCGTCAGAAGCAGAGAGCAATGCCAGCCCCGCGATTCAAGTGACCGTTTCTCGTGGCAGGGGCGACGGGTGGGCTGCCAAGCCAGAAGGGAAGGCAGGCAGGCAGGCAGGCAGGCAGGCAGGCAGGCAAGGCCGGTTCCCGGGCCCAGCAGCTGGAGGCGGTTGCAACACCACATAAGAGGTGATGCGCTTCTCGTGAACCCTCAGTGGGGAAAACTTTTCATTTGGAGATGTGGAGCTAAAAAAGGAGCTCTCTAGAAGGAGGAGTTCAGCAGCTGTTTCCAGGAAAAGAGAAGCAGCTCTAAATGCAGCAAATTCTTCCCATCCCCGTCAGCAAACCCTGCAGGACAGGGTCACTCCCACCATATACACTTCGACAACTTTTACCTTGAGGTGATTCTCAGCCTGTTTCATCAGGAAAATGCAGAGGCTGCTTTAGGCTTTCTTTGAAATATTTTCTGCTTTATTTGAGACAATAAGCACATTGACCCATGTTTGAAAATAGATATAAACACGAGAGAGGGAAGCTAGCAGCACTCATCTGGTCAAAAATTGCAGTGAATATACCCCTGCAAACCAAGCACCTCCCAAATCCTAGGGGTTAGGTGAGATGGTTAGTGTTGATCAGGGACTATAGTCTGCATTTGGTGAAAATTCTGGCATTTTGAGAGAAATTTTCTGTGAAATATCAATTCTGAAAATTTTTGGAATAGGAACTACCAAAACATCTAATTTAGGAATGCAGAAAGACTCTAGTAATATACCTGATTAGCTATAGGCATCATTAAAAACCATACATTCACAAATCAAATAAAAACCTATCAGGTCCCCAAGCAGAAGTGGTGTGGCAATCAAAACAGAATGAAATAGGAAATACAGAAGGTTGCAATAGGATCTTTCACGTTAAAATTATGAAACTGAAACCGAGACATTTCTACACAATATTCTAATCAACACATTACTGCCTTATTGACGATAAAATGCTGACAACAACAGAGATTTCATCCCACTCCCAAAGAAAAGGCTCTGGAGCTTACACTGCCGAGCGAAAAGGGGAGCGTGAGAGCTCCTGGCTTCTCCCGTGCCCCAGAGGCTCCGTCCGCCCTGCACGGCGCCGTGCCAGGCAGAGGTGTCAGCCTTTCCTCGGGTACCACAGCAGTACAAACACGTTAACCAGCTCTGCTGAAAAGCTCCTTCAGCCTTAACTGCGAAATCCCTACAGAGCAGAGCCTGCGTGACAGGTAGGTCCTTAGCACTGTACCTCGTGCTCCAAGAACCTACGCTGAATACATCATCTTTATCAAAAAGAGAATCCCAAATCCTTCAACAAGGAAACCAAGGTTGTCACTACGTGCTGTTGTGATCGGTGTCCAGGACGCCTGTCTCTCATGTCGTCCCCCCCCCCCTTTTTTTTTAATGTATACCCAGATCCCATTTGCACAGCAATATTCAGAGCTCAGCAACCTTTTGGAGCTAAACTTTTTTTTTGGATAAATAACTACACAAGCAATACTGAAGCACTGCATAAATTCATTGCAGATTCACTAAACTGCTTGTGCCAAAAAATAATACTTTTGGGGTAAAACCAGAATTAAATGTTTTGAGATTTTTAAACAAATAATAATTCTTGTGTTTTACATTTAGAAAGTAAAACTCATAATAGCCTGAATTCCAAGTGAGATGTTTCAGTTCAGTTCAAATAAACTTTTAATTTTACTTATCAGCTTTTGCTGTTGTTGCCTTTGGCTGATAAGCCAAAACTGTCACCATGTCATTTGTGTGACTGTTGCTAACACCCTACCTATTGTAAACTGACGTGGCTAGGAGTGCACAGACAGACAACTGCAGGCGTAAATTTGTCACTGACCAGCAGCTCCTTGGCACCTGCCAATGTGTCATTAGACCCTGGGTATGCTATTAATGTGAAATAGCACACCCAGTTTACAGTGGGTTAAAAATGTGCAGAAAAGCAACTACCACAAAGCAGTAGAATTACTGTGAGTTCATACCCTCACTTGCTCTGTGAGAGCTTCGCTCTGTGTCTGTACCTTGAGCTGCTGGAAACTATGACTAATTGCTTGCATTTTTAAATCCAATTCACCCCCTTGGTGCAACAACAGCAAATCACCATCAATTGCTTGTGCTCATAAAAGGGTCCCAAACACGCAAACAAAACCTAGGAGTAACAGCAGGTGTAATTTGAAAAGTGGGCAAAGTAATGAGATTTGAAAGAATTTAATTGAAAAACTATGAGCAAATAGTGAATTCAAGCAGAATCATTCAATTCATGTATCCATGTGGAATAATTTGTCATTTACGATGGTCAAAACAAATATTGCTGTATAAATGACTTTTAGAAACAGCCAGGCCTTTTAGCAGTCTGTAAGAAGAATATGATGGAGATGAAGACAGAGTGCGGTTGAAGGCAACTCAGAGGACAGGGCTGCCGGATAGAGTGGCCCAGTAATTCCCGTATGTCACTCCAATTCATCACTAGCAGTTTATGAAGTCAGCTGGATGGCTACCTTCTGCTGTCAAACTGGAAAATAATCCCCTGGTTCAAGTTCACAAATCACTTCTTTGCACAGGGAGCAGAAAGGGCAAGGTGAAATCTCCCGCTAACAGAGCTGTCCATGGAAAAGCACCTCGCCGCAGGACGGCACATCTGCCGGGGAGCCGCTCGTGCCCGGCACAGGAGAGCTCGCCGCTTGTGGAGGAGGGTCGCTCCTTCCCCAAATTCCTATCACACCTGGAGAGACACCGTGTCCCGCACTGCGCTGAAATGACACCCATGCCAGGAACTGGGTTTATGAAGGGATGACATCTCTGTGCGAGATGACAAGGCCACATTTGCCCTTTCTGCGTTGTTATAAGCTTGTCTCTCTACAGACTGGTAAACGGGAAAAATACTGAAGCAACAGGCGAACATAACAGGTATTTTTCTCAATTGCACCTTTCCCTCCCAAAAGCTATTGAAACATTGCTATATATCAGACAGGGTGAATTGGCTGGTAGAGAGTTGGGGAAGGCAGGTGGTAGCCTAAATTGACTTTCAAAAACAATACAATCCTTTATGGTACTTTTTTACCTGAATAGTACTGGCATTTAAAAATATGAAAAAATTATGATATTGCTGAATATCTGTAATTTTATGTTAGTATGTTCTTACCATCTATTTGAGTATACTTTAATGTATACTCTAACTAAACAGTGAGAGCTCTTGTTAGATTCTTAGGTTTTAGAGACTCTGGAGATTAGAAATTGAATAAGGTCATATGTGCTAATCTCACTTGTTTGTCCACAACAAAGCTGCCAAGAAGCAAAGCGAAAATGCATAATTTTCTTACATAGACTCAAAGGGTTGCATGCTACTTGATAAAAGATAATGCTGTTGTCATGTTTCTTCAGTGAAACAGGCTGACAAAGCTTGTTTCACATCTGTCTGCATAATATAACAAAAACACAAAAAAATGGTGATGAAAAAACTGTTTTGTTAATGATCTATTATTACTAAATGCACCCAAACACCAAGATTTAAGCATGTCTTACTGGTGTTTTCCATAAAGGAACATAATTCAGGATTTTGTCCTTTTAAGTATTTTGTGTCAAAATATTTTTGAATATATTTTATATTGCAAGCTGTTTCCTTACTGCCCCCAAAGCGCTATAACCTCTGAAACCTTTTATCATCCTGCTTGCTTGCATCCCTTGCTTGCTGCTTAACCATCTTAGCCATAAGATGACCTTGCCAGCCACATACAGTACTTCATGTCTAACTAGCCCTTTCTACAAATTATTTGTGCTCTGCTTATCCATTAATACAACCCAGATCCCTTTTGCTTTCTTAACCATGGCCAGACATTATGTTGATGGCTTTAAGTTTCCATCTACTACTCCAGAGGCTTGTTCTTACAAGTATCTTGTAGCAGCTAATAAATACCATGGCTTAGTCAGAGGAAGAAGAAAGGGAGTAGGAACTCCCCATTTGCACCTAAATAAGCCATTGAGATCTTCAGTTTGAGTCTGCAAAAGCAAGAAGGAAAGACAGGGGCCCGAGCTGAGGAAAGGCAGAGCCTGGGATGATGCTGTCCTCGCATCTCTCCCATGCGCTGGCCCAGAGCCATCCTGCAACAGTCCCTGCACTCACCCCAGCACAGGAAGATACACCTTCTAATAACACTAATGACTTTGGTGGAAGTTTGCATGAATAATGACTGGATAACTAACTAATAAAAGCAGGGCTTTGCCCCTAATCAAAAGTCTCACCTAACAGACTCTACTTAAAATACATGCTTAGGCAATGCTAATACAAACAGCAAATACACAGTCATTCTTCACTTAGTCTGCCACTGCCCTCTTGTTTGTAATTACCTTTGATCAGGCTACCTTACGGGATCACATCTTCAGTAAAGCTGCTGCCTTAGTCTTGAATATCATTAACCCTTCTGACTACCTGTTCCAACAGCAAGTAATAATGCTGCTGCTGGCTCCTGTATCTGAAAATTTTCCTGAAGTTTTCCAAGATGCAAACTTCAAGTGCAGCATTTATTCTGATTTCAAGTTTTACTCTTTAAGTGCTCATACTCCATTTATACAGGAATACCAATTATTTTATATCGCCATTGCCGTAACTACCAGAATCTCCAAAGAGGAATAAAAATTTATGATGTGCTAGACGTGATGTGACTGTACAAAAGGTAAGATACTTGTCTTACAATCAACAGGAACATATGAACCAGGATTTAGCAAAAACTGGATAAACTAGTCAAGTATTTTTGACAAGTATTTGTGTACCAATGCCCCCAAATCTGCCATAGTCACACAATTTGTTTGTTCAGTTGCCTGCATTATTTTACTGGATAATGATCGTTGAAATCTTAAATGGCTTTTAGTTTTTCCATTTGAATCGTCTCAGAAACAACACTGGGCATTCGCTTTGGAGCTCAGTACCAGAATGAACCACCACTCAGGTGCCATTGCTGGATGTTATTTGGAGACCTAACAGAAGATGCATCCACTTCCTTGCAAAACATAGCCTGTCCAAAAACCTAGCACAGCTGCTTTCACAAGATTAGCAGGGCCAATCTGTTGCACAAAGAGGTTTGAATATTTACATGGCCTGTATCTGAGTTTTTGGATCTTCTAATTTTCTTTAGATATACAATCCTCATTCAGTACAAACAGTTGTATATCTATACATATCCTGTACAAATACTGGTCATTTCTTCCTACTCTTCTCCTCACCAATTCTGAAAGATACTGTTTGGAGGGCATAAACATGGCAAATATGGCAACTAACAGGAAAATAAATATCAGATCATCTTCTATCACTTCTCCATGTGCAATTGCTACAAAAGCAGACCTCCATTCTACATGTTGCCTATTTACAACATACATCCATATTGCAGCCAGAGAGGACTTGCAGTAAATCACTTCACTGACTTCACTGGTATTTCAAGCATTGCATACTTCAGTGAATGTCTGAAAGGACGCAGGAAATCTAACCCAAGGCTCCTCTCCCGACACGGCAGTACAGCTCTCCTTGCTCGAGGGGGCTGTGCGGTAGCCTGTTTCACTGTCAGAATAACTCTTTACTCTCATAACAATTTCAGGTTACCATGGCTGCCAGCAGTGACCAACAGGGTCTTGCTGTTCAAAATCTATATTGTTAGAGGAACTCAGGCACTTGTACCATAAATGCCAGTTCAGGCATGTTAATAAGTAACAGTAATAGAAACAGCATTAGAAAGTCTCTGCAGAGCAAAGAGCCGCCGAAAACAGTAGGCAAGATCATCTTCTCCACATCTGCATTACAGGCGAGCAGTGATAATGCTGTCACGGCTTTGCTGCTAAGCCTTCACCAGTACTCACTGACAGTGATTTCTACAGAGCAGCAGGTTCAACAACCTGAGCTCAGGTCTAATCCTAGGCTCCTCTTGGTGTAGTAATGTCTTTTGATGAGAATTCATTTTCAGACAAGGGAATAACGTGGCCAAGTGCCCCAACAATCTGCCCTGAAGGCTCTCATTCCTGCATTTCCTTGCAGTTATCACAGCTTGCAGATGGCCTTCAGAACAGATAGTGGCAGAGACATGGTCTCGAACACTATACTAAGATACATTCAAGTCAGAGGGAGCCCTGTTTTTTACATTCTCATGCCCAGGTTTAATGGAACCTAAACTTACTCCTCACTATTTTATCTGTTGTGTCGTGACCACAAGTACAGAGAGTTCAAAGAGAAGTAGACATGATCACACTCCCTCTGAAAAGGTGGCACTGACTGTTTCCTCGCAGCAAAAGAGCTTTGCATTAATTTTGCTGCTAACATTGCTTGGCTCTGTGATAGGCTTTCCTCTTTCACAAAAAGAAAGCCCCAGCACTTGGCAGCAAACGTGCTTTTGGCTTTGGCTGAATTGTACCAACTATTTGCTGAGAGAAGTTTTCAGTCAGATGGCTGGACTTCACCAAGCCCCCTACAGAATGGACTCTTGTACCACAGGGACACTGCAATTCAGTAAAAATAAGTAAGATAAAAAGTGTTAGACTATTAACACATCTCCCTGAACAGATGGTAAGCCAGATGTCCCACAAGAATTAAGGAAAAATCTGTCTTAACAATTTACTCTTTTACTCCATTTGATCTTCAGCTTCCTGTTTTGAGGGGGATTATCTGCAATCTATTGGCACATCAACATCATCTTGGTCCTTACACATATAGCTCCAGTCAGATGATGACAGAGAAAATATTCAGACATTTGGATGAAGATCTCTCTGTGATGAATACAGGTTGTATGTGTACATACAGCTATAACAGTGCTTACAATTAGCCTACGGGCAAGCTAGTCCTACTGACCGAGTGCCATTAGGCCACTGCTATAGGTCAGCACAACAACCACCTGCTGCTGTTGTACAGAAGCCTGCAATACACTGCAGAGAAGTCAGATGGCCAAGGGACTAGGTCACAGATCAAATATAAGTCAATAGGTATTTGTTTCAAAAAAAAAAAAAAAAGGCCACTCACATTCTTCTGGGATGTATCTGCACAAGTGTCAGGTCTCAGCTAGAAGATGGTTTCCAAATTTTAAGGAAGATAGAGCGAAATTAGAAAGAAGCCAGAGAAAAACAAGGATGATAAGATGTTTATGATCTAACTAGGAAGGTTGAAGGAAATGAGTTTGGTCTAGGAAAGAGGGGACAATAGTCTTCAATATACAAAAGGCAGTTGTAAAACTGTTCTCAACATCCGCTAAGGACACAGGTATCTTCTTAATTGGTAGAAGAAAGTATCTAGGTTGGATTACAAAAAAAGTCTTGTTTTTAAAGATTAATAAACCCTGGAACAGATTTCCAATGGGACTGTGAAAGCCTTTTCACTGGGCATTTCCAAGACAAGATGAAAACAGACATATGTCAGGACTGGACTAAGTAAACACAAAACTTAAAAGGAGGGCAGGCCCACCTGATGTTGATGCCCCTTCCAGATCAAGGTCTTTATGTTTAGTAGCCAGACAAGTCCAATCTTAAATGGCTGCATCACTTAATCTTTTGTACAGTTAGCTTTTTATAACTGTCTACTAAAATATATTGCACAAGAGGTTTGATAGAATTCCTGGTGATTGGAAGAAAGCAAATGTCACTCCTATTGCCAAAAAGGGCAAGGAGGAGCATCTGGGAAACTACAGGCTGGTCAGCCTCACCTCGATCCCGGGGAAGGTGACGGAGAAAATCCTCCTGGAGGTCATTTCTAAATATACTAAGGACAAGAAGGTGATTGGGAGTAGTTCGCATGGATTTATGAAGGGGAAATCATGCTTGACCAACCTGATAGCCTCTACGATGAGATGACTGGCTTAGAGGACGAAGAAAGAGCTGTGGATGTTATCTTGACTTTAGTAAGGCTTTCAACATTGTCTCCCCAACATCCTTATAGACAAATTAATGAAGTACAGACTAGATAAGTGGATTGAGGTGGACTGAAAACTGGCTGAACTGCCAGGCTTAATGGGTTGTGATCAGCAAAATCTAGTTCAGCCGGAGGACAGTCACTAGTGGTGTACCCCAGGGGTGAATACTGGGGCCAATATTGTTTAGCAAGTTCATTAGTGTCCTGAATGATGGAAACAAGTGCACCCTCAGCAAGTTTGCTGATGATACAAGACTGGGAGAAGTAGTTGATAACACCAGAGGGTTGTGCTGCCATTCAGAGGAACCTCGACAAGCTGGAGAAATGGGCAGAGAGGAACCTCACAAAGTTCAACAAAGGGAAGTGCCAAGTCCTGCACCTGGGGAGAAATAACCCCATGCACCAGTACAGGTTGGGGGCTGACTGGCTGGAGAGCAGCTTTGCAGAGAAGGAGCTGGGGTCTTGGACTAGTTGAACATGAGTCAGCAGTGTGCCTTTGAGGCAAAGAAGGCCAACAGTCTCCTGGGCTACTTTAGAAAAAGTTTTGTCATCAGGACAACTTCTATTCAGCACTGGTGAGGCCACATACTGAGTGCTGTGTCCAGTTGTGGGCTCCCCAGTATGACAGAGACATGGGACATTGGAGCAAGTCCAGCAAAGGGCCAAAGAAGACTAAGGGAGCGGGAGTGTCTGTCATACAAAGAGAGGCTGAGACAGCTGGGACTGTTAAGCCTGGAGAAGAGAAGGCTCAGGGGGATCTTATTAATGTGTATAAATATCTGATCAGAGAGTGTAAAGAACTGAGTGAAGTGTATGAGTTTTCTTTGACCCACCCATAAAGACCGAAAGCTACTTGCAAATAAAATTCACAAACTGAAACAAAACACAAACAGAAGAAACTCTGTAAAACACCAAGCTATAGGACAATATTCCTAAGTGGTCTTATCTATTAAATTTATAGCTCTTATCCATATAGTCAGGCTTTCATCTACAGAAACTTACTAGCCTGTTGCAGATATCTAAAGAGATTCAAACAGCAAACACATAGAATTAAATATGTCTCCCAAACACTTAAAATTGGGAAAAGGTATTTGGTTAAAAATCATCTACTGTTTATGTAAATGAAGATGATTTCTTTTCTCCTGCTGTGTTATTTGCTGCTGTGTGTCTAACACTGATTATGTAACATACTAACATACATGGCTTTTGTAAATTAAACAAAATTTAATTTAATATGAATAGCACACCAAATTACAAGGCTAACAGTCTCTTCATTCTCAAGCATTTTGCAAAAAAAGAACACTATCATATTCCATATTTACATATTTAATAATTCAGGTTATAAACATTTTAATAGAACAAATAACTCCAACATCTGCAACAGTTAGTTTAGGGCAAATACATTAAATTGTGAAGTATGAATATACCCGAGTGTTCAAATAATGAAGAGAAGGTATGAGTCCTTGCAAGGTCATGATGAGAGAGAAAGAACAGAGTATCTGTTATCTACAGAATATTCATCATGTGGAATTGAATTAGATGCACCTAATTTTCACTTTGTCAAACTTATTTCATATTCAGGTTGAAGACCAGCATGCTACCAAGGATAGCAACTACTCACAAGGTAGGTATTACATCTTCATTTGACAGGTTTGGGGTCAGGTAGGTCAAATCAATACTTTAGAGATCTGTCCATGGTCAAAAATGGACAACAAAGAATCACATGATATATGAGTCTGACACTCAGGGAAAAGAACTCATTTAAAATGAGGAATTAGGATAAGAAAAGACAAATGGATTTCGCTTACAATAAAGGGAACAACTGTATTTCAAGAACACATTAGAAATATCATATAGACTAATTCAGTTTGATATAAGAAAGAGAAATTCCACTTATCACTGCTTCAAGCAGGACTCCATTTCCATCAATATGCTGAAACACAGATGGGAAAACACCTAACCATTTATTTGTATGGTTTTGTGTGAAAGACCGAAAAAAAACCAACTATTTTCAGATATTTGGAAAGTTCCACAGACACTGAAGGCAAAATAATAATTATAAATGTCATACTCTACAGTGGAATGTAAAAGAATCAGAAATATATGGGTAGGTAGTTCTTTTCTAGCCATTCGTTTCTGTTACCTAACAAAAGGAGATGGAAACATACTGTTGATTAGTGGATACTCCATGAACTCAGAAACATATGTACTATGTATGACCTCCTGGGAAGCAGACTGCTTTCCCCCTAACAGTCAAACGTTCCTAGCTTCATTCTAGGAGCAGGTTGTGCCACATTCTTCACTGAGGACAACCCCTAGACTAGAAAAGTTGATTATCATAAATTAAACCAAAGATAAAAATATGGAACGATCATACAAAAAAATAAATTAATGACTCAGGATGACTCTTCTGGCTGTGTTTTATTCTGGAACAAACCTTACCAGAAGTCTGTTTTAAAGGTTTAGCCAACCTTCCCTCAGTTTAGCATGGAAGATGGGACCAAACCAGGGCCTGAATTCTTCTACCATATAGGGAGGACTTAGGTCTGTTCTACCTTTTGCTTTATAACTAGCATTTCCATGTTTTCTACAAAGCAAATAGCAGAAGAGGTCTGCAGCGGAATTCTACAGGAACCTGATCTACATTTCCCCCAGTTTGGGATTGCTTGTCTCTTGGGATTTGGTTTGGACTCATATCTAACAAAAACGTTTGTTGATATGTGCAAGCCACTTTTATTTCATTTAAAACTCAATTTTTTCTACTTGCATACAACAAAGGTTCTTACCAGTAACCTTCAGTTCAGTTGTTCTTCGTATAACCTTGCCTTCAAACTTCAGTTCACAGGTATAATTTCCTCCATCTTCTTCCTGGACCTCTTGTATTAAGAGAGTATTTCCCTTCTGAATTACAATGCTTCTCCACATTTTTGGCTTACATTCCTGCAGAAAAAAATCAAATGCCAAAATTACCCAGCTTGTACAACAAAAGACAGTGCAGTTTGTTCGGATTTTCAGCACTATACACAAGTAAACAACAATCTCAATATATTTTTCAATATATCCTGCAATTCAATTTCAGATATAATTTCAGACAGCATGGAGATCTAAAACTGGGATTAATTTGAAGCTATTGCATGTAAAATTAAACAGAAATGTTTTTAAGGTAAAAGAGCTCCCACTGTATCACATGGGCCATGTTTCATATGCGGTGCCCTGAAGCAATGGTGAAGTATCTTGTCTTTTTTATGATGAACAACTGCCAAGATGTTTATTTTACTTTAGGACAGATCATTAAAATACACCTTCTATTTGAAGGAAGTATAGAAAATGTCTGTTAAGAATTAGCCTGAAGGCAAACTTTACAAAGTTTCAGGCTAGAACCATTTACCAACAGAAAAAAACAGAAATAATAATAGCAGTTTTGTGAGCAAGAGAATTCAGGAAGTCTGGTTTCCTCTGGTCCTGTGTTTCCTCATTGGCTTCTCTGGCACCTGATGAGGTGTGAGCTCTGATTCAGTCTTTTCCCATTACTGGGCCCTCTGCAGCATCCCACTCCCATGTGGGTCCTCTGACTGCGTACGTGGTACTGATGGTCTGCAGCTCTCTCTGACTTCCCCAGGCAGACCTCAGCTGTTACTTAGCAAATTTAGGATCATCCTCATGAATTATGGTCCTACTGGAACAGCTTTTGAAGCTGCTTGACCCTTCCATAAAGTGCATGATACAGTGAACCCTGAGTGCAAGAAGCTCTCCCCTCCCTCACGTCGTGTACATTTGCACCTGTCTCTTTAATATCGTACTTTAGGATTATATGTGTATTGTCTCTCAATAACTTCAACATCAAGTCTGTTCAGTCTGCAGAGAAAATCATGGTTTCTCTCAAACATGGAGTCCTGCTGACAATTCTGCCGGCTCTGGTTAATTCTGCTGCCCAGAGCACACAAAGCAACACGATTATGGGCCAAAGAACCTTTAAGTTCTGCTCTATTCCCTCTCTCAGGTGGCAACACAGAAAAGCTCTCACACTGCAAGCAACAATCTTTCATCAGCTACAGCAAGCTCAACAATTTCAGAGATTCATGTAAAAAGTCAACCCATACCTATGCCCCATTTTCTGTTCTTGTCTGCAACAACACGGTTGGAAATAGAGCAAACAAAATAGAACAAAACCCTCTCTTAAAAAACAACCAAACAAGAAAGCATGCTGATTCGCATAGATACTCTGTAAGAGTGATCAGAATGGCACAAATTTAATTTTTTCCTCAGAATCCACAAATGTTCCAAATCCACAACATCAGTTTCTAAATTAAATGATAATAATAAGGAAGAAAAAAGATGGGACGGTAAGCTTTTGGCCTTGCCCCTGAAATACAAGGACCAAATTGCCTAATAGGCCAAATTTTAGTCAGTTACAATGCGGTCAGATTTTGAATACTGAAACTGTGCAATTCCTTTGCATGTCCCTGAGTGTTCAGTTATCTTTCCTACTCCAAAGTACAGCTGTAAGGAAAGCACAGTTGGGTCTTGCACGTGAACTTTAGTTAACACTGATGCAAGAGAATGAACAGAAACCAGATCCCTGTCTGCTGTGCTAAGAGGAATCAGAACTTATTTTGGTTACTATATTAGACTAACACGGCTCGAGAGCTCCTGAGCAGGAAAATGCCATTATGCCTTTTCTGATTTGCACTCAATTTTTAGTCCTGTTCAAAGGTGTGATGTAACTGCATCAACCACCTGCTTGGAGTAACCAAACCTGAACATTGGGCAAAGACTACGATGCAGTTCTATTCAATCTTAATTTAGAAGGAAGAAAATGTCCAAAATACACAAAGCAAACATATTTCAGATGTGCATCCTTTCAGCGCAGCACTGAAAGACCCTATATGCTACCACTTTTATATTTGGTATTTAATTTGAAAACTATGGGAGTAAAGAGATTAAAAATCCCCACTTTTATATACTTTATTTTTTATATTCTACTTGTTTTTAATAAGGAGGGTGAAATCTTTACTACCCTAGAGATTAATGATTTAGCACAAAAACAATGCTTGCACATAGTGTAGTTTTACAGTGAAGAACTGGTCTATTGGAATTGTATCACTGACTTCCTAATTGTTTCTTTTCTTGTCCTCTTAAAACATTTCATATTAAAAATGATTTATTAGCCTTTCTCTCTCAAATTTTAGCTAATTAATTTTCTTCTATTGACTACACAGACTTTCGAAATACATGTTGATAATGCCTGTTTAATTCTGCCTGTTTTTTCACAGACTAGTTCAACCTACAAAACTGAAAGCCAAAAAGAAGGAAGGAGAAGAATCGTAACAATTTTTATTTTAAGCAACAAAAAGACCAATAAAAAAAACAGTCTTCATATTCTGAAGATAATCTAGATTTTCCTATCAAAGGTCTGCTAATTTCCCTAAACCAGCAAGTGCCAAGGTATATGATGGTTGCTCATTTAAACAATTTATTGTTCTTTTCTGCTTTTGCACCATGTTTAACTGATGGGAGAACCTGGAAGTTTCCTTTTACTAGCCTATTTTCCTTAGACATCTTAAATAGGTTTTTTTTTCAATAACTAGGTTGTTCATTATCATGCTTCTTTTTCTATTCCTTGACATTTTAAGTGGCAGCACCTTAACAACTCTAGTTTTTGTAGGGTAGACAACAACTACCTGTCCTTCACCTGCCATTCTGACAGCTTTCACAGCTGTTCCTTCAACCCAGTAATAGCAAAGAGGTGGTAGAGATGGATTAAGGCTTTACTTTCTAGATGTAATTCACTTTTTTTCCACTGCCAGTTGATTTTTCATGAAACTGCTCTTACTCTTAAATTCTGTTCATTCAATCTTGCCTTGACACATACATTTATTTCAAAAAAATCCTTATTCTTCTTGTCAAAACAGTTCTAACAGGCCTAATGGATCTGTGTGAACAATAATAATGGCATTAATTGTGGAAATCTTTAAAACCAGGTATTTCATACAGTATAATTCTAGCCAGAAGTGAAATCCGCACTACTGTTAAAACAAATCCTGATAGCAAATGTTTTATCACTACCTATTGGGTGTGCATGTAGAAATCTATTCATGCCTAATTATTTTAAGAGCATGTTTAACTTGCAGCTAACTCCCTCTAAATAGATGCAATTACTGGCGCTGATTCGTTAATCCCTCCACACAGAGAACTCTTCCGGAAGCAGGCTGAGCTCAGCACCCAGTGGGCTTGCCGCGTTAATGCCTCGTGTGACGGCAGTTCATTGGCCATAAGTCCAAATTCCCAGACTATCAGGGGACTGGCAGGGTCTCTCACGGCCACAGGGATTTCTCTTTTCAGTCAAAGTTATAAAGAAGGAACCCCATGGACTTCCTCATATTTATTTGTCTACTATCCTATTCTGGACAACTTATGCTGTCCCACTGGATAAAGATCTTCACTAAATATTCAACATAACGAGAAGCAACTGCCCTCTGAATGCCTCTGCAGCAGATTTACATGGGAAGATGGCTGATGGCACCTGAACGTATAGGTCACACTCAAAAACTGAGGATCCAGTGTGCTGTGTCTGGAAACACATACCTGCCTCAGGACGTGAGGGTCACGTCCTAAACCAGAATATCACCTTACAGTATTCCCTGGGAGCTGGGACCTGCTTTTTGTTATATACATTGCTTCACACAGCACAGTCTTAAGTGCCACAGTGTGGTTTCTAGGGGTTACCACGGTATTCATCATATTATTTTGAAATTCAAGTAATTATCTCATTATAAATGAACTTATGCTTTTTTGTAGAGATGAATTTCTATTAACCATAATAAGCTTTAGAATATTTTTGAAAACCCCAGTCCAGGAACAGATTTCTCGGGATAACCTGGCATATATACCTTCTGCATAACATTACTATTGACATTTCAAATTACTGAGCTTCTTGACTCAAGTCTGATAGCACAGGTGTTATCTAGGAACTGAACTGATAGCTCTTTATCATTAATTATGAATAAGGAGGTATATGTAGTAGGTTATTCCATTATCGTCTCTTTTCATTATCAAGCCAGACTAAATGTTGTCGACTTTGATTGACTTGCAGTTATCATCAAATGACAATATCAATTCTGCTCAATCTCATCATGGCAATGACAGCTGTCACACTCCAGGCTGGTGTCACGCAGCCTGTGTGGGTAACCCAGATAACATGTGGGTTTAGGGAACAAAGACTTTTCCTTTCCCATTTTTGGTCAGCACAAGGCACCATTGATGTGGGGTTGTATGTGCATTTTCCTTAGACTGATTTCTACTCCGTGACAGCAGAAGATTACTCCTGCCAGATTATTTTTGTAGCGTGCTCTTGCAGAATGAGGAGATCTTCAGTGATGTGGTGTTCAGTAATGCATAGATAGAAAAGGCAGGAAACAGCGTAACCCTAGTACCTTCTTTTTTAAGATTTCAAACTTAACTGAATACATGTATTTTATGCATGAACAACACTGAAGATATCTACCCATATGCTGAGAGAAATACCTTTAATGGCTAAAAGAAAAACCTTGTTTATCTAACAGTGAGTTATGGCACATGTTTTGTTAGTATAAACTGGAACATGTGAGATTTCAGTAAAAAAAAATAAATAGATAATAACTTCTAAAATTGTTCTTTTCCAATGCACCCTGCTAAAGAGTAAAAAAATCTGTAGCTCTGCACATATTACTTATTTCACCAAAAATAACCATTTTCAAAGAATGTTATCAAGGTTGCCCAACGAAGACCTCAAAACTTAGGATTTAACTGCTTTGTACATTATTGCCTTCATTACCTGAACCCAGTGTGTCCTAAACTCATCCTCTCGGATTTCTTTATTCCAGCAATTCGCACCCCATCTTCCAATAACCCCATCAAGCTCTTCCTCTTGCCCCAACATTTGCTGTTCTCTCCAGCTCTCATCTTTTTATGCCTCTCCATTGTTTCCTCCTACCTCCTCATACACTAGGGCTTTTCAAACATCAGACTCCTGTTCAGACCCAGGCGATAAGTAAAATTTGGCAAGACCTTCCTATGGTCTTGGTACCTGATGTTTTGCCTGACATCCTGCATTTTAATCATTCTCCTAGCCCCTTGTGGAGCTAGGGCACATCACCACTGTATCTGCTGCTGAAAGTGGTGTGTGGTACCACAGAGGCCTTGGGGAAGGTACAGCCAGCACAGTTACCTGCTGAGTAATAAAAGTACCTAACAGACCTCAGTAAAAATTAACAGACCTCAGTAAAATTACTCAATGAGCCTCAGCAAAAGTAAATGCATCTCTGTGAAATTAGCCAGCAGACTTTAGTAAAAATTAGCAGGCCTTGGTGAAATTACCCAATGGACTTCATAAAAACTAATTAGGGAGCCCTACTGAACTTGGTGGTGCTGATGCAACTTTGGCTCTGTTTTAGGTTCCCTCCCTTTGTTTCTCCTACAGTATGAGGTAAGCAGACATCCCACCAAGGTGGAAACTGTGGTACAGGTGCATAGTGGTGTGGAAACACGGTTAGAGGAATCATGTAACCTGCATCAGTTAGAACAACCTCATTGATATGGATTACTGTTGGCCAATTACCATGCTGGATAATTTTGTCTGTACTTTGGTTTACTTCTATAATACTGGGAGAGCATCCTCCATACCAGTCACAAACTGCTCAAGACTCAGAAAAGGCCATTTCTAAGTCTCTGACTGAAAGCACTGGCAGCTTTTTATAGTTTCAGTACAACAGCAATCACACAGCGATAGTTACCTTGTACCATACCACATCTGGCTCTTGATTGGCTGTTTTGTAATCCTCAATATCAGGACAGGAGATTGTCTTTCTCTTAGTGACTTCTGATTTTTCCAGATATCTGATCTTGCTGTTGTAGCAAAGCCCGGATTCATTCTCAGCTACCGTCAAGGACATGGACACCTTCATGCAATAAGTTGAGTTTCTGCAGGGACAGAAAGATGTTTCCATTTATCTTACTTCCTTTTTACCATGTTTCTTTCAGCACCATAAGTTTCTTCATTAAGCTCTCATCTTCATGAACACTTCGGGGACACATTCAAATGCTGACTGTCATATCATGCATTTCCAGCACCAACAAAGTACTAGAAGATGTAAAGACTCATTCCTGGTTTACTGTGAAGAACTCTGTAGTAAGTAGGCTGACAAGAGATCTAACCCAGCGTGGCAGCTCTTACAAGCTTGTAAGTCCACAAGCACTGAGACCTATTGCCATCTTTAATGTGTAGGTCAGGATGTATTGATTCATCATACTCCTGCTTCCTATACATGCTACAGACACTCCTCTCCCTCCTCCTCGCCCACCTTCAGGAGATGTCACTGCAGTATGCAGTACTTCATGACTGAGAAGAAGGCTTATACTGTCCTGTGCTATACGTTAAAGCACATCATGGAGAAAGAATTCCTCCCTCTGAAGGAAATGCCAAATACGATCCTAGAGCATACAATATGCAGGAAGTCAGACTGTGTGGTTACACTGACACATTTTGGCCTTAAAATACTGAAAAATATAATCCCTTAGCTCTTAAAACCACTATGTATTCTATCACCAGAGAACCCTGATAGAGTTAAATTCAGAAGACTCTATTGTGAGCGGTCCAAATCCAGATTTTCTTAGTCTTCTCAATATCAGGGTATAATAAATACAATCAACCCAGCTTCCATGCCTCACAATCATGAAAACAGGGTTAAATTAAAATCCTCTCAGACTCACATCTCTAACAGAGTTACCAGAGACACAATAAAAGCTCAAATTGATATTTGTCATGGTGTTACTGTAACGCATTTACACTTTGCACAGGATTGTTGCAACCCAAACTGTCAGCTTCTGGTCTTCATTAGGTGTGATGGTGAACAGAGACCTTTAAAAGCAAACTACAAAGTACAAGCGACAGTATAATGAAGCTCTTCCTCCCATCATGCATCATTTTCTCATTTTAATTGACTGTGCTACAACCAAAAAAGTCTGGAGTAAAACTGACATGCTGGGTGGTTTCTCCCATCAAAGGGAGTTGAGGCGAGCTCTTGCAGAAGGTATTACCACTTCGCTACTGCTTCTTCTGCAGCAGCTCTGTTGCAATTAGGTTTAGCTGAGGTAAGAGGATGCCACTGCAGACAAAAATTGCCCCATGCATCTGGAAAAGGATCTGCCAGTCAAACCTAGACACTAATGATACTGGATGCTTACTCCCTCCAATTAAACTCATGACAATGCTTTTAATTGAAAATAAAACCCAACATACTCCCTAACAAATCTTTCTGATACATCATTTCAGCAACAACATGTCACCCTGTCAAGGGAGTGTAGTTAGGAAGAAAATAAAAAGGTCTGTAGGGACACTTCATCACGACTCTAAGCTTCATGCTAAACAAATGCTGACAAAACACGGCACAAATGGCTTCTTGTCAAAGGTGAGCCATGAGCACATATTTGTAGAAGAGAAGGTGAGGAGGCTTCTGAGGCAATCCTCAGAAACCTCCAATTTTCAGCATCATCAGAGTTACAAATCCAACAGAACCGCGCAAAACACTGGGTTCCTGATGCAGGTCCCGACATGGCCTTCTGCGGTGTTACAGCAGGCCTATTACTCCCATTTTTAAAAGGAAAACTGAGGCACAGAGAGATACAAGGAGAGCAGGACAGGTTACAGAGCTGAAGTCACCTGCCAAATTTCAGATTAGCACTAGATCAACTCTTTTGCCTTCCCACTGTCCACGGGAACACCGCATGCCAGTCTCAGTGGATACTGCAGGAAAGACTGAATTTGCCAGACGCCTCCTTCCCACTCCCTCCTGTTCAAAGTGTCACGTGTACATTAATGTAATGAAATCAGTGGATATTTTCCCTGTCCCCCATCTTCAACGGGAAAGGCTCTCTTTGCACTCTGCCATGTTCTGCTTCAGTTGAGAGCCTATTAAAAAGTCACATCTTCACAAACTACATAAATCACATTATAGTACCTGAAACAAAAGTTCCTTGGACTAAAAAAGTCATTTTAGGGGGGCTTTTCAGAAATACTTATGTGATTTAGGGAATACAAGTCAACTTTCCCGCAAACTACTCACTTTTGAAAAGCGTAGCCTTTTTTGTAGGAAGAAAGCAAGCATATTTGGAAAATATCAGTGCTTTGTAATAGAGCACCAAAAATCCACAAAATATGGATAAAATCACTCTGCATAGTCAATAGTGCTCTGCAATTACTATTTATTAACTTTCCTGAATGACTACGGGTATTACTGAGTGCAAATCAGGTCACATGCTCTCAGTCCTAATGATCCAGGCCAACCAAGAATAATGCCTTTGAATAGCTGTTCATTACTCGGTGTTATTTAATAGCACTGTATTTTCTGCTAACAATCTTGCATTATTTAGATTGTATTTTGAACAGTGCTGGAGGCTAGTTCTATTTAAAAATGCTTCCTGGAACCACATCCTAAAAATGTAGTATCCTTTTCATTAGTTACAATTAGAACTGAGTAGAATTGAGAAAACTAAGTGCCTTGCGAGCACCGTCACTTTTGTTCACACTCCATGACCGGGACAATAAATCCATTCAGGTTCATGATGAAGAAAGTCCTCATGAAGCCAACAGCAAGAGACTTGAAAGCTTTCTGAATGCTCCTTCACCAGCCACTTGCATTAGCTGTACTGCTAGCAATTCAAAAAGGGTAACTTCTGCAATTGCATGAAATCTACTGTCTGAAGCCACAGCCTTCCTTTAATCCACTCAGTTACCTTTCAGACACATGCAAAATGATAAAAGCAGTTTGGTCAAGCTCACTGTTTTTCTCAGCTTTGAAGCAGAAACCTGGGAGCCTCTGGTTACAGAAGACTTGAGCCATTCCTCTTTGAATTTGGCTAAGACAGTATGGATTTCATCAATCAGTCCTCTGCACAGGTGGTGAGTCTGTGGTTAGCTTTTCTTGGAGACTCCCATGGTTACCACTTTTCTATCAGTTGAGGTGAAGTGGAAAGAGCTTCCTAAAAAGATATACTCTCTGTGTTTTAACCAGGCGATTTCCATGGTATTTGCCTTACGGTCATCCTGCCTTGCATTCGAGAGTATTTGAGATCCACCACTCACCTCCTTCATGGAGGGATCCCTACATTCATTTTACGTGGGGATTTGTAGATGAAACAATGAATTTTCCTACACAGCAAGAAACTTGTAATTTGAACTGGAATTTGGAGAAATATACGCCTTTCGTTTCACTGATGCATGGGAACAGGCCCTCTTCCCCTCTCGCGTGACCTGTGGCATAACAGGATCTCTAGAAGGTGACAGCTTGAGTAAGAAGTCAGGAAGAGGATAGCAGAGCAGTTGCTAGCCACCACTGCATTCTGTAACACCCATGGAAGCAGACAGGAAAATCATGGCGCAGGCCACCTCGCAGGTCGCTGGGGTCAGACTCATCTCCGGATGCTCTAGGAAGCCCATACAGCTGCTGCGCTAGGACTGATCTAGCTCTTCCTTTCCAATGGCTTTCAGGACCTCCATGTCCTCAAGGGCTCTCCTCAATGAGCTGCATTTGAATTGTTTGTGGTATGGATCCTTTTTCTTTTTGGTAAGGATGTGTACATTGGCTGGCATGAATCCTACATTCATTGCTTTCCTCTTCTGCTTTTAAGAGCGAACAAATGGCCTATTACTCAGAATCATAAAATGGAGGCCTCACTTTTGTTTTCAATCTATGGTCAAGGAGCTTGGCAGGGGGAGGTCACTGCTCCCAGCAGTTTGGAGACTGGCAGGAAAGGTTTATATGACCACATTTAATGAGGGAGGCTGGAACACACAAAGAACAACAGGACCAACAAAACTAAGCAACTTGGATTTGCTATCATAGCTGATGAGGGAAATGAACAAAAAGGAAATATCTTCCAGGTAGACAGGGAAGATGCTGGAAGGTCTGTGGTAGTGATCTCAGCATTACTGGAATAGGAAAGAAGAGCTGCACATAAATAGAGAGTACTGGTGACTACATGCAGCCCAAACAAACCAAGACCTGGCAGACTGCAGACAAGCTACATGTAAAGCAAATAAGCCCATGAGTTTGAAAGTGGGTCTTTTAATGATTTTTCTTTTCTGAAAGGGTTCCAAACCATTCATGCTCCAGGAAAGTCAACTTCCAACGGTGTCAGTTTCTATAAGAGGTAGCGGTGGTCATATGGGGAATAGCAAGAAGGAAGAAAAGAAAGAATCACTCTGCAGTTCAGAGAAAAAAATTTATATTTTCATACCAAAACTAAGATTTGTAATTCCCTATTTCAAGGGACTAGTGCAAAACTGGGCCTACTCTCTGGAGTGGATATGTGAAGAAGGATTTAGCTTTGCCACAGTTCAAAAAGCAGTTTTCCTTTGTTCTGGTGGCAAGGCATTTGTAATCCCCAGGCCACCTAAAACTGGCTCTGAACCACAAATTGAAACCAATTCAGAAACCAACAGAAAAAGAGAGGCAAAACCAAGGGAGTTTAACAGGTCTCAAAACAAAATCAAGCAAAATTGTGAGTTTGGCTTGACTTCGAAGCAAAGATGAGAGGGGAAAAAAGAAGGAAACGGAGAAAGGGATAAGAAGGAAATCTGAAATTGAAGTTGCAATCCCAAAATAATTTTTCATCTAGTTTTGGATTCAACACAATTTATCAGCCCTAAGGCTGAAACAAATGAGAGGAAAGATTCATGACTCTGACAAAACTTTTTTTCTTTGTCATTTGTGGTTCTATCTGTAAGGGTGGTTTGTTAGAGGAGCCAAGTAAAAGAATTCTGCATCCAGCATGCAAGGAACCTCCCCTCCCACCCCCCATTTATTGACTTTCTTATAAAGAGAAGGAGGAAGGAGGAGGCAAAGTGGTTGAGTATTTTATATCTACTAGTTTGAAAAACACCCCACAATTTGAACTGCATACTTCCCACAATTTGAACTGCACACTTATACATGAGGATTTGCAGTGTTTTTCCCTTGTGTTTTCACTAGCATGCAGGTTCAGTTTTCAATAGGTGTTCATTTCTTTAATTACATTAAAGTTGTAAGACTACAACATGATGGTAGATCCAAAAGCTGGGAAGAGTATTTATCAAAGGTGTGCTCAGGAAAACCCAGCTCAGCCTTAGATCTCTCCCAACTGACCTAAACATTGCCTGCTTGTTTTAATGAGTTTTTCTTTGGCTTACTGAAACACTGACTGCAGGAATGCAGAAGTCAACCCTTACATTCATCTTTGCTGGTGCTGAATTAAAGATATAACAGGAACAACAACGCCAATCATCTTTGCCCATTTCAAGGTCCAGAGAAATTAATCCACTGCCAACTGCTATAGGAATGTACTTCTGTTATCAGCTTTCAGACCCAATCCAGCAGTTGGTTGTTTTCCTCTCCTTTCATAAGAGTTTCATAGATTCATTCCAGTCTAAATTTCACACTTCATATAATCACTGCCAAGCAGTTTCATGAGTATCTGAGGTTGTTTCACCCCATTCTATGGGGTCATGGTTGGGTGATCTGTTTAAAGAAAAAATGAGTGATTTTATTATCAGTGTTGTTTCAGATCACACAGACACAGCATCTTTCCTCCAAACAAGTTAATTATTACTTATCTGCCCAGGTTTCACTCAGGTTCCTCTGTGACTACTGCTGCTGCCTGTTTTTAGTCATTGTCTGGAAGAGGTCAAACTCTCACACATGATACAGATCATTTTGAGAGGTTAAAAATCATAGCTACATTCAAAATTTTTGGATTACCCTGTCTGCTGCATTCTTTTCTTCTGATCAATTTGTCAAATGAAAGGGCAATATCTGAAGAAGAGCAATTCAACAGATGGTTGATATGACTGCAGCTGCTTACTGAACTATAAGCCACAAAGCACAGTGAGGCTGTGCCTCCACTGCTGTGTTACCTGGGCTTGGTGCAACCCCAAACACTCCTGTCTTGTAGCTTGCTTGCTTGCTTTTACAACTGTAAATCTAAACCCAACTCCTACGTATGGTGAGAAAAAATCCTAATCCCACATTATCTTTCCTTTAATGTCTGACTGGCTTTCAAGATCCTACTAGTAAAAGAAAACAGCATCACAAAAGTAGGATCTCAGAAAATTAAGCGTGGGATGCTAAAGCAGTACCACTTCATAAATCCACTGTTCTTTCACTACTATTACTTTCTCTGAGCCTCTAATAGAGACTTGTTTTGTGAATCCAGATGGAGGTGCCATTTAAGTCCCCATTCGTTCAAGTAGAAAAAGTATTTGTGCTGAGCTAACCCATGATTCTTTAAGAACTTTTAGTCCTACTGCATTTCTTTCTGCCTAAGATTTAATCGCCACACAAGATTCACTGGAAACAAAATTACAATTTCAGCTTGAATAAAACACACTAGATGTCCCTTGGAGCCCATGTTTTAAAATGAAGAAAGGTTATGCCATCACTATTCAAAAGAAACAACTGAGCAAAGTCACTGAAAGATAACTTTTAAAAGATTCACATTAATGATAGCTTGAAAAACGTAGCTAGGGATGTCTCCTCAGATTAACCATCAGGAACATAGTTCTCACCACAGGCACTTAAAAGCAAAACTTGTATTCCTCACTGTGTGCTTATCCCTTTTAGGGAGTCTTCAGGCTTCCCAGATACTAGGACAAATCGGAAAATATGTTTGGAACCAGCAGTTGGGCAGAATTTCTCACAGTTGGGTCTATCTGACCAAGGCCTAGATAGTTTGAACTCAAAGTTGGATTTCAGCTAACATCTGCGTTAAAGAGGGAAAAGCCACACAGAAATGTCAGAACGTGCCTAGCACAGTCCGTGATACAGTCCATGACAACAAGGACCTGGTTTGAAAATTCAGGGATAATCTCTAGTACCATGTTTCTTAACTCCCTCTGAGAAGAGTTTGAAACAGTCTGAAACAGTCTGAACAGTCTGAAACAGGCAAGAACAAGCCTGGTTTGCACATGGGAAGGGGCAGCAGGAGCTATTTTTTTCCTGGTTGTCTCCACATACACAAGCACTGGTCCTGCTGATCTTTGCATCTGGACAAAAACAGTCAAAAAACAACCAAATCACCAGACAACCATTCCAAGAGGGACTAATCAGGGAAGGAAGAAAAAACTCCTAGCTCGAGTTGAATCACGCAGTTTAACAGTGCTCCTTGTCCTTTTTAAAGCCTCCAAAAATGTTAGTTAATACAAGTAAGTATATGAAAATAAAATATAGAACATAGAAAAATGCAGAAGTCAAAAGAACACCAAACTATCTCAGTATATCACACCAAAGTTCATAGAGTTCATAGAGCTGGCCTCTGCCAGCTTTCACACACCCTGTTCCAGCTGAAGGACTCCTGTAATTGGCTGAGTTTGCTCTGAGGGAAAATTTCTTTCTCAGCCTTAAGTATCAGAAGGCAGCAAGTTGCCCTGAAGTTTGCTACTTCAACTGACTAAGCTCTTTTCATTTATTTTTTAATAATTTTCTATTAGAACTCTGGATATTACTGTTAAATTATACTGTCTCACTGAAAAGCCCCATTACAAATTACATAAATCTAAGGCTCATGGACAACTGCTCCAAGGAAAGTATTAAGAAATTCTCTTCCAATAATTTTCTATGTGCAATACCCTGTTTCTGAGACCATTTAACATTTTCCTCCTTTATTTCTTCATTCTCCTTTGTTTCTTCCAGCCCACGCGGTGAGTGAATCAGTGTATCTGCTCCTCCTTGCTTTTTTTTTTATCAGACACCTAGCAAGCAAAACAGAAGTTCCATTCAGGAGGCCCATTAGATTTGTCTGCATTGCTAAACCTCCCTGATTTTGTTGCCTCAAGGAATAAAGCCTGCGGAGTATATTCTTCTTCATGTGTACAAGCCCTATTTATATAGGCAAGAAGAGAAAGAAAGGCCCCCCCAGTTTGTTTATGGGCAATTGAGCACATAAAACAACAGATCTGTTATTATCTGATAGGGCAAGAGCAGAATGTTCTCACAACTAAACCCCGACGTGAGTGCTGCTATGCTGATCTGCGGAGACAGCCGATGGAGTCCTGAAGATGAGTCTTCCTGGTTGTGACTTACCTAAAGTGCCAGAAAAGAAAAAATTATCCTTGGAGATCACTCACCAAAGAACAATTTAATTCCCTTTGGCTCTGTCACCTTGTACTTTGGGTGTGAGGGATCTCCTTAGGCAGCCTTGTACAAGCTCTGGGCCTTTCATCTGTGCATTCCTGAGGGATGTATGATGCCATCAGTGGACACGCTGCATTGCAGCTGGCTTTTGATGTGGGTTTCAGCAGGAGCGGTACCAGGGTAAGAACATTGCCCTCCTCCAACCATCACTGGGGCAGAGCAGGGGAACGAAACTTCCTGATGGGCTGGAAAGGAGAGGGCTGAATGACATCTCGGCATCAGAGCTCTTGAAGACAGAGATGGCTGCATAAGGAAGCAGTCGCTCCACTTTGCATCCTCTTTTCCAAGGCCGGTATGAAACCCACCATAGGAAGCGCTTCTTCCATGAGGAATCAGTGAAGCCGAGCCCAAGCGTTAATGACACGGTACAGCATGTACCCACACTACACAACAGTCCATTGGGACTAGGCAATAACGGCAGTCAGTCTTAACGGTGCCTAAAGCCGTGATCTTACTACTAAGAAAACTCAAGGATTCAGTGTTCTCCTTCTTGTGCATGCCACCACAACAGGGAATCTCTGATGCTCTCCAGCTGCACAGCAACACAGCCATTTCTGCTTGAAGCCCTGACTGTCCCTACAGCTTTCATCAACTGTAAACACTGGCCTTCAGAAAGGCAGAGGATGGATATTTTCCCCTTCAAAGCCTTAGAGAAGGAGGGTGAGTGAGCACAAACCTACATACCACCAGGGAAGAGAAACAAATCTTTTTTTTTTTCTCCTCTCTGTAAGTGTAGGTGTCAAAAGAACAGATAGAACTGATTTTTCTCAATAAAACAATATAATCAAAATGATTTGCAGAAGGACCATCAGTTTTTACACGATTTTAAACAGAAAAGTAGAAATATTCTGATCCTACTTTCCCTTCCATTTTGATAATGCCAAAGCATTATATCTCAGTAAGTTAAATTATATCATGAATCATATTGATTTTATATTGTATCTGCTCTAATACTGTATTTAAATCTTGACTACTATATATTGCAGAAATTTTGTTTAGACAGAATTTGTCACTTTCAACGCGGGAAAAGAACCTATAGCATTGATCAGCAGAGCCTGGGAAGACTAAGCCATGTCGAGCCCATGCCTTTGTAAAAAGTGGGAAACCCACCTGGCTTCTACCAACATGCCTGGGATGCTACAGCAGTGAAAGCCAATCAAATTCCATCTTCCAAGCCTGAGAGCTAACTATGAGATGTGCAATCCAGCAGCTACTCAGACACGCTCCTCTCGGACATCTGATAATCAAGGACACTAGGACACTAGAAAGGATCTTTATACCTTTTCAGAGTAAGTTTGCGGAAAAAAGCACTTGCCAATGAAGTACATGGAAGGAGATACTGCATGATTAAACTGGAATTACAACACCATTTTCAAAGGGATTTAAGATACAAAGCCACCTTTGCCATGAACAGTTGAGTACTGGATAAATCCAAAGTGCCTGAACATTACACATTCTGCGACAAGAAGATATTGATACCAATGAAGTGAATGATCATATTAAAATGCATATTGTAAGAACCATGAGATTTAAGAGGTAGCTGCAGAGAAACTGACCTTACACTGTGCATTTTCACAGTGTGATGTAGTTCAACTTTCCTGTTTGGTCTTAAAGATTTGAAATAACTTTTCTTTCCTATCGTTTGGCAGCCAGACTTTCAATGGTCAGAAAAAATAGATGCAGCTTTTCCTGGGAAGACTGGCCCATACCGCAGCCCTGGTTGTAGGCATTTGAAACAAGTCCTTCAGCTCCTTCTAACATCCACTGAACCAAGAGCACAAAGGCTATGCTGCAAATGAAGTTTTACTGACAGCCCCTCTAGGCTGTCTGAATCTCATTTTGATTTCCTGATCATGTGCTCCACAGGCACTCAGAAGCCTGAAGGCTTAAAATCCACTATCAGTCTATTTTATTATTGCTCAGAAAGTAATATTGCAATATTTCACTGATGGCCCGACGAAAGCTTTATTCTTCTGTGCGTGCACATAACAATGCTGCTCTGCATTAAGAACTGTACAGATAGTGACAAAGTAAGGCAGAAAGGATGAAGAGATTTCCTAACTTGATTTGTTGGTGGTTCTCTGGCATCAAATGCTGGTATTAAAGATCTGCAGGCTTATTTCCTCATACGTATTCAAGGAGCCCTCACCCCCTTGTCGCTCTGCATTCTGTGCCTAAGTCTGGCAGTCAGTCTAGGGACCACAAACATGAACCTTCTCCTTTCTTTGCACCCCTCCAGGACCAAACTTCTTATCCTCCTGACTCACATTATGAGAACTGAATTATTTTATTTCACCAAGGATTCATTAAGAGCAAATACGCACTATTTTTACCACATTCTTACTGCTCTTGCTGGTAAAGCATTTACTGCAGTTCAGTTTATTTTGGAGCTGGGCCCAGTTAGGAGAAAAGACTTCAGGTGTAGTACCTTGCTGACGACAAAGGTGCTGCTAAACTTTCATGAGATTTCTTCCCCAGGTCACCTTCTCTTCTTTCGTCATCGTAAGAAGATCTAAGTAGGCCCGGTTCTTGTTCCCTCTCTAAAACACTGAGGTACATAACACAGAAAAACAAACTTATTTTTTTCAGAGAGTAAAAGCAACACGTGATCTGGCAACTGAACTTCTTGCACACCCAGAACTTTGAGGCCATCCTATGCATTTAGATCAATTTTAGCTTCCGTGTTTGGTTTTGGTGCTCTCATCTCTGAAATCTTTTCAATCCAGTGTGCTGATGTGAAAAATCCCTGAAAAATGAACCTCTGTAATGAAAATGTTGACAATTTTAACTAAGCGTACCACTGGTGGGCACTGGAAGATTAATGGCATATCCAGGGACTGTACTCCAAAGAGGCCTCCAGGATGCAGCATTTGCATATTGTACCATAAAATCGTGATACAAATGTCCCAGCACTTATCTGGCAACTATAATGAAACACACATCTATCTGTCAATCAAAACCCCTTTTGGATGTCACTGGATCTTGCTACTGTAATATCTCTGATCTGGCACAAAAAAAGGCATCTGTGAACAATCCAGTCCCATGGAATTCACACAGATTTCCTAACATACCTGAAGTTCACCCTCATTTAATTCTTTGCAGAATCAGGATCCCATAACACATCACAGACACGTTGAAGCATCTCACTGTCAGCTCAATGTCAAAATGTATTGTGAGAAAAGGGAAGTAAGCTTTAATGCAACAATAAATGTAAGCAGTGTGTATTCCCCCCACTACATACACACATACCCATGTAAAAACTGGTTAATAAAGAACAGGCAACATTTAAAATTATGACATCAGAAATTTTTTGCCTGAAGAAGCAACCTCTTTTATAAATGCTACTCTGGTATTAATTTTATTCAATATTATGTGTTCATTTACAAAACAGACATTATGACTACTAAAATGACACTTCCGCATAAGAAATAATTCACTGGCACACTTAATTTTTACTCATCTCTAAATCACTGTCCTATCAGCCTTTCCTTCACTTGCTCTTGGTGTCCTTCTCAAGCACCTTCTGCAAAATTCCTTCAAACTGCCTCGAAGACACTCATGCCATGACCCTACAAGCACCCAGCAGCAGCTAGAAAATCAAGCTTCTTGAAAACCAGTGGTTTTATTCGAACTCTGAAGAACCTTTTCAGCAAATAGGATATTCACTGAAAAGTGCAATTACCGTTTTCCCAATACAATTTTCATGTTTGCCAAGTTGTTTTGATTAGGGCAAAAGGTAACAAGTTGGGGGAGACTGAATTAACATTAGTGTTGCTATTACCAATGTCATCCTTTATATAGCATTTGGTAAAAACCCTTGGTGTTCAATTCCTTTCTTCTGTCAGAGAAGATCTCCCCAGATCAAGACTACATCCTTCCTTGCACATAAAGAGCCATAAACTCTTCTGGGAAAGGGACCTCTCATCCCCACATAGTCTGTTTAGCCTAAAGAAAATAATGTTTTCTGAGGCAGAGAGGGGAGCGCAGATCTACCTTCCAATGGGAGTTCTCACCACCACGTTCAAGCATCTCACTCCCCTGCTCCCTTTCTCTTAGACAAGTAAAAATTTCAGACAAGAGACCCGAAATGGTTGTTACTGTACAGCCTGGCCACAGGGGCACACAAGGTAGTGTCACCCCTCAGGCCAAGGCTTCCCACATCCTCCTTAAGCAGTCACAAAGTCACCAATTTACATCTACATTTCTTTCAATTTTCTCTAAAAGAAGCAAAATACAATTTTGGGGGTTGTTTTGGCATGAAAAAAATGAAAATTTTGAAATTTATCTTGAGCCAAACACATTTTTCTCCCCAATTTTTTTTCATTCAACTACTAAACCAGAAGAACCAATTATGCATGTGCAGTCCTAAACCCAGTGTCGCATACCAATGGACACAGTCATCTCTTCGTTTCCACTGCATTGAGTTCTTTCTACTAGTCTCTATTCATTCAGTTTACAAAATAAAGCATTTCTAACGGAAATTGTCAATGTTTCTAGAAAATGAAATCATATTCTCGAATTACTGCTATCATCTGTGACCTTCTAATTCTCACAAAGCAGGTGATCCTGGTTAATGACTAAAACGCAAACATCTGTTTACCAAAAAAACCTGGATAAATAACAGTGAAATTTCACAGTTAGTGGTGTGGATAGTCCACCACAGAAGTGCGATTATATATCAGAACATTATATCTAACCCAATTTTAATGAAATTAAAATAAATTAATATTGCTATTCCCTCAGCTATTTTAAGCCACCTATAATTTTATAAACAA
The DNA here is from genome assembly GCF_036417845.1 of Apteryx mantelli. Lineage (NCBI taxonomy): Eukaryota > Metazoa > Chordata > Aves > Apterygiformes > Apterygidae > Apteryx > Apteryx mantelli. The sequence continues at coordinate 17,719,938 of NC_089990.1, forward strand.
TAACAGCAAGGATACATTACCAAATTTTTGGAAGAAAAAATAAATAGATTCAAGGAAGAAATGTGGTCTTTTACATGTCATTACAATATATAATATTCTGCACTCCCACATAAATCTGAAAAAGGCAAAAATATCTGTAATTATATAAGAAAGTTTTAGGCTAAGCAGCAAAACCGCATAACTGACAGAGAAGATGATATTGCTGTGTAATGCCTTCCAAAGAGCATTTCATATAGTTTTAATCTGAAAATGAGGAGAATGCATGAATTATTTAAGAAATTGCCCATTTGTTACCAAAACTACTTTGTCATGTAAATGAGCAAAGGGTTTTGAAATTTCTCAGATAAAAGTATGTCCCAGAATTTGATCCAAGATCAATTCTTCATTGTTCACACAGGATTTGCACAAAAATTTCCAAGCGTATTGGCCTAGTAACTTGATTATCACGACAGCTACTTTTTATGAAAAATGTGCAGCTCTCCTGAAACATATAAATCACTATCTTCCCATAACATTTCAAAATCATGGAATTCACATTACACCAAACCTGTAACAGAACAGCCAATAAGGACATAATAAACTTCAAAGGCTACCTCAGAGACTTAAAAGTTTGGCAGATTCATCTGATATTCAGCTTGGATGTTGGTCCACAGCACAAACAACCACACAATGCACAAATCTTTGATTTTAGTAGCAGTCTTCAGGACCAGAATGGCTAGAGGCAGGCTGAAACAAGGCAGTAAGACCTAGCGGAGATGAAGACTGAGCAGCTTCTGGGCTCTGAACAGGGCTGTTATTTTGTTGCAAATATTTGGTATTAAATTCATCAAATCTGTATACAACTTCAGTATGGAAGAGCAGGTAAGCAGGAGGCAAGCTTTGTTCTCCAAAACTAAATAGTCAAATGCTGAATTGTATAAAGTATCCATAAACTCCTTTAATTCAAATCTGTATCATTTAAGGGGTATTTATTCATTCATTTTTAAAGAGTTCTCATTTTTTATCCTTTCATGTTAGATATAGAGCTGGTCTCAACATCCACATGATGGAAGTAATGAACTCCAGCACATGCTTAATTAAAGGTGAATGAAAGAGTTCCAACGTACTTTTGAGACATACACTTAAGTGCTTTACTAAGCCAGGTCTGCCTAAAGCTATGACAAATCATAACTGTATATCAAACATTTCTTAAAAAACAGAGACAACTAATTCCCCATGGCCTAAACTCATCAGAATCATTCAAACCGTGTCTAAACTCCTGGATAACTTTCAACAATGAAAAGCATCCCAGGTGAAAAATCACAAAATTACCAACTTTGAAAACTCATTTATGATTGTCATTTGTCACTCAGAGGATATGAAAAAGAGCATTACTTAACCAAAAAACTTAATGATTTGTTTAAGAAGTATCCAGTTCTGAAGGTTCATGGCAAAACGAGAATTTGCTAATGTTGGTCTTAAATAAAAAAAAAAGTAAAGAAGTGAAGGCACATGTTTAATTTTAACTATTGGAAAAGGTAACTATAATTACTAGGGAAAATATAATTTTAAGACACAGTATCAATGTGACAAATATAATTATGAGGAAAAAAATAATAAGTATATATTAATTGGCAGAATATCTCAATCCTGAGAGCTAAATTTAAACAGTTCTTTAAACAAAACATTCTATACATTCTTAGTTACATTTTAACACAATACCCACCTTAGGACACATGTGTAGAAACCACTGTCTTGCAACTCAACCGAGTGAAACCATATTGAATCTTCATCCTTGCTCATCCTAACTTCAGAAAATATAATGGGTTCTTCTAAATCTCCTTTGTTTTTGTACCACATAAGCCTAAGACCTGTGCTTTGGGCCATGCTATAATTAGTCCTGATATAGCTGTAGAAAAGGGCACATTTCACTCGGACTGGTTCACCTGCCAAAGCCATGTATGTCTTGAGATCCACTGACCAGTCAATGCAACCATCAACTGAAAGCAAAACAATAATAAAGAAAGATTAGATACAGATTTTTTTTTTCAAGATAGTGAGAGGCAGCCTGTGAAATGCAATGCAAATAATTAAAAGAAAAGAACCTTTATTTTATAACAATATGAAAAACTCAAAGCAGCTATTGGTAGTTAAAGAGTTTTATAAACCTTTTTAAGTTACATGTAAATGCAAAATGTGCAGGCAAGTAATAGAGCACATTAGGCCTACTCAATTCCATTTCTTTAGAGAGTCATTATTTTCATATCCAAAACACTAACTCTTTAATAAATAATCCAAGTGTTTTCACTTTAACTACTTGACCCAATAAACCGGTTTTGAATTCTCTAATTCCTTGCCGGAGGAAAACGTACTTTGACATCTGATCTCATTCTATTCCTTAAAACTTCTCCATTCACCTCTGCTAATTATCTGTTACATAAAAAAAACAGTATCAGATGTGACATATATCATTTTATTTTCAAAGCAGTTCCACATAGCTCTTTTTGCTACACCCTACTCAAACTGCAGAGGGAAGTACTATGAACGATGGGATACAATTACAACATGCTACCAATGCAATCAAGCTGAATAAAGGAACAGTGCAAACATGAAAGGGGATCTTTTGATGTTCTGTTCAGCAAAAACATTCGAAGCACTTTTCCTGGCTCTAGAAGGTTTTATACTTCACTTGATCTTCAATCAAATGTGTACTTTGTATAATTTATTGCTCATATCCAGCTATATGTAATTGGAACATCTTTAACCTTGATGTAGCTGTCTCAGATTCAACCAACAACAGTTCAGCCTGCCTCTTCTGCATTTCCAGTATGAATTCTCAAATTTTAAATGTTAGATGCTCTCATATACTCTTTATTTCACATATATCTTCAATAGCAGCCACTCATTAACTGATTTTTATTTACTTCCTAAACAAATGTACAGACCCAAAATTGTACTCATGGTGGAAGATCAAATCAGGTCCTTTTTAGTGGCTTGTACTACCTCTTAATTATGTGCCTACCATTTATTCAGGCTTCTCTTGAATCCTTCAAATCTAGCCTTGGTAAATGGAAAGCTCTAATTTCCACATTGCAGCGCAGCAGCTTTAATCATACTGTGACCACTTGAACCAAGTAACTGAGAGACATATTTTAAACTTGTTCATAATGCTCACTTTCCTTTACATTTCTAATACAAACTCTTCTGTCTTGGAAAAACAAACACACTTTGGTTCAGGAGGTGACAGGGCAGGAAGGGAAACCCAGTGCTCGGCACTCTCTGCTTCCTGCATCCACGGTCAGGATGGCGCTGGGGAGCAAAGGGAGCCGGTGCAAGCCCTTGGCACGGCTGAGCTCGCCCGGCGCCACGCAAACCGGCCAAGCAGGCAGGCGGAAACGCTGCTACTGGTTGTGCCAACTGGCTGCTTACTTCAAAGAAAAGAGCCCCAACAACAAAACATTCACACGAAGTTATGTACACTTTTTTTCACTACTAACTTCAATTTTTATTTCCATACTCCTTTTGTTGCTGATTTAAAATAAAACTTTTGCTTCTTGTTTCTAACTGCAACTATTATTGACATAAAACGAAAGGCTGGTAAAAATTTATTGATTTTTCTTCCTTTTATTACTGCAACAGCATTTCTTCCTCTGCGTTCTTCATCTCATCGCTTAGTCCTACAAAGAACAGGACAAGTTTGGCTAATTGTTACTTGAAAATCATATATTAAAGTGTTTGGACAACTCAGTTTTTTTCACTGCATCCCTTTCACGTTTATAACATCCTTCAGATTTCATATGGCATACTTCATCAGCACATCGTAATTCAAACAATCTCTTGCTAGGATCACATCAAATACTACATTCACCTATCTCTGCTATGGTGTTATACAGACATGAGCAACCAGCAGCAGAGCTGGAAGAACCACTCAGATCGCCCAGGCCTACAAACCCATCCAATCTATTTTTTACATCAAAACATGGTTCTGACATCATAAATGAATTTATATAGGTGGCTTTGAAAGCGTTTGCATTGAGTGGGTATCAATGGGTTCTTCACAAAAGCTCTGTGCTTTTTTTGAGCTCTGCTCTTTAAGCTTCACAATTAAAAGCACTGCAAAGCTTGCAGCCTTGTTTCCTCAGCGCGGGATGTGAAAGGAAATGCTGAGCTCTCCAGACTGCTCATCCTTATTCTTCAGGACACACAGACACTCTCAAAGGCACCTTTTTCTGCTGTAATTTTGCAGAGTCACACAGGTATAAGCCAAGGCACAGGCTGATATGAATAGGGGTGCCCAGAACTGGAATTCAGATCCAAACTAATTCAGCCACTCTAATTAATTCTGTCAATCTTCCATCAATCTAATCATGTCATACTATCAAAGGCTTTCGAACCAATGCTGGTTCAGCAAAGCCAGATGACAGTAAAGAGTACCTGACCCTGAGATACACATGCAGACCTGCGGGTCAAGCGGAAAGGTGCCAGTTTCCAGGTACGCCACAGAGCAGTCGCAATGTAAAAGCTATTAGGAAGAGTTATGAAGTGCGGTATTGACCTAATATGGAAATCCAGCTTTGGAAACGGAAAACACTGCTCTTTCTAATAAAATATTTCTCCCACATTGACATCTAACAACTTATCAATGCACAGCTCAAACAAACATTAAACATCCTTCAGCATCATTCAATCTGCCTCTTATACTTTCATTTGAAAATTTCCTCTTGCCTCTAGCGTATACTTCTCTATTGCTTCATATTCAAAGTTACAGCTGCTGCAGTATATAAAGCACACTGGAATGGATGAAAGACATTTAAATAAAGTTGGTAATTTACAGCCAAGTCATTAGACTCGCTAAAATCTGTCTGTGGCAGCCCCCAGCAGGCAGAGGGAGACCACGGGGCTGGCGATGTTTCCACAGCTTGCGTGGAGTTAACAAGACTCTGTTGGTTGACCCTGGCTCAAGATCTGCATCTCAAAAGAGGAAAAGAAAGAAAAGGAAGTTTGACGCTAGACCCATTTCTCCCATTAATTGCACCCAGCTACGAGGAGGGTCCGACCGGAGGTGAGAGCAGCAGCGAGCGATGGGAGCAGGAGCCCAGGTGCTGCGAGCGCAGTGAGGGGAACGGCGCCGGCTGCCTTGCCACCGCTCCAGCCCGCGGGCCACCTTCACGCAGCCAACGGGCGCCACGGGGCGCTCCACGAGGTGGAAATGATGGAGAGGAGGACGAACGGGGAATGGAGCAACGATTTGCAACAGGCTTTGTAACATTTGCCCACATCTGTGGAGGGGAGAAGCCTCGCAGACACCTCAACTAAATCTTAATTATTGAAGAAAGACTAATCAAACAGAAGATGCCTTTTTCCCCTTGCTCCTTTTTTCTTGTTAAATACCCGGTGGAGAATGTTTCCCTGCATGAAGCTGTGGAGGCTGAAATGTAGGTCAGGCTCCCTGGGCTCGCGGGAAGGGGCTGCCGGTGGGGTGCTGGGCGCCGCAGTGACGGCGTTCGTCCGTCGCAGCATTCTCCGAGCTGTCACCACAAAGGACCGGAGCTGCTTCGGTGGAGTTCAGCACTCCATTACGGAGAACAAAGTTTGCTGCCATTGCTATTGGGCTGGCTCTCAATGTGTAATATAATCAGGGTGGTAAGGAGACAAAAATAATGGCATTAAAGAGAGGCACTTATTATATAATAAATGTATATACATCTATTCTCTGCTACCCAATAATCAGCTGATCCTTAATAAGTGCCTGCTTGAAAGCTCATTCAAACCAAATCCCTCTATTGTGGGTGGTTTTTAGACACTTTCAATAAAGACAATTATTTGAAATATTCTCTAGAATTTAGACCATTGAGAGGATATAGAAAATATCATCCCCTTTTTAGCTTGGCTTCCTAAGGAAATGAGGCTCGCCTGTCAGTCAGTCCGTCCCCCAGCTCCAGTCAAACAACCTCCAACTCCAGGGACTAAACGCGACCCAGTTTCCCAGAGGATTAAAGGGTTCCCACGCGAGGGCCCTGCGTGGGTCGCGGCGAGCCCCCGACGTGTCCCGCAGCCGGGGAGAGACCCCGGTGAGCCCCTCAGCCTGGGCGCACGGGGCCCGTCGGCCCAGGGAGCCCCTGCGCGGCCGGGGGCGCGGGCAGCCAGCGGCACTTCGGAGCCGCCAGGTCTCCGAGCGTCCCGGCTGCCCAGGCTGCCGCAGCCTGAGGAACTGAACAGGAAGGTTTCAGCTTTGTGAAACAAACCACAGGTGGAGTTGGCGGGCAGCAAGTTACTGTACTTCCATGGCAGCAATCATCCGGCATCTCCCCCCTCCATTTTCTGGTAATTTGCCATTATTCTTATTTTAAATAGATCTAGTTGTCTGGGGATTCTAGATGCATTTTAACATGAACCATAATAATTTATAAGCAGTTATAGAAGAGCATGTACATAGTCTCTGAGTAATTTGTCTTTCTGCTTGCTGTCATATAAATAATTTTCACATTGCAAATCTGCTTGTAATAATTTTTGTAAGGATCTGTCACCTACAGCAATTTATGCCACAGGATTGTTGAACATGTTTGCCTACCTTGTTACCTGAAATCTCATTTTAAATTGAAATCATTTTCAAATAAATAATTAAAAAATAAATATACTAGCTAATGTACTAAATTTATTGCACCACATAGCAAGCAAATGCACTGCTGACTGTAAATACTTAGTCAGAAAAATATTCCTCTGATGAAGAAGTTATATTTTTTTTCTGTATTAGCTACAGAGCAGCTGCAGAGCAAGGCCACAGAAAACGCAGGAATGCCGCCGGCCTGCCGCTGCCCTCCTCCGCGGCGCTTCCCGGCCTCCTCCCCGCTCCTCGCACCCGACTGCGCCGTGGCCCGCGACAGCCACTCGAGCCGCCTGAGCACCGACAGCAACCGCAACCCCCTAGCCCTGCCGCTGGTTCTTGAAACACTCCAAAATGCAGAGATGCATTCGTCACGCAGAGAACACAGTTCCAACAAAACACCCGTGCGTGTACTGATCATGCTGTACGCTCTTTACAGCGGCGTATGGCACCTGCAAAACAAGGTCAGGCCAGGCGCTGCCCCTCGAGCTCCCTCAGCGTAGCTGACCTACTGAACTGCCAGGTCTGATGATACTCCCCCAGCAATCAATAAAAATCCGCCCTACAGAAAGACATCTGAGTCTCCATCTCTCCTGCTCCCTCTCCAGCCTTGCACAACACTTCTCCAACTGAATACATCGGGGTGTTTTAGCTCCACAAAGTATAACTACAGAAGAAGCCTCAGGGCAGCCATTAAAGGAAAAAAAAAAAAAAAGAAAAAAGAAAAAAGAAAAAAAGACTTCCCTCTCCCCAGATGGCGACAAGGAAGCGATGGGAAAGAGCTCATTCCAGCGTGGACGTCTTGCTCCGTGTACTTGGGGTACATCCCTGCCTCAGGAATGCCTCCTCTGCTACCAGATTTCAAAAGCAGAATTAAAAAATTATAAATACCCATGACTTAAAACAAATTTGATGCACAGAATTAAAGTCTCAGATTGTACAGCTTAAAAACAGATGTGGTTTGTATATGGCACATACAAATACACCCAACTATTGTGTATTTGGTCCACCAACAATAATGGGTAGGTACAGTCAGTGAATGCACAAGTAAGTACCCAGTTTTACAGGGGAGAAGGAAAAGGCTACAATGATGGTGGTACTTCAGAGACAGGGTAGAGGACCGCCACCACCTTCTCCAGAAGGAATGGAGCCAGTCCTCAATAGCAAGCAGTGAGGAAAAGAGAAGGAAGCTAATGCTAAGGGTCCGTGATGTTTCTTTTCTATGAGTTACAGTCTCACCCTTCTTTTATTTTAGCCAAGCAAATGCTAGTTTTTGATTCTGACTATACACATATATTAAACTACATTTTAGAAAAACTCAAATATATCCCCCTCAGGGACACAGTAAATCAAAAATCTATCTGCAAGAGATGAAGACTATTTAGAAAACTACCTGCAGTCTTGAGAGAAAAATAAGTTTATCATGATTCAAGCTGGGTGAATTTTGCCAATGTTTCTCCTACTACCCACAAACAATTCTAATTATATAATTCATTTCTACCTCAGCAGCATCTAGACTCACCATTGTTAACTATGAGTCTGTTTTGCTGCAGAAACACAAAATCATAAAAAAAGATCAAACAAAGACTGTGTACTTCCTCTACTATCATCTCCATTTTCTGTATGCTTTCTAGCAGTATTTAGACTATTGAAGTTTACTGATTCAAATGTTTGGAATTTTCAAGACTAGTAAAGGTGCAAATGTTTCACTATTCTCAAATCAAACAGCTATGAGTGCTAAGAAACTTCATTTGATTTAGAGATATACAGTATTTCTCTGAAGCTGGCTCATAAATAACTAAAAAGACACTGACTTATATAGGCTGAATTTTTTCCAAATTTTTAAGAAAACTTCAGATTTCTATAAGATGGGCCAAGAAACTTTAACAACAATTTGCATATGCTTCATTCTTTTTGACCAGCTTTTCTTATAAGCCACAACCCAGCTCAAATGTCAAAGATTCCAGCTGAACACTCATAATTTCCTCTGAGGTCAAACAAACTGTAAATATATACTGCCAGAGGTCAAAACAACAACTGATTGCACTGGCCTGACTTACTTATGCATACAGAGCTGGAAGCATTTTAGTCTTACATTCAAAATGCAAAAGAAAGAACACAGTTGTAGATCATCAATTTGTAAAATTCTCTAGGGAGAGAAAAAAGCAGCGTGGACCCTGAACAAAACTCCCAGCTTCCAGGAGCCACAGCATATTAATGAGGTCGGGACTTAGAAATTCTACTTGAAGAAGCAAAATGTTGAAGTCGTGTCAGTAGAAGTTACTGGACAAGGATGTTTCATCCCATAGCACTTGTCAGACCAGCCGTGCAAACCGATGGCTCTGGTGCCAGCTTTTCCAATGGCACTGGATCACAGGGACCTTCAGAAATACTTGCTGAGGGAGAGAAGAGTAAATCACCACCAGCAGGTAAGATTTTGCTGGAGACAGGTAGCTTTGAAACACATTGTGTGATGGAAGGGAAATCTCTGGTCTCCTCTTGCTCTTTACTACCTCTTCTGAGTCCAATGTTCCTGGAGACTGATGGACCTGAACCGAAGAGTCCTGCCGAAGCTCTGCTGGTTGCTTTCAGCCGATCGCTCTGCTTAGCAAAGAGGAAGAGAAAGGAGGGCACTAAAGCAACTCTTTAAAATGAAGCATATTTACCATAAAAAATGAGAGTTTGGTGACCTTGACCTTGTAATCACTTCAATATCTGGCAGGTTTTCAGAGTCTTCATTGAAGTAAACAGTGTAGAAATTGGAACTTTATTTTGTGACGTTCCAGACCTGTTTCACAGCTCCAGGTTCAAAGCGTGCATGCCGGCCTGTGCTGTGTCCTCAGCCCCTCAGGCAGCTCTCTCACAAATGCCCCTGCAGCTCTGATTTCTCTCCTACAGGCATCAGGGAGGTTGGGAACAGCTGTGGAAAAGTTCATTTACAAAGCTCCCATCTCTGCCCAGCTTTAGTCTTTGGTCCCATGGAAGTAAAGCCAAGCCAGTGATCTGCAGTGAACAAGTCATCCAAACAATTAAGCAAACAATCTTTTCTTGTTTGTGGATCGTCATTTCTTCAAAGTTAGTCATGAAATAACTTCATTAAATTAGCATATTTTCCTTTATCCCACTAGCAAAGGAACATTAAACAAAAACTGTGTTGCTTAGATTGGACTGGCCAGATCAGACGCATGATGTTATGCCTGCTCTTGGATTGAATAAGTACCAAAATCTTGCTGTTAAAACTGAAATTTAAATGCTATAAACAAACAACACCTCTCAGGCACACAACAATCAGTGCGAACACAGGTATGGGCTCAATAAACACTGTAAATGAGCTGTTCACCCAGATCTAGTTTTATTCAGAAGATTTAACGGTGAAACTTAATGCTGTTTTTTTTTTTTCTTCACTTATCTTCATTCATTTCTTTCAACTGACTTCAAATATAGAGCACTTCTCTCATTATGACTACTATTTGGAAGGTTGATTTTTAACATCTGAACAGCTGAACCCCAATATTTTCACATAAGAAAGGTGATAAAATGCTTACAAACTCTACTAAATAAAAAACACTTCCACTTTCAAAGCTTCAAAAAAGGGGAAGATCTGGCTTTTTTGGGCATCTTCCACACTAAATATTGCCATTTTTATTAGCTCTTTGGATCCCTGAGGAAATCAGTGGAACGATGCTAAAGCATTCTTGACGGAGATTTTTTCCAATGTGAAACAATTACACAAAGACAGAATTCCTAACCTCTCTGATACTTCCTTGGTGCACACAGCTATCCTTGGACAAATTAGATACACACTGGTTCTTCCTGTTTTCTTTTTCTAAGAAAAGGGAAAATAATAACTGATGCAAGTGATGAGTAAAACAGATTGAAAATATTTCGTTGCACTTTTCAGGTAAGGAGCAACACTCTGGAAATACTCTCCATACCTGGAGGCACATGTAATTATTCTTTAAAGTGGTGCTGACTATTCACGACCTCTTTAAGGACGCTTTCTGAAATGGTTTTAATATTCTCCAGCCACTCACATTAACCAATGGAGGCATTTGCACACTCTGTTCTCAAGTCTTTAGCACCATGCAAACTTTAGGAACAAAGCTGAATTCACTTTAATAATTGATGAATCTTTTTTCATTGCAGTCCCTTTGAATAAAGCTACTGAAAGTAAATGGAAACTGGATCCCAGATCAGGTAGCTGCAGTCTCAAGTAATCACACAATTAGGAAGCTCTATATCCACTGCTTGTTACTCCCAGCAGGGAATTGTAGGGAAGAACTGTGAATAATAAAAATTTAAAACGAAAGGAGAATGAAACTCTATTAACTTTCTGGTCCCTGTGGGGCAGAGGGACTGGTGTATATGCAATAAATTATTTTATGTTCCATATGTCTTTCAAGTATATGGATACCTTGAGTTGCCCTCTGTTTTGAGGGCACAGTCCTCCTAAGGTTGGACTAGGTTAGGAAGATGAACTCCCTGTTGAATACATCAGGCTAAATTCATTTCCTCGTCACCTGCTGGGGGGGATTCTCAAGCGACACAGGTCTGCTGTAAGGGCTCTCACTGCGCTTCCCTCCCAGCAGAGGCCAAACACTTGACAGAAGAAGAGAGCAAGGGAGCAAGGGGACTGTCAGAAGAGGCTTTGGATAATATCACACCTCACCATGAAAGCAAAGGAGGACTCAACAACTATATACCGGGACACCTCAGCAGGGACATTTCTGGTCATCCAAATCCCCATTTACCATGGGCAACGCATGCCTGTTGCCTCACGTCCTGTCACTGGGTACCACCAAAAAGAGTCTGGCTCCATCCTCTTGACACCCTCCCTTAAGATATTTGTATACATTAATAAGATCCCCTCTCAGTCTTCTCCAGGCTAAACAGGCCCAGCTCTCTCAGCCTTTCCTCATAAGACAGATGCTCCAGTCCCCTAATCATCTTTGTAGCCCTTCGCTGGACAAATACCTTGACTTCCCCAAGGCCACTGAGCAGGAGCCTGGACTCCAGAGGCCCCTTCCAACCTACATGATCCTCGGATTCAGTCCTACCACCGTCACTGCCCTTGCTTAGTTACAACTTGCAAGCACAGAAAGGGAATCTTCTCGGTAGAAGTACTTGGGAAAGACTAAATGCTTTCATATAATTCACCTACCTAGGTGCGCATGGGAACATGGGAATGTCACTCTTCATTACATTCTCTAACCTGCTCATTAATCATCTCTTTTCATTATTTATTTTACAAAGTTATAGTCAGGCAACCAGAAGATTACTAGTTCTCTATCGTAAGCACAGTAGTTAGAATGAACATTTTGGATCTTGAACATCTGCAAACTATTTGATGAACACTCTGGAATTGAAAAAAAAAGAACGTGCAACTTTAAATCAGGACTTGCTCATGAACAGAAAGGAAGAAGTTAAGCTCACTTGAACTTATTTGTGACAAATTACTAGCTTTGGTCACCTGCTTTGTCTCTACCCGTTTACCATCGGATATACTTATCATTTGACAATTGCTTGACATTCGCCGTTACCAGGCACAGAGCATTTCAGTGGCAGTGAGACAATTAGCATTTCCACTCACATGACAAGTGGACCTTTGCTTGAAAAGGTTGTGACCCACACGCCAACCTAAGTTGTAACTTCTTCTCTCATTTCAATTCATTAGCTGCATGTACACAGCAGAAATTAAGTATGAAACTCCTGCCTACAGAACCCATTGAATCTCATTTCAGTAAAACGAGCACTTATAAATCAAAATGGTATTTGCTTTACAGGACAACCATGAATAGAATTGTTAGAGAGTTATTTGACTAAAATGTGTCTGTAATATTGATAAATTACAAAGAAGTGGCTTCAGAATGAGATATTTTTAAACAATAAACATTGTTCTGAAGACTTTTGTTTCTATTTAAAATAAATAAACATCAAACTATCCTTCTTACAAGCTACTGTAATTAAATGTAAGAAAGACAAAGGAAATAAGACTGAGAAAGGAATCTCTGCAAGAGCTACCTGTGTTACAGATGTCTCTCTCCAGGTAAAGCATCAAGCTGCAATGCAACACTGTGCTCCGCAACACAATGTCTCATATATTTAAGTACACTTTCACCATATAAACACACTTTTTCTAAAACCTGTGTGCAACAACAGAAAAAAGAGAATTCCCACAGCACTGCTTCCAAAGCCAGCTGTACACACCGCAGTAACTCATCCTCCAGTGCAAACCCCGGCCACGTTCATCAGACACCATGCGGTCCCCAGCCCCATGGCAGCGGTGGTGGGGCCACTTCATACTCAGAGGGGGCAGCTCACTGCAAAAGCACGCCCACGGAGACTTTGGGTACTTCCCTGCTTTTTTCCCCCAAAGTGTTAAATCAGACCAGAGCCTACAGCTGGCTGAACCACCACGGGAACGTGCACTGCTTTCAGCTCACGCAGAACAGTAACTATTTATCCTTAAATAAGAACCATTATGGAATAGATAGACCCCAAAACAGCCCAGTTTAATCCTGGAGCAGGACATCCTCGGTAGGCTGCAAGGCACCCCTCTCCCATCCTCCGGGACACAAGGCGCTCCGGACCCGGGCCCGCTCCAACCCCGCGCGCTCCTCACGCTTCCCCACAACTGCGCGAGCCAGAAACCAGAAACACTTCATGTGTTACCAAGCAGAAGTGACTAACTGCAAATACTTTATTACTAATACGTAATTTGTCTCCTGCTCAGAACAACACAAAACACACCGGACTGTATTTTATTTACAGGCCTCCTGAGGGGCCCCCGCGCGCCCTGCCAGGCGCGAGGCAGGAGGGCTGCCCCGTGCCCAGGAGGGACCTCAGCGCCGAGCGAGGCACAGGCACAGCTTGTGAGCAGGGAAATCATCAAAAAAGCCTCCATCTGTATTACTGATATGTCAGAAAAGAATATTAAAACTGGGATGACTTTTTGATTTAATGTATTTCTTTCCATGTGTACTGACTGGTTACTCAACATTCAATGTGGAGATTGCTTGTTTCCTCAGACTTTCTTGCTCGCTCCCAGATTCTCAACCTAATTCCCAGCCATCATTTACTTTCTCAGCCTTGGGAACCGACTGGCATAACAGATTGAGGACATGTGTTCTAAGTAATATTTTTAAATAACTAATACTATGACAGGGCCCTGAGTCAGTGCTGAGGTAGCTGTGCCTAGACCATCTTCTACAGTGAATGCCCCAAAGACAATCGGTATGTTCTTAACTCAAGAAGTCACATTTTAAAATAGGGAAAATCAGAGTATTAAATTTTTAAACAGAGAAAACCCAAAGGGATTAGGGAAGACAGGATAGAAGAAAGAAGCTGGATGCCGGCTTCTCCTTCTGCCCATCACGTCTTTATAGAGAGCGTCCTAATTCCCATGCTCAGCCACAGTTAACTCAGTGAGTTTGAGGGGCTCCACACTGCTCAGTGCCCTCTTGCCCCAGGGGCTTCCCCCCACCCGCTGGGGCTGGTGCCTGCTCCCACTCCTCTCGGCAGGCTCGGCAGGGCCCCGGCTCCCGCACAGCCACACAGCGCTCCGGCCCCTGCCCTCCTGCCCACCCGTCCGTCCTTAACCTCACCTTCTGAACTGAAGTTGAATCCAGCAAGTAGTATTGAGTGGGGAAGCAGGGGGGATTAATTTCCATGAACAGCATTCTGGTTGGATGCATTCTCAATTAAAAATACTCTAATTCTACCTAGTCAATTTTATTATTATTTTATTAATTTTTCAGTTCATCTATCAAAGCAAAAAGAACTGTCATCTGTCCACGTCTGCATCTAAAGAAAGAGGAAAAGGACTGTTCCTACCGAAAGGGTAGATACAGACAAGGTATGTGTCCTCGTTTTATGCATCATGGACCACAGCCAGGGAAAGGAAGTGAGAGGTCTCGGACAACGTAACACATGTTCCAGGGGTTCAGAAAATTCACTTTTAATTTGCTCTCCTTGAGGTTAAAGCAGAGTTTGACAGCAACAGGTCAGTTCTTTCTTCGTGAGGGCCTTAGAAGTGCTGCTGGCTTTCAATTCTCATTGAGGTCTGAGTGCACTATGCAATGCCAATACTTCTGGACGCACACCTGTACAGAAAACCTTCTTCATGAAAGGGGAAGGAGCATGAAATAGAGAGAGAGAGAGAGAGAGAGAACAAGCTAGAACTAAGGGTATGAATCAGAAAGATAAAAAAAATGCAGAGGTCTTACAAACTGTTTTAAGGGAACTGCTGATAAAGAGTTCTTCAGAGATGAAGACACTTGCTGTTATATTTTTATTAAAAATAGAAGTATCACAAACACAGTCATTTTTTCATATATCACTTGTGAAATAAATGATATTTCAGTGTGAGGATGACAGGGTAAGAAATGCAATTATGGTGATTTGCATATTAAAGACATTATTATGTCTTCATTATAAATATTTCCATCATAATCACTTTGAACAGAGTCTTTGCAAACAGAAATATAAATATAATAATGCTAGATTTCACATAATCTAAAATCATGCTCGGTCAAGTTGTCAACTTTAAGAACTATCCTAAGCTGCTACAAATCTCATTTTAATCTCTCTAAAGACTCATCTGATTTTATATAATTGAAAGTAACCACTGCTTGTAATGTGTTAACTTTGATGCACAGTGAATAATACGGTGCCAGAACCCTTCCAGCCAACCAGTATTTTTAAAAGCTCTGCTAAATTTTCAGTTTCCATGACAGCCTGCCTAGGGCTGCATAAACCTTTACAATGCAATTTTTCGCTATTGTTTAATACTAAATATTCAAAAATATGTCATCAAAATGATGAGAACTGGATTTTTTCTTCTTCCCTGGGACTGATCTGTGTGCCTTCAGTAACAAAGATGAGTAAATAAAACCTCCTTTATGAGCTACAAACTTGCAATAGCAAAAGGCATCACTAATGGCCCTGTTGCTACTGGACTGCTTCTCTGTGTGGTAGCCAGATGTTAGAAGAGGGGAAATCTACTCAGAAGGTATAAAAGTCCCTGTACATATTTGCTTCTATTTGCATATATGCAAACATGGTGTCGGCACTACAGAGAGCAGAGATAACCTGTCTGAAGGATGGGAGGAACGACAGCGGTGTCCTACTAGACCCAAAGGCACAGACAAGCAAACGCAAGCACGGAAAGAGAAGCCGTTGGGGTTACAACTCTAAATCTCAAGAAGATTCACAAACTTTCACTACATACACATGAAGCAAACTAAAAGAATATGATGCAGCAAAGAGTCACTTTAAACCCAGTTTTGCAAACTTTATATTATTTGAGAAAGGATTTCTCAAAATCTTACGCATCTTCAAACTTCACGCTGGGAAAAACAGTTAGTTCTAAATGACAAGTGTAGGCTGCATGCAAAATATTCTGAATTTTAGGTTCTCTAAACTACTGTCAACCCAACATTATTCCTGCCTACCTTGGGTTTTTAAATGGAATTACATGTAGCCTGCAGCTTCAAATCTAAATGAAAAATGTAGCTCCAATTGAACCTTAGGAAAAAAGGCAAAAGTTAATGAGATTTAAATTAGTAACAGTCAAAGCTTTCCCTTAAAGAAAACATTATCGATTTTAAAGACCTACCTAATGAAAAAGAATGGCATTCATTAAGACTTTGCATGAGCGACATTAGAGATTCATTTATAATAATAAATAAGGATATGCCTTACAGTGAAATGAATCAGCTGAATTTATGTACATATTTTTGATGAGTTAACTACACATTCCTTAAGCCTTTAATCACAGTTTCAGTGAACTGTGTGTTTATGGAAGTAAAGAAATTACAGCTGCTAAGGCCCAGGCCATCAAAGATAATTAAGTATCCATTCCCTACACCAGTAAAACACCTACACACCACTGGGGTTTATAATCCATTCCTCATTTGTAAAATGGAGATGGATACTGTTTCCCTTTATTCTTTATTAAAGAATATTACCATTTTAAGCTCAAGTAACTAACTCTCAGAAAAAATCTCCTCCTATGAATGCTCTGAGGTTTTTATATGATACGTACAAAAAACAAGTATTACCAGGAAATGGCATAGTACGCATCCTTTGTACATTTCTTATAGAGGTAGAAAATTTGCAAAGTGCCTTATTTCCATATATTTTCATTCCACTGCAATTTTATACAATCAAAAAGATGCTTTAGCATATAACTACTGTTCAGGAATTTAATTGTGTAACTCTATGACCTTTAAATATGGAACACTGGTGCCAACACACAGTAAATTATCCGGTTGCATATGGTCAGCTCCCCTACCAAAGCCAGTTACTCCTCCGAGAACTGCTACGAAGATCAACCAATGCTTCCTTTGAAAGCAGATCCATTAATTTTACCTGCTGCAAGACTGTGCCTTGAACAGATTCTTCAAAGTAACTGAATAAAACACATCTGTTTCATGAAACTTAGAATTACATCTGCCTATTTGCAAACTGCTTTGCAGATCCATGACAGATCTCCTCCTCTACCTTTAACATCCTTCTGTTGTCCGCCTTTCCTTGACTTTGGCCATCCTGTCTACGTTAGCGTTATGATTTGGGGCAAGACTGCAGCTTTGAATCAAATCCTGCTCTTGTCCCCACTTACCTCCCCCAGTTCAGTTCACAGAGCAGTTTTGGTGTAAGGAAACCAGATTTCCTCAGGAGGAAACCAAGCCAGGAGCTCTGCTCCAGGTACACATCAGATGCACTCCTGCCCAAATGGAAACATAAGAGTCCAAACCCAGGACTGGTCTTCAGACAGCTTCAAAGAAGACATGAGGCTGGGGACATTCAATCCCTAGCATCAGGCTAACTCTGATTTGAAGTAAATCCCCACAAACCACATACAGTTTGGATGTAAAGGCTTCTGCTCCAAATTTTTTGTTCTAATGATCTGCTCCTACTGCTCCAAATTACTTGCTAATATAGATCTAGCCAAGGGTGCCCCAGGATGTGACCTTCTATTCATTTTGAAAGCGATATGCTTCAGACTTCGTGCATTAAAAGAAGAGCTCCCAGAGGCAAGCCAACTCTCAAACACATAATCTTTGGTAAAAGCTTTCTGTGGAGAAAAGGAAATTGTAACTGAAGAATACTAAGTTGGTTTTGTACTTTGTTCTTCCCTTTCTTTAATTATAAAGTAAATAAATAATTGTGGGTATTGTGTTTGTTTTTAACCTGTGGTATCCCCTAAGGCATGACAAAAAGCCATCAGTGTGACTGAAACTGCAGGAACCGCATCCTGAATGGACCTTAAGGGAAACAATAAAATCTGCCCAAACATATTTGTTTCTCTAAACTACATACTTTAGTAATTTCAAAGAGCTGGAGTTCAGCGTAAGTCAGTCCTCTCACCCCACACCAATGAGACCCAAGTACACTGGCAAGATGCTCATTAAGGAACGGGATGACTTAGGAGGATGGTGATGGGGCCGGGAAGGGCCTCTAATACCAGTTCTGGTTTAGATCTTAGCAAAAAGGAGTAAAAATCACCAGTGGACAAAGGACATCAACTAGCAGTTCAAACAGTGCTAAACTGAACCTAGCTTTGGGGGAAAACTAAACAAAACAACCAAAAAAACCAAGCTGCCATAGTGCTTTTCACTTCCATGCACATCAGAATAAGGCTAAACTTTACAGCATTGCTCTTGCTTCTATTTGCTTCCATTTTTACCTGCGTGATTTCCTCGCAGTCTGTCTCTGATCCAGAGGTCACTTCCTGACAGGTTACGAACCGCAGCTCCAGAAACCCTCCTCTACAGCCTGCCTCCCGGCAAGCCAGTTCGCACAGGGCACAGCCTCCTCGGGCAGCGCGCGGCCCTGCACCTCGAGCTAACAGCCTCCGAGGTTCTCCCGACCACGGCCCACGTTTAATGACCAGAGTTTAACACATCACCTCTGACTTCCAAACCTTTCAGGAGTAACAAGCTTAACAAGCCTTCTTTTTTTTTTTTTTTTTTTTTTTTTTTTTGTCTCCAACGCTGGTTTTTGTCATTGTTTTGACCCACAGAGTTTAATTGAGTTTATCTGTACTTTGTACACCAGTAAAAACTTCAAAACTTGGACATTTAAATTTTGCTTGCCTCCCCAAGAGAGCCCTCAGATGAATTTGCTGTTTTAGAAATTCTAGTGGGAATTCGTACAATCAACTTGCCCTTTTATTTCTGCCTGTGGGAGGACTGCAACTCTTCTTGCAAGGAGACAACAACTAAAAATATCCTGGTCATACACACCCAAGTGTTCCTAGTGGAATACTTTACAAGAGAGTGGTATTTTGGGGGGTCTGGGGAAGGCTGGTGTTCGCAAAGGGCTGACTCATTCGAGCATTCTTCATGTCTGTAATTCTACCAAGTCTGTTTTGAGTTTCAACAAAAGATTCATAGGTAGATGAGACCCAGCACTGTGCTCTTTAAGCTTCAAACGACAAATGAAAGAAAACTTCCTACAAAAAACATGTGGAGATAGTTTCTTTTAGCTTTGTCAAGCCCAAGCTTTCTCAGGTAGGGGGACCTTTGGAGGGACCTCCCTCCAAATGGTGAAGGCCATCTTAACATGGCCTTCTCAAGGAGATGCCGCATGTCTAATGTTCAGAGGCAAGACTAACATGCTACCAAAATTCCATGGCCATTAAAGGTGCGCTTCCAACTGTGATCTTCTTTTGGTAGGAAAAATGATCCAGTACAGATATGGTCACTGAGCTTTGATAATACTGACACTTGCAAAGCAACTATGCTAATATGACATTTTTCATCTTCTTGTTCTGTACTTTAATGCCACTTAACAATGAACCATAACAATTCCCTCGCAACCCTTAATATTTGGCCATGTGACTACTCGGGAGGCTGCTTTTATATTACTATCACTGTGCTAATATATTGTCATTTATTATGTAAGTAGAGTGCACCTGCACTTTAAACCTGACTAAATATGCCATCTGGCCAGTAGTCTAGTTGATACAATGTTAGTATAATAAAAATGGTTATTATACTAGTACGCTAGAAACAAACCATTTGAGGAAACTTCACTTCTATATATGCAATGTCCTCCATCATTTCTTACAAATATGCCATGACAGTAATTCTAGCACATGGCGCAGCTACTCCCCTTGCTCCCAGCCTCAGCTCTCTCTCGTAGCATCCTGAAAGAGGTTAAAGTGGGGAAGTACCAGGGAACTCTGGTAATTAAAGAAATAATATCTTGTTACGACACTGAAAGCACGTTGAGAAAGGGGACAAAATGGACATCCTTTCCTAACTGTGCACGAGCTTTCGAAAAGCCTAGATTCTGCAATTTAAGTATGCAACCATCTTTTATCCTCAGAGAAAGAAAGGAAGTAAACTGACACTTGTGCAGCCACCGAGGCTGGTGGGGCTCGGACTAAGAGCACTTGGTCATCTCCTCTGTGGGATTATGATGTACGTTCACTTAGCAGGCTCAATGAAAATCAGGGGCCGTGCTGTCTTATATGTTTATCAAACACAGCTAAAGATTGGCCTATCCCCAGGAATGTACAAGCCTGACAGGGAAAGCAGGTGAAAGAAAGTAATAATTATTCCCACTTCCTAGAGAAAACAGAAAGATTGAAGCTCTAGGCCAGGAAACCATTTTCATCCACAGCAACTCTTAAAAAAAAGACACTGCAAATGATGTGCAATCCCCGGTTAAGGCAATGGCAGTGACAGGACTTGAACACAAATCTGCATTCCACAGTTTTCATTGCTAGAGCATCCTGCTCAGTGGCCTCTGGTTGAAAAAAAAAGATGAAAACTCAACCTAGTCTGAAATCATGGACCTTCCACTTTAACTTCACCTCACTTCTCAGAGCCTGAGAGAAGAGCCCGCGGTCCGGGCTGACCCCACGGGGCCTCCGCCAGCGCTGAGCCCTGGCGGCTCCCAGCATCGCGGCCGTCGGCGCCGAGAGCACCTCCCTCCGGGCACCGCTCCCCGGGAGAGTCCCCTGTCCCCGCACACCCCTGCCCAACCTCTCTCAAGTTACCGCAACTTTGCTACACAACACACCTGCTGTTGCCACTTGGATTTTTTCTTAGCATCTTGGCTCTCCGCTTTTTCCCCGCCTGCTTTTCCTTGTCAGTCCCTGAACAACATGAACATTGCAGCTGACCTTTCAGACACACCAGTCTGCTTCTGGCCACAGGTGGCACCACAAGTTTGCCTATTTCTAGCTACTTTAAAGTAGAAAGGATGAGAGAGGCATTTAAATTAGAGGGTCTGGCTGAGGGCTTAAAGCCCTCATTTAAAATAAAGTCCAAGAACTTATTGATGACAACCTCTTCATAACCACTAATCTATAAAATTTCATTAACAGCTATTGCGATTTCTGAATTTAGCTTTCCTTTCTATTAATAAATAAATGGCCTGCTCCAGATTATACTGAAATATCATCATCTTCACCCTGGAAGAACTGGTCCTGACTTTCTTGACTCGTAACTCCCTTTTCACTCAGCCCTGACGTTTCCATGCTACCTGCCCCAGCAGCTCAGCAAGGCCACTGCGAGCATTTATTTCTGTTTCAAATGAGGTCACGTGAGGACTGCACAGGAAAGCGATGGGAACTGAATGCATGGCCTCAAATCATTTCATAACGGACAGACGTCCATATCATAACCAGAACAGACACTGACCTGCTGCTTCAACAGAGCCAGACCAGTCAGAGCGCACTGTCCTCTCGCCCATGTGTGAGCTAGCAAGAAATGCTTTGTGCCATATGGCCCCATCATGTCGAGACTGATGCTCATTAAGGGGACAATATGGCACTTGCTTTTATTCTCAGAATAAACAGAGGCCTAAAATCTCCAGAATGACAATTCTGTAGTAAAGAAGAAACTTACTTATTTGGCTTGCTAGGTCACTTTCTTCACACCCTGTTTTTTTATTTGTATTTTAAAGATTTGATCCCCAAATCATATCAAAGGCCAAGCATCAGTGTTTGTGCACTGAAAAAAATAGTACCTGTTACACTTCCACCTGCAGTGCATTTTATCTGTGAAGTTATAGCTGAAAACAGTAAAGTTTTCTACAGGTGTTATAAAAGATTCTTTACATTACAGTGGAAAATCACTGATCTACATTTTTCATGCAGCTACTGGCTGAGCCAGCTGCAGCATAAACCTTTCACAGAGCTGGGAAGCTTTGCAGGACTCCAGACAACTGTTCACAGACCCCACAGACTCAAGTTCATTCTTCAGGACAAAGGTTGCCAAAAATTTCACTTGTGGCCACACTGAATGGATGGGTTCTTCTGAACAAGCTGTCATATCTCCTCACTTATCATGATGGCGTATGAGGGCTGCAAGCCAGATCTTCGCATTTCACAGAAAGCTACTTGCAAAACTTTGCTTTCATTTGAGGGAAGGAGGAAACCTAATAAGCATCACCAACTGGTCTCACTCTCCTATTAGACCGCAACATCAGTGAACGTGAAATGGTGGTTTGTCTCGGCTGTCAGGCCCTAGGATTCAAAGGCTGGACGAGATGTTTCGTGGCAATGTCCCCCCAGCCCTTCGCTGAACCCTGCAGTTTCCTTCTCCTGTGACTGGCACTGCACTTGCCTGTGCTTCAGAGCAGGCAAGGAAAAAAAGTCTTTAAAAATCACTGTTATAGGAAATGTATACCTGAAATGAATTGTGCTTCTGATTAAAACTTAATTGCCTTTTGTTCAGCTTGGCTTAGTTAAAGTATTTGACAGCTGTCACACAGTGCCAGGAGCCAGTCTAAAGGGACACTTAGAAGCCAGATTCCAGAATATTGTAACTGTGAAGATCACTACTCTTATTCCTACTTTTTCCACCTTTCCTTTTCTTTTTCTTTACTACCTTTCCTTTTTTTTCTTATACCTCCTGCAAGAGGTACCCCAAGAGCAGTAACTGGGAGTTCACTCCCAGGAGACACCGTCCGAGGGGCAAGGGATGCTGCAAGCAGTGGACTCGGCCAAGCTCCTCTGCAGCAGACAGGAGGACCGTCAATCTCCGAGCTGTGCAAACGGTGATTCCCATACAGCCAGGTGCCCCGGTCCCACTGCGCCTGTGGGGCGAGGGCACGTGTACTGCGGGAGCTGTGAGAGCAGGCTTCAACCAGCCCAAAGTTACTGAGCAAAAACCCTCCTCGTCTGGAAACCCCTGTCTCCCCAAAGGTGCCTCAGAGAGCTGGTGCTGGCAAGGGGAAGCATGAGCGCAGATGACCCCCTTTTTCATTGTCTTCTTTCCAGCAACAAGATGCAGATACAGGAGGGCAGGCAGCAGGGTTTGGAGCAGCGACAGCACTAGGAACACGTGCTGCTCCCCAGACCAAATGCCTGGGCGCAGCTGTACGTCCCCGGCCGCCTGTGGGAACAGAGCAGCAGCGAGGAGTGTGCGCTCCCCCATGCCATCTCCAGGGAAGGAGCAGGCTCCAGGGAGATGTTCGCATCCTGAGCCTTGCAGGAGGCCACCGGCTGCACACATGTGCACTGTGGTCTGTGCTGCAAGCTGTTAAACCTGCTGTGGCTCCGGCTCAAAATGTCCATGCTGCGCTTAGAAAGAGCTGAGCTTGGGAGCGCCGCCAAGGCACGGGGCTGTTGCAAGCCCTGTGCTGCCTGCACCAAGTCCCCCCAGAGCTCACGAGCGTGGGGCCCCGCTAGGGCAGCGGGAATGCTGCCGCGCTCCTTCACCAGACACTGGGCAAACAGACCTCCTGGCATGGGCCGGATGATACTGAACTCTGTGCAACTCTGCTCTTGCATCCAGGCACTGACCCATGAGTAGCCAGTGGTTACACAGGCTCCTTCTGCTCGCCGGAGTAGAGAAAAGCCTCTAGGGACTCTGCTCGCTAACCTCCCAATACAGCCATCCCATGGTCCCGCCTCATGCTCTGGTCGCTATTTAAATGATGATGACAGCATTCAGAGACCCTCCCCATGCACTGATACGGTGCCTCCAGCCATCCCAGCTGGCAAAAGTCCGACAGAAAAATAAAGATGAGCCTTGTACTGTATCTTGAAGGTCAGTAGGTTCAGGCATGTTTAAAAGTTGAACTAAGGCTTTGTGGCAAGTCATCTTCCTATTTCCTGATGTGGAAACAATTTTATTTAATACTTCATTGAAATAACAGACAATTGCGTAATACCCCGACTACAGTCATCAGCAGAAGTCTGCCGCCCCAGCCAGGTGAGGCCCCGCTACAGCGTAATGAGCAGGCTTGGAAAGAGCAGCTCTGACATGCCCCTGAAGCTGGGAAGCTGCTCCTTCCCTGCATAAATGCTTAAGCAGAACAGAATAGCACTGCGCCAAAGTGCTGTATTTTGTGCCTTTGTGACCTGCCCTTGATCAGTTAAAACTGCAGCTTTCCACAGAAAGCATTTCAGAAGGCCAGTTTATCGCTGCTTATTTCAATTCACAATATTTCAGGAGAAGTTAGTTACTTAAAAGATGCATTACATTACTGATGACACTGTTAATACAGTTTCCACTGTGAGGCACAATATGGCTTTTCCAAGTGTGGAGGTGGGAAATTGTGCTATCATAAAATATTACACTAGCTGCTATAAGACACTGCAGCTCAGAGGCGCCCGGAGTAACTACGCTGGGGGGAAAAGTGGCTTCACTGTCACAACGAAAGGCACTGTCAGACAGGCATCACCTTCTGCCCACCGCCCTGCCATCGCTGGGGCGTCAGAAACACCCAGGCATGCCTTCAAGGCGAGGCAACGGCCATCTCCACTGTTCCCCACAGGACAGGGACGCAGCTCTGCAGAACTGTAGCTATGCCTGCAAGAATAAGACAGTTGGACTGAAGAGACTGTCCATGCTAAGCACTAGGGAGAGCACGGAAACAGGGACACAGCAGGTCACATCCATTTGTTTTAACCTTTTGGAAGAGAGGGCAGAAAGCGTAGAGAGAATGGAAGGTGAAAAATGTTCCAGCAAATACAGTTTTGCCCAATAACCACACCATAAGTTAATAAATAAATAGAGTGACCAAGTTTCATTAAATTTCATTTCTTAAATTTCACCTTGGAACTGCTTTCAGCTTGAATAAAGCACTTGAGAAAAGCCCAGCATGTGGTGACTTGAACCATCCAACTTTGAGCTGCTGAAGACCCTGGAAAAATTTCAGCCCAACACAACAACGGCAGAGGAAGGCTGAGAACAGCTGGATTCACTGCAGTTGTCACTGGACACCAAGCCTTAAAGCTAACTGCATTTCACTCTAGCAAAACCTTGAAGGACTGGATTACAGTACAAATGTAAATGCCAAAGACATGTTGAAAAAAAGCAGGGAGAGGCGAGGAGGGAAGGACACTTCACAAAAATCACACTGAGCTCAGATTAAAGACCAAACTTCTGTTTTAAAGAAGACTTTGAAGTAAGGCAGGTGCTAAAAATCTCCAGATGACTCAGTCACCGAGTTTGTTTCTCAGAGAACAGCCGCTTATCTGGATTCTCTGTCCACTAGGTACGGAGGCCGAATCCATCAGCCAGACATGCAACACGCAATTAACTGAGATTACTCTCAATCACATTTATACTCTACTCATCAAATGGAGCCAGAAATTACATTTTTGCCTAGATGTACTGAGCTACTACTTTTCTTATTCCAGGCCAGCAGAAAGCCCGCTCAAAGAATCACATTAGTTATGTCTACCTTGATCAGTCTTCACCGACTGCAAAGAACTAGACTCTGGTGAGCCCTGCGCTTTTCTGTTTGATGGGAAGGTAGAACTGGGAGCCAGTCATTGACCACAGAGCAAGAGCCATATTTTTAAGGGGGATGGCTCTAGCTTTTAAGGTCGTGAGGGCAGGCAGCTTGCGGAAGCCGCCCAGATTCGTGTCAGCTGAAGGCACAGCAGTATTGCTAGATATAAGTTCAGATACGGATCTAAATGCCTCCAAAGATCAGATGGTTGCCTCGAGCTCTAACGCCTGGGATGGCTTTCAGGGATCCCGGCAGTCTGACTGGGCAGATGGAACCATTTTGCCTAATCACAAAGTGTAACTGCAGCAGCCGCCCCCGCTGGCAGGCAGGTCCTGTTTGCCTTCTCTAGAAACCATTATGACCTTCTAAATGTTGCACTGATTCCAGCATTAACATCCTTCACGTTTCCCCGTCACAGCAAAACCAGGCCCGTACTGGATGAATACAGATGCTCGTGGGACCAAGCATAAGCAGACTTTCACAAGGTAACACAGATTCTAACAGATGGCCGGACCCCGGTTTTAAGCTGTGCCATTCCATGGGGTTTCCTTTAGCCAATTCGATCATCTCCAAGGAAAGCGAGCTTCACACCTGATGCAGCTGCACTGAAAGACCCCCTGCCTTTAAAATGACTTTTCTGAGTGTTATTGGAAACAACAACATTAAGATAATGGCAAGACTGACAGTGAGGAATTCACAGGGGATGCAAAATAAATGAAATCAATTAGGATCATAAATACAGGCTGAATTTCGCGTGTCTCACATGTCAATTATTCATATCGAATTTCTGAGACTTTACTATTAACAGGCTTGTTTTGGCAAAAACTATCAAAAGTGAACAGAAAAAAACCAACTGCGCTATTTCAAACTTGTGCCATCACCCTGTAGTTTACATTGCTGCAAATAAAATAGAAGAATATTTTTATGAGCTATCAAATGGCTCAGCTAATATCAAGAGACATTTTCTGAAACAAAAATTTTGAACAAGCCTGCTTAACAGCAAGGCGAGCGTTTAATTTTTTCCAATTTAGTGGAGAACAATTCATACTCATTTATGAAAGGGGATGAGCTCTGTTTAAGTCTCAGCTCTGGTGGAGGGTACATTAGCCGAACGCATCCTTTTCGAGGTCAGCTGTCATTCTTTTTGAATTGGTCCCTGAACAGATCACAGAGCAGATGGGAAAGGGCAGTTTGACATGACTCTTTGGCTTAATTATAGCATTACTAAGACAGCATATGGAGTTGGTATGTATTGTAGGATTTTACCCACTACCTTTATTTCTCAGAAATTCAGTGATCTGCTTCATTTGCTTTTACTTGCTCTTCAGTATGTATATTCACTGCAATGGAATGATTTTGATCTCTGCATTACTAGGTCAAGCTTTCAAGTACAAGAGATGTCAATCCACATTAATTTTTAAAGAATCGCAAAATTTAAATTCTGTATCAAGATCCTTTCCAAAACATCAGTATTCATCCTGATTCATTGTTTTCAGCATCAATTGTGTCAGATCCCTTGAGCTGTCCTACAATTGCTCAGAGAAAAGCAATGCCAGACTGCCCTAGTGACAAAAAGACTTTGTATTACGTAGACTAAAAAAGCCCCCAAAGAATCGTCTCCTGGCATATGCCTACCCATCTGCCCAATGCACCCACAAGGCAGTTCTATGCAAAGGTATCCAAAACAGCTCCAGTAGTAGCAGTAGTAGGAGCAAACTTGCTGTACTCCCTAACACACTACCTGAAACCATGGGCTGGTTTAGCATCGCAGCATAGCACTGTTCCATTTAGATATGCCTTTGGTTTGCAGAAATCATTTCAGTTTGCAGATCTGCAAAGCAACAAACAACCTATCAATAAGAGATTTACATTCTTGACACTGATCTTCTTTTGGGTTGTACCACTGACAAATGTATAGAAACCAGGACGCATGAAAACCCAACTCCTACGTGGGCATTTTAATACCCTTCTCTCATCTTCCTAAAAGGAGAAAATGGGAAAGGGAGGGGTGTATAACACTGTGAGCAAAAGTGGTTCATTTCCACCACTCTCTTTCAAATCATTTTAGCTTTTTCCTGCTGGGCAGTAATGGAAGGAGGCAGATGTTTGAAATTAGGAAGGAAAAAAAAAAAAGGAAGAAAACTTGTTTTTCTATGATTTCAAAATGAAACTTTTAGAAGAAAAGTTTCATTTTGAAATTTCATCCTGAAATTAAAAAGAAAACAAAGGTTTTCTCTTTAAAATGTTACCACAGAAAATCAAATTTTCAACAACAAGCTGTTTGTCATTTTTAATCATCTCTCAGTTCTTAGCTGTAACATAAAAGACTTCTAACATAGTGACTTGCCCTGACAAAGCAGATGGTCAAACTTCCCACTGAAAACCTCTTTCCAAAGCTGAGTGTAGGGCCCCCATATCATCTTTGACACCTTTTGTTCTTCACTTTATCCTTCTTAAAGACAAATCCAACTTGAATTAAAAAATAAGGGTGAGAGACAACACAAAGAGTATAGAACATAACACTAAAAATGTAAAGGTTTTAAAAGATTCTCACCTGCCTCAAAGCACTAAAATGCCCAATTTAAGAGGCTGGTTTCCCAGACTGCCACATTAACAAATGAACACCATTAACCTGCAGTTTAACCACTTACATGTATGAGCACAGTGCAAATAGATGGATGGTGGTTAATGGCTCTTCATTTGTTTCCCAGGCAAGAAACAGGCTCTTTTGCAAGCTGGCCAGGAGGTCCCAGCTCTCCGGGGCTCCGCGGAGGCTGCCTACAGGTGCTCACCACCTCTTCTCAGAGCTTTCAGTGCCGACAGTGTGCTGCAGGTAATGGGATCTGAATCCACAGCAATCACAGCCCTGCTACAAAGAGCAACCAGGATCAAGTACCACTGACAGGAGAATATCAAACAGGGAAAGAAAATGAGGAATAAGTGTGAAGGAATAAAAAGGAAGCAAATGAGTACTTATGGATGCTCCTCACAAGGCACCCTCCATGTCTCACTTGAACCTTGCAGCACTCAGCCTCAAATGTACATAAGCCTGCAATTTGATATTTTCTCCAACCTGGGTAAAACAAGAATTCTTCCTGTATCATTGTAACTCAAAGACAGAGAAATGACCTCTCCTGATGCTTTTAACAAAGCATAGGTCAATTTTGGCTGTTTCATCTGTATTCTACTTTGCTGTCTCTGGAATCTGTGCATAACGCTGGAGTTCCTCCCAGCATGAAGGAAGCTGTCATCCTGCCTTAAAACTCTGATGGCGAAAGCTAAAAATTGATAACCAGAAACACTATAAATTCTGAGTTGTATCCTGGCAGAGCCTGGAATTTTATTTTTGAGACTTATGTTTTTGGTAGAGAGATGTGATACGGAGATCATATCTTCCGGGTCCCAGCAAGAGTAGCCTGTGGGTGCAGGAAGACCATGGGCTGGTCCTATCTTAGCCATTACCTTACGCCCTGTGTCTCATGACAACAACAGATTCTCTGAGACTCTGGCCACATTTGACCTGGTATTGAAGCCAACACAGGAGTTCCCAGTTTAACAACTCAAATTTATACGTTCCCTAACCTTTGCAGGTACTACTGAATGTTGTAAGTTTGATCCATTTTTAGGTTTCTAATAAGATTTGCATGACTTTGATAGGCATGATTCAGGCTTATAGGCAAAATATGTAGATATTTATGGCTGGGATTTTTAAAAGATTTAGGTGATCAAATCCCATTGGCAATGCTCAGCCTACAAATCAGAATGCTATACACAGAATGCTATAGTCCACCCTCATAAGATCACACTTTTCAGCATCTTTAACAAACCTGCATTTTGGCTGTATTTTTACTTTTAAAAGTCAGTACTTAATATACCAAAATTACTTTGCTCTACAATGCTTCTTGATATAAAAAGCCACAACATTTATAACAGGATTATCAAACTTTCCTATATAAAACTAAGAGCTTTCTCATTCACATTTGTCTTGGAATATTTTTAAATGAGCCTGTTTCTACCACAACAGCTTTGCACAGTGAAGTTTACATATGAAAGACAAACTGTAGGCACACATTAATGAAACACGACAGCGGTAAACCTTCAGTGAGCTGCAAGTCTACGAGTTACAAGCAGACCTTCAAGAAGATATGCCATATGCAATTATTCCCCAGAGGCAAATGCAAACTTGAAAGAGGTCTGTGAGCTCCTCTGAGCTTCTTTCACAATTACTCCACAAAAGCAGAGGTGAAAAGCATTTTTCCTGCAGATGCATCTCCCAGGAAAAGAGAATTGCACCTTCATCAGGGGAATATGTGACAAACTTCTAGATAGCCTAAAAGAAAAAAATTATTTAGGGCTATTTAAGCAGGAAAAATATTTATTGCTTCTACCTAACGTCTAGATGTTACAATTAAGAGTTAAACAAAATTTTCACTACAATTAACTTTCAAGGCTAAAATCAGAATGTTTCAACTTGACAAATGTAAAAGAAATATATGGAAAAAATGCCCATGTAGGGTTTTAAGTAATGGTTTGGATACCTCAGTTTGACACCTCAAAATACAGAATTCAGCTTGTGCTGCATCCTGCACAACAAGGAAGCCAGGCTGCACAGGATATAAGAGAGGAGGTTATCTGCTCTCCCAGTACTGGCAGAAAGAACTGGAGCCTGATGCTACCTCCTGAAGTTTGGCCCAAATTAAACTGTCCTAGAAGAACTCCGTTATCAATATGAAAGGCAACAACGACCCTTATCTTGTAATAGAAATAGTTACTCAAGAGCAGGGGTCAGCTCCTGAGGCCAGGCCAGGGCTTTACGCACATGAACACAGAGGGATTCCCCAAACCGGCGCGCGGCGGCGAGCGCGGGGCTGGCCGGCGACGCAGCCAACGCACGCGTATCAACGCAGAAGCCACCAGCGAGCAAGGACCAGCTTTACGAAGGCAAGAATAAAAACACTGCCCGGGTAACTCGGATATCGTATGGGCGAAGGCCATGCAAAAGAGGCAGAGGAAAGCTGACAGTGCTGTTGTATTACTCAACGCGAGCCCATGGGAGCCACAGTAAGATTTTCTGCAGAGTCGCTAAATGCAGTATTCTTTAAGGCTGTAACTATCACTTTTTCAATGCCGATTTAAAAAGTAAATAAACAAATAAATAAAAAAGCAGCAGGGTGGATTTAATTAACACATAACAGAAGAAACACATTTTCTTCAGGTAACATTTCCCAAAGAAATACTTTCAACCTATATTTTAAATGATTTTAGAAAACCATGCATAGTTCAATAAAACCCAAGGGTGTATTTTTTTATGAGAAAAAATGTGTGGTCAATAGCGTCATCTTAAAACAGTCTTTTCCAGAGCGGGAGGAGAAGGGGAATAGAAAAGAATCTTGGGTTGTCCCTGGTATTTGCAACAGAGTCAGTTTATGCAAAATTAATGATTTTCTCGCGGGCAGAGATTCCTGCAGTTAAATTGTCCACAGAGCAATTTAACCTGTTCCAGACTCGTAAGATAACAGAATTCTTAGGAAAAAAGCAGAAAGAATTCTATAGCTTCAGCATTATCACGCATTAAAAAAAAATTATGTATAGAATAACTGTATTTCAGATATTTATCTCTTACCATAAACTTTTCTGGCTCATGGGCATTAAAACTCTACAAAGGCATCAAAAGCAGCAACCATGCCAGACATACCAGGGAATTCAGATAGACGGTTTTCTAAAACTATTCCCTCCTCTTCAGGTACAACATGATAGTCTTAAAAATTATCCACTAATCCACTAATATATGTCATCTGGGAAAGCAGGGAGCAGATAAGCAGGCTGAATAAATAAAATAACTCTCTCCAACTTTCACAGAGATTAAAACCTTACTAGATTAAGTTTCCCAGAAAAAAAAAAGCCACGAAATCAGAACTCGCAGATGGCCACTTGAAGTAGTAACAGCATTAGCACTTTTCTAAATATGGCTAAACAGAATATTTTATCTATTATCATTATACAATCACAACTTCTGGAAGAACTGTGTAACCAGGAACCGAGAGCTAGGTGAGGTGCCCAGAGGCAGCCCGGGCCCGGTCGGCACCATTGCAGAAAGCCATCAACTCAGAGGGCAACAAGCTACCTTCATTCTTTCATGCATATACAGTTCGCTTTTGGAATCAAGTCCAAAAGCGAGCAAGGATTAAAGAGTAATATTTTAAAATTTGTTGAAAATTTTTATTACTTCATTCTTCCAGGACTATTTTGTGTTAAAGGAGTGTGTAACGAGAGGCTAACTATTAGCCTTTTTTTAATCCTTAGGAACAGAAGCTTTGAAATCTTAAGCCAGCTTTCAGTCCTCCCAAAAGGCAGGTACCAACTCCAGCAGGAAGCGATCTGCTGTCGCCCCTCAAAGATGAGCTCCTTTTGAAGAGTTGTTAAGATAAAGGCTAATTTCTAGATCTTAATACAGTCTCCCCTGGGAACGGGAAGAAGCAAGATAGCGCAGCAGCGTTATTGCTTCCTGAAGCCGCAGTCTAAACATTAGCCTATCCAGAACAGAGGCTCAGCTTCATACTCTGAGCCACCTTGACCCAATGAAGAAATACGTACTTTTAAACAGAGAAATGCCGTCAGTTCACTTCATTCAACATCCATTAAACAAACCGTAAATAAATGTCAACTGCTCTTTAGAAATGATCATAGTTAAAGCCTCATAGTGAAAAAGAGAGACAAGAATCTATGTATATCTCGCTTAAACATCAGTCATCGAATTTCCCACTTTATATTCCACTCTGCCCCCACGGAAGGCAATGGGCGTTCGATACTGCCCTTGAGACGGGGCCTCTCGCAGGCTGCAGCAGCTCCGGAGCTGCCAGCCCACATTCATGCTTTCAGCTCCCTGCATATTTTGTACGAGAGACAAGCACATTATTGAGGTTATCTCAACATTAGTGATAAAACCTTCACAGATGGAAAGGTTCATTAAGAGAAAATCATCACAAATATGCTGGCATTACAAGAGCATTTTCGATTCAGTTTGATTTTCTCCATTTTTACATTATGCACATTATAGCCTATGCAAATTTTAAGCCATGATAACCTAAGATGAATAAGAACGTAGACACCTATCCTAATTAAAATTCCATGCCATCCAATTTCTGTCCATACTAAACCATTCAGCAACTTATCCCTTCTCCCTGTCAATCACAAATTGAGGGATGAAATTTTACATCTTAGTCCAGTCCAGCAATGAAATCAGTTGGATTATTTTGCAGATGCTGGAACAGTCGAGGATGGCTGAATCACAGTTCAAAAACTCTCCCAAGTGAACACTTAACTGAAGATCTAAGGTCACAGAATTTCAAACTTTCCTGATTAAGCAAGCAAAAAGTTCTCTTTTTCTGCTCCCACTTAAGTACACATCCTTCCTACCATGGAAAAGGCAAATTAACAATAAAATACTGAAGCTGAATTCAGTTTGAAAGAGTATACAATTATGTGCACAGAAGTCAACAACCTCTCACAGGATGTACAGAGCTAATAAGAATACTGCACTGCAAAAATGTAGCATTTTCTATTCCTGTTTTCTTTATATGGACATCTTCATTTATTGTTGTTTTTAATCCATAACACAAAGTCTTCATATTGCACAGTGCAGCCAAATAAAAACTGTTAGTGTCTTTAACTGGAGGAATTCACTCACTTGGGTGGCTGGATTTTCAACATTAATGTTAGATTAACACTAATTGCCTAATTATCATTAAAGGATCACAAGGAAGACAATTATGCAACCAAAGTTATACATCCAGAGTTCTAGTAGCTAATGCTAATAGAAAGACTATTGGAGATAACACTAATCACTAACAAGGTTTAAAGCAATCTGTAATTCTTAAAGATCAGAATGAGAACAGAGGGGACAATACACAACAGATGAATCCACCTGGTTTTCTATAAGGTCTTTTGCTTCATCCTCCAATGGGTCTAATGCTGCTACTTGGGTCTAAAAAAAATGAAACGTTTACCCAACCTTTCTATATCTACCGCAGTGTTTAGCTGCAGGGTATCAGTCCATCCAGAGACATACCAGGTGAGGACGAAGGATGGTTTGTACCTCCCAACCGTTACTCACATGCTACCAGTACGTGCTGGAACCAGCTCTCCAGGAGCCATTGCACGCTTTTTTCTCCAGCATGTCTTCCCTCTTCTCCAACAAAGTCCTATTCAGGGGCTTTTTGTAAATACAGATTTGCTTCAGTTTCAGAAGCCCTCACCCCAAACAAAGCCAGGAGTTCGCATGGGCAGGGTGAGCCAATGAAGTGGTGATGTGATGGATAAAGGCAGGGCTGAGCAAGTCTTGCAGGCAGTGACAAGCACAATGACAAAAAGAAAGCCAAAGCCCAGAGTGCATCAGACAACACGGTGCGACTGGATGTGAAGTGTTGGGGGCAAAGTCTTTGGCAGAAGCTCGTGTTCAGCAAGGGCAATGCCAGGGTAGGAGAGCACCATCCTCCCGAGACACTGGGGACCGGAGTCTGAGCCCAACTCACAGCATCCCCTTTTCAATCCAAAATCTTTTGCCTGAGAACCTGAACTGTTGAGTCCACAGTGCTCCAGATTCATTTCCACAAGGAACTACCATGATTCATAGTGAGTAATTTGAATGTTGGGGATGTTATGATGTTCAGGAGCTACCCACCATCCATTACTTTTAGTACTGTGTTGGGAACAGTGCCTGGAGCTGAAATAATTTATCTCCAAACCAATCTGAGTTCAGGGCTAACAAGTTAATTATTGATGTTCACTTAAGTCATTCTGATCTATTTCAAACTTTCAGATTCCATTCAGATCCCTTTGTTAATTACTGACAGCTGAAGGATAATTAATCCATCATTGCTTGGAAAAGCTACAAGGTTTTCTATATTCCTTTCCAATCACTTAGGCTGGCATATGGTAGTATCCTATACAGTAATTTTGCATTTTACACTCTTATTAGGGTCTTTCACCTTCTGTTTCTTAATTTTAAGATACTGAGCAATTCCCTGATTTAGTTCCAAAATAAAAGTTGCATTCATTTGAACTCTGACACCTTCCAGCTAACTTCCACCAAATACAATTTACTTAAAAACCTAAACCTATCTAGCTGGGCTGGATAAGAGGCTTGCAGTAAAAGCTGCTTTGTAAATAAACAATGTACTTTTACATTTAAAAAAAATGAGAGCTTCACCAAGGAACCAGAAAGGACCTGTACTCTGACTCAATATAACTGGAAGAGACATTCAGCTGTATCAATACATCCATCCAAAGGGTTCTGCTAATTAAAACCAAATGACTTCTTACAAATGGAGCAGCAGTTTAGCTTGGTTTGAGTAGGCAGCATGTGACTCTCTGCTTTCAGTTCTTGAAAATGTGACAGACATAACAGACAGACGTTAAGTAAGAAGCCACTGCCTCCACAATGCGTTTAGGGCCAAACTTGAATTTCCTTGTAACTGCACTGTGATTATAAAAAAGATTATGAATGGGTTGGAATTCCTCTCCCTGAACATATTTCTAGCCAAATTAGAATTCTTCTGATGGACATCAAATGCAGTCCTTTAATGGAAGAAAATCTCCTAGACCTGATTGGGCTTCCTGTGAAAGTTGCATCTGGACCAATCTGAATAGAAAATACAGATTTTAAACTTGATGCTACCAGACTACTTTAACATAGTCAGAAAGCACTGATTGCATTTATAGTTCTTAGAATATTTAACATGCAAAAGGATTTCTTTTTGACACGGTGAATTACAGAGAAAAAAATAAGATCTCTCTTCCTCAAACATGCACGCATGCCAGTCATACCTATTAAAGCATATTTGGTCCTGTGTTAAAATACCACAAAGATGGCAACCACATGAACCACTACAGACACACAAACTGGAGGTAATAATAACCTTAACTACTCATTAGGGGTACTTTTTCCTAGAAATGCTTGAAGTTCCTTTATAAATATTATGAACTTAGAGGTCTAGCAAGCTATTTCAGATCAAAAGTGTTCACAAGTAATTATAACCCACTGGTGACCACTCCTGGCATAAATTTCAGGTATTCAGTGCCTCTTGATATCTGACCTTTAATAAAGGTGAGCTCTTGATGTGCCCTGAAAACTGTATTGGAAAATACATTACTAATGACAAAAATATGAAATAAATTCCATCCTCTCCAAGCTTTTAAAAAGCAAAAAAGGAAGAAAGTCAGTTTTAAAGGAAAGTCAACTGAAAAATCCTTGGAAAATTTAGGAGTTAGAAAGGAGAAAAACAAAAC
This sequence comes from Apteryx mantelli, assembly GCF_036417845.1. Taxonomy (NCBI): domain Eukaryota; kingdom Metazoa; phylum Chordata; class Aves; order Apterygiformes; family Apterygidae; genus Apteryx; species Apteryx mantelli. The sequence continues at coordinate 17,755,513 of NC_089990.1, forward strand.
TGCCTTTCACACATAAAGTAATTTTTATGAAAGCTCCAGAGTCATTTAATTCTCTATCAAGTCTTTAGGACACCACAGTAAAACTGTTTTACTTGTTACACCACCATCTGCCCTGCCCAAAAATCCAATTGTACATGCTAATTTACAAAGCTCCAGGTGGTCATCACCAGTTCACTTCTGATCCTTATGAAACACTCGACATGTAGAGTCCTTTTGTCTTGTCTAGTATCAAGTAAAAAGCCTAGTTATTCGTTATCACTAGAGACCTAGTAGAGATGCTTTGAGAGACTTGTTTCTGTTGACAGAAGCCAATTTGCTGGAAGGAAAGGAAACCCGTGCTCTTAAAGTTCACTGAGAAAAGTGAAGCTGGCATCTATCTCACTACCTGGTGTATTTACAAAATGAGTTCATTAGCCTAGCACATATAATGAGTCTTCTGTGTGACTACGGAAAGGAAACAGGACAGCAAGGATAGGCACATACGCAAGAAGCTTGATAATAATAAATTTCTCAGCACAGACAGGAAAGCTGAGCCAGGCACAAAGGACACATGACCAGGCTATTGCGCTGGGCCATGTTCATAAGCGACAATCCTTTTCCTGCACCAGACCCGCACATGACGCACTTCCGCGTCAACAGGTCCTGGCGGACGTCGGGTTCATGGTGTCACCTTCCTGGGACAAGCAAGTTCACACACTGTGATCTGCTCTCTGTCACTCCTTCCTTCTGGTCATAACCAAAAAACCAACCAACATACCAACAGAGATCAAACTATAATCGAAAAAACAGCAACTTCCCAAATCAGATGTGACTGTTACCCATATCAGAAGGGGAAGAAAGAGTAATTCATTCTGGCACCCTAATTAATTATCACACAAATTGCTTATTGATTTTCTTGTGTTCATGCTGATACTTTATGATGTACACTCATTTCACACAAGCTTCTCACAGAAGGGGAGACACTGGCAGATCCAAGAAGAAGCAGACACACGGGGATGCCAGGTCTGCATTTCTGCAGGGGCCACGGCACATCTATCCACGCATGGCACTGAATCTCAGCAAAAAGAAATGAGGTTGTCCAACTCATAAAGGCTATATTTTAAAGTAATGATCTCCCAGTGAAGCAACCTAGCTCTTGCTGGCAAAGTAGCCAAATTCCCAAGGTCATCCGTTGCCACTTCAGCTTCTTGAAAGCCTCCTGCATAGGGCAACAGGCTGAGTTCCTAGAGAACTACCTAACAGAACATTTTCTAATTATAGAATTAATTACTGCTACAGAATAAACAGCAGAGGCATGTCAGGCTGGAGGTAATGATTTGTACAATTAGCGCTCTCTCATATCAAATAACCTTTTACAGCTATTCTTGAACTGGGAATTCATAATATCAGGAGGTTCACCTGTCATCATCCCTGAAATATCATGCCACTAGAATAGCCAAATTAAAATTGCTTATATCTTATCTCTAAAATAGTACAAACACATGCTATTTAGGTTGTTGGTTTTCTTTGGCATGTTCTGAGTACAAAGGAAGCATCCTAAGCACCAAGAGTTTAGTCTGCTTTACTGTGTCTTGAGTGGGCAACAAACTGGTTTGCAGTACATGATCACAGAAAAACTGCCTGTTCTTAAGATGACTGTATAGCAGATAAGTCGCAATGATCAAGGAAAATTCTTGAGGACAGCATCTTGTTTGCTTGTGCACAGGGAAACAGCTAAGGTCTCCTTTCCAGCACTTCACATGGCCAGTACAATCGTCTTCATTACAGTGATAAAAGCAGCCTCTGAAGGTGTTTCTGTCTAGTGAAAGACCTGCCAAAGAGGAAGCGCAAACAACCTTAGGAAGGGCATAGCATGATGCTCTCTTCTCTAGCACTGCTGGGGAGCCGGTCTCTAATTCTGCGGTCAAAAACCAGACAGGTACGAGCCAGCAAAACACTAAGTTGCATAACTGAACATGCAATTGCACGCTGGATTCAGACCCAATTCAACAAAGCACTAACAGAATCTAAAACCAGGATTAGCCAATGGCCCGTAACTATCCCATCAAAACGACCAGTAGCCCCTGCTATAATCCCCACCAAATACTTTGGATTCCCCTTAGACAAAGGCAGAGCCAAAGTCTGCAGTATCTGGTTGCGAGATCCTGCAATGGACCATATTTTGGATAGCTCATAAGAAGTGCTCAAGCAGTTGCAAAATAAAAGTGACTCCAGTTTAGCAAGCAGAATTTTTGAAGGTTAGACAAGAAGCACCAAGATTTCCTAAGAGGTTGGCCTGGCTCGAGGGCTACTCTGAACTTGGAATCTCCCCCAGGTGGCTCTGATTTTATCTTCTCCATACACATTTCCCCTCCCAGGTGCACATTGCCATGCTGGGCATACTCAGGCTCTGCACTGAGTGGGAAATGTGCTCAGAGTCAGCAAGAACGGAGAGGTTTAGAGCTGGCTGTCGGTGTGTGCCCATGACGCAACCACCACCATACAATCTCAGGTGAACGGGCTTCCTGCCTTAGGAGCACTTCAGACTTCACCAAAGGCTATCCACCCTTATTTGTCCAGAAGCAGCTGTGTAAATCTCGTAAAAACAGGCTTTTCTATGAGATTACCAATACTTCTTTGGGCAAGCTCAGAAACACAGTGAGGAACTGCCTCATTTCTGTATTTCTGCTGGAAGTCGATCTCTGACGCCCGTACATAGCTGGGGAGCAAGAAGCCAGGTGAACCTCCTTAATGTAACATGCTCCCAAAAGGGACAATGCCAAGAGCTGCCAAGGTAAGCTCTGAAACAAATTATGGTAACAGCAACCCCAACGATCCCTAATATGGGATACCCTCCAAACTCACCTATTTCCATCTCAATTTGACCTGCACGTTTCTTTTCAGAATGCTTTGACAAGTCAGGAAAAAACTGAAGAATTTGACCAATTTACAAACATCTTGAAGCCTCTGAGCCCCAAAAATCCAGGTTGTATGTGGAAGGAAGCAGTCTTTGCAGAATATCAGTACAGACCTACGCAAATTCTTCTAACCACTTTTTCAGTAACTTGCTTCCGAACTTACCTTGACAATCTCACTGTCACAGAGTTACCTAATGCCTGTTATAGGAAGGATGTCTTGTCTTTGAATTGTTCAATTAAATGGACTGGTTTGTCATTCCAACACTTCTATTAAAGGCTTACACCACTGTAATGAGTACACAGACAATTATTTATAGCACTATTTTTGACAGAGTAATGCAACAGTGTTTGTAATGAGTACCATTAAAAAAATCAGTTTCTTCATCAAAAAAACACTCACACTACCCAAAGAAACAAATTGTTCTGGGACCAGCAGATCTAACAGATTCTGCTTTCTTCTGGATTTGATTCCTGTTGTTGGATTCCCTTGGGTTCCAGATGGTGCAAGCCTGAATCAAAACGTTTTGTGTGGCTGGTGAATCCACAGCCTCTCTGTCCTTTTGATTCCCAGAAGTCTAACAAATGATCCTCATCCTAGTCCCCTTCTTGAGATGGGCCATTCACATCCGTATCTGGTAGTCATTTTTATAAAATTAAAATTACCCACGACGCCCCTTCTCCCTTGTCAAATGTAGGCAATGGATTCAAAAGTTTTGAGGAATAGGGAACAATGGAGAAACACATGCACAGAAGATGATCGTGTTATCCTCATTTCCTTAAGAAAGCAGGCTAAAAACGATCAGACAAAACAAACCAGAAGAATACAAGCTCATATTTTGTAGCTGAGGCTTTCTGCACAATGACAAGGGCAGATAACCAGAGCAAACCCATGCCATGGGCAGGATATCTCACATGTGAAACTCTGGCTGAAAGCACAGGTTTTTCAACCCTGAAGCTCCCCCAAGAATTTCCTAACTGGTAAAAAAGACAGATGGAGCCTGGGCCCCAGTCATTCAGGGCACCGAGAAGTACTCCATGCCCTGAACACCACTCAAAACGATGGTGAACGAACCACTACAAAAACCCGAGCAAACGCATGATAAGCATACAGTGCCTCGCTAAGCTCCCAGGGAGAACCTAGGACAGCTTAAATGCTTACTTTGATACAAGCTTGAAAACAGCCTATTTCCCCGAATCCCTCCCACAAATGGATTCTCTAGGACAGAAGAATTAAATTAGTTACCCCAAATTAATCTGCAAATCAGCCATAAAGATGGGAATAACTAAGGAGGGTTTTTTTGTTTGTTTGTTTGTTTCTTTGGAGTATATTGGGTACAATGTCCTCTGATGCAGAGATGCAGCTGCAAGGGAAGCAGGTACATGGACAGAATGGCTTGCTGCATTTAGTGATGGATATCTGGATCAAACCAGTAGCTCTAATTCTGAAAAGTGATGAAGATTAGAGTACGCTTTCCTTGTTCCAGAGGAAAACATAAGTAATCTACTTAAATGAAAATCAATTTTAGATATTCCTTTATTACACTTTATGGTCTGTGAAGTTCCTTTCTTTTCATACTATTACGCGAATGGTATGTAATTCCTACACTGATGACAGATTTTCCTTTAGAAAAGTAGTGAAGGTCTTAACTTTTTAATACAAATTATTCCTTGGGAATCATTAGCTGCTATTCAAGCTGTTTAATTCAAAGAGTTATCTCTCTCATTCAGAAAACTTTAAGTGACACTAATCAGACCCAGCTATTTTTATTATTAATGTACAACAATGCTAATCTGGCATGACTAGAATCTTTAGCCAGAGTATTAAGGGCTTCCTCTCCCTAAAGTGGGATTTAATAATAAAAATTAACATTTTTGCATAATCTGCTTACGTGTGCTGCATTTGCTGAAGATTAGGTCCAGCATTTCCTTCTCTTTTCTGATCCTCTGTACAGACATGCACATCCTAAAAATGAAATGATGCATGTTTGGGAGCTCATGGGAGTCTATTTTGGTGTGTTTCTTCAAAGACGCATCATGCACTATACAGTAACACAGTCTCTGTGATAATCCACACACAAGCCTCTTCAGTTACAGAATCAGAAAGTAGCTGTCAATTTTCATGTCGCTTTACATTTTGAAAGATCCAACAGAGCACACACGTGGCAGGCATGCCACTCAAACCCGGCTGGCTATCGGCCGGCAGACCTTCACCAACACCGGATCTGCCCTCAGTCCATAAGGGTTTGAGCAGAGGAAAAAGCAAGCCCAGTAGGTAAATGCTTGCATGGGAGGCTAATAAATCAATACATTGAATTAACCTGAACATGCACTTATTTTACCAGTGACCAAAGTGTTACCAGAAATAAACTTGATCAGACATTGCATACAAACTGCAATCCAAGCACATCCAAGAGCCTACAGGGGCACAGTCACAGAAGCGCTGAATTAGGTGTGAAATACCTTTATACCTCTTAATTGGGTGTTGTTGCTGAAGTATAATTGGACTCATACAGTAACATCCACTCTAATCAGAAACAGTGCAAAGAAATTCAACTCTCTTCACTGTTTGATTTTGACTAGTCAAAAGTAAGAAGCAGGCAACAGATCTCTTATGATGCCTACAGAAATTATCCTTTTGGTATGTAAGTTGTTCTCCCCTTACAGCACGCACTGACACCTCTTTTAGTTACCGACTCCTTTCATTTCTTGTGGAGTTCAGAGCTGAGTCTTCCAGGTGCTACAAGAGCAACCTAGTTCCCCCCTTCCCTTGGAGTCAGCAGGAATCGCGCAGCCAGTTCTCGGTGCAGCGCTTTGAAAATGGGCAAACTGAAGGACATGCAAACGCAGCAGGGCATCGCACACCAGAAAGAGATCTAGCTCTCTAAAATTAGGCCTCACTCCAAATGGACCCAACCAAGATCTGTACTAAGAAACTATTTCTAAACCTCCAGGAAACAGTATTTTTTCAGGTCTCTTTCCTGACCCTCACTTAAGAAAAGCACATCCCCTAAATATAACACTGCGTGAGCAGGTTTAACAGGAGCCTTCTTCTTATATTCCCTTTCACATTCTCACTTTCTATAAATTGGCACAGCTGATGTGGGAGATCAAGTCACGGCTGGTGGGGATCTTTCCTCACAGTGCCATTCCAGAAGAAATCACTGTTTTGCAAAATCAACATTTTCTCTGGGAGAAGAAACCCGGACAGCAGCTCTCGTCTGCCACCAGGGCCGCAGCGGGAGCAGGCCCAGCGCTGCGAGGGCTCGTGCTGCCGCCGCGTGCGGGCAAGCCGGGGGACGGCAGGCGGCTCCTCGGGCCCAGCCTCAGCAGCCTCCTGGCAGGAGCTCCCGAGCAGGCACATGAGCAGCTGGCAAACTGTCTTCCGTTGCGCCTGAAACCAATTTTTGCCTAGAAATGTTTCTAGGCCCTGGTTTTTATGTTTTTTTATTAATTTCAAACTTTTTTAAAACTTTTTGTGCAATTTTGAAATGTGTTTTAACCTTGGATGAACCAAGGCAAAAACTTGAGCGAATGCATGATATGCTTTCTGAGAGAAAAGAGACTCTAAGCTCACGATGAACGTGGATGGCGTCAGAACAGTAACCGTGCATCAGGTGCAGGGTAGGATAGCTTGCCATGCAGTTACTACAGCGTAATACCATGTCATTACCACTAAATCCGATTCAAGTTTATCTAAAAAAAACTAACTAATTTTAGCCAAAGGGTCAAGGAATTTCTGTGTCTAAATACACAGGAATAGTGACTTGCATCCACAAATCCTTGCAAGCCAGCTGCAGTCAGGAGCTGCGACCACTTGCTCAGGTTGTGGCAATTCCATTTAAAGTTGTACCTCCCTTTTACAAATAGACTGCGCCACTTCGTTTTTAAGAAGTGGGGTGAAAGGCCAGATCTGTTACGTAACCACAAGCAGTTTTCTGAGGGTAACTCAGAGCTCTGGCTTACATTACCCTGGGATGGATGAAGTGTTTCTTCATTCCCGGCTCTGCCTGCTCCGGCTTAGCCACCTGTGTGACACTGCTGAAGCGCTGCAAATTACAGTCTGGCATAGCACGAGAAAAAGAAAATGATGCTGCCCTACATTAACAAGTCAGGCTGTAAACTGACTTGTCAGGAGCTGTCGGTGATAACTACATTCCTACAAGCTTCAGGAAAACAGGCAGCCCAGGAGGGGAAGGAAACTCTACTACTTGCACCATGGCAAAAACATGCTCCCCCTCCTGGGGCATCAGAGAAACCCTTCAAAAGACGCCGCTCGCAGCCGCAGGAGAGGCGCCCGCCAGAGCTCACCCGTCCCGGCCCGCGACGCTGATGAACACGACACAGATGAGCAGCAAGCCGCGCTTTGCTAGTGATCCCCAAATTCTTCTAATACATGATGGTTAGCAGAAGCATTTGGTTTTGCTTCTCTGCTTATGTGGCTACTGTCCAAAACCTCCAAAGCTACCATCACTTGAGATCTTCTGCTAAAGTCCTTTCTGCCCAGCACTATCGTCCTGCATAAACGGAGCACACAGCATTTCATCTCACATCAACAAGCAGTGCTGAGGGAGAAAACACTCCGGCTTTGGAAGGAGAAAATTTCTTGTGTTAATAAGATATAGCATTTGAAACAGTGACACCTTTTATCATATTCTTTTAGTATTAATTTTGGCTAATACAGTGTGACAGTCTAATATGATCAGTCTTTCATACCCTACTGGTAACAGCTAACACTAATTCAATATGATTCTGATGTGATAGGATGGGGGGAAAATTGTTGATGCGGTAAAACAAAAAAGATAAGTGCCTTTCAAACAGACTTTTCATGTACCAGATACAGGTCTGCTAATAATTTTCAAATAATCAGACATTATCTCCCCATATAAATGAATACATACCCTGATTAAGACATTTCTATTTCTTTTTCTCGTACCAGATACATACATTGCAACCCTTTAATAACTCTTTATAAAGTAGCTTTTTCCAGTTCACATTATTACCAAAATTCTTTCCATTTTCAACCACCAGAATGGGAGGTATTGCAGTAATTGCTTCACTAGTATCGCCAAGTTCCCTCTTGCCACTTGATATTCCAGTGCTTCCATACCAAGCCACTCCTCTCCTCCACAGCATTACCTCCTGAGATCATATTTAATTGGTTTTCCAATGTGACCTCTATAACCTTTTCAGATCCGCTGCTCTCCAGACACAGTTCTCCATCTAGTTAAGTGCAAGCTATAGTCTTTCTTCCTAGATGTATGACCTGAACTCTAGATCACTTTAAAACCCACGCTGTTCGAATGAACCCAGTTTACTGTGTCGAGTAACTAACCTGCCATCATTATTTACCACTTTGCTGGTTTCTAATTTTTCTACAAACTTTATCAGAAGAATTTTTCATTTTACTTTATGCTAGATCACTGAACGATTGGAGAGCAGCAGGACAAGATGAGATCCCTGTAGAATATTCCAAGTGACTATTACTTCCCATTAACTTTTGGTCCATTTTGAGAAAAGCAAAATATTAGTACTTTTCTCATCTCTAAATCATTTGCTATAGCCTGTGATCTGAAATATACTTCTCCATTAATCTAAAGAATACATCTGAAGGAATTTTTAATTTTAACTTGGCAAATTAACCACAGCATAGAATCCTTCAAGCAGGACATCACATCACCAAAGATGTCACGTTACATTTAATTCAGTGAATACATTAAAGCAAGGCTTGAATATTTCAACAAGGTTTCATCACAGCAGAATCAACTGTGAAGATACAGCTGTAACATTAATAATCCTGGGAACATACAGTGCATCAGATCCATAGGCACAGAATGTAGGACTTCATACTTCTAAAACAATTACCTGGCATTAATATTTACGTACATAAAAGGTATGATCACAAGAGCAATATCCCTCCTATTCCCTTTTTTTCTATGCCATAGCAAAGAAAACAGAAAAAAAATACTGGCTATTTTCATACCTTGTTCTCAGCCTGGGAAGACAGCAAATACTGATTAGCAAGGGGACTAATGTTACTAAAGAAACGGGACCCTCCATTTCTTCAGATTACAAAGGGTATTGTTTAATTTTTTTTTTTCTTAGCAAGACCCTTGTTGCATAAAGAAAATCATTATTCAAAAATCAACTGGACAAAACTTACATTGACCGTAATGAACTTTGGCTCAAATCCAGTGCTGATCTGCTTTAACCCACAATAAAATTTAGAAACACAAACAGCTCTTATATCAGTACATGTGACATCAAAGTCAGATTATAAGCCTCAAATTCAACTGGTAAAGCTGATATAAGTCTCAGTCCTGCAATGCTGTAAGGTATGGAGAGGAGATCTGCTCCTTGGTATGAACATTGACTAACCCATCCTAAAAAGAGACTACTAATTTCTTCTGTATTTGACAACTAACAGTTTTTTGATAAGAAAGCTTATTAGAAAACCTGTGAATCACACACCTGTGAAGACACACTTGCATTTCTCTCCAGGGATCCAAACTGTACATACACTGCATTCACCTGTGAAATATGTAACAGCCTGAGAGCAGAGAAAGATCTTTGTCTTCCCTATCAGATCTCCCAAAGTACACAGTATGGCCAAGACTGCATTTGTAATTGTTAAATATTTGCAGTAATTAGCAAATAAACTGTCCATGTGTTTCTGTCTCTTTCTCTCTCTGGTTTTCATTCTAAAATCCAACAGGCCATCACTTACCATGGCTGGTCTTCTATCAAAAGTTGCTTCTATACTTCTACGCAATGTCTTCATCTAAATTGATTAATTCTACTTTGTACTTTTCCTCGTTGGTGGGCAGAGACTTCAGATTTATCTCCATGTGTTGTATGCCATTTAAAAATTCTTACATTTAACTCATTGTGAGCCATGGTAGAAGAAGAACAGGAGCTTCAGATGAGCCTGACCAGGCAGAGGATGACAGCCAGCAAAACAGGACTCCTATTTGTACCACGGCAGCACAAAAATAAAAGGCAATGCAGGCGCAGGCCCAGCTCTGTTGATGGTATGCAACTGGGCAACCAGATGCATAACCAGATGTCCTTGTAGCAGGATAAGATTTAACCTTATCTTAGAGAGGCCTAGCTGAAGGGAGGGGGACACAAAAAAGAGAGTTGCAAATGATGAACTGAGATAGGAAAGCAGCACATAAAGGTGATCTCACAAGTTCCCAAAGCAGAGATGTGCCTTCAGATCCCCTGCCACTAGACAAGGGAAGTCTCATAAAAAGTGCAGATGCTGGGTTTTCCTAAATTAACCACAAAAAAACAAGATACATCCTTCCTCAGGAAACCCTTTCAATCCCACATCTGTGAACCAAGCAGCCCCAGGCTCTAGCCTTCTGGATCTTTTTGCTCCCTCCTGTAAAGTTAATAGCAGGAGTGAGTAGGTTTTAGGGAGAAAGTCTTTTGTCCATATGCCTAATTGCCCACAGCACAGGAGGCCAGGTAAGAAAACTCCACAAGCATGACTACCCCAACGGCCCAAGGAGGTAAAGAGTCTAAACCAATAAAGAAAAATGCCTTACAAAAAAAGCTAAAAGCATAAAAGCCCACATAAGAAAAGAATTGAGAATGTCTGGGCATGTTCTTTCACCATAAATTAACGTAAAAAATATTGAATGTTCTGAAAACCAACAAGAAGTTTTCACTCTTGAATTGATTTAACCAAATGTAACAACACATTAGTCATTCTAACTCCCACTCTCAGAAATGCTTTATTCGCTCTGAAAAGAAGCAAGAGAAAGATCCATTTTTCAGATTTGTGTAATTTCATTTAATTGTTATTTTATTTGTCAACTCTAATTAGTGGGCTTATTAGCTATCTTTTCTTTTGATATTCATGGAACATTTGGTCTCCTTTCAAAATGTTTTCTGATGGCAGGCCTGGGATGAAGATGACCCTTCTCTGGGCATCCACAGAGAAGCAAGCCTACCTTCACAAGATGGTTGTTTTTCCCATTTCAGCGGGAAACCTCAGACACATAATTACCAGAGGGGGGGAGTACCATGTGATGCTGGATGTGGATTGCACCAGGCCAAGTAGCCTGAAACAGACTGAAATCTGAAGGATTTTGGAGCAGACTTTTGCAGCACAAAGCTAGCAGAACCCACGCAGGATTTCTGGATGACAGGAAGTCCCTGCCTGGAAAAGCGCACAAAATAAAGCACCTGGGAACACACACATGTGGTGCGATGATAAATACAAGGGCTCTGAGACAGCTAGATGGGAGAAGAGTGATAGTTTTCACCTCTTTATTTTGTCTGATTGGTTGACAATGGCCTGGGTTATGTCTTTAAATTGTCTGTTTTGGACAACCCTAAATTCCTGGGCCAAGCTGAAGGTGGTACGCAGAGCTCACTTCTCCAGGCCTACCAAGACTGAAGAACAATGACCTGGAATTAGGGATAGAATTTCCAAAATCTTATGAGCCTGAACACAAAATCATCTAAAAGAACTGGCAAACTGGCCTTTCACATGATGTCTATGAGGCCTATAATTTGTTTGACAAGAAGATCGTCTCTTTAATAAGACTAGTTGAAACAAGCTGGAAGATAAGTAATTGAAAGAAAGTCATGGTGTGAATTACTGGCAGCTTGGAGCTCAACCAGTTGTACCCTTTTATAATGAATAAACTGCAAAAGTCAAACTTTGCAGGCCTCAGGCTCTCTCTGATTGGCA